>NC_091977.1:314856926-316056926 GCF_044704955.1 Pristiophorus japonicus
GGGGGGAAAAAGAGGGAGGGGGGGAAAAAAGAGGGAGGGGGGGGAAAGAGGGAGGGGGGGGGGAGGAATGGGAAGGGGAATGGGAAGGGGGAATGGGAAGGGGGAATGGGAAGGGGGAATGGGAAGGGGGAATGGGAAGGGGGAATGGGAAGGGGGAATGGGAAGGGGGAATGGGAAGGGGGAATGGGAAGGGGGAATGGGAAGGGGGAATGGGAAGGGGGAATGGGAAGGGGGAATGGGAAGGGGGAATGGGAAGGGGGAATGGGAAGGGGGAATGGGAAGGGGGAAGGGAATGGGAAGGGGGAATGGGGAGGGGGGAAAGAGGGAGGGGGGAAAGAGGGAGGGGGGGGGAGAAGAGGGAGGGGGGGAAGAAGAGGGAGGGAAGGGGGGAAGAAGAGGGAGGGAAGGGGGGAAGAAGAGGGAGGGAAGGGGGGAGAAGAAGAGGGAGGGAAGGGGGGGAAGAAGAGGGAGGGAAGGGGGGGAAGAAGAGGGAGGGAAGGGGGGGAAGAAGAGGGAGGGAAGGGGGGGGAAGAAGAGGGAGGGAAGGGGGGGGAAGAAGAGGGGGGGGGAAAGAAGAGGGAGGGAAGGGGGGAAGAAGAGGGAGGGGGGGGGAAAGAAGAGGGAGGGGGGAAAGAAGAGGGAGGGGGGGAGAAGAGGGAGGGGGGGAAGAAGAGGGAGGGGGGGGAAGAAGAGGGGAGGGGGGGAAGAAGAGGGAGGGGGGGAAGAAGAGGGAGGGGGGGAAGAAGAGGGAGGGGGGGAAGAAGAGGGAGGGGGGAAGAAGAGGGAGGGGGGAAGAAGAGGGAGGGGGAAAGAAGAGGGAGGGGGGAAAGAAGAGGGAGGGGGGAAAGAAGAGGGAGGGGGGCAGAAATGGAAAGGGGGAATGGGAGGAGGGGGGCAGAAATGGAAAGGGGGAATGGGAGGAGGGGGGAAGAGGGAGGGGGGGAAGAGGGAGGGGGGGGAAGAGGGAGGGGGAAAGAGGGAGGGGGAAAGAGGGAGGGGGAAAGAGGGAGGGGGAAAGAGGGAGGGGGAAAGAGGGAGGGGGAAAGAGGGAGGGGGAAAGAGGGAGGGGGAAAGAGGGAGGGGGAAAGAGGGAGGGGGAAAGAGGGAGGGGAAAGAGGGAGGGGGAAAGAGGGAGGGGGAAAGAGGGAGGGGGAAAGAGGGAGGGGAAAGAGGGAGGGGGAAAGAGGGAGGGGGAAAGAGGGAGGGGGAAAGAGGGAGGGGGAAAGAGGGAGGGGGAAAGAGGGAGGGGGAAAGAGGGAGGGGGAAAGAGGGAGGGGGAAAGAGGGAGGGGGAAAGAGGGAGGGGGAAAGAGGGAGGGGGAAAGAGGGAGGGGGAAAGAGGGAGGGGGAAAGAGGGAGGGGGGGAAAGAGGGAGGGGGGAAAGAGGGAGGGGGAAAGAGGGAGGGGGAAAGAGGGAGGGGGAAAGAGGGAGGGGGAAAGAGGGAGGGGGAAAGAGGGAGGGGGAAAGAGGGAGGGGGAAAGAGGGAGGGGGGAAAGAGGGAGGGGGAAAGAGGGAGGGGGAAAGAGGGAGGGGGAAAGAGGGAGGGGGAAAGAGGGAGGGGGAAAGAGGGAGGGGGAAAGAGGGAGGGGGAAAGAGGGAGGGGGAAAGAGGGAGGGGGAAAGAGGGAGAGGGAGGGGGGGGAATGGGAAGGGGGAATGGGAAGGGGGAATGGGGAGGGGGAATGGGGAGGGGGAATGGGGAGGGGGAATGGGGAGGGGGAATGGGGAGGGGGAATGGGGAGGGGGAATGGGGAGGGGGAATGGGGAGGGGGAATGGGGAGGGGGGTGGGAAGAGGGAGGGGGTGGGAAGAGGGAGGGGGGTGGGAAGAGGGAGGGGGGTGGGAAGAGGGAGGGGGGTGGGACGAGGGAGGGGGGTGGGAAGAGGGAGGGGGGGTGGGAAGAGGGAGGGGGGGTGGGAAGAGGGAGGGGGGTGGGAAGAGGGAGGGGGGTGGGAAGAGGGAGGGGGGTGGGAAGAGGGAGGGGGGTGGGAAGAGGGAGGGGGGTGGGAAGAGGGAGGGGGGTGAGAAATGGGAGGGGGGAATGGGAAGGAGGGGGGAATGAGAGGGAGGGGGGAATGAGAGGGAGGGGGGAATGAGAGGGAGGGGGGAATGGGAGGGAGGGGGGAATGGGAGGGAGGGGGGAATGGGAGGGAGGGGGGGAAGAGGGAGGGGGGGGGAAAGAGGGAGGGGGGGGAAGAGGGAGGGGGGGAAGAGGGAGGGGGGAAAGAGGGAGGGGGGGGAAAGAGGGAGGGGGGGGGAAAGAGGGAGGGGGGAAAGAGGGAGGGGGGAAGAGGGAGGGGGAGAAGAGGGAGGGGGGAAGAGGGAGGGGGGAAGAGGGAGGGGGGAAGAGGGAGGGGGGAAGAGGGAGGGGGGAAGAGGGAGGGGGGAAGAGGGAGGGGGGAAGAGGGAGGGGGGAAGAGGGAGGGGGGAAGAGGGAGGGGGGAAGAGGGAGGGGGGAAGAGGGAGGGGGGAAGAGGGAGGGGGGAAGAGGGAGGGGGGAAGAGGGAGGGGGGAAGAGGGAGGGGGGAAGAGGGAGGGGGAAGAGGGAGGGGGGAAGAGGGAGGGGGGAAGAGGGAGGGGGGGAAGAGGGAGGGGGGAAGAGGGAGGGGGGAAGAGGGAGGGGGGAAGAGGGAGGGGGGAAGAGGGAGGGGGGAAGAGGGAGGGGGGTGGGAAGAGGGAGGGGGGGTGGGAAGAGGGAGGGGGGTGGGAAGAGGGAGGGGGGTGGGAAGAGGGAGGGGGGTGGGAAGAGGGAGGGGGAGAAATGGGAGGGGGGAATGGGAAGGAGGGGGGAATGAGAGGGAGGGGGGAATGGGAGGGAGGGGGGGAAAGAGGGAGGGGGGGAAAGAGGGGGGGGGGAAGAGGGAGGGGGGGAAAGAGGGAGGGGGGGAAAGAGGGAGGGGGGGAAAGAGGGAGGGGGGGAAAGAGGGAGGGGGGGAAAGAGGGAGGGGAAGGGAGGGGGAGAAGAGGGAGGGGGGAAGAGGGAGGGGGGAAGAGGGAGGGGGGAAGAGGGAGGGGGGAAGAGGGAGGGGGGAAGAGGGAGGGGGGAAGAGGGAGGGGGGGGAAGAGGGAGGGGGGGGAAGAGGGAGGGGGGGGAAGAGGGAGGGGGGGGAAGAGGGAGGGGGGGGAAGAGGGAGGGGGGGGAAGAGGGAGGGGGGGGGGGGGGGAAGAGGGAGGGGGGGGGGGGGGGGAAGAGGGAGAGGGGAGGCTGAACGGGCCCAGCCAACGAGAAGAAGCTGGGTGAAGACTTCAGGCGGGGTCCGCCCCCAGCAAGATGCCGGGCCCTGTCGAAGATGTGAAGAGGGAGTGGACCGGAGCTGAAGGGGGAGGGGGAGCCGGAGCGGAGCAGGAGCAGGAGCAGGAGCGGGAGCGGGAGCGGGAGCGGGAGCGGGAGCGGGAGCGGGAGCGGGAGCAGGAGCGGGAGCAGGAGCGGCAGTCAGCGGAGCGGGAGCGGTATCGAGCCAGAGGGACATGAGCTTAACAGGGGCGGGGAGCTGGAGCCACAGCCAGAGCGGAGCTGGCGGATGGCTAGGGGCGGCGTGCTTCGGGCCCCTCCCACACAGTTTCGTCGCCTGGAGCTACTGCACATGCGCGCACACTGTAGCGCGCATGTGCAGAGGTCCCGGCACTGTTTTCAGCGCAAGGACTTGGCTCCAGCCCCCACAGCTTGTGCTGCACTGCGCTGCGCTGAGGGCCTGGATTGACTTGAGGGACTGGAGAATACCGAGATAAGTTTTCGGCACGGTTTTGAGCGCGGCAATCAGGCGTGGTTTGCAGGGTTGCGCCGTTCTAGGCGCGGCGTGAAACTTGACCCGTGTTCCCTGCAAGCTTACTCTCATACTCTATTTTCCCCCTCCTAATTAAAACCCTTGTCCTCCTCTGCTAAATTCTAAATTTCTCCCAGTCCTCAGGTTTGCTGCTTTTTCTGGCCAATTTATATGCCTCTTTCCTTGGATTTAACACTATCCCTAATTTCCCTCGTTAACCACGGTTGAGCCACCTTCCCCGTTTTATTTTTATGCCAGACAGGGATGTATAATTGTTGAAATTCATCCATGTGATCTTTAAATGTCTGCCATTCCCTATCCACTGTCAACCCTTTAAGTATCATTCCTAGCCAATTCATGTCTCATACCATCGAAGTTACCTTTCTTCAAGTTCAGGACCCTAGTCTCTGATTTAACTGTGTCACTCTCCATCTTAAAGAAGAATTCTACCATATTATGGTCACTCTTCCCCAAGGGGCCTCGCACAACAAGATTGCTAATTAATCCTCTCTCATTACACAACAACCTGCATAAGGCCTGCTTTTACCAGCGTTAAGATTAAAAAAAAATCTAAATTTATACATTAAAAAAACTGTGAAATAAGGGGCCCAAGTTTCCACATGATTTGCGCCTGATTTTTTTTTTTTTTTTTAGGAGCAACTGGTGGAGAACGGACTATCTTAGAAATCGCAATTCTCCACATTTTTTTTTCTGCAGTTCTAGTCAGGTAGAACAGTTCTACTTTGGAACAGAATTTTTTCTTCAAAAGGGGGCGTGTCCAGCCACTGACGCCTGATTTGAAAGTTTCCACAGTGAAAACGTACTCCAAACTAAAGTAGAATGGAGCAAGTGAAGATTTTTGTAGAACTGAAAAAACCTGTTCTACACATTAAAAAATCAGGCGCAGGTTACAAATTAGGCGTCCAGAACGAGGTGGGGGGGGGGGTGGGGGCGGGGAAGGGAAGTCATTAAATTCTATAATAAATCCTTATTCATACTTATACAAATATTATACAAATAAATCCAACCTGAATAAACATTTATAAGCCAAGAAAAGATTAAATAAACCATCTTCCTACCTGTGTGAAAGTGCTTCAGGCAGGCCTTTCGGGACCGAAGACTGAACGGGCCGCCCCGAGACTTCGGGCAGGGCCTGTCCCCAGCACCAGATTTACAGGTAGGTGGCGTTGGGTTGGGTCGGGGAGGTACGGTTTGGGTCGGGGGGGGGAGGGGGGGAGAGAGAGGGGGGGAGGGAGAGAGAGAGGGAGAGAGGGAGAGAGAGGGAGAGAGGGAGGGAGGGAGGGAGGTCAGGTCGGATCCAGTCTGGGAGCGGGGGTCGGGGAGCGGGAACAGGAGCGCGGGTCGGGTCCAGTCAGGGGGGGGCGGGAACAGGAGCGCGGGTCGGGTCGGGTCGGGTCCAGTCGGGGGGGCGGGGAGTGGGAACAGGAGCGCGGGTCGGGTCGGGTCCAGTCGGGGAGCGGGAACAGGAGCGCGGGTCGGGTCCAGTCGGGGGGGCGGGGAGCGGGAACAGGAGCGCGGGTCGCGTCAGGTCCAGTCGGGGGGGCGGGGAGCGGGAACAGGAGCGCGGGTCACGTCGGGTCTACTCGGGGGGGCGGGGAGCGGGAACAGGAGCGCGGGTCGGGGGGCGGAGTGGGAACAAGAGCGCGGGTTGGGTCGGGTCCAGTCGGTGGGGGGGGGGGGGGGGCGGGGCGGAGCGGGAACAGGAGCGCGGGTCGGGTCCAGTCGGGGGGTGGGAAGGGTGTCGGGTCTGGTCCGGAGGCGGGGGTGTCGGGGAGCGGGTGTTGGGTCTGGTCCGGAGGGGGGGGGGGGGGGGGGTGTTGGGTCTGGTCACGCAGCCCCAGTGAGGCCATTCGGCTAGGGGCTGCGTGCTTCGGGCCCCTCCCACACAGTTCGGCGCCTGGAGCTACTGCACTTGCGTGCCCACTGTAGCGCGCATGTGCAGAGGTCCCGGCACTGTTTTCAGCACAGGGACCTGGCTCCGCCCCCCTACAGTTCGTGCTGCGCTGCGCCGAGGGCCAGATGACCTGCAGGGAGGTGGAGAATACGGAGGATTTTTTTAGGCGCACTTTGTGGCGTGAAAAATGGGCGTCCAGGTCGGGACTGCGCCGTTCTAGGCGCGTGTGGAAACTTGGGCCCAAGGTATTTATCTTTAGCCCCGTTTAACATGTACATTTTTCAAAATATAAATTTTTCTTTAAATAATAAAAAAACTACATATTTAATAGTGTAGAGGTATTTTTTGGGGTATATACGGAATCCCCATAAGCATGAATGGGCATTCCCTGCTGTTATTTGTTGGGTGGATTGGTGCAGGAGTAGGTTACGTGGGGTCTGGCCACCCTTCAGGGTTTTTCCTCATCAGTGTTATGCACATATTCAGGAGTCAAGATCTACTCAATCCCAGTGCACACAGAGCCTTCAACATAATAGAGCCTTCAACATAATAGAGCCTGCGCAAAGTTCATTAAGGGGCAATATGTATATCGGGGCAATCCACCTAATATATCTGGAGCATCCAACAGTGCTCCAAATTCTATAGATTCTAGAACGGTTCCCGCAGACTGGAAAGTAGCTAATGTAACCCCGCTATTTAAGAAAGAAGGGAAAGTGAAAACTGGGAACTACAAATCAGTTCACCTGATATCAGTATCAGGGAAAATGCTACAATCTATTATTAAGGACGTGGTAACAGAACACTTAGAAAATAATAATAGGATTGAACAAAGCTAGCACAGATTTATGAAAGGGAAATCATGTTTGATGAATCTTTTGAGGTTGTAACTAGCAGAATCGATAATGGGGGACCAGGGAATGTGGTGTATTTGGATTTACAAAAGGCATTCGATAAGGTGCCACACAACAGGTTATTGAATAAAATTAGGGCTCATGGGATTGGGGGTAATGGATTGAGGATTGGTTAACAGACAGAAAACAGAGAGTAGAAATAAATAGGTAATTTTCGGGTTGGCAGGCTGTAACTAGTGGGGTGCCCCAAGGATCGGTTTTTGGGCCCCAGCACAATCTATAAAAATGATTTGGATGAGAGGACCAAATATAATATATCCAAGTTTGCTGATGATACAAAGCGAGGTGGGAATGTAAGTTCTGAGGAGGATGCAAAGAGGCTTTAAGGGGATATAGACAGGCTAAGTGAGTGGGCAAGAACATGGCAAATGGAATATAATGTAGAGAAATGTGAAGTTATCAACTTTGGCAGGAAAAATAGAAAAGCAGAATATTTTTTAAAATGGTGAGAGATTGGGAAATGTTGGTGTTCAGAGGGACCTGGGTGTCTTTGTACACAAATCGCTGAAAGTTAACATGCAGGTACAGCAAGCAATTAAGAAAAGAAATTGAATGATGGCCTTTGTTACGAGAATTTGAGTATCAGAGTAAAGACGTCACTGCAATTATATAGGGCCCTAGTGAGACCACACTTGGAGTATTGTGTTCCATTTTGATCTCCTTATCCAAGGAAGGATATACTTGTCATTGAGGGAGTGCAACGAAGGTTCACAAGATGATTATTGGGATTGTCCTTTGAGGAGAGATTGAGTGGACTAGACCTATATGCTCCAGAGTTTAGAAGAATAAAAGGCGATATCATTGAAACATACAAAATTCTTACAGGGCTTGACAGGGTAGATGCAGGGAGGATGTACCCTCTGGCTGTGGAGTCTAGAACCAGGAGTCACAGTCTCAGAATGAGCGGTCGGCCATTTAGGACTGAGATGAGAGGGTGGTGAATCTTTGGTATTCTCTACCCCAGAGAGCTGTGGAGGTTCAGTCTTTGTGTATATTCAAGACAGAGATAGATTTTTGGATATTAAGGAAATCAAGGGATATGGGGATAGTGCAGAAAAGTGAAGTTCAGATAGAAGATCAGCCATGATCTCATTGAATGGCGTAGCAGGCTCGAAGGGCCTACTGCAGCTCCTAATTCTTATGTTCTTATGTAAACACAGTGCCCATTTGAAACTGGTGCTTCAAGGAAGGTCAATTCGTAAATTAGATGGTACGCATTGCTTAGTGGCACTGCCCTCCATGTAGGGGCACCCATTAGCACAGGACCGCCTGCAGCATGGCCTGCAATGTATGAATCAAAAAGGAATTTAAAAAAAACTACACTAACTATTAAGAACTGCCAGTAACCCTTTTAACAATGGCTGCTATCCAATAATCCATCACTGCATGCTATCCAATAATCCATCACTACGACCCGTGAGCTTTTCCAGCACGTCATGCTCTAGGAGTGTTGTCTAAATATTTAAATTGGCTGACCTCACTATGCAGTGAGATCAGTTTGTAACCACAGAGTACCTGATACGTCAGGATTGCACGAAGTGCACTTCTATCCAGATTTGTTGAAATAACGTTGCAATATCGATCAGAAAGTCAAGCACTCTAGATTAACACTAACCGATATTATAGAACTGCTTTATTTCTTAAAAGTGGATAATGCACCAAGCATACATACCTTGTTGATTGTTTAAAGCCAGATAAAACCACAAGTAACATTTAGAACACTTCGCACAAATCTCTGAAAAAGCATACCGTTATTTATATATTTTTACGGTGTACAGGATGTTTGTTTTATTACAATTATCCTTTTTAAATTACTCACATGTGCACAAGTAGGGCTGTGACTAATTACAATTATAAATGTGTATCAAACCCTCCCACGCCTGTCGTGATATAAGATATATGATCTAAAATACTTCGTCAATTGCCAATCATATAAAAATCAAAACTATGCAGTGGTAATGAAGTGAATATATTTTTTAAGTTCACATTCGCACTCTTGTCTTAGTGGTCAAGTTCTGCCAGTTCTCTGCAGGCTGCCAGATTAACAAGGTATTCCATCACGAGAAGTATTTTAATTGGGCAAGAATTCCATTTCACTTTCTAAATTAAAAATGTATCTCACTTGAGTGGTGCTTCCTAGTGGCATATTGTAAACCAATACTAATATGGTCAACTATGAAGAGGATTTCTGGCCAGACTGTCTAGTGCTCATTAAAAAAAACTGACAAACCTAGGTGAAAAACTATGGGTAAAGGCTCATAGTGCAGGATATTACAGAGATGAAAAAGAATAGTTTAGAAGAGAGAGGACATTTTTTAAAAAGTGGAGAGGTGACACAAATCTCATGTTTTAGAAGCCTGCGGATTGTAGAATGGGAAGACAGAGTGGAGAGAAGGTATTGCAGAGTTTTGAGATCCTGCAAAATTGAGTTAAAGTAGATGATGATGTAGTGAGTCTTAATTTCAACACAGTAATGAGGAGGAATATTACATAAATAGGACATTATATTTGGAGCTGAAGAATGAGAGGAAAGTTTAATGACTATAGCATGATTAAGAGAGAAAGACTGCAACACATGGAAGCTAGAAACAAGAGAAGGATCACCTACCAGTCTCTTTGAAGAAGTGAAAGCAAGATTTTCATTGCCTTCACTGAAGGCAAAGATTCTAGTTATCATGCTATTCTTAAACCTGGGCTAATCACAGAAATGGCACATCAGGTTTCTGCCACTTTTGTGTGTCTTAAAACACATTAAACAAATGCACTCACACCCAACAAACTTCCCTCTGCTCGCCAGAGTCTGCAGAGATAAGATCTGATGAATTTGGGTTCGATATTCTACATCATCATCATAAGCAGTCTCTCGGAATCGAGGAAGCCTTGCTTCCACTCTTAGAATGAGTCCTTAGGCGGCTGAACAGTCCAATACGAGCGCTACAGTCCCTGCCACAAGTGGGATAGACAGTCGTTGAGGTTAAGGGAGGGTGGGACAGGTTTGCCCGCATTCCTTCCGGTGCCTGCGCTTCTTTTCTGCATGCACTCGGCAATGAGACTCGAATCGCTCAGCGCCCTCCCGGATGTACTTCCTCCACTTCGGGCGGTCTTTGGCCAGGGACTCCAAGGTGCCGGTGGGGATGCCACACTTTATCAGGGAGGCTTTGAGGGTGTCCTTGTAACATTTTCTCTGTCCAGTCTTGGTTCGTTTGCCATGAAGGCGTTCCGAGTAGAGCGCTTGCTTTGGGAGTCTCGTGTCTGGCATGCGGACAACGTGGCCTGCCCAGCGGAGCTGATCAAGTGTGGTCAGTGCTTCAATGCTGGGGATGTTGGCCTGGTCGAGGACGCTAATGTTGGTGCGTCTGTCCTCCCAGAGGATTTGTAGGATCTTGCGGAGGCATCATTGATGGTATTTCTCCAACGACTTGAGGTGCCTACTGTATATGGTCCATGCCTCTGAGCCATACAGGAGGGCGGGTATTACAACAGCCCTGTAGACCATGAGCTTGGTGGTAGATTTGAGGGCCTGGTCTTCGAACATTCTTTTCCTCAGGCGGCCAAAGGCTGCACTGGTGCACTGGAGGCGGTGTTGAATCTCCTCATCAATGTCTGCTTTTGTTGATAAGAGACTCCCGAGGTATGGGAAATGGTTCACGTTGTCCAGGGCCACGCCGTGGATCTTGATGACTGGGGGGCAGTGCTGTGCGGCGAGGACAAGCTGGTGGAGGACCTTTGTCTTACGGATGTTTAGTGTAAGGCCTATGCTTTCGTATGCCTCAGTAAATACGTCAACAGGTTTGAGGGACACTCACAATTTGTATTAACTGACAGCACTGCTTAGACCTTCTCCCATGACTGGAATCATTCCACTAAACTGGATCTTTAATGATTCAAAGGGCAACATTCAAATTATGAGTCCATGCTGAACACTGAAGACTGAAGAGAAGATATAGCATGAGGTAATAAAGGTTTCAATTTAGCCTGGAGGGTAAGGATTAATATCAAGGATGCCAAAGCTCACTCAGCTTACTATCGATAGATTGACAATATGCGTCATCTAAGCAGGTCTTTTGTGGCCAAGCATACAACATGGTGAATTGCCCAAGGCTGTATTTCTTTCATTAATAAAATGGAGAATTACTGCTCAGAACAGAAAATTTTAATTTTGTGTTAAACAAAAAGTCTTTTACAGAATGGAGTGGAGGAGAGAAGGGGATATACACAAAGTACTCCCCCTACCAATGTTCTCCCCAATTTATTTTTTGGGTGCGGGCCCCTTCACAGTTTCGCGTATACGGGATAATGAACATTGAAAAGCCTGACCCGGGCTGCGCGGGATCGACAAATAGCTGCGTGGCCGCACCGCTTCCTACCCCTCCAGACTATACTTTAAAATAAGAGTTGTGACAGCAATAACAGCTGTTTATTTAAGATCACAATGGTGGCAATAGGGTTAATGTTTGTGCATCTGTTAAAAGAATAGAATGTTAGCCAAAAGGTTGTATGGGACACAATTTTAGACAGTGGTGTGGGCACAGTCGAAATTGGTGTCTAGGTGGACATGGTCACCAGTCCCCTCGGTCTCAGGCAGTGGTGGAAAATCTTTAAGGTTACACATCTGGAGTTAGAAAGGGACGACTTTAAACAGGTCCTCCTGGCTGCGTGTTCCCCAGAATTAAAACAAGAGATGGATCAGGATATTCCGGCGAAGGGCGCGATAGAGGATATCGAGATAGACCTATGGAAACACTAGAAGTGGGGGGAATTGACCTCTACCAGCTCCTAGCTAATACCAAGCTGGGCCCGACTGAAATCCTGAATGCCTTCACGCATCTTCCACTGCAACAGAGGTGGGGGAGGGAACTACTTCAACTACACGGACTTCAAAACCCTCTTTTTGAGCAGCCTCCAACCATTGGTCCATAACGCGCTGGACATTTACGTCTCCAAAGACACCCCATGGGAACAAATAAGCACCTATGCCAGGACTGCTTGGGAACAGACCCGCACCAAAATCCCTTGAGCACCCACTAATGTTAAAGTAGCAGCCGCCAAGAGCCCGCTACCCAGCCAGAGATCAGGGTCCTCTAAAATCCCTCCAAAATAGGGTGTCCTGGTACGCAATCTCTGCAGCCTCCTAGGCCATTATGCCTGTCAATGCTACACTCCTCCGAGATGGAGGGGCCTCAACTCGGTCAAAGAGCGCTAGGGAGAATGGAAGCAGCCTTGGGGCCATGCAGATCGGCCTGGGGGCTCGCTCGGTTGCGCAGCGCATCAGCAACCCAAGCCAACGGCTCCAACTCCCGTGACTCCTGCAAGTCTCTCGGAGGAAGCAACTTCCCCTCTCTGATACGATGGTAATGGGAGACCGGTAGTCTGCACTGTTGATCCTGGAGGCCGTCAACAATTAATGTTGGTCAACTCCAGCTCCTCCGCCACCATCATTCACAATCCCCACCCCGATCCTACAAAGGGCCCCAAGTTTTATCAGGCTTTGACAATTCAATCCAGATAACTATACAAGGATCCCTTCCCTTGGAGCTAATGCAGGGTATTGTTCGCAAAGGCACATTTCACAACTAACTCCCCAGTTTGGCCGCTGAGAAAACCGGATGACTATTGACCATTGCAAGCTCAACTCAGTCACCCCTGCGTGTGTCTTGTTGGTTCGGAGACACCCACCCTACTCTCCCAGATTCCCTGTGGCAGTAATCAGTACAGAATGGGATTCAGTAGAAAACATCAGAAATTGAAAATTGACTTATGGGAAAAGGGATAAAATAGTTATGATACAATAAAGGAGAAAAGGGAAGATTCGCTTTTCTGCTGTTCTACGGGTTTTTTTGTTTACAGTGTGAATGTTTAATAAGTTACAGTATTCCCTTTGTCTGAAAGTCTGTCTTTAAAAAGATTAAGTTTCAGTCTAAAATTTAACCTTGGAGTCACAGTCGCTACAGCAATTTCCAAAAGTTTGATTTGATTTGTTTAAATGTGAAAACTAATGCTTCTCCAGTTATATTCAGTATTTTGTAGTCATTTTAAAAGGCATCTGAACAAAGAGAAATATGATTTAATTTACTCCATTTTATAATCTAAAAATGTTGCCTTCCCTGATGAGAATGCGTTATTTAAAGTTGATAATGATGGTGTAGCAAGAGATCCAGCAGTTTTAAGAATTTAGTAACTTATCTGCAGACATAACTTGACCAAGTGGGAACATTTGATCCATGTTTTCTATCTTAAATATTGTATTGGACGATAAAGTTCCTCCAGGGCTCATGAATTAGATAGAACGATGATTAATGGGATGTCCCACTTGCAATGCAGATAGAAACAGGAACATTACACTATCAAATGGAATTTTCCAAGCTTTCTAGTGAAAGTCAGGAAAGTGTAGTTATGGATAATAAATTGATAGTTTTCTCTTGGAGACAGGTGTGTCCTTGTCTATGTACCTTTTAAGAAAACTGCATTGCTTGCCTGGCCACTACCCAAGACATCAGGACCATGCAGTGGGAGATGAACAGAGATCTCCAGACGACTACAATCTTTTGATAAGATCACTTGAAAGCTCAAGAATGGCTTCTATTGGATGGCACATGTTGCATGATAGAGATACAGATAGGTGTGCACAACTATGATTTGTTACGTATGAAGCAATTACCATCAAGAGGGAGTTATATATAGCCCTTATGGCTAAGGGGATCAAGGGGTATGGAGAGAAAGCAGGAGAGGGGTACTGAGGGAATGATCAGCCATGATCATATCGAATGGTGGTGCAGGCTCGAAGGGCCGAATGGCCTACTCCTGCACCTATTTTCTATGTTTCTATCCGGAAATGCATGGTGAATTTGCACTGAAGAACAGGTCTCGGACATGCCAGCTACTTGGCAACAGCAAGACCAGAAATGGTTAATGTGGCTCAGGAGAGTGAGACAACTTTTAAAGTATTGACACATACTCCATCAATAAACTATTAATGAAACAATCAGTTTAGAGTTAAACACACTGGTACCTGTTAGAGGGATTGAAATTGAAGTTGAAGTGGAGAGTTACACAGAATTTGGATTAGGACAATTGAAGGCGAGGGAGAAATAAATTTATCAAGAATTATCCACAAGATGGATACGAGTGAGAGAGAGATCTAGAGAATCTTTCAAGTCCATGACTTGTTGAGATGTTAAACTGTACTGTCGCTTGGAATGATTGTAAGATTGAATTTAACTATGACTGTAATAATTGTGTTTTGTAGGTTACAGAATGTGGGAAAAGCCAGTACGAATCCATTATGAGGTGGTTTTGGTGGTGCCTCCTGGCACTACCACACCTACCATGTTTTACCTTTCTTTCCTCCTTTAAGATACTCCTTAAAACCTACCACTTCAACCAAGCTTTTGGTCATCTGCCGTAATGTCTTATATGGCTCGGCATCAAATTTATCTATTTTGTCTTATAATACTGCTGTGAAGCGTTTTGGGACGTTTTGCTATGTTAAAGGCGCTATATAAATAAACGTTGTTGCTGTCACTCCATATATCAGCATTCCCATAGGTTCGTATTATTTCACACGCTCTGGTAGTTCTCCAACTTGTAATGATAGTGTATTTGATATATGTACCCAGTGTAGCAAGACTTTGATGCATAAGCCAATTGTATACTCATATCTATGACCAACCAGCAATAAAAAAAAAATTAATTGAGCACATCGAAAGAGAAGATCCGGAGCAATGTAGAGACCCCCCCCCCAGGCGGGGTAAGATCAGGAAGGATAGAAGAAACAGAGGATACCCCAGGTGAGGCAGAATTGAAACACCGGAACAGTGAACTAAATTTGAGTAAGGGGTCGGAGGTTGCTCCTCCCCCTCAAATGAATTGACTAAGAAAGGGGGACATCTTTATTTCAGAATCTCCCTACTAACTAATGCCCAAGTGAAGAAAGCAATAAGCTAGCTAGAGTAGTCAGTTGATGATTGTGAGAAGGTCAATAAGGATATTTCCTTCTCAAAGTAGGAAATCTGTTAAGAAATCATGAATCCGAAGAAATTGCGAATTATAAAATAAATAATTACTTTATAAAAGTAAGAATACCAACTCAGCAGATGAGACAGGCTGATGACACAGGGGAAATTCCAGCCACATCAGATATAAAAGTGCTAAAGTTGTTATGAAGTCAGGACACGAAAAACAGGCATCCAAGCAGGCATGACTAAACTGATAAAAGGTAGCAAGGAGGCATAGAATAAACAACTGTCTATGGAAGGACAAGACAGTTAGAACAGAGATGAGGAACATGACCATGAGGAGGGAAGGGGGCGGTCATAGGTACTCACTCCCCTGTAATTGGACCAATTGAAAAGGTAAAAAATGATTGGTCGGATGGCCCATCGAAATAGAGAAACAGGCAGACTGAGGGGGAGAGTTTCTTCTGATATGGACATCATGCTGGCTTCAGCCTGATACCTTGTTCAAACTCAAACCTCTGAGGTGGACCTCATGCTAGCCTCAGCCCAACACCTCGATCAGCTCGGGAAACGACCAAACAGAAGAGACTGCTGCCACAGGGATCCGATCCAAGACCACTGTTCTGCTTCAACATCCATCCGTCCCGGGGCCGTAGATCATTCTCGTCTGTCACAGGTTGTATGTCTACTATATCCATCTTAATCGAGTGTTGTATCTGATTATGCTTATAACTGCCACTCTTTAATAAAATGTCTTAGAATTCCTAAGACCCCTTGGGTAGTATGTGTGAGAGCTGTGATCCAAATCTTACACGTGTATAGACTATAACATACAGAATTACAGATGACACTGGCACAAATGGAATGTGGGTAATAAAAAGGAGGTAAAGGCTAGCCACATGGTCGAGTCTTATTGTGGATTTGTACTGCTATAGCTCATCACAGCAGCAATTCAAAAAATGACGATTAAAGAGCATTCTTTCCTGGCTCTAATGAAAATATATAACATTAACATGCATGAACACTTACCAAGTTATCAGGAAGATCCAGAATAAAGATCTCTCCTTTGTGAACATATTTCGTGCACCCCTCCCCTTTTCATCAACGTAGTATTTTTCTCCCCAACATATAAAGTACAAGGCATCTGGTATGATGAAGTCAAGCGAGCTATTAAACTGAAGGAATTTTGTAATTTTTAGTAAAAAGTCCATTTTTCTTTTGCCTCAGGTGAGTGCTGCTGTTGAATTCCGCTTAAAATGTGCTATAAACGTGCTATAAGTGCATTGCACTTGATTATCTCGTTGCTGTTTGAGAGATCTTGCTATGTGCATGTGTCAGCACTGGCTCAGTGGTAGCACTCTCACCTCCGAGTCAGACGGTTGTAAATTCAAGTCCTACTCCTGGACTTGAACATAATCGAGGCTGACACTGTGCAGTACTAAGAAAGTGCTTCACTGCTAGAGGGGCTGTTTTTGGAATGAGATGTTAAACCAAGGCCCAATCTGCTCTTTCAAGTGGATGTAAAAGATCCCATGGCATTATATGAAGAGCCGGGGGGGGGGCAGGGGGGGTTCTATTAATGTCCTGGTCCATATTTATCCCTCAACTACCATCACTAAATTCTGATGATCTGGTCACTTATCTCATTGTTGTTTGTGAGACCTTGCTGTGTACAAATTGACTGCTGTGATTGTCTTCATTACAACAATAATTGCATTTCACAATTACTTCATCGGCTGTAAAACGCATATGAACTCCGTGAGGTTGTGAAAGGTGTTCTATCTGTGTTTAGAAACTAATTTACAATGGAATACTTAAACAATTTATACATATACCATATAATTCTGATTTCTGCAAATAAATTCTTAAAATACCAAATTGACTATGTCTTTAGTATATTTCAATGCAGATTTGACATAGTGCTGGGAAACAAATTCCTAAATTAAAGCTGATAACATTGAAAAGGAAAACATTCAGGAACTAGAGATTTCAATATTCAGTTGTCCTGGTCAATATTTATCCCTCAACTAACATCACTAAATTTTGATGATCTGGTCACTTATCTCATACCGAAGACTCTCAAACAAAAAGCTAATATTTTTGTAGATACAAGAGATAAAAGTTTGAAGTAAAATGTAAATTTGAGTAAAACAATACTACTGCAGTTCTCAAAAATGAACTTCTTTCTCTTCTAAACAACTTAATTTACTCTCTGCCTCAATAATTAAAATAGATATAACTTTTAGCAGGAGTACACTTTAAAAACACAATGCTAATTTCCTTCTATGTTCTGAAGCACAAAACAGTTTTATGTACATTAAAACTGAATGATTTGGTGGTTCTACTTACATATACAAATTATAACTGTTACTAATACATTTACATTTGTTATTATAGCTCCTTCATTACAAAAGCAAAACCTGTTGTTTGAATTTTTGAGGGACAGATGCCTTTGTAACTATTTCTATTAAACATAACTATAGGACAAAGTGTAGTTTCACTATCCAGATTAAGCGCAAACCTAAATAGCACAGCAAAAACAAATTTAAATTAACATGAATCAAGCCCCATTGAAAAATGTGACTGGATTTAAATGACTAAAAAGTTTCAAGTTACACATAACTGGTGGATTGTAATGTTCTCATTAGTTGATTTGAAAAAAAAAATCAAGACAATTACTGGCTTTTGTATCAATAATAAAATAACCTAACTGTATTAGAAGTTGTCATTTTAAAAGAAAGTTTAAGGATTACAGTAAAACAACATAAAATGGATACTTCAAAACCAAATGAGAGTAGTTCTGAAACCAGTTGTATTATATACAAAACAGATAAAACTAATAGTGTCCAATTTAGTTTAAGAATGCCCATTTTCAATATGAGATTCATTTCAGCTTAATGTTAACTGCAACATTTAGTCCCTAAACCAGTCTGTAAATTAAGTTAATGAAAATATAGTTTTCAAAGTTCAAGCACATCAAATAACTTTCATGTATTGTAATAAGCAACAAGTATTTCCACTCAATGAAGCATCAGCTAACCACAATTGATTGAAGTCGCATTTCTTAAACGTGAAAGGTAAAATTCCTTCTAGAATTACTCTCATTTAATGGCTAGGTAACTGTGCGTTAACAGATTGCTCATTAAACTAAAGTACAAAGTAATGGGTTTTTGGACTTTATTTCCATAATAAAGATATGATAGAGCTGGCAATGTCTTACCCAAGAAATAATCTGCCTGCTATGCTGTAACTTATCACAGCACAAAGTATAATTCCAAGTTTCCTTTGTTTTACAAAGATCTAATATATTTATCATCTGATATGGAAGCTGATCATTTACACAGCCTTCATTATAATGCAAGTAAAACCTTGGATACAATCAAAAATGGCCTGATAACTTAAAAAGCGAGTCAACCTGTCCCCCACCCTCCAAAAAAAAATACAAATTACACAGAGGATGTAGAAGAATAAATCAGAACAGGAAATGCTGTCTTGCTAAGCCTAGTGTGTGGCAAGAATGGAGCCAATAAACAATGATCGGCATTGTGATATTGCTTTCTCTGCAGACACGTTTTCAGTCACTGTTAATCCACTATTAATACCAACTCAAAACTGTTGCTGCTTTTACTAGCAATCGGTCAGTAATTATTTAGCTGATGACAGTTCATTCATGCTCAACTCTGTAAAGTTACATTAGTTCATTGTTCTCTGTTTATTTTTCCCCCCTCACTGCAAAAGTATTACAATCACAAAAAAACCTTGCATTGGGCACGAGCATCTGCAAGCTTTCCTAGCAACAGCCGCTTTTTCTTTACTCCAAATTGCTAAAGGCAAAGTCAATGGCAAAGCAAACACAATATTAGAAAATTAACAGATGTAACTCTAGTCTCTAAATTTATTGTAATGGAATGCTAATTACTTAAAAACAAATATTTAGAATTGCAAATCATTGGTTTTAAGCTTCCGGTTTAAGCAAATTATCCGTAACGCTGTAAGAGCTTCCAACTCACCCGTGTGAAGGTCCCTTCAAAACTATGAATGTCCATTTGTGGCTTCTGAGCATAAACATGAGCACTGATTGTAAAAAGATCCTGTAAATTAAATTAAACAGGGCAGAGAGTCAAAAATGAAAAATACTCCATTTAAATGGAGGAAATGTAAAATTAAGGTCTTAAAATACTTATTTAGAAATGACAATGTTCTTTCATTCTTAAGTATTAAAAAAATTTCAACTTAATGCCAAAAAATACTACTCATGGAGAACAGAGTGCCTTTGTATCAAGATTTCAGTGTTTTAAAATTAGCACTGAATAATACATGGCATAAAATCACTTTACAAAGCAGAAATAAAAGAACGTATTAGAAAGTGTGGAAGTACCTTTAACAGAAAACATTTGTGTTAAAATTACAGCAGTATCAGTGTCAGAGCTTTTTGTCTACCTTCTTGTCTCACCCTTACGTTTAAATGTGTTAATTCATTACCTAACTTGTTAATCAATTTAACTGTTTCATGAAAAAAAAGAGATGGGAACAGCAATGAGATGACTGCTTAAAAATGTGTTGCTTTTTCAAAGGATATTTAAAATATAATGGCCCGGCATTTGCAATGGGTAATAACAGCAAATGAACAGCATTCGCTGTTATTACCCCTTTGAAACTGACCGTAATTTCAGGATTTAGCACATGCACATCTAAACACGGAAATTCTGAAGTTGTGGTCAGTCATTCAATGCTCAGACACTGGCTATGCTGTGGCGCCCCTCCCCCAAATAGCCGGCAATCAGTGCAATCAGGGAAATCAGCGAAAGTAACGAAAACTTGGGCTTTTCCGCAGCAATATTGCTGTTAAATACCCAAGTAAAAGTTAGACGTTGTTGGGATTAGGTGGAACAGGGTTTTTTTTAGCAGCGTATTGACTGCTAAATAAATATGATGGCCCTGAAAAATGTCAAATTTCTCCATTATAATATAAATTGAAATTTTTAAGTTTGTTCCTCTTTATTTCAGGTTTACCTTATCCCCATGTGAGAGCCCTAATCTTTGTTTTGCTCGACATAATATTTTAAATAATCACAATAAAAGGAGCTTCTTCACTTCCTGGTTCCCTGTCTGAGAATTCTGCATGGTGATTGGCTGCTTAGACAGCTTGTTGACATCTACGGAATTCCTACTACACTGCACTGATCTCACTTGCATATTGAAAAAGCCAAACTTCGTCCCAGAGATCACACGATCTTTCTGGGTAGCTTTCTTCGAGGCCAGCAGCGAACATCTTTGCTTCACCACTGACTGCAAATTACAGGCCATTATATCAATAATCACCAATTCAGTGTTTCAATTAGTTTGATTTAATATAAAACTACTATGTTATCCCCAAGCTGCAAGTTTTTGTCATTAAAATGTTAAACTTTTTTTTTTAAACTGTAGCGTATTCATACACCTAAAGCCATACACACAGCTTTCCATCCTCTACAGTAACAATTATTTTATAATAGTGTGCTGTGATTATATTCATTTTTAGTGAGACTCAATATGAAGGAGATGACCAAATGAGACTCGACACGAAGGAGATTACCATACCTACCCTACATGTGTCAGACTACAGGCAATCAGGCACGGATTGTGTATGGTGTGAAAAATAAAGCATAACGTGCTTATCAAAGGACAAAAAGCAGTTTGATGTTCATGTCTCAGAATCTTTCCCCAAATTCCTAGTAACTTTTTGCACAAGTTACACCCCAAGACAATTTGGTTGCTACCTTAACAAAGTAGTGCAGCAGCTCTGTGCTCAAACGGGTAACTACAGAGCAGCTAGCCAGACATCAGTATCAGGAAAATGCTTGAATCTATTGTTAAGGATGTGGTGACAGGATACTTAGAAAATAATAATAGGATTGGGCAGAGTCAACACTGATTTATGAAAGAGAAATAATGTTTGATGAATCTTTTGAGGTTGTAACTAGCAGAATAGATAAGGGGAAACCAGTGGATGTGGTGTATTTGGATTTTCAGAAGGCATTCGATAAGGTGCCACACAAGAGGTTATTAAACAAAATGAGGGCTCATGGGATTGGGGCTATTATATTAGCATGGATTGAGGATTGGTTAATGGACAGAAAACAGAATAGAAATAAACAGGTCATTTTCGGGTTGGCAGGCTGTAACTAGTGGGGTACCTCAAGGATCGGTTCTTGGTCCTGAGCTATTCACAAGCTGTATCAATGATTTGGATGAGGGGACCAAATATAATATTTCCAAGTTTGCTGAAAGTACAAAGCTAGGTGGGAATGCAAGTTGTGAGGAGGATGCAGAGGCTTCAAGGGGATATAAAAGGGCTAAGTGAGTGGGCAAGAACATGGCAAATGGAATATAATGTGGAGAAATGTGAAGTTATCCACTTTGGTAGTAAAAATGGAAAAGCAGAGTATTTTTTTTTTAAATGGAGAGATTGGAAAATGTTGGTGGGGTCCTGGGTGTCCTTGTACACGAATCACAAAGTTATCATGCAAGTACAGCAAGCAATTAAGAAAGCAAATGGTATGTTGGCCTTTATTACAGGAGAATTTGAGTATAAGAATAAAGATTTCTTATTGTAATTATGATCATCATCATAGGCATTCCCTCGGAGTCGAGGAAGACTTGCTTCCACTCTTAACCCGAGTTCTTATATGGCGGTACAGTCCAATACGAGAGCCACAGTCTCTGTCACAGGTGGGGCAGATAGTGGTTGAGGCAAGGGATGGGTGGGACTGGTTTGCTGCGTGCTCTTTGCGCTTGATTTCTGCACGCTCTCGGCGTTGAGACTAGAGGTGCTCAGCGCCCTCCCAGATGCGCTTCCTCCATTTAGGGCGGTCTTTGGCCAAGGTCTCATAGGTGTCAGTGGGGATGTTGCACTTTATCAGGAAGGCTTTGAGGATGTCCTTGTAACGTTTCCGCTGCCCACCTTTGGCTCGTTGCCGTGAAGGAGCTCAGAGTAGAGCGCTTGCTTTGGGAGTTTCGCGTCTGGCATGCGAACTGTATGGCCTGCCCAGCGGAGATGATCAAGTGTGGTCAGTGCTTCGATGCTAGGGATGTTGGCCTGGTCGAGAACACTAATGTTGGTGCGTCTATCCTCCCAGGGGATTTGTAGGATCTTGTGGAGACATCGTTGGTGGTATTTCTCCAGCGACTTGGTGTCTACTGTACATGGTCCATGTATCTGAGCCATATAGGAGGGCGGGCATCACTACAGTCTTGTAGTCCATGAGCTTGGTGGCAGTTTTGACAGCCTGGTCTTCAAACACTCTTTTCCTCAGGCGGCCGAAGGCTGTACTGGCGCACTGGAGGTGGTGTTGGATCTCGTCGTCAATGCCTGCTCTTGGTGATAGGAGGCTCCCGAGATATGGGAAGTGGTTCACATTGTCCAGGGCCGCACCGTGGATCTTAATGACTGGGGGACAGTGCTGTGCGGCGAGGACAGGCTGGTGGTGGACCTTTATCTTGCTGATGTTTAGCGTGAGGCCCATGCTTTCGTACGCCTCAGTAAATACGTCAACTATGTCCTGGAGTTCAGCCTTTGTATGTGCGCAATGCAGGCGTCGCCCACGTACTGTAGCTCGACGACAGGTGTGCGTGGTCTTGGACCTGGCTTGGAGACAGCGGAGGTTGAACAGGTTCCCACTGGTTCTGTAGTTTAGTTCTACTCTAACTGGGAGCTAGTCGACTGTGAGATGGAGCATGGCAGCGAGGAAGATTGAGAAGAGGGTTGGGGCAATGACACAGCCCTGTTGAACCCTGGTCCGGACGTGGATTGGGTCTGTGGTGGATCCGTTGGTAAGGATCACGGCCTGCATGTCGTCGTGGAGCAGTTGGAGGATGGCGACGAACTTTTGGGGGCATCCCAAACGGAGGAGGACGCTACATAGACCCTCGTGGTTGACAGTGTCAAAGGCCTTTGTAAGGTCGAAGGCGGCCATGTACAAGGGCTGGTGCTGTTCCCTGCATTTTTCCTGCAGCTGTCGCACTGAAAAAATCACGTCCGTTGTGCCCCAAAGGGGACGGAATCCGCACTATGACTCCGGGGGGGAGGGGAGCTCTTCAGCCACAGGGAGAAGACGGTCGAGGAGGACTCTAACGACAACTTTCCCAGTGGCTGATAACAGGGAGATTCCTCTGTAGTTGCCACAGTCGGACTTGTCCCATTTTTTTTTAAAGATGGTCACGATCACTGCCTCTCTGAGATCTCTCGGCATGCTCTCCTCCCTCCAGATGAGAGAGATGAGGTAATGTATTCGCGCCAATAGTGCTCTCCGCCATACTTCAGTGCTTCAGCAGGGATTCCATCCGATCCCGAAGCCTTTTTGTTCTTTAGCTGTCTTATGGCTTTTGCTACCTCGTGCAGTGTTGGGGTTTTACTGATGGGGTGGCGAGTAACATGCTGCGGAATGGAGTCAAGATCACTCGGATCAAAGGCAGAGTCTCGGTTGAGGAGATCTTCGAAGTGCTCCTTCCAGCAGGCCCTGACTGCCTCGGTGTCTTTGATGAATGTTTCCCCGTTCTTGGTCAGCAGTGGGGTGGGCCTTGGATATTTGGACCGTGGGTGGCCCTGACTACGGTGAAGAATCCTCGCACATCATGGCCATCAGCCAACTGCTGTATCTCCTGTGCTTTCTCCATCCACCACCTGTTCTTTAGTTCCCGGGTTTCTTGATGGACCTCAGCCTTGAGGCATCTGTAATGCTGCTTCGGAGTTGGGTTGTTGCTTAAGGCTGAGAAATGCCCTGCGTTTGCGATCTATTAGCTCTTGGATCTCCTGATCGTTCTCAAACCAGTCCTGGTGTTTCCTGGTCAAGTGACCGAGCGTCTCTTTGCAGGCACTGGTTATGGAGGCCTAGAGGGCAGACCAAGTGCTGTGGGCATTCTGCGTGTCGGGGTCATCAAGGTACGCCAGGTTAGCTGTGAGGCGCTGACTGTATAGGTTCTTTTAGCTGGGTCTTTAAGTGCCCCGGCATTGACTTTCTTGCGGCACTGCTTCTGCTACCCCCTCCATTTTGGGGCTATGTTGATGTCAATGACGCATCGGATTAGATGGTCTGTCCAGCAGTCGTTAGCTCCTACCATGGCGCGGGTGATGCGCACATTCTTGCAATCCCTGGCATGGACGATGACATAGTCGAGTCGAGCAGGTGCCAGTGTTTGGAGCGAGGGTGTTGCCACGGTGCCTTGTATTTGTCCCTCTGGCGGAACAAGGTGTTGGTGATGACGTTCATGTTCTAGACATTTTGTCAGGAGTAGGGTACCGCTGGAGTTGGCTTTCCCTACCCCCTCTCTGCCAATCACGGCTCCCCAGAGGGCTGTTTCATTGCCGGCGCTGAAGTCACCGAGGAGGATCAGTTTCTCGTCCGTGGGGACGCAGGACAGGGATTTTAAGGTTGGAGTAGAAACCCCCTTTGGTCTCATCTGTTGCATCGAGTATTAATTATATAGGGCTCTGGTGAGACCACACCTGGAGTATTGTGTACAGTTTTGGTCTCCTTACCTAAAAGATATACTTGCCATTGAGGGAGTGCAACACAGATTCAACAGACTGATTCCTGGGATGGGGGAATTGTCCTTTGAGGAGAGATCGAGTAGACTAGGCCTATATTGTCCAGAGTTTAGAAGAATGAGAGGTGATATCATTGAAACATACAAAATTCTTACAGGGCTTGACAGGGTAGATGCAGGAAGGATGTTTCCCTTGGCTAGAACCAGGAGCCACAATGTCAGAATAAAGGGTCGGCTATTTAGGACTGAGATGAGGAGAAATGTTTTCACTGAGGGTGGTGAATCTTTGGAATTCTCGACCCCAGAGGGCTGTGGAGGCTCAGTCGTTGAATATATTCAAGGCGGAGATAGTTAGAATTTTGGATATTAAGGGAATCAAGGGATATAGGGATTGTGCAGGAAGGTGGAGTTGAGGTAGATGATCAGCCATGATCTTACTGAATGGTAGAGCAGGCTCGAGGGGCCGAATGGTCCTGCTCCTATTCATATGTTCTTATGTTCTCAACAAGCCAGCCCAGGAGAGCTGATGGATGGGTTGTACCCCACCTCATAGAAACAAAGGTTGGATACATGGGAAAGTGATTGGTAGACATAAAATATATGAGCAGCAATTGGAGTACAACATTTCATAGTTCAATATAGACAAATCTACAGTAATGCATATTGAAAATATAAGCATGTACACAATCATCATCATCATCATCATAGGCAGTCCCTCGAAATCGAGGAAGACTTGCTTCCACTCTTAAAATGAGTTCTTAGGTGTCTGAACAGTCCAATATGGTACAGTCTCTGTCACAGGTGGGCAGTCGTTGAAGGAAAGAGTAAGGGGAGTGTCTGATTTGCCGCACGCTCCTTCCACTGCCTGCGCTTGTTTTCTGCATGCTCTCAGCAACGAGACTCAAGGTGCTCAGCACCCTCCCGGATGCTTTTCCTCCACTTAGGGCGGTCTTTGGCCAAGACTCCCAGGTGTCGGTGGGAATGTTGCACTTAACACCCCAATCTCTACTTACTTCCCAGGCCTACCTCCCTGCTGCAAAGTCCCTCCAACTGGACCCTTGCTTCTCGCTCCCCACTGGCCAACTCAGCTGATCCAACCGATCCCCTGCAATCTCAACGGCGGTGAGCCTCCGATCAGCTTCAAATACAGGTTTAGGCCCCATCTTCACTCCTCGCCCTCACACACGAACCTTCCCTCCGACGACGTCACAGCCTTCACTCCGCTGGCAACCTCACAGCCTTCACTTACAAAGTGGACCTCTGACCATCGCAATGCCTGCCCTCAGCCAGGCCTCGGTTTTCTCACCACCTCACTGAAGGGCACTGCTCAGCGCCGAGCTTACGGTTCACATCCCGCCATAGGCAACTAGGCTCATACACAATAGAGGACTGTCGATTAGCAGATTTGAAAAAGGAAATGGATTTAGCTGATTAGTGTTCATTCACTAAATATGTTCCGTCAATGGGTAGCCATTAGCAATAAAATGAAACAAATACAAGGATACATTTCCAGGGTACATAAGTATTAGCCAGGTGTTGCATGTTATTCTAACCTTGGATATTTGTGCAATTTTGAGCAATCCATATTAATAAGGGCATTAATGCCTTGGGAAGTGTCAAAGAAGCAACAAGGATAATTTTACGATGTCACGCTCTAGGTTATGAGAAAAGACTTGCAGAGGGAATCAAGGGATATGGGGATAGCGCAGGCAAGTGGAGTTGAGATAGATGAATGACTGTGCAAGCTCAAGGGGCCAAATGGCCCACTCCTGCTCCTATGTCTTATGTTCTTAGAGCTGAACTTGTTTTCATCGGAGAGAGAAAAAAGATCCAGATCTTTAAAATGCTGAGACACATACAACTTGTAAATTAAAGCAACCTATTGGATTTAGTCCATAAGCATTAGAATCAGAAGGCCCAGATTAAAAATTTGCACAGCTCAAGTGAGGTTACAAGGAATATTTTTTCCCCTCCAGAGTAGCAATTTTATGGAACAAACTCCACTGGTGGTACAGTATATATTAACTCACTTCAAAAGGGGGTTAATAGGGTTGGAGGTTATAACGAGGGGAAATACTGTACAGAGCAGGTCAGCAATGAATTTTGTAGAAGAAGTAAGAATGGATAAATATTCCAGAGTTCTTGTTGGATTACCTTTGCGTGTAAATAAGTATTTACGCAGAACTTACCCTCAGGTAATTAAATACATGGGGTGGAATGTTCCTAGTCTATGCAAACAAACAGACATGCTGCATCAAATTACCTTTTCTTGCTCTTTCTTTCCTCACGTCTTCTTAAACAATTACTGCCGCCTACTGCTATCAATTTATACATGCTTTTTAGACAAAAACATTAAAAGTTGCACTAAATGGCTTTGCAGATTTATTAACATTACAGTTTAATCATGTTTCAGTTTAAATATTCAGGTACCCTGAATAGTTCAGTGGATAAATGTACCACATGCTGTGGTAATGAAGCATACAGACCAGGAATATCCCAGAAAGCAAAGAACTGCAGTTGCTGGAAATCTGAATCAAAAACAGAAAATGCTGGAAACCCTCAGCAGGTCAGTCAGCATCTGTGGAGAGAATAGACAAGTTAACGTTTCAAACGCAGATCCTTGGTCAGAACTGGAAAATATTACAGATGAGCAACAGTAAAAGTAATAGAACACAGAAAGAGGAAGGTGGGGGGGGGGGGGGGGGTGGGGGTGGGGGAAGAAATGACCTATAAAGTGATTAGGCAGAAAATAGCAGATGGCGAAAGTGATATTCTTCTGAGACAATAGAAGGTAAAAATACGAGAAATTAAAGACATTTTACGAGACACAGAAAGTATATGAGTAGCTAAGGTGGTGGGGTGGGGGGATATAAAAGCATAGAATGCTGGCAAAGCAGGTCGACACCAACACTGCCAGCCTGGAGAGGCCATTCCACAAACACCAACCCATCCCTGCCCCGTAAACAAAGCTCCTGCACACCCATCCCACACTGCTAGCACTTCTTGCCAAACAGAAAGTGGAATCAATAGTTAAGGTCTGAAGTGATTAATGTCAATATTAAGGGCAGAAAGCTGCAAAATGCCCAATAGATAGGGCTACGGGGAAAGGGACTAGCTGAAGTGCTCTTGCAGAGCCAGCACAGGCTTGACGGGCCAAATGGTCTCCTCCTGTGCTGTAACCATTCTATGATGCTGAAAGGTGCTGCTCCTCGAGCTTCATTTGAATAGTGTAGAATGGAAATTGCAGTGGCAAACAAGCAACTTGGGGTTGTACTTGAATACAAAAATGAAAGTGTTTGGCTAAGCAGCTATCAAATCTGCATTTGTTCTCCTCAATGTAGAGGAGGCTGCACAGTAAACAGCATACTAGGTAGAGAAAGTACACAAATAGCTACATCACCTGGAAGGAGTGTTTGTGGCACTGGACAGTGGTGAGGCGGGTGGTGATTAGGCAATTGGTACAATATCTGCACTTGAGAAAGTGCCTGGGGAATGGGAGGTAGTGGGGTGGTTTAAGAGTGAACAGTCCCTTTGGAAATCAGAGCTGGGAGAAGAAAGTGAAGGTGAAAGTGGTGGGATTATGTTGACGGTAGAGGATATAGCACAGGAAAGCAGCAGCTGATGTGGTGGGGGGCCTGACCCATCCACCTCCATGGCACGAACCTGGTATTGCAGTACTTCCAGGAACGGTGCAGTGGCTCTCGGCCTTTTGGCTAAGAGCATTGGCGCAGAGTGATCCTTGATGTGTGCAAGGTGACCTCTGGCGTTTGTGATTTGACAAAGAATTGGAAAGATTGGCAACGAATAAAATAAAATAAAGGGAAGCCTTTCAAAGTTGCAATGGACAATTTGGTGTTCCATTAAAGCTCAATGCACGCTTGAGGAACTGCACTGCATTTTTCTATTGGGTCCTTTGCAGTCCTCTGGCCTTAATAACTTCAGAACTTAACTACTGATCCCACTTCCTCTTTCGCAGTTAGTGCTGGTTATGTGGGATCGGTGTCCTGGTGTTTCCGGGGGTCGGGAGAAGAGGACCAGGTTGATGCTTGGGGTTGGGTTGCTCCATTGGAACACCGCTGGCAGGGCAGTCGACCCCCTAGATGTCAATCTGCTTTATTCCTCTGCTGCACTTTGCTAGTTTTGTGCGCTTCAAATTTCTAACTGCCTTATTCCCCCAACTGCTTTAGCTGTTCATACATTCTCAGTGTCTCATAAATATCTTTAATTTCTCTCATTATGCCTCCTATTATCTCAGTTAATATCACTTGAGCCATTTAATAATTTCCTGTTTTGCACTTAAAACAGTTTACAGTTCATAGTTTGTGTGCGTGCGCGTGTATATGGTTGTGCGTTTCCCTTCCTCCCTCTGTTCAGTTTTAAATGTTTTCATCTCTAATATATTCCAGTTCTGACAAAGTGTCTACAACTACTACGTTAATGTGTCTGTCCTCGTCATAGATGCCGAGTGTTTTCAGCATTTTCAATTTTTGATTCAGTCCTTGGCTTGATTCAGTTTGGCGAAAGCCTCGGTGGTGATAGGCAAACAACTAAGCTTAGTATAACAGCCTCTTCGGTGTGGGGAGAGGGAGGGAACAGCCAAGGTTCCCCCTCCTGATCACCACCCTGCGACCCTTAATGGAAGGTGCACTTTTGTGGACATTAGGCAAGAATAGGATCAAGCTCATTTCCTTTGCAAAGCACATTCACGTAGCTTGGTACTCAATTTTCTAGGCTCAGCCATTAAGAATGGTCTCTTGGACAGGGCCACAATATGGTCTTATTCCCACAGAAAGAGTTGCCTGACTTACAAATACTGTTGGTTTTAAGTCAAAAGCTGAAGCTCTTTACACAAGGCAATGCTTCCTTTCTAAATGCATGTGGATAGTTCAAGCATCAGCGGTGATATTCCAAGCTTAGTGGGATTACTATCAAAGCATGCAGTTTTAAGATTGCACTAACTGATGGGTTCAAACAATTATTACATTCATTTGTCAGAACCAAATTGTCAAACCCAGGTGGCACTTAACTTTCAAAAAATCTGGACACCCATGAATACTTTCCAATTGGATTTCTAATGTAAATATTAACCCTAGACAGCTGTAATAATTTGACCTGGATTTTGCGGTTGACGACGTAACTACAGATTACGCCGCTGGCATCCGAACGAAATGCACACTTACCTGATGGGAACCCTCCTTCGAGAACCTGTTGGCAGACGCTGCGTAGTCGAGGGCAGCGAAGTGGCCCACAAATCCCAGAGGTGCACAGTGTGCAGAAGTGGACCTGGGATCACATGGGCTGGTGCTCCAATCAGCAAACAGAAGGGGTCTCATTATTTGTAACAAAGATGTTTATGTATATTAAATCCCATAAAGCTCTAGTAATGAGGGTTTTTTCCCCCTGCGGTCCTCCACTTTGTGAGATTTTTTTTAAGCTTATGTTCTACATAGATGCAAAAAAAACCCTTAATGTAGCAACTACTTCCTCTGAACTTTTTATGGACAAAAATTCTAAAATGCTTCCATTTCCTGCTTCTTATAGCTTTTAAAATTACCTTAATTTCTCTGCGTCGGTTTACACCAGCCAGGCGTAATTGCTGGGCAGTAGATAGCTCACCTCTGTGCCAGCAATTAGGATTTCCTCGTCGGTGCAGGTCATCTGTCAAGTCGGAACTTGACAGATTGCAAGTTCGGGATATAGCACATGCGTACTCTTATTACGCAGTCATACTCACTGCAAATTCTGGCCCAACATGTTGAGTAAGATGAAGCTTCGTGATCAACAAGGTTTCCAGATACAGAATGCTGGGATTGTCAAATTTATTTAAGGAGGTGAACCAGCAATTGCATACGGAAGTTATTTTAGGTTAATAAAAATGAAGATTTTCAGTATTTGACTGCAGATGAAATTCCAGTAAACAGATAATAGTGACCGACTATTGATTGTGGACAATCCCTCCCTCCCAGCACCACTGTGAATCAGAAAGATGCAGCAAGAATAAAATAAAACGACTGTGCACCAACTCCAAAATTCACTTCTTTTCAAAAGGAGAATTAGTTATGTACTGACATTGGAAATGAATTCCTGGCAGCAATCTTCACTTGTTGCTCCAAGTCACTTGCCAAATCACCCTATCTCATCACTTAGATTACAGCCTGCAATCCACTCCCAGTTAGTCTTTTGATAAACTTTGTCAGGGTTGCCAGTTTCACCATTATCAAAACACAATGTCAACTGTAATCACTCCTTTTGCCATCAGCCTTGGCTCAGTGGTAGCACTCAGACTGCTATCACTGAGCCAAGCCTGACATTTCAGTGAGGTGTTCCTCACCGCTGGGCTCTTTGGACCACTGTCTCCTTTCTACCTCTTGGAAAATACCTTGCAGCAAATCTCACTTTGCAAGTCAGTCACATCTTACTTAGCACTGCAGGTCAGCTACTGGGATGGTCTTTGAAATGTTTTTGCTGTCTTTCCCTGGTTCAACTGCTGTCTGGCCCCTTCAATCTGTGAAGTAACTGACATTATTCCAGGTTATGGAAGGTTTCATTTCTCACATCTTTCCCTTCAACAGACCTGGTACTATATCATTGTTCATTTCTGCCGATTGCACCTGGTCTCTTCAGCAGTTTGAAGCAACCCAAGCCAACTTTGCTCATAACATCTGTAGATCCACTAGAGTTGCTAAGCATAATTTTATTAAAATGAAATGTCAATTGACATCTTACTGCATCAGGCAATTTTGATCTTTTGTCAGCTGTATCTCAATGTTATAATTCTCATTCCCAGCAGTCTTCAATTCCGAGGGCACAGTTGCAAGCTCAGTTGTTTTCTAACAACTCTACTTTTACTGATAATAGTAAAGAATTTCCCTCCTGAACGTAAGCAAATAATGTTGACTGACACTGCATGGCAATACTGAGGGAGTGTTGCATTGTTCCGTCGTACAGATGGGACTTTAAACTCGAGGCTCCATCTGTCCATTTCTGTTGTTCAGGTGGACATTAAGGATCTTATTGCACTATTCAGAGAATTATCCTAATACCCTCGTCCACATTTCCCACTCAGCTACCACCACCAGAAACAGGCTAACTTGTTTATATCATTGCTAATCTTGCTGTGTGCAGAATGGTTGCCATGATTGCCTATAGTACAATAGTCATTGTATTTCAAGTTATATATTCTATGTGAATCACTTTGACAGGTTTGAGAGACATGATAAAGGTGCCATATAAATGCATATCCATCAATCTATAATTTTTATACTTGCCAGGTTTGTCACATCCTCCATTGTCTGGATTCCAATAAAACATTTGATCCTAATCCCATCATCCTCAGGATCTTGTATTGTCAATCTCGGAGTACAAGTCTATTTTTCTTTTTTGTCGGAAGTGTTTTTCACATTATATACAAGAAAGGTGATCCTCTATTATCAGCCAATTGCCCTTGGATCAGCATTGTATGAAGTTATAAATGCTCCTCTTAATTCAAATTATCCATCAGCTTGGAAGTTCTAGGTTAATTCATGATCAAGAGTATGGTTTTTGGTACGGCTGTTCCATTTGGTAATCTTGTTGCCTATATAGGCCCCAAGTTTCCACATGATTTGCTCCTGATTTTTAGGAGCAACTGGTGTAGAATGGAGTATCTTAGAAATCGGAATTCTCGCTATTTAGTTTGCTCCAGTTCTAGTCAGTTAGAACAGTTTCACTTTGGAACAGAATTTTTTTTTCAAAAGGGGGCAGGTCCGGCCACTTACGCCTGTTTTCAAAGTTTCGTCAGTGAAAACTTACTCCAAACTAACTTAGAATGGAGTAAGTGAAGATTTTTGTATGCTCGAAAAACCTTGTCTACACTTTAGAAAATCAGGCCTAGGTTACAAATCAGGCGTAGGGAATGGGGGGGGGGGGGGGGGGAGGTTTAAAGGGAAGTTTACAAACATTAAACACTTCAGTTTTACAAATAAAGAGCCATCATCAATAATAAATGATAAATACATCAATAAATCAAAAAAAATTAAGAAATAATATATTTTTTTTAATCAATAAATAAAACATTTTCTACTTACCGACTGCAGCACCGGGAGCCCTCCAACAGCGTGCTGGGATGCACCCCCCCCCCCCCCCCCCCAGTGTGTTTCTGTCAGTGTCTCTATCTCTCTTTCTGTCTGTGTGTCTCTCATTCTCTGTGTGTGTGTGTGTGTGTGTGTGTGTGTGTGTGTGTGTGTGTGTGTCTCTCATTCTCTGTCTGTCAGTGTCTGTGTTTCTGACAGCGAGGGGAGGGGGAGGAGGGGGGTAGAGGGAGAGAGCAGAGGGAGGGAAGGGGGAGAAGGGGATAAAGGGGAGAAAGGAGATGGGGGGGGGGGAGAAAGGAGATGGGGGGGAGAAAGGAGATGGGGGGGGAGAAAGGAGATGGGGGGGAGAAAGGAGATGGGGGGGGGGAGAAAGGAGATGGGGGGGGGGAGAAAGGAGATGGGGGGGGGGGGGGGAGAAAGGAGATGGGGGGGGAGAAAGGAGATGGGGGGGGGGAGAAAGGAGATGGGGGGGGGGAGAAAGGAGATGGGGGGGGGGAGAAAGGAGATGGGGGGGGAGAGAGAAAGGAGATGGGGGGGAGGAGAAAGGAGATGGGGGGGGTGTGGGGGGAGAAGGAGAAGGGGGAGGGGGGCTGAACGGGCCGGGCCCGAGACTTCGGGCAGGGCCCGTTCCCAGCACTAGATTTACAGGTAGGTGGCGTTGGGTCGGGTCGGGGGGAGGGAGGTCAGGTCGGATCCAGTCCAGGGGGCGGGGGGAAGCAGGAGTCGGCGGGGGGGGGGGGGGGGGGGGGGGGAGCGGGAGTCGGGTCCGGGGGCAGGAATCGAGGCGGGGGGGGGGGGGGAAGAAGCGGGAGTCGGGTCGGTGCCGGGTCCGGTCTGGAGGCGGGGGGGGCGGGAAGCGGGAGTCGAGTCGGGTCGGGTCGGGTGGAAGCAGGAGCTGGCCGTGGGAGGAGCTTTATTCACGCAGCCCCAGTGAGGCCATTCGGCCAGGGCTAGGGGCTGCGTGCTTCGGGCCCCTCCCACACAGTTTCGGGCGCCTGGAGCTACTGCACTTGCGCGCCCACTGTAGCGCGCATGTGCAGAGGTCCCGGCACTGTTTTCAGTGCGGGGACCTGGCTCCGCCCCCTACAGCTCGTGCTGCGCTGCGCAACGCCGAGGGCCAGAGGACCTGCAGGGAGCTGGAGAATCTGGAGGTTTTTTTTAGGCGCACTTTGTGGCGTGAAAAACGGGCGTTCAGGTCGGGACTGCGCCGTTCTAGGCGCGGCTCGAAACTTGGGCCCATACAAACTAAATGTTGCTAATTACACCACTGTTGATTAAGGCAGCAGTTAAAAGGTTTTATCCAAATGTGTAGTGGTGTCTGCAAAAGTGAAGCATAGCATGTCATACTCCAATCTAACTCTGGAATTTACCACTTGGGTTTGTCACCTTCTGGAGTAGAACTTCAGTCCAATGCCAATGTAGTAATAAGTTCTTAATTAATTCACTGGACTTTGAGCATTTTACAAACTTTCTGCAACTTTTTTTTTAAATACCATGACAAAGTTTATATTCCGACCTGTGCTACCAAACATTAAAATTTTACTATGAAGTCTCAACACTCTTGGTGAAGAATAGGTCCTGTACTGGCTGCTGGTGGGATTTTTTTTTCTAGATTTATGCTGAAAACTATTTCTGCCTAGTGTCAGCTGTGGCTCAATTTGTAGCACCCTCGCCTGAGTCAGGAGGTTGTGGGTTCAAGTCCCACTCCAGAGATTTGACCACAAAAATCGAGACGGATACTCCAGTGCTGCACGGTTGGAGATGCTTTCAGAAGAGACATTAAACTGAGGTCCTGTCTGCTCTCTCAGATGGATGTAAAAGCTCTCATGGCACTATTTCGAAGAAGAGCAGAGGATTTATCCTCAGTGTCCTGGCCAATATTTATCCCTCAATCACTAAAATAGATCATTTGGTCATTATCACGTTGCTGTTTGTGAGAGCTTGTTGTGCACAAAATGGCTGTGGTGTTTCCTACATTACAACAGTGACTACATTTCAAATAAAAGTATTTAATTGGTTGTAAAGTGCTCTGGGATGTCTGGTGGTCGTGAAAGGCACTATGTAAATGCAAGTCTTTCTTTAAAAAGCCCAGTCAGTACCTGGTGCATGGAACATCATGTGGCTCCCTACGGGGGAGGAAGCTCTAATAAGTCAGTCGTTTTGATTGACCTAAGGATTGCTTTGTCTGAGTAACATTTGATATGCAAAACTTGATGCATGACTATGGTGGTATTGTGAGCCTAAATGAGTGTGCGGTTTCCTGGTACTGGATCCCACCTATGTTGTGGGATTCTCAAATACCTATATGAAGGTATGCAACATTGAGACACACAGCTGTCAGTCAATCTCACATTTTGAAAAGTAATTTTTCCCGTATGAAGTAATTTAAGATCCTCAGGCCGAGCACAAATTAATGTTTTTTGTTGGTGAGCGTGGTGCATGCCACACACAGAAACTCGTCACCATGCTCGAGAGGCTTCAAGCCAAACTACTTGAGAAATCCACACAAGTAGGTTGCACAATATGGATGTACACTTACTTCCCATAGGAACACCCTCCACTCAACCAAACTCAGAGAACTTAGAAACACCATGGCAAATGTCAAAGCTTAGGATCGCTCAAGTGTCCAGAGGGTTATTTTCATATATTATTGGATTCCAAACTAAAAGGAATAGAAGCCTGAATATTGCTCACTTGAAAGTACTTTTTTCTATGGTCTGTGAAAGCAGCAGCTTCTGCACGTCACTGGTCAAGTTTGCACACAATTTGTCACTGTCCCAAAAAACATCCCTCATGTTTGAGAGATTTTATGTAGAAAGCATGTTTTCTCATTTAGATTTCCAGTTGCAGGATATTGTATATTTCTAAAAACTTGCGACAGTCCCCTGCCCTGAACTTGGGGAGCAATAGTGATGAGTTACTGATCAGTATGGAGGTGCTGAGTGCAGTAAAGAACATAAGAAATAGGAGCAGGAGTAGGCCATTTGGCCCCTCAAGCCTACTCCGCCATTTAATAAGATCATGGCTGATCTGATCATGGACTCAGCTGCACTTCCCTGCTTGCTCCCCATAACCCTTATCGCTCAAAAATCTGTCTATCTCCACTTTAAATATATTCAATGACCCAGCCTCCACAGCTCTCTGGGGAAAGAATTCCACAGATTTACAACCCTCAGAAGAAATTTCTCCTCATCTCAATTTTAAATGGGCGGCCCCTTATTCTGAGTCTATGCCCCCTAGTTTTAGTTTCCCCGATGAGTGGAAATATCCTTTCTGCATCCACCTTGTCGAGCCCCCTCATTATCCCATATGTTTCAATAAGAACACCTCTCATTCTTCTGAACTCCGATGTGTATAGGCCCAACCTATCTTCATAAGTCACCCCCCTCATATCCGGAATCAACCGAGTGAATCTTCTCTGAACAGCCTCCAATGCAAGTATATCCTTCCATCAATACGGAGACCAAAACTGTACGCAGTACTCCAGGTGTGGCCTCACCAATACCCTGTACTTCTCTGCTTTTATACTTTATCCCCTTTGCAATAAAGGCCAACATTCCATTTGCCTTCCTGATTACTTGCTGTACCTGCATACTAACTTTTTGTGTTTCATGCACAAGGACCCCCAGATCCCTCTGCACTGCAGCACTTTGCAATTTTTCCTCCTTTTAAATTATAATTTGCTTTTCTATTTTTTCTGCCAAAGTGGATAACCTCACATTTTCCCACATTATATTCTATCTGCCAAATGTTTGCCCACTCACTTAGCCTGTCTATATCCCTTTGCAGGTTATTTGTGTCCTTCCCACAATTTGCTTTCCCACCCATCTTTGTATCTGCAAACTTGGCTACATTACACTCGGTCCCTTCATCCAAGTCATTAATATAGATTGTGTTATGTATGCACCACCACTTAACCAGCATTTCTACCGCCACCAGAGGGCGCATCTGTTGGAGTCCCAAGGGATCCCTTGGGAGCACTGTATATAAGCAGGCCTCCTATGCTGTGCCAGCACTCGAGTCAGAATAAAGAGACTAAGGTCACACTTACTCAAGTCTACAGTACTCAGTCACATTGCTTTATTCGAGACATAACAGATTGGAAATAGTAGAGGACGCAGCGCCGATCCCTGCGGCACCCCACTAGACACTGTTTGCCAACCAGAAAATGATCCATTTAATCCCGACTCTGTTTTCTTTTAGTTAGCCAAACCTCTAGACATGCTAATATATTACCCCCAACCCCGTGAGCTTTTATCTTGTGCAGTAACCCTCTTATGTGGCACCTTATCGAATGCCTTCTGGAAATCCAAATACACCACATCCACTGGTTCCCACTTATCCACCCTGCTCGTTACATTCGCAAAGAACTCCAGCAAATTTGTCAAACACGATTTCCCTTTCATAAAACCATGTTGACTCTGCTTGATTGAATCGTGCTTTTCCAAATGTCCCGCTACTGCTTCCTTAATAATGGACTCCAGCATTTTCCCAACGACAGATGTTAGGCTAACTGGTCTATAGTTTCCTGCTTTTTGTCTGCCTCCTTTTTTAAATAGGGGCATGACATTTGTGGTTTTCCAATCCGCTGGGACTGTCCCAGAATCCAAGGAATTATGGTAGATTACAACTAATGCATCCACCATCTCTGCAGCCACTTCTTTTGAGACCCTAGGATGTAAGCCATCAGGTCCAGGGGGCTTGCCCACCTTTAGTCCCATTATTTTACCAAGTACTACTTCATTAGTGAGAGAAACATAAAAAATAAGTGCAGGAGTAGGCTATTCGGCCCTTCGAACCTGCACCACCATTCAATCAGATCATGGCTGATCATTCCTTCAATACCCCTTTCCTGCTTTCTCTCCATACCCCTTGATCCCCTTAGCCATAAGGGCCATATCTAACTCCCTCTTGATTATATCCAATGAACTGGCATCAACAACTGTCTGCAGCAGGGAATTGCACAGGTTAACAACTCTCTGAATTTCTTCTCATCTCAGTCCTAAATGGCCTATCCCTTATCCTAAGACTGTGTCCCCTGGTTCTGGACATGCCCAACATCGGGAACTTTCTACCCGCATCTAACCTGTCCTGTCCCGTCAGAATCTTCTATGTTTCTATGAGATCCCCTCTCATCCTTCTAAACTCCAATGTATAAAGGCCCAGGCCCAGTTGATCCCGTCTCTCCTCATATGTCAGTCCTGCCATCGCAGGAATCAGTCTGGTGAACCTTCGCTGCACTCCCTCAATAGCCAGAACGTCCTTCCTCAGATTAGACGACCAAAACTGAACACAATATTCCAGGTGAGGCCTCACCAAGACCCTGCACAACTGCAGTAAGACCTCCCTGCTCCTATACTCAAACCCCCTCGCTATGAAGGCCAACATACCATTTGCCTTCTTCACCGCCTGCTGTACCTGTATGCCAACTTCCAACTTTTCCTAATCTGCTGCCATTCAGATAATATTCTGTCCGCGTTTTTGCCCCCAAAGTGGATAACCTCACATTTATCCACATTATGCTGCATCTGTCATGCATTTGCCCACTCACCTAACCTGTCCAAGTCACCCTGCAGCCTCCTAGCATCCCCCTCACAGCTCACACCGCCACTCAGTTTAGTGTCATCTGCAAACTTGGAGATATTAACACTCAATTCCTTCATCCAAATCATTGATATATATTGTAAATAGCTGGGGTTCTAGCGCTGAGCCCTGCGGCACTCCACTAGTCACTGCCTGCCATTCTGAAAAGGACCCGTTTATCCCGATTCTCTGCTTCCTGTCCGCCAACCAGTTCTCTATCCATGTCAGTATATTACCTCCAATACCATGTGCTTTGATTTTGCACACCAATCTCTTGTGTGGGACCTTGTCAAAAGCCTTTTGAAAGTCCAAATACACCACATCCACTGGTTCTCCCTTGTCCACTCTACTAGTTACATCCTCAAAAAATTCCAGAAGATTTGTCAAGCATGATTTCCCCTTCATAAATCCATACCGACTTGGACCAATCCGGTCACTGCTTTCCAAATGCGCTGCTATTTCATTCTTAATTGATTCCAACATTTTCCCCACTACTGATGTCAGGTTAACCGTTCTATAATTACCCGCTTTCTCTCTCCCTCAACTTTTTTTTTAATTTTTTTTTTTTTTTTTTTTTTAAAAAGTGTTACATTAGCTATCCTCCAGTCCATAGGAACTGATCCAGAGTCAATAGACTGTTGGAAAATGATCACCAATGCATCCACTATTTCTAGGGTCATTTCCTTAAGTATTCTGGGATGCAGACTATCAGGCCCCGTGGATTTATCGGCCTTCAATCCCATCAATTTCCCAAACACAATTTCCTGACTAATAAGGATATCCTTCAGTTCTTCCTGCTCACAAGACCCTCGGTCCCCTCGTACTTCCGGAAGGTTATTTGTGTCTTCCTTTGTGAAGACAGAACCAAAATATTTGTTCAATTGGTCTGCCATTTCTTTGTTCCCAGTTATAAATTCACCTGAATCTGACTGCAAGGGACCTACGTTTGTCTTCATTAATCTTTTTCTCTTCACCTATCTATAGAAGCTTTTGCAGTCAGTTTTTATGCCCCCGGCAAGCTTCTTCTCGTACTCTATTTTCCCCCTCTTAATTAAATCCTTTGCCCTCCTCTGCTGAATTCTAAATTTCTCCCAATCCTCAGGTGTGTTGCTTTTTCTGGCCAATTTATATGCCTCTTCCTTGTATTTAACACTATCCTTAATTTCTCTTGTTAGCCACCTTCCCCGTTTTATTTTTACTCCAGACAGGGGTGTACAATTGTTGAAGTTCATCCATGTGATCTTTAAATGTTTGCCATTGCCTATCCACCATCAATCCTTTAAGTATCATTTACCAGTCTATTCTAGCCAATTCACGCCTCAAACCATCGAAGTCACCTTTCCTTAATTTCAGGACCCGAGTTTCTGAATTAACTGTGTCACCCTCCACCTTAATAAAGAATTCTACCATGTTATGGTCACTCTTCCCCAAGGGACCTCGCACAACAAGATTGCTAATTAGACCTTTCTCATTACACATCACCCAGTCTAGGATGGCCAGCTCCCTAGTTCGTTCCTCAACATATTGGTCTAGAAAACCATCCCTAATACACTCCAGGAAATCCTCCTCCACTGCATTGCTACCAGTTTGGTTAGCCCAATCAATATGTAGATTAAAGTCTTCCATGATAACTGCTGTACCTTTATTGCATGCATCCATAATTTCTTGTTTGATGCTGTCCCCAACCTTACTACTACTGTTTGGTGGTCTGTACACAACTCCCACTAGCGTTTTCTCCCCCTTGGTATTCCGTAGCTCCACCCATACCGATCCCACATCATTCAAGCTAATGTCCTTTCTTACTATTGCATTAATTTCCTCTTTAGCCAGCAACGCCACCCCGCCTCCCTTTCCTTTCTGTCTATCCTTCCTGAATGTTGAATACCCCTGGATGTCGAGTTCCCAGCCTTGGTCACCCTGGAGCCATGTCTCCGTGATGCCGATTACATCATACCCGTTAACTGCTATCTGCGCAGTTAATTCGTCCACCTTATTACGAATACTCCTTGCATTGAGGTACAGAGCCTTCAGGCTCATCTTTCTAACACACTTTGCCCCTTTAGAATTTTGCTCTAATGTGGCCCTTTTTGCCTTAGGTTTCTCTGCCCTCCACTTTTACTTTTCTTCTTTCTATCTTTTGCTTCTGCCCCATTCTACTTCCCTCTGTCTCCCTGCATAGGTTCCCATTCCCCTGTCATATTAGTTTAACTCCTCCCCAACAGCACTAGCAAACACTCCCCCTAGTGATAGTGATTGTTCCTCCCTCCCTATAGCCCCTTGATTATCCACTATGGGATGTTTTTAGTGTCTTCTACCACGAAGACCGATACAAAATACTTGTTCAACATCTCTGCCATTTCCCTGATCTCAATTATTAATTCCCCAGTCTCATCCTCTAGAGGACCAACATTTACTTTAGCCACTCTGTCCTTTTTATGTACCTGTAGAAACTCTTACTTTGTTTTTATATTTTGTGCTAGTTTATTTTCATAATCTATCTTCCCTCTCTATCATTTTTTTTTAAGTTGTTGTTTGCTGGCTTTTAAAAATTTACTAATCCTCTGGCCTCCCACTAGTCTTAGCCACAGTGTATGGCCCTTTTCTTCAATTTGATACCATCCCTTATTACCTTAACCAGCCACGGATGGTTATCCCTTCTCTTATTCTTTCCTTCTCATTGGGATATATTTTTGTTGAGAATGATGAAATAGCTCCTTAAATGTCCGCCACTGCTCATCAACTGTCCCACACTTTAATCTATTTTCCCAGTCCACTTTAGCCAACACTGCCTTCACACCTTTTGTAGTCTCCTTTATTTAAGCTTGAGACACTGGTTTGAGATCCAACTTTCTCACCCTCCAACTGAATTTGAAATTCAACCATGTTATGGTCACTCATTCCAAGAGGATCCTTTATGAGGAGATTGTTTATTAATGCTGTTTTATTCATGACACAGTACTAGATCTAAAATAGCCTGCTCCCTGGTTAGTTTTGCATACTTTTCAAGGAAACTATCCCGGATACACTCTATGAACTCTTCCTCAAGGCTACCCTGGCCAATTTGCTTTGTCCAATCAATATGAAGGTTAAAATCACCCATGATAATTGTCATTCCTTTACTAAACCTCCATTTATTTCTTGATTTATACTCCGTCCAACAGTGTGGCTACTGTTAGGGGGCCTATAGGCTACGCTCACCAGCGACTTTTTCCCTTTATTATTCCTTATCTCCACCCAAACTGATTCAACATCCTGATCGTCTGAGCCAATATCCGTTTCTCACTAACGCATTGATCTTATCCTTTATGAACAGAGCTACCCCACCTCCTTTTCCTTTCTGCCTGTCCTTCCAAATTGTTAAATACCCCTGAATATTTAGTTCCCACTCCTGGTCGCTTTCAGATCATGCCCATTTGTATATTTGTGCCATTAACTTATCTATTTTATTACGAATGCTACGTGCATTGAGACAAAGAGCTTTTAAATTTGTTTTTTTTTTTAAAAACCATTGTTTCCTGCTTGTTTCCTCTGTCCTTCAAATTCACTTTCTACATTTTTGCTTTCCAATTCCAGCTTTACTCCCCTCCCTACTGACTCTTCTCAGGTTCCCATCCCCCTTCCAAGCTAGTTTAAACCCTCCCCAACAGCACTAGCTGGGCTCTTTTTCCTTGATCTTTATTGGGATAATTTGAATGTAGATATAAAGCAATTGTTGGTCCCAAAGGAAGTTCATTTTCACTAAAAAGCAGTAATGTGAACTGGGCTCTGAGCTGGTGGGGGGGGGGCGCTAGTGGCGGCTTGGTACTGAAAGCTCTCAATATTTATGCCTGTTGCGAGGACTGGAATAGAATCAAGCATCTGAAGTCTTAAGATTCACAAACTGTAAATAACCATTTAAAGGATACGAGAGGTAACAGCTATATCCTGCTTGGAATAAACCTTCATCGACACGTTGCAGACATTCAACTTTTTTTGAACAAGTATTTTCTATTACTTGCTGAAACACTATTACAAATGGCAACTGTAATCTTTTATCCTTGAGCTTACCAGACACAGTACTCTTTGTGGGTTCTTCAAAATCACTTAGTTGTTAGCTGTGGCTCAGTGGGTAGCACACTCGGCTCTGAGTCAGAAGATTGTGGGTTCAAGTCCCATTCCAGGAACTTGAGCACATAAATCTAGGCTCACACTCCAGTACAATACTGAGGGAGTGCTGCACTGTTGGAGGTGCTGTCTTTCAGATGAGACGTTAAACCGAGGCCCCGTCTGCTCTCTCAGGTAGACGTAAAAAATCCCACGGAACTATTTCAAAGAAGAGCTGAGTTATCCCCAATGATCTGGACAATATTTATCCCTCAATCAACATTCATCTGGTCATTATCACCTTGCATTTGTGGGAGCTTGCTGTGTGCAAATTGGCTGCTGCGTTTCTCACATTCCAACAGTGACTACACTTAAAAAGTACTTCATTGGCTGTAAAGCGCTTTGAGACTTCCGATGGTCATGAAAGGCAAGTCTTTCTTTCAATACAGTCATATTCTATATACATCTCATTGTTCAGATCATCATCAAGACTAGATGGCGATAGGCTACATTATTGAGCAATAATAGATCAATCACCAACATATAGCTTTGGAAGCAAGTCAATTTATTTTAACAAAGTACGATATAGTTCCTCTGTAATCTGCCCAAATTTTCAAAAAAATAATTTGTTAATGTTTTGAGCAACATATCCAAATTATTACATTTTTTTAATACATTCATTTATACATTATGAATTTGTACATTTAGGACTAGCACCCCAGTTTCCCTTCACCAAGAAAGGCACAGGAAGACAACTCGACCATGCATGGTTAATTTTCTCAAGCTTTTTACATTCTCAGTGTCAAAGATTTGGGGTCATCTTTACTGTAAGAATTAGTGAGGCGAGAACAAAGGAGGATGTGTTTTACTTTTTATTTTCAAAAAACGAAATCATGGTGTGCCCTTTCTGGTCGGTGGAGATTAACAGGCTCATTTAAGTTGATCATGAAAAGAGAGAAGTTTTTGCGGCCGCAATCGAGACTCCAGATGGTATGTTGCTTCCCTGGTGCAAGGGTCAAGAATGTCTGAGAGTGGTTGCAGGACATTTTGGAGGGGGAGGGTGAACAGCCAGTTGTCATGGTGCATATAGGTACCAACGATATAGGTAAAAAACAGGATGAGGTCCTACAACCCGAATTTAAGGAGCTCGGAGTTAAATTAAAAAGTAGGACCTCAAAAGGTAGTAATCTCGGGATTGCTACCAGTGCCATGTGCTATTCAGAGTAGGAATCGCAGGATAGCTCAGATGAATATGTGGCTTGAGGACTGGTGAAGACGGAAGGGATTCAAATTCCTGGGACATTGGAACCGGTTCTGGGGGAGGTGGGACCAGTACAAACCGGATGGTCTGCACCTGGGCCAGGACGGGAACCAATGTCCTAGGGGGAGTGTTTGCTAGTGCTGTTGGGTAGGGGTTAAACTAATTTGACAGGGGGATGGGAACCTATGTAGGGAGACAGAGGGAAGTAGAATGGGGTCAGAAACAAAAGATAGAAAGAAGAAAAGTAAAAGTGGAGGGCAGAGAAAGCCAAGGCAAAAAAACAAAAAGAGCCACATTACAGCAAAATTCTAAAGGGGCAAAGTGTGTTAAAAAGACAAGTCTGAAGGCTCTGTGCCTCAATGCAAGGAGTATTCGTAATAAGGTTGTCAAATTTACTGTACAGACAGCAATTAATATGATATACTTGGCATCACAGGGACATGGCTCCAGGGTGACCAAGGCTGGGAACTCAACATCCAGGGGTATTCAACATTCAGGAAGGATATACAAAAAGGAAAAGGAGGTGGGGTAGCGTTGCTGGTTAAAGAAGAAATTAATGCAATAGTAAGGAAGGACATTAGCCTGGATGATGTGGAATCTGTATGGGTGGAGATGCGGAATACCATAGGGCAGAAAACTAGTGGGAGTTGTGTACAGACCACCAAACGGGAGTAGTGAGGTTGGGGACAGCATCAAATAAGAAATTAGGGATGCATGCAATAAAAGTAATGCAGTTATCATGGGTGACTTTAATCTACATATAGATTGGACTAACCAAACTGGTAGCAATATGGTAGAGAAGGATTTCCTGGAGTGTATTAGGGGTGATTTTCTGGACCAATGTCGAGGAACCAACTAGAGGGCTGGCCATCCTAGACTGGGTAATGTGTAATGAGAAAGGACTAATTAGCAGTCTTGTTGCGAGAGGCCCCTTTGTGAAAAGTGACCATAATATGGTGGAATTCTTTATTAAGATGGAGAGTGAAACAGTTAATTCAGAGACTCGGGTCCTGAACTTAAGGAAAGGTAACTTTGATGGTATAAGATGTGAATTGGCGAGAATAGACTGGCAAATGATACTTAAAGGGTTGACGGTGAATAGGCAATAGCAAACATTTAAAGATCACATGGATGAACTTCAACAATTGCACATCCCTGTCTGGAGTAAAAAAAACAGGGAAGGTGGCTCAACCGTGGGTAACAAGGGAAATTAAGGATAGTGTTAAATCCAAGTAAGAGGCATATAAATTGGCCAGAAAAAGTAGCAAACCTGAAGACTGGGAGAAATTTAGAATTCAGCAGAGGAGGACAAGGGGCTTAATTAGGAGGGGGGAAATAGAGCATGAGAAGAAGCTTGCAGAGAACATAAAAACTGACTGCAAAAGCTTCTATAGATATGTGAAGAGAAAAAGATTACATAAAAAATAGGTGCAGGAGTAGGCCATTCGGCCCTTCGAGCCTGCACCGCCATTCAATAAGATCATGGCTGTTCATTCCTTCAGTACCCCTTCCCTGCTTTCTCTCCATACCCCTTGATCCCCTTCACCGTAAGAGCCATATCCAACTCCCTCTTGAATATATCCAGTGAACTGGCATCAACAACTCTGCGGCAGGGAATTCCACAGGTGAACAACTCTCTGAGTGAAGAAGTTTCTCCGCATCTCAGTCCTAAATGGCCTGCCATTATCCTAAGACTATGTCCCCTGGTTCTGGACTTCCCCAACACCGGGGACATTCTTCCCGCATCTAACATGTCCAGTCCCGTCAGAATCTTATATGTTTCTATGAGATCCCCTCTCATCCTTCTAAACGCCAGTGAATAAAGGCCCAGTTGATCCTGTCTCTCCTCATATGATAGCCCAGCCATCCCTGGAATCAGTCTGGTGAACCTTCGCTGCGCTCCCTCAATAGCAAGAACGTCCTTCCTCAGACTAGGAGACCAAAACTGAACACAATATTCCAGGTGAGGCCTCACTAAGGACCTGTACAACAGCAGTAAGACCTCCCTGCTTCTATATTCAAATCCCCTAGCTATGAAGGCCAACATACCATTTACCTTCTTCACCGCCGGCTGTACCTGCGTGCCCACTTTCAGTGACTGATGAACCATGACACCCAGTTCTCGTTGCACCTCCACTTTTCCGAGTCTGCCGCCATTCAAATAATATTCTGCCTTCGTGTTTTTGCCCCCAAAATGAATAACCTCACATTTATCCACATTATACTGCATCTGCAATGCATTTGCCCACTCACCTAACCTGTCCAAGTCGCTCTGCAGCCTCATAGCATCCTCCTCGCAGCTCACACTGCCACCCAACTTAGTGTCATCCGCAAATTTGGAGATATTACACTCTATTCCTTCATCCAAATCGTTAATATATATTATAAAGAGCTGGGGTCCCAGCATGGAGCCCTGCAGCACTCCACTAGTCATTGCCTGCCATTTTGAAAAGGACCCGTTTATCCCGACTCTCTGCTTCCTGTCGGCCAACCACTTTCCTATCCACGTCAGTATATTACCCCCAATACCATGTGCTTTGACTTTGCGCAATAATCTCTTGTGTGGTACCTTGTCAAAAGCCTTCTGAAAGTCCAAATACACCACATCCACTGGTTCTCCCTTGTCCACTCTGCTAGCTACATCCTCAAAAGATTCCAGAAGATTCATCAAGCATGATTTCCCTTTCATAAATCCATGCCGACTTGATCCGATCCTGTCACTGCTTTCCAAATGCGCTGCTATTTCGTCCTTCATGATCGATTCCAATACTTTCCCCACCACCGATGTCAAGCTAACCAATGTCAAATTACCCATTTTCTCTCTCCCTCCTTTTTTAAAAAGTGGTGTTACATTAGCTACCCTCCAGTCCATGGGAACTGATCCAGAGTCGATAGACTGTTGGAAAATGATCACCAATGCATCCATTATTTCTAGGGCCACTTCCTTGAGCACTCTGGGATGCAGACTATCAGGCCCCGGGGATTTATCGGCCTTCAATCCCATCAATTTCCCACCTAATAAGGATATCCTTCAGTTCCTCCTGCTCACGAGACCCATTGTCCCTTAGTATCTTCGGAAGGTTATTTGTATCTTCCTTGGTGAAAACAGAACCAAAGTATTGGTTCAATTGGTCTGCCATTTCTTTGTTCCCCATTATAATTTCACCTGAATCCGACTGCAAGGGACCTATGTTTGTCTTTACTAATCTTTTTCTCTTCACATATTTATAGAAGCTTTTGCAGTCAGCTTTTATATTCCCTGCAAGCTTCCGCTCATACTCTATTTTCCCCCTCTTAATTAAACCCTTAGTCCTCCTCTGTTGAATTTTAAATTTCTCCCAGTCCTCAGGTTTGTTGCTTTTTCTGGCCAATTTATATGCTTCTTCCTTGGCTTTAACACTATCCTTAATTTCCTTTGGAAGCCATGGTTGAGCCAACTTCCCAGTTTTATTTTTACTCCAGACAGGGATGTACATTTGTTGAAGTTCATCCAGGGAGGTCCCCTGCAGTCAGAATCAGGGGAAGTCATAACGGGGAACAAAGAAATGGCAGACCAATTAAACAAGTACTTTGGTTCGGTATTCACTAAGGACACAAACAACCTTCCGGATGTAAAAGGGGTCAGAGGGTCTAGTAAGAAGGAGGAACTGAGGGAAATGCTTATTAGTCGGGAAATTGTGTTGGGGAAATTGATGGGATTGATGGCCGATAAATCTCCAGGGCCTAATGGACTGCATCCCAGAGTACTTAAGGAGGTGACCTTGGAAATAGCGGATGCATTGACAGTCATTTTCTAACATTCCATTGATTCTGGATCAGTTCCTATGGAGTGGAGGGTAGCCAATGTAACCCCACTTTTTAAAAAAAAAAGGAGGGAGAGAGAAAACAGGGAATTATAGACCGGTCGGTCAGCCTGACATCAGTAGTGGGTACAATGATGGAATCAATTATTAAGGATGTCATAGCAGCGCATTTGGAAAGAGGTGACATGATAGGTCCAAGTCAGCATGGATTTGTGAAAGGAAAATCATGTTCGACAAATCTTCTGGAATTTTTTGAGGATGTTTCCAGTAGAGTGGACAGGGGAGAACCAGTTGATATGGTGTATTTGGACTTTCAAGAAGGCTTTCGACAAGGTCCCACACAAGAGATTGATGTGCAAAGTTAAAGCACATGGGATTGGGGGTAGTGTGCTGACGTGGATTGAGAACTGGTTGGCAGACAGGAAGCAAAGGGTCGGAGTAAATGGGTACTTTTCAGAATGGCAGGCAGTGACTAGTGGGGTACCACAAGGTTCTGTGCTGGGGCCCCAGCTGTTTACATTGTACATTAATGATTTAGACAAGGGGATTAAATGTAGTATCTCCAAATTTGCAGATGACACTAAGTTGGGTGGCAGTGTGAGCTGCGAGGAGGATGCTATGAGGCTGCAGAGTGACTTGGATAGGTTAGGTGAGTGGGCAAATGCATGGCAAATGAAGTATAATGTGGATAAATGTGAGGTTATCCACTTTGGTGGTAAAAACAGAGAGACAGACGATTATCTGAATGGTGACAGATTAGGAAAAGGGGATGTGCAATGAGACCTGGGTGTCATGGTACATCAGTCATTGAAGGTTGGCATGCAGGTACAGCAGGCGGTTAAGAAAGCAAATGGCATGTTGGCCTTCATAGCGAGGGGATTTGAGTATAGGGGCAGGGAGGTGTTACTACAGTTGTACAGGACCTTGGTGAGGCCACACCTGGAGTATTGTGTACAGTTTTGGTCTCCTAACTTGAGGAAGGAATTCTTGCTATTGAGGGAGTGCAGCGAAGGTTCACCAGACTGATTCCCGGGATGGCGGGACTGACCTATCAAGAAAGACTGGATCAACTGGGCTTGTATTCACTGGAGTTCAGATGAATGAGAGGGGATCTCATAGAAACGTTTAAAATTCTGACGGGTTTAGACAGGTTCGATGCAGGAAGAATGTTCCCAATGCTGGGGAAGTCCAGAACCAGGGGTCACAGTCTAAGGATAAGGGGTAAGCCATTTAGGACCGAGATGAGGAGAAACTTCTTCACCCAGAGAGTGGTGAACCTGTGGAATTCTCTACCACAGAAAGTTGTTGAGGCCAATTCACTAAATATATTCAGAAAGGAGTTAGATGTAGTCCTTACTACTAGGGGGATCAAGGGGTATGGCGAGAAAGCAGGAATGGGGTACTGAAGTTGCATGTTCAGCCATGAACTCATTGAATGGTGGTGCAGGCTCGAAGGGCAGAAGGGCCTACTCCTGCACCTATTGTCTATGTTGTCTATGTTTCTATGTGGTCTTTAAATGTATGCCATTGCTTATCCACCGTCAACCCTTTTAGTATCGTTTACCAGTCTATTTTAGCCAATTCACGCCTCACACCGTCAAAGTTAGCTTGCCTTAAGTTCAGGACCCTAGTTTCCGAATTAACTGTGTCACTCTCCATCTTAATAAGGAATTCTACCATATCATGGTCACTTTTCCCCAAGGGGTCTCCCACAACAAGATTGCTAATTAGTCCCTTTTCAATACACAATACCCAAGTCTAGGATGGCCAGCTCTCCATTTGGTTCCTCGACATATTGGTCTAGAAAACCATCCCTGATACACTCCAGGAAATCCTCCTCCACCGCATTGCTACCAGTTTGGTTAGCCCAATCAATATGTAGATTAAACTCTTCCATGATAACTGCTGTACCTTTATTACACACATCCCTTATTTCTTGTTTGATGCTATCCCCAACCTCACTACTACTATTTGGTGGTCTATGCACAACACCCACTAGTGTTTTCAGCCCTTTGGTATTCCGCAGCTCCACCCATGCTGATTCCACATGATCCAGGCTAATGTCCTTCCTTACCATTGCATTGATTTAATCTTTAACTAGCAACGCCACCCCGCCTACTTTTCCTTTCTATCTATCCTTCCTAAATGCTGAATACCCTTGAATGTTGAGTTCCCAGCCTTGGTCCCCCTGGAGCCATGTCTCCGTGATGCCAATCACATCGTATCAGTTAACTGCTATCTGCGCAATTAATTCATCCACCTTGTTCCGAATGCTCCTCGCATTGAGGCACAGAGCCTTCAGGCTTGCTTTTTTTGTTAAAAAACACTCTTTGCCCCTTTAGAATTTTGCTGTTTAGTGGCCCTTTTTGTTTTTTGCCTTGGGTTTCTCTGCCCTCCACTTTTACTATTCTCCTTTCTATATTTTGCTTCTGCCTCCTTTTTATTTCCCTCTATCTCCCTGCATAGGTTCCCATCCCCCTGCCGTATTAGTTTAACTCCTCCCCAACAGCACTAGCAAACACTCCCCCTATGATATTGGTTCCGGTCCTGCCCAGGTGGAGACCGTCCAGTTTGTACTGTCCCACCTCCCCCAGAACCGGTTCCAATGTCCCAGGAATTTGAATCGCTCCCTTCTGTACCACTCCTCAAGCCACTATTCATCTGAGCTATCCTGCGATTCCTACTCTGAGTAGCACGTGGCACTGGTAACAATCCTGAGATTATTACTGTTGAGGTCCTACTTATTAAATTTAGCTCCTAGCTCCCTAAATTCGCCTCGTAGGACCTCATCCCGTTTTTTACCTATGTCATTGGTACCTATATGCATCACGACAACCTAAAGACAAACGTAGGTCCCTTGCAGTCAGATTCAGGTGAATTTATAATGGGGAACAAAGAAATGGCAGATCAGTTGAACAAATACTTTGGTTCTGTCTTCACGAAGGAAGACACAAATAACCTTCCGGAAATACTAGGGGACCGAGGATCTCGTGAGGAGGAGGAACTGAAGGAAATCCATATTAGGTGGGAAATCGATGGGATTGAAGGCCGATAAATCCCCGGGGCCTGTTAGTCTGCATCCCAGAGCACTTAAGGAAGTGACTCTAGAAATAGTGGATGCATTGGTGATCATTTTCCAACAGTCTATCGACTCTGGATCAGTTCCTATGAACTGGAGGGTAGCTAATGTAACACCACTTTTTAAAAAAGGAGAGCGAGAGAGAGAGAGAGAGAGAGAGAGAGAGAGAGAGAGAGAGAGAGCGCGCGAGAGAGAGAGAGAGAGAGAGAGAGAGAGAGAGAGAGAGAGAGAGAGAGAGAGAGAAAATAAGTAATTATGGACAGGTTAGCCTGACATCAGTGGTGGGAAAAATGTTGGAATCAATTATTAAAGATGTAATAGCAGCGCATTTGGACAGCAGTGACAGGATCGGTCCAAGTCAACATGGATTTATGAAAGGGAAATCATGCTTGACAAATCTTCTAGAATGTTTTGAGGATGTAACTCGTAGAGTGGACAAGGGGGAACCAGTGGATGTGGTGTATTTGGACTTTCAAAAGGCTTTTGACAAGATCCCACACAAGAGATTGGTGTGCAAAATTAAAGCACATGGTATTGAGGGTAATGTACTGACGCGGACAGAGAACTGGTTGGCAGACAGGAAGGAGAGAGTCGTGATAAATGGGTCCTTTTCAGAATGGCAGGCAGTGACTAGTGGGGTGCCACAGGGCTCAGTGCTGGGACCCCAGCTATTTACAATATACATTAATGATTTAGATGAAGGAATTGACGGTAATATCTCCAAGTTTGCAGATGACACTAAGCTGGGTGGAAGTGTGAGCTGTGAGGAGGACGCTAAGAGACTGCAGGGTGACTTGGACAGGTTAGGTGAGTGGGCAAATGCATGACAGATGCAGTATAATGTGGATAAATGTGAGGCTATCCACTTTGGGGGCAAAAACACGAAGGCAGATTATCTGAATGGCGGCAGATTAGGAAAAGGAGAGAAGCAATGGGTGTCATGGTACAGTCATTGAAAGTTGGCATGCAGGTGCAGCAGGCGGTGAAGGCGGCAAATGGTATGTTGGCCTTCATAGCTCGGGGATTGCGTGTAGGAGCAGGGAGGTCTTCCTGCAGTTGTACAGGGCCTTGGTGAGGCCACACCTGGAATAGTGTGTTCAGTATTGGTCTCCTAATCTGAGGAACAACGTTCTTGCTATTGAGGGAGTGCAGCGAAGGTTCACCAGACTGATTCCCAGGATGACAGGACTGACATGTGAGGAGATACTGGATCTACTGGGACTGCATTCATTGGAGTTTAGAAGGATGAGAGGAGATCTCATAGAAACATAAAATTCTGACGGGACTGGACAGGTTAGATGCAGGAAGAATGTTCCCAATGTTGGGGAAGTCCAGAACAAGGGGACACAGTCTAAGGATAAGGGGTAAGCCATTTAGGACCGAGATGAGGTGAAACATCTTCACTCACCGAGTTGTTAACCTGTGGAATTCCCTAGTTCAGAGAGTTGTTGATGCCAGTTCAGTGGATATATTCAAGAGGGAGTTAGATGTGGTCCTTACAGCTAAAGGGATCAAGGGATATCGAGAGAAAGCAGGAAAGTGGTACTGAGATGAATGATCAGCCATGATCTTATTGAATGATGGTGCAGGCTTAAAGGGCCGAATGGCCTACTCCTGCACCTATTTTTTATGTTTCTATATAAAGTCACTTTAAGAGGAGAAGTGCTCGAATATTTGTATGGGAACAGACCACAATTTATCCAAAATGACTTTAGGAAATAGAAGCAATATTGTAGTTGATTTTGTTTCATGCGTTTTTAAATTCAGATGTAACGTTATTCAAAAATTTAGAAACATGATCCTGAAACTTGTAGGTTTATTTGCTTGAGGAGGGGAAGGGAAGGATCAAATTCGTGTAAAGGAAGCTATTCAACAGGATTTATAAAAGCAAAGGCAACAGTTCCAATCCAAGTTCATGAAAGTCAGGTTATAAGCCAACAAATTTGCAGAAATTCTTTGAGATCATAATAGAATTGATGGATGAGATTAATGTAACTTTCAGAAAGCAATTGGGATGCCTACCAAGAGACTTGTGACTGAAGTGAAAGATTTCAGGATAAAGGAGAACATTGTAAATTGGATCACAAACTAACTACATAAAAGAAAAAAGAGACTTGCATTTGTATCGTGCCTTTCATGAGCACCAGACATCTCAAAGCATTTTACAGCCAATGAAGTACTTTTTTAATGCAGGATGCGCTTCAACCAATTTGTGCACAGCAAGCTCCCACAAACAACAATGTGATAATGACCAGATAATCTATTTTTAGTGATCTTGGTGGAGGGATAAATATTGGCCAGGACACACAGGATAACTCCCCTGTTCCACCCTCTGACATTGCAGCACTCCCTCACTACTGCACTGGAGTGTCAGCCTAAATAATACAAAAATCATCATCATCATCATAGGCAGTCCCTCGGAATCGAGGAAGACTTGCTTCCACTCCCTAAGTGAGTTCTTTGATGGCTGAACAGTCCGATACGAGAGCCAGCGACCCTGTTACAGGTGGGACAGACATTCGTCGAGGGAAGGGGTCGGTTTGCCGCGCGCTCCTTCCGCTGCCTGCGCTTGGCCTCTTCACGATCTTTGCGTAGAGACTCGAAGAGCTCAACGCCCTCCCGGATGCACTTTCTCCACCTCGGGCGGTCTTCGGCCAGGGTCTCCCAAGTGTCAGTGGTGATGTCGCACTTTACCAGGGAGGCTTCAAGGGTGTCCTTATAACGTTCTCGCTGTCCTCCTTTGGCTCGTTTACCACAATGGAGCTCCGCATAAAGCATTTGCTTAAGGAGTCTCGTATCTGGCCCGCAAACTATCTGGCCTGCCCAGCGAAGCTGATCGAGTGTGGTCAGTGCTTCAATACTTGGGATGTTAGCCTGGTCGAGGACACTGATGTTGGTCCGCCTGTCCTCCCAGGGGATTTGCAGGATCTTGCGCAGACATCGTTGGTGATATATCTCCAGCGACTTGAGGTGCCTTCTATACATAGTCCATGCCTCAGATCCATGCAGGAGGGCGGGTATTACTACAGCTCTTTCGACCATAAGCTTGGTGGTAGATTTGAGGGCCTGGTCTTCAAACACTCTTTTTCTCAGACGGCCGAAGGTTGCATTGGCACACTGGAGACGATGTTGAATCTCCGCATCAATATCTGCCTTTGTTGATAAGAGGCTCCCGAGAAATGGGAAATGGCCCACGTTGTCGAGGGCCGCGATGTGAATCTTGATGATTGGAGGGCAGTGCTGTGCGGCGGTGACAGGCTGGTGGTGGACCTTTGTCTCATGGATGTTAAGCGTAAGGCCCATGCTTTCATATGCCTCAGTGAATACAATGACTATATCCTGGAGTTCAGCCTTCCGCATACTGTAGCTGAACGACAGAGGTTGGGGTGATCTTGGAACTGGCCTAGAGGCGGCGTAGGTTAAACAGCTTCCCACTGGTTCTGTAGTTTAGTTCCGGGGTGCTTGTTGATTGTGAGGTGGAGCATGGCGGCGAGGAAGATTGAGAAGAGGGTTGGAGCTATGATACAGCCCTGTTTGACCCCGGTCCGGACGTGAATTCGGTCTGTAATGGATCCGTTGTTACGGATCATGGCCTGCACGTCAACGTGAAGCAGGCGAAGGATGTTGACAAACCTTTGGGGGCATCCGAAACGGAGGAGGACACTCCATCGACCCTCACGGTTGACAGTGTCAAAGACCTTTATAAGATCGAAAAAGGCCATGTAAAAGGGCTGGCGCTGCTCCCTGCAATTTTCCTGTAGCTGTCGCGCTGCAAAGATCATGTCTGTTGTGCCCCATAGGGGACGAAATCCACATTGTGATTCCGGGAGAGCTCCTCGGCCACAGGGAAAAGTCGATTGAGGAGAGCTGTAGCGACAACTTTCCCAGTGGCTGATAGCAGGGAGATTACCCTGTAATTGCCGCAGTCGGACTTGTCCCCCTTTTTAAAAAATGGTCACAATCACTGCGTCTCGGAGATCTCCCGGCATGCTCTCCTCCCTCCAGATGAGAGAGATGAGGTCATGTATCCGCGCCAACAGCGCCTCTCCGCCATACTCTAGCGCCTCAGCAGGGATTCCACCCACACAGGTAGTCTCGTTACTCTTCAGCTGTTTCATGGCTTTGCCTATCTCGTGCAACGTTAAGACTTTCACTGAGGTGGCGGCGGGTCGCATGCTGCGGGATGGAGTCGAGAACACTCGAGTCAAAGGCAGAGTCTCGATTGAGGAGATCTTCAAAGTGTTCCTTTCATCGGGCCCCGACAGCCTCGGTGTCCTTGATGAGTGTTTCCCCGTTCTTGGCCAGGAATGGAGTGGGGCCTTGGGAGTTTGGACCGTAGGTGGCCTTGACTGCAGTGAAGAATCCTCGCATATCGTGGCTGTCGGCCAGTTGTTGTATCTCCTGTGCTTTCTCCATCCACCACCTGTTCTTTAGGTCCCGGGTTTTTTGTTGGACCTGAGCCTTGAGCCGTCACTAAAGTAGTTTTGCAGCTCCCGAATTGGGTTGTTGCTTGAGGCTCAGAAATGCTTTGCGCTTGCGATCGATTAGTTCTTCGATCTCCTGATCATTTTCATCAAACCAGTCCTGATGTTTTCTGGTTGAGTAACCAAGTGTCTCTTCACAGGCACTGGTTATAGAGGCCTGGAGGGCAGACCAAGCACTGTGGGCATTCAGCATCTCAGGGTCATCAAGGCATGCCAGATTGGCTGTGAGGCGCTGGCTGCGTAGGGCTCTCTTAGCTGGGTCTCCAAGTGCCCAGATATTAACTTTTTTGTGGAACTGCTTCTGCTGTCCCCTCTGCTTTGGGTCAATGTTAATGTTGATGATGGATCGGATTAGGCGGTGGTCCGTCCAGCTGTCGTCAGCTCCTGTCATGGCGCGGGTGATGCGCACATCCTTGCAATCCCTGGCTCGGACGATGACAGTCAAGCAGGTGCCAGTGTTTGGAGCGAGGGTGTTGCCACGATGCCTTGTATTTGTCCATCTGGCAGAACAGGGTGTTGGTGATGAGGAGTTCATGTTCTGGACATTTTGTCAGGAGTAGGGCACCACTGGAGTTGGCTTTCCCTACCCCCTCTCTGCCAGTCACATCTCCCCAGAGGGCTGTGTCCTTACCGACCCTGGCATTAAAATCACCCAGGAGGATCAATTTGTCACCCATGGGGACACGGGACAAGAATGTCTCGAGGTTGGAATAAAAGCCCTCTTTAGCCTCATTCGTTGCATCGAGTGTGACGGCAGACGCACTGATGACTGGCACATTGATTCCAGGATAGGGTTATACGAAGAGTCATGAGGCGTTCGTTAACCCCACAGGGGGAGTCTTTGAGGCGGTCAACCAGCTCATTCTTGACGGCAAAGCCGACTCCATGAAGGCGGCGTTCCGCCTCTGGTTTCCCTTTCCAGAAGGTGGTGTAACCTCCACCATGTTCCTTCAACTGGCCTTCCCCTGCCGACCAGGTCTCGCTTAGGGCGGCGATGTCAATGTCAAAACGCGAGTTCCCGGGAAACTATCGCAGTGTGGCACTCCGGCCTGTTGCTGTTGGGATTGTCCATGAGGGTCCTGACGTCCCAGGTCCCGAATTTCATACCGACGAAGTGGAAGATGCCGGTGTGAGAGTGCTTTTAACGTGGGGTGGCAACCACACGGACTTAGCTGAACAAGGTCTTGGACCAGCGGCAATGGGGTCCAAGACAACTGGAGACCAGGCACAGCTCTCTAAGTCTAATTGCTGACGGCGAAGTGCTGGCCGCAAGCTCGGTGCCGAATAGTGCCATTGATGGTAGATGGCCCGAGGCTTGGTTTGAGGGTAGGCATTAGGAAGGTGACTTCCAAAGTTATTTTAAAAGTTAAAAGTTGATAAAGATTTTCAATTTGTTTAAAAACTTTCTAAGAGTTGTTAAAAAGGCTAAGATGTAAATCAATAATAGATTATAAAAGTTTCCCCAATTTAAAAAGTTTCTAAAAGTTGTTAAAAAGTCAAAGATGTACATTAGTAATAGATATTTAAAAGTATTTCGATTAAGAGTCTAAAATGCAAGTTTTAAAAGTTCTCCCAAATTGTTTAATAAGTTTAAAAGTTGATTAAAAGTGTAAAAATTAAAAGTTGGTTGGGAGCATAAGACGTTGGGTTGAACACCGCCGCCTCGGTCCCTTCGGCCAGTTCAGCGCCGGCCAGGAGTCCCTTCGGCAAGATGAACGCCGGCCTCGGAGTCCCTTTAGCCGGTTTGATGTTCCCGGAGTCCCTGCCGCCAGTTCGACGTCCCCTGAATCTGTCAGCATGATGAACACCTGGTGTGCGACCACAGGGACAAACGTGGGCAGGTTTGGAGTCCTTTCGGCCCGGGATGGGCTCCGCCGGCGCAGAGTCCTTTTGGCCCGGGGCCCGATGCAGAGTCCTTTCGGCCCGGGGCAGAAGCGGGCCAGCACGGGGGCCCTTTGGCCCGGGACAAAATAAAGGATCGTGATCAATGTTGGTGTATTCAAATGGAAAACTATGGATAGCTGACAGTCTCACATTTTGAACCTGGAATCTCTATTATTCAGAATATTTGTAAAAATCCTGATTACGCTATCAAAAATAGAATACATGCATTTGCAATTAATAAAAGGTACTGGGAAACTGTAAATTAAGAAAAAGAACAAACATTGAATGAGATCTAGAAAGCATAAGATGACCTAAAAAAAAAAATGGGATTTGTGCCAAGGGACTGGAAAGAAGCAAATGTGCTCCCAATTTCTAAAAGGAACAGAACAGTTATATCAATTACTGTGCTGGCCACACATGTATCAAATGGATGACCAATGGATAGGTTAGCATGCCAAGCAATTTTAGCACCTCACCCACTAAAGAGCAACAGAAGCACATCAGGGCTGCCCAATTTCACCACATTGCTGCATTTGAGAAAGTACAGGGGGCACTGATGGCTACCATGTGGCCATCTAGCCAATAGGTTCATGCTCTTGCTCCTCCTCAACTGTGCACTGTGTCTTATCCAGTGCTACCTTCTCAAGCCTACTAAAAGCAGTCTCTAGGATGCGTATACTGCACTGGGTGCTTGCAAACAGTGACGCAGGGAGCAGTCTTGTTCTGGGCCACTGCAGGTCATTCAACCAGGCCCACTATGACTAAAAGGAACAAATATTAAACGCTATCTGCATGAAATACCATCAGAACCTGCATGGCAAATACTGTGTGTGCCATTTGTGCGATTAGTTATGTGGCAGTACAAAAAGGAGCAGCTCCGAAGAGCAGGATGCCACTAGCTTTAAGCTTGGAGGAGGCTTGCAGCTTCAGTTTCCCCCTACTCTCTCCGTTCTTTTATTAAAATATCAAGGATGGCCTCCTTTGAAGGAAGCAAGGTTGTGTTTCCTGAACCCTATTCCAGTTTGGATTTGTTCCTTTGTATTAAGTTCAATCTTGTCATGCAAGCAGAGAGATTCCAAGTTGAACGTAGAACAGGAGGAGGCCATTTGGTCCCTTGAGCCTGTAACACCATACAATTAGATCACAGCTGATCTGCACCTTAACTCCATTTACCTGCCTTTGATCCATATCCCTTGATATACTTGCCTAATAAAAATCTGCTGATCTCAGTCTTGAAAATTTCAATCAAATCAGTATTCACAGCAAGGGGGGTCGGGGGGGAGGGCAGGAAGGGAGAAGTTTTACAAATTTCCACTACCCTGTGTGTGAAAAAGTGCTTCCTGATTTCACTTCTAAATGGCCTAGCTCTAATTCTAAGATTATGCCTCCTTAGTCTGGAGTCACCCACCAGAGGAAATAGTTTATCTACATATACCCCATCGAATCCTTGTATCACTTTAAACACCTCAATTAGATCATCCCTCAACCTTCTAAACTCAAGGGAATACAAGTCAGGTTTATGTAACCTGCCCTCATAATTCAACCCCATCATTCTGGGGAAACTGGCTAATATATCCTTCTTGAGGTGCGGCACCCAAATTCAAATACATTACAGCAGATGAGGTCTGACCATGGTTCTGTATAACTAAAACTCAACATTCACCCCTTTATATTAAAGACCCATTGAGATAAACATTCCATTAGTTTTTTTGATTACTTTTTGTACATGTGTTCATATGGACACCAAAATTCCTTTGCTCCTCCACAGTTCCTAGTCTCTCGCCCTTAAGAAAATATTCCAATTTGTCTTTCTTGAATCCAATGCAGATAACCTCACATTTGCCCACTATTTGGCAGTTTTGCCCACTCACTTAGTCTGTCTATGTCCCTTTGTAACTTCCTCCCCCGATCCACACAACTTACTGTATCTCCTGTCTTGGTATCATCTTCAAATTTGAATATACAACTCTCTATTCCTTGACCAAAGTTATTTACGTATATGGTGAAACTTTCAGGTCCAAGTACAGATCCCTGAACATCATTTGTCATATCCTGCCAATGCCAACATTGTCTCTTACTTTCCAACCAATTACTAACCCGTCACACAGTTACCTCGAATTCCATGCACTGTTATTATTGCTAATATTCTCTTATGCATAGCCTTATCAAATGCATTCTGAAATCCATATAGACATCCATAGATGCTCCTCAATCCACCATACTAGTGTTTTCTTCAAAAAAATCAACTAAATCAGTCAGACATGATCTACCCTTCACAAATCCATGCTGACTTAATTTGATTAGCAGGCACTTTGTTAAAGATGTAAAATAACCTTAAAATGCTGGATGCTAATGAGTTGCAGCCTGAAACCAACGAGCAAATTCTAATCTGCAGAGATCCCTCACCAACAATTGAGGGATAATCAGGTAGTGCTTACTTATACAGGTTGGATGTCTCTGGTCCGGAAACATCTGTGGTTCGTCATTAGCTGGGCCTGAGGGAGAGGAGGGTTTATTTTTTAACGTTTTGATTGGCTTGAGTGGCTGTAAGTCAGTGAGTGTGTTCGCCGATTGGCTACAGCTGCTCTACAGAGACTGCAGAGGGAGGCGATTGGGGCCCAGGGGAGGCGTGAGTTTGGGGCCAGGGGCAGCACGGGCCAGCCCACACTGCGATATGTGTGCCCACTAGATCTGTGCAGCAGAGCTTGTCTCCAGTCGTCTTGGGTAATCCTTGCCACTGGACCAAGACCGAGCTCTGTCAAGCCCGTGTGGTGGCTGGTGTGCAATGGCCACCACACATTAAAAAAATCCACACACAAACATCTTCCACCCTTGAGGATGTAGTTCGGGTTCTTCATTGAAACACCTATGAACTCATCCTTTTTTGGCGTGGAAGAAAGTCATCCTCGTTTCGAGGGACCTCCTATGATGATGAGCGCGGCTGTCAGTGAGTGTGGTCGCCGATTGGCTGGAGCGGCTGTCAATCAGTGAGTGTGTGCACGGGTGCTGAGGGAACCGTCACAGGCTGGCAGCACGCGCACACACACACACACACACACACACAGGAGCCCGTGTGCAGTCAACAGGTACGGGTAAGCATGACCTCCCGTGGTTCGGAAAATTCTCTGTTCCGGCATCAGTCAGATCCCGAGGGTGCCGGACCAGAGAGGTCCAACCTGTAGTAATTAAAATTTGTGGCCTTAAAGGGAAAGGCCACCTTAAACATAGCTCCATATCACAGTATGCTCCTATTGTAAAACAGTGCATCACCCAGTTTACTGTGACCAACGCCAAAGGAGATCCCTAGTAATATATTAAAAACAGTATGCCTGCACATACTTTCAGTCCGCTGAATGAACAGCAATAAATCAGAACTTAGGAGGTAGGGAATGTATAACTCACAAAGAAAGTAGTTCTTCATGCCACTAAGTTCTTATGAAAATAACCAATCATAAATTACTGGTCAGAAGAATCTCAATAAACAAAAAGTAACGGGGCAAACCAATGAAATTGTTCAAAATACATTTTTGAAAATGTTTTCATCTGCTTCTTACAGGGGCAAAAGTTAATTTTTTATGTAACACGTAAAAATGTGTTTCCCAACATGATTAATTTTATCTATAAAACTACAGTGCATTTTGAAGTAACTTTATTAACATTTTTACTGTGAGGCTTCAGTCTCTCTCTAAAGCATGGGCTTTCAGTTGACATTTTTCCAGAACAATCATTCAACCAGACAGTTACTAACTACAACAGTACACACTAATTCCCAGCATGCTGCAGTCTGAGAAAGGGTGCTGTTGGAAATTTCCCAGGAAAAATCAGCATGATTATCAGTACAAAGGAAAGCACGTTTTCTTCATGCTGTAACAAGATTGAGAAGCCAGCTGACATGATTTTTCCATTTTAAATGTGAATGTAGAAATTTATAATCAAAATAGTAGCACAAAAGTGCCATAAAAAAAAAAATAGTGACAACAGAAAGCAAGGTTCTGTGGATAGGCAGTGCATGTGGGGGGAATTTGGACCAGGCTATTCGGCATAATTCAGTCCCCACGTTAAAGTCATACATTCTGTTCCCTTTTCTTATATAATATAAAATTGAAGTATTATAATTAAATAGCAAAGATTGGGAGACAAAGTAGAGTCCATTGGGCCAAAAGTTCCCCTCCCGTATAGACCAAGGAACATGGGGGCGGGGAAATATTTTTTAAAAATGCTCTACAGCATCACCACTGGTGGGTGGGTATAATAACAGCGTGACAAGTTTAAATAGGGAATTTCCATAATAAATGTGGATGTCGGAATTTATACTGGAAAATGATGATTCAAAAGTGTAATAAAAACATAACCGGAAGATTTTGTTGTCAGGAATACTTTTAAATATACTATAGACAGATATGTAGATTATACAATGGTTAGCATCATAAAATCTTTAAAATAATGATAGTTTGTAGTGATCACGAGGAACTCCAAGACATTATACAGCCGCAACTCTAAATATTTGAATGCTTTAGTTTAGGACATAGACAACAACTGCTTTACAAAAAAATTAGAAAGCTCAAAAGCTAGTGTAAGATAGAAGATACAGCAACTGCTAGAGGGGAAAGAAGTTGGAAATTATAGCTGCCCCCACCCCCCAAATGTTTCTATAGCAAGTGTTTTCCTGTATTCCTGAAAATAATTAAAAACATTACTCATTCTCATCGTTCCTTCTTTGTCCTAACTGAACTCTGCCAAGTAATTATTGTGTAATTTCATTATTTGATTATTGATGATTGAAGACCAATTGAAAGTTTATAAGGTTCTTTCAAACCCACATGAATGTGTGTAGAACTATCCTGCACCATACATATTTTTGCTGATTAAAGTAACAAATCAGCTTAAATGCCGTAGAATTAAAAGGCTTAATTTCACAAATAAGAGAATTCACAAATGCTTCAAATGTACTATTCTGGCTTTAATTTGAAAGCAATGAAGTTAGGTTAAATAGCTGAAGAAACATTGCTGACAATACAAAAATCACTTCAGCTGGTTTTGTCAAAAGCGGGCTCTGATTTTGTCATATTGTAACATTAAACATTCTTCGCCTTTTTGCTGAAGGACATTAAAGTAGTAGTGACTATGAATTTTGGGGATTGGTCATTTCACCAACTACAAATCATATTTACACGACAACTGGTGTCAGAGTGGCCAAGTTCAAAGCCTTTTTTATTTTGGCTTACTCTGGTCAGTGCTACTGCCAAGATTTCAATCTTAGTTACCACAACGGCTGCCTAGTTAAAAAAACACTAAATGTAGACCAGATTACAATTTTCTGTGGACCAGAATGTTATGTAGCACAGTAGTCATGTAACCAGCTGGCATGAGCATGATGGATCATTATATTAAATGTAATCAACAGTAAATTATCCAATGATATTTAATTCATTAGCATTGTTCCTCTTTCAACTATCTACATCCACTATCTTAATCCTACTTTTCAACTAGCCAAATCTGGTAGAAGAGGAACTTGAATGAAGACCGGAGTGAATTTTTGCAGAGTAGAAATACAAGAGATCAATTTGGCTGATTTAATGATTAAGAATAGATACAATCACATCAAGTAGAAATACAAGGGAAACTTAGTTCACATACTTACAAGTTTTAAGGCAAGGTATAAAAGCGACGAAAGGGTTTTGTGTGGTCCTTAAAAAAAAAAACAGGTTGACCAGTAAAATAAATTCAGAATTTCTGAAACTGTTACTCCTGCAAAAAAAAATCTCAGTTCTCATCTTAAAGTGTGTGTGATTTGATTTTTTTCCCATTATTCACACAACATCCATTCATCAAATTCTGTCCTCCATTGCAAGCTTTCATCAGTTGATCAAGAAATAATTCACATGGTACCAACATACAAGTGGTGTCCTATGTCGTCATCCTTCACTTCTTACCCATCTGTTATCACCTACAATTGAGATAATCTAGGCCATTATATGAGCTTTGTGTGGGAACAACAGCAGTCTCTAACAGCTAAATAATACAGTAGAAAAAGAATACCAGACACCAAAAATAATGACGACAGTTTGTATTGTACAGCAGGCAAAACACAAGCTTCCCCTCACTTCAATCAAAATAGGCACATGTTTTATATTCCAAATCTTCAAGAAGGACAGGGAAGAGATGAAAATAATTTACTAAAATAGAATTGTGTTTTACTTTAACTTTTCATAGTTAACTTACTTTATATTGTAGAAAAGCGCACTAAAACATATTTGACATATTACACACCTAACTCCCAATGTCAGATGGCATCAGAGTGGGCCAACCATGTGTCATTAGGGGAGAGCATCGGGTTACAGGATGTCAAGAATTCTTAGTAGCAGGTGTGACTGAACCCGAGAAGTCAGGTATCAAACGGTTTGTTATAGTGTGACTTATAATATAGCAGTTACAGACTATCCTTTCTGTGAAAAGATAAAGGATTTATTTAAGAGTGGAATTAATTCACATTCAACCAAATGAAAGCTTCCTCTATATATTATATGAATTTAGCCCCAATTCATTACTTCCAACAAGGGAAATTGTGGACCTGTCCATTGAATTTGCACTGGCATTCCTCAGATCATTCTCCTTTCATTGCCAATGGTTTCCTTCCATATTGTAGATCTGCTCTGCTGGGTGCCATCCTACACTCAATGGGTCCAAGTTTCGGTCTCAGTTGCTCCTGATTTTTTGGAGCAACTGGTGTAGAATGGAGTATCTTAGAAATTCAAATTCTCAGCATTTAGTTTGCTCCAGTTCTAGTCAGTTAGAACAGTGCCACTTTGGAACAGAATTTTTTTTTCAAAAGGGGGCGTGTCCGGCCATTTACGCCTGTTTTCAAAGTTTCGGCAGTGAAAACTTACTCCAAACTAACTTAGAATGGAGTAAGTGAAGATTTTTGTACGCTCGAAAAAGCCTAGTGTACACTTTAGAAAATCAGGCGTAGGTTACAAATCAGGCGTAGGGAATGGGGGGGTGGGGGGGGTTTAAAGGGCAGTTTACAAACATTAAACACTTCAATTTTACAAAAAGAGTCATCAATAATAAATGATAAACACATCAATAAATCAACCAATAAATTAAAAAAAAAATTTTTTTGAAAAAAATCAATAAATAAAACATTTTCTACTTACTGACTGCAGCATCGGGAGTCCTCCAACAACGTGCTGGGACGTTCCCCCCCCCCCCCCCCATGCATGTCTCTGTTAGTGTCTCCATCTCTGTCTGCCTGTGTGTGTCTCTATCACTCTCTGTCTGTCAGTGTCTGTGTTTCTGACAGCGAGGGGTGGAGGGGAGGGGGAGGAGGGGTGGAGGGGAGGGGGAGACAAGGGAGGAGAGGTGGGGGGGGGGGGGAGGAGAAGAGGAGAGGGGGGGGGTAGAGAAGGGAGGGAGGGAGGGGAGGGGGGGGGGAAAAAGAGAAACGGGCCGGGCCGGGCCCAAGACTTCGAGCTTAGACTTACCGGATTGACAGGTAGGTGGTGTCAGGTCCGGGGGGAGTCGGGAGCGCGGGTCGGGGGGAGCACGGGTCGGGTCGGTCGGTTGGGGGCAGGGTGAGATCGGTCGGGAGCGGAGGTTGGTCGGGGGGGGGGGGGGGGGGGTTGGGTCCGGTCCGGAGGAAGCAGGAGCTGGGCGTGGGAGGCGCAGTCTTATGCACGCAGTCCCAGTGAGGCCATTCGGCCAGGGCTAGGGGCTGCGTGCTTCGGGCCCCTCCCACACAGTTTTGGGCGCCTGGAGCTACTGCACATGCGCGCCCACTGTAGCGTGCATGTGCAGAGTTCCTGGCACTGTTTTCAGCACAGGGACCTAGCTCCGCCCCCTACAGCTCATGCTGCGCCGTGCCGAGCTGCAAATGACCAGCAGGGAGCCGGAGAATCTGGAAGTTTTTTTTAGGTGCACTTTGTGGCACGAAAAACGGGCGTCCAGGTCAGGGCTGCGCCGTTCTAGGCGCGGCCCGAAACTTGGGCCCAACGTGTCAATTTCAATTTGGACAAGAATGCACACCAGAGCTCTCCTGATGACTTGGGGGGGGGGGGGGGGGGGGGGGGGGGGGTCAAGGCATGCCTGGTCTAGCACAAAGGCATACACAGCAGAATATTCCAGGTTTGATTTTCAGTCTGTGCTGAGTTAACTACATGTGTACGTACTCAAACACACACAGGTGCAGATGCAATCAAGTTTGGCTATCATACCAGCCATTGGTGAAATGTTGCCAATGCTCATCATTTAGGTTTATTTGTGAAGAATGATCACATAATCAAGGTACTGTAGGATATCCAAAGCCCATGGGATAATATCCCAGTCGGAGTCAATGCCTTCATAAAAGGGGCAAAAGTAAGAGTGGAAAAATAGCTGTCTTGCATGCTGGGACCAAGAACATAGCACTAATGAATCTTAAGGAATGATGGAGCTCCTCAACTGGCTCTTTCTTGCAAAAGAGGAGTGCTATTGGGCAACATTCTGCTGGGAATTGGCAATGATCATAAATGCATTAATCCAACGGATGCTGAAAGAGATTGCATGGATCCAGAACCCAAATACTATTACAAATATTTACTTCCACTTCCGTAACATTGCCTACCTCGGTCACTACCTTAATCCATCTGCTGCTGAATCCGTCATCCATGTCATTTGTCACTTTCAGATTGGAGTATTATGATGCTCTCCCTGGCTGGCCTCCCATCCATGCTCGGTGAGCTACAGCTAATTCAAAACTCTGCTACCCGTATCCTAAACCACACCAGAACCCTACACTGGAGATATGGGTGACCTGGAGCCAATGTAAAATTCACATCCGTGTGTTTAAATCCCCTCATGGCCCATCCCTCACTATCTCTATCTCTCCCAGCCCTACAACCACCACACCTCCACACACACGCCCGAACTAAGATTTTGTTCCTCTGACTCTGTCCTTTTATGCATCTCCCCCCTCCCTTTAAGAACAAAAAATCTTAATTAGGTGTAAAGTATTTCAGTGTAGTTAAAGTATAAAGCAAGAAAGGCTGAGAGAAAGGTTTAAATGCGTTCATGATAGAATAGCTGAATCCCACATCCTAGCAATTAGGCTGGAACACAGAAGGTTAGAGAAATTCTCTTAGGAGATAAGAACACCCAAAAGATTTATGTAGGCAGCTCACAGAAATAACGAGAGGAGGCCACTGTGTTCCAGCCACCAGAGATAACAGGAACAAAGCCTCTTTTAGCAGAGGGTAGCCATAGGTCTGCCAAGGACATTAGTCTGAGAATTAGCCTGGGAAGACATTCCCAGAAATGTAACATAACCTGTAGGGGGCTATTCCCTAGCAACAGTCGTCAGAACTGAATGCACCAACAGAATCATTAGAAATTACTAATCAATAAAATTAATGTAACTGTAGTAACCAATGACATTGCTGAAAACTGTATTAACCAATATATTAGCAGGTGGGTGGGGACTGGTGGCAAATAACCAATGGAACACTTCCCCACCTAGTTTCTGTATTTCGACTCTATAAACTATAATTGCACAGCCTGTCCCGTGAGACTGGAGAGGAGAGCAACCAGTGAGCGCACAGTTGCAACCGGTTCTCCCTTGATTAATCAGGTTTTAACAATTATTTTCTCTATATACGGACCTTTCGTGTCGAGCGTTATCTTTTTAATACGCCACAACACTAAACCACACCAGAACTGCGGTGCAGAGGGACCTGGGGGTCCTTGTGCATGAATCCCAAAAAGTTAGTTTGCAGGTGCAGCAGGTGATCAGGAAGGCGAATGGAATGTTGGCCTTCATTGCGAGAGGGATGGAGTACAAAGGGAGGTCCTGCTGCAACTGTACAGGGTATTGGTGAGGCCGCACCTGGAGTACTGTGTGCAGTTTTGGTCACCTTACTTTAGGAAGGATATACTAGCCTTGGAGTGGGTACAGAGACGATTCACTAGGCTGATTCCGGAGATGAGGGGGTTACCTTATGATGATAGATTGAGTAGACTGGGTCTTTACTCGTTGGAGTTCAGAAGGATGAGGGGTGATCTTATAGAAACATTTAAAATAATGAAAGGGATAGACAAGATAGAGGCAGTGAGGTTGTTTCCACTGGTCGGGGAGACTAAAACTAGGGGGCACAGTCTCAAAATACGGGGGAGCCAATTTAAAACAGAGTTGAGAAGGAATTTCTTCTCCCAGAGAGTTGTGAATCTGTGGAATTCTCTGCCCAAGGAAGCAGTTGAGGCTAGCTCATTGAATGTATTCAAATCACAGATAGATAGATTTTTAACCAATAAGGGAATTAAGGGTTATGGGGAGCGGGCGGGTCAGTGGAGCTGAGTCCACGGCCAGATCAGCCATGGTCTTTTTGAATGGCAGAGCAGACTCGAGAGGCTAGATGGCCTACTCGTTCCTAATTCTTATGTTCTTATGACCCTACACTGGAGATATGGGTGACCTGGAGCCAATGTAAAATTCACATCCTTGTGTTTAAATCCCCTCATGGCCCAGCCCGCACTCTATCTCCTCCAGCCCTACAACCACCCCACCTCCACACACACTCCCGAACTAAGACTTTGTTCCTCCAACTCTGTCCTTTCATGCATCTCCCCCCTCCCTTTGCCCCACCCATTGATGGCCATGCCTTCAGCTATCTTGGCCCCATGCTCTGGAAACCCCTCCCTAAACCTCTCCTCCTTTATGACCCTCCTTAAATCCCACCTCTTTGACCAAGCTTTTAGTCATCCCTAAGGAGGGTTTACAATTGTCCTACTCAATTGGTGTTGAGCTATATTTGCAAAATAAAACTAAGCTCCTGTTCTTATCCCTGATAACTACAGTGCAGGATAGGATACTGAGCTAAGTTATGGGTGAGTTGAAGTCTATTGAAGGTGGAGGATTGGTGGATGGCCATGATGGTGTTGGGATAAATGAGCAATCCCTGCTGAAAGTACATGTGAACGCAAGATCAGTCTGATCCATATGACCCCCGTGATCACTATTCCACTAACAGTCACTGTCCAGTTTCACAAAGCAAGAACAGTCCCTTGAGCGAGCTACTGGAAGGCTGTTGTCAGACATGGAACCATATCCCAATACAAGTCATCAGTTCAGAACAGGTAAAGGAAGAAAGTCAGAGGCAAATGCTGGAGAAAAATAACAAGAAAGTGTGCCAAGAAATTCTCATTGTGTTCAGTGAAACCTATGCTACATCCACTTTTTTTCTATTATAAATTCAGCATAACCTTTAGAATACCTGATCAAATATAGTTACTTTGACTAAGACACTGAATTTCCAACAACCTTGAACAATAAGCACAATTCAAGTTTCAATAAACATAATTAATATCAAGCTTTACTCTTCAACTTTGAATAAGTTGGTTTGCAAAAATAAAAATAATTTGGTCAAAATTATATTTAACCTTTTAACATGTTTGCTGAAGCTACAGCTTATCGTTTCTGCTGCAAGCCAAATATGTGCACTGTGATACAGGGTATGTCACTTAAGTCCTGGATGGATCAGGAAAAAAAATTCTCCCATAAGCACCAATTCTCTCTTCAGGGCAAGTCATGAAAGTCTTACTCATGAAAGTTTTATTTTAAAGCTGCTGTGTATTTCAATAGTTTACGGTGACCTTGTATTTGTTTTGTGCTCTTGCTTGCTTCATTTATGACCTTTAGTCGTGCAACAGAAATTGCAGAATGTGCAAATACCTATTCAAAAGAACGTAGGTACAAGAAATGTTCATTTAGCTTGTGTAGCTTGTTCTATCGTCGATCTAGGTGTTGTTTCAGGAGCTGATATTATTCAAGTTGAAAAGATAAAAGGTCACTTCACTTTGGTAGCACTTTGCTTAGCCTGGGACTTTGCTGAATGAGAAGTCTGTCATCTATAAAATGGTTTGTTTATTTTTTAATGACTTTAGAATATACCCTATTCAAAAGAAAACAGAGTAACTTTACTTTTTGAATCAAAGCTAGGAATTAACCGTTCTGCTGTTTGGGGTAATTCTTGCCAAAACAGGATTTCTTCCGCTAGAAAATCATACTTACAGTTATGAGGAATTGACTATTGCAATGCATTTCTGCACCAACAGTTCAAGTTGAACAGAAACCCATATTATTTACAAAGAGAGAAAAATTCAAATTAAATTCTCTCAGAGAGACACCAGTACCGGAAATCAAAAAGATTTACTTCTTGAATTTTTAGCAAATAGATTTTGAGTAAGGCTGACTAGCAATCAAACCTTGGCTTTTTCCATTTCAACTGAAGAATTAATGACATTTGTATGCTATTATGTAAATGATCTTAGTGTTTCAGAAAAGGAGCGGTTTGTAAGTAAAGCCAATACCACCACATTGCAGAAATGCAAAGGAAGTGTTCAAATCCAACCGAACGCTTGAGTACCATAGCTGGGCATGTATCAGTAAATATTTCATGCACCCATGGAGCCAAGAGTCAGTTCCATCATCAGTACAGCACAGTAACTGCTGCAAATGGTTGCTGCTTTCATCATCATAGGCAGTCCCTCAAAATCGAGGAAGACTTGCTTCCACTTTAAAAGTGAGTTCTCAGGTGACTGTACAGTCCAATGCAGGAATTACAGTCTAACAGGTGGGGCAGACAGTGGTTGAAGGAAAGGGTGAGTGGGGAGTCTGGTTTACCGCACGCTCCGACCGCTGTCTGCGCTCAATTTCTTCATGCTCTCGGCGACGAGACTAGAGGTGCGCGATGCCCTCCTGGATGCTCTTCCGCCACTTTGGGCAGTCTTGGGCCAAGGATTCTCAGGCGTCGGTGGGGATGCTTCACTTTATCAAGGAGGCTTTGAGGGAGTCCTTGAAACATTCCCTCTTCCCACCTGGGGCTCGCTTGCCGTGTAGGAGTTCCGAGTAGAGCGCTTGCTTAGGAAGTCTTGTGCCGGGCATGTGGACGATGTGGCCCGCCCAGCAGAGCTGGTCGAGTGTAGTAAGTGCTTCGATGCTGGGGATATTGGCCTGAGCGAGAACACTGATGTTGGTGCGTCCATTCTCCCAGTGGATTTGCAGGATCTTGCAGAGGCAGCGCTAGTGGTACTTCTCAGATTTGAGGTCCTGGTCTTCAAATACTCTCTTCCTCAGGCGACCGAATGCTGCACTGGCACACTGGAGGCGGTGTTGGACCTTGTCATCAATGTCTGCCCTTGCTGTTAGGTGGCTCCCGAGGGATGGAAAATGGTTGTCCAAGGCCGCGCTGTGGATTTTGATGACCAGGGAAGGGGGCAGTAATATGTAGCGGGGTCAGGTTGGTGGAGGACATTAGTCTTACGGATGTTTAGCGTAAGGTACATGCTTTCGTATGCTTCGGTGAAGATGTTGACAATGGCTTGGGAGTTCGGCCTCTGAAGGAGCGCAGACACAAGCGTCGACCGCGCACATGACAGAGGATGGGACGACCTTGGACCTGGCCTGGAGGCGACGAAGGTTGAACAGCTTCCCATTGGTTCTATAGTTTAGTTCCACTCCAGCAGGGAGCTTGTGAACTTACTGGTTTATGTTTTTGTATGGTAAGACTGGGAGGGTGGAGCAGAACGATCCTTGCATGGAAAGAACAATGTTTACTACAGTGGAACACTTATTAACCCAAACAAAAAATTGCCAAGAGTTATGCTTCATCTCTAATTCTGTCTGTAACCATTTTAGTTCAACTCATCTTTCGACTGCAACAGTAACATGATTGAATGTTTCTGAAAATCATGTCCAAGTACTGTTTTTCACAACTGTTTAAAAAGGCACCAATCTTGGCCACTGCTCATTAAATTGTGTCTTTAATCATAACATGGGATTCATGACAAATAAAATGATCGCCAGTTCAATAAAAATAATTAAATGTAAATGCCATTGTTCACTAGTGTATGGATTTTAAAAAATCAGCACATCACCAATCATTGCAAATTACAGTGACCTCAGATACAAGTAATAAATTCACCTGATCACATAAGATGAAGAACATGTCCTAGACTGGGCTGCCAGAAAATGCCCTGCCCTAGAAATGACTGTGAAACCACAAGAAACCTAACCTGGGTGTTAGTCCTCACAGTGCAGCGATCTTAAATGACTTGTTGAAATTTTAATTCTCTGATCACATTAAGTGGTTTGGGAAGACAATAAAATCTGAACTCTCATCTTTGGTGGTATCATCTCTTCTTTATGAAAAGCCCTAAAAGTTTACAGGTTTATTTATTCAGCATGTCATAGTGGATAAGGTTACAATACTCTGCAAATGATGGCACTGACAGCTGATGTCAACATAAGATCCCACAATCTATTATATCAGATAGATGCAAAAATCAGATGATTGACAGGTACGAGCACCATACATTGCTGTATGTTATTGAATTACCATAATATACAGAAATATCTCTAATTTGTACCTGCATTTGCAAGAATGCCAACCTCTTCAAGTACTTTAAGACATCAATCTTTGAGCTTTAGCAACTTCAAAAGATTTGTTACTAGTACATTTGAACTCTGGACTCTCCATGCAAAAAAAAAAGTTAATCTTCCATCCTCATTAGATATTAACCACAAATGTATTGGTAGAAACGAGCAGAGCAAAATGCACTATGGATGCAACTTTGTCAACTTTTAAACAATGTAATAATGAAGTTGCAGCATTTGGGGCATTTTAGTATCTGTAGCACGCACAATAGTGCTGTTTTGATAGTAGTCCAGTAGGTGGCAATACATCTACACAAATAGTTTCAACTGAATTTTACAGAAGCTTTTCTGGTAGCATGGCTTGTAATTTACTTAAATATCCAAGCTTCCAATTAAAAAAAAAACCCAGCATTTTAAGTTATTTTTGTTCAAACATTTAAACAACTAGGGATGATGAATTGGGTTTAAAACATTTTGTCCAGAAATGAAGCCAAACTATACAACCTCGAGCTTCAAACGGTATAATTTTTGTTTGAAAAATATTAACATTATTACACATTGGTAACTATGAACAAGTGATTTCCACTGCAAGCCCTAATAGTTCATAACTGTGGTCCAGATTTAGCTGGGACTATTGAGTGAAAAAGAGCACATTCATTGCGAATTTATTTATTGAAGAGTTGCCAGCTCAAGAACAAACATACTTGCTTTAAATGACCTTTCACATCCTCAGAACATTCCAAAGTGCTTCACTAGGACATCCCAAAGCACTTTGTAATATTAACTAATGTGAACCTTAATAGCTGTGAAATGCATAAATCGTTACTAACCAAATATTTTGAAAAGAAAAATTAACCTTAAAACATCCTCCATCAGTCAAACATAAGAAATAGGAGCAGGAGTAGGCCACCTGGCCTCTCGAGCCTGCTCCGCCATTTAATACGATCATGGCTGATTTGATCATGGACTCAGCTCCACTTCCCGGCCCGCTCCCCATAATCCTTTATTCCCTTATCGCTCAAAAATCTGTCTATTTCCGCCTTAAATATATTCAGTGATCCAGCCTCCACAGCTCCCAGGGCAGAAAATTCCACAGATTTACAACCCTCAGAAGAACTTCCTCCTCATCTCAGTATTGAAGTACAGCAAGACAAGGCTTAGGGTTCAAATAATTTCTCGAAAGCCATGAGCTCCGTCTGAGGGTTTGATACATTTGAATCTTTCACGTATAACTCAATTCTAGCTAAAACTGTAATTCCATATGCAGTAAACAGACACCTGTTGCATTGGCCAAATTTTACTTGTCTATGAAAGCAACAACTCCACTTTAAAAATTGTAATCAGCTCCAATTTTAATGTGGGGTCATTTTACATTAATTTCTGCAATTTGGATCATATTTCTCAATAGTTTATAAAGTAGATATCTTCTCCTTTACTAATGATATTATCTTAGCCAAAAATGACTAAATGCTCACATTTCCATTTCTTAAGTGGCTCCAATTCAATCGCCGTAACTGAATGCAAACTGATTTAACTTTTTACTCTCCATTTAGAAACGCAGTATGCAGTATTTTCAGATATACACATTGGCTTCATAATTTTAGCCTCTAATTAACATTGTTTGCTGATGCTTTAAAAAAAACTAAATGCATGCTGTAAGAGGTTTAGTTTATAAGTTACAAATTTAATTAAAGCTCCAATTTAGCTGATATGCCAAACAAAATACTTATACAAAATCTTGGACTGCTAAGCTTTTGCAGAAGCTTAGTTAATTATGGCTACATTTTCTCCATCATCTTCCTGTGTCTTGCGATAGGTATTTTCTGACAAAAACATTAGTTCGGGCTTTTTCTTGATTTTCTTTTTGTAGAGTCCACACTTATTTGTAATTGATAAATAACTTCTTCGTACACCTAAAATCTTAGAGCACATTTAAGAATGCATACTTTAGTAGCTGAAAATAGATAATCTATTTTTTTTTTAATTGCAAAACCGTAACAAATTAAGCAACTTGATTAAACTGAATCAAGTATGAGGAAAATCAATTAACTATATTAAATCTAATCCTTCTACAGATGCGTTATGTCTCCTTCTATTCCTGTCCACATCGAGGACTCTGCCTTTACTCCATATAGTAATTCTCAAACAGTATGGATATGCGCCAGTAACTTAATTCTGATCAAAACATTTTCCTAAAATACACAATTAAACAGTAACAAAATTCCAGTTATTTATCAACAGCTGCTGATATTAGCTGCATTGAGATAATATCAGGTCACACATTAATGAGCATGCTAATGGTTTACTTACACTGTGATTCAAAAGGGAATTCACATCTTGCTTCTACGCTAATTTTGTGTAGAACAACTCCATAACAGAAAAACTATGGAACACAGCATATTAAAATATTTTCAATACAGTAGCAATAATCTTAGCCAGCTAACATATACAACACTAACATTAGAAATGAACAGCAATGGGTGAGCTTTCACGATCCTGTTCTTTAAAACTTAATGGCAAAGCAGCAAAGGTTTAAAAACATGTACAATGGGTAACTATGACTAGATATTTGTCCTTAATCAGAATTCACTTTACAGTTTTATTTATTTAAAATGTTATAATAGTATAATGTCAGCTCCTTTTTACAAAATATTGATCTGCCGCATTATCAACACTATAGCTCCTTTAATACAATACTACCAAAAATGCAGTTAGTTAAGTCTTTGCTTGAAAACAAGACTTGGAGAAATGCACCGAGACATTTTAATTCTTAAGAACACAATGGGATTCCATTTTCTTTGATTGATGTTACTGAAAAATCTGACCTCGGTACTCAAGATGGCATCATGTGGACCTCATCACCTTGATAACTTCCAACAGCCATCCATAATTCAAGGCGACATTGAAAATAACTGAAGTTTTGTGTTTAAATACATCACAATGCTACAGTTTTAGTAATGTTAGTGAAAGATTCAAACAATTAATTTAGGTGCTGTTCTTCCCATTGTACAGTCATACAGTAGGAATTGCTAACTTTAAAACAGTTACTCTACAAAGATATAAACAAGCCAGATGATGCAAGCTATAAAATACTAGGATTGTATAGTCTGAAGTACCCACATTTAGGGCCGAAGTGAGCTGGACGCCCGTTTTTCGCGCTCAAAAGTGCGCAGGAAAAAAACTACCAGATTCTCCGGCTCCTCTGAGCTCTCCACCAGCTTGGCGCAGCGCGCAGATCACAGCGGGAGGCAGAGCCAGACACTCGCGCTGATTTTCTAAGCAGTGGGGGACGGGCCGAATTCAAATAAGGCAACGTCGTGCCGGTAACCCTGCGCGTGCGCGTTGAAGCGTGCGCGCAGTGTGAAACAAACATTGGCACTCGGCCATTTTTAAAGGGACTGGAGGAAAAGTGAAGATTTGTCTCGTGGACCCCTGGAAAGGCTTGAGATTTAATTTTAGTGATATTTTTGTGTGCGAAGGAGTGCTTTTAGCAGCACTGTTGAATAAATCACCTGCTGAAATCAGTGAGTGCAGCTTTTCACTGCTAAACTTGCAGAACAGGTGCTGCATTGGTGCATGCAAATTAAGGACCGTGTGTTTTGAGAAATAAGAGTGCCAATTCAATGCAGCAATGGATCAACGTCCACCAAGAACAAAGAATTTCTTGCATGAGGAAGTTGAGATATTAGTCAACGTAATTGAACAGAGATGGCAGGAGCTAGGGGGCCAAGTTTCGGCCTGAGTTGCTCCTGTTTTTTGGAGCAACTGGTTTAGAATGGAGTATCTTAGAAATTTGAATTCTCGGCATTGAGTTTGCTCCAGTTCGAGTCAGTTAGAACGGTTTCACTTTGGAACAGAATTTTTTTTCCAAAAGGGGGCGTGTCCGGCCACTTACGCCTGTTTTCAAAGCTTAGGCAGTGAAAACTTACTCCAAACTAACTTAGAATGGAGTAAGTGAAGATTTTTGTACATTCGCAAAAACCTTGTCGACACTTTAGAAAATCAGGCGTAGGTTACAAATCAGGCGTAGGGAATGAGGGGGGGGGGGTTTAAAGGGAAGTTTACAAACATAAACACTTCAGTTTTACAAATAAAGAGCCATCATCAATAATAAATGTTAAATACATCAATAAATCAACCAATAAATCAATCAAAAAAAATTAAAAAATGTTTTCATTTTCTTTAAATCAATAAATAAAAAATTTTCTACTTACCGACTGCAGCACCGGGAGTCCTCCAACAGCGTGCAGGGACGGCCCCCCAGTGTGTCTCTGTCTGAGTGTGTGTGTCACTCTCTGTCAGTGTCTGTGTTGAGGGCAGGGGGAGAAGGGGGGTGGAGGAGAAGGGGGGTGGGGGAGAAGGGGGGTGGGGGAGAAGGGGGGTGGGGGAGAAGGGGGGTGGGGGAGAAGGGGGGTGGAGAAGGGGGGTGGAGAAGGGGGGTGGAGAGGGGGAGGGAGGAAGGAAGGAGGGAGGGAAGGAGAGGAGAGAGGAGGGAGGGAAGTAAGGAGAGAGGAGGGAGGGAAGTAAGGAGAGAGGAGGGAGGGAAGTAAGGAGAGAGGAGGGAGGGAAGTAAGGAGAGAGGAGGGAGGGAAGTAAGGAGAGAGGAGGGAGGGAAGGAGAAAGGAGGGAGGGAGGGAGGGAAGGAGAGAGGAGGGAGAGAGGGAGGGAAGGAGAGAGGAGGGAGGAAGGGAGGGAGGGAGGGAGGGAAGGAGAGAGGAGGGAGGAAGGGAGGGAGGGGAGAGAAGAGGGAGGAAGGGAGGGAGGGGAGAGAGGAGGGAGGGAGGGGAGAGAGGAGGGAGGGAGGGGAGAGAGGAGGGAGGGAGGGGAGAGAGGAGGGAGGGAGGGGAGAGAGGAGGGAGGGAAGGAGAGAGGAAAGGACGGAAGGAGAGAGGAGGGAGGGAGGGAAGGAAGGAGAGAGAGGAGGGAAGGAGAGAGAGGAGAGAGGAGGGAAGGAGAGAGAGGAGAGAGGAGAGAGGAGAGAGGAGAGAGGAGAGAGGAGAGAGGAAGGAAGGAGGGGGGCGGGGGAAGGAGAGGGAGTCGCGGAGATCCGGGGGAGGAGGCGGGTGTCGCGGAGGTCGGGTCGCCGGGGGGGGGAGGGGGGAGAGCGGGGGTCGGGTCGGGTGGGAGGAGCCTTATCCACGCAGCCCCAGTGAGGCCATTCAGCCAGGGCTCGGGGCTGCGTGCTTCGGGCCCCTCCCACAGTTTTGGGTGCCTGGAGCTACTGCACATGCGCGCCCACTGTAGCGCGCATGTGCAGAGGTCCCGGCAGTTTTCAGCGCAGGGACCTGGCTCCGCCCCCCACAGCTCGTGCTGCACCGCGCCCAGCTTCAGAAGGCCTGCAGAGAGCCGGAGAATAGGTAAGTTTTTTTTAGGCGCACTTTCTGGCGCGAAAAACGGCGTCCAGGTCCGGGCTGCGCCGTTTTAGGCACGGCCCGAAACTTGGGCCCTAGATACCTGCAACAGAGGTCGCATAAAAGTGCCACCAAAACTGGAACCAAGTTGCAGAAGATTACTGCGCAGTGGTGCATACCATGAGATGTGGAAGCCAGTGTAAAAAGAAATGGCACGACCTTGGTCAAGTCGTTAGTGTAAGTTATATTTTCCATTTTTAATGCAATCGTAATTGTAACCTGGCTATCTGTATGTCCCACCTGCAGACTGACACACTCTGTAAAAAGTTATATTTTACTCTTTGCAGAAGAAATTGGCCCACAACAAAAGGGAGGCAACTCGGACAGGAAGAAGCATGCCCAATCTACATCCACTGACACCCTTGGAACAGAGGGTAGCTGCTATGATGAGTCGTACATGGAGAAAAGCAATCAGTACAGCACAAGCTGGGCCCACACGCGAGGAAGAGGGCAAGTCCTGAAAATGCATCGTGGTCCTTCAAATCAACCTATGTAAGAGAGTACTCATGCCACCCATCTGGCCCCCTCCCTTGCTGTTAAACATTTGACTGTTCTGATGTATTTTGCAGAACATGATGATGCTGCTGCTGCTAACCCTGAGGATCCTGAGGATACAGAACAAGAACCAGTACAACCAGATGCGGACGAACCAGACTGGATGATGGCAGCGATGACTGAAATGCCTGCAGGGGAGAGCTTCCAAATTAATGTTTATGAGCCCCCATTAAGGGGCATCAGTGTTTCAACCCCTTGCATAGGTTCTGGTTCCACCTTCCATGGTTTTGATTCCGATGTTGCAGGTCCCAGTGGTGCTGCTGGTGTAATGCAGCAGTTTACAGTCAGTGCACTACCGTCCAAGCCTGCACCTCCCACTCGCATAGGTTCTGGTTCCACCTTCTATGGTTTTGATTCCGAAGCTGCAGGTCCCAGTACTGCTGCTATCATGGAGCAGTTTACACCCATTCACCCACCATCCCAGCCCACGGCTCGCACTCGAATGCTGTCGTGTGGAACACCGAGCGTCCCACCGTCCCAGCCTGAGCCTCCCAGTGTAGTGGTGCCACGAGGCAGACCCAGGCAAAGGAGGAGGAGATTGGAGACACGCTCTCCTGAGATGCAGCGTGCAACAGATGCAGCTCAGGTTGTGGCATTGGGTATGGAGACCAATGAGCTTACCCGATCACTCATCGGTGGCGTCAGTGCAGTGGGTGAAGAGTTGACGGTCCTGACGGGAGAAATAGCAGTAATGACACGGGAACTTAGGGAGGGAATGTCCAAGGGAGTGCAATCGATGGCACAGGCCATCAGGGAAGGCATGCAAGTGACGGCACAGGCCGTCAGGGAGGGCCTGGTTGAGGTAGCTGCTGCAATAAGGGCACACAGTCCAGCCAATCATATGACACCCCCATGAAGAAGTGAACATTCATTGAGATATGGATGAGACATAGTTGCAGCCTTTCTTTGCTGCTTTTGTTCTTGATGTAGTTGTAGTAGCGTTTTTCAAATTGAAATTGTTTCGTAAGTTTTGTAACTTTACAACTTATAAGTGATCTTATGATTTTTAAGTGATCTGATAGTGTAAATGCTCTCACATTTTGTATCTTATTTAATTTTGCACCTAAAAAGTGATCTTGAAGTTCTTCAGAGTGCAAGATTTTTCACATTGAAACTGTTTTGTAAGTTTTGTAACTTTACAAGTTTTTAAGTGTTCTTCAAGAGTCAAATTAGAAAGTATAGTTTGATACAACAAATATTTTATTAGTGACGTTAACTTTTCAACAAAATATTTTTTCATTAAAACTGTTTCATGTTCCATTAACACAACACAACGTAGGAACTGCAAAGAATAAACATGTCCATGCGCAACAGTGGTCGCAGAGCCCTAAGGCATCAGTAGTTGAAGCGTTCACGGATGAGCTGCTGGCGCAAGGCTCGAGCAATCGTTAAAGGAGCACGATGGACGGCCCTCCTCCGACCTCGTGCTCCGGCATCAGGCACTTGCAAGCTTTCCTGATCGTCGTCATCATCCACATCCTGTTGTTCCGTATCATCATGCACTGGACCCTCACGTAGGTCTTCTGGTTCCAGTACCAGATCCTGCTGCCTCATGATGGCTAAGTTATGAAGCATGCAGCACACAACAGTGAAGTGACTGACAATCTGAGGAGAGTATAGCAACTGTCCTCCAGAATGGTCCAGGCATCGGAAACGCTGTTTCAATATGCCAATGGTCCTCTCAATGATGGTGCTCGTCGCAATGTGCGCCATGTTGTATTGACAGTCAGCTTCTGTCCGTGTCACACGTAGGGGCATCATGAGCCAGGTGGTCAGGCTGTACCCTTTGTCTCCCAGTAGCCAGCTCTGCCCTTCTGGCTGCTGCTCAAACATATCAGATATAACGCTGTCGCGTAGGATGAACGCATCGTGGGTGCTGCCAGGGTATCTCGCATCGACTGACATGATGCGCTGCTTGTCGTCACACATGAGCTGCACAGTGATAGAGTGGAAACCTTTCCTATTTCGGTACTGCTCAGAATCCTCCACAGGTGCTCGCAAGGCTATGTGGGTACAATCAATGCAGCCCTGTACCTTTGGGAAGCCGGCAATCCTGAAGAAGCCCACAGCCCTCTCATGGATCGCTTGTGCGGTCATTGGGAAATTGATGAAGTGATTCCTTCGCGCATACAGTGCAGCCGTGATCTGGTAAATGCAGCCATGTATTGCACGTTGAGAGATAGCACACACATCTCCAGTTGTAGCATGAAACGATCCCGAGGCATAGAAGGCAAGTGCAGCTGTTACCTTCACTGCAACAGACAGGGCAGTTGGCATCTGCTTCTGGGCTGCAAATCTGCTCTCAGCATATCACAGATCTCAGCGACAACTTCTCTGCGAAAACGCAGCCTTTTGACACAATCAGCCTCGCTCATGTCCAGGTACGAGCACCTGGTTCGATATTGTCGACGTGGGTAAGGTCTCCTGCCCATCAACCTACGGGCTATGACGTTCCTGGTGCGGTGAGCTCGAATCAATTCTCTCCTATGCAGTGAATTGATGGCGAACCATTGCATAATACATGGTGTTGACAATGCAGCACCCATTCTGCAAATTTAAGTTTAAAACTATGTGGCTGCCTCTCCCTGTCCCTGACCAAATGGCCCCAGTCCCCCTCACAGCTCGAAGGCTGCTTGATTGCTGTGTCTTTGCCTGCCGTCCAGTCACTGACGGGGCTCCTATCCCGTGGCCGAATGGACTCAACCCCCTTCGCAGCTCGAAGGCTGCTTGTTGTTTCTTCGGCTGCCGGCCAGCCACTGAAGCACCGCAGCTCGAAGGCTGCTTGCTGCCGCTGTTGGGCTGCCACTGAGACACTGACGCCACCCCGTCTCCAACATGGAAAGCCTGCCTGAAGCACAGCAGCTCGAAGGCTGCTGCTGTTTCACACAGGTAGGAACATGGATTATTTAATCTTTTCTTTGCTTATAAATTTTTATTCAGGTTGGATCTTTATTTGTATAAGTATGAATGCTGAATGATTGTAGAATTTAATTACTTCCCTCCCCCCCCGCCCCCCCCCCCCTCCCTCCCCTCATTCCCTACGCCAAATTTGTAACCTACGCCTGATTTTCTAAGTGTAGGTAAGGTTTTTTTTGAGCGTACAAAAATCTTCACTTACTCCATTCTAAGTTAGTTTGGAGTACGTTTTCACTGCCTAAACTTTGAAAACAAGCGTAAGTGGCCGGACACGCCTCCTTTTGAAAAAAAAATTCTGTTCCAAAGTGAAACTGTTCGAACTGACTAGAACTGGAGCAAACTAAATGTCAAGAATTGCAATTTCTAAGATACTCCATTCTAAACCAGTTGCTCCAAAAAAAACAGGAGCAACTCAGGCCAAAACTTGGCCCCTTAATAACTACTCTTTAAAAAGAAAACATTAACTTAATTGTTAATACCAACTTCATGCTACAATATAAAATGGGGTGGTTTTTCAGCAATATGATCTGATTACTGGAATCAGATAGTCTCCAGCCCAAATTATGGTGCTGCTTTACATTTAAAATGAGGAATTGGGGATGGTTGGGGCAGGGGGGAAAAGAGAATTACTGGCACCTTTTTAAATAGAACAGCATTTCCATTATAGGAACAATACAATACAATTTTGATACTCGGACAAAACCCAGCGACAGATTTCAAAATTAAATTTCCCAAAACACTGAATGTGCTCAACTAGACAAAACCTGAACAAAAATAAAGCACCCTTCCTTAAGAGCTTGATGAATTAGCACATGATCATCTACATTCCCAAATTGTGGGAGGACATCCCATTGGTAACAACTAGCTGACAAGATAGCTGAACAAGTTTAGAAGCAGTACGAAACGCAAAAGATTTTAAAAAAAATTATACTGCCAAGTGAAAAGCATTGCAATACAGGTGCAGCGTCCCGAATATCCGGAACGAGGTCGTTCCAGATTCCGCGTTTTCCGGACTTTGGAACGGGTATTTCTAGATTTTGGAACGTCAGAAAAAATGGGGGGGGTGGGGGGGGGGGGGTTGCTCGCCGACGAGGAGCTGGTCGGGCAGGCCCCGTCGCGAAGGTGGTGTTCAGGCGGGCCGGCAAGGATGCCCCCAGCTAAGGGCAGCGGCGAGGGGCGAGGCCAGAGGTCGGGCAGCAGCACTGTGAATGGCGATGAGGCAAGGCCTGAGGTCAGGCAGCGGTGAAGCAAGGCCCGAGGTCGGGCAGCGGCATGTCCAGGGGCGATGAGGCGAGGCCAGAGGTCGGGCAGCGGCGTGGCGAGGCCAGAGGTCGGGCAGCGGCGAGGCGAGGCCAGAGGTCGGGCAGCGGCGTGGCGAGGCCAGAGGTCGGGCAGCGGCGAGGCGAGGCCAGAGGTCGGGCAGCGGCGTGGCGAGGCCAGAGGTCGGGCAGCGGCGGGACCTCGAGGTCGGCGGGTCCGGATTCCAGAATATTTTACAGATCAGTCCGGAGTCCAGTTTCCAGAACATTCCAGATCTTGGACGATGCAACTGTATACACAATGTAGATTTTTCAGGTGGTGTTAAAATTTACTGCTATAAAGATAGTTGCACAATATGAATTTAGCATTCCACATTACATGCAGCAAAATGTAAACTTGATTTCTAAAATGTGTGGCACAACTTCATGCACAAAATAGGCTTCAACAAAATATTCATGTACAAAATATGTCTTCCTCATGACAACGAAAGTCAGCGTGCCTTATTAATCACTCGATCTGTCACTAAAGGACTTTCTCTAATAATTTAGTGTGCACCAATGTTAGTGGTGCACATTAATATGGCACACATACAAATGTTTATAATTTGTACTTTTATGAATGCTGATGGGATGACAGGAATAGAGAAAAGGGACAACGTTGCCCAACATATTTATAGGGCATTACACCAACAAGTGTAATAATAAATTTGCATCAAGTAAACATTTAAACAATATGTTTACAAGAGTCAAACTGTGATTTGAAAGTGAAATGCTTAACAAAAGATTTACAAAAATGCAGTGTCACCAACATAAAATGGGACACCAAAATCATACCTTTTTAGCAGAAAATTACTCAGTATTAAATGGTGAAGCTGTACAAGTCTGTACTCATGGTTAACATAACCCCATAAAAAGAGGTTAAAGTAGTGGCATCTAAAATTATATCAGGCATATGTAGAACGATATCACTGTCAGAAGAGATCAAATCATTTCTTTTGAGCGTAGCTCTATAATGATTTAATAGTTATTTCAAATCGGGAATAATCTTGGTTCCCGATCTGAGCTGTGTCCAGTGAGGATGCACGGATCAGAAACCGTACACCTACCAGCACTGCAGGGAAAATCATAAAGATGATTAGAGTGGGGCGGTCCCTGGCACCTTCCGATGGCTGTTTATAAGGAGCATTGGTACATCGGATTAGGCGGGTGGAAGGGGGGTACTTTCTTAAAGGAGGCAGAAAGAGAAAGAAACAGACCCAAAACTACACACACACACAAAGTTTTAAAATGGAGCTATAGGATGTTAAAAGTGAAGCTAAACATTTAAGATGCAGTGGCATTAACATATGGACTTTAGTAATAAAAGGCAGTTGCAGGTTAGGATTTCAAAGACAAATGCAAGTTTTATGTTGCTCAATACAATTTACTTATTTATAAATCTCCTTTCCTGTGAATTGACTAAAATGCAGCAATACCAAAGAGCTGCTATATCATTACGGTAGAATGTCTGAAATGTCAGGCTTTAAAGGCCCGGATTTTGCAGTCAGCGGTGAAGGAACGGTGCTCGCCGTTCGCTACACTGACAGCTGCCCACAGAGTTTTCGCTAGCTTTTGAGCGGAGACTTGCTGTCATCAGGCATCTGTTTCAGCGCTACGCCCTCTACTGCTAATGTGTGGCGTCTATGAGCAGGAAAAGCAACTGAGTAATGCAGAGTTGACACCAGGAAGTATAAATCAGATTTAAATCATCTACAGAAAGCAAAATAAAAATTAAGATGGAGTTGAGAGAGGAGAGGGAAAAAAAAAAAGAGATGGACAGAAAAAGTTTTTAAAAAATTCAAAAGGAATGAGACTCCACACTTGTAAAATTAAATTTTCAGGGCCAGAGAGGTTAGTTTGAAATTAATTATGACTTATCACGCCATTAAAAATTCACTTATTCCTGAATGCACCAGTCCTAACTTTTTCCTGTGGTGTTTAGTGGGTAACTAGTGGGCAAATACAGCAACTTTTCGCCGAGTCTATGAGCAAGGTACTATTATAACGCAGCCTGCGGAGGAGCAGGGTAACCCGGACCGCAACTTCCGGATTTTCACATTTAACTGTGCACGTGCGGATTATGGAAGTTGATGTCCAATTTACTCCATAATAGCGGTGAGCTCCGCTAGCCTCAAAATCCGGACCAATGAATCTAACTTAAAGTTTGTAGAATAGAAAAGGATAACTATGTAAAAAATAGATTTCAACAAAAAACAAATTATACCCAAGGGGCACAGAACTTAACAGCTCATGAAAATCTGATAAAGTAATGCATGTCCAGAGTAAAGTTCAATCAAAAAGGGAGTTGCTTTTATTTTTATTTTTTTTAAAACACATATGGAGAAATCTCCATCGCCATCATTGTGCAACGACAAGATGACAAATTCTTGAGAATGTGCAATTCCGATGGGTCACTATGAAACTACTAGAAGATTTAATTATGCATCTTTGATTTAACACTGCAGCTGTACATTTTTTGGTTCTCAATCTATTTTCACAGCTGATGCATTTTATACTTTTGTACTGCAGAAACACTATTGAAATGTGGGAAACAAGTTTCAAAACTAGGTAGGTGGGCACATCGTGGCTACAATGGCTTGCACACTTAAAACTAATAAGCAGAAACTCAACACCACATAATTCAGATGCCTGAAGCATGGAACGAAGTATGTATCCTGCTGGTTATTTATGATATTAATTTCTATTTCATCCAAGCAAATATAATCAGACCGTTAACAGAAACTAATACTTGCACATTTACACAGTTCTTTGCACTGTATAAACTGTAATTAAATGTTTAAAATAAAAGCAATTACTTGACTTCTTGGTTAGCAAATACGGCAAGAATTTATCCTTTTGGATTTGTTTGCATCATTATGCAGTTTTGGATAACATAATGAAGGACAAATTGCTCCTTATCAGTACAGATTGTAAAGCACATATTAACTGGAATTTCAAACAGCTGGACTATAAAATGCTTTTAATGCATGATTTTAATCAGTTAACCATATGTGTGTTGCAAAAGATAGGCTCTACATTGTGAATACCATTTTTATGCTTGTATTCAGGCCTCAGATCTAGAACAATAACTTGACACATCAGCTGGTCTGCTTACTTCAAGTAACGCATCTTTGATCACCAACTGTCCGCGTCAGATCCTCCATTGTCTGGTTAACAATAAAATATTTGATCCTAATGCCATCTCTTCCATCATCTTCAGGATCTTATGTTGTCTCCTCGATCTCAGAGTATAACTTCACCTTTCCTTTTCCTCAGAAACTTTTTTGCACATTATATACAAGAAAGGTGCTTCATCTACCATTCTATTGTCCTGAGATCATTGAATCACAGAATGATACAGCACAGAAGGAGGCCATTCCGACCATCGTGCCTATGCCGGCTCTTTAAAATCTAATTCGTCCCACTCGCCTGCCCTTTCCCCATAGCTCTGCAAATGATTCCCCTTTAAGTATTTATCCAATTCCCTTTTGAAAGTTATTGTTGAATCTGCTTTCACCACCCTTTCAGGCATCTATTATGTGAAGTTATAAAAAGCTCCTGTTAACTCAAATATCAGCTTGGAAGTTCTAGGCTAATTCATGATCATGAGTATGTTTTTTGGTATTGCTATTCCATTGGTAATCTTCACAGAAAATGCTGGGAATACTCAGCAGATATTAATAAGGTTAACGCTTCAGGTCCAAACGAAAGGTCGGCGATATGAAGCGTTAACTGTGTTTCTCTCTCCGCAGATTCTGCCTAACCTGCCGTGTATTCCCAGAATTTTCTGTTTTTATTTCAGATTTTCAACATTTGCAGTATTTTGCTTTTGTTCCATTGGTAACCTTGTTGCCTATATACAAACAAATTGTTTCTCAGTGAGCCACTGGTAATTAAGGGTGCAGTTATATTGTTTTGTCTGAATGTACAATGGCAGCATAACTCCTCATGCCCCTATCGGACTCTGGTGTCTGAATCCTTCACCGGTGCTGCACTCCCTCAGTGCTGGACTGAAATGTCAGCCTAGATTCTGGTCAAATCTACTGTATATATTTTATCATCTTCAAGAGGGATTCCATTGCTTCCCTTTCCACTAATCTATTCTGGACAGAATGCAATGAAATTGCACAGAGCATGCGCTCTATAGCTCAGCTCTAAATCTTTCTGTAAATGTTTGTCTCAGAGAGAGAGAGAGAGAGAGCTATTGTTTCAAGAAAATTCAGTATTAAATTGTACAGCAGTTACAGACCTTAACCAGCCAGTGTGTAATCCACAATTTTTCCCCTTTATTTAGAACATGGAAATAGAACTGCAGGATTTAATTTTTTTTTTTTTTTACAAATTATGCCTCGAAGTGCTATAAATGTTAAAGGCAGTGCTGCAAAAGTATTTTGAGCAGATGGGAAACAAGTAATGTAAGTACTGTACTTACACCCAAAGCTGGCAATCTCTGTGTACAGCAAACTGCTACCCTCAGCTTCCAGTCTGTTTCACCATCCAGTTGATCCGTACGGATGAAACACGAGCCTTGAAAAGCAAACACATTAGTTTAGATGTTTCTGATCATCTGTAACGGAGAGAGAAAAGTGTGTTTTATCACATTTATTTCTCAGGCTGGAGTAATATTAATCCCGGTTAAGCAATGCCTCAATTTTAAAATTCTCATCCTTGTTTTCAAATCCTTCCATGGCCATTTTGCCCCTGTCGTTTCAGAAGCACCATTGCTCTTTGTTGTCTGTAACTCCAATCAATTTATTTTAATCATCTTATTTCTTGCAGTAATTTTAAATTCTACTAATCTTTCACTAAAACAGTATTCCTACTATTAACCAAGGGCACTGTGATGATACCCATTATTTATGTTGGCTATATTAGCATTGCCAGTTCTTTAAGTAGAAGCTTCCTGATCTCAGTTTGTTTATGTCCATTTCCAAAATGCATTTGGCAAAACTGCCATGAATCACAAATGAATGGATACATGCTATGTCCTTTTGTATACATTAAACTTGCTTAGAATTTGTTTTTCCTGAACTACCGACGTATATTCAAAAACACAATTTCATTGCTACTCTAAACTATTTTCCAGATCACTAGGGGCCCAGCATTCCTCTTGGGCAATTGTGGAGAAAATGTTTGAACATCAAGGCTGATGAAGCCTTGCGTGCATTTAAGCACAATAATGGAGAACAGAGCACATTTTTGGTGGTGAGTAGGAGAAGGCATGGAAAATATAACAGGCAGAGTCAACACTATCTCTCTACCACTCAGAAGACTTACAGGAGGTATGGACGAGGTATACCTGAAGGTACAACTAATGCATAATAGGAGGGCACAGCATGCTACAGGCAATGGTCCTCACAATAATGTGGAGTTTAATGGACCGATTAGGGCTTGGATGTTTTGGGCTAGAAATTCGGCGATTTTGCGACCAGGTTTTTGGTGCTATTTCATCTTTTTTGTCAAAAACCCGGTGCGGCGGGAAATTCGGAGAAGTTTTGCGGCGACACTTTTCAAATATTGCTGGAGAGGAGCGCCACCGTGCATGACTCAAACTATCACTTTCGCTAAAAATTTGACTCTGTATTTAGGACGCAAAAAACCGCCAAGGAAAAAGCTGCATTGCAGCCCTTGGATCAGCGATTAAGTATGGAAACCTACAAAAAAGACGTTAAAGTTTTTTATTAATTCTTTTGCAGCGATTCGCTAGATAAATGTCTTGTGAACTTTTTTTTTTCTCAATTTATGTTCAGGTGTTTTGCCGCTCTCCCTAGGCCCAACTCGCAGTAGTATTGGCCTCGGACTAAAATTGGCGAGGATCACTGTCTGCACCGTGAATCCTTGTACAACGCTGATTTTTACAGCTGTGCAAATTAAACCTTGAATTTATGACCTCATAGCAATAACGATAATTTTGGCGAAAAAAATACAATTATCGCCGAGAACCGAATTTCTAGCCCATAGTTTAATATACATTCTATTATTTATACAATACACATGACCATAAATATTTTGATTGTGCAAAAGGACAAATATGAATGGTGGATGCAGTGAGAATACAGTAACCAAGTGGATAAGCTTGCTTTATGTCTTCAAACCATACTAACTACTCAACAGGTAAGCGGAACCTAGTAGGCCACATCAAAAGAGCAGTACACACTCAAGTATCAATCACCACCAACACCATTTAAAGCAGATATCAACACAGAAAAACAGACAACCAGAGAAGCAGAAAGTGATACTGATAAAGTAGACAGCAAGGCACAAGACACCAATGAGGAAGAAGGAGACACAATCCTCTTGATCGACAAGGGACCAGGTGGTGAAGCGTGCCAATTCTTCCTTTTTATAGGAATACAACCCTCAATGCCTTGCTTTGACAGGCTGGGAAGTTGCATGCCCATATGGAGCAGTCACTTGTCTCCTTGCACATGATACTGCAAGATCAGTGGGCAGTGCAGTGGAGTCGAACAGCCATCTCTCATATGTGATGCAAGAGAGCACCACTTCTCTATACTGCAGTTTTGCCACTGGGTGTGTGGCAGCAACCAGAGGTGTCTTCAGTATGGTCAGCTTCAACTCACTTGGACAACAGTTACAGGCATACAAGAAAAATTCCAACACATCACACAAATCAGTGGGTATCATGAGATGATGTTCTGTACCAGTGGCATGCGTGAAGTAACACAGGAACAAGCAAACTGACACAAGTCAGCAGCATTTTTGTGTCACTGTAATCATGCACAAATGACAGTAGGCACTGCCCGATAACAAAGACCAAAAGTGACGCTGGCAGCAATATGAAGTTCGTTACACACAAGTGGCAAATGTGAATCGAACACATACATCAGCAGCACTGCACAACTGAACAAAATTAATTGATATTTAATATATCTGAAAATTCTCCATTCTTTTATTTTGCAGAAAATAACATACATCAATTGTGGCAAAAAGCCAGACACAATTCAGCATGCAGCAAAGACCGAACCAGGATGGTAAATAACAGTTCTGAGATTGTAAACTTGTTCAAAAGAAAGTGAAAGTGCCCAATCACAGACAGCTCAATGAGAGAACTGGGCAATGTGATATTTCCATCTGCAGTGGCTGGTCTGCCAGCTTTTCTGGCCAATATGCATGTTGATCCACCAAGATATACCCACCAGAGACCATGCTTTGTGGTAGGATTCTCCTCTGTGCTATTCACTTCTCTCATTACTATGGCGATACTCCAAAATCTTCCCCTTCATTAGGCCTAACATGGTTAAAATACTCACTTTTCAATGCAACCCTACAGCTGCAGAATGGCTGCACAAGTTCATCCTTAATTGCCTTTAACAAGGCCTTTACTAGCAAAATTATTATTGTTTTTGAAAAGGAATGATTAGTAGCACAGAACACATATGAATCAACTGTTGGCACTTTCTCCAGACATTCCACCATACTATTCATGTCTACTTTTCTACTAATAGCAAACACAGGAATGTCAGGCCCTAGGTTATCTTGACAGCTGTGACATTTGTACTTTATATGTATCTATCTGAAATATGATTCCCAAACTGTAGGAACCATCATTTCATATTTTGCACATATTCTACAGGTTGTCAGAATAGAGAGCTGTCGACAGAACTACGGTGCTCGAGAAAATGCTTAAATTTCCCAACTTCCAATATGTGTTGCAATAACCAATTTTACAGCCTGGTGTGTGGGTTCAATTATGCAGTGGACATACATTTGTGATACAAAAAGATTAAACTTTATAATGCAATTCACCTATGAGCATGTAGATGTGAGGCATGCATTTCATTGTCTGAATTTATTCCATCCCACAAAGGAGAATTAGTTTAACAGAATTTGTCTGTTTTATATCTTGAATAAAGAGTCAGACTAGATTATGCAAGCTCAAAGGAAGGTGTGACCGTAGTCCAGATCTCAGAGTGCCTCTCCAACCTGTGAGGCCTCCTTATATACAGGTGCTCCCAAGAGATTGAGACACTCCTTGGGACTCCAGGGGATAAGCCCTCTGGTGGTTAGACAGGGTATTTACAGGTTTACATACATAACAGTCTACACATCACTGTGTACAGGATTCCTCATGGTGTTTTCTTCAGATTATTCAGAATTACAAAAGGGTCAATATTTTCACAAAATGACATAGTACATAAACTACAGATCAGAATAAAAACAGAAAATGCTGGAATTACGCAGCAAATTCATTGGCACTTGGAAGGAGAAATGAAAGGTTATGACATTTCAAGTGTGTACCCTTTAACAGACACAGGAGGTGCACCCAAAAAGGCCCAACCCGTTTTTTGTCTTTGCAGTTGCAGGCTAACCTGCTTTGTAGTTGCAGAATTGTCAGTTTTTATTAAAGATATCCAGCATTTGCAGCTTTTCCTTTGCATTTCACCATAGGCCAGGACTTTCGGTTGGCGAGAGAGATTCAAGTTCTATGCACACATTTTATGGATTTTTTTTGATAGTACAGTTTGGGGAAGTTGAGTGGGTTAAGCAAAAAGTGCACTTCTCATTTTGAAAAGGGGGGGGGGGGGGTGGTGACTGCTATGGATAGAGCTGATTTGAAATATTTTTATGCCGTTACTCGTTCAATTTGACCATAACCGCAAATCTCAAAACCAAGAGGCAAATACAACAGCAGACACAGTAGTGAACTAACCGGGTCGATTCGAATACTGGTAAAGGAAATGGCATGAGGCTGTAGGAAGCAGAACACACAACTGTCATTTCCTACATCAATTTAAAACGGATGATGGAAGAAGAGATGGCACTTAAATGTGTTTTAAATGGTTGTTTCTAAAAATTAAGAGAATTCTGGTAATAAATATAAAAGTTTTTTTTTAAACTTGCGTTTGCTTCACAATCATTATCTGTAGAATGATTAGATCAAACAACTCACTATTGCATCTTTCATCTCCTCTGGAAGGTATGAAGTCTTAAAGCAACCTTAATTGATGGCAGCAGTGGCAAAACCTTTTACAATTTATATTACTAGTGTGTGAAATGCATACCTCACATCTCCTTTAAGATTCCCCTTAAAACCCACCACTTTCAGCAGGATATTGGTCACCCCTCCTAATGGCCCAGATTTTGCTGCACTGATAACGGCGAGGCTGTCAGCGCTTGCCATTATTACAAGGTAACACTGACAGCAACTTCTGGCAGCCACACAGTTAGACGTCAAAATCCGGAAGTTGCTGTCAGTGATACCCTGCTCCTCCACAGGCTGCGCTGTTGCAGTCTTCACCAATGGAATCGACATAGAGATCTCTGTAATGGCATGAACTTAGGCTAATTATCCACTATTCTCACACAAAAGACAGATGAAAAAGTTAGGGCTTGTTCAGTCATGAGTAACTGATTTTTTAAACCGTGTAGTAAGTGATAATTACTGCTGAACAATCTCTCTGGCCCTGAAAAAAAATACGAAACTTTAAAAAATTGTTGATAAACGTATTAATCCTGCTACTTCCCAGCTGCGTTGTCATTTCGAATTACACTGGGCCGAGAGAACTGTTGAGTCCCTCACCCATTTGTAGCCATCCATTTTCCTAGTAGTTGTGAAGGATTGAAAGAGGTGGGCTCAGTTGAATTTAACATAACATAAGTAGGAGGAGCAGGAGTAGGTCATACGGCCCCTCGAGCCTGCTCCGCAATTTAATACGACCTTGGCTGATCTGATCATGGACTCAGGTCCACTTTCCTGCCCTCTCCCCATAACCCCTTATCGGTTAAGGAACTGTCTAACTCTGTCTTAAATTTATTCAATGTCCCAGCTTCCAAAGCTCTCTGAGGCAGCGAATTCCACAGATTTACAACCCTGAGAAAAGAAATTTCTGCTCATCTCAGTTTTAAATGGGCGGCCCCTTATTCTAAGATCATGCCCTCTAGTTTTCGGCTCCCCCATCAGTGGAAACATTCTCTCTGCATCCACCTTGTCAAGCCCCCTCATAATCTTATACGTTTCGATAAGATCGCCTCTCATTCTTCTGAATTCCAATGAGTAGAGGCCCAACCTACTCAACCTTGCCTCATAAGTCAACCCCCTCATCTCTGGAATCAACCTAGTGAACCTTCTCTGAACTGCCTCCAAAGTAAGTATATCCTTTCGTAAATACGGAAACCAAAACTGCAGGCAGTAGTCCAGGTGTGGCCTCACCAATACCCTGTATAACTGTAACAAGACTTCCCTGCTTTTATACTCCATCCCCTTTGCAATAAAGGCCAAGATTCCACTGGCCTTCCTGATCACTTGCTGTACCTGCATATTAATCTCTTGTTTCATGCACAAGTATCCCTGCAGCACTTTGCAATCTTTCTCCATTTAAATAATAACTTGCTCTTTGATGTTTTTCCTGCCAAAATGCATGATCTCATACTTTCCAACATTATACTCCATCTGCCAAATTTTTGCCCTCTCACTTAGCCTGACTATGTCATTATGCACATTTTTTGTGCCCTCCTCACACAATGCTTTTCCTCCCATCTTTGTATCGTCAGCAAACTTGGCTACGTTACACTCGGTCCCTTCTTCCAAATTGTTAATATAGATTGTAAATAGTTGGGGTCCCAGCACTGATCCCTGCGGCACCCCACTAGTTACTGATTGCCAACCCGAGAATGAACAGTTTAAAGTTATATAAAAATTATTAATTTTGAGCAAACAAATTTTAATTTTAAAAAAGTTAATGGATCACATCAGAAGAAATGAAGGCACATTGGCCTCTTATTTATATAGTATTTGGAAAAGTGGCAGTTACAAGACTAATGTGCCACATACAAAAGTAAAATTAGCTGCTGAAATGAAAAGTTGACAAGTCACATTAGCTCTCCTCATGACTTAGTTCGTTAATGCACAGCCCAATCCACACCAAGTCACACAGACTGCAAAAGGTCTCAGGAGTGGGCAGAATGACCTGATCTCAGCCAAAAAAAACCTTGAGCTAGGGAGGGAACAAATATCACAGAAGGTGGTCAATCACTACCCAATGCCTCTTCTAAGAAAGGATGTGATGTGAGGGCAGTATTGGGCCCATTGTGGTGGCCCAACTTCTCCTGCCATCAAATAGCACGTTGTCACTGTCTTGGCTCGCACACAAAGAATAGCCATTTGGGCAAGGTGGAACCCAGCATGAATCAGCATCTTTAGGAGAGGAAGGGATAAATGGCAGAAAGAAAGCAGCACTCTGAAGCTGTATAGATAATGCAGATTGGCTAATGTGTCATATTTCATTGGATTGGTGCACTACAACACTATTAAAAAGGACTAGGATGGCATGGTACTGCATTCTTGGGGGAAAAAAAATAAGCTAGCCATGATATTGTTACCTATTAATACTATGACAGTAACCTTTTAACTGAACAAAAGATATGTGTCTTTCGAAAACAAAAAAACCTAAAAATAAATAGTGAGTTCTATTTTTGGATTTAGGCCAAGCATACCATTGACTCAGCTGAACTTCCAAGGAGCTGAAGCTGTGCATTACTGCAAACCATCCTGCTGCCTGACCCGGTTTCCATGGGATTATACTGTACAGGGACAGATGCAATGGGCTTACTATTGTCTGCCCCTGGGGAACACAGAACACCCCTAATTGAGAATGTGATACACTAGTTGTATTGTTAGATACAAAATATTTTAAAACAAAATACCCTTTAAAGGATGCAGAAGATTGAAAGTATATTTTAAAATGTTTTTGAATTAACTGCTTCCTTAATGTAGTATGCACAGTCTATGCAATATCACATAGATAAAGGGTAAGGTTAGAGTAAGCGGAAAAAGGTTACTAACTGATTCAGAAGCACCACAATAAAATTAAGTAAAACTAGGAGGAAGTTGCACGGTTGTTACGCAACTGAAAGGAGGGGGTAGATGGTCTCAGATGATGAAATAAAGCGTGCCAAAATGTGAGTGCCCAAATCACAGGACTATTTCATAGGTTTCAACTTCTCCCTGGGTATTTTGTTGTGCTGGAATACACGCAAGCTTCCCCGCGTACTTCTTTTTAAATGCATGTTACTTATTCTTCGTATTCTACAAACGCATCTGTCCCTGGAGCTCATGCTGGTTAGAGTACTGATTTATAAAAAGAATATGCCAACTCTGGGTAACACGCATAGGGGCAGGATTATCTTAATAGTTGAAAGGCATGAGAGAGAGGTTACTGCACAGCTGACAGTGGAATACAAGACAGTAATCCAATCGACAGATTCAGAAGAAATCAAAAGCCACTGGGGGTGGTTTGTCGTCCAAAAGACTGGGGGCTAGAATTTCCACTAGTTCACCGCCTGGTTTCTCGGTGGTATTGGCCGTTTTGGGCGAGAACCGGGTCGGCGAGAAATTCCCCAGCTGAGTTCTGCCAGCAGTTTCGAAGTACTGCTTGGGGAGCAGACCGCCATCCACAGATCACCATGGCACGATTTTTGGCTCAGCGGTGACCCGAAGTATTTAAAAAAACGCCCACGAGAATCAGCGGAGCTGGGGGTAGGTGAGTAAAGTTAAGTAATTGTTTTTTTACTAATTATTTTTAAATTCTCTTGTAATGATTTAAGTGAAAAGGGTCCCGAGAATGTTTTCATGATTTTTTATTTTATGTTTTTTGAAAAAATTGTGTTTTTCTCCTCCTACGCCCAACCCGCAGCCTCAGTGTAAATTTTTAGTACATTTATTAATTATCATCCAATCAGCCAAAATTCCCACTTCTTCGAGAATCAGGGTGCAACGCCCATTTTTTCTTTTTTGAGGGGAATTTTTCACCGGCGATAATGTTGAGAATCTTAGCGGTATTTTGAGCAGCAATCAGGTGCTGGCAGATTGTTTGGAAATTCTAGCCTGGATTTATTGTCCTCTGCAAACTTTCTTTGATAGTCAGGAGTATCATATAAGGCAAAAAATAAACTGTTAGAAAAAGAATGAGAACATTTACCAAAAAATGTCAAAAGAGAGATCTGCCATCAGTGGACACAGTCTGACTTTATTATTGTGGACAAGGCAGAGAACATGAAAGATTTCTGCCAACTTGCCAATGAGGAAAAGGAAACCCAATATGAACTGGCACTAATGGAATTGGAAAGGTTAAAGCAATAGTGTCAGACATTGGAGAATTTTGTACTGGAGAGACAGGCGAGCGAGTTGAAATTACACAATATATTCCAAAAATGTTAAGAAAACTATGTTAAACAGACATGAACTTCCCAAGCAACACGCTTCACAGATTTTTACATTTTTATAGTAGTTTACTTGTGTTGAAACCTGTCATCACAAAGCAACCTGGACAAGATCCCCACAGCACAGTGATTTTGCGCTATAGCATTGCATCAGCTGCTATGCAATTACTAACTGGCACCTCCATACCACTGTATTGCCCAATGAGGAAGGTGATGTACATGAATGGCCAACTGTGGACATAGTCTTCACAAAGGAATGGTATTTAGCAATAGAAGTACCATTAAACTGTATTTTAGCAACAGCAAATTCTTCTTACATGTAAGGAAGGAAAAAAAATAGAATTGTATTTATATAGTGCCTTTCACACTCTCAATGTCTAAAATGCTTCATGGCCATTACTTTTGAAATATACTCACTTATGTGTACATACATGCAGCCAATGTTTGCGCAAATAGCAAATGAGATGAATGAGCAGTTAATCCTGTTTTTGTTGGTGTTGGTTAAGGGATAAATGCTGACCAGGACACCAGAACTCCCCTGTTCACTTTGAACAGTGCCTTTAAAAAAAAAAAACAAGTCTACCTGAATAGGTAGAAAAGTTCTGACGAAGGGTCACAGACCTAAAATGTTAGCTCGGTTTCTCTTCATAGATGCTGCCTGATATGCTGAGATTTCCAGCATTTTGTGTTTTTATTTCAGATTCCAGCAACCACAGTATTTTGCTTTTGTAAGTTAGAAAAGTTTGATGAGCCGGATTTGGCTGTGAGCAATGAATGTTTGTTACTCGCACTGCACGGCGAGTTGCTGTCAACTAAACATTCAAAGAGCTCAGTGCCCTCTACTGGGCATTTGGTACATACGTGAACAGGGCAAGCAACTGCATCTCCTTAACCAATCAGATTGAAGACAGTTACTGAGCAGCGCAGTCCGAACCAGGAACTGTTAGAATATTAAATTCAATGACAAGGGTGCAGAAAATAAAGAGGAAGCAAGATTGGATTGAGAGCGAGAGAGCGAGAGAGCGAGAGAGCGAGAGATAAGAGAGACAAAGTAAAAACATATATATATATACACATATGTTTTAAATCAGCAATAATTAAGCTGTGAAAAATGAGACTCCACAATTGTTAGCTAATTTCCAGTGCCAGAGAGGTTGTTTGGCAGTATTTAAACCATGCCATTACAAGAGTAATTAGACTGGAATAACTTGATTAAATTTTTTGTGGCACGTTTAATTTATACCTACATCATTAACTTCACGCCGTTCAATATATTCGAATGGGGAGTCAGCCGGCGAGATGCTATTTTCGTGTAGCTTACGGATAGACAACGTGTGTCGCACAACTTCCAGATTTTCTCATTTAACTGTGCTTGTGCACTCGCTGGACGTTGCTATCCCATTTGTGTATAAACAACACTAATTTATTTTCACAGCCAAATCCAGCCCAATAGCTTAGCCAAACAATGGGCTCAATTTTGGCTGAGCCCCGGTTTTTAGCATACTTAACCGAGTTGCGCCACTCCAGTACGTCCAGAGATGCTCCAGAAGAAAAATGTTGCAACTTCGGCCACTGTCTGGCCTCTTCCCTGCAGCCGCGCAGCGTGGCCAGCCGCCTCGGGGGGCGGGCTTGCATTCTGCGCTGGAAAATGTGCCGGGACGTCTGCACATGCACAGAGGAGAATAGTGATGGCCATGCACGCGCAGTAGCGCTTCGAGTTGGCAATCGGCTATTTTTAATAGAGCTGCTTGTGTCTTCGTGCCAGGAGTGCTGTGTTTGGAAAAATCACTGCTGCTTGCCAGAAGGAGTGCTGTATTTGGAAAAGTCACTGCTGCATGCAAAATCAGTACTGCATGTCTAAGAGCATTGGAAAAGTGCTGTGAGTGTCTCAGAGCAGCTGCAGCAATACAGCAATGTGGACCAAGGACAAAGAATTTCTTGCTGGAAGAAGTGAAGACACTAGTTACTGTGATTGAGAACAGATGGCAGGAGCTGGATACCAGCAGAGCGGACATAAAAGTGCCACCAAAAGAAATGAAGAAACGCTGGAACCAAGTTGCAAAGATTTCTACGCAATGGTGAACACCGAGAGATCTGGAAGCCAGTGTAAAAAGAAATGGCAGGACCTTGGTCAAGTAGTTACTGTAAGTAATATTTTCATTTATTCAATGCAATTGTAAATGTGACCAGCTGTATATATCCCACCCAGCAGAAAAACACCCTCTCTAAAAAATTGCATTTTCATCTTTGCAGAAGAAATTGGCCCACAACAAAAGGGAAAGAACTCGAACAGGAGGAGGCCCGGCAAATGTGCACACACTGACACACTGGGAAGACAGAGTCGCTGCTTTGATGGGTCCTGCCTGGAGAAAAACAATCAGTACTGCACAAGCTGGGCCACACTCGATGGAGAGGGCAAGTCCTGAAAATTCATCGTGGCCCTTCAAATCAATCCGCTGCCTGACCTGCTATTTGTGAGCCTACTCATGCCACTCATCTTGCCCTCTCCTCTGCTGCTAACCATTTGACTGTTCTGTTATATTTTGCAGAATCCGAGGCCAATCCTGAAGATGTAGAAGATTATTCAGACGCGGACAAGCCTGAAGAGAACATCTTACAATCCAACCCTCCAGACCAAGAACATGGCCTGAGTTGGATGAAGCTGCCACTTTTGTACTGAATATGGAGCAGGTGCAGCTCATAGAGTTGCCAGCCCCTTTCGTGACTAGTGGTTTGAGTGCTGGTGGGACATTCCATGGTTTCACACCTTCCGAGGTTACGGGTCCCAGTAGTGGGGTGCAGCAACTAACACCCAGAGCCCCACCGTCCGAGGCTGCGGGTCCCACTGGGATGCAACGAAGCACACCCAGAGCCCCACTGTCCGAGGCTGCGAGTCCCACTGGGATGCAGCGAGGCAGACCCGGGGTGAGGGGAAGGAAAAAGTCGACCACGCTCTCCTGAGATACAGGATGCAACAGATGTGGTTCAGATTATGTCATTGACTGCGAAGAGCATTGACCTTACCCGATCACTCCTGGACACCATAAGTGGGGTGAGTGATGAGGTGGCAGGACTGTCGGGAGAAGTAACAGCAATGACACGGGAAATGGGAATGATGTCCAGGACCATCAGTGAGGGAATAGTGTCCATGAGAGAGGGAATGTCAGAGGTAGTGCAAAGCACAGCAGTGGCCATGAGGGAGGGAATGTCAGAGGTCGTGGAAAGGATGACACTGGCAATGACACAGGTCATCAGGGAGGGAATGTTTCAGTCCATTGAGACACTGTCCGGGTGCATGAGGGACGGCATGTGAGTGTTAGCTGCTGCAATAAGGGAACACACCCAGACCATGTGCCCATTGATAGAATCAACTGCCACTCCCACTGCAATCCCCACACCAGCCTCCACATTACAACATGAACCCCCCCACCGCCCCATATGAAGTGGTGCACATTACCAGAGATGTTAGAAGGAGTAAGTTTGATACCAAGCCCAAAATCACTGCGCCACCGCCTGTGGGCAGGGGTGATGGACAGTCCAACACCAAGCGCAGCGGGCGGTGTTAGAGTAAGGGGAATGAGAGATGGGTGCAGCCTTTCTTTGCTTCTGTTGTTGTTGATGTTACTGTTGTAACTTCTCAAATTAAAAGTTTTTTGCAAGTTATGTAAATTTACAACTTTATGGGCCCAAGTTTCCACACGCGCCTAGAACGGCGCAGTCCCGACTTGGACGCCCGTTTTTGGCGCCACAAAGTGCGCCAAAAAAAATCCTCGGTATTCTCCACCTACTTGCAGGTCCTCTGGCCCTCGGCGCAGCCAGCACGAGCTGTGGGGGGGGGGGGCGGGGCGGAGCCAGGTCCCTGCGCTGAAAACAGTGCCGGGACCTCTGCACATGCGCGCTACAGTGGGCACGCAAGTGCAGTAGCTCCAGGCGCCGAACTGTGTGGGAGGGGCTCGAACACGCAGCCCCTAGCCCTGGCTCAATGGCCTCACTGGGGCTGCGTGAATAAGGCTCCTCCCACGGCCAGCTTCTGCTCTTCCTCCTCCCCACCCACCCCCCCGACCAGACCCGACACTCGCTCCTCGCCGCCCCCCCCTGCCTCCGGACCAGACCCAACCCGACACCCGCTCCCTGCGCCTCCCTGCCTCCAGACCAGACCTGACACACGCGCCCCCCCCCCCCCGACCCACGCTCCTGTTCCCGCTCCCCGCCCCCCCAACCCGACCCTACCCGCGCTCCTGTTCCCGCTCCCCGACTGGACTCGACCCGCGCTCCTGTTCCCGCTCCCCGACTGGACCCGACCCGACGCGCGCTCCTGTTCCCGCTCCCCGCCTGGACCCGACCCGATCCGCGCTCCTGTTCCCGCTCCCCCGACTGGACCCAACCCGCGCTCCCGGACTGGATCCGACCTGACCTCCCTCTCTCTCTCTCTCTCTCTCTCTCTTTCTCTTTCTCTCCCCCACCCCCCCTCTCTCTCTCTCTCTCTCCCGAACCTCCCCGACCCGACCCAACCTACCTGTAAATCTGGTGCTGGGGATGGGCCCGTTCAGCCTTCGGTCCCGAAAGCCCTGCCTGAAGCACTTTCACACAGGTAGGAAGATGGTTTATTTAATCTTTTCTTTGCTTATAAATGTTTATTCAGGTTGGATTTATTTGTATAAGTATAAATAAGGATTTATTATAGAATTTAATGACTTCCCTTCCACCGCCCCCCCCACCTCGTTCTGGACGCCTAATTTGTAGTCTGCGCCTGATTTTTTAATGTGTAGAACAGGTTTTTTCAGTTCTACAAAAATCTTCACTTGCTCCATTCTACTTTAGTTTGGAGTACGTTTTCACTGTGGAAACTTTCAAATCAGGCGTCAGTGGCCAGACACGCCCCCTTTTGAAGAAAAAATTCTGTTCCAAAGTAGAACTGTTCTACCTGACTAGAACTGCAGAAAAAAAAATGTGGAGAATTGAGATTTCTAAGATAGTCCGTTCTCCACCAGTTGCTCCTAAAAATCAGGCGCAAATCATGTGGAAACTTGGGCCCTATAAGTGATCTTAAAGTTTGTGAGCTTAGAGAGTCATATTAAAAGTAAAGTTTGATACAAGAATAATTTTATTACAGTAAAGTTAAGTACAATGTAAACTTTTGAATAAAATATATTTTACGTTAAAACTGAATCATGTTCCATTAACACAGCACAACATTACGGAACAGCTCCAAAAATGAGCATGCCCATGTGGAATAGTTGTCGCTGAGCCCTCAGGCATCAGTAAAGCGTTCACGGATGAGCTGCTGGCGCAAGGCTCGAGCAATCGTTAAAGGAGCACGATGGCCCGCTCTCCTCCACCGTCATGCTCCGGCCTCAGGGACTTGCATGGTTTCCTCATCCTCGTCATCATCCTCCTCCTCCCTCTCCTGCTCGTCACCTGCTTCTTCCACATCATCATCAGCCACTCTCACCACAGGTGTGTCTTCTTCCACTCCCAGCTGCTGCTGCCTCATGATGCAGCATGCAGCACACAACAGTGAACTGACCGACAATCTCAGGGGAGTATTGCAAGTAGCCTCCGGAATGGTCCAGGCATCAGAAACGCTGTTTCAAGATGCCAATGGTCCTCTCTATGATGCTCTGCATCGCAATGTGCGACATGTTGTATTGACGGTCAGCTTCCGTCTTGGTTACGTGTAGGGGCGTCATGAGCCAGATGGCGAGGCTGTACCCTTTGTCTCCCTAGCCAGCTCTGCCCTTCTGGCTGCTGCTCAAACATGGCAGATAGAACGCTGTTGCGTAGAATGAACGCATCATGGACGTTGCCAGGGTATCGTGCATCGACTGACATGATGCGATGCATGTTGTCACATACGAGCTGCACATTAATGGAGTGGAAGCCTTTTCTATTCCTGAACATCTTGGAATCCTGCAAGGGTGCTTGCAAGGCGATGTGGGTAAATTCAATGCAGCCCTGTACCTTTGGGAAGCCAGCAATCCTTAAGAACCCCACAGCCCTGTCATGGATTGCTTGGGCGGTCATTGGGAACTTGATGAAGTCATTCCTCCGCGCACAGTGCAGCCGTGACCTGGCGAATGGAGACATGTATCGCATGTTGAGAGATGGCGCACACATCTCCAGTTGTAGATTGAAACGATCCGGAGGCAGAGAATGAAAGTGCAGCTGTAACCTTCACTTCAACTGACAAAGCAGTCCACCTGACGCTTCTCAGCTGCAGGTCTGGTCTCAGCAACTCACAGATCTCACTGACAACTTCTCTACGGAAATGCAGACTTCTGACACATTCTGCATCACTCAGGTGTCTCAATATTGCTGAGATAGGTAAGGCTTCCTGCCCAGCAACCTACGGGCTCTGATGTGATGAGCTCTATTCAATTGTCTCCTACGTAGCACAATGATGCAGAATGCTCGCACAAGGTATGGCATTGTCAGTATTGTCCTCATACTTAGTTAAACTTTCAAAGAAGCTCAAAACGGCAGGAAAGCAGGCAGCACAGGTTCGCAGTTCTCTCTCTCTCCCCCTCCAAGGTCTGTATGGATGAACCACACCCAAAAGGTCTTTTGTCCTTCCTCTCTCCCTCCCCCCCTCGAGTCTTGTGACCTCCCTCTTCCCTCTCTTTCCTTCCCCCCCCCCCCCCCCCGCATTGGCCCGCTGCCTCCCCGGGCTGAGTGCAGAAAGGTGAATTGCAGTTTGATGCTGAAGGTAGGACTTTAATTTTTAATTGTGTGAAGGAAGGATGGTTTTGCAAGTCTGTTCCTGGTTCTTGGTTGGTTCAGGTCCACGTCCTCTCCGCTTCCCGCCCCTATCCCAGGCCGAATGGCCTCCGACGTACTTACCTGCGCCAATTTCTTTAACTCTCCGCAAGGGTTTTCTCAAGTGGCTACATATGCTGGCCCAAGTAGAAATGGAGTAACTATTAGCTGGCCAAAGTTGCCTAAATAGCCAGAATTGGCGTAGGTGGCTGGTAACTCTCCCTTTTGAGAAAATAAAACTAAACCTAAAAAAAACATGTGAGTTACGCTGGTGAAAATTGATTGGAGAAACTGGGGTTTTTTAAGTTAGGCCAGAAAAGGCAGCCTACTCCAAAAAAAAAATGGAGCCTCTCCTGGGGAAAATTGAGCCCAATGTCACCACCAACAATACAGCACTCCACAGCACTGTACTGTCAGCCTAGATTTTGAGTTCAAGTCCTGCAGTGGAACTTGAACCCATGCCTTCTAGCTCGAATGCTATTACGGAAACAAGCTGACATTTAGAAAATGATGTTATAATGCAACATTTTGAACAGCTATACCTAGAAAGCCAAGAGGTATTAATACAATTGCCCTCATTTTGGTCAAACCACTTTCCACATACACCATTTGCAACTCATACCCAGTACTATAGGTTTAATACAAGTGTAACACCATTTTGGTACTATGACAACACTGAGACAGAAAACCCCAACACATCAGATAGAGGGCACTGCTGTTGAACAGAAGATTTCAGGTTTCCTAGATTTAAAAAAATCAATCTCAACAACTATATCCTTAATGTGAATTTTTATTTTCTTACAATGGCTGATTTGACTAACATATGGTTTTCTAAGTTTTATGCACCCACTTATTTTTAAAGTGAGGGAGGGAACTTTATGTTGGACAACAAGTCCAAAGTAATTTATTAATAAGGATCCAGCTATTCAGTGGCAGTTACATACTAATGCTTTTTAGGAATTACTTATCTGCAGTAACTCAGTCATCTAAAACACAGCAATATTACAGGTCGACTCAAGTCATGAAAGGCTGACTTTGACAGGGATAATAACACTCCTACTTAGTTACACAAGTGGTAATCATATTTCATTGCCATTACATTAGCTTATCTAGGGAAAAGAGCTGATACCACACCATCATAAACCTTTCATGTACTGCTACTGATATTCAGTCCACCATACCAGTTTCTGCAAGGTGATGCATTATAAATTGAATCATTTAGGCACCGAATATACCAGCATCACAATACACAATTTACATTTTAAAATAGAAAGACTATATAAAATGTAAAATTTTGGATCAATTAAAATTGCTAACTTATGCTCAAAGTATACAGTCCATCCGTTTTACAATATAAATGTTTTTCTAAATAAGAATATTTCTATATTTAAGCTGGCAATGATTCTTTACTTTTACTTCATAATTAAATGATTCTTAGAGTGTGGTCAGTATAACTACATATAACTACAGCGAGTAGCATACAAAAGGACATTACAACTACTAAAAGGAGCCTTGCAGAAAAAAAAGAGAGAAAAGTAAGATGAGCAGTGTATGGTAGAAGGCATCCTGACAAGCTGCCAACAAGTACATTTTGTTTGGGTGCCCAAGTCCGGATAAATTCAGTGTCACAATCAAAGCACCAGGACCCTGATGTAAGTAAAGTCTAGCAGAACTACATGTTTTATTCATAAATGCCTGTATATTTAGCAGCTTAGTGAGCTAACTGCCTGAAAGGACATGGTTGATAGAAGCAACTGAAACTAAATCTGACCTGAAGGTGGCATTTTCACACAATACTGTTTCCAACAAGCTTGCATACATGCCTTTGCTCAGTAATTGTATTTCCACTCAGTGCATAGTAATTTAACAAATGCTTTATTTAAGTCTTAAAAGAAGCCTACCTGTTGCAACATATTTGATACAGAAGTTTTTAATGCAAATTTGGATGTATTTGACCGGCTAAAGCTATAACTATAACTTCAACGCCAAATAATACCCTGTTCTAGAAGTTTGTGAGGAACAACCAATAACCACTCCATTGTTAGTGCAAACAAAAAATGTGTCATGATGCAGAAATTAGCAGAACAGAATCTATTAAACAACATCCAATACATGAAATGTCTTAGTGGAACTCCATATTTTGAGTTCAATACAATAAAACTTGGTGTATAACAAAGCAACAATGTTGTGCTTTATTATCGACAGGAGCTATTTTAAATTGGCAGGTGCTATTACAAACTAAATGTCACATTATAATTTCTTACATTTCTGGACTCTAAATAAATTGCACCGTACAGATACACAAATCACTAAAAGTAGTGTTGCAGGTTAATAAGGCATTTTTTTAAAAAAAGCAAACTCAGCACTGGGGTTCATTTCTAGAGTGATAGAATTGAAAGGCAGAGCAGTTATGTTAAACTTTTATAGAACCTTGGTTAGATCACATTTGGCATACACTGAGCATTTCTGGTCATATTATAAAAAGAATAAAGAGGCATTGGAGAGGGTGCAAAATGATTTACTAGAATGATACCAGAACTGAGAGGTTATACCAATCAGGAAAGATTGAACAGGCTGGGGATGTTTTTCCTAAAAGAGAGGCAATGGAGGGTGACCCGATAGGGGTATTTAAGATTATGAAAGGGTAGAAAAGATGTTTCCACTTGCAGGCAACACCAAAATTAGGGACCACGAACGCAAGATAGTCACAAATAAATCCAATAGGGAATTCAGGAGAAGCCTCTTTACTCAAAGAGTGGTTAGAAAGTGGAACTCGCTACCATAAGGAATAATTAAAGTGAATCGCATAGATACATTTAAGGGGAATCTAGATAAGAATGTGAGGGAGCAAGAAATATAAGAATATGTTGCTAGGGGTCGATAAAGAATGTGGGAGGCGGCGCACGTGGCGCATAAACACTGGCATGAACCGACCGGTTGGGCTGAAAGGCCACTTTCTGTGCTCTAAATACTTTGTAACTTTGTACTTTGTAAAAGTAGCCGGGTAAAAAGCAAACATCAAGTACTGTTGTTAAGTGGCAGAACTAATAAAAAGAGTGTTCTATCGAATAGAGAAAAGTATAATTGGAAAAGTAGTATTTGTTCTGTAAATAGTGACGTCCTCATCAATTCATCTGTTCCTGCAGATATTTCTACCGATTCCAGTAAATTTGCCTTTAGATACACTACAGGTTCTCTGCCTGAAATACCATATTTCTAGTTCTACCCCCACAGAACCGTCCCCCACACCGGCCAATCTCCCCAGGCTATGCATGTTCTGAAGTTGTCCTGCTTCTGGAGTTCTACCTACACTGCTCCAAGTCACCACTAGGAAGCATGCAAGAGCAGCTCAAACAACTGTCCAAGTTTTCCTCCCTTCCCCATTAAAAAAAAGTGTACCGACTCCATTCAAACACGTGTTACAGCAATGCAGGTCACAGAGCATTACAATTCACCCATCATCTTATTCCACTTCTCACCATAATTAGTTTATATCCTCTATGAAAGACAGAGAGAAAAAAGTTGGGATGTGCATTGATAACATGGTACTTAGAATAAGTTATATTTAAATTTTCATCAGGGGTCATGGTTTGCCCTCAAAATATCAGGGAACAGTCCTAGTCAATAAAAAAAAAACATAAATTTAAGTTTTAGATACAAACAGGTACATATGCAAAATTTGGATTGAATTTCAGGTAAATTGACTAGTCCACTAGTGTACACTGTTTCCTTTCAATGGCCTTGGAACCACCCACCAGTTCTCAACATTCTGGCATCCATTCAAGTGGGAAAGAATATTTGTAGTTATGGACAGCCAATTATCAACACCTGTATTTCATTGCCCTCTCCCAGTAAAACAGCCATCAGAAAAGCTATTTTCCGCAACAACAATTTCCATTCACGGTTGACAAGTGCTGGGTCCGTAAACAGGTCCAAAATATGCAAGAGATTTCATTGCCTCCTCTGCAACCTCCCAACACAATACAATTTCAGCAACAAATAACTGCCAATTTCCTTACTGAGGTAGCCTCCTTTCTCTCTTTGAACATAACATAAGGAGGAGTAGGCCATTCGGCCCCTCGAGCTGACTCCGCTATTCAATAAGATCATGGCTGATCTTCCACCTCAACTCCACTTTCCTGCACTACAGATGCAGCGTCGATAATACAGAGTTCCCGAAACGGGAATGTTCTGGAATCCGGACCGATCGGTGGCAGGGTCGTCCAGAATCCATATAATGTTCCGGAATCCGGACCCATCAACCCGACCGCGGGCTTTGCCTCACCCCACTCGCCGCGGCAGCCCTTACCTCCTCCCAGCCCGCCCGAACACCTCCACTGCAACGGGGCCCGCCCGAACAGCTCATCTTCGGCGGGCCCCACCCGAGCACCTCCTCAGTGGCGGCGGCCCCATCCGAGCTCCTCCTCGGCGGGGCGCGCCCGAACAGCTCCTCCTCGAGCCGGCAGCATGAGCAGCTCATTAGCGGGGATCCCCGACCATCGCCCCCCCCCCCCCCCCGCCGACCCCTTATTCTGAGATTGTGATCTCTGGTTCTACACTCCACAGCCAAAGGAAACATCCTCCCTGCGAATTTATATTTTTCAATGAGATCACCTCTCATTCTTCTAAATATTGGCCGAGTCTACTCAATCTCTCCTCATAGGAGAATCCCCCCATTCCAGAAATCAGTCTGGTGAACCTTTGTTGTACTGCCTCTACGGTAAGTATATCCTTCCTTAGGAAAGGAGACCAAAACTGTGCACAATACTCCAGGTGTGGTCTTACCTAGGCCCTATATAATTGCAGTAAGACATCTTTACTCTTATAAGAACAGAAGCACATAAGAGATAGGAGCAGGTGTAGGCCATACGGCCCCTCGAGCATGCTCCTCCATTTAATATCATAGCTGATCCAATCATGGACTCAGGTCCACTTCCATGCCCGCTCCCCATACCCCCTTATTGTTTAAGAAACTGTCTACTTCTGACTTAAATTTATTCAATGTCCCAGCTTCTACAGCTCTCTGAGGCAACGAATTCCACAGATTTACAACCCTCAGAAGAAATTTCTCCATCTCAGTTTTAAATGGGTGGCCCCTTATTTTAAGATTATGCCCTCTAGTTCTAGTCTCCTCTGTCAGTGGAAACATCCTCTCTGCATCCACCTTGTCAAGCCCCCTCATAATCTTATACATTTCGATAAGATCACCTCTCATTCTTCTGAATTCCAATGAGTAGAGGCCCAACCTACTCAACCTTTCCTCATAAGTCAACCCCCTCATCCCCAGAATCAACCTAGTGAACCTTCTCTGGACTACTTCCAAAGCAAGTATATCATTTTGCAAATATGGAAACCAAAACTGCACGCAGTATTCCAGGTGCGGCCTCATAACTGTAGCAAGACTTCCCTGCTTTTATACTCCATCCCCTTTGCAATAAAGGCCAAGATTCCATTGGCTTTCCTGATCACTTGCTGTACCTGCATACTATCCTTTTGTGTTTCATGCATCAGGTCCCGCTGTACTGCAGCACTTTGCAATCTTTCTCCATTTAAATAATAACTTGCTCTTTGATTTTTTTTCTGCCAATGTGCATGACCTCACACTTTCCATTATACTCCATCTGCTAAATTATTGCCCACTCACTTAGCCTGTCGATGTCCTTTTGCAGATTTTGTGTGTCCTCCTCACACATTGCTTTTACTCCCATCTTTGTATCATCAGCAAATTTGGCTACGTTACACTCGGTCCCTTCATCCAAGTTGTTAATATAGATTGTAAATAGTTGGGGTCCCAGCACTGATCCCTGCAGCACCCCACTAGTTACTGATTGCCAACCAGAGAATGACCCATTTATCCCGACTCTGTTTTCTGTTAGTTAGCCAATCCTCTATCCATGCTAATATATTACCCCCAACCCCGTGAACTTTTATCTTGTGCAGTAACCTTTTGTGGCACCTTGTCAAAATACTTTCTTGGAAGTCCAAATACACCACATCCACTGGTTCCCCTTTGTCCACTCTGTTCGTTACATCCTCAATGAATTCCAGCAAATTTGTCAAACACGACTTCCCCTTCATAAATCCATGCTGACTCTGCCTGACTGAATTATGCTTTTCCAAATGTCCTGCTACTGCTTCTTGAATAATAGACTCCAACATTTTCCCAACCACAGATGTTAGGCTAACTGGTCTATAGTTTCCTGCTTTTTGTCTGCCTCCTTTTTTAAATAGGTGTTTTCCAATTGCAGTTTTCCAATCTGCTGGGACCTCTCCAGAATCCAGGGAATTTTGGTAAATTACAACCAATGCATCCACAATCCCTGCTGCTACTTCTCTTAAGACCCATCAGATCCAGGGGATTTATCTGCTTTTAGTCCCATTATCTTACTGAGTACCACCTCCTTAGTGATTGTGATTGTGTTAAGTTCCTCCCCCCGCTCCGCTATAGCCCCTTGACTATCCACTGTTGGAGTATTGTTAGTGTCCTCTACCGTAAAGACTGATACAAAATATTTGTTCAGAGTTTCTGCCATCTCCATGTTCCCCATTACTAATTCCCCGGTCTCATCCTCGAAGGGCTGAACATTTACTTTAGCCACTCTTCCTTTTTATATACCTTTTGAAATCCTATACTCAAATCCTCTTTAATAAAAGTCAACATACCATTTGCTTTCTTAATTGCTTGCTGTACCTGCATGTTAGCCTCTTCTGTAAGCCTCTGCACCAAGCAATGACTCCTTAGTGATTCAACTTCCCTAACCTATTCTCTGACTTAATCATCCTCCTGACCTCCCTCAATCTTTCAACACAAGTACTCCATTCATATCTTTGACCACCCCCTTCATCTCAACATTTCTCATAACCTCCAAATCCACGGTCTAATTCACAAATAAAGCTATTTGATCACTTCTATGTCCCTCTCCTTACACTGGTCTCTCTTTCCACCCTCATTCCCCTACTTTTCCTCACTCCTATCATTCTCACTAAGCACTCATGGAAAAAACGGTTTCATCATCACCATCACAATCCTGATAGGAGGCCGGCCAGGAGTGCATTGGAACAGTCAAGTCTAGAGGTAACAAAGGTATGGATGAGGATTTCAGCATATGAGCTCAGCAGGGGCAGAGAAGGGCAATGTTACAAAAGTGGAAGTAGACGGTCTTGGTGATGGAGGGATATGGAGTCAAAAGCTCAGCTCAGGGTCAAATTGGAAAGCAAGATAGCACACAGTCTGGTTCAGCCTCAGACAGTGGCCAGGGAGAGGAATGGAGTCGGTGGCGGAGACCGAAGATAATGACTTCGGTCTTCCAACACATAGAAATTACAACATGGAAACAGGCCGTTCCACCCAAACAATGTGTTAGTAATTATCCATCACACGAGAAGTCCTAATTCCATATACCCGTTCTGTTCTCGTATCTCTTTATTGCCATTTCCTTCAGCTGCGTATCTATCCTATTCTTAAATATCAACATGATCTCTGCTACAAACACAAACTCTGATGATGCATTCCACAGGCTCATAACCCTCGGTATAAAAATAAGTTTTGTCTGTTCAGTCCTAATCCTCTTGCATTTAAATTTTAAATCTATGCTCCCTCATTCATTGGAAGCAAGCTGTTTCTATCTACTCAGTCTCATCTCTTTATAATTTTAAAGACCTATTAAATAATTTGCTTTCTTTATGCTTTATCCACTTGAGGGGGTGCTTTTAATGTCTTATGAATCTGAACTCTTAAATCCCTCCAAAGTATAATTATTTTTAACAAAATGAACCACCTCACATTTACGAACATTGAATTCCATCTAATGTTTTTTGCCTAGTCCACGATTTCATCAATATCCCCATGCAGCCTCCTTTGCTTCTTGGAATTATTTACAACACCTTCTGTTTTAATATTGTCTACGCCTTCTAGCCCTATATCAAAATCATTTATGTATATGGTGAATGGAAACCATCCCTGATCAAAACTATGTAGAACACTGCCACATCCTAAACACTGAGAAAATGCCCTCAACTCCTATTCCATTTCCTCCTTTATTTCATAAGAAATAGGAGGAGTGGACCATTTGGCCCCTCGAGCCTGCTCCGCCATTGAATAAGATCATGGTTGATCTGATCTTGGGCTCAACTCCACTTCCCTGCCCACTCCCCATAACCCTTTACTCCCTTATCGTTCAAAAATCTGTCTCCTGTGTGGAACCTTGTGAAAGACTTTTGGAAAGCCTTTGAACATCACATTCATTCCATTCACCCCACATGCCATATCTGTCAGCTTCTCTGAAGCACAATCTGTCTTTCTGAACATCTGTGTTGGCTGCTTCTGATTATTTTTTTTTTCCAATTGCACTGGAAGCAGGTTCTTTGTTTTTCTTCATTTAAAAAAAGGACAAAATCCAAGTGAAATTGGACGTAAAGAAAAACAATGCAGGGCATTGGTGTTTTGTCAGTCAGATAATTTTAATGCTATTTCAGGCATCATATTGAATATCTCCTCTGTATTGCTGCTAAGGTGTAAAATGAAATGTTTATTTCAGTGATAACACAACATAAAAATATCGGTAAAGCAGGCAAACACGCAGTTGAGTGTTTCTATTAAGAATCATTCCCCTTACTTTTGATATTTCATCTGCACAATCAAAATAAGTACCAAGTTTGAAGATGTTCTTTCTGTTTGAGCCTAAAGCAAAAAACCCCAGATATGTACCAGTAGTAGTTAGAAACAGAAACTATAATCATTTTAAGAATACCAGCAACAGGGAGGACCACCTGGACATCAGATAGCATGCAGGTGAGCAGCACAATTTGCTTGGTTAGGGATTGGAGCAGAGACCGAAAACCCCTTCGCCAACTCCTGTGCAAGTGCTTCCAAAATATCCAACACATGTACTCTACATCCAAGGAGAAGACTGCAGTTAGATCCTCCACTGTATGCAGACACGATGGACCAAATGGCCTTCTGTGCTGTAAAGTTCTTTGTATTGTTTATCAATTCTTGAATCAAAGAAAATGCTTTTTGATTAATCATGACAAATGAAAATGGATTAACTCTGCAATCTGATTGTTGAGGAACAATGCCAAGATTTCTGCAATTTAGAAAGTAATGTCTAGAAGAGGACAAATGCAAAAGATCCTCGTCCTCAAACTCAGTACAGATGCAGCGTCGAAAATCCAGAATTGCAGAATCCGGACTGTTCCAGAATCCGGACCGATCGATCGATGGCAGGGTCGTCCGGAATCCGTCAAATGTTACGGAATCCGGACCCGCCGAACCTGCCGACCTCGGGGTTCCGCCACTGCCTGACCTCGGGACTCGCCTCACTGCCACTGCCCGTACCTCGGGGCCCCCTCGCCAGCCCGCCCGAACAGTTCCTCGGCAGCGGGGCCCGCCCAAACAGCTCCTTGGGTTTCTGGATTCAGGACATCCGATTTCTGTTCCAAAACCTGGAAAAACCCGAAAACCAGAATGGCCTCAGTCCCGAGGTTTCTGGATTTCGGAGGTTGTATCTGTACCTTATTGAGTGCATGCACAGTCAATATGTACCTTTTCCGTGCCATCACTCAGATGAATGCAAGGATGACTGATATGAGGAATAGAAAAATTCACATGCCCTCTGTGAAGAAGCTGCACTTCTAAGTTTCGGTTGATGTAGTGGGGCTTTTTGCTTTCCAGCTGGTCATGCTTTACCAAGCCAAGATGTTTAATAATGAGATTGGAATCCCAAAGAGTGTTCAATTCCTCTGGAACCATGTTCTCTCAATTTGAAAAGCACAGAAATTTGAAGTCAGAAATCATGGGGACTATAGCGAAAAGTGATGATACAGTAGGATTGTGCCCAACTGCAAATTAAAAAAAATAGATGGAGTACTTTATTATGAAAGTATTACCTTCACCAAAGTTCCAAGAATAATAAATTTCACAGCTCATCCCTAATCTCAGTTATAAATCCCCCAGGAAGAGGCGCCAAACAAGTACTTGCCCAAATGCAACAACTTGCATTTATACAGCACCTTTGATGTAACAAAATGTCCCACAGCACTTCACACCAAGCCACAGAGCGATATTAGGACAGGTGACCAAAAGCTAGGATGCAGGAAGGAAAATGGAAAGGTGACCACATAGGCCATTCTCACTACACTTTCTGGCAACAATTTGCATTTATATAGCTGGTTACAGAACAGCATTAGCAAAAAGCAAGAAGCAGATTGCCCGTCAACAATCTCAGCCAGGTCGGTGTCTTGAAATCAGGTGGATACCAAGGATGATGGAGAGAGATGGCTAGTGAAATAATGATAAAATAAAAAAATAAATGATGCTCAGCAGTCTGGGGACACACCGCAATGAAATACTAATAGCTTGTAGTTTTGTGAAGACACAAGCTTGCACTCACAATTCACTAGTTATTGAGTACTTGATCTTTATCGGGTTATTTGGGGGAAGCAGCTACACATCGCTGTTGTATAACAGAATTCTGGAAAAAGTTGCTTTGCTACTTTTGGAAAATGGTATATTGTGGGTGGGGTAAAAAATAAATAGCATTTCCACATGTCGCATAATTAAAGCAGCCAATGGAAAACCAGATACTCGTAGCAAAGCACTAAAATCAGATTTACTGGTTTCCTATTCATTTTCAAAATGAATGAGATTACAGATGAATTGTACATTTTGAAATAATATTCACTGATTTCCCTGCATTACAATAGTGACTACTCTTCAAAGGTACTTCATTGGCTATGAAGCACTTTAAGAGCGAGGTTGTCCTTTCTTTAATCTTTTGATGCAAGAGTTGTTAGTGATCAGTCTGAACAGTGACATGAGCACATCACAGAGCAAGAATGAAAGAGAAACGAGCCACATCAGGAAAGAAATGAAAAGGAAAGTCAAAGACACTAAAAGAGAGAGGATATTGATGATAGTTATAATTTTCATTATAGTTTCATAAATTTGTGATTTTTCTATACATTTCCTTATACAAGTAGTTTAATTGCTTTCATATTCCCCACATCTGTTGCATCCATTCTTGCGCATTGTTACAGTAAAATTTGGCGATCTGTTAATGCAAGTAGTGCATTTCCAGTTACAGTAAAATTCACAACTTGTTTTTTTTCTTAATTTTCTATCGTATGGATATTGAATTGATTGTTAAATAGAGAAAACAAATTCCATGGTCAAAATCTACTTGCATTCACATGTTGAACACCCTTGTAAGCCAACATATTTCTACACTTTATCCCCTCTGTAGCATTACAAACATAAATCCTCTTTAACAATCTATTTTCCATCATACTATTTCACAAGGGGCATTTCAAAGTGATCTTTACCCTTTCTGTCAATGGCTGCCCTCATCCATCAATTTCATACAGAATTATACCACAGATCAATGCAGTTCAAGACCACTAAGCATTTGTGTGGCCCTTGTGAATGGTAGACTGCACAGATATTCATTTAATACAGAGCTCAGACTATGACATGTATCGGTCAGATGCATTTCCTCCCCACTTCAGCAGTTAATTCCATCAATAACTCATCTTGTAGGTTTTTTTGAAAACAGTGAAAAGAAAAATTCCAGTTGGTGCTATGTCAGCTCTTAACAGACAATACTGCAGCAGACATCAGACAGCAAGATAATCAAAGCACTCTCCAAGCTATTTATAAAAATACCATCCTCACTATATTGCCTAAATAACCTTTAGTGTTTGCAAGCAAACCACTGATGGCTAGAAGCCTCTCTGATCAATGAATCTCTTCAAATCTATCCCTTGAAAGCAACAGTTATAATTGTGACTGGCTGGAAACTGCTTCACCAGCTGTCTTCTAGTACCGTAAAAGAAATGAATATGTTTTGCTGCAAAGAACTGCGTCAGCCGTGGCTCTGTTGGTAGCACTCTCGCCTGAGTCAGAAGGTTGTGGGTTGAAGTCCCACGCCAGAGATTTGAACACAAAAATCTAGGTTGCACTCGGCTAACTGCAGTGTAGTGCTGCACAGTCAGTGGTGCCGTCTTTCGGATGTGACGTTAAAACTGCTCTCTCAGGTAGATGTAAATGATCCACTATTTTGAAAAAGAGCAGGGGAGTTATCCCCAGTGTCCTGGTCAATACTTATTCTCAATCAACATAACAAAAACAAATTATCTGGTCATTATTACATTGCTATTTGTAGGAGATTACTGTGCGCAATTGGCTGCCACGTTTCCTACATTACAACAGTCTCTACACTTCAAAAGTACTTCATTGGCTGTAAAGCACTTTGGGATGTTCTGAAGTCGTAAAAGGTGCTTTATAAATGCAAGTCTTTCTTTGTTCATTTATGTTCCTACCGTGTATATGTCAGGACTTAAACCATTTTGCCCAAATGTCCTATCATTTAAAAAAACTGCAGTTAAACAAACTGAATTAATCTCAGAATAGGAGTGTATGGGGTATCATTCAACAAAGCACATCTGGTATGCACCTCAAAATGGATTAGACGCTACTGAAAGGTTTTTTGCTGGAAACACCAGCCCACAGGACAATCTGACTATATTAATATACAATACCATCAACATTGTTGTCCTGGGGCAGACTGGATTGATATCATTTAGAGAGCAACTTTAAGCACAAAAATTGATTTGTTCCAAAAAATCTGCATGAGTTGTAACAATCATTGATACCTTAAGTTCATGAATTCCCATTGCCAACATAAAGCTACCAGCAAAGCTGTTTTCTGTATAACAATTTGAGATTACATAGCCACAGACAAAAAAAAGTGCACATGAGCTTCTGCAAAACCAACTTCAGCTCCATAGTTCTAGATGTACTTTTTTCTATATAAACCTATAAATTATCTAAGAATTCCACACAGAAACATCATCAGAGTGCAAGGTCTAAACAGCAGTTCAATGCAAGTTGATTTGGTTTGGGGCCACTTTCGATCAATCTAAGAGACTACACCATAGTACTGTGATAAAAAAAACAGAAAATGCCGGAAATCTCAGCGGATCAGGCAGCATCTGTGGAGGGAAAAGCAGAGTTAATGTTTCGGGTCGACAACCCTTCGCCAGAACTCTGACATGCAAGCTTCTCATCTGGTAACAATACACTTGGCTGATATTAAAAGCACCAGTGCAGGTATTGAACATGCACTTCCCAGATATACGTCCTCTAAAGGATGTCTACAGCTCTGAGCTACAATTTCTATCTCCCACGTCATTGTATTTTTAGAATTAGCCCTTAGGAATGTTGGAGCTGTGGAAATGTCAAATTTACATTTTTTTTGTGGGGGGGGTGGATTTGGGGGTGCAGGGAGATTCAGCGTCAGGAAATTAAATAGTTCAGTAGAGTCTAAGATGAGGCCAATGTACTTGGGCTATTGATGTGTCAAAAGCTGTTCTTTTGTTCCATATTTGAGGTCATATTTTATGTACTCGGGCCGTATCAGGCACTCATAATAGCAGACACCATTTTTAAAAACGGAAAAGTGATTGTATAGCACTAGTGTCATTTGTAATTACAAGACTACAGAACTGACTGAGGACCAAAATAAGGAACTGAACTCGTGATTAAAAAATTAAATGAGTTCAGTCACTATTAAGTTCTGTGGGTATATTTCTAATTGTCCATCTAATTTTGGTGTAAATACTCTGAGGATCTTCCGAAGAAATTGTTTGGGATATGTGAGCAAAGCTTTTTAACCAAAATTCTCAAGGATCGTGCCAAAGCTTCCCAAAGTCCAATAAAACTTTCACACTCTACAGTGCTGACACTGCAGTACATTGATTCAAAGGTAAAATTTCTACACTCTTATATTAAGAGTCCAATTCACTATATTTCAGTAGTTTCATTTAAAAATAACGGTGCACTTCCATAATGGCAGTGGGTGCACCCCCAAGAAGCTTGAATGTTTAATGCTTGCTCTGTGCAGAGTTAGATTATCCTAGCTGGGGTGCCAAGTGCAGTGCTACAATTGGCCTTTGTATCCTTGAAGTAAAGAGGATAAAAATCAACCAGATTTCCCATTCCTGATGGCTATCTTCGGACTCCTGCTAAAAGTACATTGTTTCTAGAGGTAGGTAATGGAAAGTTCAGACTTGACTACCCTGCAGTCTGTAGCAATTAAACAATAGCTCACAATACCAACATCAACTACCTGGTTTACAAATAAGGGTAAGAAACATAAAAACATAGAAAATAGGTGCAGGAGTAGGCCATTCGGCCCTTCAAGCCTGCACCGCCATTCAATGAGTTCATGGCTGAACATGCAACTTCAGTACCCCATTCCTGCTTTCTCGCCATACCCCTTGATCCCCCGAGTAGTAAGGACTTCATCTAACTCCCTTTTGAATATATTTAGTGAATTGGCCTCAACAACTTTCTGTGGTAGAGAATTCCACAGGTTCACCACTCTCTGGGTGAAGAAGTTTCTCCTCATCTCGGTCCTAAATGGCTTACCCCCTTATCCTTAGACTGTGTCCCCTGGTTCTGGACTTCCCCAACATTGGGAACATTCTTCCTGCATCTAACCTGTCTAAACCCGTCAGAATTTTAAACGTTTTTATGAGGTCCCCTCATTCTTCTGAACTCGTGAATACAAGCCCAGTTGATCCAGTCTTTCTTGATAGGTCAGTCCCGCCATCCCGGGAATCAGTCTGGTGAACCTTCACTGCACTCCCTCAATAGCAAGAATGTCCTTCCTCAGGTTAGGAGACCAAAACTGTACACAATACTCCAGGTGTGGCCTCACCAAGGCTTTGAGAAGCAAATGATTATGCAACATGCATGAAATGAACGAGAATGTAACTTTCTTTCCCATGTTCTGAAACACCCCTTACTAATTATCTTTAATGTGCAAAGCCAAATACATTTGATTATCAATATAACATGAAAAATTTTACTTATTGTAAATATGGCATTGGATGGTTCAAACTGCTACTGTATTATAAAATTAAAACATTTGCTAAAAACTAAATAGTACTGCAAAAATGGACCTGTTGATACAACTGTACCCTATCTCAACAGGCAAAAATAATGATGTCCACCTTCTCACTCAAGCAATGTTTCTAATTAATTTTTTACCAAGGCGAACATTAGCTACAACTAATACCAGTTTAGCTTCAGCAAAACTGAATTATTAAATCTGTCTGCTAATATCCAATTACAGCCTACTTATGAATACTTGATTTTATTTTGTATAATTGACAAGGGCTGTCAGGTAAGGATGGGTTTGATGGCAATCAAGTTAAGATCAACTGATATAGCTGTCACATAGGACAAAGTGTGTCAAGTGTTAGAGAAGGCATTGACAGGTTATGTAAAAAGGTCCATGTGAACCTGTCATAAACAGTTAATAAAGTGGCTTGTAATATTAGCAGCCTGCCTGCTGCTACTCGCAATGAAAAAGGCATTGAAATGTTAGGATACAAGCTTGCACCCAACAAAAGAGACATAACATTAACTGTAGATCCCTAACATAATACCAGATCATTTACCATCAAATTAATTTTTTTCTGAATCATTTATACACTTCAAAAGAATATGTACATGAAAATTTTAAAACTTAAAATAAGATACAAGCCTGGCATGACGTGATCTGACTACAAAAAAAATGTACAGTATGTTACTACTACATATAAATATTACCAAACACACAAGCCGTAATGTTAACATCTAAAACTAGCTAATATATTGGCATTTATATGTGATTGATGAAGCTTTGTTCCAAAGCAATTCTTTCTCTAAATACTACCAAAATAAATTTGTGCACAAGAGATATTTGATCTGAATTAAGAAACTGATGATGCAATTGATTAATTGGAATTTAAGCCATCAGTCACTGGATCCATCAGTTTCTTTCACCAGATTCATTTACATTCTAAACAATCAGCTGATGGCTCAATAGGATACCGTGTATTAATACACAGTCAATATGATGCCACTGAACTCATCAGAATTCCTTATTGACAGCTGCAAAAATGCTTTAAATCCAAGCTTGATCAAACTGCATATGTTTAAGCAGTCTTATATTGACTGTAGACATTTTTATATTCTGACAGCATATATTATAGAAATTCTGCCATCTGTGATGCATAGCACACAAAATGGTATACAGGGTCACAGAAAAGATCAGCAACAATAGGCTCGAACAAAATTAGAGTTTTCAAACAAAACTTTTATACAAACCAAAAGCTTACTCTAATTGTAATTATTTAATTCTTGTATGCATAAAACATAATTACACAGCCCTATCAAAAATGAAAACAAAAAATAACTTGTACATTAATAGCATATTCAAGAAAATATGCTTCATAATGCTGAAACAGCACAATGTTTCAGAAATCCTTAAAACTTAAGCATTATGTAAGTACAATACTTTAATCACTACTGCATTTATTACAGCTAGCTGATTGTATAACACTTGTGAATTTACCCTTCAAGCCATATTTAGATGCATGGTTGGAGAAAGAGAATTTCAGGAATTAAGCTTAAGCAAATTATACTATTACTAACTGTTTTTAGTTCTGTTCATATTCAGTTGCTTCAAAATGTAAAATATTTTTGAAAGTGAGCTTCCATAAGAACTACAGGCTTAAGTGAAGGGCAACAGTTTCTACAACATGCCATGGACATTACAATGGACCATAAAAAGACTAATATCAGACGTCACAGACAGAAAATTTGCTACATTTAATAAGCTACTTATTTTATACCTTTGAATTAATCATTTGTGTTTCATCAAATGGTGCGTTCAATTGTAGCCACAACTCATTTGCATCACTGAAGATTTTTTTTGGCCAATCAGAAATACTTTGTCACTTGCTGTTCCAAAAGGCCTTTATGCTGACAGAATGCTAAATAGAGATAGGTGTTGGAATAAAATGAAATGTTGAAACTAGGATGTGGATCTAGGCTAAGTAGTTCAGACAAAGTGTTGATAGTTGCACAAGTCCGAGATAAAAAACTATTCAACTGTGATAAAGGTGCAAACTCTCAACCTGCTGAGATATATGGCAGTAAGTTTGAAAAGCTGTGGTACTTCCAACATTGTATTTTATTTAAATTCCACCTCTAATCCAGTTCATTCAAGAACAGAAGAAACTCAACATACAGACAAAATACTGATATTTTCCAGGAGGATCCATGTTTTTGTGACTGTGATATGCAAAAAGAATCTAGTAAGAACAACTCAATAGTCCGCGAGCAAAATCACAAGCAAGTTGTGCATGTTTACGAATGAAATATTTCCCTGTCCTAATTATCAGCATGCAGTTTTTTTTTGTTACCTCCATTTTAACAAATTGAAACTATTTTAACATGAAAAATGATGAAAAAGGGTTTACTTTTATGTAGAGCAGAATGAGAGATAAAACATGTTCTCAGTGTTGCACAGTGAAGATGCATGTATGTCAACAGTGGGGGGTTTTTTCCCTCCCCTCCCACCACTCATCACTTAAACATGACATGTGCTCAAATACAGTTGCATGGATGGCAGCAGACCTCCAGTACCTCAATCAAATGGTTAACTGCAAAGACAAACAAGATGGACAAAGGGCTTTTTGACCAAAGAAATCATCACAGTCACCCAGTTTATGGAAAGGAGTTAATGACACCTAAATTTGGCTCATCAAATTGTCTTGCATTTATCACACTGGATTATATTAGCATTTACATTATCATCCTCCAATTAGGATCCACACAAACATGTACTTTAATCTACGCAATAGACTGACTAACCTAAATAAATCTCACCAATTTATATCAATGTCAGACTCTGACTTCAACTGTAAATTTATAAATCAGCAAGCAGTTAGTCCTCTGAATGAATTAACCCTTTCTTGCCAACTATCAAAGTCAGACAACAAAGTAATGAACGAATAATTGTTTATTTTGTTAACTGAGAATCATAGTTGGCAGCACTTAAACATGATAAACAAAATAAACAGAAGTTGCAAAGGCAATTCAATTATGTCATAGTAATTCAAGGGTAGCTGCTTGCTGTTTATAAATTGGTGAGGTTATTTTAGGATCATACTCTTCAGAAAGCTGACTAAAAAGTTAACATTAGATAGCGAGACTATTGAATAGATGAAAGTATATACACTTATAGTTAGCAATGCTTCAAGAACTTAAATAACCTCGTCTTTATAAGTTGGAGTGGATATGATGGTTGCTTCGCCTTCCACTAAGATGGAGTTAGCTTCATCATAAAAAAGTGTTACCACTCCCCCTGGGTAAATTCACTGTCTATGGTGCAGCTGCATCTAGACTAACTAGCTTAAATCTCAATTCCCTTCATCTGTGAGAAACTTGCACATCTAAGTGACACACATCAGCCTATATCTGGTTGCGATAGCCATATAATCTTAACTTCTGTAACCCTTCTCTCTTTCCAATATGCAATAACATCTTCGAGACAAATTAATTCCTGCACCTCCTGCTGCAAGATTACTACAAGAACTACTAAAATAAATAAAAATAAACCAAGAACTCAGGACAAAGGATTGAGCTTTGTCAATATGGACTCAGTCATAATGACCAACACTTGATCAACTTTATCCCTAGCCTTTATTAGCACCCGGTAGTAAGTGGTTTTGAGCCTCTTGTGTCTGTAAGATTTTCCTGCAAATTGTACTCTTTGCTACAGCCGTGTGTGTGATTATGTCCCAGTTTCATCAGCCAGATACTGCCTTGTCCATGACGATCTTCCTGAAAATAACACTACTCCAAGAGTGAGTGAGTCAAGCAATGTCACGTATGCAAAATTGTCCAATCTTCTGTGCCGAGAAAGAAAGCCTATTTACGAGAAGCTGGGATGGATCTATCTTCCAGCAACTCTGACTGAAAATGGTAGGAGAGGGTACCACAGTACCTTACTCCTCCTTCGACCTTACAAAGGCCTTAACTGCAAGGGTCTATGGAGCGTCCTCCTCCGCTTCGGATGCTCCCAAAAGTTCGTCACCATCCTCCGCCTGCTCCATGACGACATGCAGGCTGTGATCCTTACCAACAGGTCCATTACAGACCCAATCCACGTCCTGACCAGTGTCAAAGGGGACTTGCTTAAACAAAGGGGACTACAGTGGGATGAGGGCAGAGTTGGCTAAAGTAGACTGGAAACACAGACTAAACGGTGGCACAATTGAGGAACAGTGGAGGACTTTTAAGGAGCTCTTTCATAGTGCTCAACAAAAATATATTCCAGTGAAAAAGAAGGGCGGTAAAAGAAGGGATAACCAGCTGTGGATAACCGAGGAAATAAAGGAGAGTATCAAATTAAAAACCAATGCGTATAAGGTGGCCAAGGTTAGTGGGAAACTAGAAGATTGGGAAAATTTTAAACGACAGCAAAGAATGACTAAGAAAGCAATAAAGGAAAGATAGATTACGAAAGTAAACTTGCGCAAAACATAAAAACAGATAGTAAAAGCTTTTACAGATATATAAAACGGAAAAGAATGACTAAATTAAATGTTGGTCCCTTAGAAGATGAGAAGGGGGATTTAATAATGGGAAATGTGGAAATGTGGAAATGGCTGAGACCTTAAACAATTATTTTGCTTCAGTCTTCACAGTGGAAGACACAAAAAACTATGCCAAAAATTGCTGGTCACGGGAATGTGGGAAGGGAGGACCTCGAGACAATCACTAGGGGGGTAGTGCTCGACAGGATAATGGGACTCAAGGTAGACAAGTCCCCTGGTCCTGATGAAATGCATCCCAGGGTATTAAAAGAAATGGCGGAATTTATAGCAGATGCATTCGTTATAATCTACCAAAATTCTCTGGACTCTGGGGAGGTACCAGCGGTTTGGAAAGCAGCTAATGTAACGCCTCTGTTTAAAAAAAGGGGGCAGACAAAAGGCAGGTAACTATAGGCCGGTTAGTTTAACGTCTGTAGTGGAGAAAATGCTTGAAGCTATCATTAAGGAAGTAATAGCGGGACATCTAGATAGGAATAGTGCAATCAAGCAGACGCAACATGGATTCATGAAGGGAAAATCATGTTTAACTAATTTACTGGAATTCTTTGATATAACGAGCATGGTGGATAGAGGTGTACCGATGGATGTGGTGTATTTAGATTTCCAAAAGGCATTCGATACGGTGCCACACAAAAGGTTACTGCAGAAGATAAAGGTACGCGGAGTCAGAGGATATGTATTAGCATGGATAGAGAATTGGCTGGCTAACAGAAAGCAGAGAGTCGGGATAAATGATCCTTTTCAGGTTGGAAATCAGTGGTTAGTGGTGTGCCACAGGGATCGGTGCTGGGACCACAACTGTTTACAATATACATAGATGATCTGGAAGAGGGGACAGAGTGTAGTGTAACAAAATTTGCAGATGACACAAAGATTAGTGGGAAAGCGGGTTGTGTCGAGGACACAGAGAAGCTGTAAAGAGATTTAGATAGGTTAAGCGAATGGGCTAAGGTTTAGCAGATGGAATACAATGTCGGAAAGTATGAGGTCATCCACCATGGAAAAAAAAACAGTAAAAGGGATTATTATTTGAATGGGGAGAAATTACAACATGCTCGGTGCAAAGGGACCTGGGGGTCCTTGTGCATGAATCCCAAAAAGTTAGTTTGCAGGTAATCAGGAAGGCGAATGGAATGTTGGCTTTCATTGCGAGAGGGATGGAGTACAAAAGCAGGGAGGTCCTGCTGCAACTGTATAGGGTATTGGTGAGGCCGCACCTGGAGTACTGCGTGCAGTTTTGGTCACCTTACTTAAGGAAGGATATACTAGCTTTGGAGGGGGTACAGAGACGATTCACTAGGCTGATTCCGGAGATGAGGGGGTTACCTTATGACAATAGATTGAGTAGACTGGGTCTTTACTCGTTGGAGTTCAGAAGGATGAGGGGTGACCTTATAGAAACATTTAAGATAATGAAAGGGATAGACAAGATAGAGGTAGAGAGGTTGTTTCCACTGGTCAGGGAGACTAGAACTATAGTGCACAGCCTCAAAATACGGGGAACCAATTTAAAACCGAGTTGAGAGAGAATTTCTTCTCCCAGAGGGTTGTGAATCTGTGGAATTCTCTGCCCAAGGAAGCAGTTGAGGCTAGCTCATTGAATGTATTCAAATCACAGATAGATAGATTTTTAACCAATAAGGGAATTAAGGGTTATGGGGAGCGGGCGGGTAAGTGGAGCTGAGTCCACGGCCAGATCAGCCATGATCTTGTTGAATGGCGGAGCAGGCTCGAGGGGCTAGATGGCCTACTCCTGTTCCTAATTCTTATGTTCTTATGTTCAAACAGGGCTGCGTCATTGCCCCAACCCTCTTCTCAATCTTCATTGCTGCCATGCTCCATCTCACAGTCAACAAGCTCCCCGCTGAAGTGGAACTAAGCTACAGAACCAGTCTGTTCAACCTTCGCCGTCTCCAGGCCAGGTCCAAGACCATCCCAACCTTGGTTGTCGAGCTACAGTACGCGGACGACGCCTGCGTCTGTGCACGTACAGAGGCTGAACTCCAGGACATAGTCGACGGTTTTACTGATGCGTATGAAAGTATGGTACGCTAAACATCCATAAGACAGTGGTCCTCCACCAGCCTGTCCTCGCCGCACAGCACTGTCCCCCAGTCATCAAGATCTACGGCACGGTCCTGGACAATGTGGACCATTTCCCATACCTCGGGAGCCTCTTATCAACAAGAGCAGGTATTGATGACGAGATTCAATACCACCTCCAGTGCACCAGTGCAGCCTTCAGCCGCCTGAAGAAAAGAGTGTTTGAAGACCAGACCCTCAAAACTTCCACCAAGTTCATGGTCTACAGGGTTATAGTAATACCTGCCCTCCTGTATGGCTCAGAGAAATGGACCATGTACAGCAGACACCTCAAGTCGCTGGAGAAATACCACCAACGATGTCTCCGCAAGATCCTACAAATCCCCTGGGAGGACAGACGCACCAACATCAGCATCCTTGGCCAGGCCAACATCCCCAGTATTGAAGCACTGACCACACTTGATCAGCTCCGCTGGGCAGGCCACATTGTTCGCATGCCTGACACAAGACTCCCAAAGCAAGCACTCTACTCGGAACTCCTTCACGGTAAACGAGCCAAAGGTGGGCAGAGGAAACGTTACAAGGACACCCTCAAAGCCTCCCTGATAAAGTGCAACATCCCCACTGATACCTGGGAGTCCCTGGCCAGAGACCACCCTAAGTGGAGGAAGTGTATCCGGGAGGGCGCTGAGCGCCTCGAGTCTCATCGCCGAGAGCATGCAGAAATCAAGTGCAGGCAGCGGAAAGAGTGTGCGGCAAACCAGTCCCACCCATTCCTTCCCTCAATGACTATCTGCCCCACCTGTGACAAGAGTCTGTGGTTCTCGTATTGGACTGTTCAGCCACCTAAGAACTCATTTTAAGAGTGGAAGCAAGACTTCGATTCTGAGGGACGGCTGATGATGATGACTCCTTGCAGCGAGGGAGTGTAGTACAAAGGTAAACCAAGCAGGCAGAGATAATCTTGGAATCATTTCAGAAATGACAGGCTTGGAGGCTGGTAAACGACAAAAAAAAGCCAGATAAAAGTTTTTGGGACAAAGACTTACCACAGTCACAGGTGTTCATTGTGTAACCAGTTTAAATCAGTAGCAGCACTGAACATGTGCATAGACACAAGGAAATATCTGTTGCACTGTGTATACAACATATATACATACAAATGCACTAAAGCTTGAAAGGTTAACTGTGCCTTTATATCTCCATAAACATTGCCGCTCAAAATTTATAATTACCTGCAAATGAATTTAAATGTTTCCCTTTCATGAAATGTCAATTTTTCTACATGAAAAGTTCCAAACTTGGAATACATTACAAATGTGTACGTTATACCCATCAGGAAAGATTGAACAGGCTAGAGCTCTTGGGTGAGAGGTGACCTGATAGAGGTCTTGGGGATTTGATATGGTAGACATAGATGAGATGTTTCCACTGTGTAGTGGAGACCAAAACTAGGGGCCATAAATATAAGATAATCACTAATAAATCCAATTGGGAAATCAGGAGAAGCTTCTTTACCCAGAGAATGGAACGCTTTACCACAAGGAGTCATTGAGGTGAACATAGATGCATTTAAGGGGAAGCTATAAGCTAGACAATATGAGGGAGAAAGGAATAGAAGGTTATGCTGATAGAGTTAAATAAATAAAGAGGGGCATATGGCAGCTCATGTGAAGCATAAATACGGCATGAACTACCGGTAGTTAGACAGAATGGCCTACTTCTGTGCTGTGCATTCTACGTAATTCTATATAAAAATGCAGGATTTAAATTTAAAAGCAAGTTGCATGGCATCAGTCCAAGACAGGGAAGGGGAGAGAGACACAACTTTTATTGTATCAGTGAAATGGCTGCCAAAATCACACCAGCTCTTATTGCATTAAATTCTCATTAGGGCCACCCTAGCTGCTATACTATAGGAAACTAAAGCAGGCAAACTACCACACTAGAATCTGTAGCTCATCCAAGCTTTTCTAAAGCCATTCTGCACCACTGCCAATTGAACTAAATTTTCTGCGGCAGGGAGATACAATGGCATCAAAACACAGTAGATAGGCAATTAAGCAAAATGCATTTCACTACATTTTGTTTCATGTCTGAGAACATCAACTGTGATTAAATTTGAATCATATAACTGGAATGCTGTCTTATTGCAAACTAGCCAAATGAACTTCAAATTATCAAGCCATCCACTTTGCAACATAATTGCCGTCTAAACATACACAGGAAATGTGAAGTTTACATAAGAAATAGGAGCAGGAGTAGACCATATGGCCTCTTGAGCCTGCTCTGCCATTCAATAAGATCATGGCTGATTTTTTTACCCTCAACTCCATTTTCCGCACTATTCCTATATATCCCTCGACTCCCTTTCTAGTTAGCTTTCCAGGAATGGTGAAATATTTTCTCCTTCAGCACCTTCAACAAACATTCGGTGATTTTTGAGGCAGATTTCACCATTTTAAAAAGGAGATGCAAGTAGTCAACTTTTGTTGAACCATCATACAAAACAGAAGCATGAGCTTCCCCACACCAAAGCAAATATATCTTTTTTTTTTAAATGCAGGATTTCTATACTTGTAAATTTTGAAAAGTACAGCATGTCCAAGTTGACATACTTTATGTAACATTGGCCCAGAATTTGCAGTCGGATGCTTCCCACAAGGAAATGCCTCTGATCCGTAAATAAAATGCCCACATACCTGGTTTTCAGGGAGGTGCGGAGGTACAGGATATGTACAGGATCCGAGGCTTCCCGCGGGGAAATGCCTCCAATGCCCAAACAAAATGCCCACGTATCTGGTGGTCCAGGAGGGTCGGGAGACTCAACATGCCCACGTATCGCAGAGGCGCACGCAAGCGTCTCAGGGACCACGTGGACCGGCCCAATGAATGACAGAAGGGGAATCCCCAATCATACTTATGGGGATTTCATATGTACAGAATCCCCATAAGGATGAATGGGAATACTCCCCAAAAACCTCTACACTTTAAATAAAAAAGCATCATATATTTAAAATCAAAATGGCATTTAACTACATATTTAAAACAAGTAAATTTATTTTAAAAAATAAATTACATATGCTTTAAAGGAGCTGAAAATAAATTTACTTTATTTCACAGGTTTTTAAACGTATAAATTAATAACATTTTATTTTTCTGTTTTTTTTAAAACTCTTACACTGGTAAAAATATACCTTGCGCCTGCTTATACCAGGTGTAAGAATTTCACGGGCATTCGCTGGGCAGATTTGGGCAAATAGCCTCAACTCTCCACCAACTTCCCGGCGATTTGTGAAATCTGTCGAGAATTTAGGCAGCGCATGCCCAAACCCGGAACTTGCACGGCCCCTACGGGCGTGTGCGCACCTCATACACACCCATAGGGGCCACAAATTATGGCTCATTGAGATAGAGCGAAAAGCATTTTAAGTCGACTTGTAAATTATAGATTGTCCAGATAAAACTAGTTTTTTCGCCCCCTCTTTTCCTCAGCTAATGCAATTGACTTCTTTCTCAGGTACGAATGGTGATCATTCATGCGTGAGCCTCAATAGTAACTGCTGACAGGCCAATCATCCATGGGGTACATCACAGCCCATTAAAATCGGTCGTCATGTGATGCATGCTTTTAGTAGTTAGAGATCTGTAACTGAAGCCTGGCTGATTTTTCCTTCCTTGATTGAGGTTAATTATAATAACTACCACCACCACCTTGACGATGTTCAGCTAATTCAACACAAATCATAGATCAAATGTGGCACCATCCTGGTCTGTGGCTCATCTACTCTTTGAATAAGACACAAACGCTGACACACTGCAACATGCTTCCCTATATTACAACAATGATTACACTTGTGAAGCACTTTGAGACATCCAGGTGTCATGATCATCATCATGATGGGTGGTCCCGCGAAATAGAGGAAGACTTGCTTCCACTCTAAATGTGAGTTCTCAGGTGGCTGTACAGTCCAATGCAAGAATTACAGTCTCCGTCACAGGTAGGGTGCGACATTCCGGTCTTTTGCTGTTGGGGTTATCTATTGGGGTCCTGACGTTCCAGGTCCAGAGCTTCATTTTGAAGAGTGGAAGATAGAAACATAGAAACATAGAAAATAGGTGCAGGAGCAGGCCATTCAGCCCTTCTAGCCTGCACCGCCATTCAATGAGTTCATGGCTGAACATGAAACTTCAGTACCCCCTTCCTGCTTTCTCGCCATAACCCTTGATCCCCCGAGTAGTAAGGACTTCATCTAACTCCCTTTTGAATATATTTAGTGAATTGGCCTCAACTACTTTCTGTGGTAGAGAATTCCACAGGTTCACCACTCTCTGGGTGAAGAAGTTTCTCCTCATCTCGGTCCTAAATGGCTTACCCCTTATCCTCAGACTGTGACCCCTGGTTCTGGACTTCCCCAACATTGGGAACATTCTTCCTGCATCTAACCTGTCTAAACCAGTCAGAATTTTAAACGTTTCTATGAGGTCCCCTCTCATTCTTCTGAACTCCAGTGAATACAAGCCCAGTTGATCCAGTCTTTCTTGATAGGTCAGTCCTGCCATCCCGGGAATCAGTCTGGTGAATCTTCGCTGCACTCCCTCAATAGCAAGAATGTCCTTCAAGTTAGGAGACCAAAACTGTACACAATACTCCAGGTGTGGCCTCACCAAGGCCCTGTACAACTGTAGCAACACCTCCCTGCCCCTGTATTCAAATCCCCTCGCTATGAAGGCCAACATGCCATTTGCTTTCTTAACCGCCTGCTGTACCTGCATATCAACCTTCAATGACTGATGTACCATGACACCCAGGTCTCGTTGCACCTTCCCTTTTCCTAATCTGTCACCATTCAGATAATAGTCTGTCTCTCTGTTTTTACCATCAAAGTGGATAACCTCACATTTATCCACATTATACTTCATCTGCCATGCATTTGCCCACTCACCTAACCTATCCAAGTCACTCTGCAGCCTAATAGCATCCTCCTCGCAGCTCACACTGCCACCCAACTTAGTGTCATCCGCAAATTTGGAGATACTGCATTTAATCCCCTCGTCTAAATCATTAATGTACAATGTAAACAGCTGGGGCCCCAGCACAGAACCTTGCGGCACTCCACTAGTCACTGCCTGCCATTCTGAAAAGTACCCGTTTACTCCTACTCTTTGCTTCTTGTCTGACAATCAGTTCTCAATCCACGTCAGCACACTACCCCCAATCCCATGTGCTTTAACTTTGCACATTAATCTCTTGTGTGGGACCTTGTCGAAAGCCTTCTGAAAGTCCAAATATACCACATCAACTGGTTCTCCTTTGTCCACTTTACTGGAAACATCCTCAAAAAATGCCTGTACGCGAGTTCTTTTAACGTGGGGTGGCCATTGCACACCGGCTTAGCAGAGCAAGGTCTTGGTCCGGTGGCAAGGAGGTCTAAGACAACTGGAGACCAGGCGCTGCAGCATGGGCTTAGTTGCCTATGGTGGGATGTGAGCCATAAGCTCGGCACTGAACAGCGCCTTCAGGAGAGGTGGTAGGAGAAGGAGGTGTGATGAGGGGAGGGTATGAGACACATTGGGGCCCTGCTCCATTTTAGCTTCTCGAATGGTCGGGAGAGAAGTCAGAGTGGCAACCACCATTACCCGTGCCACATGCCTGGCAATGGCTCCGCCGCAACTCCTCTAGCTGCTTTCGCACATTGGGCTGCTGGCAGAGAGGACTCCAGGTTCGCCGCCGAGGCCGGCTCCGAGCTGGCCGAAGGGACTCCGAAGGACGCCGCCGGATCGGGAGAGCGAGGAGAGTTCAGACCTGGGAGGAAAATCCTTGGAATCCGGAGAGGGAGCGAGTTCCATATGCAGTAAAGCAGTCCAGGGGCCAAGAATCTCCTCGCTAGAGATCATGAAAGGCACTATTAAATGTTCTTTCTTTTGAGATATGTCAGTTACATGCAACTTGATTTCAACTCACTATTTAACAAACCTGGTCAAGAGCTAGAAAAAAGTTGGGCAGACAAGCTTGATCAACAGTTGGAACTGGAATTAAAACACAATCCTCTGAAATCCAAGTACCATGAAAAATGTTATTACCGATATTTTTTCACTACTTTCCTCGCTCAGCCTCTGCACCGAACGACTTCTCATCATCAGTAATTTCAACTTCCATCTCAATTCATCATGCTCTCTCTCCTCTGAGTTCACCAGCCTCCTCTCCTCCCTTAATCTCTCCCTCCATGTAAACTCACCAACCCATATTCACGGCCACCCCCTCGACCTTGCCATCTCTCATGGCCTCACTATTCCCATCTTGTCAATCGCAGACAAGGCCATCTCTGATCATTTCTTCTTTTCGCTCTCCACCTACATCCATCTTCCACCACCACCCGCCCCCTCCAACTCTACATCCTTCTGTCTCCGCCCCTGGATAAAACTTTCTTACAACTGCAATTATGAACTCCCTGTATAGCCTTTGGCCCTCCATTCACCATAATATTTCTACAACTACGGTCGGCTCAATCACACCCTCAGCATCACCTTTGATGCCCTAGTCCCTGTTAAAACAACCACTCTCACCCTGGCCGTTCCCCCTGGTGCAGCCCTGATCTTCGCCCCCTTAAGTCCAGGAAAAGCAGACTTGAATGGATATGCCGGACAACTGGTTTAGCCATTCACCGCCAGATCTAGCTGGACCACATAAAGCACCATTAGGTCCTGCTCTCATCTGCCAAAACTGCTCACTATTCCAAAATCATTCTGGAATGTAAAGATAAACCCCGGCTTCTATTCGGCACAACATCTTTTTATATCTCTCTCCACCGACAATAAGTGTGAAGAGCTCATGGACTTCTTTGTCTCCAAGATTGAAACCATCCGTTCGGCTACCTCTGCCTCTTCCCTTTCTTCCCCTAGCCCACTGGGCCAAACTTCCTCTACTTGACCTCACATCCTTTTCCAGTTTTTCTCCTATTTCCCCTAATGACCTCTTCAAGCTCATCCTGTCCATGAGACCCACGTCCTGCTCCCTTGACCCTATTCCCACCAAACTACTGACTCAACTTCCTTTTCTGGCTCCCATGTTAGCTGACATTGTTAACGGTTCTCTCTCCTCAGGTACTGTCCCCCTCTCCCTCAAATGTGCTGTCATCGACCCTCTTCCCGGCCTCTCCATCCTTGCAAACTACCACCCCATCTCCAACCTCCTTTTCCACTCCAAAGTCCTTGAACATATTGTCGCTTCCCAAATCCATGCCCATCTTTCCTGCATTCCATGTTTGAATCTCTCCAATCTGATTTCCACGCCTGCCACAGTACCGAAACATCTCACGTCAAAGTCACAAATGACATCCTTTATGACTGTCCTCCTCGTCCTTCTTGATTTGTCTGCAGCCGTTGACACGGTTGACCACACTATCCTTCTCCAACGCCTCTCCATCATCATCCCGCTGGGTGGGACTGCACTCGCCTGGTTCCATTCTTATCTATCTAATCATAGCCAGAGAATCACCTGCAACAGTTTCCCTTCCAGTCCCAGCATCGTTACCTCTGGTGTCCCCCAAGGATCTATCGTTGGCCCCCTCCTAGTTCTCATCGATATGTTGCCCCCTTGACAACATCATCCAAAATCACAGTGTCAGTTTCATCGCCCGTCTCAGTCCTTGGTTCAGCTCATCCACTGCCAAAGACCTCATCCATGCCTTTGTTATCTCTGGACTTGACTATTCCAACATAGTCCTGACTGGTCTCCACATTCTACCCTACGTAAACTAGAGGTGATCCAAAACTCGGCTGCCTGCGCCTTAACTCGCACCAAGTCCCGCTCACCCATCACACCTGTGCTCGCTGACCTACACTGGCTTCTGGTTAAGCAACATCTCAATTTCAAAATTCTCATCCTGGTTTTCAAATCCCTCTATGGTCTCACCCCTCCTTATCTCTGTAACCTTCAGCCCCACAACCGCTCCCCACTTTAATGCCTCTCTCTTGAGCATCCTGATTATAATTGATCAACCATTGGTGGCCGTGCCTTCTGTTGCCTCGGCCCCAAGCTCTGGAATTCCCTGCCTAAACATCTCCACCTCTCTTTCCTCCTTCAAGGCACTCCTTAAAACCTACCTCTGTGACCAAGCTATCCTAAATGCTCATTATATGGCTCGGTGTCAAATTTTTTGTCATAATACTCCGGTGAAGCGCCTTGGGCCATTTCACTGCGTTAAAGGCACTATTTCAATACAAGTTGTAGTTGAAAGGCAAAGTTTCTACTGCAGGTGCTAATCATCTTGGCCTTCGTACATTTGATTTTCCTTACAAAACAAGAAAAGGGGCAGAATGGTGATCACATTTAGAAAAACAATGCCTTCTCCATGTGCTCTAGCCACAGACAGACCATTATGAAATGGAAGCTGAAAAATATTTCCACTAATTGATTAAATTAAATTGCAGGACAACTTAAATGGTAAGGAAAACTGAAATTAGAAAACAGCTCACACCTTTATTGTTCACTTACTTTGAGAAAGCAATATTTTGCAATTACAGTCCTGATCAGATTACCCAAACTGCTATGGGTATAGTGTGAATGGAATCCAAACTCTCTAGCAATTTCAATGATCATCCACAGAACTCTTCGTAAAACATATCTCCATCATGCTCAGCTAAGCTGAATGTAGTAACTATGGGCCCAAGTTGCCACATGATTTGCACCTGATCTTTTAGGAGCAACTGGTGGAGAACGGACTCTTAGAAATCGCAATTCTCCACATTTTTTTTTTCTGCAGTTCTAGTCAGGTAGAACAGTTCTACTTTGGAACAGAATTTTTTCTTCAAAATGGGGCGTGTCCGGCCACTGACGCCTGATTTCAAAGTTTCCACAGTGAAAACGTACTCCAAACTAAAGTAGAATGGAGCAAGTGAAGATTTTTGTAGAACTGAAAAAACCTGTTCTACACATTAAAAAATCAGGCACAGGTTACAAATTAGGCGTCCAGAACGAGGTGGTGGGGGAGGGAAGGGAAGTCATTAAATTCTACAATAAATCCTTATTTATACTTCTACAAATAAATCCAACCTGAATAAACAGTTATAAGCAAAGACAAGATTAAATAAACCATCTTCCTACCTGTGTGAAAGTGCTTCAGGCACGGAGAATTCTGCAGTCAGCTTGAGGCGCCCGTTCTTCCTGCCGGGGGGGGGGGGGGTGGTGAGCGGAGGCGCCCGTTCTTCCCGCGGGGGGGGGGGGGGGTTTAGGAGGCGCCTGTTCTTCCCGCGCGCGGGGCGGGGTAGGAGGCGCCCGTTCTTCCCGCGCGGGGGGGGGGAGGGGGCGGGGCAGTGAGAAGGCTGCAGTGAGATGTGGTGATGGCAATGTGCTTTTATTTTAAAAAATTTCAAAAATTAAACAGCTACAAAGAACTACAAAAATGGCCGAGTGCCAATGTTTTTTTTCACACTGAGCATGCGCGAACGCTCCAACGCGCACGCACAGCGTTGCCGGCAGTAAAAAAACTAATTTAAATAGTACCCGCCCCCTCCCACTTACAAAATCGGCGCGAGTGTAGGCTCCGCCCCCCTGGGCGCCGCGCCATGCAGACAAGGAGCTGCAGAACGCTCCAGAATCGCGATTTTTTTTTTAGGCGCCGTTTTAGGCGCGAAAAACGGGCGCCCGTTTTTTATCGTGTGGAAACTTGGGCCCTATATAGAGTAGATAGATATAGCGAGAGAGAGCGAGAGAGAGCGAGAGAGAGCGAGAGAGAGCGAGAGAGAGCGAGAGAGAGCGAGAGAGAGCGAGATTTTACTGGTGTATCAATACCATGGTCAACCTCTGCTACTTTGTTCTACCACCGTTCTCTACAAACCAGCAGCTGTCATTTGTTTTGGAGATTAGATATAGTTCATTGAAACATATTGGTCAAAATGGCATTAAAATGCACCATGGAATCTATAAGTGGATTAATACATTGAAGCAAGATGCATTAAGTGAAGAATTAAATCATTTTCCATTTCTGTGATTCACAAGCCATCAAGAACTGCCATAGTAGGTGCAGCATGGCCAGATATAGAGTAAAGCTTCCTTTATTCCACACCAACAATGTATCAATCCCAATCTCAACCACTCCTTACTACAGTGGTGTGAACATGTTCATATCTCATACCAGCATCTGAGCGAGATTGCAATGTTGATGCTAAATGTTGCAGAAATGTGGGAAGCTTGCATTGTGTGCCGAATCACTAGCAATCAGGTTGAAACTGACTAATGCATTTTATCTAGGACCATTACTGCCACTCCAAGTGGGAAAACCTCAAGAAGATGGACTAGTTTGTTAAATACACTGTCCCACGTATTATTTTTAATGACTTATTTAATGATGTATGCAATCAAATCAAGTAAAATACTAGCCACTTTTATACAGCAAGCACTATCCATACTTCAAATGGACTTAAACTGGATAAACCTATAATAAAATGAGAGAAGGCATAGCCTGACTAATTTCATGTTTTCATAGCACACACTGGCTAATTCAAGTAAATAAGTGCAATTGGTTTTGAGTTCAAGATCAATATTACCAATTGTGTTATACTGGGCTGTTAACATTTTTGCTAATTTTATCAGCTCAAATACTATTCCATTTAAAGGTTGTTGACACAATATTAAATAATGCTCATTATTGCCAGCTTTAAATTGATATCTACACAAGCTACTTAACTAGCAATGCAGATTTCACTTGCCCTTAGTGTGGCAAATAAAATCCTTTACGACTGAAAAGATCCTGAACACTGCAGCTGAAATGAACACATTCCAATGCAGTAATTATCAACTGAATACATATACCACATTATCTGCATTCAAAGATTCATTGCTCCATACAATAAGTTTAAAATTTACAAATTTAGAGGGGAAATTTACAGTAAAAGCCTTGGAGTAAAAAGGAAGATGGCCATTTATTAAAAACACAATTTACTACAAGCATCTGCTTCATAATACTCGATTGCCTGTTTATGATGATTGGTTTGCTTCCATTTCACTGCGTCACCTCATTTGCCCCAGAAACACAGATGGCTCAGACTAAACAAAACTTGATGTTCTTCAGTATCTTGTAGAGAGTCAACTCAATATTACAGCAAAGCTAGGAGGTGGCTGTGAGCAACTTTTGCCAAAGGAAATAAAATAAACCAATAGAACTATAATCTGTTGTCAATCAAGTTGAAATTTGCCATTTTTATTTTAAAAGTACTCCTGGGATTGGACTGAAATAAGTAAACGCAATCTTCTAAGGACACCATGAGAGGAATATAACCTTCAGATGAGGTGCTTAGTTGCCACGTAACCCAGTAAATGGTATCAAGAACATAGCGTATCTCAAAAACTGCAATTGTAGTTAAACGGTCTGGCTTATCTTACTATCACAACTATCAAGGTTTTATGATAAATTCAGACAGAAATTAAGAGATCAAGACTGTTTAGGTAGGAAGAGAATACCAGGTTATGGTGTGCAAATTTAAGTGAGGCACCACAGGTAAAATGTCATGGGCATCTGTACTACATTACTGAATATGACTGGAACAAATATCTAGGAGAGTTGGAAGAGTTCCTAAAGGATATTGATACTGCTACCATTAAAACAATTGTGATTTGAATTCCTCTATCAAAGTTACATTGTCTGTTGGATGCCTGAATAAACCTAGTCTGCTTACATGCACCTGTCGGTAGTCAGTATACACTAACCGAATTGTGCAGTATATATTAGCTGAATTTTGCACTCTAAATCCCACTATTATTGTCCTGGCCAATATTTGTCCCTCAAGCAACATCACAAACAGGTGATCTGGTCATTATTCCATTGCTGTTTGTGGAGACCTTGCTGTGCACAAATCGGCTGCCATGTTTCCTGCATTGAGTACTTCATTGGCTGTAAAGTGCTTTGGGACATCCTGAAGTTGTGAAAGGTGCTATAAAAATGCAAGTCTTTATTTATTTTAGCAAACCTCTGTCAGAAGTGTGATTACTATCGAAGCAAATTTGAAGGTAGTTGCATGCAAACAGGATGCATATTTTTTCCCTACAATCTTGCTACGGTATTTATATTACTGTGCATCTCTAAGTGGCATGTGCATGCACCAAGGTATATAAAGACCAGACTAGTAGCAGAATGGCCCTGTTGAGATCATGTAATGTAAAAGGGCAACTACACTGAAATCTGAGTCCACAACACAAATTCAAGAGCAGGTTTGTCCAACAGCAGCCAATGTAAACAAGGTGTCAATTGCTCTGGATGCTGTCAAACATGATTAGACTCCTGCAATGCTGGTATCAACAGAGTGGTCTATAGTAGCAAATCTGGAGTGGAGTTCAGTTCATGAATGGTGATCATGAAATACTGCAAAATAAAAGTCAAAAACATAATATTTGACAAACTAATTGAAATGTTGCGGTCCTCAAACTTTTCCACTAATAGCTGAATAACAAAACTAGATTAGATAGTCTTGTCAACATCTTGGAAGGAGTCTTTTTCTATGCTCTAAGGTTAAAATTTCTCAATCATCTTCTCCTTCACTGAGCTCGAGGGGACAATCTAATGCTATTCCAGCCAAAATTTCAATGCTGGTAGCCCAAACCAAGAACTGAACTTGCTTTTTAACTTTCTATTAAAAAAAAGTGAATTACAATCATTCAAGCTCATTGTCATTTGTTAAGAAGCATCTTTTTTAAGCTTGGAATGCTTCAGAAACCTCACCATAAAATGTGTTTACGTTAGTTTCTAAAACGTCTCCAGTCTTCTCTAGATTCTTATTAATTGTTAATTACTGATAATGACCAATAGCCAGACCTCTAAAAGCATGAACAGTCTTCAATATGTCTTTCCCTTACCACCTACACAATCGTAAAACTGCAGTGTTTGGCAGAACACAAAAAACAAAAAAAGCTTCTCATTGTTGTTTCAGGACAGTAACACTAGCTTGAAATTGGGACTAAACTCTGACAACTTTAAAAACACATTTAAAATTAAGTTACATTTGCACTGCACTTCCAGTCCTGCTTTTATTCTGGTTTTAAATAAATGGCAAAAAGATTTACAGAAAATTATGTAAATAGAGGCTATAGCTAACCATGGAAAGTTCAGATAAAGTGAACTCAACTATGCCAAATACCTCATCCAGCTAGTTGCATTTGACAACCACTCGATGGGCTCAAGTTTCGGCCCGAAATGCTCCTATTTTTTTTGGAGCAACTAGTTTAGAATGGAGCATCTTAGAAATTGCAATTCTTGGCATTTAGTTTGCTCCAGTTCTAGTGAGTTAGAATAGTTCCATTTTAGAACAGATTTTTTTTTCCCAAAAGGGGGCATGTCCAGCCACTTACGCCTGTTTTGCCAGTTTAGGCAGCAAAAACTTAATCCAAACTAACTTAGAATGGAGTAAGTGTAGATTTTTGTATGCTCAGAAAGACCTTGTCGACACTTACAAATCTGGCGTAGGGAACGAGAGATGGGGGGTGGGGTGGGGGGGGTGGGTGGGGAAGGGGGTTTACAAACATTAAAGACTTCACTTTTACAAATAAAGAGCCATCAACAATAAATGATAAATAAAGTTTTAAAAAAATCAGGAGCAGGACCTAAACTGGGGTGGTCTCCGGACCTGGATCTGAACAAGGTGGGGATGGAAAAGCCGGAGCTGGACTTGAATGGGAGCTGAAGCTGAAGAGGAGGGAGGTCCAGTCCAATCTTTGCCACCCTGGGAGCTCATTCGGCCAGAGCTAGGGCCGGCGTGCTTCATGCTCCTCCCACACAGCCTCAGGGGCCTGGAGCTACTTGTACATGCGCGCGCTCTCTAGCGCGCATGTGCAGAGATCCCAGCACTGTTTTCAGCGCCAGGACCTGGCTTTGCCCACGACGCCTTGTGCTGCGCCACGCCGAGCAAGGCGACGTTCTGAGGGGACCGGAGAATCACAAGTTAAGTTTTCGCCGCCCTTTTTCTTCCAGAGAGTCGGCGCACCTTATCGAGATGCGCCGTTTTTCCAGAGGGCGGAAACTTGGGCCCAATGATGCTAGGATGTCATATTGATACTAAAAATGTGACTTAAAATACCTCAAATACTTCCAAGATTATGATTGAGACATAGCATGAAATGCTGCAAGTCGTTTAAAAGATACTTGGGCTGGAATTGTGTCAAATACCGCGACCACCGTTTTTTTTGGCGGTATTCTGGTGATAATTACAGATCGCTTTTTTTTTAAACCGCCGGAATACCGCAATGACTGAAGGCTGCTAGCTTGGTCAAAAGTTGACCGGTGGTAGCGGTATTTTTAGTCGTGCAACACTGATTATTTTGGTGGCGAGAAAAAAAAACGGACCTTCTGCGCATGCATGAGTTCCCCCTGCAATTCTGGTCAGGTGTCAGAGGTTGCAGAAGAGTGAGAGAGTGAGAAAAGTACATCAAAGTAATTAATAGGATTAAATTAAAGTTAGGGAGGCAAATTCAGTCTTGATGCCCAAGAGACACTGGTTGCAGAGGTAGAGGCTAGATGGGGACAATTGTCCAGAGGTGGGCGTGCAAAACCACGTCCAGCTGCGTGCAAGAGAATTTGGAGTGAAATATTTGAGCAGGTGTCCTCAGTGGATCATATACATCAGAGAGCCTAACAGTGCAGGAAGAGGTGGAATGACATTCTTGCGGACGCAAGAACAAGTAATATTTTTATTCATGCACTCCATTACTTACAATGTAAATCTGACATATATGTAGGTAGGTTTAGTGTTCCACTTTATTTGCCAAGAATGATCTTAAGATGGCTTTGAGATCTTAAAAGGTGTTTCTGCACTTAGATGTCTTCCTCATGAACCACGTGCAACTTAATGGGACATTAAACAAAGGACTGTATTAAATGCACACACTGTGTTACTAGTGCATTGTCGGCTATCTGCGTGTACCACAAGAGCAGATGGCAATTTGGTTAGGCATTGCTATTGTCATTTCTGCAGAGGAAACTGTCAAACAATCGCAGAGCAGCAACTCAAAATGTTGGAATTAAGAGGCAGAGGAACGTGCGGCAGCCCTGGTTTGACAAATTTGCTGGAGTTCTCTGAGGATGTAATGAGCAGGGTGGATAAGAGGAAACCAGTGGATGTGGTGTATTTGGATTTCCAGAAGGCATTTGATAAGGTGCTGCATAAAAAGTTACTGCACAAGATAAAAGTTCACGGAGTTGGGGGTAATATATTAGCATGGATAGAAAATTGGCTAACTAACAGAAAACAGAGAGTCGGGATAAATGGGTCATTTTCTGGTTGGCAAACAGTGACTATTGGGGTGCCGCAGGGATCGGTGCTGGGTCCTCAACTATTTACAATCTATATTAATGACTTGGATGAAGGGACAGAGTGTAATGTTGCCAAGTTTGCTGATGATACAAAGATGGGTGGGAAAGCAAATTGTGAGGAGGACACAACAAATCTGCAAAGGGATATAGACAGGCTAAGTGAGTGGGCAAAAATTTGGCAGATGGAGTATAATGTGGCAAAATGTGATGTTATCTACTTTGGCAGAAAAAATAGAAAACATTATAATCTAAATGGAGAAAAATTGCAAAGTGTCGTAGTACAGAGGGACCTGGGGGTCCTTGTGCATGAAACACAAAAAGTTAGTATGCAGGTACAACAAGTAATCAGGAAGGCAAATGGAATGTTGGCCTTTATTGCAAGGGGGATGGAGTATAAAAGCAGAGAAGTCCTGCTACAACTATACAGGGTATTGGTGAGGCCACACCTGGAGTACTGCGTACAGTTTTGGCCTCTGTATTTAAGGAAGGATACACTTGCGTTGGAGGTTGTTCAAAGGTGGTTCACTAGGTTGATTCCGGAGATGACGGGGTTGACTTATGAAGATAGGTTGAGTCGGTTGGACCTATACTCACTGGAGTTCAGAAAGAATGAGAGGTGATCTTATCGAAACATAAGATAATGAGGGTGCTCGACAAGATGGATGCAGAGAGGATATTTCCACTCATAGGGCAAACTAAAACGAGGGGACAGGGTCTCAGAATAAGGGCCCGCTCAATTAAAACTGAGATGAGGAGGAATTTCTTCTCTGAGGATTGTAAATCTATGGAATTCTCTGCCCCAGAGAGCTGTGGAGGGTGGGTCTTGAATATATTTAAGGCAGAGATAGACAGATTTTTGAGCGATAAGGGAATAAAGTGTTATGAGGAGCGGGCAGAGAAGTGGAGTGGAGTCCATGATCTTATTAAATGGCAGAGCATGCTCGAGGAGCCAGGTGGCCTACTCCTGCTCCTATTTCTTATGTTTCTTCTTATGCTTCTTATGGTGGGTGCCCACAACAGAGCGGATCCAACAACTTCAGCTGAGGGTAAATCCTGCAAAATCCCCGGGCTGTGTTTGGGTCATGTAATGTAATGTGTCATGTCATGTCATGTCGTGTCTGTGGACTCGGGTGAAGGTAATTTCATGTAGTGTCTCTCGACGACATATAATGCAGTAAGTGGTGGTCCTTCCATACTCATGTCACTCTGCCCCCTCCCCTGCTGCTAACCACTCGTATGTTGTTTTCTATTTCGAGATGAGGAGTCGCATGGGCGCCATCCCACCACCTCCAGTTCATATATGCAGACTTGGGTCACAGAGGAGGATGAAGAGGCAGAGGAAGCGTCCAGTGACTGGGTCGAAGACCCTATGGAGGGGGCATCCATTGTGGGCGGGGGGAGGGCGCGTTGTTGGGGTCAGTGGGGATGGAGGTGGAGGAACAATTGTTGGTGGAGGGACAGGTGTGGATGGACACGTCAGCACGTTTTTTTTAGCTGCGGCCACCACTCTCTGAGGGATCCACCTTTCATGGGCTCACTGCCTCAGAGGCAGCGGGATCAAGGGGTGTGCAGCAACGCACCAAGAGTGTACAACCCCATATGCCGCCTCCACGGAGGTTGATTCGGCACAGCTGGGATGCTCCGAGACAGGAAGACGAAAACCTGGACATGGTGGTACTGTCAAGGGTGAGCGTTGATGTAGCTCAAGGGCTCCTCCAGGCCCTGGGTGGAATTTCCAGTAACATCGCTGCACAATCTGCCTGACAATCGGAGGACATGTCGCAGATGATTGCGGCGGTGCAGAAAAACACCCAGTCGGTCAATGCCATGCGGCAATTGATGGTCTCAGCTTATGGTGCTGCACCCACCAGTGTCATACCACCCAGACCGACAGCACCCGGGGAGCTAGAACAGTCTTCTGACTCAGAAGCCGGGTCTTCCACTCTGAGCTTCTCCAGTGGATCCACACATGGCGTAGCCATTGTCTATCCCCCGACAACAGCAGCACTCGATGTCTTGCTGCACAACGTCCTGGTCCTAATGCGGGTAGGTGTAACAGGAGGAAGCAATTGGGGGTAAGGATCGGGAGGGGGGGGGGGGGGGGGGGGGGGGGGGGGAGGGAAAAAGAGAGGCGGTGGGACTGGTGACCGAAATTAAAATTGGTGCAGGGTGAAGGGTGTTGGTTGGTTGTTTTTGTTGCTGCTAATGTTATTTGTTATTTTTCATTCAAAAATGTTAATAACAAATTTGTTCAGGAGAAAAAAAATCTATATTTACTTTCAAAGTTTTCCAGAATTTATTATAAATCTTGTTGTTCAACTTAACCATCGTGTCTCACTTTTAGAAAGTCAACATGGTTCGATAAAGTGGGCAGGCAAAGGTGAAACATAACGGCCACTGTTCAAGCAAAGCGTTGATTTATGAGCTGCGGACGTAACACATTTGCAGTTGCTTAAGTTCCACACGGCTTCCCCTGTGGTATTTTTGCGGGGGAGGGGGTGTCTCTCTCGCTCTCTCTGGTGGTCCTGCAGTCCCCGGTGGCAATTCCTGTCCCCTCATGATGGCTACGTTGTATAGCATGCAGCACACCACAATGAACTCAGCAACCTGCTCAGGGTGGTATTGCAGGTTGCCTCGAGTGGTCCAGGCATCAGAATCGCTGCTTGAGCACTCCATTTGTCTTTTATAAAGTCCATCCGGCATGCATACAGTACATCAGTTACCTGGCGAATGCAGTGATGTGTAGCTTGCTGAGAGATGCAGCATATGTCCCCAGTTGATGCCTGAAAGGAGCCGGAGGCATAGAAGGCAAGTGCCGCAGTCACCTTCACCTCGACAGGCAGTGCAGTTCTGTTGGGCTGCAGGTCTGTCTTTATGAGCTGGCATATCTCAGTGCACCTCTTTTTCGAAAGCACAGCCTTCTAACGCACTGTGTCTCAGACAGGTGCAGGTATGAGCGCTTCTCCCTGAAAAGTCGTTGGGGGCAAGGCCGCCTCCTCTTTATAAGTCTGCAAACTCTTTGATAAGGCTCAATGCTCTTCAATAAACCTTCTTCCAGCTCTGTTCTGCATAGCATAAGTAGCCAGCATTATTGGCAGAGATATTATAGGTTCCATTATTTTAAATGTCCTCAAGTATCCTCAAATGACCACAGATGTCATCAAACATCCTTAAATTTACTCTAAAGTGTTCAATTAGTGTAAAATAGTCTCAAATAACCTTAAAATCTAACAGAACTAACATAAAGCTCTCATTAAACTCACTATGTAAAAATCAGCCTTCTGTCAAAATTCTTCAATGTAATTAACTTTTGCTCAGTTTTTAAAAATGGTGTTGTTACCACTGGGTCCGGGCAGGTAAGACTACAGTTTTCATGGTGATATTTTAGTTCGGTGGTAAAAATGGTGGTATTGATGAATTTACCACTGGTGGTATTTCTTGGCGGTATTTTGGCGTTGCACACTTAGACATTATAATAACATTGAAAAAAAACTGGGCAGGCGGTATTTTTTACCATTGGTAAATCACTGGTGAATTTACCATCAGCGGTATTTTGGCAGTAATTTATGATTTTGGGAGTATTTCAGTGCTAACTACTTTTCCGGCAGTAAACGAGCGGAAAGCTGATGAATTTCCAGCCCACTGACTTTACTTGATAACGATACAGTAATTAACCTTGCTGAAGCATTTTTACTTAGTTTGATTTTTTTTTTAAATTTTGATTAATTACCTACCAATATTACATGTATATGATGATGATTACATGTATAAATTAGATATTCTATCTCACTTGGGGAATCTTAAATAAATTTTAGTTGCACTGTACGTCAAGAAAATTATTCAGCACCTGCGATACACAATATACTTCAAAAACACAAAACTCAAATCCAATCAGAATATTTATTCAGAAGTTACAGCATAATTAGAAAAAACATATTTTTGGTGAGTAACAATATTCAACATGTACGTTAAATATTACCACAAACATAATGCTCAAGTTTCACTGCCTTGATTGTAAATAAACAATGATCGGTTAGTCACGGACTAAAACATTACTGAGAGCTTGTTTTTCTAAGCATCGAAAAGGACTGAAGAAAGATTGCTTACCACTTTTTTCTGATGTTCTCAAAAAGATCATGTCAGCAGGGATGCGCTGGTTCTGAAACACAGAATTAAACAGTAATAAGGGTAAATAGTCGAGGCTCCAACTCTACTGAAGATGGAGTTACTGTACTTGCTATTACATAAAATTTATAGCACAGAAACAGACCATTCGGCCCAACAAGCATACGAGACTCCTCCCAAATTATTTCATCTAACCCCATCAACATATCCTTCTATTCCTTTCTCTCTAATGTACATATCTAGCTTCCCCTTAAATGCATCTATGTTATTCGCCTCAACCGCTCCATGTCATACTGAGTTCCACATTCTCACCACTGAATAAAGGCGGCTCTCTCTGAATTCCTTATTGGATTCATTAGTGACTCATTTATTGCCTCTAGTTTTGGACTCCCCCACAAGTGGCAACATCTACCCTATCAAACCCTTTCATATTTTTTTGAGACCTCTATCAGTCTTCTCTTTTCGAGAGAAAAGAGCCCCAAGCCGGTTTAGTCTTTGTACCCTCAGTTTTGGTATTATCTTTATAAATCTATTTTACACTTTCACCAGTGATTCTATATCCTTTTTGTAATATGGGGTCCAGAACTGTACAGTGCTCCAACTGTGGTTTAACCAAGGTTTTATGTAAGTTTAACATAATTTCTGTGCTTTTAAATTCTATTCCTCCAGAAATGAACCAGTGTTTTGTTGTATGGCTTTGTTAACCTACATTGCTACTTTTAATGATTTGTGAATCTGAAGTTTTACTCATCAAATATTTTAACAAAAGCACAATACTGCAGATGTTGGAAATCTGAAATAAAAACAGAAAATGCTGGAAATACTTAGGTCAGGCAGCATCTTTGGAGAGAGAAACAGAGTTAATGTTTTGTCATCATGGAGGTGGTTGCTCGAATGAGAGATATCACTAGAAGGTTGAAATTTAAAGGATTATACAACGGAAATATTTTAAGAACTCTTTCTTGGACTCCAACCTTACCTACCAACAGGGGTTCTGAGCCCCTTTTAGTCTGGTATATTTATTAAACTGAAAGTATGCAGATGACAATGCATTTCTTCAACTGCATACTGAACAATACAGAACATGGGTGCATGGCTTCTATGTCAATGCTGCTATATACAGTAGTTTTTTTTAAGTAATGTGGTTATTTAGTATTCAGATATGTTATTCTTATAGAAAAATCATTATAACCAAGCTTGGCATCGCCTTGTCACCAGCCCTCAGGTTATCTAATTATTGCTGCATATCCACATGTATGCTGACGACACCCAGTTCTACCTCACTATCACTTCTCTAAATTGTCAGATTGCTTGTCCGACAGCCAGTACTAGATGAGCAGAAATGTTCTCCAATTAAATATTGGGAAGACCGAAGCCATTTTCTTTGGTCCCCGCCACAAACTGCCACCTAATCCACCGCTCTCCCCAGCACCTGGCTGAGGCTGAACCAAACTGTTCGCAACCGAGATGGTCATATCTGACCCTGAAATGAGCTTCCGGCCACATATCCACAGCATAACTAAACCGCCCATTTCCACCTCCGTAACACTGCCCATCTCCGCCCCTGCTCATCTGCTGCTGAAACCCTTATCCATGCCTTTGTTACCTCCAGCCTTGACTACTCCAACGCACTCCTGGCTGGCCTCCCACATTCTACCCTACGTAAATTTGAGGTCATCCAAAACTTGGCAGCTCGTGTCCTAATTCGCACCAAGTCCCGCTCACCCATCACCCCTGTGCTCACCAACCTACATTGGCTCCAGGTTAAGCAACACCTCAATTTCAAAATTCTCATCCTTGTTTACAAATCCCTCCATGGCCTCGCCCCTCCCCATTTCTGTAATCTCCTTCAGCCTCAACACCCTCTCCACTCCCGCCACCCCCCCCCATCTCTTCAGATATCTGTGCTCCTCAAATTCTGCCCTCTTGGACATGCCTGATTATAACTGCTCAACCATGCCTTCAGCTGCCTAGGACATAAGCTCTGGAACTCCCTCCCGAAACCTCTCTTTCCTCCTTTAACACGTTCCTTAAAACCCACCTCTTTGACCAAGCTTTTGGTAATCTGCTGCAATTTCTTTTTAAGTGGCTTGGTGTCAAATTAAATTGTTTTGTCTCAAAACACTCCTGTGAAGCGCCTTGGGATGTTTTACTACATTAAAGGTGCTATATAAAGGCAAGTTGTTGTTGCTACTGGTAATGCCCATGGACTGCAGCCTTGATCTTTCACCCAAGTTACTCAATGTAAAAAAAGCTAAAAGTAGGGATAATGCACTAGATTAGCACATTCTCTCTTTCTAGGGCCTGGGTTTAAATCCAGTTCAGGTTGATTGAATGAATTACCTCTCTGTTTTCTGTTTGTGGAAAAAGGCCTGGTGGGCCAGTTCCTAGTGGTTGTAGGACCATCACTTATTCATCTAGTTCATCAGATGTACCAGTCACTCAAAGGCACTAGGATGTCATATTGATGGCTGCAGAAATGTTCTTGTTTTTTTGGTAGGCAAAATAATTCCTCAGTTTCAGGATTCAAGGCATTGCAGGTTGGCTATCTTATTTCAAAGCTATAGCAGATCGTCATACTGGAGGTGGTTGCTGTTGTGTATCTGTAAAGCATGCACTCCCATGTTCCGTCACCAGAGAGTGCATCCCCTGAAGTCCCAAGGGATCCCAGCATCCCTTGGGAGCACTGTATATAAGCCGACCCCCAAGGCCTGTTACTCTGGAGTGTCTTATTAAAGACTGAGGTCACTGTTACTTTAACCTCCCTGTGTGCAGTCTCATCTGTGTTAGGAACACAATAACTGGCGACGAGTATACCAATCCAACGCAAAGATGCAGCAAACTGAGGGCATCCTGGAGAAGTTCTTGGAGGGTGAGGACTGGGAAGCTTATGGCGAACGGCTAGACCAGTATTTTGTAGCCAACGAGCTGGACGGAGAAGGAAGCGCTGCAAAAAGGAGAGCAGTCCTCCTCACGGTCGGCAGGGCACCGACCGACAGCCTCATGAATCTTCTGGCTTCAGTGAAACCCACAGATAAGTCATATGAGGAGCTGTATACACTAGTTCGGGAGCATCTTAATCTGAAGGAGAGCGTGCTGATGACTAGGTTCTACACGTGCCAGCGATCTGAAGGTCAGGAAGTGGTGAGCTACGTCGCCGAGCTAAGGCGACTTGCAGGACAATGTGAGTTTGATGGCTACCTGGAGCAAATGCTCAGAGACTTTTTTGTACTGGGCATTGGCCATGAGACCATCTTACGAAAACTTTTGACTGTAGAGACACCAACTCTCAGTAAGGCCATTGCTATAGCACATGCGTTTATGTCCACCAGTGATAACACCAAACAAATCTCTCAGCACACAAGTGCTAGCAATGTTCATAAATTAACTGGAACTGTGTTTGTGAGCAGAAATGTACAGGGCAGAAACCACGAGTCTGCAACTGCCAGCAGGCCACAGGTGACCCAGATGACTCAGAGTCCGCAACAAAGGATGAATGCAAGGCAATTCACACCTTGTTGGCGTTGTGGAGGCTTCCATTCAGCCTATTCATGCCGCTTCAAAGGGTATGTTTGCAAGAGCTGTGGAACAATGGGGCACCTCCAACGAGCTTGCAGATGAGCTGCAAGCTCTGCAAAACCTGCTAACCACCACGTGGCAGAGGAAGATCGGTGCATGGTGGATCAAAGCAATTTGGAGCCTCAGAGAGAGGAGGCAGATGCTGAAGTACACGGGGTGCACACATTTGATGAAATGTCCACCTATAATGCTAAATGTAAAATTGAATGGCTTACCCGTAGCCATGGAACTGGACATTGGCGCTAGCCAATCCATCATGAGTAAAAAGATGTTTGAGAGACTGTGGTGCAACAAGGCACTCAGACCAGCCCTGAGCCCCATCCACACGAAACTGAGAACGTACACCAAAGAGCTTATCACTGTCTTGGGCAGCGCCATGGTCAAGGTCACCTACGAGGGCATCGTGCACGAACTGCCACTTTGGATTGTCCCGGGTGATGGCCCCACATTGCTTGGAAGGTGCTGGCTGGGCAAAATCCACTGGAACTGGGATGACATCCGAGCGCTATCACATGCTGATGAGGCCTCATGTACCCAGGTTCTTAACAAATTTCCTTCCCTTTTTGAGCCTGGCATTGGAAACTTTTCCAGGGCGAAGGTGCGGATTCACTTGGTCCCAGAGGCACGAGCCATTCACCACAAGGCGTGAGCGGTACCTCACATGATGAGGGAGTGTGGGGAAATCGAGCTGGACAGGCTGCAATGCGAGGGCATCATCTCCCCAGTGGAATTCAGCGAGTGGGCCAGCCCGATTGTTCCAGTACTCAAAAGTGATGGCACGGTCAGGATATGCAGCGATTATAAAGTAACTATTAATCGTTGCTCGCTACAGGACCAATACCCGCTACCTAAGGCAGACGACCTATTTGCGACGCTGGCAGGAGGAAAGATGTTCACCAAGCTCGACCTGACTTCGGCCTACATGACGCAGGAGTTGGAGGAGTCTTTGAAGGGCCTCACCTGCATCAACACGCACAAGGGACTGTTCATCTACAACAGATGCCAGTTTGGAATTCGGTTGGCTGCAGCGATCTTCCAGAGAAACATGGAGAGCCGACTCAAGTCGGTACCACGCATGGTGGTTTTTCAGGACGACATATTGGTCACGGGTCGGGGCACCGTCGAGCAGCTACAAAATCTGGAGGAGATCCTCTAGCGACTGGATTGCGTAGGGCTGCGGCTGAAGAGGTCAAAATGAGTCTCTTCACGGCAACAGAAGTGGAGATTTTGGGGAGAAAGATCGCGGTGGACGGCATTCGGCCCACAGACACCAAGACAGAGGCGATCAGGAACGCGCCCAGACCACAGAACGTCACAGAGCTGCGGTCGTTCCTGGGACTCCTCAACTATTTAGGTAACTTCCTAACGGAGTTAAGCACCCTCTTAGAGCCCCTACATGTGTTATTGCGTAAAGGTGAGAACTGGGTATGGGGGAAAAAAACAAAGTAATTGCTTTTGAGAAAGCCAGAAACATTTTATGCTCCAATAAGCTGCTTGTATTGTATAACCTGTGTAAAAGACTTGAGCTAGCATGTGACGCGTCGTCGTACGGAGTCGGGTGTGTATTACAAAAAGCTAACGTTGCAGAGAAGTTGCAACCTGTCGCCTATGCCTCCAGGAGCTTATCGAAGGCCGAGAGGGCCGACAGCATGATTGAGAAAGAGGCATTAGCATGTGTGTTCAGGGTAAAGAAAATGCATCAGTACCTGTTTGGCCTCAAATTTGAGCTGGAAACCGATCACAAGCCCCTCATATCCCTGTTCACTGAAAACAAGGGGATAATTACTAATGCCTCAGCCCGCATACAAAGGTGGGCACTCGTGCTATCAGCCTATAACTATACCATCCGCCACAGGCCAGGCACCGAGAACTGTGCGGATGCTCTCAGTCAGCTACCATTGCCCATCACGGGGTGGAAATGGCGTAGCCTCCAAACTTGTTGATGGTGGCGCAGCCCACAGACTTGTTGATGGTCATGGAAGCGTTTGAAAATGATAAATCACCTGTCACGGCCTGCCAGATTAGGACTTGGACCAGCCAAGATCCTCTGCTGTCCCTAGTAAAAAAAAAAATTGTACTGCATGGGAGCTGGGCCAGCATCCCTGTTGAAATGCAAGAGCTAATCAAGCCATTCCAGCGGCAAAAGGAGCTATCCATTCAGGCAGACTGCCTGTTGTGGGGTAACCGCGTAGTGCTACCCAAAAAGGGCAGGGAGACGTTCATCTCGGATCTCCACAGCACACACCCGGGTATAGTAATGATGAAAGCAATAGCCAGATCCCACGTGTGGTGGCCTGGTATCGACTCTGACTTAGACTCCTGTGTACGGCAATGCAGCGTGTGTGCTTAGTTGAGCAACGCGCCCAGAGAGGCACCATAAGTTTGTGGTCCTGACCCTCCAAACCATGGTCGAGGATCCATGTCAACTATGCGGGCCCGTTTCTCGATAAAATGTTCTTGGTGATGGTGGATGCTTTTTCAAAATGGATTGAGCGTGAAATAATGTCGGGAAGCACCGCCACCGCCACCATTGAAAGCCTGAGGGCCATGTTTGCCACCCACGGCCTGCCTGACATACTGGTCAGTGACAACAGGCCATGTTTCACCAGAATAAAGAATTCATGACCCTCAATGGGATCAAACATGTCACCTCGGCCCCGTTTAAACCAGCCTCCAATGGGCAGGCAGAACAAACAATCAAACAGAGCCTTAAACGAGTCAGAGGTTCACTCCAAACCCGCCTGTCCCGTGTACTGCTCAGCTACTGCACGAGACCCCACTCGCTCACAGGGATGCCCCCGGCTGAGCTACTCATGAAAAGGACACTTAAAACCAGACTCTCACTGGTTCACCCCAACCTGCATGATCAGATAGACAGCAGGCGGCAGCAACAAAATGTAAACAATGGTCGCGCCACTGTGTCACGGGAAATTGATCTGAATGACCCTGTGTACGTGCTAAACTATGGACATGGTCCCAAATGGATCGTGGGCACGGTGATAGCTAAGGAAGGGAGTAGGGTGTTTGTAGTCAAACTGAATAATGGACAAATTTGCAGAAAGCACCTGGACCAAACGAGGCTGCGGTTCACAGACTGCCCTGAACAACCCACAGCAGACACCACCTCTTTCGAGCCCACAACACACACCCAAAGGATCAACGACACCACCCCGGACCAGGAAATCAAACTCATCACATCCAACAGCCCAGCAAGGCCAGGCTCCCCCAGCAGCCCTGCAGGGCCAACACGCCAGCCCAGCGAGGGCACAGCCAACACACCAGAACAGACATTTGTACCGAGGCGATCCACCAGGGAAAGAAAGGCTCCCGACCGCCTCACCTTGTAAATAGTTTGCACTTTGACTTTGGGGGGAGGGGAGAAAGAGTGATGTGTATCTGTAAAGCATGCACTCCCATGTTCCGCCACCAGGGAGTGCATCCCCTGAAGTCCCAAAGGATCCCAGCATCCCTTGGGAGCACTGTATATAAGCCGGCCCCCAAAGTCTGTTACTCACTCTGGAGTGTCTTAATAAAGACTAAGGTCACTGTTATTTTAACGTCCCTGTGTGCAGTCTCATCTGTGTTAGGAACACAATAGTTGCTATAACTACAGATACTGTTAAAAGGTGGGAATTTAAAGGATGATATAATGGAAATACAATTTATATGAAGCACTATATTATATATATGGCATCCTGGGAATACAGAAATTTCCAGCAATTTCTCCATCCATATCATCTCCATTGCTGCAAATTAAGAAATGAGAAGGAAAGAAAGAGAAGAAAAGAAAAAGTAAAAGAAAACACTTCATTTACACAGTGCCTTTCCTGTTCTCAGGACATCCTAAAGTGCTTCACAGCCAATTAAATACTTTTGAAGTGTAGTTACTGTTGTAATGTAGGAAAACGTGAGAGTCAAATTGTGCACAGCAAGGTCCTACAAACAGCAAAGAGATAAAGATCAGGGGGTAGAGTTTCGTCTCGTTTCTTCCAGCAGCAACAGCGCAATCCAGACAGAATCAGCCGAACCTGTGCAAATGATCAAGGTAATTTAAATGTATCGGAGTTGTGCTCAAAGCCAATTATGTTTGTGCTTTCCACGATCTTTTACACTGGTTTAAGATTCAATTCGCCCGGATTAGGTCCCGTCCACAAAAATGTGCCCAGCCGCCCACGGTCGACATTCCGTCGATTGTGCTGGTGAGCAAAGGCTCTTCAAATTGCACTCATTTTCTTCGGCAAGCGCTTATTCTTTAGAAACTGAGCATCTGTCCCACATAACCCATTCCATTCTAAACAGGATCATACATCGCCTCCTACCACGTTGGCAAAGATCCAAAAAACAGTTCTCAGGTTACGGTATCATGCGAACAAACTTGCAATGGAACATCAACAACAAGTGGAAGAAACCTGAGTAAAAACCATGTGTCTGTGCTGTCAGAAGTCAGAAGATAGAATACCAGCGACAGAGGCAGCTTCTACTATGGAAACAGATGATCATTATTCATTACCTGTTTCCAAATATGTGAATGCAATATTTATACAGAAACTATTTTACTTTTACGAAACAGAACATGAATACGGTGTAAATTAAACGGGTAAAGATATTGTTTAAAAGCACGAACTTCTTGAAAAATAATTTACTTTTCAAAAACTGAACTCTACAATTGAGCTACAGTAAGTAGTCTGGTATTCATTAAATTTGTAAACTCACCAATTCGTAGTTAGTGGATGCTATCTACGTCAACAGTCAGTTCAAACTAGCAACTACAGTAATAGGTGTAGAGAAATGGACTGAACCACCTCATTCCTACAATTTTCCCTCCTAATATGCAAGGAATCAACAAGCTGCTTCTGCTTTTTTGTAACGTTTCACAATACAGGACACCAGCAAGGTTGAAGAGACTAGGAGAAGATGAAGTAAATCAGAAAATGATGATGTTACCAAGATTAGCTTAAAAAGCCCGAGGATTGCAGGAGCACGCAAAACCTCAGGTAGATAAGGAGTTGCAACAGTTTTCAGGTCCTGGAGAAGCCTTCAGCTGTCTAGGCCCCAAGATCTGGAATTCTCACCCTAAACCTCCCCTCCTTTTAAGGCCCTCTTTAAAACCCAACTCTGTGACCATGCCTTTTGTCACCCATCCTAATGTATTCCTATGGCTCAGTCTTCATTTTTGTCTGATTAAGCTGTTAAATGCCTCGGCCAGATTTTCCACATTAAAAGGCACTATATACATGCTAGCCATTGTTATTTTGTTGTTATTGATTGAGTTAGAATAGGAAACTCTGCAATGAGTGCAAACATAAATACAGTGGTGCTAGAGAGAAGACGAAAACGTAGGACCGTATTTGCAATTTAGAAGGAACAAGCGGGGAAAAGATTAAAGAGTGCTTTTGACAGAAAACACTGGGGAAACGAGACCCATGTCTCACCATCCTGTAGCAATGGTGCAACAATGTGCTGCACCTTATGATAGATATTCTTTCTATCGGATGCATGTTTTTCATATTTTCCTCATTTTGCAAACTTTTATTCTAATTTCACATTTTTACATCCTCCTCCCACTAACTTTTTTCCTCAGTTTTATAATGGTTCTCGGTCTTTATTACAGATATCTTGTGTATATTCCCCGACAATAGGCATGTGAAATATGATTAGCACTTTGATGAGCAAACCACGTCATATATACGGAATTATTTTATGCAGCATACACTCATTACAACAGAAATATCTCCTAGTCACTGAGAAAATTGACCGGGGACATCAGGATGCCACAACAGTTCAACAAATTCAGACAAGAAAAAGGGAAAAAAAAAAACACACACATATACAAAGATCTGATGCATTATTGAACTTTCCCCATCCATCACCACCAATGCTTTCTGAATCCTCTGTGGTCGAGCCAATACAGATGCAATTATCCATGGACTTTTAGATGTAATTACATTAATGCTGTTAGACATAAAAAGTGCATAACATAAATAAGTCAATTTCTTTTTCTTTTGGGTATTAATCAAGATCAATATAGGCACTTTCTCAATGAAGTTTGATACATTGCAAGATCATTTGCCAAAGTGTCATATTTCTAGGTATTTGCCAATCATCAGTGGTGTTGGAAGTACACTGTGACTTTAGGGAAACAGAAGTAGCAATCACTTCCTGATGAGTCACAGCGGTAAATACTGTACAACAAACACAAACCTTCTCGACTATAATAAGATCTCCCACTTGGATGTCTGAGCTCTTCATCTGCACTTTACCTATAAAATAAGAATTGTCAATTAGTATACATTCAGCAGACTCATATTCAAGCATCAGAAAATTATTTTTATAATTAAAGCCAGGTTGCCTTTTTTTGGTTTGTATGTCGATAAGCGCATGGTTCTGCTCCGAAACATTCTGGTCTGAATTTTGTCAAAACCATGCTGAAAGCAAACAATAATGAAAAAGAGGATTGCATGCTCGTTTCGAACATGGAGCAGTAAAAGTTGGTGATCACGATTAAGGTCCACGATTGGCTCGAGGCGGCAATGCAGTAATACCAGAATTAATGGGGGAAAATTGCGGTCAGAGGCTTTCTGTGGGCGAATGCCTCTGACCAAAATAAATTTACGAAAATACCTGGTGGCCCCGGAGGAACATAGAATTGCGCTCCAAGGCCTAGTTTTGCAGTCCAGCATACGGGAACATGTCTTCCAGGATCGTATGTGTATCCTGGGATCACGTGGACCTGGGCCACCAATCACAATGTAGTATTCTCATTCATAATAATGGGAGCTTGGAGTCCCCAGAGCTCGGAGCTCCCATTACTATCAGAGAATACTCCTAAAATCAAATAAAACACAAACATAAATTTAAAAAACACTTCACTTTTTTTTTTAATTAATAGAAACGGAATCTTATTTTGAAAAAAATTTGAAATGTTTTAATAGTGTTAAAAATAAACTTACCTACAGAGACAGGGCTTTTAAATATAAAAATTAGTAACATTTAATTTTTCTATGTTTTAAAACTCTTATGCTATATGCTTGCTTTTACCAGGCATAAGAGTTTGAAGGATATTCGCTGGGCAGGAGTTCGGCAAATAGCCCAAATCTCCACCCGCAAATGTCCTTCTCCCAAAAAGCCGGTTCTCGGCGCATGTGCATTGTGCACAGAGAACCGCCATTTGCGAGGCCTCTTCGGTTGTGTGCGCACATTGTACCCACCCAGAGAGGCTGCAATTTTCGGGACAATATGGTTTCTCTTGGGGACAGGTGCAGAGCTAAAATAGTGACATCATCAACATCGTGCATAAAGTTTCTAAATGTCTAATATGTCTGCTTTCAGAATATGTCTTTTTTTTTCCAGTTAATAATTTAGCCCATCATACATTATTGCAAAATGTGCGATATCTGTGCCAAATCTTCAAGCCATTTTTAAACATTTTAGACAAAATGCAACATCTTTTCTAGGTCGTTTAGTAATTGATAGTAGCCAATATGTTGAGATCACAATAGTGGCGAGTATACCTTTGTATATTTATAGGCTCCAGTCACATTATATGTGTTAACAACCATACCAAATTCCTATTCATTCAACATCTGAAGAGTTAATCGTTAAGATTTATTCTGTCATCTCACTAAACCAGCTGTGTGCAAATGTCTCTGAAATGTACGCAATCAAGGAACAGATTATGAATTCAAATTCATATTTGCTTACAGTTTGAGTTCTTTTAATAAAATATTTTCCCAAGGTTTTTTTCAATTTACAAAACCTTGTATCTAATCCTGTAGGCCTAACTCCAATTATAATACTGGGCACAAGGCCACAGGAAACTAATGGGAAACTGCATGGATAAAACTCTTGCTCCTTAGGTCATATCAGATATAACCATTTAATACCTACTTATGGAAGTCAAGAAGTAATTCCCACTGAAACTATTACTTTCCTTTCATTGTTACAGATTTTATTCTAGTCCTCTGCAATTTAGATTTCACGACAGAATTTTTAAACTGCGAATGACTAGGTGATAGCAAATTCAATTCTCTGGTTTTAAATACACAAGTGTTTTAACCCTTAGACCGCAGAGAGGTCTAGTAAAGTTCCTGTCTCCCTGAACCACCCAGTTTTTTTATTCCATAGCTCACACACCACAATACTCAAAAGTAACTTAATACAAGACATACAGAACAGCACAAAGTTAACTTAAATATTTTTTTAAAATCTATTTTGCTATTTTCTCCCATTCTTTTCTGTTACCAATCGCTATCTGTCCTTTTTTTGAGGGAAAAAAACTATTTTTAACATTATTGAATCGGTTTTATTTTTCCTAATTTTTATCCCTTAAAAGGATATTTTCTCCTGGCATTTTGAAGGCAGAAACTCGGCTTTCATGGGCAAAGAACCCAGCATTTAAAAATAATTTTTAAGCCAGTCAGCATCAATGCATCTTTGGCACACTTCCATCAAACCAGAAAGAGGACTACTGTACAAGTACACACTCTGCTGATCCTACTGAGCCCAACAGCATCAGGTCACTTAACTTGCCTGTGGTGCTCAGTGAATCAAAGTAGACACAAAATATTGTTCTGGTCATAAAGTATATTGCAAATACCTATCACAAGCCATACAGCACTACCATACTTGAAGAAAATCTATGTACTAAAGATTTTCCTATCGATCTACAGAGCCATGGTACATAGCCCACTAGATATAAACTTTTCAATGTTGCATTTATGAATTAAACAATGGAAACTTCCATTGCACGACCCATTTTTTAAAAAAGCATTCACTTTTAACAACCCCCCCCCCCCCCTTTAATGCATTTATATATAGCTTAATTCAGAAGTGGATGGCATTTATACATAGGCAAATATGTTACACTGGCTCAAAGCCCTTTGCCCACCTCGCGAGCAAAAATTCACTGGATCCCCAAAGCTACCAAAATAGATATAGAGTACAACCAGCAGGAAAAACTCATTCTAGTATAAACAATACTTAGCACTGTACCTAGTGCCATTCTGAAATATCTTCAGAAACTTGCCAGATTTGCTGTAATTCTGATTTTATCCATCATTTTAACAACCACTCACTTTAATGGCTTACAAACTCAAGAATGGCAAACATCTCCCAGCATTATCTGTTGCTCAGTTTTGTGTACCTGTGCACATGCTCTAATGCTATTATTTGAGAGATGGGAAATATCTTAAAAGTTGCAACATGGTCAGAAGTTTAAAAAAAAAGTGACCATTATTCAAAACTTTGTTAACTGCAGGATCATTGTTAACTGCAGGATTTGTTCACCCTCTGAGAACTTTTCTTTCCAAAACTGGAAACTACGAACTAAACCCACCTAATGGCTATTAGTGTTGTATTGTTGAGGAAGCTATTCTAACCTCGTATGGTAAGCTTGCTATACAGCTGTGAATTCATTTCTTCATCTCGCTGATAGCGACGGAACTCATCTAATGCCTCCCGAACTATTGTCACCGCCATAACAAAACCCTAGGAGAAAAAAAAAATTAGTAATTCGAGCGAAGGAAATCAAGTTATTAATACCTAAAATACACATTATAGCAACCGATTTTAATGACAAAACAATTATATTTCGACCCAATAATTTCCATTACTTGCTAATGCTTGCTGATGTTCAAGTCATCACTCCACCAGATTCACCAAAGGAGGAGTAAAATAACTATAAACCAGTACTTGGAAATAAAATAGAAAGATAACCTCTTTATTCAATGTGAAAGCAAGCATTGTAAGATTTTAACAGGTCTTGGATGTGTAAACTCGCATTCAATTTTGATACTCCAATGGCAAAATAATTAATTAATTGACATATATTGATTTGAATTTAGCTCGTGTCCTACCCCATCACTGTATATGCACTATTTTTTTTATGCCTCTTGGGTACACATCTAGAGATAGAAATTAGTGTTTCGCCCAGTTTTTGGTCGCAAAATGGGCATTCAACATGCTAATTTTGTGATGGGTCATCCCACAAAGGAAGTGCGTATGGAATGTGGCGGCTGACATATTGATTAAGGTGCTCCCAAGGTGCCCAGGCGGCCGCTTGAAATGAACACCAAGCTCAAATATTTAAGTAGCAGCCCTGCGCTTTATCAGGGCCCCTTTGGGAAATTGGTGCCTGGCAGTTTTTGATTCGATCGTTCTTGAGCCCGCCCAGCAAAACAGAGCAGGATCACTTAGGAAGCAGTCTGCTGCACCGATATTTAAAGGGATCCTCACCTCAAGTAAGACGAGTCTCCGGATAGTCATTTTCAGCTGCTGAGAATATTTGTAGCCATTTTTTGTCTTTTAGCGGAGTTTGGGAAGTTTTTCAAACGACAGAGCTGTTGGAGAGCTGACTTTTAGCTGTAGCTGCGCAGTTTTACTACATTGGCTGCAGGAGTACTGGGAAAAATGGGGTTGTTGCTGGGATTGTGAATGAGGTTGCCACACTAGGGGAACATCCAGTACTGGATGAGCAGAAATTTTCCCCATTTAAATATTGGGAAGACCGAAGCCATTGTCTTTGGTCACCACCACAAACTGCGTTCCCTAGCTGCAACGTATGCACCTGTGATATGCACCTGTGAGTATGCTCACAGGTTTGCAGAGCTGTTAAGTTGGGAGTGGCTTAGCCAGTCACGTGATATTCACATGACTCAATAAAACCCAGCCAGTTGGGTTCAGGGTATCCAAGAAGAGCAGGTGATTGAGAACCTGGTGGATGAACTGGTAATGTGTAGAGTGATTGTTACACCTTTGCTAATAAACCAACTAGTTCTTAGGCGCAATGTGTTGCTATGAATTCTTAAGCAAAGAACGCATGAAGCAAATACATGACACCTAGCCACCGACTCCATCCCTCTCCTGTTGGAGGCTGAACCAGACTGTTCGCAACCTAGGTGTCATATTTGATGCTGAAATGAGCTTCCGGCACACATCTGCAGCATAACTAAAACTGTCTATTTCCACCTCCGTAACATTGCCCATCTCTGCCTCTGCTCATAGAAACATAGAAATTTACAGCGCAGGAGGCCATATCAGCCCATCGTGTCCACGCCGGCCGACAAAGAGCCGCACGGCCCTCGGTCAGCAACCCTGAAGGTTACATATAAACCTATGAACAATGGCGGAACGGTAAAAAGCACCCAGCCCAACCAGTCTGCCCCACACAACTGCGACACCCCTTACACTGAAACCTTCTACACTCCACCCCAACCGGAGCAATGTGATCTCCTGGTAGAGGTAAAAACCAGATATAAACCTTGCCCCTCCCTATCTCTGATCTCCTTCAGCCTCACAACGTCCTGTTCCCACCCGCCTCCCCCAGCAGCCCCCCCCCCCACCCTCCAGGATGTCTGTTGTCTGTTTGAATAGCGGAGATGTAAAGTAATTTCTGGAGACTTGTTTTGAATCCCAAGGATATTTATGCAGAACTTCCCCTCGATACATTTAAATTGCAGATGGAAGTATCGGCTTGATGGGTCATTTTATTTTCCTCACTCAATGCCTTCGTGTTATACAACTTTTTTTTTTTTAAAACGTAAACATATCTACCCGAGGTCCTGCCTCCCTCTCCATCCCAGATCAGCACAATAGTTGATCAGCATACTTATATTGCATCTACCTTATAAAAGGTGTTTTTATAAATATAGCACAAGACTATCGAACGTGAGAAACAATATATATATTTTTTTTAAGTTGTTTTCTTTCCTATGCTAAACTAGCGAACTACTTCAATGGCAAGATACTATTCATTTATAATTGGTGTTTAGCTCCAACTCACTCAAAGACATTTACTGCTGTACTTATTCATTGCTACTTTCCTGCACCACCTCTCCCAACCCACATTTAAGATGCAATTATAAAAATGTATTTGATTACAAGAGGTAGAACTTTGTGGAAAAGGAAAGCCAAACAAAGCAGACATTAAAAAATGGTAACAATGAGCAAAAAGATATTTGCAAAGTTTTTTTTTAAAAACACCATGTTAAAACAATGTACTTCTTAATTGCACTGTGTTTGAATTCCAACACTACTTAGCACTATAGCTAGATTTGATAATATTGAACACATCCTAATTCAGGGCAAAGGTATACTTGAAATACTGGGGAGATCGAATTCAGTCTGAATCATTGTGATCCGAACTAAATTTGATCTTCAGTGCAAACAGGATATTTGATTACTACTGACCTTCTGTACCTCGACACATCTATTTTACCAAAGGTTGCTCAATTGTAAATTGTAGAAGAGTTCAAACCTAGACAGAATGTGTTCTACAAGCAAGCTTAAACACCTATGACAAGTGTAAACTTTTAAGTATTCTTAGCTTCTTCAGCAGAAACCACAATAAAAATAGCCCAGATACTCTGGTCAAATTTCCAGAACTAAGGCCCCAAGTTTCCACATGATTTGCTCCTGATTTTTAGGAGCAACTGGTGGAGAACGGAGTATCTTAGAAATCGGAATTCTCCACATTTAAGTTTTCTGCAGTTCTAGTCATGTAGAAGTTTCACTTTTGAACAGAATTTTTTTTTCCAAAAGGGGGCGTGTCCGGCCACTGACGCCTGATTTGAAAGTTTCCACAGTGAAAACGTACTCCAAACTAACTTAGAATGGAGCAAGTGAAGATTTTTGTAGGCTTGAAAAAACCTTGTCTACACATTAAAAAATCAGGCGCAGGTTACAAATTAGGCGTCCGGAACGAGGTGGAGGGGGGGGAAGGGAAGTCATTACATTCTACAATAAATCCTTAGTTATACTTATACAAATATTATACAAATAAATCCAACCTGAATAAAAATTTATAAGCAAAGAAAAGATTAAATAAACCATGTTCCTACCTGTGTGAAAGTGCTTCAGGCAGGCCTTTCAGGCAGCGGTTTGCTGTTGGGACCGACCGACGGCAGGGGAGGCAGGGAGACGGTTGCAGGAAGCCTCATTACTTGAGGCAGCCGTTTGCCGTCGGGCCTGACCGACGGCGGGGGGGGGCGGAGGCAGGGAGAAGGCAACAGGAAGCCTCATTACTTGAGGCAGCCGTTCCCGACGGCAGTGGGGGGGGGGGGGGGGGGTGGGGAGGCAGGGAGAAGGCTGCAGGAAGCCCCAGTGCTTGAGGCAGCCGTTTGCCGTCGGGCCCGACGGATGGCAGGGGGAGAAAGCTCCAAGAAGCCTCAGTGCTGATCATGGAAGGGCAATGTGGTTTTATTAAAAAATGTTAAAAATTGAACAGCTACAAAGAATTTGAATAGTCTCAAACAAGTGCATGTGTCCCTTTTATCACAATCTATCTTTAATTACAGAATGCACTCCCTCACCCTCACACACAGAAATATGAAGAAAATTAAAATACAAGCCTTTGCAAGGGTTCAATAAACAAATGTTCACTTTTCCTGCAGCACTTTTTAAAATGGCCGAGTGCCAATGTTTCCTTCAGACTGCGCGTGCGCGAACGCTCCAACGCGCACACGCAGGGTTGCCGGCACGAAAAAAACTCATTTAAATTGTACCCGCCCCTCCTACTTACAAAATCGGCGCGAGTGGTAGGCTCCGCCCCCTGGGCACCGCGCCAAGCAGACATCGAGCTGCAAAGCGCTCGAGAATAGCGCGTTTTTTTTCAGGCGTTGTTTTCGGTGCGAAAAACGGGCGCCCAGCTCGGAGGGGCACCTGTTTTGCCGCGTGTGGAAACTTGGGGCCTAAATACCTACAAAAATCAGTTGCCATTTAAAGTATGACCCCCTCCACCACTAAAAAAAAAAGTTTTTAAAAATGCACCAAATTCCTTTGATTGTTGAAAGTGAAGTTTATTGTATTGAGTTACCTTTAGAGCCCCAAGACAGGCATGTGGATGTGACCGTGATCACAGCTTCCAGTCTGACAGCAGGCTGTGACCCTAAACACACCCACATGATTGATTGACCACTACAACTTGCAGTTAATGTACCTGTAGCATAATTTACCCAGAAAAATATGCCAAGCCAATTTACCCCAAAAAATGTGCCAAGCCAATTAAAAGAGATAAGCAAATACACATTAACAATTCTTCCCTCAAGTTACCGCTATTTCAGAAATGCTCTATGATTAAAATATAAAGACATTATTTTTTTTTAAACTTGCACAATGACATGAAACGTAACATATTTTACTTACTAGAGGAGCCCAGTATGTATACAGATAGCCTATCTTCAATGATGGTACAAACTGTGAACATGATACCACCAGAAAATAAAGATTCAAGAAAAACTTGAATTGTTGATATAATACCTGAAAAATAACATTTCTACAATTAGATTTACAATTTCATTTCACATTCCTCTTCAAAACAGGTTGTACCTCAGTTAGAGCAAGTAGTGTCATAAATGCATTCTTAAAGGAGGTGCTTAAAAGAGAAATGTCACCAAGAGAATAAGACAGAAGGGAAAATATTCAACATAAACAAGATACTGTGAATGTTGGAAACCTGTAATAACAGAAAATGCTGGAAATACTCAGCCGGTCAGACAGCATCTGCAGAGAGAGAAACAGAGTTAATGGGCCAGAACCTGCTGGAGAGGGGCATCTTTTTCTGCAACCGTCAGCTAAAAAGTCTTTGTGCTGCAACTTGCTGAAAGCGAGAGATGATAACAGCGAGGGTAACAGGGCAGTGAATGGCACAACTGACAATGTATCGGAGAAACAAAGAGCACGGGGAGGGGGGGGGGGGGGGGGGGAAGAGAGAGACAGAGACAGACAGACAAAGGAAAAGAAAGAAAATAATTTTAACATTTTAATTATAAAAATCTCCAACAGCAATTTAGCACCTGAAGAAATGAGACAGCACAGTTTAAATTGTTCAATTTCTGGGCCAGAAGGGTTGATCGACATTGCATTAACAATTATCACGTCATTAAAAAGATACTTTCGTTGTTAGGAGCAGGAGTAGGCTATAGGGCCCCTCGAGCCTGCTCCGCCATTCAATACGATCATGGCTGATCTGATCATGAACTCAGGTCCACCTCCCTGCCCGTTCCCCATAACTCCTTATTCCCTTATCGTTTAAGAAACTGTCTATTTCGGTCTTAAATTTATTCAATGTCCCAGCTTCCACAGCTCTCTGAGGCAGCGAATTCCACAGATTTACAATCCTCCAAGAAAAATGTTTTCCTCAGTTTTAAATGGGCGGCCCCATATTCTAAGATTTTGCCCTCTAGCTCGAGTCTCCCCTATCAGTGGAAACATCCTCTCTGCATCCACCTTGTCAAGCCCTCTCATAATCTTATACATTTCGATAAGATCACCACTCATTTTTTTGAACTTCAATGAGTAGAGGCCCAACCTACTCAATCTTTCCTCATAAGACAATCCCCTCATCTTCAGAATCAACCTTGTGAACCTTCTCTGAACTGACTCTAAAGCAAGTATATCCTTTCATAAATATGGAAACCAAAACGGCACACAGTATTCCAGGTGTGGCCTCACCAATACCCTATACAACTGTAGCAAGACATCCCTGCTTTTATACACCATCCCCTTTGCAATAAAGGCCAAGATTCCATTGGCCTTCCTGATCACTTGCTGTACCTGCATACTAACCTTTTGTGTTTCGTGCACAAGTACCCCCAGGTCCCACTGTACTGCAGCACTTTGCAATCTCTCTCCATTTAAATAATAACCTGCTCTTGGATTTTTTTTCTGCCAGTTGCATGACCTCACACTTTCCAACATTATACTCCATCTGCCAAATTTTTGCCCACTCACTTAGCCTCTCTATGTCCTTTTGCAGATTTTGTGTCCTCCTCACACATTGCTTTTCCTCCCATCTTTGTATTGTCAGCAAACTTGGCTACGTTACACTCAGTCCCTTCTTCTAAGTCGTTAATATAGATTGTAAATATTTGGGGTCTCAGCACTGATCCCTGTCACACGCCACTAGTTACTGATTGCCAAGCAGAGACTGAACCATTTATCCCGATCCTATGTTTTACACTTGTTAGCCAATCCTCTATCCATGCTAATATATTACCCCTAACCCCGTGAACTTTTATCGTGCAGTAATCTTTTATGTGGCACCTTGTCAATACACCATATCCACTGGTTCCCCTTTATCCATGCTGTTCATTACATCCTCAAAGAATTCAGCAAATTTGTCAAACATGACTTCTCCTTCATAAATCCATGCTGACTCTGCCTGACAGAATTCTGCTTTTCCAACTGTCCTGCTACTACTTCTTCAATAATGGAATCCAACATTTTCCCAACCACAGATGTTAGGCTAACTGGTCTATAGTTTCCTGCTTTTTGTCTGCCTCCTTTTTTTAAAAATAGGGGCGTCACATTTGCAGTTTTCCAATCTGCTGGGATCAGGATGTTGAAACAGTTTGGGTGGAGATAAGGAATAATAAGGGGAAAAAGTCACTGGTGGCGGAGTCAATAGGCCCCCAAACAGTAGCAATTCTGTTGGTCGGAGCATAAACCAGGAAATAGTGGGGGCTTGTAAAAAAGGAAAAGCAATAATCATGGGTGATTTTAACCTCCATATTGATGGACAAATTAAATTCGTCAGGGTAGCCTTGAGGAAGAGTTCATAGAGTGCATAAGGGAAGGGTTCCTTGAGCAGTATGTAACGGAACCAACCAGGGGGCAGGCCATCTTAGATCTGGTCCTGTGTAATGAGACAGGATTAATAAACAATTTCCTAGTAAAGGATCCTCTTGGAATGAGTGATCATAGCATGATTGAATTTCAAATTCAGATGGAGGGTGAGAAAGTTGGATCTCTAACCAGCATACTAAGCTTAAATAAAGGAGACTATGAAGGTAAGAGGGCAGAGTAGGCTAAAGTGGACTGGGAAAATAGATTAAAGTGTAGGACGGTTGATGAACAGTGGTGTACATTTAAGGAGATATTTCACAACTCTCAAGAAAAATATATTCCAGTGAGGAGGAAAGGGTGTAAGAGAAAAGATAGCCATCCATGGCTAACGAAAGAAATAAAGGACGGTATCCAATTAAAAACAAGGACATATAATGTGGCCAAAACTAGTGGGAGGACAGAAGATTGGGAGGCATTTAAAAGCCAGCAAAGAACTACTAAAAAAATGATTAAGAAAGGGAAGATAGACGATGGGATCAAGTTTCAGCCAGAGTTGCTCCTATTGTTTTGGAGCAACTAGTTTAGAATGGAACATCCTAGAAATTGCAATTCTCTGCATTTAGTTTGCTCCAGTTCTAGTGAGTTAGAATAGTTCCATTTTAGAACAGGTTTTTTTTTTCCAAAAGGGGACGTGTCCAGCCACTTACGCCTGTTTTGCAAACTAACTTAGAATGGAGTAAGTGTAGATTTTTGTACGCTCACAAAAACCTTGCCTACACTTAGAAATCAGGCGTGAGGAACGAGAGATGTGCGGGGGTGGGTGTTTCCAAACATTAAACACTTCACTTTTACAAATAAAGAGCCATCATCAATAATAAATAAACCAGAAAAATGAAGAGAGGGCCGGGGGGAGGGGGGGGGGGGGGGGGAGAGGAAGGGAAGAGAGGGCGGGGGAGGAAGGGAAGAGAGGGGGGGGGGGGGAGAGGGGGCGAGGGAGAAGATGAACGGCGGGGCTGGGGTAGAGAAGATGAACGGCAGGGTGGGGTAGAGAAGATGAACGGGGGGGGGAAGAGAGAGAGAGAAAAAGAAAAAGAGAGAAAGAGAGAGATGATGAACGGTAGGGGGGGCTCTTCGGGCAGGGCCCGTCCCCAGTGAGATGCCAGGAGGGCGGGCGCCGCCGACGAGGTAAGATGTGAGATGTGTCAGGCCACTCGGCCCGGGATAGGGGCGACGTCCCTTTGGCCTGGAATAGGGTCGTCGCCAGAGAGATGGGGCGAGCTGGGAGGGCCGGGAGCTACTGCACACACATGCAGCTGCCAGCACTGTGTTTGGAGCAGGGCTGTAACTCTGCCCCCAGCAGTCTCCTGCTGCGCCTTGCCGAGCTAGAAATGGGCCTACATCTATCGGAGAATCAAAGTATTCGGCGCAATTTTTATTCTACAAATTAGGCGGGCTTCTCCGATGTGCGCCGTTCTAGCGGGAGTCCGAAACTTGAGCCGTATGAAAATAAACTAGCACAAAATATAAAAACATATAGCAAGAGTTTCTATAGGTATATAAAAAGGAAAAGAGTGGCTAAAGTAAATGTTGGTCCCTTAGAGGACGAGACCGGGGAATTGGTAATGGGGAACATGGAGATGGCAGAAACTCTGAACAAATATTTTGTATCAGTCTTTATGGTAGAGGGCACTAACAATATTCCAACAGTGGATAGTCTAGGGGCTATAGGGGTGGAAGGTGGGGGGGAGGAACTTAACACAATCACAATCACTAAGGAGGTGGTACTCAGTAAGATAATAGGACGAAAGGCAGATAAATCCCCTGAACCTGATGGCTTGCATCCTAGCGGCAGGGATTATGGATGCATTGATTGTAATTTACCAAAATTCCCTGGATTCTGGGGAGGTCCCAGCATATTGGAAAGCTGAAAATGTAGTTAATTTTCCAGACTTAATTTTCCGTGCTGACTTTAATAGTCAGTTAATGTGCAAATCCAGGGCCCTATATAATTGCAGTAAGACTCCTTTATTCTTGTACTCCAATTTGTAATAAAGTCTAACATACCATTTGCTTTCCAAATTTTTATTGTACCTGCATGTTAACTTTGTGATTCATGTGGAGGTCACCCAGATCCCTCTGAATAGTTCCCAATCTCTCTGCTTTTCTTTTTTTCCTACCAAAGTGGGTAACTTCACATTTCTCCACATTATATTCCATCTGCCATGTTCTTGCCCACTCACTTAACCTGTCTATAGCCCTTTGCAGCCTCTTTGCGTCCTCCTCACAGCTTACTTTCCCACCAAGGTTTGTATCGTCAGAAAACATGGATACATCGCACTGTCCCCTCATCTAAGTCATAGATATAGATTGTAAATAGCGGAGGTCCAAGCACGGGTCCTTGCAGTGCTCAAGTTACAGGCTGCCAACCCCAAAATGACCCATTTATTCCGAAGGTTTTCTGTCCGTAAACCAATCCTCAATCCATACTAATATATTACCCCAATCCCATGAGCCCTAATTTTGTGTAATAACCTTGAGTGGCATCTTACTGAATGCTTTTTTGAAAATCCCAATACACTATACCCATTGGCTCCCCCTTATCTACCCTGCTAGTTACACCGTTAAAAGCTCTAATAAATTTGTCAAACACGATTTCTCTTTCATAATACAATTGGGCAGAGTCAACATGGATTTATGATTTTCCAAGTATCCTGATACCACGTCCCGAATAATAGATTCTAGTATTTACCAACCACTGATCTCATGGTAACTGGTCTATGGTTCCCCCTTTTTTCTCTCTCCTTTCTTGAATAGCATGGTTACATTTACTACCTTCTAATTCGCAAGGACTATTCTAAAAATCTAGGGAATTCTGGAAGATCAAAATCAATGCATCCAGTATCTCTAGCCACCTCTAAAACCCATCAGATCCATTGGATTTGTTGACTTTTAGTCCCATTAGTTTCTCCGTTGCTTTTTTTTTAAAAAACTAATACTAATTTCTGAAAGTTCCTCATTCTCAGTCAAAGCAACTATTTCCGGAATGTTTTTGGTGTCTTCTACCGTGAAGACAGATCCAAAGTATTTGTTTAAGGTCTCTGCCATTTCCATATTCCCATTATACTTTCTCTGCCTGTAAGGGACCCAAGTCGGTAAAATAATGGAACTAAAGGTGGACAAGTCCCCTGGACCTGATGGCCTGCATCCTAAGGTCTTAAAAAGAAGTGGCTGCAGAGATAGTGGGTGCATTGGTTGCAATCTACCAAAATTCCCTGGAGTCTGAAGAGGCCCCAGCGGATTGAAAACTGCAAATGTAACGCCCCTATTTAAAAAAGGAGGGACACAGAAAGCAGGTAATGATAGACCAATTAGCCTAACATCTGTCGTTGGCAAAATGCTGGAGTCCATTATTAAGGAATCAGTAGCAGGAGATTTGGAATTTCATTATGCAGTCAAGCAGCGGATGTGGTGTATTTGGATTTCCAGAAGGTATTCGATAAGGTGCCACATAAAAGGGTACTGCACAAGATAAAAGCTCATGGTATTGGGGGTAATATATTCACATGGATGGAGGATTGGCTAACTAACAGAAAACAGAGAGTTGGGATAAATGGGTCATTTTTCAATTGGCAAATGGTAACTAGTGGGGTGCCACAGGGATCAGTGCTGGGTCCTCAACTATTTACAATCTATATTAATGACTTGGATGAAGGGATCGCATGTAATATAACCAAGTTTGCTGATGATACCATGATGAGTGGGAAAAACAAGTTGTGAGGAAGACACAAAGAATCTGCAAAGGGATATAGACAGGCTGCGTGAATGGGCAAAAATTTGGCAGATTGAGTATAATGTGGGAAAGTGTAAGGTTATCCACTTCGGCAGGAAAAATAAAAAAGCAAATTATTTAAATGGAGAAATTAAAAAATGCTGCGGCACAGTGGGACCTGGGGGTCCTTGTGCATGAAACACAAAACGTTAGTATGCGGGTACAGCAAGTAATCAGGAAGGCAGATAGAATGTTGGCCTTTATTGCAAGAAGGAAGGAGTATAAAAGCAGGGAAGTCCTGCTATAACTGCACAGGTTTATTGGTGAGACCACACCTAGAGTACTGCGTACAGTTTTGGTCTCCTTAAGGAGGGATATACTTGCATTGGAGGCAGTTCAGAGAAGGTTGATTCCGGAGATGAAGGGGTTGATTTAAGAAAGGTTGGGCCTATACTCACTGGAGGTTAGAAGAATGAGAGGTGATCTTATTGAAACATGTAAGATACTGAGGGGGCCCGACAAGGTAGATGAAGAGCAGATGTTTCCATTCCTGGGGGAATCTAGAACTAAGGGGCATAGCTTAAGAATAAGGGGCCGCCCATTAAGAACTGTGATGAGGAGGAATTTCTTCTGAGGGTCGTAAATCTGTGGAATTCTCTGTCCCAGAGAGCTGTGGAGGCTGGGTCATTGAATATATTTCAGGTGGAGATAGACAGACTTTTGAGCGAAAAGGGAGTGAAGGGTTATGGGGAGTGGGCAGAGAAGTGGAGCTAAGCCCAAGATCAGATCAGCCATGATCTTATTAAATGGCGGAGCAGGCTCAAGGGTCCAAATGGTCTATGCCTGCTCCTATTTCTTATGTTCTTATTTTTACTTTCGGTACTGGCCCAATGTTTCAGGTCGATAACCTTTTCAAATTAGATCCATTCAAATGGCTATTTTGAGGGGCAGCCTGTGTATGCAACACAGCAGATCCAGTCACTTAATGCAATTTTGAAAGTTGTCAATCCACAGTGCTGGACCCACAAAACTAAGCATTACTTTTGAAATCTTTCTCTGCCTTTTACGAAAATGATCCCATAAATGCTCGGTGCTTATATTTTTCTGAGCCTATATCATCCGAACAATTGCTCAACAGCATACCAGCACTGTTGTAATGGAAGTTAACAAGCCTCATGGGCTGCTGGGTGTTCCCTACTTTGCACTGAATCTTTTATTCACTGATCTGCGACGGTTCATGCTTTTCATTAAACAAAGTGAGAATCAGAATACACAGATTGACATCTATTAATTCTTGTTCCAAATAACAGCCCTAAGCAGTAACATTCTATATTACTTTGGAGGAAACTCAATATTAAAAGTAAAATCAAAAATTCTGAAGAAATAAAGTAAATAAGGCAATCTGTGTGGGTTTTCCAGCTTCAAACAAAAGATTTCAACTCAAAAGCCTATGTATTTGTTCTTGTGGTGTTCTTTCAAGTCTGTTCCATCAGTTTTGCAGATAATCTTGAAAAGTAGCACTTGTTTCCCTGGTGTTTCAGAGAAACTTTCCCCACCAAAGCATGCAATTAATTTTTCAACTTCACTCTTGGACAATTTAAGTGTGTGCATGTGCTTCATCCAATAGTAATACTCATTAGAAAACTGTGCACAGCTAGATGATTCTTCTTAACTTTCTGCCATCCCCCCCCCCCCCCCTCTCGCCCTGGCCCAGATACTGCCAGCACTTCCAAACAGGAAACAGGAACCTCAGTGACTGCAACAGAACTGAAAGATTATACCCATCAGGAAAGATTCGAAAAGAGTAACCTGATGGAGGTCTTTAAGATTCTGAAAGTGTTTGATAGGATAGACATAGATGAGTTGTTTCCACTTCTAAGGGAGACCAAAACTAGGGGCCATAAATATAAGATAGGCACCAACAAATCCATGAGAAAATTCAGGAGAAACTTCTTTACTCAAGAGAGTGGCGAGAATGTAGAAGTCACTACTACAAGGAGTCGTTGAAGCGATAAAGGCATGCAAGGGGAATCCAGATACACACATGGAGAAAGGAATATAATATGCTGATATAGTTAGATGAAGATTGGTGGAAGGAGACGTGTGTGGAGCATAAACTTGCATGCACCAGTTGGGATGAAAAACCTGTTTCAGCGTTGTACATTTACGTAAATTCTACGTAACCAGGAACAAGAAGTCAAACAGTGGAACTGCCACTGGGCCAGTTACATTGAAACCCTCCGCTACAGGAGGAAGATTTGGCTCCACAAATCTGTAGCAGGCAACTTTGCAGTCGTTCCATGGCCTCAGGTTATTTGTAACAGCTGCTTTGCCACAACAAATCCAAATTAGTTGTCACTTGTGAACAATCAAGAGACTCCTTTTTCAACTCTTTGTCACCATCAATTGCAATATTTGATTTGTTGCTTGAAATTCCTAACCATGAGGCATTTGCATTTATTTGGCTATACACAGTGAAGTTACTGTAAAGTTTAAATATGGTAATGCTGTAAGTTGTCAAACAAGTCTGGAAAATTCGCACTTGTAGGATGGGGTTTAAGGTTAAATATGATTGTTATATATGTCAATACTGAGGAGATGAGAGATTAATGATCAAAAAGAGCTCGATTACAAATTATTTAAATACATGGAACATTGTTTCCTTTTCATGGTAAGAACTGTTTTTTAAACATTTGAGCCAGTTTTAAAGAGCATAGACCACATTTGCCAAGTCTCATACAATTTATATTGCAGGTCAAGGTTGAAAGTTGAAAAAAAAAGATTTTATAAATTGTCTATTTGACTGATATTTGTACATGATACAGTGCAGTTGATAATGTGATTTTCAATGGGAAGGGAAGAATGGGCTTTCTTCTACGTTCTAATTGTGCTTGCTTATGGCTGGGTAAATGTGCGAAGGACTATTTGCTTGCATGGAGGGTAAATACAGACATTAGAAATGGACTGGTTGAGTTGAAAGACCTGCTTCCGTGTTGTAACTTCTATGTATTTCTATACAGCAGAGAGTATTTCAGGCATGCATGCAATGTTTCATTTACTCACCCCAGGTACAAATGTAAAGAGGTTGTACTTCTGGTTTTTAATGGCATTCCTTGGATATTTTTCCTCACACTTCTCAGGATGTCCCAGCCATACTGTGCGAGCTTTAAGCTGTTTCTTGCTCCGACAGATGTTGGCAAGCCAGTCGCAGCAACTGAAAGATACAAAAATCTAAATGTTCAATCATACCATGCATCAGAAGTAAATTCTAACATATATTTGTTTTCATGTTAAATTGACATGTTAAGTTATTGAACTATTTTCAAAATGTTTGCTTATTTCCCAGGTATAATTTATACCATCCGTGCAATTGTCAGTTCAAACACCAGGAATAAATAAGTACAGTGTAACTATTTGTACTGCACTGTTTTTTGGACAGACATGCGTCTGACAAGCCCCGCTCCGATCAAGCTCCACACTCCCTTCCGCCTCCCTACCTCCCTCTCCTGGCCCCGAATCATTCCCTCCACGTGGTGCCAAGAAGCAGGACCTGCGGCCCAAGACTCGACTGAGGCTCCGACTCTTTCCCTCCCCCCACCCCCCTTTCCCCTCTCCTCTTCCTTTCTCTTTCTCTCTTCCCCCCCCCCCCACAGACTCTCTTCTCTCCCCTCCTCCGACTCTCTGCTTTCCACCACCCACCCTCCCCACCCCAGCCCCCCACTGACAGTCTCCTTTCACCTCGCCTTCCCCCACTCCCCATCCTCTCACCTCTCTCTCTTCCCCTCTTCCCCACCCCCAACTCCATCCTCTCTCCTCTTCTCTCGGGGGAGGAGAGCAAGGCAGGCGCAGGGGGGAGGAGAGCGAGGCCGGGACAAGAGAGAGAGGGAGAGAGAGAGACAGACTGGGAGGGGGGAGGGGGGAGACAGATCATGTTTTTCCAGCACACTACAAGGGACATCGTTGGAATGGATGCTATCTAGAAATCACGACATGGTCACTATTCACTTCATACCCAATAAACCCTGTTAACAATCCGTACACAATGCCTGCCCCATCTATGGTTCCGGGGGGGGGGGGGGGGGGGCGGGTGGAGGCAGCGAATGTACTTGGACTGGGGTAAGACACTTTGGCTGGCCCTTGCTGTCTTCTGGGGAGCTCTGTCCTCTGTCACTTCAGGAAGTCAAAGTGGATCGAGTTACAATTTGCAAAGTCAGAGACACCTTGGGCTAGGCTGTTCCAGTTATACATTCCTGTGAAACTTCAGGGTGTGGCTTATCCTCCAAGGGGACCAATCATAGACTAAGGATGGAGCATGATGGCCATTTTAACAGTGTACATAAGCGCATCCTAATAAATAATCTCAATTCTTTCCCTGTCCAGTCATTCTATTCTTCCAATTCTTTGAACTTCCTGGGAGGCATCACTAAGCCCATCAAAATGAAGCAGCTAAATAATCAGGCATTAACAACCAAGACTGCTACCGTTATTGCATAATCTTGTATGCTAATTCTGATCCCTTACTACTTCAGCATTAGAAACTCCTGTTTCCCTAAGAATGCAATTATGAGTCACATTCAAACTATTAGGGAAAAATAAAATTATGAATATTAAAAATTTCTCAAGTTAAGAATTTTTTGTAATCTTGATTTTGCACAAAAGCAGTGAATGCATGATTCCTTTATGATAAACCCAGGGCAAGATTAAATTTTATTGTAGGTGCACATTTCCCATTTACAAAATCATTCCACTCGCGACAAAGGCCCAGAATTTGTGGTTGTAATGCGGCAAAACGGTCAGCGTTCACCATTATAACGGTGAACCAGACAGCAACTTCTGGAGTCAAGAATAATGCTGTTAAAAACCATTGCAAAAGTTACGCCTTGTTAAAAAGGGCGTAACAGAGTCATAATTACCACTGAACAACCATTCTGGCCCTGAAAAACTAATTTTATATTTATGGAATGTCAAATGTTTCCATTCTGATAAAAATTATATGGTTTTTAATTTTTTTTTTTAAGTTTATGATATTGCAGCTTCTACCTTAATCCCATGTGTGTGTCCCAATCTTTATTTCACTCACTGTAAAATGATTTAAAAGTGAAGAAAAATCAGTGCATTTTACTTCCTGGTTTGCTGACTGAGAATGGCTGCTGAGCCAGCGTGATGGCATCGCTGTTGCTGGAGATCCTCTCGACTTAGCGTTAGATTCAAATTAACGTCGGGAGGGGTGAAATCAATGCCAGAGATCGCTAGATCTTTGTGGGCAGCTTTCTTCGAGGTTAGCAGAAAGTGCCATCACTTCACTGCAGACCGCAAAATCCAGACCAAAGTAAAATGCTGTTATTAACATCGCTTGACATTAAGTTCAATTACTTACACAGAAATACAAAGTTTCAATTTGACCCAACCAGTCCATGCTGCCACTTACCCTCCAAGTAGGCAAATATATCTAATCACATTTACCCACTTGTTCCCCCATCCCTTTTTCCCCTTTTCCTTCATCCACCTATTCAATCCAACCTTGAATGTTACTTATATCCAATGCCACTAGTTTTTGCTTTACACAGAAAATCAATATAGTCTGCAAATTACTAATGAAAATCTTGAAATCCCACGTAATAAAATGGAATTCAACTTACTTAGTACCCGTAAACAGGTACTCTATGTCCCTTTCCTTATTCTCTTGCTTACCTTTCCTCCCCTACCCTTCTCTCTATCTTGTACATAAATTTAAGCCAGATAGGGAGGCAAAAGATTTTCCAAATTGGATGAAACTACCTTGAGTTTCCAAAACTGAAATAAATCAGATTTCCAGAAGCAAACAATTCACATCCTAATTCTGGAAAAAAAAAACTTTAGTTGTACAGTTTTCATCTGTTCATACAGCAAGGTTATAAAAATAATTATAAGCAGTCATCAACTGTAACTGAACATGTTTACATTGCTCTGTTATTGCAACTATTAAATAATATTCAGTTCACACATGTGCAAATTCAATAGAAATCTCTATGCAAAAAACTTCTCGTAAAATTGACTAAGCAACACTACAAAACGAGGTGAAAGTTTTGTTAGATTAGCAACCATTCTTTCAACCTATACACAAGACTTGCATTTATATAGAGCTTTTCACAACCTCAGACGTCCTAAAGCGTTTATAGCCAATTAAGTACATTTTTGCCTCCTTTCCATGGGGAAAGTGACAAAATTATTACCCCCGAACAAATAAGGCTTTTATGACATTCTTAATACATCAGTGGGCTGAAGTCTGACAAATGTAGCAAATCCCATCATTGGGAACTTGAAAAGATCCAGTGGTGTAAAATTTCAGTGCTGTGGTAACTCACACACAGCAGCGGGCAGGACTGCCCCTGTACAAGATTTTGTCTGAAGGTCAAGCTCCAGTAAGCAGCACAAAACGCTATATAAATGCAAGTCTATCTTGGGTAGAGGTTGAAAGAATAGTGCTTTTCACAACTTGAAAAGTAGGGCATTGCTATTAAAGTAGAGGTTGGTAGAGTGCTGCAGCTGGAGGTCTGTGCACAAGGTTCCCACCATCAGCAGCAAAGTGCAGAAAAACCTATTGCACAAGCCAGTGTAGACCGAGCAGTATCGCAACCCAAATCCAGCAGCAAAAAAAGGAACCTTCCAGAAACTAGTCTCACTTTGGGAATGGATATTCTGCAGTGAAAACTATTTATAAAAGTTTTGTTAGATTAGCTATCATTCTTTCAACCTCTACCCAAGACAGACTTGCATTTATATAGTGCTTTTCACAACCTCAGGCATCCCAAAGCGCTTTGCAGCTAATTAAGTATATTAAATTAAAAATGACATCCGGCACCAGTTTAAATGGCAAGCTGCGCAGAGACTGGACTGGTAAGATGGGAATTCATCATGGGATCCATTTACATACATTTTGCCACTATGCACGATGCTCTGCTACCAAATTCAGAGGGCAGCATCAACAGTGCTCACTCTGCACCCACACTCGGTACAAGGATACCAGTACCATACGTAGCTTTGGGGAATTGGCCCTTTAATGTCCATTTGCGATGGAGAAAGTGGAATAGTCCATGTTTCTCCAATTATATGAATATCCTACAATACGCCGCAATCAACAGAGCAAACTCTGTAGTTCTACTACATCGTCAAGAATGGCTGTGGACAGCCAGGAGCGTAACAGGAGGAAATGGCAGCTCCTGCACGAGTGCAAGAGAAATGGCTGAAGTATTCACCAGTGTTGAGTGGATGATCCTGCGCAACCTCTTCTCTAGGTTCCCATCATCATAGTTGCCAGTGTCGATTCAGTTCACCCCACGTAGAATTAATGGGCCCAAGTTTCCACACGATAAAAAACGGGCGCCCCTCCGAGCTGGGTGCCCGTTTTTCGCGCCTAAAACGGCACCGGAAAAAAAAACTCGCAATTCTGGAGCGTTCTGCAGCTCCTTGTCTGTTTGGTGCAGTGCCCGGGGGGGCGGAGCCTACACTCGCGCCGATTTTGTAAATGGGAGGGGGAGGGGGCGGGTACCATTTAAATTAGTTTTTTTCCTGTCGGCAACGCTGCGCGTGCGCGTTGGAGCGTTCGCGCACACGCAGTGTGAAGGAAACATTGGCACTCGGCCATTTTTGTAGTTCTTTGTAGCTGTTTAATTTTTGAAAATTTTTTAAATAAAAGCACATTGCCATCAGCACTTGCAGCCTTCTCACTGTCTCCTTCCCTCCTCCCCCGCGGGAAGAACGGGCGCCTCCTCTCCCCCCCCCCCAGCGGGAAGAACGGGCGCCTCCTCCTCCCCCCCCCCCCCCCGCGGGAAAGAACGGGCGCCTCCTCCCCCCCCCCTCGCGGGAAAGAACGGGCGCCTCCTTCCCCCCCCCCCCGCGGGAAGAACGGGCGCCGCCTCCTCCCCCCCACCCCGCCGCGGGAAGAACGGGCGCCTCAGGCTGACTGCAGCATTCTCCGTGCCTGAAGCACTTTCACACAGGTAGGAAGATGGTTTATTTAATCTTTTCTTTGCTTATTAATGTTTATTCAGGTTGGATTTATTTGTATAAATATAAATAAGGATTTATCGTAGAATTTAATGACTTCCCTTCCCCCCCCCCCCCACCTCGATCTAGACGCCTAATTTGTAACCTGCGCCTGATTTTTTAATGTGTAGAACAGGTTTTTTCAGTTCTACAAAAATCTTCACTTGCTCCATTCTAAATTAGTTTGGAGTACGTTTTCACTGTGGAAACTTTGAAATCAGGCGTCAGTGGCCGGACACGCCCCATTTTGAAGAAAAAATTCTGTTCCAAAGTAGAACTGTTCTACCTGACTAGAACTGCAGAAAAAAAAATGTGGAGAATTGCGATTTCTAAGATAGTCCATTCTCCACCAGTTGCTCCTAAAAATCAGGTGCAAATCATGTGGAAACTTGGGCCCAATAAGTGGTTGAGTGTACGGGACACAACAAATCTATGGCTCCAGACAATATCCTAGCTGCAGTGCTGATACACAAGAGAGTGTACTACTCCCCTAGCCAAGCTGTTCCAGTACAGCTATGACAGTGGCATCTACCTGACAATGTGAAAAATTGCCCAGGTATGTCTTATCCATACAAAACAGGATATCTAACCACTTACCACCCTCATCCGAATCACCAGTAAAGTGATGGAAGGAGTCATCAATAGTGGTATCAAGCAACACCGACTTATCAGTACCCTGCTCACAGATGCTCAGTTCAGATTCTGCCAGAACCACTTGACTTCAGACCTCATCACAGCCTTAAATAGAGACATTAATACAAGAGATGAATGCCAGGAGAGGGGAGAGTAGCTGCTCTCGATATCAAGGCACCATCTGGCCGTATATTGTACGAGGGAGCCCTAGTAAAACTGAAGTCAATGGGAAATCCCTCCAGTGAGTGGAGTCATACTTGACAAAGGAAGATGGTTGTGGTTGTCGGAGGCCAGTCATCACAGCCCTACAACATCTGTGCATGAGTGCCTCAGGAAAATGTTGTCACTCCAACCACCATCAACTGCTTCAACAACCTTCCTCTATCATGATGTCAGGAGTGGCGCCATTCACCAACGATTCTAGTGTTCAGCGCTATGCACAACTCCGATAATGAAACAGCCAATCCAGACTTGGTAATATCCAACTCAGAGAAATATCAGCCATTTGACCTTCAAACAGCACCGCCATCATCAAGCCCCACACCTTTATTTGGGGGTCACTGTTGTTCAGACGCTGAACTGGACTAAACATATCAATAACGTGGATACAAGAGCACGGCAGAAGCTGAGTACTCTGCAACGAGTGGCTCACATCCTAACCTTGCAAAACCTCTCCATCTACAAGGCACAAGTCAGGACTCCAAGAAAATACTCAACACTTATCTGGATGGGTGCTGCTGCAACAACAATCAAGAAGCTCACCATCATCCAGGACAGAGCAGTTCATTCGATTGGTGTACCGAGACTGAATTCAACACTGGCAAAGTGTGGCTGCAGTATGTACAATCTACAGGGTGCACTACAGCTACCCATCAAGGTTATTCAACAGCAGCTCCCAGCCCCTGCGACTGCGACCAATGAGGGACAGACAAAAGCAGCAATATTGTGCGACCATCACCACCTCCAATTCACTCACCATCCTAGCTTGGACAAAACACCATTCCTTCCCTGTTGCTGGGTTCAATGTCCTGAGATTCTCTGCTCACAAGAACTACAGGTGGTTCAAAGAGACCACCCACTGCCACCTTCTCAGGACACCCAGTGATGGACAATAAACCCAGCCCGGGAAACGTTGGCTACATCCAGAAAAACAATGATTTTCAACAATCAGAATTTGAAAACTCTTTTGATCCAGATCAGCACAGGTACACCAGCGATCAGTCAAGACAGGGCCGAAATTGGTCGAAACCGATGGTCTGACCATTTCTCAGCAGTACGCCGAGCGGAGTGCAGCCAGCGGGGAGTCCTTTTCACTCGGGAATCTTCGGCTCCCGAGTTGTGTGCACACGCATGCTGCTGCAAAGCTCCCCTCCACCCCCCACGAGGCTCCGACGAGCATCCACAGAGACTGCCGCCTGAGAGCGCTGTGGGGCGGTACAAGAGCGCAGTGGAGGTATGTACATAGAAACATAGAAAATAGGTGCAGGAGTAGGCCATTCAAGCTTGCACCACCATTCAATAAGATCATGGCTGATCATTCACCTCTGTACCCCTTTCCTGCTTTCTCGCCATACCCCTTGATCCCTTTAGCCGTAAGGGCCATATCTCACTCCCTCTTGAATATATCTAATGAACTGGCATCAACAACTCGCTGTAGTAGAGAATTCCACAGGTTAACAACTCAGTGAAGAAGTTTCTCCTCATCTCGGTCCTAAATGGCTTACTCCTTATCCTTAGACTGTGACCCTTGGTTCTGGACTTCCCCAACATCAGGAACATTCTTCCTGCATCTAACCTGTCCAGTCCCGTCAGAATTTTATATGTTTCTATGAGATCCCCTCTCATTCTTCTAAATTCCAGAGAATACAGGCCCAGTCGATCCAGTCTCTCCTCATAGGTCAGTCCTGCCATCCCAGGAATCAGTCTGGTGAACCTTCGCTTTGATAGCAAGAACATCCTTCCTCAGATTAGACGAACAAAACTGAACACAATATTCCAGGTGAGGCCTCACCAAGGCCCTGTACAACTGCAGTAAGACCTCCCTGCTCCTATACTCAAATCCCAGAGCTATGAAGGCCAACATGCCATTTGCCTTCTTCACCGATTGCTGTACCGCATTGCCAACTTTCAATTACCTTTTCCTAATCTGTCGCCATTCAGATAATTCCTGTTTTTGCCACCAAAATGGATAATCTCACATTTATCCACATTATACTGCATCTGCCATGCATTTGCCCACTCACCTAACCTGTCCAAGTCACCCTGCAGCCTCTTAGCATCCTCCTCACAGCTCACATCACCACCCAACTTAGTGTCATCTGCAAACTTGGAGATATTACACTTAATTTCTTCATCTAAATCATTGATGTACCTGGGGTCCCAGCACTGAGCCCTGCGGCACCCCACTGGTCACTGCCTGCCATTCTGAAAAGGGCCAGTTTATCCCAACTCTCTGCTTCCTGTCTGCCAACCAATTCTCTATCCACGTCAAGACATTACCCCCAATACCATGTGCTTTAATTTTGCACACCAATCTCTTGTGTGGGATCTTGTCAAAAGCCTTTTGAAAGTCCAAATACACCATATCCACTGGTTCTCCTTTGTCCACTCTACTAGTTACATCCTCAAAAAATTCTAGAAGATTTGTCAAGCATGATTTCCCTTTCATAAATCCATGCTGACTTGGACCGATCCTGTCACTGCTTTCCAAATGAGCTGCTATTTCATCTTTAATAATTGATTCCAACATTTTCCCCACTATCTATGTCAAGCTAACCGGTCTTTAATTCCCCGTTTTCTCTCTCCCTCCTTTTTTAAAAAGTGGGGTTACATTAGCTACACTCCATTCCATAGGAACTGATCCAGAGTCTATAGAATGTTGGAAAATGACCACCAATGCATCCACTATTTCTAGGGCCACTTCCTTGAGTACTCTGGGATGCAGACTATCAGGCCCTGGGGATTTATCAGCTTTCAATCCCATCAATTTCCCCAACACAATTTCCTGACTAATAAGGATTTCCTTCAGTTCCTCCTTCTCGTTAGACCCTAGTATTTCCGGAAGCTTATTTGTGTCTTCCTTAGTGAAGACAGAACCAAGTATTTGTTCAATTGGTCTGCCATTTCTTTGCTTCTCATTATAAATTCACCTGATTCTGACTGCAAGGGACCTACATTTGTCTTCACTAATCTTTTTCTCTTCACATATCTATAGAAACTTTTGCAGTCAGTTTTTATGTTCCCAGCAAGCTTCCTCTCATACTTTATTTTCCCCCTCCTAATTAAACCCTTTGTCCTCCTCTGTTGAATTCTAAATTTCTCCCAGTCCTCAGGTTTGCTGCTTTTTCTGGCCAATTTATATGCCTCTTCCTTGGATTTAACACGATCCCTAATTTCCCTCATTAGCCACGGTTGGGCCACCTTCCCCATTTTATTTTTACTCCAGACAGGGATGTACAATTGTTGAAGTTCATCCATGTGATCTTTAAATGTCTGCCTATCCACCGTCAACCCTTTAAGTATCATACGTACACTATTCCTTTGTGCAAAATAGCACTTTATTTTGATTGGAGGTTTTATTTACTTGTATTTTTAAATGAGGTTTAGTATACGGATATACAGTGGGGAACTCGAGGGGCGGGGGGGAGGAAGAGAGCGATCGCTGCTGGGGGGGGGGAGGGAGGGGGGGCGGCAGGAGAAGAGACAACATTTTTATTTTACAGCTAAAGATGCATATCGCTGACTGAAGAAGATCGACTTAAAACCACATTTAGCAGGACAGTCTGCAGGGTCGGCGATAAGTGATGAATATTGCAATTTTGAGCTGTATGTCGGCAGTGTGCATGGGTGAACGGTATGCACACCGCCTGGCGGCATGTTGCTGCTGAATTTTCCGCCAGGTGGTATGTAGGTATTTTTTGATGAATTGTGTGATTTTGGGCGGTATGTCGGCGGTCCGCAGCGGTATGTCGACCAATTTCGGGCCCAATGACTTTAATGATGGATGTGCCTTCTGATGGGGGTCTGGTTCCCATCAGAAGTCTATCCTATAACAGGTAATACATAAATAGATGAGATTGGAGCACACTGGTTGGAAACATTTCATCAGCTGAGTACGGACTCATCAGATAATGTTCTGCTATGGCAAAAAGCAAAACAGGTCTATAGGATCCACAGAAACTAGTATGTCTGTACGATGGATGCACGATAAAACACCCTTGGATTAGTGAATTTGTATGGTGAAAAGGTAGATGATACCTTTTGGAAATTAGTTCAGACATAAATTAAACTTCACTCAACTGATAAAAGTTCACATGTTCCAGCACTGCTGCATCGCTCTCAAACTATATGGATAGATGTGAAGCCTTGAATGCTTCAGAGAGGTAGCAACTACAACAGGCAAGTTGGTGTCATGAGAGTCTGACACTCAGGAGAATGCATGACACTGGACTAAAAACATTGGGCTGGTGACCACAGTAGTGCTTGAACAGAGTTGGCTAGATCGAGATAGGCTGCAAGTCAAAATGGCTTCAGGAAAACATAAGCAAGAGCAGGCCACATGGTCCCGAGACTGTTCCACCATTCAATTAAGATCTTTGACCTCAATTCCACTTTCCTGCCCGATCCCCATATACCTCGATTCCCCTCGAGTTCAAAAATCTATATATCTCAGCAATGAATATACTCAATGATTCAGCATCCAAAGCCCCTTAGGGTAGAGAATCCAAAGATTCACAACTCGAGTGAAGAAATTCTTCCTCATCTCAGTCTTAAATGGCTGACCCCTTATCCCGAGACGATAAGGGGTCAGCCAGCAAGAGGAAACAACATCTCAGCATCTACCTTGTCAATCCCCCTCAGAATCTTACATGTTTCAATGAGGTCACCTCTCACTCTTCTAAACTCGAGAGAGTATAGGCCCAATGTATTCAATCTCTCATCATAAGACAACCCACTTGTCCCAGGAATCAATCTAGTGGACCTTCATTGCACCATCTCTATGGCAAGTATATCCTTCCTCAGATAAGGAAATCAAAACTGCACAGTATACCAGGTGTGATCTCACCAAAGCCCTGTATAATTGTAGCAAGACTTTTCTTTACTCTTGTACTCCAACCCATTGCAATAAAAGCCAACATGTCAATTTCTTTCCGAACCGTTTATTGTATTTGTATGCTAATTTTGTTTCCTATATGAGGATATCTAAATCTCTCTGAATGCCAATATTTAATAGGTTCTCCAGTTAAAAATATTCAGTTTTTCTATTTTTTCTACCAAAAATGAATAACCTCACATATCTCCACATTATACTCCATCTGCCACCTTACTGGCCACTCACTTAGCCACTCACTACATCACTTTCCAGGCTCTGTTTCCTCCTCACAGCTTACTTTCCCATCTAGCTTTTTATCGTCACCAAACCAAGTAGCTAATACAGAATGTAAATACCAGAGGCTTTTCCTTGCTGATTCTTGTGGCACCCCACTACTTGCAGCCTTCCTACCTGAAAATCACATGTTTATCCCCAACTCTGTTTTCTGTCCTTTAACCAATCCTCTCTCCATGAGCTCTTATCTTGTGTAACAACCTTTTATATGGCACCTTATCAAATGCCTTTTGGAAATCCAAATATACTACATCCACTGGTTCCCCTTTATCTATCCTGCTAGTTACATCCTTACAGTTACATCCTTAAAACCTCTAAAATTTGTTGAACACATTTTCCCTTTCATAAAACTCTGCCTAATCAGTGATTTTCTAACTGCCCAGTTGCCACTTCCTTAATAACAGATTCCAGCATTTTCCCTTATGACTAATGACAGGCTAAATGACCTGTAGTTCCTGGTTTTCTCACTCCTTGCTTGAAAGCGGGGTTACATTAGCCAACTTCCAAACCGCTGGGATCGTTCTAGAATCTAGGGAATTTTGGAAGATCACGACCAATGCATCCATCTGCAGTCACCTCTTTTAGAACCCTAGGATGTCGGCCATCAGGTTCAGGGGATTCGTCGTCTTTTGATCACATTAGTTTCTCAAGTACTACTTTTCTACTGATATTAATTACATTAACTTCCTCACTCTCATTAGCTCCTTGATTCCCCACTATTTCTGGTGTGCAAATGGCATCGGAATTCTACATACATAAATTGCAAAATGAAGTCGTTTTCCTGATGTGAGCGTAAACAGCAGCAACCTGCATCCACAATAGAGCACACACCGCAGAACAGGGACTACCTGACTGCCAGGCTATTAATTCCTTAAAGGGGCATTCCCTGCTTATTCTCCCTTTTCTCCCAGTCAGATGACAACAAATCTCGGCCTTCAATATCATTTTATTTACTACCAGGTAACTCGGCAGTTTTCCAGTAACAGTCAATTTATGAAAAATTATTGTTTGAAATTAGTCATAATATTGTTAGTTCAAGAGTAGATTCCACTGCCATTTATTTTACATAACTGTTACGGTTTCTAAAATCCTTTTTTTTCCCCTGATAGATCTTTGTTTATTTTGTATCCCTTATTACTTTTTATTGCCAAGTTCCAATTACTGACATTGCACACAAAAATTTCATGCACACCTACATTTTATCACCATTGTCTTGACTCACTTGTCAGTGCAAGTGTTTCCAGCTCCCACTAAATGGGCACACTGTAATCATAATCTCCATTAGTCATCACTACAGAAAGTGATCTTATTCCTAAAGCCTTCATTCTTGAATGTTTTAATGTTATTGTTACTTTACACTTGTGTTTTGTCAGATAAAAGGGAATGATATTATTATATGAATGTTATCTTCTACTTAAAGACAGAGGGGCTGAAATTGCCCTTTGGGCAGGGCCAGTTAGCACCGTCGACAGGCACTACGGGAGTAGCAATACGTTCACACGTGGCGGCCACATCGACCCATGTGGATTTGCCCCCAGGGCTCTGGTTTGCGCCGCGCGATTAGCACACTGGCGCGGCTCACACACAGCAATTATGTCATCGACATGTGCGCCATTCCCCGAGTGCCCCGTGGGGGAAATCGCAGGAGCAAGGTCTGCGCGGAGTGATGCCACCGACAGCTTCTCGGCAGTGGTAGCTGTGGTGCCCCAGCCGGCCTTAAAGGGGAGGTGCCACCGCAGTGGCCGCCATCTTTTTTGTATCGGCCGACTTTTCAGTCAACCCGATAATGGCGGCTGCTGGTCCGGCCAACATCTCTGATTGCAGTGTACCACAAGTGCTGGGGGAACGCCAGGTTAGCGCAGTCAATATTTTTTTTGCACCAAAAGCCCAAATCCGTGCCAGCGAAATGACTGCCCCAAACCCAGTGCAGGGTAAATTCAGCCCCAGAATGTTTTAAAGTTTTGAAACAGAATTAGCAAAAACTGCTGGTTTGTAACTCGGTTGAATAACAATTTTTATAAAAAAAATGCATGTTTCTTCTAAATATTCAGAAATGTCTTGACAAAAGTGTTTCATGGTTCCATGTATTAAATATTTCTTTTTAAGCATAGCAATCTTGTAATATATTGAAACTGCAAAAGAAATGCAGTGATCAAACACCAGCAAAAGCTGCGCAAATAAGGTCACTGTTAAATGTATGCTCTGTTGTCCCTGTATCTTTAAATTCTCATTGTAAGCAGAGAATAAAGTCATTAATTCTTCACATCAGCCACTGCCTCCGTATATTAGGTTCTAATTGCTCAATGAAGCATGATTGAGGATAGTTTTTGTGGTACTGCAACCCATTACTGTAATGTTCTTTTGATATACCACAACCTTGGATATAGCACAATTTAGACAGGGAAATTGTACACCACTTATGATATTTTAAAAAAACTCAAGAGTTGTCAGTATCAGCAAAGAAAACTAGTGCACTAATGCACTAAGCATACAAATTACACCTCACTGAATCCTCATTTTAATTACAATAGGCAACATGATCGGGTTTATATCAAGTACTGTACATGAAAACCAATATCAGGGATATAATCTACTGAGAAGATAATGTGTATTATAACAAATCTCCTCAATACAACTGTAAATTTAATAAATTTAAAAGGCTGAACACAAATTGGTCGGGTGCCAGCCTACTGGCCAGAAAGTTGCATGTTTGAGTTGCACAGCCTGCCTATCACACAAATCCAACTGCCTCATTTGGGTAACGTTCATTCATTTTCAGCCAGACTGTCAAATAAATAGCATGGTATTTAAAGTCTTACTTGAATTGCACCTCCCACAGCTACAGTGTTTGCGGTCACCTAACCAAGAAGCTAAGTATCAAGAAGATGCACTTGAATGAGTTAAAATGAGAGTAAAAATAAGTTACTTTAACAAAAATAGAAACCTACTACAACTTTAATTTTTTCTCAAAAAAGGTACTGGATTGGGATGAGTGAGTGGGGGAATCTAATTTCTTGGCTGCTAAATAATAAAAATGGCTAACAACCACTCAACCTTTCTGAGCTGAATTTAGGCCACTTCCATTTGGAACGCACTTAATCCAACCATCACTGCAAACGTAATTTGCAACCACTAGGTGTACTTACACCACAGTTGTAGTGTTGGCACGAAGTGTGCTCATTTTGCACTGCACAGCAGTTAAAAAGTGCAAATATAACCTGAATCTGGAGTCATGCTTGATCTAGAAAATGATCAGTTATTCTATTTGCACTATACAAGTTTAAAACTAGTTCAAAGCCAAAATAACTCCCCTACCCTCCTTCAAAATTGTGCCATGGCATTTTTTACGTCCACCTGAGAGTAGACGAGGCCTCTGTTTAACATCTCATCCGAAAGACGACGCTCTCTCAGTACTGCACTGGAGTGTCAGCCTAGATCTTTGTGTTCAAGTCTGTGGAGTGGGACTTGAACCACAACCTCCTGACTCAAAGGAGAGAGTGTGACTAACTGAGCCATGGCTGACATGTGCATACATGTAATGGAGAGGCAATTTTCCAACATTGTACCGCTGCGGAGGCTTTTTGCCAGCAGGGCAGTCAGAAAATACTCCAAAAGTTAAACAGCACTAATTATTTAGCAGCACATACCTTCATTTACTTCTGAATGCATCCTGGCAGCATCATCCTATATTGCTCAGCGAAATTCCAAGTAAAATCTGCAAATTGGCAGACATAATTTCCCTTTATATTCTAGCCTTGCTACTGGCAGCAACTCCAACTTGATCTGCACTGTTGCAATATACACGAGGGCAGGTATGCTTCTGGCTGCACGCAGTGCCACCTCTAAAGCTGGTTCTCCTGTGATTACCAGCTTTTCCAATATCACAGGAGACAAGTCACTACATCCAAGCTACAGCATTTCTGATTTTGAAAATAATACGGCAAGCCTTTAGAAGTTTTGTTGTCCATCTCGAATTTCATCCTTTTCCTATTGGAACAGTTTTGATGTTCAGTGAATAAAATGGTAATGCAAATAGACAGATTCTGTTTCCTCTCTGAACCACCACCCACCCAAGTGCTGGATTCTACATTTTCTTCATCATGGGATCTGCAAGTCCAAACCTCCAGAGCCACTTCTAGGGCCCAAGTTTCACACGATAAAAAACGGGCGCCCCTCCGAGCTGGGCACCCGTTTTTGCCGCCAGAAAAAAAACCCGCGATTCTGGAGCGCTTTGCAGCTCCATGTCTGCTTGGCGCGGCGCCCAGGGGAGCGGAGCCTACACTCGCGCCGATTTTGTAAGTGGGAGGGGGCGGGTACCATTTAAATTAGTTTTTTTCCTGCCGGCAACGCTGTGCGTTGGAGCGTTCGCGCACGTGCAGTGTGAAGGAAACATTGGCACTCGGCCATTTTTGTAGCTGTTTAATTTTTGAACATTTTTTAATAAAAGCACATTGCCATCAGCACAGAGGCTTCTTGCAGCAGTGAGAAGGCTGCAGGAAGCCTCAGAAAGTTGAGGCAGCCGTTTCTCTTCTCCCCCCCCCCCCCCCGCCCTGCGGGAACGAACGGCTTCCTCCTCCTTCCCTCCCCCCCCCGGAACGAACGGCTTCCTCCTTCCCCCCGCGGGAACGAACGGCTACCTCAACTTGTGAGGCTTCCTGCAGCATTCTCCCTGGGTGAAGCACTTTCACACAGGTAGGAAGATGGTTTATTTAATCTTTTCTTTGCTTATAAATTTTTATTCAGGTTGGATTTATTTGTATAATATCTGTATAAATATAAATAAGGATTTATTATAGAATTTAATGACTTCCCTTCCCCCCCCCCCACCTCGTTCCCGACGCCTAATTTGTAACCTGCGCCTGATTTTTTAATGTGTAGACAGGTTTTTTCAGTTCTACAAAAATCTTCACTTGCTCCATTCTAAGTTAGTTTGGAGTACGTTTTCACTGTGGAAACTTTGAAATCAGGCGTCAGTGGCCGGACACGCCCCCTTTTGAAGAAAAAATTCTGTTCCAAAGTGAAACTGTTCTAACTGACTAGAACTGCAGAAAAAAAAAAGTGGAGAATTGCGATTTCTAAGATAGTCCGTTCTCCACCAGTTGCTCCTAAAAATCAGGCGCAAATCATGTGGAAACTTGGGCCCCTAGAGTCAAGACGAGAAAGCCACAGGAGATGTGCTTCCGTAGAGCCAGAATAACCCGCAACAGAGCCTTGCACTAGAATATATTTTCAGTGTCCCGAATTTCTGAAAACCAGCTCACCTTCTCCAGGCCATCCAGCTAAACTCACTGTTCAATCATTAAGTGTTACGTGGTCTCTCATCAAGGTACGATATTTTGACAAACTAGAGATATGGAACTATCGTTAAAACGTTTTGAGCATTGCAAAAATACGAAAATGCAAAATGTGATTAAACTCAAGCAGTGTCATTGGCTTATGCAGATCATTTGTTAACCTGGTACAAATTTAAAACTGTACAGGCAAATTGCTTATTACATATGTACGCTTTGCAAATCCAATACAAACTGATATAGCCGAACTGACTAAAGTCCACTTCTTGCGTTTCTGTACTTTCTATCCAACAACAACTTGCATTTATATAGTGCCTCTAATGTTGTAAAACATTCCAAGATGCTTCACAGGGGTGCAAACAAAATTTGACACTGAGCCACATGAGATATTAGGGCAGATGACCAAAAGCTTGGTCAAAGAGATAGGTTTTAAGGAGAGTCTTAAAAGGATGCAAGAGAGATAGAGAAACCCAGAGATTCAGGCCTAGATAGCTGAAGGTACGGCCGCTAATGGTTGCGTATGGGAATGAACAAGAGGCCAGAGTTGGAGGAACGCAGAGTCTTTGCACGACTGTCGGGCTGGAGGAGGTTAGAGATCAGCAGGAGTAATGCCATGGAGGGTTTTGAACATGACGAGGAGTATTTTAAAAATAAAAACGTTCAGAACCGGGAGCCAATGTAGGTCAGCAAGCACAGAGGTGATAGGGAACAGGACTTGGTGAGAGTTAGGATACAGACAGCAGTGTTTTGGATGAGCTTAAGTTTATGGAGAGTGGAGATAACAAAAGTATGGATGAGGGTTTCAGTAACAGATGGGCTGAGGCGGGGAGGTAGACGAGTGATATTAGAGGTGAAAGTAGGTCTTGGTGATGGAGAGTCTTTTGGGTTGGAATGCATTTTAAACAATGTTGAAAATGAATTTGGCTGTGCTTAATTTTGTTTACAAGCATTGTGTCTTCAAACATTCCTGTTCTACCGAGAAATAGTGTAAAATCCTGTGTGTAGGCCATATTTATCACAAAGCATTATAATGATAACCTGCAAGTTAGTTATGTGCACAGAGCTGGATTGTGGTGGTAGAGAATCCAGAGATATCCCAGAACTGTGTCATTTTTCCAACTCTATTCCTTCCTCATATCAATGATCCCCTCCAATTATCAATCCCCATCCACTTTTCTGTTGTTGATGTCACTCTACATTCAACTATTTTTCTAATCGCACCCTTACAGTGCTCATAACGTCCAGTCTCCTTTCAATGCAATAGCTGAATGACAACATACAAGTCCTCCACAGCCTTCAATGGGGTCTTGTAACTTTCAATTGTTCAAAGACAAAAGGGATGATTCGTTGATACGGTACCGCAGCAATGAGCAGCTCTTGCCAGGAGTCCATCCTAGATAATATCGCCTATGATTTGCCATCCATTCATGTTTATGGATGGAAACAAAAAATATCACAGGCTGCATGCCTATGTATTCCACCAGCTACACTCCCCATGAGCGCCTTTCCCACAGGGACGGCTGGATCATGGGAATTATCCATATTGATGCATTATGGCTGTAACAAGTCCATGTATTCCTACCCAGAATAACTGATCATTTTCTTCCCTGGTCCTCCAACCTTTTTTTCCCACAAAACTACAACTATCAGAGCTGCTCTGCACCTTCATCGCTTGTCCTATGCCCCAATTTGCAGTCATCGTGTCCACTTATTTTTTTGGCTGCATCATCTCTGCATTAAAATGAAGATTCATCACAGTTTATTATAACTCATTATTTTCCAAGATCTCAAACTGTAGAATTTTGTACCTTCCTAGTCTCCAGGCTCGGCAGTGGCTCAGTGGGTAGCACTCTCGCCTGAGTCAGAAGGTCGTGTGGGTTTAAGTCCCATTCCAGAAACTGGAGCACAAAAGTCTAGGCTGACACTCCAGTGCAGTACTGAGGGAGTGCTGCACTGTCGGAGGTGCTGTCTTTTGGATGAGACGCTAAACTGAAGACCCGTCTGCTCGCTCAGGTAGATGTAAACGATCCCATGGCACTACATTGAAGAGCAGGGAGTTGTCCCCAGCGTCAGAAGTTAGGGCAGGTTACCCCTCAATCAACATCACCAAAACAGATCATCTAGTCATCATTACACGGCTGTTTGTGGGAGCTTTCTGTACGCAGCTTGGCTGCCACGTTTCCTATCTTATAACAGTTAGTATACTTCAATAGTACTTCACTGGCTGTAAAACGCTTCAGGATGTCCTGAGGTCGGAAATGGTGCTATATAAATGCAAGTCTTTTTTTCCTTTTTTTAAAATTTCAAGTGTTGTATCATCTCCATTTGCCTTGCCTTCTCTTTTCACTCTTTGTAGTGTCCTAAATTTAAAGCTGTGGCCTTAAACCTTGGTTTCTCAAAAAACACAACTTTAACAGCCCAAATATTATTCTGGTTTAATGATATCATATACAGCCTATTCCGAACTAAAATTAAGTACAGGTACAACCATTCCTACTGTAGTTAACATAGTATTAGACCATTGGCCCATAAAAAGCTTAAATTATCAGACTGGGCTGCTTTAGCTAGAGGTCCCCGTGAATCATGAAAGATTCATTTGAGTGGATATGCAGTGCTCCGAGCAGCTGAACTACGGTATGAATGAAATCCCCAGTCCTCTAGCTACTGTAGCACTAAACTCAAGAACCTCAGACTTGTCTTCAATAATTCTGGAAGATTTACAGAATACGGACATCTCAAAACACTTTATAGACAATGAAGTACTTTTGGAGTGCAGCCAATTTGCGCACAGCAAGCTCTTACAAACAGCAATGTGATAACGACCAGATAAACTATTTTTATTATGTTGATTGAGGGATAAATATTGGCCAGGACACCGGGGATAACTCCCCTGGCTCTTCTTCGAAATATTCCCATAATACTTTACACATATCAGTTTTACCAGCTTCTATATAACAAAAGGTACTAATGTTTGAGAGCACACAGGCCACCTCTTTGACCAGATGAATCCACGCATTAGATCTTTTCCTTCACTTCATATGGAAATAACATTCGATGGTACCATTTCCATATGGACAAAGTGTTTTTGATAACTAGGTAGATGAAAATCTCATGTCAGAGAAATCAATCCATCTTGAAGCCCCTAGAGTACAGATCTATATGTACTATGTATTGCTAATTTCACAAGCTTTAATGGAATTCCAGCTGAGTTAGTGAAAAAACACTGACTGCGCATAATACTGTATAATCGAAAAACAATGAATTCTTGTTGATGTGGCTGAGTGCAATGAAGGACCATTTCAGAATGCGTAACTGTTTAAGATCAGAATGTGGAATGAAGAAAGTTCTTTTAAGCTTGTGATAAACTGACAAAAAGGTCACAAGTTGGCTGAATAGTATTTTGACAATTTGTTCTTCGATTACAAACATGGAAATAACATTCCCACTGATCTAAAATATAGTACACTTCGGTTTCAAAAAACTGAGTAGAACTATACATTCATCAGTCATTTCTGGAGTACCAGGTTCACACTCAATCTTCAAATGGAAATGGATGCTTCTTCCTACTGCAGACATTTACAGGATCACAACAGGTAAAATAAATTCCATCAGATTCACCCTAGTGCCTACTGGAGAGAACCCACAACACAAGCAAAAGAATCTATCAAGCAATACAGAAATGTTGAATGTATGCTTCATATCAGTGCACATCAGTGGTCTAAATGGGATATTTTGCGCTAGCAATAATCACAAATATCATACTTATGTTTTGTCGCTCCTTTTTCTTCCGATGAAAACGAACATCTGAAAACAGGGCTTGAATTTAAGTTGCTGAATGCAGTGTAATGTATAAGATGGACTATCCATACATATTTTTCCATCCTAAATGTCTGGGACTTCTGCAGTCAGGAACATGTGGCAGTAAGATTTTTACATGACCCCCCAAAAAAGACAATATTGATAAGCTATATCCGAGATCTCCTGAAAAATGTTGCATCTTCTACTCATCTATAGAATTAAGACTTTTCTATGAGTGTCACAAAAATTCAAATAATAGGTAAGTTTGTGGGGGAGGGGGAGGGAGGAAAGAGAAAGCAGTTTTATGGAAAATACATTGACTTGATTTTTTTGTGATTCAAATTTTCTCTCAATATAATGGAGTTTTAAAAAGGAGGTTTTTTTTTTTTTACGCACCAAAAAAAACTGCAGAAATAGATATTCTAAAATAACTATACTGCAGGTTTTCCCTAATCTTGACTACATAAAAGCAGGATTGATGGTTTGAATGGCTAATATATTTGCCATCTGCACTTTAATATAACCATGCTTGAAAATTAAAAAGCACAATTCTGCAAAATAATACCGTGAGTCCTTGATTAATAGGCTAGTTTTAACTTTACAACAGATTACTATCAAGGCTTAAAAAATTAAGGTTTTTATTGGCATGCCCTGTAGTGTTTCCTTGTGTGCCAATATTTGATTAATGCATAATTTGTATTAAAAGGTTGTTTTTACAACTGAAAGACCATTTGCTATAGAACATCTTCAAGCGATTTGGATGGTTGAATATATTTTTTGACATATAAAAATAAACTTAAAGATTTGACAAACTCCTGGTTCTTATTCAGAATAATGGAAACTGACAATGGAGTGGTGCAGGTGTGACTTATGAAAGCACAGCATGGAAGCACTACAATTCTGATCCTTCTAGACACACGGATTTAGCGGTTTATTGGAAACGACCAAAACCTAGAGCTACAGCATTCAAAGAAACCCACAATCCTCAACACAATCTCCAAGTTAGGTAACACAAGGTACGTGATACACCGCAACACCTGCTTCTTGGTATCGCATGAAAACTTTCTTGACTAGTAAGCAGGCCATACCACACCAATAAATTATATTTATGTAGCGCTTTTATGTAGTGAAACATCCCAAGGCACTTCACAGGAGTATTATGAGATAAAAAAAATTGACACCGAGCCACATGAGAAGTAGTTAGAGCAGGTGACCAAAAGCTTGGTCAAAGAGGTAGGTTTTAAGCAGTATCTTGAAGGAGGAGGTAGAGAGTCAGAAGGGTTTAGGCAGAGAATTCCAGAGGTTATGGCCTAGGCAACAGAATGCATGGCCACCAATAGTTGAGCGATTATAATCAGAGATGCTCAAGAGGGCAGAGGTAGAGGAGCGCAGACATCTCAGGGGGTTGTGAAGCTGGAAGAGATTACAGACATAGGGAGGGGCGAGGCCATGGAGGAATTTGAAAACAAGGATGAGAATTTTGGAATTGCGGCGTTGTTTAACCGGGAGCCAATATAGGTCAGCGAGTACAGGGGTGATGGGTAAGTGGGACTTGGTGAGAGTTAGGACAGAGGCAGCCAAGTTTTGGATCTCCTAGTTTACTAGGGTAGAATGTGGGAGGCCAGCCAGGAGTGTATTGGAATAGTCAAGTCTAGAGGTAACAAAGGCAAGGATGAGGGCTTCAGCAGTGGATGAGCCGAGGAAAGGGCAGAGACGGGCAATATTACGGAGTTGGAAATAGGCGGTCTTAGTTATGCTGCGGATATGTGGTCGTAAGCTAATTTCAGGGTCAATAGGACACCAAGGTTGTGAACAGTCTGGTTCAGCCTCAGACAGAGGTTGGGGAGAGGTATGGAGTCAGTGGCAGGGACTGAAAACAATGGCTTCGGTCTTCCAAATATTCAATTGGAGAAAATTGCTGCTCATGCAGAACTGGGTTATCTGACAAGCAGCCTGACAATTTAGAGACTGCGGAGGGGTGGAGAGAAGTGGTAGTAAGGTAGAGCTGGGTGTCAACAGCATAAAAGTGGAAACTTACGCTGTGTTTTCGAATGATGTCACCATGGGTGAACATGCAGATGAGAAATAGGAAGGGCCAAGGGGGACACCAGAGGTAACAATGCGGGTGGGAAGATGTTGCAGGTGATTCTCTGGCTACGATTAGATAGATAAGAATGGAAGCAGGCAAGTGTAGTCCCACCCAGCTTGACGACTGTGGAGAGGCAATGTAGAAGGATAGTGGTCAAGTGTGTCAAAGGAAGACAAGTCAAAAAGGATGAGGAGGGATAGTTTGCCTTTGTCACAGTCACAAAGGATGTCATTTTTGACTTTGATGAAAGCCGTTTCGGTACTGTGGCAGGCGTGGAAACCGGAGGGATGCAAACATGGAATCGCGGGAAAGATGGGCATGGATTTGGGATGCGACAACGCGTTCAAGGACTTGGGAGAGGAAAGGGAGATTGAAGATGGGGCAGTAGTTTACAAGGACGGAGGGGTTGAGGGTTGGTTTTTGGAGGAGGGGTGATGATTGAAGATTTGAGGAGAGGGGGACAATACCGGAGGAGAACATTTAACAATGTTAGCTAACATGGGAGCTAGAAAAGGAAGTTGAGTGATCAGCAATATGGTGGGAACAGGGTCAAGGGAGCAGGAACTGGGTCTCGGACAGGATGAGCTCGGAAAGGTCATGAGGGGAGATCGGACAGAAACTGGAAAAAGATGTGAGGTCAGGGCTTGGGCAGGGTGGATCCTTAGAGAAAGTCCACTTGGAAGGTGACAAGAGGACTGGCAACATCAAGATTGGTTGTAACAGAGGTTCTTGCAACAGAGGTTCCTGCAGTGGTTAAATAGCCTACCTAACCTCACCATCTATGGAAAGTACAGGAGAAAACTGGAGAAAAAAAAATTAGAATGTGCGTCATTGATTTGCAGCTGCTTATTGAATCCGATTTGAAATTTCTTTCTGGACCTTTCCTAAGAGGAAAACATCTGCTTTTTAGTTCACCACTTTAATCAGTTATCCAGCCATAACACAAGTACACTCACTAGGTTATTAGAGGACCCACAACTTGTGACATCAGGATTGGCCTCAAGGGAAGAGTCCTTCAGTGGTCAAATTGTTATTTGAATAACCTAAACATCAGTTCTATTATTGCAAGAATTTGAAAGGAAGCTGGTGATAAGGGAATTTTTTGCATCTTGACAACTTTGATATCAGAAAAACATCTCCGAAATCTGATTTAATGGACACCTTCAATAAATAAAGCACATTCTAATTTAACAATGCATTAAGTTAAACAAACAAAATAATGCAGATGTTGGAAATCTCAAATAAAAACAGAAAATGCTGGATAAACTCAGCAGGTCAGGCAACATCTGTGGAGAGAGAAGCAGAGTTTACGTTTCAGGTCAACGACAAAAGGACACCAAGACCAATTATAGTACTCCTACCAATGCCACAACTGAACAGGCTGACTTAGGAAATAATGGGGATCTTGTGCTGTGTATGGTTCAGCAACTCACTGGATACACTCACTAAATTAAAAGGAGCGCAAGAAGGTTTATTTTAATTCTATCTGAAATATTACAAATGATAAATGTTTTAAGAGTTTGGTCCATATTATTGCCAATGTTAATGGATCCACAGATCACATCTAATACTGTAACATAGCCTCCAAGATTGAGCACTGGCTCTACAAAGTATAGCGTTTGGAACAGATCGCTAAAATTCTGAAACATAAATCTCATGTTTTAAACCAACAACACTGAATTATTTTACCAATGGCTATAGCATTATCTTGCAAAATCAAACCAAACTATACAATTTCATGTTGAAACACCATATAAAGAGCTCAAGTTTCAGCCTGAATTGCTCCTATTTTTTTTGAGCAACTAGTTTAGAATGGAGCATCTTAGAAATTGCAATTCTCAGCATTTAGTTTGCTTCAGTTCTAGTGAGTTAGAATAATTTCATTGTAGAACAATTTTTTTCCAAAAGGGGGCATGTCCAGCTACTTACACCTGTTTTGCAAGTTTAGGCAGTGAAAATTTACTCCAAACTAACTTAGAATGGAGTAAGTGTAGATTTTTGTACGCTCAGAAAAACCTTGCCTACACTTTAGGAATTAGGCGTAGGGAACGAGAGATGGGGGGGGGGGGGGGGGGGCGGGGGGAGTAATTGAATTTTACAAGCATTTAACAGTTTCACTTCTACAAATAAAGAACCATTCTGAATAATAAATGATAAATAAAGCAAATAAAAAAATACATTGAATTTTCCTCCCTGTCTGAAGCAGCAGCAGCCTTCTAGCTGCGAAGATTCAGGCCATTCGGCCAGGAGCGGCATCAGGCCACCCACAGCGATGCCGGCAGCAGCCTTCAGAGCTGCGAAGATTCAGGCAGGCCTTTCGGCCAGAGGTGTCAGCCATACGCTACGCATGCGCGCACGCTCCTGCATGCGCAGGGCTGCCGGCACGACATCGGCTTCTGTGAGCTAGCCCCGCCCACCCTGCCGACAGAGAACCGGCGCCACGCTTTGGCCCTGCGCCGTCATCCCACCCGCAGATGCTTCCATGCCGCGCCAACCTGGAATGGGCCCGATTCGGAGCGGAGAATCCCGCCGCAAGCATTAGGCGCACTTTTTATCCCACAAAACAGGCATGCCTCTCGGAGGTGCACCTTTCTGAATACGGCCCGAAACTTGCCCCCAAAAAAACAAACTTTCTGTAATTAAGAACACGGGTTAATATTAGTGGCAATTCGCTCCAAGAAAGCGTTGGGACATGGATTGAGCTCTTTATTTTCCAACAAGAGAAGTTCCCAATTCAACTGAGCTGCTTTGGGGAGGGTAGGCAAGGCGAGGCACTTTCCCAGAGCAAAATTGGATGAAAAGTCAACCCAGAGTGTTCTCATCCATTCCAACCTGTTATATAAAGCAGTTTTTGCAGGAGGCACAGAGTAGGTTTTTTGTCTGCAGGATTAGCAAATAGCAGGTTGGCAGGACACAATGATTGTGTGTGTGTGTGTGTGTGTGTGTGTGTGTGTGTGTGTGTGTGTGTGTGTGTGGAGAAAGAGAGAAAGAGGAATGTAAACATTTGGGAACTTACGACACAGCACACTTGCTGTAAATTCACAAGCTGCATGAACACAATTCTATGAAAGGTACAGATTCAGAAGGTACTTAGAGAAAGCGGCATGTTTTCAACTAATTTAGGCCTGGTTGGCTAACAAGTCAACTTCAGGATAGACAACAGTGAATTGCTGTTACAATCTTGATTACTTGTTAAAGGAAAAGAGTTTTCAATTGCAAATTTTCCTTAGAGGAAAGCAAAACAGAAAAACATTGCACTCCCCCTATCAAGACAACAGCTTCAGAGTTTGGAGAATAGAAAAATAAACGGAGTACTGGGTTATTTGCCTGCACAGCCAAATATGCATAAGCCACTGGGCAAGTACAATAATACAATTTATAGTGGCAAACCCAAACACATTTATTAATTACAAGGAAGATCCAACATATTCTTCCTCTGTTGGTTGTCACAGTCCAAATACTCCATGAGCATATTTGATATCCCCAGATTAGTATTAGTTGGGGAATTCCCCAATCAGAGGGAGACATGGTCTGAATCGGGGATGAAAATACTAAAACAGCAAATATATTTGAATGCGATGCATTCAGGAAGAAATGGTTGCTTTCAGGATTGTGCAACAGAATTGTTCAAAATGAACTGAACTTAAAAATAAAGAAAAGTACTGCAAATATGGAATTAAAAAAACAAAGTTCTGAAGAGAGACAGACAATCGGTCTGCCAAATCCGGAGAAGATAAAGATTTATATTTTGTGTGTCTACATCCAAAACATAGGGCCCAAGTTTCCGCCCCCTGTAAAAGCGGCGCACCTCCATTAGCTGCGCCGATTTTAGAGAATAAAAAGGGCGCCGAAAACTTACCTTCTAATTCTCCGAGCTCCTCAGGACGTCTTTGACCTCGGCGTAATGCAGCGCAAGGGGTGGGGACGGAGGGGACGGAGCCAGGTCCCGGCGCTGAAAACAGTGAACACTGAATATCTTTACTAAAAGCTGACGCCGAATATTTTTGTCACCTCACGTCGAGATTTTAGTAGGAGTGTTACCTGAAGAGGCTGCCAAGATTCATAAAAAAGCGTGCACACATCTGGTGAAGGCTCACTTGGAATGATGCAGGTTTGAAAATGTATAGGTCCAACTGTTTGAGACTTTGCAGAAAGATTCAGAATCTTTAACTTAAAACAATTGGTGGTGATTTTGCATCAGTATCAAGTCCAAATTATTTCGCTTCACCCCCGCTCTTCTTCGTTCAGACCCCCTCCCCCCACGTTCAGCCTCCCATTCAGCAGCCCCCCCCCCCCACGTTCAGCCTCCCATTCAGCCATCCCCCCACCCCCCCCACATTCAGTCGTCCGTCTCCCCCGCATTCAGCTGCACTTCCCCCCCCCCCCCACGTTCAGCCGTTCCCCGCCCAACCCCACCCGCGTTCAGCCATTTCCCCTCCTCCCCATGTTCAGGCCCACCCCCCACCTCCACCCCACGTTCAGCCTCCCATTCAGCCGTCCCGCCCCTACGTTCAGCCTCCCATTCAGCCATCCCCCCCACATTCAGTCGTCCGTCTCCCCCGCGTTCAGCCGCACCTCCCCCTACGTTCAGCCGTTCCCCGCCCGCCCCTCCCCCCTCCCCCAACCTCCGCGTTCAGCCTCCCATTCAGCCGCCCCCCCGGCGTTGTCTCCCATTCAGCCGTCTCTCTCTCCCCCCCCCCACCCACGCTTTCAGCCTCCACCCATACTCTCCTCCTCCACCCACGCCTCACTGTCAGAAACAGAGAGACGCTAACAGAGACACTGGGGTGAAGTTTTGGGCCACACCTAGAATGGCACAGCACCGACCTGGACGCCCGTTTTTCACGCCCAAAAGTGCGTCAAAAATATACCGTCAGATTCTCCGGCTCCCTGCAGGTCCTTTGGAGCTTGGCACGGCACGCACAGAGCAGCGGGGGGCGGAGCAAGAGAGTCGCGCCGATTCCAGAAGTGGTGGGGGGCAGGGCTAATTTAAATGAGACGACGTCGTGCCGGCAGCCTTGGAGCGCACGCGCAGTAGCGCATAAACATTGGCACTCGGCCATTTTTAAAGGGACTTGAAGAAAAGTGTTGATTTGTCTCGTGAACCCCTGGAAAGGCTTGGGATTTAATTTTGGTAATTTTTGTGTGTCTGAAGGAGTGCTTTTAGCAGCACTGTTGAAGAAATCACCTGCTGAAATCAGTGAGTGCAGCTTTTCTTTTTTTTTTGAAATTCGTAGCCAATCGTTCCAATTCTTTGTCAAATCACAAACGCCAGAGGTCACCTTGCACACATCAAGGATCACTCTGCGCCAATGCTCTTAGCCAAAAGGCCTAGAGCCACTGCACCGTTCCTGGAAGTACTGCAATACCAGGTTCGTGCCATGGAGGTGGATGGGTCAGGCCCCCCACACACCTGCTAAACTTTCAGAACAGGTGCTGCATAGGTGCATACAAATTAAGGACTGTCTGTTTTGAAAAATAAAGAGTGTCAATTCAATACAGCAATGGAACAACGTCCACCAAGAACAAAGAATTTCTTGCATGAGGAAATGGAGATATTAAGTCAACGTCATTGAGCAGAGATGCCAGGAGCTAGATACCAGCAACAGAGGTCACATAAAAGTGTCACAATGAAGAAACGGTGGAACCAAGTTGCAGAAAATTACTGCGCAGTGGTGCATACCATGAGATCTGGAAGCCAGTGTAAAAAGAAATGGCACGCCCTTGGTCAAGTAGTTAGTGTAAGTAATATTTTCCATTTTTAATGTAATCATAATTGTAATGTGTCTATCTGTATGTCCCATCCTGTAGAAAGACACACACTGTAAAAAGTTATATTTTACTCTTTGCAGAAGAAATTGGCCCACAACAAAAGGGAAGCAACTCGAACAGGAGGAGGCACGCCCAATCGACATCCACTGACACCCTTGGAACAGAGGGTAGCTGCTATGATGAGTCGTACATGGAGAAAAGCAATCAGTACAGCACAAGCTGGGCCCGCATGCGAGGAAGAGGGCAAGTCCTGAAAATGCATCGTGGCCCTTTAAATCAACCTGCTGCCTGGCCTGCTATGTGTGAGAGTACTCATGCCACCCATCTGGCCCCCTCCCTTGCTGTTAAACATTCAACTGTTCTGATGTATTTTGCAGAACATGATGATGCTGCTGCTGCTGCCAACCCTGATGTTCTGTATCTTCAGGATCAAGAACCAGTACAACCAGATGCGGTCGATCCAGACTGGATGATGGCAGCGATGACTGAAATGTCTGCAGGAGAGAGCTTCCAAATTAAAGTTTATGAGCCCCCATCAAAGGGCATCAGAGTTTCAACTCCTAGCATAGGTTCTGGTTCCACCTTCCATGGTTTTGATTCCGATGTTGCAGGTCCCAGTGCTGCTGGTGATATCATGGAGCAGTTTACACCCATTCACCCACCATCCCAGCACACGGCTCGCACTAGAGTGCTGTCGTCTGGAACACCGAGCGTCCCACCGTCCATGCCCGCGCCTCCCAGTGTAGTGTTGCCACGAGGCAGACAAGGAGATTGGAGACACACTCTCCTGAGATGCAGCGTGCAACAAATGCAGCTCAGGTTATGGCATTGGGTATGGAGACCAATGAGCTTACCCGATCACTCATCGGTGGCGTCAGTGCAGTGGGTGAAGAGGCGACGGTCCTGACGGGAAAAGCAGTAATGATACGGGAAGTTAGGGAGGGAATGTCCGAGGGAGTGCAATCGATGGCACAGGCCATCAGGGAGGGGCTGGGTGAGGTAGCTGCTGCAATAAGGCCACACAGCCCAGCCAATCAAATGACACCCCCAAGAAGTGAACATTCACTGAGATGTGGATGAGACATGGCTGTAGCCTTTCTTTGCTGCTTTTGTTCTTGCTGCAGCTGTAGTAGCATTTTTCAAATTGAAATTGTTTTTAAAGTTTTGTAACTTTATAACTTGTGATCTTAGGGTTAAGTGATCTTAGTGTAAATGCCCTCAAATTTTGTAACTTATTTAATTTTGCATCTAAAAAGTGATCTTGAAGTTTAAGTGAACTTGAGTGTAAGATTTTTCACATGGAGATTGTTTTGTAACTTTACAAGTTTATAAGTGATCTTAAAGTCTTTAAGTGATCTTCAAGAGTCATATTAAAAAAGTAAAGTTTGATACAAATATTTTATTTGCGACATTTAACTTTTCAATAAAATATTTTTTCATTAAAACTGATTCACCTTCCATTAACACAACACAACGTAGGAACAACTGCAAAGAATAAACATGTCCATGCGCAACAGTGGTCGCAGAGCCCTCGGGCATCAGTAATTGAAGCGTTCATGGATGAGCTGCTGGCGCAAGGCTCGAGCAATCGTGAAAGGAGCACGATGGACGGCCCTTCTTCGACCTCGTGCTCCGGCATCAGTCACTTGCATGCTTTCCTGATCGTCATCATCCACATCCTGCTCTTCCGTAATACTATCATCATGCACTGGACCCTCACGTGGGTCTTCTGGTTCCACTACCAGCTCCTGCTGCCTCATGATGGCTAAGTTATGGACCATGCAGCACACAACAGTGAAGTGACCAACAAACTGAGGAGAGTATTGCAAGTGACCTCCGGAATGGTCCAGGCATCGGAATCGCTGTTTCAATATGCCAATGCTCCCCTCAACGATGCTGCGTGTCGCAATGTGCGCCATGTTGTTTTGACGGTCAGCTTCTGTCCATGTCACGCGTAGGGGCGTCATGACAAGCACCATCACTAGGGGGGTAGTGCTGCACAGGCTAAAGGGACTCAAGGTAGACAAGTCCCCTGGTCCTAATGAAATGATTCCCAGGGTATTAAAAGAGATGGCGGAAGTTATAGCAGTTGTATTCGTTATAATCTACCAAAATTCTCTGGACTCTGGGGCGGTGCCATCGGATTGGAAAGTAGCTAATGTAACACCTCTGACTAAAAAAGGAGCCAGACAAAAGGCAGGTGACTATAGGCCAGCAAGTTGAACATCTGTAGTGGGGAAAATGCTTGAAGCCATCATTCGGGAAGAAATAGCGGGACATCTAGATAGGAATAATGCAATCAAGCAGACGCAACATGGATTCATGAAGGGGAAATCATGTTTAACTAATTTACTGGGATACTTTGAGGATATAACGAGCATGGTGGATAGAGGTGTACCAATGGATGTGGTGTATTTACGATTTCCAAAAGGCATTCGATAAGGTGCCACACAAAAGGTTACTGCAGAAGATAAAGGTACGCGGAGTCAGAGGAAATGTATTAGCATGGATAGAGAATTGGCTGACGAACAAAAAGCAGAGAGTCGGGATAAATGGGTCTTTTTTGGGTTGAAAATCGGTGGTTAGTGGTGTGCCACAGGGATCGGTGCTGCGACCACAACGGTTTACAATATACATAGATGACCTGGAAGAGGGGACAGAGTGTAGTGTAACAAAATTTGCAGATGACACAAAGATTAGTGGGAAAGCAGGTTGTGTAGAGGACAGAGAGGCTGCAAAGAAATTTAGATAGGTTAAGCGAATGGGCTAAGGTTTGGTAGATGGAATACAATGTCGGAAAATGTGAGGTCATTCACCTTGGGGAAAAAAACAAACAGTAAAAGGGAATATTATTTGAATGGGGAGAAATTACAACATGCTGCGGTGCAGAGGGACCTGGGGGTCCTTGTGCATGAATCCCAAAAAGTTAGTTTGCAAGGCGAATGGAATGTTGGCCTTCATTGCGAGAGGGATGGAGTACAAAAGCAGGGAGGTCCTGCTGCAACTGTACAGGGTATTGGTGAGGCCGCACCTGGAGTACTGCGTGCAGTTTTGGTCACCTTACTTAAGGAAGGATATACTAGCTTTGGAGGGGGTACAGAGACGATTCACGAGGCTGATTCCGGAGATGAGGGGGTTGCCTTATGATGATAGATTGAGTAGACTGGGTCTTTACTCGTTGGAGTTCAGTAGGATGAGGGGCTATCTTATAGAAACATTTAAAATAATGAAAGGGATAGACAAGATAGAGGCAGAGAGGTTGTTTCCACTGGTCGGGGAGACTAGAACTAGGGGGCACAGCCTCAAAATACAGGGGAGCCAATTTAAAACCGAGTTGAGAAGGAATTTCTTCTCCCAGAGGGTTGTGAATCTGTGGCATTCTCTGCCCAAGGAAGCAGTTGAGGCTAGCTCATTGAATGTATTCAAATCACAGATAGATAGATTTTTAACCAATAAGGGAATTAAGGGTTCTGGGGAACAGGCAGGTAAGTGGAGCTTTGTCCACGGCCTATTCAGCCAAGATCTTGTTGAATGGCGGAGCAGGCTCGAGGGGCTAGATGGTCTACTCCTGTTCCTAATTCTTATGTTATGTTCTTATGAGCCAGGTGGTCAGGCCGTACCCTTTGTCTCCCAATAGCCGCTCTGCCCTTCTGGCTGCTGCTCAAACATGTCAGATATAATGCTGTCGCCTAGGATGAACGCATCATGGGTACTACCAGGGTATCTCGCATCGACTGACATGCGCCGCACATTGGAGTGGAAATCTTTCCTATTCCGGTACTGCTCAGAATCCTCCACAGGTGCTCGCAAAGCTATGTGGGTACAATCAATGCAACCCTGTAGCTTTGGGAAGCCGGCAATCCTGAAGAAGCCCACAGCCCTCTCGTGGATCGCTTGTGCATTCATTGGGAAATTGATGAAGTAATTCCTTCGCACATACAGTGCAGCCGTGAGCTGGTAAACGCAGGCATGTAATGCACGTTGAGATATGGCGCGCACATCTCCAGTTGGAGCCTGAAACGATCCCGAGGAATAGAAAGTGCAGCTGTTACCTTCACTTTAACAGACAAGGCAGCTCGTGCAGAGCACGGAGTGCAGCAGCATAGAGTGGCATTCGTGAGTTTGATAAATGGGTGAGTTTTAAGGGCAAGTGGGGGTGGCAGGTGCTGTTTTGTCTTGTTTTTCCTACCAGTGCTGACACTAGAGCAGCTGATAAGGAGTGAGAGAGTAGGAGATGGAGGCCCAGAGACCAGCCCAACCAGCTGCAAACAAAGATAGAGTGCGAAATCGAGAAGTGACTTCACAGCCAAGCTGATAAGTGGTTGGCTGTTCGACTGGTAAGTATAACTCTCTTTAGACTGACGTTTAGATTGGTTTAATTGACAGCAAACTACTAAGTAGCTGTTTGGTGTTTAAGTAAATTTTAGTAAGTAAATTAAATTAAGGATTAAGTCATGGCAGGAGAGGAGAGTTCAGACCAGAGTCATGCTCCTCCTGTGCTATGTGGGAAATCAGAGACACTTCCAGTGTCCTTGACTACTGTGTGTGCGGGAAGCGTATCTAGCTGCAGCTCCTGACAGACCGCATGACAGCACTGGAGCTGCGGATGGACTCACTCTGGAGCATGCGCGATGCTGAGAATGTTGTGGATAGCACATTTAGTGAGTTGGTCACACCGCAGGGAAGGTTTAGGACATATAGTGAATGGGTGACCAAGAGACAAGGCAAGAGCAGGAAGGTAGTGCAGGAGTCCCCTGCAGTCATCTCCCTCCAAAACAGATATAGCGTTTTGGATACTGTTGGGAGAGATGACTTACCAGGGGAAGGCACCAGCAGCCAGGTTCATGGCACCATGGGTGGCTATGCTGCACACAAAGGCGGGAAAGAGAGTGAGAAAGTTATAGTGATAGGGGACTCTATTGTAAGGGGAATAGATAGGAGTTTCTGCGGCCGCAACAAAGACTCCAGGATGGTATGTTGCCTCCCTGGTGCAAGGGTCAAGGATGTCTCGGAGCAGCTGCAGAGCATTCTGGAGAGGGAGGGTGAACAGCTAGTTGTCGTGGTACATGTCAGTACCAACGATATAGATAAAAAGCAGAAGAGGTCCTACAAACAATTTAGGGAGCTAGGAGTTAAATTAAAAAGTAGGACCTCAAAAAAGGTAGTAATCTCTGGATTGCTACCAGTGCCACGTGCCAGAGTAGAGGGAGAATGATATTTAGAATAAATACGTGGCTTGAGCAGTGGTGCAAGAGGGAGGGATTCAAATTCCTGGGACATTGGAACCAGTTCTGGGGGAAGTGGGACCGGTACAAAAGGGACAGTTTGCACCTGGGCAGGACTGGAACTGATGTCTGGGGGGTAACATTTGCTAATGCAGTTGGGGAGTGTTTAAACTAATATGGCAGGGGATGGGAACCAATGCAGGGAGACAGGGCGAAGTAATATGGAGTCAGAAACAGATGGTAGAAAGGTAAAAAGCAATAGTGGAAGGCCGAGTAAACAAAGGCAAGAAACAAAAAGGGCCACACTACGTCATAATTCTAAAAGGACAAAGGGTGTTAACAAAACAAGCTTGAAAGCTGTGTGTCTTAATGCAAGGAGTATCCGTAATAAGATGGATGAATTAACTGTGCAAATAGATGTTAACAGTAATGATGTGATTGGAATTAGAGACGTGGCTCCAGGATGATCAGGACTGGGAACTCAACATCCAAGGGTATTCAACATTCAGGAAGGATAGAATAAAAGGAAAAGGAGGTGGGGTAGCATTGCTGGTTAAGGAGGAGATTAATGCAATAGTTCGGAAGGACATTAGCTTGGATGATGTGGAATCTATATGGGTAGAGCTGCAGAACACCAAAGGGCAATAAACGTTAGTGGGAGTTGTGTACAGACCTCCAAACATTAGTAGTGATGTTGAGGAGGGCATCAAACAGTAAATGAGGGGTACATGCAATAAAGGTGCAGCAGTTATCATGGGTGACTTTAATATGCATATAGATTGGGCTAACCAAACTGGAAGCAATAGGGTGGAGGAGGATTTCCTGGAATGCATAAGGGATGGTTTTCGAGACCAATATGTCGAGGAACCAACTAGGTGGGAGGTCATCTTAGACTGGGTGTTGTGTAATGAGAGAGGATTAATTAGCAATCTTGTTGTGCGAGGCCCCTTGGGGAAGAGTGACCATAATATGGTGGAAAACTACATTAGGATGGAGAATGAAACAGTTAATTCAGAGACCATGGTCCAGAACTTAAAGAAGGGTAACTTTGAAGGTATGAGGCATGCATTGGCTAGGATAGATTGGCGAATGATACTTGAGGGGTTGACAGTGGATGGGCAATGGCAGACATTTAGAGACCGCATGGATGAACTACAACAATTGTACATCCCTGTCTGGCGTAAAAATAAAAAAGGGAAGGTGGCTCAACCGTGGCTATCAAGGGAAATCAGGGATAGTATTAAAGCCAAGGAAGTGGCATACAAATCGACCAGAAATAGCAGCGAACCCAGGGACTGGGAGAAATTCAGCAGAGGAGGACAAAGGGTTTGATTAGGGCAGGGAAAAGAGAGTACGAGGGGAAGCTTGCAGGGAACATTAAGACGGACTGCAAAAGCTTCTATAGATATGTAAAGAGAAAAAGGTGAGTAAAGACAAATGTAGGTCCCCTGCAGTCAGAATCAGGGGAAGTCATAACAGGGAACAAAGAAATGGCAGACCAATTGAACAAGTACTTTGGTTCGTTATTCACTAAGGAGGACACAAACAGCCTTCCGGATAGAAAAGGGGTCAGAGGGGGAAATTGATGGGATTGAAGGCCGATAAATCCCCAGAGCCTGATGGACTGCATCCCAGAGTACTTAAGGAGGTGGCCTTGGAAATAGCAGATGCATTGACAGTCATTTTCCAACATTCCATAGACTCTGGATCAGTTCCTATAGAGTGGAGGGTAGCCAATGTAACCCCACTTTTCAAAAAAGGAGAGAGAGAAAAAACAGGGAATTATGGACCGGTCAGCCAGACATCGGTAGTGGGTAAAATGATGGAATCAATTATTAAGGATGTCATAGCAGCGCATTTGGAAAGAGCTGACAAGATAGGTCCAAGTCAGCATGGATTTGTGAAAGGGAAATCATGCTTGACAAATCTTCTGGAATTTTTTGAGGACGTTTCCAGTAGAGTGGACAAGGGAGAACCAGTTGATGTGGTGTATTTGGACTTTCAGAAGGCTTTCGACAAGGTCCCACACAAGAGATTAATGTGAAAAGTTAAAGCACATGGGATTGGGGGTAGTGTGCTGATATGGATTGAGAACTGGTTGACAGACAGGAAGCAAAGAGTAGGAGTAAATGGGTACTTTTCAGAATGGCAGGCAGTGACTAGTGGAGTACCGCAAGGTTCTGTGCTGGGGCCCCAGCGGTTTACATTGTACATTAATGATTTAGACGAGGGGATTAAATGTAGTATCTCCAAATTTGCGGATGACACTAAGTTGGGTGGCAGTGTGAGCTGCGAGGAGGATGCTATGAAGCTGCAGAGTGACTTAGATAGGTTAAGTGAGTGGGCAAATGCATGGCAGTTGAAATATAATGTGGATAAATGTGAGGTTATCCACTTTGGTGGTAAAACAGAGAGACAGACTATTATCTGAATGATGACAGATTAGGAAAAGGGGAGGTGCAACAAGACCTGGGTGTCATGGTACATCAGTCATTGAAGGTTGGCATGCAGGTACAGCAGGCGGTTAAGAAAGCAAATGGCATGTTGGCCTTCATAGCGAGGGGATTTGAGTACAGGGGCAGGGAGGTGTTACTCCAGTTCTACAGGGCCTTGGTGAGGCCACACCTGGAGTATTGTGTACAGTTTTGGTCTCCTAACTTGAGGAAGGACATTCTTGCTGTTGAGGGAGCGTAGCGAAGGTTCACCAGACTGATTCCCGGAATGGCAAGAAAGACTGGATCAATTGGGCTTGTATTCACTGGAGTTCAGATGAATGAGAGGGGATCTCATAGAAACGTTTAAAATTCTGATGGGTTTAGACAGGTTAGATGCAGGAAGAATGTTCCCAATGTTGGGGAAGTCCAGAACCAGGGGTCACAGTCTAAGGATAAGGGGTAAGCCATTTAGGACCGAGATGAGGAGAAACTTCTTCACCCAGAGAGTGAAGCTGAAGAATTCTCTACCACAAAGTTGTTGAGGCCAATTCACTAAATATATTCAAAAAGGAGTTGGATGTAGTCCTTACTACTAGGGGAATCAAGGGGTTTGGCAAGAAAGCAGGAATGGGGTACTGAAGTTGCATTTTCAGCTATGAACTCATTGAATGGCGGTGCAGGCTCGAAGGGCAGAAGGGCCTACTCCTGCACCTATTTTCTATGTTTTTAAGTATTATGCGATTCAGCATCATTGACCGGATGAAATATATCAGAGGCTATTAAAAGAAGTCAGGGAGGAAATTGCAGAGTCTTTGACCATTTTTCAATCTTCCCTGGCTACTGGAGTTGTGCCAGAGGATTGGAGAACTACTAATGTTGTAATATTGTTTTAAAAGGGAGGAAGGGATAAACCGAGCAATTACACACCAGTTAGTTTAACCTCGGTGATGGGCAAATTACTGGAATCAATTCTGAGGGACAGTATAAACCTTCATTCAGAAAGACACAGATTAACCAAGGACAGTCAGCATGGATTTGTTAAGGGAAGGTCATGTCTGACTAACTTGGAGTTCTTCGAGGATCGATGAGGGCAGTGCATTTGATATAGTTTACATGGATTTTAGCAAGGCTTTTGACAAGGCCCCACATGGTAGGCTGATCAGAAAGTAAAAGTCCATGGGATCCAAGTGGGGTTCCACAGGACTCAGTACTCGGTCACTTACTTTTTGTAGTATATATTAATGATTTAGACTTAAATGTAGGGGGCATGATAAATAAATTTGCAAAAATTGGCTGTGTGGTTGAGTGAGGAGGAAAGCTCGAGACTACAGGAAGAAAATCAATGAACTGGTCAGTTGGGCAAAAAAGTGACAAATGGAATTTAATCTGGAAAAGTCTGAGGTAATGCATTTGGGGAGGGGCAACAAGGCAAGGAATACACAATAAATGGGAGGATACCAAGTGGTGTGGAGAAGCCTTACAGGTAGCAAGACAGGTTGATAAGGTTGTTAAAAAGGCATACGAAATTTTTTCCTTTATTCGCCACGGCATAGAAGACAAGAGCAGGGAAGTTATGCTAGAACTGTATACAACACTAGTTACGTCACAGCTCGAGTACTGCGTGTAGTTCTGGTCACCACATTACAGGAAGGATGTGATTGCGCTAGAAAGGGTGCAGAGGAGATTTACAGGGATGTTGCCTGGACTGGAGAATTTTTAGCTATGAGGAAAGATTGGATGGGCTGGGCTTGTTTTCTTTGGAACAGAGGAGGCTGAGGGGAGACCTGATTGAGATGTATAAAATTATGAGGGGCCTGGACAGAATGGATAGAAAGGACCCGTTTCCCTTGGCAGGGGGATCAATAACCATGGGACATAGATTTAAAGTAGTTGTTGGAGGGATTAGACGGAGATAAGGAAGGATTTCTTCACCCAGAGGATGGTGGGAGTCTGGAACTCACTGCTTGAAAGGGTGGTGGAGGCAGAAACCCTCATCACATTTAAAAAGTACTTGGGTGTGTTTGCTCGTGCTGTTGGGGAGGGGTTAAACTAATATGGCAGGGGGACGGGAACCTATGCAGGGAGACAGAGGGAAGTAGAATGGGGACAGAAGCAAAAGATAGAAAGAAGTAGTAAAAGTAAAAGTGGAGGGCAGAGAAAACCCAAGGCAAAAAGCAAAAAGGGCCACATTACAGCAAAATTCTAAAGGGGCAAAGTGTGTTACAAAGACAAGCCTGAAGGCTCTGTGCCTCAATGCGAAGAGTATTCGTAATAAGGTGGACGAATTAACTGCGCAGATAGCAGTTAACCGGTATGATGTAATTGGCATCACGGCGACATGGCTCCAGGGTGACCACAGCTGGGAACTCGACATCCAGGGCTATTCAACATTCAGGAAGGATAGACAGAAAGGAAAATGAGGAAGGGGTGGCATTGCTGGTTAAAGAGGAAATTAACGCAATAGTAAGGAAGGACATAAGCTTGGATGATGTGGAATCTGTATGGGTGGAACTACGAAATACTAAAGGGCAGAAAACGCTAGTGGGAGTCGTGTACAGACCACCAAACAGTCGTAGTGAGGTTGGAGACAGCAAACAAGAAATTAGGGATGCGTGCAACAAAGGTACAGCAGTTATCATGGGCGACTTTAATCTACATATAGATTGGGCTAACCAAACTGGTAGCAATGCAGTGGAGGAGGATTTCCTGGAGTGTATTAGGGATGGTTTTCTAGATCAATGTCGAGGAACCAACTAGAGAGCTGGCCATCCTAGACTGGGTGATGTGTAATGAGAAGGGACTAATTAACAAACTTGTTGTGCAAGGCCCCTTGGGGAAGTGTGACCATAATATGGTAGAATTCTTCATTAAGATGGAGAGTGACAGTGTTAATTCAGAGACTAGGGTCCTGAAATTAAGGAAAGGTAACTGCGATGGTATGAGACGTGAATTGACTAGAATAGACTGGCGAATGATACTTAATGGGTTGATGGTGGATAGGCAATGGCAAACATTTAAAGATCACATGGATGAACTTCAACAATTGTACATTCCTGTCTGGAGTAAAAATAAAACGGGGAAGGTGGCTCAACTGTGGCTAACAAGGGAAATTAAGGATAATGTTAAATCCAAGGAAGAGGCATATGCATTGGCCAGAAAAAGCTGCAAACCTGAGGACTGGGAGAATTTTATAATTCAGCAGAGGAGGACAGAGTTTAATTAGGAGGGGGAAAATAGAGTATGAGAGGAAGCTTGTTGGGAACAAGCTTCTATAGATATGCGAAGAGAAAAAGATTAGTGAAGATAAACAGAGGTCCCTTGCAGTCAGATTCAAGTGAATTTATAATGGGGAACAAAGAAATGGCAGAGCAGTTGAACAAATACTTTGATTCTGCCTTCACGAAGGAAGACACAAATAAATGTCCGGAAATACTAGGGGACCAAGGGTCTAGAGAGAAGGAGGAAGCTGAAGGTAATCCTTATTAGGCGGGAAATTGTTTTAGGGAAATTGATGGGATTGAAGGCCGATAAATCCCCAGGGCGCGATAGTCTACATCCCAGAGTACTTAAGGAAGTGGCCCTAGAAATAGTGGATGCATTGGTGATCATTTTCCAACAGTCTATCAACTCTGGATCAGTTCCTATGACTGGAGGGTAGCTAATATAACACCATTTTTTAAAAAAAGGGAGAGAAAACAGGTAATTATAGACCGGTTAGCCGGATGTCAGTGGTGGGGAAAATGTTGGAATCAATTATTAAGGATGAAATAGCAGCGCATTTGGAAAGCAGTGACAGGATCGGTCCAAGTCAGCATGGATTTATGAAAGGGAAATCATGCTTGACAAATCTTTATGAATTTTTCTGAGGATGTAACTAGTAGAGTGGACAAGGGAGAGCCAATGGATGTGGTGTACTTGGACTTTCAAAAGGCTTTTGACAAGGTCCCACACAAGAGATTGGTGTGCAAAATTAAAGCACATGGTATTGGGGGTAATGTACTGACGTGGATAGAGAACTGGTTGGCAGACAGGAAGCAGAGAGTTGGAATAAATGGGTTCTTTTCAGAATGGCAGGTAGTGACTCTTGGGGTGCCACAGGGCTCAGTGCTGGGACCCCAGCTATTTACAATGTACATCAATGATTTAGATGAAGGAATTGAGTAATATTTCCAAATTTGCAGATGACACCAAGCTAGGTGGCGGTGTGAGTGGTGAGGAGGACGCTAAGAGGCTGCAGGGTAACTTCGACAGGTTAGGTGAGTGGGCAGTATAATGTGGATAAATGTGAGGTTATCCACTTTGGTGGCAAAAACACGAAGGCAGAATATTATCTGAATGGAGGCAGATTAGGAAAAGGGGAGGTGCAACGAGACCTGGGTGTCATGGTACATCAGTCATTGAAAGTTGGCATGCAGGTACAGCAGGCGGTGAAGATGGAAATTGGTATGTTGGCCTTCATAGCGAGGGGATTTAAGTATAGGAGCAGGGAAGTCTTACTGCAGTTGTACAGGGCCTTGGTGAGGCCTCACCTGGAATATTGTGTTCAGTTTTGGTCTCCTAATCTGAGGAAGGACATTCTTGCTATTGAGGGAGTGCAGCGAAGGTTCACCAGACTGATTCCCGGGATGACAGAACTGACATACGAGGAGAGACTGGATCAACTGGGCCTGTATGCACTGGAGTTGGAAGGATGAGAGGGGATCTCTTAGAAACATATAAAATACCAATGGGACTGGACAGGTTAGATGCAGGAAGAATATTCCCGATGTTGGGGAAGTCCAGAGCCAGGGGACATAGTCTAAGGCTGAGGGGTAAGCCATTTCGGACTGAGATGAGGAGAAACTTCTTCACTCAGAGTTGTTAACCTGTGGAATTCCCTAATGCAGAGAGTTGTTGATGCCAGTTCACTGGATATATTTCAAGAGAGAGTTAGATATGGCCCTTACGGCTAAAAGGGATCATGGGGTATGGAGAGAAAGCAGGAAAGGGGTACTGAAGGAATGATCAGCCATGATCTCATTGAATGGTAGTGCAAGCTCAAAAGGGCCTACTCCTGCACTTATTTTCTATGTTTCTATGATCTTATTGAATGGTGGTGCAGGCTCAAAGGGCCGTATGGCCTACTCGTGTACCTATTTTCTATGTTTCTAAAGAGCCATAACCTACAGGGTTACTGACCTAGTGCTGGAAGGTGAGATTAGGCTGGGTAGCTCGTTTTCGACCGGCACGGACACGATGAGCCGAATGGCCTCCTTCTGTGTCACAATTTTCTAAGATTCAATGATTATGTAATCTGATCAAAACCTAAAAATTCAAGTGACTCTTGAATTTACAATGTAATTTTTGTTTCAGATCATAGTTTAAAAAATATCTTCCAAATGATTTGTAATAATTACTATGGCAAGATCAACATAATTTATCATTTTTTAACTTCAATTCTGGGGAAGTTACTGGAATCTATCACCACAGACAGTGTGACTGAGCACTTGACAGGGATCAGCATGGATTTGAAGGATACATCATGCATGACAAATCTAGTTGAATATTGAGAGATCACTTGCATGGAGGATAGAGGAATATCTATGGATGTTGTATAGATGGTCATCCAGAGGCATACAATAAGGTTTTGCACAAAAGATTAGCAAAAATGAGCATGCATGTAATGGGAGGCAAACTTATGACATGGGTCGGTAATTGGTTGGGAGGTCAGCGAGAGAGAGTAGGGATAAATGGCTTGTTCTTCGACTGACCAGTGTAATGCATGCACCTGTGAATATGCTCACAGGCTTGCAGAGCTGTTGCATTGTGAGTGGCTTAGCCATTGTGAGGCTTCACAAGCCTCAATAAAATCCCAGTCAGTTGGTCATCCACGATGAGGCATGCAGTTGTGAACTGGTAATGTGTAGTGTGATTGTTAAACTTTTGTTCATAAACCAACTAGCTCTTAATAGCAATGTGTTGCTATGAATTCTTTAGCAAAGAACCCATGAAGCAAATACATTACAACCGGGATGTGACAAATGGTATTTCCCAGGGATTTGTTCTGGGGCTTCAGCTTTTCACCATATATATTACTGATTTAAATGAGCAATGAAGAATTGCATATCCAAGTTTCAATGAGACACTGTGGAAAGCACAAAATGAAGTTCAATATGGGGCGTGTGAGATTATCCAGTTTGTGTACAAGAAAGATGAACTGGAATATTCTCTTATTGATGAGCAACTCAGCTGTGAGGGAGCAAAACAGATTTAGGTATCCACATACACAAATCACTAAAAGGTAGTGCACGTGTACAAAAAGTAATTAAAAAGGCGAATTGAACATTGGCCATTATCCCAAAGGGACTGGAATTCAAAAGTGAAGCAGTGATACTTCAGTTGTACAGAGCCTTCGTCAAGACTCCTTCTGGAGTACTGCATTCAGTTTTGGGTACTTAGCCTCAGGAAAAACATACTGGTCTGGGAAGGGGTACAGCTCAAATTCACCAGAATGATACCATAGCTTAGAGTTAAATTAAGAAAGCAGGTCACATAAACTTGGATTGTATTGCCTGGGAGTTCAAATGGTTGAGGGGGGGGGGGGGGGGGGCGGGTGATCTAATTGAGGTATTTAAAATGATCAAAGGATTTATTAGGGTAGATACAGATACTATTTCCGTTGGTGGGGAATGTAAATAGGAGAGCATAATCTTAAAATTAGAGCTGGATCATTTCGGAATGAAATTAGGAAACACTTTTTCACAAAGGGCAGTACAAATCCAGAACTCACTCTCTAACAAGGCTGTGGATGGTGGGTCAATTGATATTTTCAAGATTGAGATCTATAGATTAGTTAAGCAAGGTCATTTAGAAAACCATAATAGTCAAGCAGAGTCAGCATGGTTTTATGAAAGGGCAACCATGTTTGACAAATTTGCTCGAGTTCTTTGAGGATGCAACGAGCAGGGTGGATAGAGGGGAACCAGTGGATGTGGTGTATTTGAATTTCCAGAAGGCATTTGACAAGGTGCCACATAAAAGGTTACGGCACCAGAAAAGAGCTCACGGGTTTGGGGGTAATATATTAGTTAGCTACTCCTCTATCCATGCTAACAGGAAACAGAGTTGGGATACATGTGTTATTTACAGCTTGGCAAACTGTAACTAGTGGGATGCCACAGGGATCAGTGCTAGGGCCTCAACTATTTACAATCTATATTAAATGATTTGGATGAAGGGACAGAGTGTAATAATGTAGCTAAATTTGCTGATGTTACAAAGATAGGTGGGAAAGCGAGTTGTGAAGAGGACACAAAGGGCCCAAGTTTCCACCTGATTTTTTAGGAGCAACTGGTGGAGAACAGACTATCTTAGAAATCGCAATTCTCCACATTTTTTTTTTCTGCAGTTCTAGTCAGGTAGAACAGTTCTACTTTGGAACAGAATTTTTTCTTCAAAAGGGGGCGTGTCCGGCCACTGACGCCTGATTTGAAAGTTTCCACAGTGAAAACGTACTCCAAACTAAAGTAGAATGGAGCAAGTGAAGATTTTTGTAGAACTGAAAAAACCTGTTCTACACATTAAAAAATCAGGCGCAGGTTACAAATTAGGCGTCCAGAACGAGGTTGGGGGGGGGGGGGGGAAAAGAGAAGTCATTAAATTCTATAATAAATCCTTATTTATACTTATACAAATAAATCCAACCTGAATAAACATTTATAAGCAAAGAAAAGATTAAATAAACCATCTTCCTACCTGTGTGAAAGTGCTTCAGGAAGGCCTTTCGGGACCGAAGGCTGAACGGGCCGGCCAGAGACTTCAGGCAGGGTCAGTCCCCAGCACCAGATTTACAGGTAGGTGGCGTTGGGTCGGGGGGTGGGGGGGAAGAGAGAGAGAGAGAGAGAGAGAGAGAGAGAGAGAGAGAGAGAGAGAGAGAGAGAGAGAGAGAGAGAGAGAGAGAGAGTCGGATCCAGTCCGGGAGCGGGAGTCGGGTCGGGTCCAGTGGGGGGGGGCGGGAGCGCGGGTCGGTCCAGTGGGGGGATGGGGAGCGGGAACAGGAGCGCGGGTCGGTCGGGGGGGGGGGGGCGCGGGTGTCGGGTCTGGTCCGGAGGCAGGGTGGGGGGGAGCGGGTGTCGGGTCTGGTCCGGAGGCCGGGGGGGGGGGGGGGGGGAAAAGAGAGTGTGTCGGGTCTGGTCGGGGGGGGGGGGAGCAGGAGCTGGCCGTGGGAGGAGCCTTATTCACGAACCCCAGTGAGGCCATTCAGCCAGGGCTAGGGGCTGCGTGCTTCGGGCCCCTCCCACACAGTTCGGCGCCTGGAGCTACTGCACTTGTGTGCCCACTGTAGCGCGCACGTGCAGAGGTCCCGGCTCTGTTTTCAGCGCAGGGTCCTGGCTCCGCCCCCTATAGCTCGTGCTGGCTGCGCCGAGGGCCAGAGGACCTGCAAGTAGGTGGAGAATACCGAGGACTTTTTTAGGTGCACTTTGTGGCGCGAAAAACGGGCGCCCAGCTCGGAGGGGCGCCCGTTTTTTTTCTTGTGGAAACTTGGGCCCAAAGAATCTGCAAAGGGATATAGATAGGTTAAGCAAGTGGGCAAAAATTTGGCAGATGGGATATAGGGCCCAAGTTTCCACATGATTTGCGCCTGATTTTTAGGAGCAACTGGTGGAAAACGGACTATCTTAGAAATTGCAATTCTCCACATTTTTTTTTCTGCAGTTCTAGTCAGGTAGAACAGTTCTACTTTGGAACAGAATTTTTTCTTCAAAAAGGGGGCGTGTCCGGCCACTGACGCCTGATTTCAAAGTTTCCACAGTGAAAACGTACTCCAAACTAAAGTAGAATGGAGCAAGTGAAGATTTTTGTAGAACTGAAAAAACCTGTTCTACACATTAAAAAAAAAATCAGGCGCAGGTTACAAATTAGGCGTCCAGAACGAGGTGGGGGGGGGGGGGGGGGGGGGGGGAGGGGAAGTCATTAAATTCTACAATAAATCCTTATTTATACTTCTACAAATAAATCCAACCTGAATAAACATTTCTAAGCAAAGAAAAGATTAAATAAACCATCTTCCTACCTGTATGAAAGTGCTTCAGGCACGGAGAATGCTGCAGCCAGCCTGAGGCGCCCGTTCTTCCCGCAGGGGGGCGGGGGGAGGAGAGAGAGAGAGAGAGAGAGAGAGAGAGAGAGAGAGAGAGAGAGAGAGAGAGAGAGAGAGAGAGAGAGAGAGAGAGAGAGAGAGAGAGAGAGAGAGCGCCAGTTCTTCCCACGGGGGGGGGGGAAGGCTGCAAGTGCTGATGGCAATGTGCTTTTATTAAAAAAATTTCAAAAATTAAACAGCTACAAAGAACTACAAAAATGGCCGAGTGCCAATATTTTTTTCACACTGAGCATGCGCGAACGTTCCAACGCGCACACGCAGCGTTGCCGGCAGGAAAAAAACTAATTTAAATAGTACCCGCCCCCTCCCACTTACAAAATCGGCACGAGTGTAGGCTCCGCCCCCCTGGGCGCCACGCCAGGCAGACAAGGAGCTGCAGAACGCTCCAGAATCGCGATTTTTTTTTTAGGCGCCGTTTTAGGCCCGAAAAACGGGCGCCCAGCTCGGAGGGGCGCCCGTTTTTTATCATGTGAAAATTTGGGCCCATAATGTGGGAAAATGTGAGGTAGGAAGAATAAAAAAGCAAATTATTTAAATGGAGAGACTTCAAAATGCTGCAGTACAGAGGGATCTGAGGGTGCTTGTACATGACATACAAAATGTAAGCATGCAGTTACAGCAAGTAATTAAGATAAATGGAATGTTGGCCTTTATTGCAAGGGAGACAAAGTATAAAAGTAGAAAAGTCTTGCTGCAACTATACAGGGTGTTGGTGAGACCAGAGCTGGAGTACTGCATATAGTTTTGGTCTCCTTATATAAAGGAGAGATATATTTGCATTGGAGGCAGTTCAGAGAAGGTTCACTAGGTTGATTTCGGAAATGAAGGGGTTGTCTTATGAAGAAAGATTGAGCAGGTTGGGGCTATACTCATTCGGCTGGATTTTTGGGTCCTTTGCAACCAGGCTTTCACCGTGTTTTGACCCTCAGCGGTGAAAAATGGAGCGCTCAGCTGTTTTTCACCCAGTCGAGATCCTTGATTCGTTTTTTGCGGCGGCTTAGAAACACCACCAGCAAGAGCTGCGGCAGGTGTGCAACGGCTCGCATTGCGATACCACTGCGAGTTGAGACTCACCTGACGCGCCCTGCGATGACTGCCAGGGAAAAAACAGCGGTCCAGTCTGCTGGGGACAGTAAATTGGAAAAACTGAAAAAAGTTAGTTTTTATTTTTTTTATATTTTTGCATCAATGTGTGAGGTAAGGGTGTTGCCAATATTTTTTGAACGTTTTTTTGAATTTGGCCATTCTTGGAGCACTTCCAGCCCCGGACTAAAGTTGGCGAGGATCCCGCAAAAATAGTTCAACGCTTCCCTTTGCATTGCGCCGTGCAGACTCCAAATGACGGAAGTTGAGCAATTAATCGGTAACATAATTGGGCGATAATAAAGGCAGGCAAGTGGAGTTTAGGTACAGATCAGCCATGATCGAACTGAATAGTGGAGCAGATGTGAGGGGCTGAATGGACTACTCTGCTCATCCTATGTAATCACACTACTGATATTATAGAAGGGAAATAAAAAATGCTTGATAATGCCTTCAAAATGTGTCTGCAATTCAATACTTATGTGGAGCTCTAATGGTGCTAGAAGTGTATACAAAGCCCAAATCTAAAAATATATTGTATGCACCTCTGCAATTCAGACTCCGTTATTTAACATGGAACTTAAAAATAAATTTGTTTTCTTTAAAGATGGAGGAACACTGACCACAGTTTGCAAATAAATAAACAATGAATGTTGGATAGAAATGCAAAATTAAAGGGTCTAATGTGGTGCAACCTGAGGAAGTGTGTGTTTGAAGACCAGGCCCACAAAACTACCACCAAGCTCATGGTCTACAGGGCTGTGGTAATACCTGCCTTCTTGAATAGCTCAGAGACATGGACCATGTACAGTAGACTAAGTTGCTGGAGAAATATCACCAGCCATGTCTCCGCAAGATCCTACAAATCCCCTGGGAGGACAGGCGCACCAACATCAGCGTCCTCATTCAGGCTAACATCCCCAGCATTGAAGCACTGACCACACTCGATCAGCTCCGCTGGGCAGGCCACATAGTCCGCATGCCAGACACGAGACTCCCAAATCAAGTGCTCTACTCAGAGATCCTTCACAGCAAACAAGCAAAAGGTGGGCAGCGGAAACGTTACAAGGACACCCTCAAAGCCTCCCTGATAAAAGTGCAACATCCCCACTGACACCTGGGAGTCCCTGGCCAGAGACCACCCTAAGTGGAGGAAGTGCATCCAAGAGGGCACTGAGCACCTCGAGTCTCAACGCCGAGAGCATGCAGAAATCAAGCGCAGGCAGCGGAAAGAGCCTGCGGCAAACCAGTCCCACCCACCCCTTCCCTCAACGACTATCTGTCCCACCTGTGACAAAGTTTGTGGCTCTCGTATTGGACTGTTCAGCCACCAAAGAACTTACTTCAGGAATGGAAGCAAGTCTTCCTCGATTCCAAGGGACTGCCTATGATGATGACATTCATATCAAATATTCAAAACAAAAGTTTTTTTTGTAAAACACAAAACCTTTGTTTAGCATTCAGTATATGTTTTCCTTTAGTCAGCTCATGGCAAAAAGCAACCCAAAAACAAGCTCCAGATCTCTGCCCGAGTAACATTTGGGCCCAAGTTTCGGCTGGAGTTGCTCCTATTTTTTTTTTTTTGGAGCAACTAGTTTAGTTTGGAGTATCTTAGAAATCGCAATTCTCGGCATTTACTTTGCTCCAGTTCTAGAGAGAGTTAGTTTAGTTTCGTTTTATTCATTTTTTTTCCCCAAAAGGGGGCGCTACCAGCCACCTACGCCTGTTTTGCAAGTTTAGGCAGCGAACAGTTACTCCGTTCTAAGTTAGTTTGGAGTAAGTGTCGACTTTTGTACACTCAGAAAAACCTTGCGTACACGTTAGAAATTAGGCGCAGGTAGCCAGAGACGTGGAGAGGGGGGGAAGGGAAGTTAGGGGATTTGCCAAAGCATTAAACATTTTACTTTTAGCAATAAAGAGCCATCAACAATAAATATGATAAATAAAATAAAATCAAAAATAAAAAGAATTTTTTTTAAAAATCAATAAATCAGTAAATAAAAATTACTGCAGCACCTATCCATTCGGGAGCACCGGGAGCCCTCCAACAGCACACGCAGCCCTGCCTGCCGAAGAGCTGGTCGGGCGGGCCCCGCTGCCAAAGAACTGCTCAGGCTGCCCCATCGCAGAGGTGGTGTTCGGGCAGGCTGGCGAGGAGGCCTCGAGGTAAGGGCAGTGGCGAGGCGAGGGACGGTGAGACAGACAGGCCACTCGGCCCAGGATAGGGATGGCGAACATCGCGACGTCCCTTCGGCCAGGGATAGGGTTGTCCGGATACAGGACGCGCTAGGAGCTACTGCGCATGTGTGCGCAGCTGCCGGCACTCTTTTCGGCGCAGGGCTGCTTGTGCTGCGTGCGCCGACTGCTAAACAGGCCTGCTGAACACAGAATTGAGATACAAGTTTTAGCCGTGCTTTTAATTCTACAAAATAGACGGGCCTCTCGGAGGTACGCCGTTCTGCGGGACAGACAAAACTTTGCCCCATTTTTGAGGGTGGGGGGAGTGGGGCTATGTAAGCACTGATGAGGTAGGATGTAGTCATTAATACAAAAGAAAGAAATGACTAACTTTTTTTTTAAATTACAAAATACCAATCTCCAAATTTACACTACATCAGGATTTGATTTTTCTAAGTTTTTAAAAAAATACACAAGCAATGAACATATTATAGCCAAAAAGTGAACAATACAAGACTCAGGAGATATTGTAACCAATATACAGGTACAGCGTCGATAATCCGGAGTTCCAGAATCCGGACACTGGGACGATCAGTGGTGGGATCGTCCGGAATCCAGAAAATGTTCCGGAATCCGGACCCTTGCCTCAGGCCATCGCCGACCTTTCCCCCACCTCAAAGACGTTCCGAAGTCCGGAAATTTACAAATCTGGGCTCAGGACGTCATAAAGACGTTCCGAAGTCCGGAAATACAGAGAATCCGGAGTGGCCTTGGCCCCGGATTTTCGACACTGCAGCTCTATATATGTGTTTGACTTTTTTTTTTAAAAAAACAAATTCACAGAAAGACAAGAGCTGCACAAACAAAAGATTGTACTAATCCAAAATTATGCATAGGAAGATTTCCATTCGTATACTCCTTTTCTCATTCTCTCCTTTTATGGCTCCTCCCCTCCTGATGTGTCATCTAGTATTCCCTGGCAGAGAAATCAGAAAGCCAGCCTGTTCCCAAACCAGTTTCCTAGAAATATTAATTTTACGTAGAAGTTACAGCACAGAACCAGGCGGTTTGACCTGACCAGACTGGATTGGTATTTATCCTCCACAGGTGCAGCAGTCCTAATCCCACATGCCTACTTGGTTTCCGATATTCCTTTTTCCTTCAGCCAATTATCTAACCTATTGTTAAATGTGGACATGGAGTTAGTGATTGAAGCAGAGACCATGAGTGCATTCCACAGTCTCGCAATCATGTGTGAAAGATAGTTTCTTCTGCTCACGGTCCTAAATCTAACATTTAAATCATATACTTGTGTCTTATTATTCCAACCCAGGATGGCTGGTCTGCCAAATGTCCTGCTATGAGCCTCTACCCAACAGCATGGACAAGAAGTAACCAGAGGACAGACATGCACGTGATCATTTCATGGTATCATAGTGAAGCATCAGTGTGCTACCCAAGATGACAACCTACCTAAATGCTATGTTTACCAGTTAAATCAATGAGAGCTCATGGGGTATCGTGTTGCATTTTGACCCGTATTGTAGATGTAAAACAAAAAAAAAAAAACAACTTTACCTGGTACAAAGTAATTTCCATCCACCAAATACAAACCAGCCTAGCCCTCGTTTTTTCTGAGTAACTCTAGCTTTTGGTAATGTGTGATAGTCACTCTCATCATTTTCAAAACCTTCTTCCGACATCATCAATGGCATCTCATCTAAACTGGATGACTCATCTTCCACTTGATATCTGTGGTCAGAAATAAAACAAGGTTAACCTAGCACCATTAATACATATTGCACACAATATTAATTAATTCAAAGGATTGTCAGGCAGTTAAAATGGCTTATTTGGTCTAAAGTCATAAAGCTTTAATAGTGTGTTTATCTGCAAGACATGAACATAATGGATGCAAGTATTGGGAATGTTATAAAGTCCATACTTGTAGTAGGTAACTATATTCTTTGCATGAAATTCAGCGGCCACTTGTAATGGGGATCTGTTGTCACCTGTGAGCAGGGGAAAATAAGTCACCGAGAGAGAGACTTCCCTTGAGGCGATTCATTCTCCTGCATTGCCCCCAACCCCCACCCCAATGATGAAACATTCATCCTCTGCAATTCTGCAAACTTTGGCTTGATCCAATGCAAATCTGAAATCTGTCAGTACCAGTGTTATCCGATCATATTAGAACTGAAAGGGCTCTCCCTGTAGTCATCTGCTGTAAAAGACTGGTCATAAGGAAATACATAGTACTGAAGAAAATCTAAGAGAATGTTCCTCATTTGATGATTTACCCCTGCACCTACATGTGCACAAGTATAAAAATTCTTCATCTCTACAAGCCAGACAATGATTTTATATCACTTAAACATGCTATGGCAACCTGTTAAGTCCCTAGGGTCCTTAGAAATAGTTCTCCTTCCAGCCACCCCCACAACACTGTGCCCAAAGCTCTTTTTTTTTTTTAAAAAGACTTGTCATTTTTTTCCCCCAGATGACAGATCTCCCATGGTACTGTTCCACAGGTAATCTGGGACCTGTCGCACTGTCCCACAGCAGCCTAAATGTGACCTTTCAATATAATGCAGCAATTTTACTAAACATGTAGATCAACTCAATGATGCAAGGTAAAAGTATTACATTAGAGACTGAAAAATACAATTTCACAGATAGAATTTTTATTATGTTATTCTCCTGCTTTTTCTCTTTCCGTCCCTAGTCATCATCTAATGTCAATATGCCACCTCTCATCTATCCTCTCTCATATACTCTGCCCTGTAAAATCCTTACACCAACACTTCATTACTCTACCACCTTCCTACTCTCGTGCCGCTATCCCAGACTTGACTCCCTTTTAGACAAGCCTGCAGCTGCCCTCTGTGCCTTTCTTGGCATTCTCTGAAGGGCCCACCGTGGCACTCGTAGCGTAGCTGTCTCCTCATAAGCAGCAACCCCAACTGTCCCATCCTACTGTCTCACCGACCTTACCACCAGCTTGCCCAGGGAGGGCTAACCTTGCAAATCTCCTCCCCGTCCAACTCATCCCTCCAAGCAGTAACAGTGTGTATTCTGGCAGTAGATCAGCCATCACGGATGATCTCAAAATCTCCTTGCAGAATGTCCGTTCACTTTCAAATAAGGCCCTTGCCATCCATTACCTTATTGTGAATGACTGCATTGACATCATGGCACTAACGGAAACTTGGCTGAGGGATAATGGCCCCAAGTTTCCACACGCGGCGAAAAAGGTGCCCCTCCGAGCTGGGCGCCTGTTTTGAGCCGAAAACGGCGCCTGAAAAAAAAAAACACGCTATTCTCGAGCTCCTTGCAGCTCGATGTCTGCTTGGCGCGGCGCACAGGGGGCGGAGCCTACCACTCGCGCCGATTTTGTAAGTAGGAGGGGGCGGGTACAATTTAAATGAGTTTTTTTGGTGCCGGCAACCCTGCGCGTTGGAGCGTTCGCGCATGCGCAGTCTGAAGTAAACATTGGCACTCGGCCATTTTAAAAAGTGCTGCAGGAAAAGTGAAAATTTGTTTATTGAACCCTTGCAACGGCTTGTATTTTAATTTTCTTGATATTTCTGTGTGTGAGGGAGTGCTTTTAGCAGCACTGCTGAATAAATCACCTGCTGAATTAATGTTGGCTCTTTAACCAGTGTTACTGCAGCAACTGTGCATTTTAATTCAGCCTTTTGCAACTCGTTACCGTTTCAATCTCCACCACTCATTCTGTAATTAAAGATAGACTGTGATAAACGGGACACATGCACTTGTTTCAGACTATTCAAATTCTTTGCAGCTGTTCAACATTTTTTTCAATAAAACCACATTGCCCTTCCATGATCAGTACTGAGGCTTCTTGCTGCTTTCTCCCCCTGCCGTTGGTCGGTCCCGACGGCAAACGGCTGCCTCAAGCACTGAGGCTTCTTGCAGCTTTCTCCCCCTGCCATCGGTCGGTCCCGACGGCAAACCGCTGCTGAAAGGCCTGCCTGAAGCACTTTCACACAGGTAGGAACATGGTTTATTTAATCTTTTCTTATAAATTTTTATTCAGGTTGGATTTATTTATATAATATTTGTATAAGTATAACTAAAGATTGATTGTAGAATTTAATGACTTCTCTCTCTCCTCCCCCCCCCCCCCCCCACCTCGTTCCCGACACCTAATTTGTAACCTGTGCCTGATTTTTTAATGTATAGACAAGGTTTTTTCAAGCGTACAAAAATCTTCACTTGCTCCATTCTAAGTTAGTTTGGAGTACGTTTTCACTGTGGAAACTTTCAAATCCAGCGTCAGTGGCTGGACACGCCCCCTTTTGAAAAAAAAATTCTGTTCAAAAGTGAAACTGTTCTACTGGACTAGAACTGCAGAAAACTTAAATGTGGAGAATTCCGATTTCTAAGATACTCCGTTCTCCACCAGTTGCTCCTAAAAATCAGGAGCAAATCATGTGGAAACTTGGGGCCAATGACACTACCTTTAAATCGAAGCCTCCCCTCCCAGCTATACCTTTCACCACTTGCCCCACCCAGACCACTGTGGTGGCAGTATAGCTCTCATCACTAATTCATAACTTGGTCTGGCCCCCTACTCCTCTGGCACTTGCTCATCTTTTGAAGATCTCATCTTATTCCACCCCTCTCATTCTCTACCGCCCACCCAACTATGATTAAAACTTTATCACTGATATATCCTCACTGCTTTCCTCCCTCAGCCTATGCGCCGAGCGACTTTTCATCCTCGGTGACTTCAACCTCCATCTCAATTCAGCATGCTCTCTCTCTCTTCTGAGTTCACTACCCTCCTGTCCTCCCTTAATCTCTCCCTCCATGTAAATTCCTCAACCCATATTCACAGCCTCCCCCCCCTTGACTTTGCAATCTCTCGTGACCTTGCTATTCCAACCATATCAATTGAAGACGAGACCATCTCTGACCATTTCCTTGCATCACTCTCGACCCACATCCCCCTTCCCCAATCCAAACCTACTTCCTTCTGCATCCAGCCCTGGAAAAAAAACTCTACAAACGCTCTTACAACTGCACTTATCAACTCAACACTGTCCAACCTTTGACCCTCTTAATAATGACATTTCTGCAGCTACTGATATGCTCAACCACACCCTCACCACCACCTTCAATGCCCTAGTCCCTATTAAAAAGATTACTCTCTCCCACGCCGGCCATTCCCCAGGTATGGCCTTCATCTTCATTCCCTCAAGTCAAATGGGCGCAGACTTGAATGGATGTGGCAGACAACTGGTTTAGCCATTCACCACCAAATCTGGCTCGAACACAACACATTATTGGTTTCTACTCTAGTCTACAAAAAATGCTCACTATTCCAGGATCATTCTGGATTGCAAAAATAATCCCTAGCTACTATTCTCTACTGCTAACTGTCTCCTTAAACCCCCCCCTCCCCTGTCCACACCATATTCACCAAGTGTGACGAGCTCATGGACTTCTTTGTCTCAAAGATTGAGACCATCTGATCAGCTGCCTCTGCGAGTGTGAGAGGAAACTTCATCAGAGCTCCTACCTGCCTTAGCCTCATATCTTTCTCTAGATTCGCTTTGATCTCCCCAAACTCATCTTGTCCATGAGACCCACTTCCTGCTCTCTCGACCCTATTCCCACTAAATTGACCACACAACGTCTTTTTTTGGCTCCCACGTTAGCTGACATTGTTAACGGTTCTCTCTCCTTCAAATGTGCTGTCATCACCCCTCTCCTCAAAAAGCCAACCCTTGACCCCACTTTGATTGCTAGCCATCACCCCACCTCAACCTCCCTTTCCTGTCCAAAGTACTTGAACGTATTGTCGCCTCCCAAATCCATGAATTCAATGTTTGAATCCCTTCATACTGGTTTTCGCCCTCGCCACAGTACCAAATTGGCTCTCAAAGTTACAAATTACATCCTTTGGGAGTGCGTTGCGGAATTGGAGCTGAGGGTGGATTCACTCTGGAGCATCCACGATGCTGAGAATGACATAAGTGGCACGTGCAGTGAGTTGGTCTTACCGCATGAGAAGGATCCACAGCCAGCTAGGGAATGGAAGACCAGCAGGAAGAGTACTACAAAGAAGGTAGTGCAGGGGTCCCATCTGGTCATCCCCTGCAAAACAGATACACTGTTTTGAGTGCTTTGAGGGAGATGACTCATTAAGGGAGAGCAACAGCAGCAAAGTTCATGGCACCGTGGCTGGCTCTGTTGTACAGGAGGGCATAAAAGAGAGTGGGAGCGCGATAGTGATAGGGGATTCAATCATAAGGGGAATAGATAGGCCTTTCTGCGGCCGCAATCGAGACTCCAGGATGGTATGTTGCCTCCCTGGTGCAAGGGTCAAGGATGTCTCCGAGCGAGTGCAGGACATTCTGAAAAGGGAGGGAGAACAGCCAGTTGTCGTGGTGCACATTGGTACCAACGACATAGGTAAAAAAAAAAGGGATAAGGTCCTACGAGACGAATTTAAGGAGCTAGGAGTTAAATTAAGTAGGACCTCAAAAGTAGTAATCTCAGGATTGCTACCAGTGCCACGTGCGAGTCAGAGTAGGAATCGCAGGATAGCACAGATGAATACGTGGCTTGAGCAGTGGTGCAGCAGGGAGGGATTCAAATTCGTGGGGCATTGGAACAGGTTCTGGGGGAGATGGGACCAGTACAAACCGGACGGTCTGCACTTGGGCAGGAACGGAACCAATGTCCTAGGGGGAGTGTTTGCTAGTGCTGTTGGTGAGGAGTTAAACGAATATGGCAGGGGGATGGGAAACCAATACAGGGAGACAGAGGGAAACAAAAAGGAGACAAAAACAAAAGACAGAAAAGAGATGAGTAAAAGTGGAGGGCAGAGAAACCAAAGGCAAGAAACAAAAAGGGCCACTGAATATAAAAGGGCTGCAGGAGGGGTAAAAACTAAAAATCATGGTTTAAAAACTAGGATGAAAACACTACCTAAATGCACGCAGCATTAGAAATAAAGTAAATGAGTTGACGGCACAAATCATTACAAATGGGTATGATTTGGTGGCCATTACAGTGACATGGTTGCAAGGTGGCCAGGACTAGGAATTAAACGTACAGGGGTATCTGACGATTCGGAAAGATAGGCAGGAAGGTAAGGGAGGTGGGGTAGCTCTGTTAATAAGGGATGATATCAGGGCAGTTGTGAGGGATGATATTGGCTCCAATGAACAAAATGTTGAATCATTGTGGGTGGAGATTAGAGATAGTAACGGGAAAAAGTCACTCGTCGGCGTAGTTTATAGGCCCCCAAATAATAACTTCATGGTGGGGCGGGCAATAATCAAGGGAATAATGGAGGCATGTGAAAAAGGAACGGCAGTAGTTATGGGGGATTTTAACCTACATATCGATTGGTCAAATCAAATCGCAGGGGGTAGCCTGGAGGAGGAATTCATAGAATGCATACGGGATTGTTTCTTAGAACAGTATGTAACAGAGCCTACAAGGGAGCAAGCCATTTTGGATCTGGTCCTGTGTAACGAGACAGGAAAAATAAATGATCTCCTCATAAAAGATCCTCTCGGAATGAGTGATCACAATATGGTTGAATTTGTAATACAGATTGAGGATGAGGAAGTTGTGTCAGAAACGAGCGTACTATGCATAAACAAAGGGGACTACAGTGGGATGAGGGCAGAGTTGGCTAAAGTAGACTGGAAACAAGGACTAAACGGTGGCACAATTGAGGAACAGTGGAGGACTTTTAAGAAGCTCTTTCATAATGCACAAAAATATATTCCAGTGAAAAAGAAGGGCGGCAAGAGAAGAGATAACCAGCCATGGATAACCAAGGAAATAAAGGAAAGTATCAAATCAAAGACCAATGCGTATAAGGTGGCCAAGGTTAGTGGGAAACTAGAGGATTGGGAAAATTTTAAGCAACAGCAAAGAATGACTAAAAAAGCAATAAAGAAAGGGAAGATAGATTACGAAGGTAAACTTGCGCAAAACATAAAAACAGACAGTAAAAGCTTTTACAGATATATAAAACGGAAAAGAGTGACTAAAGTAAATGTTGGTCCCTTAGAAGATGAAAAGGGGGATTTAATAATGGGAAATGTGGAAATGGCTGAGACCTTAAACAATTATTTTGCTTCGGTCTTCACAGTGGAAGACACAAAAACCATGCCAAAAATTGCTGGTCATAGGAATGTGGGAAGGGAGGACCTTGAGATGATCACTATCACTAGGGAGGTAGTGCTGGACAGACTAATGGGACTGAAGGTAGACAAGTCCCCTGGTCCTGATGAAATGCATCCCAGGGTTTTAAAAGAGATGGCGGAAGTTATAGCAGATGCATTTGTTATAATCTACCAAAATTCTCTGGACTCTGGGGAGGTACCAGCGGATTGGAGAACAGCTAATACAACGCCTCTGTTTAAAAAAGGGGGCAGGCAAAAGGCAGGTAACTATAGGCCGGTTAGTTTAACATCTGAAGTGGGGAAAATGCTTGAAACTATTAAGGAAGAAATAGCGGGACATCTGGATAGGAATAGTGCAATCAAGCAGACGCAGCATGGATTCATGAAAGGGAAATCATGTTTAACTAACTTACTGGAATTCTTTGAGAATAGAACGAGCATGGTGGATAGAGGCGTACCGATGGATGTGGTGTATTTAGATTTCCAAAAGGCATTAGATAAGGTGCCACACAAGGTTACTGCAGAAGATAAAGGTACGCGGAGTCAGAGGAAATGTATTAGCATGGATAGAGAATTGGCTGGCGAACAGAAAGCAGAGAGTCGGGATAAATGGGTCCTTTTCCGGTTGGAAATCAGTGGTTAGTGGTGTGCCACAGGGATCAGTGCTGGGACCACAACTGTTTACAATATACATAGATGACCTAGAGGAGGAGACAGAGTGTAGTGCAACAAAATTTGCAGATGACACTAAGATTAGTGGGAAAGCGGGTTGTGTAGAGGACAGAGAGAGGCTACAAGGAGATTTGGATAGGTTAAGCGAATGGGCTAAGGTTTGGCAGATGGAATACAATGTCGGAAAGTGTGAGGTCATCCACCTTGGGGGGAAAAAAAAAAACAGCAAAACGAAATATTATTTGAATGGGGAGAAATTACAACATGCTGCGGTGCAGAGGGACCTGAATCCCAAAAGGTTAGTTTGCAGGTGCAGCAGGTAATCAGGAAGGCAAATGGAATGTTGGCCTTCATTGCGAAAGGGATGGAGTACAAAAGCAGGGAGGTCCTGCTGCAACTGTACAGGGTATTGGTGAGGCCGCACCTGGAGTACTGCGTGCAGTTTTGGTCACCTTACTTAAGGAAGGATATACTAGCTTTGGAGTGGGTACAGAGACGATTCACTAGGCTGATTCCGGAGATGAGGGGGTTACCTTATGATGATAGATTGGGTCTTTACTCCTTGGAGTTCAGAAGGATGAGGGGTGATCTGATAGAAACATTTAAAATCATGAAAGGGATAGACAAGATAGAAGCAGAGAGGTTGTTTCCATTGGTGGGAGAGACTAGAACTAGGGGGCATAGCCTCAAAATACAGAGGAGCCAATTTAAAACCGAGTTGAGAAAGAATTTCTTCTCCCAGAGGGTTGTGAATCTGTGGAATTCTCTGCCCAAGGAAGCAGTTGAGGCTGGCTCATTGAATATTTTCAAGTCAAAGATATAGATTTTTAAGCAATAAGGGAATTAAGGGTTACGGGGAGAGGCCGGGTAAGTGGAGCTGAGTCCACGACCAGATCAGCCATGATCTTGTTGAATGGCGGAGCAGGCTCAAGGGGCTAGATGGCCTACTCCTGTTCCTAATTCTTATGTTCTTATGTTCTTATGACAAAAGGTAAACTTTCCTTCCTCGTCCTTCTGGACCTGTCTGCATCCTCCTCCAATGTCCAGCTAGGTGGGACTGCACTCGCCTGGTTATCTACCTAATCATAGCCAGAAAATCTCCTGCAATGGCTTCTCTTACCACTCCCGCATCATTACCTCTGGTGTCCCCCAAGGATCTGTCTTTGGGACCCCCTCTTATTTCTCATCTATATGGTGCCCCTTGGTGACATCATCCAAAATCAGAGAGTCAGTTTCCGTGTATGCTGACGACATCCAGCTCTTCATCTCCACCTTGTCTCTCGACCCCTGCTTGGTATCTAAATTGTCAGATTGCTTGTCCGACATCCAGTACTGGATGAGCAGAAATTTTCTCCAATTAAATATTGGGAAGACCAAAGCCATTATCTTTGGTCCCCGCCACAAACTGCGTTCCCTAACCACGGACTCCATCCCTCTCCCTAGCATCAATCAGAGGGTGAACAAGTATGTTCGCAACCCAAGAGTTATATTTGACCCTGAAATGAGTTTCCAGCCACACATCCGAGGCATAACTAAAATCGCCTTTTTCCACCTCCGCAACATTGCCCACCTCTGCCCCTACCTCAGCTCTTCTGCTGCTGAAACCCTCATTCATGCCTTGGTTACCTCTAGACTTGACTACTCCAACTCACTCCCGTCCAGCCTCCCACATTCTGCACTACATAAATTTGGTCATCCAAAACTCAGCAGCCTGTGTACTAACTCGCAGCAAGTCACGATCACCCATCACCCTTATACTTTCTGACCTACATTGGCTCCCTGTTAAGCAATGCCTCAATTTCAAAATTCTCATCCTTGTTTACAAACCACTCCATGGCCTTGTCCCCCCTCTAATCTTTTTCAGCCTCACTACCCCACAAGGTGTCTGCGCTCCTCAAATTCTGGCCTCTTGAACATCCCGCATGATAATTGCTAAGACCTTCGGTGGCTGTGCCTTCAGCTGTTTGGGCCCGATGCTCTGGCACTCCCTCCTTAAACCTCTCCATCTCTCTTTCCTCCTTGAACACACTCCTTACAACCTACCTCTTTAACCAAATTTTTGATCATCTGCCTTAAATTTAGTCTTTTGTGGCTCGGTGTCACATTTATTGGTTTTGTCTTCTAACACTGCTGTGAAGCGCCTTGGGACGTTTTACTGCGTTAAAGGCACTATATAAATAAAAATTATTTACCTACCACCTTAGAAAACTTGGTTAAAATGCAAGCAACATATTTCTCCATTATTTAAAAAGTGTTTTTTTTTTAAAAACACGACATTCCAAGGTGGATTTGCAGACTTGCAAAATTAATTCCCCTCAAGACGAAAAAACCTCATCTATATTTTTTTTTTAAAACTGCTCATGCCTGACCATTGCTGACTGTAAACTTCCTGCCTAAATGTCATGACACCGCTGCTGTGGTGTGCCATTAGGTTTCGTAGTTCAACAAGAGGATGAAAATTATAATTCCAGGAAGTGAAACATACACATAAGAGCTGTTAGTCATTGCCCTGGCTCCTTGGAGGAGGCCTCTGCAGGGGAAACCTCTGGTTGGAATCTCTACCATTAAATAATTAATTTCAATGATTTTAAACATAACTTGTGTGTTTCATAATGACAACAAATTTAGTTGGGTCCAAAATCAAGATGGCAGCTGTAAGCACTTTGAAAAAAATAAATGTAGCAATGCAACTGGTTAAAAGTTGAAGCAGTTGCATTGAGATCTTTCCTAACCTATAATCTATATTTGAGAATGATTAAAGTCAAGTTCCTCATTTGAGTCACAGAAAAGTGCACTTTTATTTTTTTCTACTACCCTGTATAGGGAAATTTAATGTGCTACTCTACATTTAATTTATGACATCATGCAGTAAGGACCACTGGTGTGTGCAGGCTTAAGCTCATGAGTCTGATTTTCACATCGCTCTAACCATCAATTTATCAGGTATGCGTGCAAGGGCAAGGGCGGTATTGTGATGGATGTGTTGAGAAGTAGAGGACAAGTCATTGGATAAGCTCTAAGGATTATGACCATCAATGCAAGCCATCATCAATCCTAACACGACATCACTCAAGACAAAATCATTTTATTTCGGGTATGTTATTCATAATTCAAGCAGTCCTATGGGTAAGTGAAAAAATCTAAAGTGTCACTTCACATGTGGAAACAGCACTTAACATGTGCCACTTCAGAATAAATATATATATGTATATATTTTTTTTTAAAGTTCAACTTTTTACCAGAATTGTATCCACACAACAAACAAAAATTTCACTAGTTTGTTCACTTATGTGGAAACAGTCAACTTGGTTCGTTGGTGGCTATCCAGAATATGAGTTAAGGGCTGCTGACACTAATGAAAACTTGTAATTTCTCTTCACTGGTAAAATACAAGGTCCTCCATGCAGTCACATACAGTACTGTATAGAACAGGCATTGCTGATTGTTAATGGTGTTCCAGTCATTAATGATGTTCCAATCTTTCAAAAATGTAAGTTTAAAAGTTAATTTTTTTATACTGTGTTTTTCAATTTATACACAAAAATTATTTACAAGATTTAATTTAATCCAAAGTTGATTTTAAACAACTATGTCAAAAGGTGTAGACATGCAATGCCCAAAGCCAAGAGATCACACAGGTTGCTGAAAATAATTCTCCGGACAGTTCTTCTACAGTTTGACTCAAATGAAATTTTTTTGAACAAGCAGCAGGGCTCCTATGAGGGTGCATAGATCGCATGGTGCGGTACAGAGCCATACCGGACCAGGAAGGTCACAAGTTCAATCTTTGGTCAGTTCAATGTGAAGTGTCAGTTGTTGTTCTTTCGTATGGTAGTAGCAAATCAAATTGTCAATATCTAAATTGGACATCCAGGCCAAAGCTTCCAGTGCAACAGCGAGGCTATCTTGGAGGTTGCCTGCAGATTTCCTCTAAGGGCAGTGCTCAATGATGTGCATGATGGGGATTATGCAATCTATGGAGAAGGTAGCAGCATCTACCATGACCAGTTCTGAGGCAGTTGATGGTTGTGCACTCTTTGCAAGGAAGGTTTGATCCTTTAGGTTGTACTGTGGGGTCTTTTATAAAAAGGAATCCATTCCGTGTCACAGTTCTTCTAAGCATTTTGCCATCGGTCATCAAGGCTGAGAGGAGATCACTTAAGGGCTTCGGCAACGGTCCAAAATTTCCTTCTAGACTTGAGACGAGTTGGTGTTAGCTTTTTCAAGTCGGCCGGGATTGGCACATCTTTGCTGGTGTAGCAGTTGTTCAACAGGTTCCCACTGGCTCTGTAATTTAGTTCCACGTACAAGGGCTGACTCTGTTCCCTGCATTTTTCCTGTAACTGTTACGCTGCAAAATTCATGTTCATTGTGCCCCGTAGGGGATGAAATCCGCACTGTGACTCCGGGAGGAGTTCTTCGGCCACGAGAAGAAGACTGTTGAGGACTCTTGAAGAGGACTCTAGCAATGACTTTGACCTTACAAAAGCCTTTGACACTATCAACCGCAAGGGTCTATGGAGCGTCCTCCTCCGTTTGGGATGCCCCCAAAAGTTCGTTACCATCATCCGCCTGCTCCACGACGACATGCAGGCCGTGATCCTTACCAACAGATCCATCACAGCACCAATTCACGTCCGGACCAGGGTCAAACAGGGCTGCGCCATCGCCCCAACCCTCTTCTCAATCTTTCTTGCTGCCATGCTCCACCTCACAGTCAACAAGCTCCCCGCTGGAGTGGAACTAAACTACAGAACCAGTGGGAACCTGTTCAACTTACGCCATCTCCGGGCCAGGTCCAAGACCACCCCAACCTCTTGTCGAGCTACAGTACACGAATGACGCCTGCGCACAGAGGCTGAACTCCAGAACATAGTCGATGTATTTACTGAGGCGTATGAAAACATGAGCCTTACGCTAAACATTTGAAAGACAAAGGTCCTCCACCAGCCTGTCATCGCCACACAGCACTGCCCCCCAGTCATCAAGATCCACTGTGTGGCCCGAGACAACGTGGACCACTTCCCATATCTTGGGACCCTCCCATCAACAAGAGCAGGCATCGACGACAAGATCCAACACTGCCTCCAGTGTGTCAGTGAGCCTTCGGCTGCCTGAGGAAAAAGTGTGTGTTTGAAGACCAGGCCCTCAAAACTGCCACCAAGCTCATGGTCTACAGGGCTGTAGTAATACCCGCCCTTCTGTGTGGCTCAGAGACATGGACCATGTACAGTAGACACCTCAAGGTCACTGAAAAAAAAATTGACGTCTCCTACAAATTCCCTGGGAGGACAGACGCACCAACATCAGCGTCCTCGTCCAGACCAACATCCCCAGCATTGAAGCACTGACCACAATTGATCAGCTCCGCTGGGCAGGCCACATTGGGAGTCTTGTGTCAGGCATGCGAACAAAGCAAGTGCTCTACTCGGAGCTCCTTCACGGCAAACGAGCCAAAGGTGGGCAGAGGAAACGGTACAAGGACACCCTCAAAGCCTCCCTGATAAAGTGCAACATCCCCACTGGTACCTGAGAGTCCCTGGCCAAAACCGCCCTAAGTGGAGGAAGTGCATCCAGGAGGGTGCTGAGCACCTCGAATCTCAACGCCGAGAGCATGCAGAAATCAAGCGCAGACATCGGAAAGAGTGTGCGGCAAACCAGTCCCACCCACCCCTGCCCTCAACGACTTTGTCCCGTCTGTGACTCTCATATTGGACTGTTCAGCCACCAAAGAACTCACTTTAGGAGTGGAAGCAAGTCTTCCTCGATTCCGAGGGACTACCTATGATGATGATGATGATGGAGTTTAGTTCCACTCCAGCGGGGAACTTGTCGACTGTGAGGTGGAGCATGGCAGCAAGGAAGATTGAGAAGATGGCTGTCACGATGACACAGCCCAGCTCGACCCCGTCTGGACGTGGATTGGGTCTGTAATGGATCCATTGGTAAGGGTCACATCATGGAGCAGGCAGAAGATGGTGACGAACTTTTGGGAGCATCCGAAACGAAGGAGGACACTCCATTGACCCTTGCGGTTGATTATAAAGGCCTTTATAAAAGGTCAAAGGCGGTCATGTACAAGGGCTGGTGCTGTTCCCTGCAGCTGTCGCACTATAGAAATCATGTCCGTTGTGCCCCATAGGGGACAAAATCCGCACTGTGACTCCGGTAGTAATACCTGCCCTCCTGTGTGGCTCAGAGACATGGACCAGGTACAGTAGACACCAAGTCGCTGGAGAAATACCACCAACGACGTCTCCGCAAGATCCTGCAAATCTCCTGGGAGGACAGACGCACCAACGTTGGCGTCCTCGACCAGGGCCAACATCCTCAGCATTGAAGCACTAACCACACTTGATTAGCTCCACTGGGCAAGCCACATTGTTCGCATGCTAGACACGAGCAAAGCAAGCGCTCTACTCGGAGCAAACGAGCCAAAGGTGGGCAGAGGAAACGGTACAAGGACACCCTCAAAGCCTCCCTGATAAAGTGCAACATCCGCACTGACACCTGGGAGTCCCTGGCCAAAGACCCAAGTGGAGGAAGTGCATCTGGGAGGGCGCTGAGCACCAAGAGTCTCATCGCCGAGAGCGTGCAGAAATCAAGCGCATGCAGCGCAAAGAGCGTGCGGCAAACCAGTCACACCCTCCCTGGTGCAAGGGTCAAGGATGTCTCGGAGCGGGTGCAGGACATTCTGAAATGGGAGGGAGAACAGCCAGTTGTCGTGGTGCACATTGGTACCAACGACATAGGCAAAAAAAGGGATGAGGTCCTACGAAACGAATTTAAGGAGCTAGGAGCTAAATTAAAAAGTAGGACCTCAAAAGTAGTAATCTCGGGATTGCTACCAGTGCCACGTGATAGTCAGAGTAGGAATCGCAGGATAGCGCAGATGAATACGTGGCTTGAGCAGTGGTGCAGCAGGGAGGGATTCAAATTCCTGGGGCATTGGGACCGGTTCTGGGGGAGGTGGGACCAGTACAAACCGGATGGTCTGCACCTGGGCAGGACTGGAACCAATGTCCTAGGGGGAGTGTTTGCTAGTGCTGTTGGGGAGGATTTAAACTAATATGGCAGGGGGATGGGAACCAATGCAGGGAGACAGAGGGAAACAAAAAGGAGACAAAAGCAAAAGACAGAAAGGAGATGAGGAAAAGTGGAGGGCAGAGAAACCCAAGGCAAAAAACAAAAAGGGCCACTGTACAGCAAAATTCTAAAAGGACAAAGGGTGTTAATAAAACAAGCCTGAAGGCTTTGTGTCTTAATGCAAGGAGTATCCGCAATAAGGTGGATGAATTAATTGTGCAAATAGATGTTAACAAATATGATGTGATTGGGATTACGGAGACGTGGCTCCAGGATGATCAGGGCTGGGAACTCAACATTCAGGGGTATTCAACATTCAGGAAGGATAGAATAAAAGGAAAAGGAGGTGGGGTAGCATTGCTGGTTAAAGAGGAGATTAATGCAATAGTTAGGAAAGACATTAGCTTGGATGATGTGGAATCTGTATGGGTAGAGCTGCAGAACACCAAAGGGCAAAAAACGTTAGTAGGAGTTGTGTACAGACCTCCAAACAGTAATAGGGATGTTGGGGAGGGCATCAAACAGGAAATTAGGGGTGCATGCAATAAAGGTGTAGCAGTTATAATGGGTGACTTTAATATGCACATAGATTGGGCTAGCCAAACTGGAAGCAATACGGTGGAGGAGGATTTCCTGGAGTGCATAAGGGATGGTTTTCTAGACCAATATGTTGAGGAACCAACTAGGGGGGAGGCCATCTTAGACTGGGTGTTGTGTAATGAGAGAGGATTAATTAGCAATCTCATTGTGCGAGGCCCCTTGGGGAAGAGTGACCATAATATGGTGGAATTCTGCATTAGGATGGAGAATGAAACAGTAATTTCAGAGACCATGGTCCAGAACTTAAAGAAGGGTAACTTTGAAGGTATGAGGCGTGAATTGGCTAGGATAGATTGGCGAATGATACTTAGGGGGTTGACTGTGGATGGGCAATGGCAGACATTTAGAGACCGCATGGATGAAGTACAACAATTGTACATTCCTGTCTGGCGTAAAAATAAAAAGGGGAAGGTGGCTCAACCGTGGCTATCTAGGGAAATCAGGGATAGTATTAAAGCCAAGGAAGTGGCATACAAATTGGCCAGAAATAGCAGCGAACCTGGGGACTGGGAGAAATTTAGAACTCAGCAGAGGAGGACAAAGGGTTTGATTAGGACAGGGAAAATGGAGTACGAGAAGAAGCTTGCAGGGAACATTAAGGCGGATTGCAAAAGTTTCTATAGGTATGTAAAGAGAAAAAGGTTGGTGAAGACAAACGTAGGTCCCCTGCAGTCAGAATCAGGGGAAGTCATAACGGGGAACAAAGAAATGGCGGACCAATTGAACAAGTACTTTGGTTCGGTATTCACTAAGGAGGATACAAACAACCTTCCGGATATAAAAGGGGTCAGAGGGTCTAGTAAGGAGGGGGAACTGAGGGAAATCTTTATTAGTCGGGAAATTGTGTTGGGGAAATTGATGGGATTGAAGGCCGATAAATCCCCAGGGCCTGATGGACTGCATCCTAGAGTACTTAAGGAGGTGGCCTTGGAAATAGCGGATGCATTGACAGTCATTTTCCAACATTCCATTGACTCTGGATCAGTTCCTATGGAGTGGAGGGTAGCCAATGTAACCCCACTTTTTAAAAAAGGAGGGAGAGAGAAAACAGGGAATTATGGACCGGTCAGCCTGACCTCAGTAGTGGGTAAAATGATGGAATCAATTATTAAGGATGTCATAGCAGTGCATCTGGAAAATGGTGACATGATAGGTCCAAGTCAGCATGGATTTGTGAAAGGGAAATCATGCTTGACAAATCTTCTGGAATTTTTTGAGGATGTTTCCAGTAAAGTGGACAAAGGAGAACCAGTTGATGTGGTATATTTGGACTTTCAGAAGGCTTTCGACAAGGTCCCACACAAGAGATTAATGTGCAAAGTTAAAGCACATGGGATTGGGGGTAGTGTGCTGACGTGGATTGAGAACTGGTTGTCAGACAGGAAGCAAAGAGTAGGAGTAAACGGGTACTTTTCAGAATGGCAGGCAGTGACTAGTGGAGTGCCGCAAGGTTCTGTGCTGGGGCCCCAGCTGTTTACATTGTACATTAATGATTTAGACGAGGGGATTAAATGCAGTATCTCCAAATTTGCGGATGATACTAAGTTGGGTGGCAGTGTGAGCTGCGAGGAGGATGCTATTAGGCTGCAGAGTGACTTGGATAGGTTAGGTGAGTGGGCAAATGCATGGCAGATGAAGTATAATGTGGATAAATGTGAGGTTATCCACTTTGGTGGTAAAAACAGAGAGACAGACTATTATCTGAATGGTGACAGATTAGGAAAAGGGAAGGTGCAACGAGACCTGGGTGTCATGGTACATCAGTCATTGAAGGTTGGCATGCAAGTACAGCAGGCGGTTAAGAAAGCAAATGGCATGTTGGCCTTCATAGCGAGGGGATTTGAATACAGGGGCAGGGAGGTGTTGCTACAGTTGTACAGGGCCTTGGTGAGGCCACACCTGGAGTATTGTGTACAGTTTTGGTCTCCTAACTTGAGGAAGGACATTCTTGCTATTGAGGGAGTGCAGCGAAGGTTCACCAGACTGATTCCCGGGATGGCGGGACTGACCTATCAAGAAAGATTGGATCAACTGGGCTTGTATTCACTGGAGTTCAGAAGAATGAGAGGGGACCTCATAGAAACGTTTAAAATTCTGACGGGTTTAGACAGGTTAGATGCAGAAAGAATGTTCCCAATGTTGGGGAAGTCCAGAACCAGGGGTCACAGTCTGAGGATAAGGGGTAAGCCATTTAGGACCGAGATGAGGAGAAACTTCTTCACCCAGAGAGTGGTGAACCTGTGGAATTCTCTACCACAGAAAGTAGTTGAGGCCAATTCACTAAATATATTCAAAAGGGATTTAGATGAAGTCCTTACTACTCAGGGGATCAAGGGTTATGGCGAGAAAGCAGGAAGGGGGTACTGAAGTTTCATGTTCAGCCATGAACTCATTGAATGGCGGTGCAGGCTAGAAGGGCTGAATGGCCTGCTCCTGCACCTATTTTCTATGTTTCTATGTTTCCCTCAACGACTATCTGTCCCACCTGTGGCAAGGACTGTGGCTCTCGTATTGGACTGTTCAGTCACTTAAGGACTCATTTTCAGAGTGCAAGCAAGTCTTCCTCGATTCCAAAGGACTGCCTATGATGAACATTTGTATTCTCTGGAAACTGCATATTCACAGCGTCGGTGTGGTGGTGCGATGTTTGCAAGCACGGCAGCCAAAGTGTTGTGTCCACTATTACAGGTTTAGCTGAAAAAACATTTTCCAATGTGGGTCCTACTTTCAAAATGGTTATTAGATTAAGGCGACACAGAAAATAAGCCTTTTTTTTACAAAAATGAAAAGTTATCGAATATAGCACATTACTTAGATGAAAATAGAAGACAATGAGAATGAATGAGAAAAAAAGACAGCAAACAAGTATTCAAAAATCAAGTATTTTCTGGTACTATAAATTGTATTACAGTAATAAAATTACTCCGTGACAGTATTACTACTATAATATCAGTGGTCCTTTAGAACCACAGTATAATGCAAAAAATAAGTTAGCCCAGCAAATCTGAAAGACTTACAGGTCTGAAGATTGTGTTAAATTGTGAATGAAGTGCATGGCAATGCAGTTTTCTGTAGATAGAAATTAAACATCTACATTCGGTCCTACGAGACGGAGCTAGGAGCTACGAGACAAATTTAAGGAGCTAAATTTAAAAAGTAGGACCTCAAAAGTAGTAATCTCGGGATTGCTACCAGTGCCACGTGCAAGTCAGAGTAGGAATCGCAGGATAGCGCAGTGGTGCAGCAGGGAGGGATTCAAATTCCTGGGGCATTGGAACTGGTTCTGGGGAGGTGGGACCAGTACAAACCAGACGGTCTGCACCTGGGCAGGACTGGAACCAATGTCCTAGGGGGAGTGTTTGCTAGTGCTGTTGGGGAGGAGTTAAACTAATATAGCAGGGGGATGGGAACCAATGCAGGGAGACAGAGGGAAACAAAATGGAGACAGAAGCAAAAGACAGAAAGGAGAATAGTAAAAGTGGAGGGCAGAGAAACCCAAGGCAAAAAACAAAAAGGGCCAATGTACAGCAAAATTCTAAAGGGTCAAAGTGTAATAAAAAGGCAAGCCTGAAAGCTCGGTGCCTCAATGCAAGGAGTATTCGGAACCCAGGAGAGGGCTCTGAGCTAGTTAGAGTGGGTGAGAGCGCAGATGAACAGGACCCCAAGAAAGAATGCAAAAGGCAGGAGGCAACAGAGCAGAGTAGCACTGGGGTAAGTGTAAACCACAAGGTGATAGGAAGGGACAATATGTATGAATATAAAAGGGCTGCAGGAGGGGTCAAAACTAAAAATCATGGTTTAAAAACTAGTATTCAAACACTTTACCTCATCACACACAGCATTCGAAATAAAATAAAAGGAGTTGACGGCACAAATCATTACAAATGGGTATGATTTGGTGTCCATTACAGAAACGTGGTTGCAGGGTGGCCAAGACTGGGAATTAAACATGCAGGGGTATCTGACAATTCTGAAGGATAGACAAGAAGGGAAAGGAGGTGGGATAGCTCGGTTAATAAAGGATGATATCAGGGCAGTTGTGAGAGACGATATTGGCTCCAATGAACAAAATGTTGAATCATTGTGGGTGGAGATTAGATATAGTAACGGGAAAAAGTCACTGGTGGGCGTAGTTTATAGGCCCCCAAATAATAACTTCACGGTGGGGCGGACAATAATCAAGGGAATAATGGAGGCATGTGAAAAAGGAATGGCAGTAATCATGGGGGATTTTAACCTACATATCGATTGGTCAAATCAAAACGCACAGGGTAGCCTTGAGGAGGAATTCATAGAATGCATACGGGATTGTTTCTTAGAACAGTATGTTACAGAACCTACAAGGGAGCAAGCTATCTTAGATCTGGTCCTGTGTAATGAGACAGGAATAATAAACGATCTCCTCGAAAAAGATCCTCTCGGAATGAGTGATCACAGTATGGTTGAATTTGTAATACAGATTGGGGGTGAGGAAGTAGTGTCTCAAACGAGCGTACTATGCTTAAGGGGACTATATTGGGATGAGAGCAGAGTTAGCTAAAGTAGACTGGGAACACAGACTAAACGGTGGCACAATTGAGGAACAGTGGAGGACTTTTAAGGAGCTCTTTCATAGTGCTCAACAAAATATATTCCAGTGAAAAAGAAGGGCGGTAAGAGAAGGGATAACCAGCCATGGATAACCAAGGAAATAAAGGAGAATATCAAATTAAAAACCAATGCGTATAAGGTGGCCAAGGTTAGTGGGAAACTAGAAGATTGGGAAAATTTTAAATGACAGCAAAGAATGACTAAGAAAGCAATAAAGGAAAGATTGATTACGAAAGTAAACTCGCGCAAAACATAACAGATAGTAAAAGCTTTTACCGATATATAAAACGGAAAAGAGTGACTACAGTAAATGTTGATCCCTTAGATGAGAAGGGGGATTTAATAATGGGAAATGTGGAAATGGCTGAGACCTTAAACAATTATTTTGCTTCGGTCTTCACAGTGGAAGACACAAAAACCATGCCAAAAATTGCTGGTCACAGGAATGTGGGAAGGGAGGACCTTGAGAGAATCACTATCACTAGGGAGGTAGTGCTGGACAGGCTAATGGGACTGAAGGTAGACAAGTCCCCTGGTCCTGATGAAATGCATCCCAATGTATTAAAAAGAGATGGCAGAAGTTATAGCAGATACATTCGTCATAATCTACCAAAATTCTCTGGACTCTGGGGAGGTACCAGCGGATTGAAAAGCAGCTAATGTATCGCCTCTGTTTAAAAAAAGGGGGCAGACAAAAGGCAGGTAACTATAGGCCGGTTAGTTTAACATCTGTAGTGGGGAAAATGCTTGAAGCTATCATTAAGGAAGAAATAGGAATAGTGCAATCAAGCAGACACAACACGGATTCATGAAAGGGAAATCATGTTTAACTAATTTACTGGAATTCTTTGATATAACGAGCATGGTGGATATAGGTGTACCGATGGATGTGGTGTATTTAGATTTCCAAAAGGCATTCGATAAGGTGCCACACAAGGTTACTGCAGAAGATAAAGGTACACGGAGTCAGAGGAAATGTATTAGCATGGATCGAGAATTGGCTGGCTAACAGAAAGCAGAGAGTCGGGATAAATGGGTCCTTTTCCGGTTGGAAATCAGTGGTTAGTAGGGTGCCACAGAGATCGGTGCTGGGACCACAACTGTTTACAATATACATAGATGACCTGGAAGAGGGGACAGAGTGTAGTGTAACAAAATTTGCAGATGACACAAAGATTAGTGGGAAAGCAGGTTGTGTCGAGGACACAGAGAGGCTGCAAAGAGATTTAGATAGGTTAAGCAAATGGGCTAAGGTTTGGTAGATGGAATACAATGTTGGAAAATGTGAGGTCATCCACCTTGGAAAAAAAAACAGTAAAAGGGAATATTATTTGAATGGGGAGAAATTACAACATGCTGCGGTGCAGAGGGACCTGGGGGTCCTTGTGCATGAATCCCAAAAAGTTAGATTGCAGGTGCAGCAAATAATCAGGAAGGCAAATGGAATGTTGGCCTTCATTGCGAGAGGGATGGAGTACAAAAGCAGGGAGGTCCTGCTGCAACTGTACAGGGTATTGGTGAGGCCGCACCTGGAGTACTGCGTGCAGTTTTGGTCACCTTACTTAAGGAAGGATATACTAGCCTTGGAGCGGGTACAGAGACGATTCACTAGGCTGATTCCAGAGATGAGGGGGTTACCTTATGATGATCGAGTAAAGACTCAGTCTACTCAATCTGAGTTCAGAAGGATGAGAGGTGATCTTATAGAAACATTTAAAATAATGAAAGGGATAGACAAGATAGAGGCAGAGAGGTTGTTTCCACTGGTCGGGGAGACTAGAACTCGGGGGCACAGCCTCAAAATACAGGGGAGCCAATTTAAAACCGAGTGGAGAAGGAATTTCTTCTCCCAGAGGGTTGTGAATCTGTGGAATTCTCTGTCCAAGGAAGCAGTTGAGGCTAGCTCATTGAATGTATTCAAATCACAGATAGATTTTTAACCAATAAGGGAATTAAGGGTTATGGGGAGCGGGCGGGTAAGTGGAGCTGAGTCCACGGCCAGATCAGCCATGATCTTTTTGAATGGCACAGCAGGCTCGAGGGGCTAAATGGCCTACTCCTATTTCTTATGTTATGTTCTTATATCTAGTAAAATACATTACAGATTATTCAATAGTTTATGGAAATGCAACAGGACACCAAAATTATTTTCTTAAAGGATTACCATATTTTTATCAGGCAAATGAATTAAAAGAAAGGAAATCCCCTTAAAATGTTTCATTTTTCCATGATTAAAAGAAAAATTGCTTCAACTTGTCCAATTAAAATCTGCTTGCAAAATAACTGGCTCCACAAGACAATTTAGCACCAAGTCACAGTATGTTCTCCCATTTACAGAACATGCTGTCCTCTTATTTGAATAGTTCTTTCAAGCTGTGAAACAGCAATTGTTGGTCGTGCATGGCAAATGACCAAATAAATTCCATGGAATATTTCCAGAGGGTTTTTGTGTCTGCTTTTTCTTGCCATGAATGAAACACACATGGAAATATTTTCATTAAAAACGTTTTATAAAAATTCTCAATTCATCCTCAAGGAACCAAGAAAGCATAAGTGGTCATAAAAAGAGATGTATACAGGAAATGCTGCACAGTAGAGGGGTGGGGGGGGGGGTGGGGGGGGAAGCACCACATACATTAGACAGCCAAATATACAGTAAGCCACATTAACAGTAGAAAACAGCTAGGTCAATGGCTTACAGAATGAGTGGTTGGTGATCATCCAAATGATAGTCGGGAAGAATTCAGTCAGGACTTTCACATACATTAAGCTCCATATTTGAATCCCAATCACTGAAGCTAATTTAGCACGGCAAAGCTTAGCAAGTATGAAAGTTAACTGAAGCATTCAAGCCAACTGCTCCCTGCTCACTCATTTGCTGCTTTTATATGGGGCTTCTTCAGTTCAGATTCCGAGGCCTAGATTTTCCACTGTGATCGCTATCACCCAAAAATGGGCGATAGTTCCAGCCTTAGTTCTTTTTTTCAGGCTCGCTGAAATATTGCCCATTTTAAAAACAGCTAGTTTCGCCTTTTTCATTTGGGCAATAGCTTAGCGATATTGAATGGGCCTTAGCGATGTATTCAATCGTGCAAGGCTGGCGTCCATAGCAACGGCCATTCTGCGCATTCGTATTTATTTTAAGCAAAGAATTTTTCCTGCAACTTGGGAGTTCAGGAGTCATTTGCGCATGCTCAGAAGAGTGAGAGAGGGGGAGAGAGAAGGGAAGCTGTCTGTTGAGGTAAAAAATATCCAGTGATAGCAGTATGCAGCAGGAGGAGCTGTCAGAGAAGGAGGGCGAAAGCCTTCTCCAATGAGGCCCTCGTTAATGAGATTGAAAATAGGTAGGGCCAATTAACCCAGGGTGGGCGTGGGAAACCTCCCCCCGGACACAAAAAAATATGAATTGATATCGCCGCCGTTGTATCATCTGTGGCCCATGACAGGTGTGAGGCAGACCAGTGCCGCAAGAGATAGAACAGCCTGGTTGCTTCGGAAGAGTAAGTATTAAATTATTACATTTTAAATTGGAATGATGCACCGACTCATTCATTAGAATGTAAATCTGCCAGATTGTAATTAAGCTGGGTAATCTTGGGTAGCTTCCTTGCTAAGATTTGGAGGGGTCGGAACCTGCGTCCTTCAAGTCTAATTTTGCTGAGGTACCTTACATTTAATCAACAGTATTAATAATTTTTTTATTTTTTTTAAAAAAAAGGATTGACTGTAAACAGACAGATCGCAAACATTCGGCATTTCTACCACTTTAGTTTAGAAGGAGAATGTGTGTGCGCTGTGAGCAAGTCTTTAACTTGGACATCGTCTCCTTGTTGGTTACTTTAGTGGATGGGGAACGACTGAGCACTGAGGGATCTGGTCACCTTTACCCAGACTGTGCGAGTCTCTCCGGTTGCTGTCACTCATTGACCCAGCCTGGACTGAGGGAGAGCTGCCCTGGCTCACTGTCTGCCCTGGGACACTTCAGGACATTAGCTCCAGCCACACGGAGATCTCAGAGCACAGCTCATGGACACGGTGCCCTCTCATTACAGTTGCCCAGCGGACGCGATTTCCCCACCTGGACGGCCTCCATCGATTCAAATAAACCGCCTACCTCCCCTCAGGCGCCGAATGGATAGGGCCTTTCCTGGAGATTGTACCCAAGATGTTTGGTGTCAAGCATTAGTTCATAAACACGATCTTAAATATTTTCTCTGAACGTAGATGTTATAACTATGCATCCATGCGGATACAAAACATATTTGCATATAACATTAACGATGAATAGCATGTGGGGTGACTAATTGTGGATTACAATATCTGTTGTGTTTCTGTACTAGTACTTAGTCAATTAGCTTATGCCATGCTCTTGTCATGTTTTCAGAGCAAGATATTTAAGAATCATGCCAAGCAGAGGCGGACCGGAGGGGGGCCTGCTGAGCTGCACCCGTTCACCAACCTAGAAGTACATGCCGCAGCATTCGTAGGCACCCATAATCGTTCTGCCACCCGTGGTGGGGCAGATCCCATTGTTGCACCATGTGAGTAATGTGTAAAGCAGTGGTAACTTAGTAATTTAATGGCATTTCATTATAATATAGGATGTAATGTCATGCATGCAGCTTCTGTACTCTCATGTTAATCATATGTAATGTCTCTCGTTCACATTTATTGCAGTAGTGTTGCTCCTCATACATATGGCAGCGCAGCGCAAGCACTCATGTCTACCCTTCTCTAATAATCTCAATTATGTTTTGCAGTTCCCCAGGCGCAAAGGGAGGCCCCTGCACCAACCGCTTTACTGCTGCAGGCAGTCATCACCATGGGTGATGAACACAAAACTGAGGAGGAAGAAACTGAGCCCGAGTTGTCATCTGTGGTACCTGCGACCACGTCATCAACGGATGAAGTAACAGGGCCAAGCGGCTTGCAGCAAGACACTCCAAGGCATCCAGTGCCCACGCCGACCCCGCGGAGGGCGAGTCGGCGAGGTAGGCACGCGTTGCAACGGGCAGATCCAAATGTGGACATGGTCGCACTGTCAAGGGTGAGCGTCGACATAGGTCGAGAGCTCCTCCAGGCACTTGGTGGGTTGATCAGCAACATTGTCTGCGCGAATAAGGAGGGCACGGAGCAGATAGTTGCAGCAATGGGGTGAACGACCAACTCTGTTAATGCCTTGCGCCATGCAATAGCTTCGGGAGATGGTACTGCACCCAAAGTGCTGTGCCACCAACCATCACGACAGATGAGAGACAGGAGGAAGAACTTCCTTCTGACTTGGGAGATGTTTCTTTGCAAATGTCTTCTCCTCCAGCCACTGAGGTCATTCTGCCGACGTCACCCACCCCCCACCCCCACAGCAGCAGTCCTTGAAATGCTTTGCTGCAAGACGTCTTGGTCCCATTACTCGGGGAGCTAGTGGGAAATGGGGGGTTATGACGTTTGGGGGGGTGGGGGGGTGGGGGAAAAAAAAGAAGAGAGGTGGTCCAAGGTGTAGGAGGGAAACATGGCCGCTGGAGGGGGGGGCTGTATATTGTTAGAAAAAAAGAGTTAAATGTTCACTCATGGGGATGGTGGGAAGGTGTTGTCCATATTGTTCTCTTAAAAATGTCGACGACTGTCAGGGGATGTTATATAGGTTTGTTAAAAAAAAATTTAAATTACGTGTTCAATTAAACATTTTTATTTAAATTTACAATTGTTGTGAAGTGTCTTCTAATAATGTAGAGTAAAACAGCAATACAATGGTTGGAAACAATGGCCATGGCCAGGCAAGGATGAAACATAACAACTGTAACGGTCACCAATGTAACTTCGCGCAAAGCGTTCATTTATGAGCTGCTGACAAGAGTTTTGCGGCTGCCTAACTACCACGGGGCTTTTCCAGTATTGTGGGGGGGGTGGGGGGTAGGCGTGGGGGCATGGGTTCATTGTCCTCATCCTCCTTTCCAGAGGTGGACCGGCAGTCCCATCAGCAATTGTTGTCCTCTCCAGATAGCTAGGTTATGCAACATGCAGCACACCACAATGAACTCAGCGACCTGCTCAGGGTGGTATTGTAGGTTGCCTCCCGAGCGGTCCAGGCATCTGAAGCGCTGCTTCAGAACTCCAATTGTCTTTGACGATATTGCATGTAGCTATGGCTTTCGTTGTGGCGCTTCTCGCCTTCTGTCTGGGGCTTACGCGGGGGGGGGGGGTCATGAGCCAGCTGGCAAGGCCATATCCTTTTGTCGCCCAGCTTCCAACCATGACCTTGCGGCTGACTGTTAAACAGATTAGAGACTGTGCTCTCATGCAAGATGTGCGCATCATGGATGCTCCCTGGAAAATGTATATTTACTGCCATGATTATTTGCTTGTGGTCGACAATTCAGGGAGTGGAAACCCTTTCGGTTTCAAAACACCTCTGCATCCTGTAAAGGTGCTCGCAGGGCAACATGCATACAGTCTATTGCTCTCTGCACCTTGGGGAAGTTTGGTATTCTCGGGAACCCCAAAGCCCTCCCGTCTGTGCCTCTCTGGTCATAGGGAAGTTTATAAAGTCCATCCTGCATGTGTAAAGGGCTTCAGTAACCTGTCGAATGCAGCAATGTGTGGCGTGCTGAAAGATACCGCAAATGTCACCAGCTGAGGCCTGAAAGGAGCCTGATGCATAGAAGGGAAGTGCCGCAGTAACCTTAACCTCAACAGGCAGTGCTGTCATGATGGTGCTGGTAGGTTGCAGATCTCCCTTAATTAGCTGGCATATCTCACTGATGACCTCCTTTTGGAAGCGCAGCCTTCTAACGCACGTGTTATCGGACAAGTCCAGGTATGATCGCTTATCACTGTAAATGTGTTGGGTGTAACGTCTCCTCCTCAGCAGTCTGCCACCTCTTTGGACACACTGCTCAATAAAACTACTCCCATCTCTATTCTGCAGCATGTGATTAGTCATCAATACTGGTTGAGAAATTACAGGCCCCATCACGATAAAATGCCCCTAATTTGTCCTCAACAAATACAAATGTGATTAGATGATTGGCAAGAGTCAAAAACACTTAAAATCACTCACAAATTGCTTTTCCTGACAAGTACTTCAAGCAGCCTATTAAAGATCCTCTGAGTTACAAAAGGGCATCCGTAGTGCTGAGTTAAGGTCAGGTGATTGGCCCAAAAAGACGCTGAAGAAAAGCTGCAGCGATCATTTGGGTGAATTGCCGAAAGTAGCGCTCGGCACTAATCGGGCGCTAGTTTCCATTAACAGAATTCTCGGCCTTGCACGAGGATGACATCATGTATACCGAAAGTTGCACTGGCGATAAATGGGCTATAATCAGGTGCTAGCTTCCACTTTTCAGCAAATATGGGTGATAGCCTGAATCTCAACACTTATATGGGTGATGTGCCGAAAGTCTCGCCGAGAGATCAGAGTTCACGAATCAGCTCCCAAATTAACACTGCTAAATTTGTTTCTTATTCCAACAACCGACTGATAGACCAAGAAAGTTACATTTAGCTGCTTACACTGGACCTTAAGACAAACAATATTCATGATCTCTCTGCAAATCCCAGCCCAACAACACAACTGGGGGGGTTTTGTACAGAAGCTTCTCTCAAATTGTACAAGCAGAATAAAACAAATGGTACAAAGATAGAGGTTATCAAATACTCATGAAAAAGTCTATCCAATTCAAATTTTAAGAGGATGATTTCCAAATATCTACAGTGCACTATAATAATGCCCACAAAGAGTCAAACTTCATGGCCCCAAGTTTCGTCCCACGGCGAAAACGGCACACCTCCGAGCTGGGCGCCTGTTTTTTGCGCCAAAAACAGCGCCTAAAAAAAGTCCGATATTCTGCTCGGCGCGGTGCGCTCTTCGCAGCAGGGGGCGGAGCCTAACACTCGTGCCGATTTTCTAAGTAGCGGGTACAATTTAAATTAGCCTTCGTGGTGCCGGCAACCCTGCGCGTGCGCGTTGGAGCGTGCGCGCAGTCTCACACAAACATTGGCACTCGGCCATTTTTAAAAATACTGCAGAAAAAGTGAAGATTTATTTCTTGGACCCCTGCAGAGGCTTGTAATTTAATTTTTTTTTATATTTCTGTGCGAGGGAGTGCTTTTAGCAGCACTGCTGAATAAATCACCTGCTGAAATCATTGAGTTCAGCTTTTCACTGCTAAACTTGCAGAACTGGTGCTGCATTGGTGCATGCAAATTAAGGACTGTGTTTGGAGAAATAAGAGTGCCAATTAACTTTGCAATAATACGTGGTGTTGACAATGCAGCACCCATTCTGCAAATTTAAATATAAAACTGTCGATGTGGCTGCCTCTCCCTGTCCAAATGGCCTCAGTCCCCCTCACAGCTCGAAGGCTGCTGCTGTATCTTTGGCTGCCGGCCAGCCACTGACGCCGCCCCTAAAGCTTGGCCGAATGGCCTCAAGAACCTTAATGAGCTGCGTGTGTCCTGCGTTGATTCTTCGGCTGCCGGCCAGCCACTGACGTCGCTGATATCTCATGGCTGAATGGCCTCGGGTCCGTCCGGTGCTGCTTCTTCGCGGCCAGCCACGAAGAGAATGAAGGCCCGCCTCAAGCGCTGCAGCTCAGCTCGAAGCTTGCTGCCGCTGCCGTCGAGACACTGACGCCACACCGCTGCCCGTCTCCAACATGAAAGGTCTGCCTGAAGCACTTTCACACAGGTAGGAACATGGTTTATTTAATCTTTTCTTTGCTTATAAATTTTTATTCAGGTTGGATTCATTTGTATAAGTATAACTAAGGATTGATTGTAGAATTTAATGACTTCCCTTCTCCCCCCCCCTTACCCCATTCCCTACGCCTAATTTGTAACCTACGCCTGATTTTCTAAAGTGTAGACAAGGTCTTTTCGAACGTACAAAAATCTTCACTTTCTCCATTCTAAGTTAGTTTGGAGTAAGTTTTTACTCACGAAACTTTGAAATCAGGCGTAAGTGGCCGGACACGCCCCCTTTTGAAAAAAAATTCTGTTCCAAAGTGAAACTGTTCTAACTGACTAGAACTGGAGCAAACTAAATGTCGAGAATTCCGATTTCTAAGATACTCCGTTCAACACCAGTTGCTCCTAAAAATCACGAGCAAATCATGTGGAAACTTGGGGCCCATAACTCAACTAGTGATTTGTGACCTAATAGGCGATTTTTACCACTGGTGATCAGGCTGCCCGGGGAAGATAAAGAAAAAACACGAGTAATCCACAAAGGATCAATTTTGTAATTTGATTGATATTGTAAGGAATTTGCCTATCAACTGGATCACTGTTGAATGAATGGGTCAGAAAAACAAAGGGTTAAAAGAGTTAAGGACAGGTTTTGTTCCCTGAAGCTCGAACAGAATGCTGGAAATCAGTCTCAAGTCCAACCCAAAATGTTAACCCATCCTTCTGCTTCAAATGGTGACTCCTTGATACATTTCTACAATTTTCTATTTTTACTGTAGATTGCTAGCATTTGTTGCTTTTCTTTGAGAAACAATGTGGCCAAATGAAGGTAAGCAAAGCAAATCTGTTCATAGCCTCTACCGAGTCCAGGTTCCATGGCTCCATGAAGTGCTCCCATAGAATTAGATTATTGGGAAACTGCTAGACACTGTATAAGATAGGAAACATTATTTCGGTGAATGCATAATACAGGAGACACTAATTAAATACAATCTGAACTCTCCAGTTGTTCTGGAACAACTCCAGAATTATCGGCATTCCCAGCCTCTAAGTAACTGACTTATAGGAGGAACTGTACTTGAAGAGCAATCTATCGGAAAACAGTGAATGAAGAAATGTCAAAACAGTGGCTTTGTCATCAGGTACTTTAGAGTGACAAGTGTAAACTCTGGTGATGGCCACTTATGCATCAGTAAAGTGTCGTGAGTGCTATGCTGATGAAAGACCTCTGGTAAAACTATGCCAAAGTAACATCACAGCAATATTTGGAGAGGCCTATACTGCCAATAGCTTGTACCGGTTGAACCTCCCTTATCCAGAACCACTCCCAGCCACCAGGTGAACAATAAATTCAAGTTCTTCCTCGCTGCCGACTCCTGCAATCACTGGCCTGAACCCCGCAATCCACCGCCCCCCCAATGATCTCTCTGCCGCATTCCCAGCCCCAAGCCAGCCAGCACCGATATCCCCTTACTCAGTACCTTTACCATCCAATTTAATGTGACCACTCCTTGTCTGGAAAAATCTCTTATCCAAAACAGGCCAGGTCCCATGAGTTCCTGATAAGGGAGGTTCAACCTGTAGATGTACAAGCCACAGATATTAGCTGGTCTCATTGGAGGAAAAACAGCAGAATTCAAATCCAAAATCCAAAAGCCTGATGAAAGCTTATGAAGTCAACCACAGATAAGAATTGTTTATTCAACTTGAGAAACACAAAACAGAAAATTGTTTTCATTTCTTGGTAAATTACTTTTTCTTTAGTGGTTTGCATATTGGTGGAATCTCCAAATTATTAGAGCAAATCTGAATGCATTTATGCATATTTCAGTGCAGTTACATACTTCAGGGAGAGATATGTTGTGCTGTTCGTGAGGAGGAGAAAGAAGAGTTGTGTAGACAATTTTGGGCTGCCCTGCTTTGTTTTGGGTTAAAGTTAACATGGGTAGCTGTCTTTGCAATGATTTATGAAGGAGGAGTTTATACCTATCTTTCATCTCCTATCAGCCTGCCTTGACTTTTATTGAGGCATGTTGGGCCCAAGTTTCTACACGATAAAAAACGGGCGCCCGTTTTTCGCGCCACAAAGTGCGCCTAAAAAAAACCTCCGTATTCTCCACCTCCCTGCAGGTTCTCTGGCCCGCGGCGCAGCAGGAGCTGTAGGGGGCGGAGCTAGGACCCTGCGCCAAAAACAGTGCCGGGAGCTCTGCACATGCGCGCTACAGTGGGCACGCAAGTGCAGTAGCTCCAGGCGCCCGAAACTGTGTGGGAGGGGCCTGAAGCACGCAGCCCCTAGCCCTGGCCGAATGGCCTCACTGGGGCTGCATGAATAAGGCTCCTCCCACGGCCAGCTCCTGCTTCCTGCCGACTCCCGCTCCAGCTTCCCCCCTCCCTCTCTTCTTTACCCTCCCCCCCCCACCCGGATCCGACCTGACCTCCCCCTCCTCGACCCTCCCTCCCCAACGCCACCTACCTCTGGTGCTGGGGACGGGCCCTGCCCGAAATCTCGGGCCCGGCCCATTCAGCCTTCGGTTCCGACGGCAAACCGCTTCCTAAAGGCCTGCCTGAAGAACTTTCACACAGGTAGGAACATGGTTTATTTAATCTTTTCTTTGCTTATGTTTATTCAGGTTGGATTTAGTTGTATAATATTGGTATAAGTATAACTAAGGATTTATTGTAGAATGTAATGACTTCCCTTCCCTCCCACCCCCCCTCCCCCCTCCCTCCCTCGCCCCCCTCCCCTACGCCTAATTTTTTAATGTGTAGAACAGGTTTTTTCAGTTCTACAAAAATCTTCACTTGCTCCATTCTAAGTTAGTTTGGAGTACGTTTTCACTGTGGAAACTTTGAAATCAGGAGTCAGTGGCTGGACACGCCCCCTTTTGAAGAAAAAATTCTGTTCCATAGTAGAACTGTTCTACCTGACTAGAACTGCAGAAAAAAAGTGGAGAATTGCGATTTCTAAGATAGTCCGTTCTCCACCAGTTGCTCCTAAAAATCAGGCGCAAATCATGTGGAAACTTGGGCCCATGGTGTTATTTGGGGCAGGGAGGGTGTTAAGGGTAGGAAGAGAGAGAGGCGGTCGTGTTGCATAGACCAAAAAAGGGACACAGGGTGCCTGCTACTTTCCATCTTTGAATGGAAGCCATTCATATCCTCCAACTAGCACATGGCATCAATTCTTAACATGTTTTTGGTAGCCACTTCACCAAAGTAGAGGATTACACCCTCACTGATGGGAGGTCCTCAATCTTCAAATCCCACAACAGAGGGTTCTGAGGAAGTTATGAGGCTAATCATGGCTCTTGCAGTGCCCCAAACTGCTTTTGGAACAACAACTTGTAGAGACTTTATAGTATAACATTCCAAGGTGTTTCTTTGGAGCGTTACAATACAAAATTTGACACCAAGCCACATAAGGAGATATTAGGCCTAAACCTCTCCACCTCTCTTTTCTCCTTTAAGATGCTCCTTAAAACCTACCTCTTTGACCAAGTTTTTGGTCACTTTCACTAATTTCTCTATGTGGCTTGGTGTCAAATTTTGTCATCTCAATGCCTTGGGACGTTTTACTACATTAAAAAAGGTGCTATATAAATACATATTGTTCTCAGGAAGAGGGATGGAGTCGGGCTAGGGAATCGAGTTTGCGACAGGGACCGAAGACAATGGCTTTGGTCTTGCCAACATTTAGAGGAAATTTTTGCTCAGCCAGTACTGGATGTCAGATAAGCAGTCTGACAACTTAGACAGTGGAGGGATCGTGAGGTGATCTGGGTGTCATCAGCATATGTGTGGAAATGATGCGATGTTTTCAGATGATGTCGGCGAGGGGCAACATGTAGATGAGAAATAGGAGGCGGCTAAGGATAGATTCTTGGGGGACATCAGAGGCAACGGTGCAGGATTAGGAAAAGAAGCCATTGCAGATGATTCTCTGGCTACAACTGAATAGATAAGAATGGAACCAGGCGAATGCAGTCCCACATAGCTGGATGACAGTGGAGCGACAATGGAGGAGGTGTGGTCAACCAGGTCAAAGGCTGCAGACAGCTCAAAAAGGGTTCGTTAACCAGCAACACTTCATGTAGAAGCATTACCATACAGTTACTCCAATATACATCTGACAGGAATGTTTGGATTTTATTAAGTTTGTGTGGGATACAGTAGCTTGAGCTGACCTTCCTGCATTTTGTTGCATGTGGCAATTGTGAGCATCTGTCTCAATACCAAGATAGATACTCACTTGTGGGAGTTTGCTGTGCGCGAGTTGACTGCTGCATTTCCCACATTACAACAGTGACTACACTAAGAGTACTTCATTGGCTGTAAAGCGCTTTAGGACGTCCTGGTGGTTGTTAAAGGCGATGTATAAATGCAGTGTTTCTTTCTTTTACTTTCCTCCATTCCTCTTCTTACCTGCTGACCACCCAAGTACTCTTAAGATTAAATTCAAGCCTTTTTTCAAACATGAGCATCACTTACAGGGCATGCATATATATTATATGCATTTGGAAAGCTCTTTGGGACCAAGGAAGTTGGAAAAACATTTTCATAGGGAAATTCAAAGATAAAGTAACACAAGCTCTATGCTGAGACATATTCATTTCAAGTATTATGAATTTGATTTGCTTTTTGTGGTCAAAGTAATACAACCATAGCTAAAAACAACTGACATTATGTCAAAATATATAGGTCCAGAAATTATTATTCTACAATTCTCTATGTAGTAGAATAATTTCTGCCATTATGGCCTGATAGTGAGCTACATAAATATATTTTCCATTGCTTATTCAGTCTTTAGACTGCTATTTTCAGCAGGTTTAAACCCAAAACAAAACAGAAAACTGACCTAAGACCAATAGAAATTTCAACTTCTGCTATTGTAATGTTTGTTAAGTAGTTTTTTTTGGTTCAATCATACTCTTTTGAATTCTGATATCCAGAAGACATTCACAATAAAAGGATACAATCCTTGACATGTGACAGATAATGTGCATCAGGTCTAACAAATCTGACTTTCTAATGTACCCTCTGAACTGGCAAGCAATTTAATACTTTTCAAAAGCAATTTTCCTATTGTGCTGTAAAATTTCAGCACAGTATTTAAAGTCAACAATAAAGTGATGAATTATGTATTTTTTCATAGCCAAGACAAGCATAGTGTGGTCTATATTAACCATATCTCTGGAAGTCTATTCATCAATGATGTGACATCCTTTTGCACTTAACAGCTACTGTATGTCAATCATGGAACATTGGAGCTTCCAGTAATTAAGTGTAAGACGAGTACATTTTTTAAAATGCAGGCAAGAGAAATAGGCTGAACAAAGGATATAAAACGGTAGACATCAAAACTCTCAGCATGAATGCAGCACACATTTAATCCATCAAATAGGCAGAGACAGATCTCTTACCAAGGCTGCTTATTGTACTATGAATGTTACACTTATTCCCAAACAAATAATGCCCGAGGTGGCATAACATAATATTGAAAATATCAGGATTTTACTTAAATCTTTATTGATTTTAATATATGAATTTAAGATTAATTTTTCTGATCACCTCCCTTCCCTGTTGCGTAGAAATCCAGATTCCTAATGTATCCCATTCGGGATGAGCAAAAAAATGTGGCCATGCCTGTATTGTCCACATCACAGGAACAATTTAAGCTATCCCTGCTCACCCTATTTGTTTTTTAATTCGCTATTTATTGCCCATCCCTAATTGCCCTTGAAGAACGGAGTGACTTGCTCGGCCATTTCAGAGGGCAGATAAGAGTCAACCACATTGTTGTGGGTCCAGAGTTACATATAGGCCAGACCAGGTTAGGATGTCAGATTTCCTTCCCTAAAAAAAGGACATTCGTGAACCAGATGACTATCCGGTAGTTTCACGGTCGCTATTACAGGTACCAGCTTTTTATTATAGATTTATTTAACTGAATTTAAATTCCAGTCTCCGGATCATGAGTCCAGGCCTCTGGATTACTAGTCCAGTAACTATGGGCCCAAATTTCCCCATGAGTTGCACCGTTTTTTTTGGTGTAATTTGATTTTTCTGGTGAGTCTTTTTAGTTGCAAATATGGCCATTTAATTTGCGCCAGTGTAAGGGAGTTAGTTAGGTTTTTTGTTAGGTCAGTTTTTTTTTTCCCCAGCCACTTACACCATTTATGCCAATTTGGCCAGAAAAAAAGTTGTACTAAACTAACTTAGGGCAGTGTATGTGTCCACTTTTGTCCGCACAGAAAGATCTTACTTACAATTAAGGAATCGGCGCAAGTAACTACATTTAAAGCACCAAACACAGCACAAAAAGTAAGAAGCAATTAATTCATAAAATAAAAAGGAACCCAGCACCTAAAGCGCCACGGCCAAAGTAATAATCAATAAAAAAAATTAAAAAAATAGAAGGAACCCTGCACCTAAAGCACCAAAATCAATCAGTAAATAATAAAAAATAGAACTCCTACTTTAGAGAACGCAGCAGGCCACCGATGAGGGAGCCCATTCAGTCAAGCCTACGGATAACGTGCTTCGGCCCCTCCCACACAGCCTGCAGCACGCGTTTGCCGAAACAGCCTGCCAGGAGCTACTGCACAGGCGTGCAGACTCTAGCGCGCATGTGCAGAGGTTCCGGCATACTTAGCTCCGTCCCCCTCTTTCTTCTGCACCACGCCAGCTCCACAGACGGCCCGAGAATCGGCCATGATCACACGGATTTGTTTTGGCGCTGCTTGATGTAAAATGTTGGTGGGGGGCTCGGAGGTGCGCCGAAGAAAACGGAGGGCCAAATTTGGGCTCATAACCATTACACTACGGTTCCCTTGCATTTAATGCATTAAGATGTCCACTAGCTGCTGTATTTTGGAGCAAGTCCATCTGCAACAAACAAAAAAATATTGGAGGAGATCAGCCACTAACACTGCTCAGCTTCGTGCTAATACAAGATTCTAGAGTGGCAGGATGCTACACATAGCAATTCTCCTCTAAATAGCGACTTCTTCCAAATATTAGAATAATTTTTTAAAATAAAAACCAAAGGTATTATCGATTAACAGTGTGTTAACAAAAATTAAGGGATATGGTGTTACGGCAGGTATATGAAGTCAGGTCACAGATCAGCATGATCTCAGTGAATGACAATACAGGCTCAAGGCGCTAAATGGCCTATCCCTATATTCCTATCACATAACAGCCCCTACAACGTGACAATTCACTGACAATACATCTTGAATTTGACAGTTTGGCTCAGTGGTACCATTCTTGCCTTGGAGTCAAAAAGTGGTGTGTTAAAGCCTCACTCCAAACACTTTAGTACAATGCAATGTGCTGTATCGACAAAGGTGCCATCTTTCCAATGAGATATTAAATGAAGGCCCTGCCTGTTTAAGTGGATGCGCAAGTTCATTACTCAAAAGAAAAGGAAGGCGCTCTCCTGGTGCCCAGGCCAACATTTATCACTCAACCATCACCACCAAAAACAAATAATCTGGTAATTTATTCCACTGACTGCTTGTGGTCCCTACTGTGCACAAATTGGCTGCCACATTTGCCTATAAAACAAAACAGTGACTCCACTTCAAAAGCAAGTCATTGCTTGTAAAATGTTTTGGGACATCCAGAGATATGAAAGATGCTATTTAAATGTTGGCTTTATCTTTTTGCATACAGTGGAATGGTAAACTTATTGGTCTTCTGCATTTTGGGACCAAAGAACATGCCAATGAGTAACATGCCCCTTTGGTGTTGCTAATGTTACAGTATATAAATCAAGAACTGTGTTGGGATAGTGAGCTGGACTTTTGCCTTCATTTTCAGCGGGACAGCTGCTTTTTGATGAAAAACAGTCCGGCAAAAGATCACTACTTTTTAAAATTTTTTATTTATTTATTTTTAAGAGTTCCGCCCACATTTTGAAAAGACCGGCGGGCAGCAACCGCCCACGTGCACCGCCAGGATCTAAGTTTTTCCTCAGCAAATCAGACCCATACAAACCGCCAAGGAAACCACCCACAAAAAGCTGCGGAACAGGACAGTAGGCGAGTACCCTGCAAAGAAGTTAAAAGGTTTTTTTTTTAAATTATTTTTTTTAATTCTAAAATGGCAATTACGTTAAAAAGTGTCTTGAGAATGTTTTATAATTTTTTATTTTTTGTTTAACTGAAAAACAATTTTGAGTTTTCCCCCCTCCCTAGGCCCAACCGCAGCCTTGGACTAAATTCTAGTACTTACCATCCATTCCGTTAAAAACCGCCCGTTTCACCGAGTTTCACCTTTAACCGCTGAGAATATTGGAGCAAGATCCATTTTCTCGCCAGGCGATATTTTTTTACCTTAATTATGGAAAGTTTCGCTAGCGTTAGTTGCAGAATGTTAGTGTTTTTTTCTGGGCGGCAATCAGGCGTTGAGGGGCTTTAGGGAAAGTCTAGCTCAAAACTAAAAAAAACATTTACTTTTAGGAGACAGACTTACATATATGCAGCACATTCAATGCCTTATGATTGGAAGCTAATAATGTTACAAATTCAAATCTGCCTCAGCTACCTTCTCAGGTTCAGTGACGTCAGCTGCTCCCATCAGATATGATGGGAGCCACCTCACACTTCGACATTTATTTGCACAATAGCGTAACCCAAGAACACAACAGTACCATTCCCTTAGGAGCTAGACTGGATATTCATGTCCATACACACATCCTTCTTTAATTTCTCCGAAGATGGACCATGTACATTATTTCCAGCTCAACGAAGGAGGCGGCAATGCTGGATCTGGTTGTGGGGAATAAGGTAAGTCAAGTGGAGCAAGTGTCAATAGGTGACTATTTAGGGTCAACAGTGATCATAGTATCATAAGGGTTAGGTTAGTTATGGAAAAGTACAAGGAGCAATCTAGAGTAAAAATTCATTCATAGGCAGTCCCTCAAAATTTGGAAAGACTTGCTTCCACATCAAAAATGAGTTCAGGTGACTATCGTCCAATACGGGAATTACAGTCTCTGTCACAGGTAGGACAGATAGTCGTTGAAGGAAAGGGTGGGTGGGGAGTCTGGTTTGTCGCACGCTCCTTCTGCTGCCTGCACTTGTCCACAGCATGCTCTCGGTGACGAGGCTAGAGGTGCTCAGCACCCTCCCGGATGCTCTTCCTCCACTTAGGGCGGTCTTGGGCCAGGGATTCCCAGGTGCCTTTGCAGGTGTTGCACTTCAAGGAGGCTTTGAGGGTGTCCTTAAAACGTTTCCTATGCCCATCTGGGGCTCGCCTGCCGTGTAGGAGTTCCGAATAGAGCTTTTGCTTTGGGACATGCAGACGATGTGACCCGTCCAACGGAGCTGGTCGAGTGTGGTCAGTGCTTCGATGATGGGGATATGTTGGCCTGATCGAGACCAGCAACGTTGGTGCATCGATCCTCCCAATGGATTTGCAGGATCTTGCAGAGGCAGAGTTGGTGTCTACCATATATAGTCCACGTCTCAGCCATATAAGAGGATGGGTATAACTACAGGTCTGTAGAGCATAAGCTTGGTGCCAAATTTGAAGTCCTGGTCTTCAAACACTCTTCCTCAGGCAACCGAAGGCTACACTGGCGCACTGGAGGCAGTGTTGGATCTCGTCATCGATGTCTGCCCTTGCTGATATTAGGTATGGAAAATGGTCCACGTTGTCCAAGGCTGCGCGTGGATTTTGATGACCGGGGGGGGGGGGGCAGTGCTGTATGGCAAGGTCAGGTTGGTGGAAGACCTTTGTCTTACGGATGTTTAGCGTAAGGCCCATGCTTTCGTACACCTCGGTAAAGGTGTTGACGATGGCTCGGAAGTCAGCCTCTGAACGTGCGCAGGCGCAAGCGTCGTCTGCATACTGTAGTGCGACGACAGAGGATGGGACGACCTTGGATCTAGCCTGAAGGCGACGAAGGTTGAACAGGTTCCCATTGGTTCTATATATAGAGTAAAAATACTTAATTGGAGGGAGACCAATTTCAGTGGGAGGAGAACGGATCTGGCCCGGGTAAATTGGAATCAAAGATTGGCAGGCAAAACTGTAGTGGAACAGTGGGCTGCCTTTAAAGAGGAAATAGTTCAGGTACAGTCGAGGTACATTCTCACTAGGGGGAAAGGTAGGGCAACTAAAGTCAGAGCTCCCTGGATGAAGAAGTAGAAAAAAAGTACACATGACATGTGTCAGGTCAAGAATACATCTGAGAATCAGACTAGATTTGGAAAGTTCAGAGAAGTGAAAAAGAAAAGAAAGGCAAAGAGAGAGTATGAGAATAAAATGGCAGCTAACAAACAGTAATCCAAAAGTCTTCTATAGGCATATAAAAATAGTAAAAACAGGTAGAGAGAGTGGGTGGGGCAGATTAGGGACCAAAAAGGAGACCTACGCATGGAGGCAGAGGGTATGGTTGAGGCACTAAATGAGTACTTTCCATCGGTCTTCACCAATGAAGATGCTGCTGCCATGGACAGACTATGAAGGAGGAAGTAGAGGATATACTGGATGGTATAAAAATTGATAAAAAGACGAGGTACTGGAAAGGTTGGTTGTAGTTAAAAGTAGATAAGACACTAGGACCAGATGGGATGCATCCTAGGACACGGAGGGAATTGAAGGAAAAAAAATTGTAGGAGGTACTGGCCATAACCTTCCAATCATCCTTAGAAATGGAGGTGGTGCCAGAGGACTGGAGAATTGCAAATGTTACACCCTGGTGTAAAGATAAACCCAGCAACGACAGGCCAGTCAGCTTAACCTCTAATGGGAAAGCTTTTAGAAATAATAATCAGAGACAAAATTGTTACTTGGGCAAGTGTGGACTTAAGGAAAGCCAGCACAGATTTGTTAAAGGCAAATTGTGTTTAACCAACTTGATCAAGTTTTTTGATGAGGTAACAGAGTGTTAGAGGGCAATGCGGTTGACGTGGTGTATATGGATTATCAAAAGGCGTTTGACAAAGTGACATATAATAGGCTCCCCAGCAAAGTTGAAGCCTGTGGAATAAACGGGATACTGGCAGCATGGATACGAAATTGGCCAAGTGACAGGAAACAGTAGCTCTGAACGGTTGTTTTTCAGACTGGAGGAAGTGGTGCTTCCCCCAGGGTCAGTTCCAGGATCACTGCTTTTCTTGATATATATTAATGACTTGGGATGTGGGTGTACAGGGCACATGCTCCAGCATCTATCTTGCAACCCACTGTTCACAGCCAAGAAAAGGGATCCATAAAACATTCCCATATAATAGGTGAGGTTTTCTTTTTGATTGCTGAGGTAGGCTAACAAATTGCTTGATTACAATGGGGAAAACAGGAAAGCTAGCTCAATAGCATCTTAAACCACCTACTATCAGTCTATTTTTGAATACGCTGCGCCTTTAAAATCCCCTAAAAAAATTCAAAACCTTTGTGGAAAAATGGTTAGAAAAGCACAAAAATCAGAATTTTTTTTTTTTTGGGGGGGGGGGGGGGGAGAAAAAAAAAAGAAGAGGAGAATAGTCAGAATATCTTGAAAGTGCAGATGAGTAAAAAAAATACCCAACTATTTCAGTGCATTTACAATAATTGATACTGCTATGCAGTCATTAGTCAACCTCAATTTATAACAATATTTCTGCATCATCACAAAAATGATAAGACAGTGTGACTGAACTATGGAATTAGAATTGGTAAGGAACATGTGTGTTGCATCTAATTTGCTTTATGTACCTTTTTGGCACAGGTGAAACAATGAACTAAGGTAGGAAAATGGAAAATCCAAGTGTTGCTGTCAGATTTTAAAATAGTTACTTTGGCCCCAAGTTTCCACATGATTTGCTCCTGATTTTTAGGAGCAACTGGTGGAGAACGGAGTATCTTAGAAATCGGAATTCTCCACATTTAAGTTTTCTGCAGTTCTAGTCCAGTAGAACAGTTTCACTTTTGAACAGAATTTTTTTTTCAAAAGGGGGCGTGTCCAGCCACTGACGCTGGATTTGAAAGTTTCCACAGTGAAAACGTACTCCAAACTAACTTAGAATGGAGCAAGTGAAGATGTTTGTAGGCCTGAAAAAACCTTGTCTACACATTAAAAAATCAGGCGCAGGTTACAAATTAGGCGTCCGGAACGAGGGGGGGGGGGGGAGGGAAGTCATTACATTCTACAATAAATCCTTAGTTATACTTATACAAATAATTCCAACCTGAATAAAAATTTATAAGCAAAGAAAAGATGAAATAAACCATGTTCCTACCTGTGTGAAAGTGCTTCAGGCAGGGAGAAGGCTGCAGGAAGCCTCAAGTTGAGGCAGTCGTTCCCAACAGCAGGGGGGGGCCCCCTGCCGTCGGTCGGGCCCGTCGGGAAACGGCTGCCTCAACTTCTGAGGCTTCCTGCAGCCTTCTCACTGCTGCAAGAAGCCCCAGTGCTGATCATGGAAGGGCAATGTGGTTTTATTAAAAAATGTTAAAAATTGAACAGCTACAAAGAACTACAAAAATGGCCGAATGCCAATGTTTCCTTCACACTGCGCGTGCGCGAACGCTCCAACGCGCACGCGCAGGGTTGCCGACACGAAAAAAAACCAATTTAAATGGTACCCGCCCCCCCTCCTACTTACAAAATCGGCGCGAGTGGTAGGCTCCGCCCCCTGGGCGCCGCGCCAAGCTGACATCGAGCTGCAAAGCGCTCGAGAATAGCGCATTTTTTTTCAGGCGCCGTTTTCGGCGCAAAAAACAGGCGCCCAGCTCGGAGGGACGCCTGTTTTGCCGCGTGTGGAAACTTGGGGCCATATGTTTAATAGTACAGGTACAACCTCCTGAATCCGGCAACCGAGACAGAGATGGTTTTCGTGTTTTTCCGGACTTCGGAATGTGTTTTATGTCCAAAGTTCGAAAACGCCAGAGCCCAGGTTCAGATAGTTCCGGATTTCGGAACGCCAGAAGTGTGTCCAGAGTCCGGAAATGCCTGGGCCCAGGTTGCGATATTTCCAGTTTTTGGGATGCATCTTGTAGTTCTGCTCCTCGCAGGCCTTGTAGTCCTCACTTCTTCGCAACGCATGGTAAGCCTCCCTCTCGTTTTTGCAACGCAGTACCCTGTAACTATATTTAATGTGAGCTTCCCGGCCTGTATCTTTTGCTACCATCTTCAAATTTGAAAAGGAATGTACTACAGTACTCAATGAAATATAATAATTGTTTTACAAATAAAAACCTTTAAGTTATGAAATATAAAACAGTAAATGAAGGCTTTTGTTAAAGTAAAAACAGTTACAATTGGCTGGAGGTTGTGCTTGAGGTAGAGGGCTCAGCTATGATGTCTGGGACTGATAATGGGCCAGCAATAGGATTATCAAATGTGGAAATTACTGGTGTAGTTGCATGCTGTAGGTCTTGGGTCTTCTGATGCAACATCTTTTGATAGATATTTAATATCGTTGTTTGTTTAAATAATTTGGGCTTTTCTTTCATCAATCTTTCCCGAATTTTGTAGACCTGCAACATTTCTTCACTTATGAAGCTTCGTTGCTTTAAGGCGTGAATTAATTCTTGACACAGATTGATTGCTGTGTCAATTAGCACTTTGACTTGATCACAGGCATCATCATCCTCACTGCTTTCATCCTTTTTTTTGGATGCAAAACCCTCTGCATGATTTCTTCATCTGTCATTCATCATCATCATAGGCAGTCCCTCGAATCGAGGATGACTTGCTTCCACGTCAAGAAGTTCACAGGTGTTTCAATGAAGGACCTAAAATTCCAGGTCCCGAACTAAATCTTGAAGGGTGGAAGATGCCTGTGCGTGGATTTTTTTTTTTTTTTTAAAACGTGTGGTGGCCATTGCACACCAGCCACCACACGGGCTTGTCAGAGCTAGGTCTTGATCCAACAGCAAAGATTAACCAAGACGACTGGAGACCAGCTCTGCTGCACAGACCTAGTGCACATACATATTGCAGTGTGGGCTGGCCTGGGCCCTCGCCTTTCCTGGGCCCCAAACTCACGCCTCTCCTGGGCCCCAATCACTTCCCTCTACAATCTCTCGCCACTCCTTAGCCCCGACCTCGTTGCTCCTGCTGTATCTGCCCTTCAACAGATTTGTCATTGCATACACAATGGGAGCATCGTTGTCTATATCCGAGTTCTACGACATTGTTTGTCCTCATTCAATTCCTGCGCAGCTTCGCAAGTTAGCCCTCTTGTATAACCTAAAAGTTGGGCAATCACTGCTTTCTCCCTGGACACACGAAAGTCTTGAAAGTCCTGGGGAGCATCATCCGCAAACATAGTTGATGGCCAGATGTTGTGCCAAGCATTGACCAAGGTGTCTGCAGTTACCAAGTTCCATGAATCCACAGCTGCCCATTTGGCATCCTTGATAGAGAAAGCTTTTATTCCCATGTCGGTGTTCACAGCATTAAGCAAACAACCCATAAGCTCATTTTTGTAGCGACATTTCATCAATCTCAAAATTCCTTGGTCCATTGGCTGTATCGGTGATGTAACATTTGGAGGTAATTAGAGTCCATGGACATTATCCTTTACCAAAAGCTCAGCATCGGGATGTGCTGAGCAATTGTCTAGCAGCAAGTATATTTAGCAGTTTTCCTCAAGGCCAGCTTCCGTGCAATGAGCATGCACCTGAGGGACAAAGCTCTCCTCAAACCAGTTCAGAAAGATTACCCTGGTTACTTATGCTTTCTTATTGGCATAATAATGCACTGGCAATACTCTCAAACCCTCGATATATCTTGGACGCTGGCTTCTCCCAATGACCATAAGCTTACACTTTGTGTCCCAGTTGCATTTGCAACAACAAGCACAGTCAACCTATCCTTGGCGTCTTTTGCACCTGCTGGCTGCGTTTCTTCTGCTGCTGCTAATGTCTTTCACGGTACGTAGCACCAAAACAGTGCTGTCTTGTCAGCATTTTACATTAGCTCAGGTGAAAGGTTTAACCAATTAGTTTGATAAACTCATCAATATAATTTTCAGCTGCCTCATGATCTGCTGAGGCTTTCTCACCAGATACTTTGTTGCCTGATGCCATGACACCTTTTAAATTTGGCTAGTCAACCAGAAGAATAATCCCCAGTTGTGCATGGAATTTTTTAAGCTTGTTGCACCACCATTGGGCCAGACAAAAAGGAACCTTTTCACTTCGCCTTTGTCGCCACCATTCCATCACTACGCGATCCAAATCGCCACATTTCGGCTTATGCATACTTTTTCTCTTACTCAATTCCTTATGAACATCACTTTCCGCATAAAACTTCATGAGCTGTTCTTTGTTTTCTGATATCATAGATGGTGGAAAGTCCAACACCATACTCTTCCCTGAAACACTATCTAATCTCTGGAGTAACTCCACTTTGACAATTGAAAGTGAACTGTGCTTCCTCTTTCCTTTATCTGAACCCATTGGGGTATCTGTTGGTCCTTTTGACATGTTTGCATTGACAACACAAATTCAGATCTTGAAATCGGGAAAAACACCACAGCGGTGGCATCCGGTTGGGTGGGGTCCGATCATGGGATGTAGGTGGGTCAGGTGCGGTCTCAGCATGGGGTATATGTGGGTCAGCTAGGGTAGCCCCATAATGTTTAATGCCACTAATTTTGTTTAAATGCCAAATTTTAAAAGTGCATGTACAGTACAGGTAGTATTTTCTTTATTACAGGTACAGGTGTGCAAACTTAAAAATCACAATCTGGTCGGGTCAGCTCGGCTTGGAGTCATGGGGCGCAGCGATTCTATCATGCGGTTGCTGCTTTGGGGCGCTGCAGTCTGCTGTGCAGAGCTTGCCCACTTCTGGCGGGAGGCGACTTGCACGCGGGAGCTTGCCCGCTTCTGGCGGGAGGGGACTTGCGCACAGGAGCTCAGCTGATTCTGGCCGCAGAGACTTGTGTGCTGTGCAGAGCTGCTGCAGACTAAGAAGAGCCGGCCAGGAACAGGTAGGATTGGCATTTTTATTCTTGCAATTAGTCACTGTACAGAGGTTGGATTTCATTTTTTGACTTCTCATTGGGCCTGGCAAGGTGTCCAGATTCTAGAACATTTTGCGGATTCTGGACGACCCTGCCACCAATCGTCCGAATATTCTGGATTTTGGATGCTGCACCTGTAACTATTTTTAGGCAATGCAGTGGCCTAGCAAGTTGAGAGCACCAATATCTTGTGCCAAAGAATGGTAGCTCATCAGATCATACTGTGAACTCTCCACTCAATGGACGTTCATTCTTGGAAGTGTACCGCCACAGGTAGTGAGGGCAAGTCACTAGGTCACTTTTCTTCAGTTGGCACAATTGGTAAATGCATGGCAAAAGCATTTGGTCTTTGGGACTTTGTGGGAAGCAAATGTGGCCATTATAAAAAAAAAACAATACAATACATAAAGGAGCCCCTCCATTAACGCATCTCCTCTCCTGTGCAGTAAAGTTGTTCCAAGTATGCAAAAGGTTAAAGAAATGTCTGCTTTTAAATGAGATTAGCAATGAAAATTGTGTTGCAATATCCATTTTGACTCCAATTAACCTGCACCACAATTTGTTTGCAATTTACTTTGTAGATTTCCTGCATCGAGGACAAGTCAAAACTAAAATAACAGCCCAATTCAAAAAAACAACCACCATTTCAATTAGGAACTGCCTGTCCCAGCCAGGTCTTTCCAAGAAGCTAGAGCAACTGCCAGAGATCCAGATTATGTATTTATGCCACAAATGGAACTGACATCTAAATTACCTTCATTCCAAGCAAAACTGAACACAGCATTATGGGGAGGAAAAAAAAAAATCAGTAAGAACCAATGATTGTGAATTTAGTTCCTACTTAAAATTTACACTGAGCGTTTAACGCAGGGGCAAAAATAGGGGCGAAGAGGAGGAGGAGGAAAGGCAAGATACCCACAGCTGATTTGTTGTACACGTCCTATGCACCAGTCAGATATTTCCTCAATTATGCTTCTATTCCCTTTGAGGCAGGCTACACTGCTGATCGATAGGTCTGCTGACCTGGTGTGACAAACAAGGCCACCCTTCTCACAACCACATTCTGCAGGACTATTTCCAGGCTGAAGTGCTGTGCTACTTGGCAAATTGCCAGAAAACATTGTTTATTTTTACTATTTTTGTGTTATTTCTAACCACCCTCCCCTTCAGCATTGGCAAAGGCTGCCAACAAACAGAAATGCCTTTTGAAAAAAAGTTAAGATTTTTTGCCATTTCCTTTTTTTTATAAAAAGTGTCCTTTAAATTTCACCTGAAAATCCCCATTCTGGTCCAACGATTAGGTCACTTCATGCAAAACTATGAATAATTTTTAAATGAGCAGACTACAGAAAATTGCAAAAAAAAAAAATCAGATCATAGGCAGTCCCTCAGAATCAAGGAAGACATGCTACCACTCTTAACACGAGTTCTTAGGTGGCTGTACAGTCCAATACGAGAACCACAGTCTGTGTCACAGGTGGGACAGACAGTGGTTGAAGGAAAGGGTGGGCGGGGAGTCCGGTTTGCTGCACGCTCCTTCCACTGTCTGCGCTTGATTTCTGCATGCTCAGCGACAAGACTCTAGGAGCTCAGCGCCCTTCCGGATACACTTCCTCCACTTAAGGCAGTCTTTGGCCAGGGACTCCCAGGTATCAGTGAGGATGTCGCACTCAGTCCTTGTAATGTTTCCGCTGCCCACCTTTGGCTGGCTTGCCGTGGACGAGTTCCGAGTAGAGCGCTTGCTTTGGGAATCTCGTGTCTGGCATGTGAGTGATGTGGCCTGCCCAGTGAAGCTGATCAAACGTCGGTGCGTCTATCCACCCAGGGGATTTGTAGGATCTTGCGGCGACATCGTTGGTGGTATTTCTCCAGCGACGAGGTGTCTACTGTACATGGTCCACGTCTGACAGGAGGGCAGGTATTACTACGGCCCTGTAGACCATGAGCTTGGTGACAGTTTTGAGGGCATGGTCTTCACTCTTCCTCAGGTAGCTGAAGGCTGCACTGGACGTGGTGTTGGATCGCATCATCAATGCTTGCTCTTGTTGATGGGAGGCTCCCGATATAAGGGAAGTTGTCCAGGGCAGTGCCGTCGATCTTGTTGACTGGGGGGGGGGGGGGGGTGGCAGTGCTGTGCGGCAAGGACAGGTTTGTCTTACTGATGTTTAGCGCAAGGCCCATGCTTTCGTACGCCTCAGTAAATACATCGACATGTCCTGGAGTTCAGCTTCTGTGTGCGCAGGCGTCGTCCGCGTACTGTAGCTCGCGACAGAGGTTGGGGTGGTCTTGGACCTGGCCTGGAGATGGTGAAGGTTGAACAAGTTCCCACTTGTCGACTTCAAGGTGCAGCATGGCAGCGAGGAACATTGAGAAGAGGGTTGAGGCGATGACGCAGCCCTGCTTGACCCCGGTCCGGATGTCGACTGGGTCTGTGATGGATCCTTCTGGATCTTCTGGTATGCGCATAAGTATCTTCTAGCCATTAACAAAGAAACTGCAACTTTAGAGGAAAAGCTACCCTTGTGCATCCTTGGCCTTTAACCAATTGGCTATAAGGCCTATGATTTGGGAGCTGCACTTCCATTAAAAAAATCCACACTTCTCAACCATGAATATCAGATTTTGCTTCTTATATATCAATCGTTTCTTTCTTGCCGTTTCCTGGCTTTTAGTTATTTTTATTTCCTTCACTTCCTTTGCAGTGCAATATTCTCCCACCACCAAAAAGATCACTCTTAAATCTAGCCACCAGCAGAGTTCCAGAGGGACATCATCCAATTTGGTAAAAGTCATTTTGTTCAGTACTTCATCCAAACAGATAGGATCACAAACCTGAAGAACTGTGGGAAGAATAGATTTAAAGGCTTGACAGCATTCTCAAAACATATGTCTAGGTACTCTGCATGTTAAGAATAACCTGAATTGCTTAGCTGAATTTATTGCAACACTCATCCTTGTACCCATTAGAAGTACACTGAAATTACTAATATTTTTCACTGGACAAGATGGGTAGCAAAGCAATGTTGTTCTATACAGTGAAACTGCATCCTAACTACTGAAAGCTACCGGTCCTTTTTCATCTTTCGATCAGAAAATATCACTGATCATGTTGAACATTCAGGCTATTTAAGATGGTTTTCGCCACGGCTCAGCTCAGTTCACTCAACTCGAGTCAGAAGGTTGTGGGGGTTCAAGTCCCAGTACAGAGATTGGAGCACAAAATCTAGGCTGACACTTCAATGCAGCACTAAGGGAGTGCAGCACTGTCGGAGGTGCCATCTTTCAGATGAGACGTTAAATCGAGACCCTGTCTGCTCTCTCAGGTGGATGTAAAAGATCCCATGGCACGAAGAAGAACAGGAGGGTTCTCCCCAGTGTCCTGGGCAATATCCCTCAACCAACAACAGGAAGACTGTTTATTTGGTCATTATAAATGAAAGTATTTTATTTCTTTTACTCCTAATTCAGTACTTCCGGAAGTCGTTTTAGTTCGGTAAATGTAAAGCTTGGGCTCCCTTGGTGGCTCAACAAGTAAATCCGTGACCTCTACCAACAACTTGTATGTATATAGCACCTTTAACAGTGAAACGTCCCAACACACTTCACAGGAGTATTGAGAAAAAAATTTGACACCGAGCCGCATAAGCAGAAATTAGGGTAGGTGAACAAAAGCTTGGTCAGAGGTGGGTTTTAAGGAGCATCTTGGAGGAAAGAGGGGTAGAGAGATGGAGGTTTAGGCACAAAATTCCAGAGCTTAATGCCTAGGCAACAGAAGGCACGGCCACCAATGGTTGCTCAAGAGGGCAGAATTAGAGGAGCACAGACATCTTTGGGGGGGGGGGGGTTGGTGGAGGAGATTAGAGATAGAGATAGGGAGGGGCAAGGCCATGGAGGGATTTGAAAAGGAGAATTGTGAAATAAAGGCATTGCTTAACCAGGAACCAACGTAGGTCAGCGAGCACAGTGATGATGGGCGAGCGGGACTTGGTGCGAGTTAGGACAGGGGCAACAGAGTTTTGGATCACCTCTAGTTTACTAGGGTAGAATGTGGGAGGCCAGCCAGAAGTGCGTTGGAATAGTCAAGTATAGGAGGTAACAAAGGCAAGGATGAGGGCTTCAGCAGCGGATGAGCTGAGGAAAGGACAGAGACGGGCAATGTTACGGAGATGGAAATGGGCAGTCTTAGTGATGCTGCGGATGCGGTCAAAAGCTAATTTCAGGGTCAAATAGGACACCAAGGTTGCGAACAGTCTGGTTCAGCCTCAGACAGGAGGTTGGGGAGAGGTATGGAGTCAGTGGCTAGGGAATGGAGTTTGTGGCAGGGACCAAAAACAATGGCTTCGGTATTCCCAATATTCTTGAAAGACAAGGGCAGCAGGTGCATGGGAACACCATCACCTGCAAATTCCCCACCATCCTGACTTGGAAGTATATCGCCGTTGGTTCATAGTTGCTGGGTCAAAATCCTGGCCCTAACAGCACTACGGGAGTACCTTCACCACACGACTGCAGTGGTTCACCACCACCTTCAAGGACAATTAGAGATGGGCAATCCGCCCACATCCCAGGAAAAAAAAATTAAAAGCCGAGGCACAGACCAGGTTCAATTCCCAGCCTGTGTTAGTTAACTGACCATAGCAGAGGTGCCTTAAAAATAGCGTCAATGCTTCTGGGTCAGAGATTGGGTGGTATGATGGTCAAGCCACACAAATGAATGTTGCCACTTTGATGAAGTACTAAAGGCAATCAACATAATAGCAAAGAGTGAATGCAAGAGGAAACAAAAAAGAAAAAGGTCTGCCAGAAGTGATATTACATACCAGCGCCTTCACAGCAACCTACAAAAACTACACATATTTGAACTCTACTTGTCTTCAGTAATGAAACAGTACATATACACACACATCCAAAAATACACTAAAATATTAAGTGGAACTTGGTTTACTGATTGGTACATTTGAATTACCAGTGGGACTATATCACTTGGTCTCATGAAATAGCTGAGTGACCAAAAGATTTAAGGCAATAATCACCAGAGAGCTTCAGAAGACAACCATCAGGAACAATTTATGTCATCTGAACCCCTTGTAATATGCCTTTATTACTGTTGTTGTAGTAGAACACAAGTATATCAACTGCTATCTACTTGTCCTCTCATAGCTAGTCCTTCTGGTTCCTGACAAAGCATAACTTTACCTTTCCACCCCTTTCTCATCCTCAAGACCCTCCCTCCATTACAACATTGTTTTACCATCAAGACAGACATCAAATGTTATCCTTGCCAGATCTGTCCAATCCTCCACTCTAGACTACAAAAAGACCAGTCATCCTAGTTTTATCCCTTCCATCATCAAGATGTGTGCCTCAATCTCTTCTTTCCAGGTTTCAATTGTAATCATCAATTATGACAATTTTCACTTCTTTAGCACCTTTAATGTGGCATAATGTCTCAAAATGCTTTATAAAGGATTGAACAACAAATCGGAGCTATGGGGGAAGCTGACCAAAATGTGCAGTTGAAGGTAGGTTGCATGAGACTTTTGAAATCAGGGAGATGTTCAAATATGGGAGCCTGCACCTTTCCTCCTCCCTACATTTGAGTACAGTCTAGCACTCAAATTCATACTTTCCCAGGACCTCAGAACTGTGGCAGCCTTCCCTTCGTTCTTTCTACAAATCTTCAGGCTTTTAAAATCCAAGCTTGGAATCATCGATTCATTACTTCAATTTACTTCATCTTTTATTTTAATCTTTGTGCCTGCACTGTAGCCCTGTCACTTCACCTCAAATCAATGAAGAGGTAAAGTCTACAGTGCAAACACCAAGATTGAGAGAGAGAGAGAGAGAGAGAGAGAGAGAGAGAGAGAGAGAGAGAGAGAGAGAGAGAGAGAGTGAGAAATGTAGCTGATTTTACCCATTTAGCCCAACTTCACTGAGGTCCATTGTAGAATACCACTGATGTCCCAACTGAGATTAACCAATAGGAAAGACCAAGAATTGAACCCAGGACCTTCAGGAATTTATGGTTTGATACATCACTCGGTATATTTACTCACTAAACCATTAGGGGAGCACCCAACAATTCAAAAAAGGAAAACTTTGGCCTATATTGGGACAAATATATTGTGTTTAGTTCTCAGAATACAATGGCATCATAAAATGGATAAATTCTCTCCTTTTTAGTTTTGAGATTTGGCTCCTTTGGTTTCTAAGCAACCATCCACAAAAAAAAAATAATTCAGTTACTCATTTTAGTAAATTGTTGTTCAACATTGAATAGTAAAGCATCGAATGAGTCAAACAAAAAAAAAGTCTGATTTTAGTAATTTTCAGTCGTCATTATGACTACAATGGGTATAGAAAGCAATTTCGGCAATTGGATACCAATCAGGTGCCATAAACCTGCCTGACTTTTAAAAACCTTCCTGCCCAAGAGCACCAAGGGCAATTAGAGGAACCCAGGTACTGGCCTGGCTGGGAGCTACGCAGCATAACCTGGAAACCAAACCTGCAACATTCTCGTTTGGACAGCATAGCTCCACTTCAGGCACAACCTTTAAACAGCATGACGTTGAGGGAGCATCCCAAAAAAGGTTACTACAATACATTGAAAGTACTATATATTTATAGTACTCAAAAAAAAATTCTACATCTATGGAAATTGGACTGAACGCAGGGTGGAGAGAGGTGAACATTCACATTGGAACTCCTTTTAAAAAAAATCTTAAACTTTGATCACTATATGTAAAGTTATTGTGACTTACAACTTTGTGTTTCAAAACAATATATAAAAGGAAAAAAGGTAGATGGGAAAGGTCAAGCTCTATAATATGGCCAAGATCGACAAAGAATCCAGTAGTCAAAGCAAGCACAACAAACCAATAGACAATCAGCAAGTAACAAATGTCCCATGGAGAACTTCTGTTCTGTACATCAAAATTCTGTTCTACAACTTATGTTGTAGAAAGTAAATTTTTCCAGGTCCTGAAAGCTGGGCATAGTCAAGAATCAGTTGGTAGGAACCTTTGAAATAAATAGGAACTATTTATTTCAAAGATTTGACATTAGATTCAGCGGATACACATCAAGGCACTTCTAACTCCATTCACCTCATCTCAAAACTAGTATCTTTCCCCATGATCTATTCTATGTATGTCTGATCTTGTGAGCTCTTGCTGCTGCTGGAATGGTGATGTACACGAATCCAATATTCAGAGCAAATTTTGAGGCAACAAAACACAAATTGGATATTGTTACACAAGAACATAAAAGGAGCAGGAGAAGGCCATATGGACCCTCGAGCCTGCTCCGCCATTTAATATCATGGCTGATCTGATCATGGACTCCGATCCACTTCCCTGCCCGCTCTCCATAACCCGTTATTCCCTTATCGTTCACAAAACTGTCTATTTCTGTCTTAAATTTATTCAATTGTTCTCCTGGCAATGTCTGCAACTACATTGGCTACCTATTGCATCATTTTGCTTTCCCTGCACTCGTTTATTACTGCTGCATCAGAGGTTAACATGCAATATTTCACTCACTGATCTTTTGGGTCTGCTTGTGACCTCTGACAGTAATAGTGAGTAACCCAAGTTGGGTAACCAACTGGCATCTGTAACATTTTAAGTACTGCACATTGCTGTTAATACCCACTGCAAATTCCAAGCCAAATGAACAGTATTCGCTGTTATTACCCCTTTGAAATCGACCGCAACTTCAGGATGTAGTGCATGCACATCCGTACGTGGAAATCCTGAAGTTGCGGTCAGTCATTCACTGCTCCGACTCTGGCTGCGCTGTGCCCCCTCCCCTGCAATCAGTGTAACGGACGCAAACTTCAGCTCTTCCGCGGTGGTAGTACCGCTGTTAAATACCCATTAAATGTTAGGCTGTCACCACCAAGGGCGGCTCCGAGTTGGCCAAAGGGACTCCGGGGTCAGCTTTGAACTGGCCGAAGGGACGCCGGGGCAGTCAGGGCCCACTGGAAGGAGCATTTCGAAGATCTCCTTAACAGAGACTCTGCCTTCAACACGAGGGTCCTCGACTTTATCACGCAGCATGCCACCCGCCACCATCTCAGCAAAGCCCCAGCCCTGCACGAAGTAGAAAAGGCCATCAGTCAGCTCAAGAATAAGGCCTCAGGATCAGATGGAATCCCCGCCGAGGCACTAAAGTATGGCAGAGAAGCACTATTGGCACAAATGCATGACCTCATCTCTTATCTGGAAGGAGGGGAGCATGCCCAGAGAACTCAGATGCCATAATCATGATCAACTTCAAAGGGGACAAGTCAGATTGCGGTAACTACAGAGGAATCTCCCCGCTGTCAGCCATTGGTAAAGTAATTGCAAGAATCCTCCACAATCATCTTCTCCCGATGACTGAAGAGCTCCTCCCAGAGTCGCAATGCAGATTCCGCCCACTAAGGCGTACAACAGACATGATCTTCACTGCGCAACAACTATGAGAAATGCAGGGAATAGCATAAACCCTTGTACATGGCCTTCTCTGACCTCAAAGGCCATTGACACCATCAACCATGAGGAACTACGGAGCGGTGTCCTCCGTTTCGACTGCCCCCAAAAGTTTGTCACCATCCTCCGACTGCTCCATGATGACATGCAAGCTGTGATCCTGACCAATGGATCCACCACCGGACCAGGGTCAAGCAGGGCTGCGTCATCACACCAATGCTTTCCCTCAATCTTCCTTGCTGCAATGATTCATCTCACTCAAAAGTTCCCCACTGGAGTGGAACTAAACTATAGAACCAATGGAAACCTGCAACCTTCGCCGCCTCCAGGCTAGATCCATGGTCGTCCCATCCTCCGTCATCGAACTACAGTACGCGGACGATGCGTGCATCTGCGCACAGAGGCCGAACTCCCAAGCCATCGTCAACACCGTCACCGAGGCCGACGAAAGCACGGGCCATATATTAAACATCCGTAAGACAAAGGTCCTCCACCAACCTTATCCCGCCACACAGCACTGCCCCTCGAACATCAAAATCCACGGCGCAGCCTTGGACAACAAGAACCATTTTCCATACTTCGGGAGCCTACTATCAGCGAGGGTAGACATCGATGACAAGGTCCAACACCGCCTCCAGTGTGCCAGTGCAGCCTTCTGTCACCGGAGAGTGTTTGAAGACCAGGACCTCAAATCTGGCACCAAGTTTATGGTCGACAGGGCAGTAGTGATACCCGCCCTCCTATATGGCTCAAAGACGTGGACCATATACAGCAGACATCTTAAAGCGCTGGAGAAGTACAACCAACAATGCCGCCGCAAGATTCTGCAAATCCACTGGGAGGATAGACGCAACGTCAGTGTTCTCGCTCAGGCCAACATCTCCAGCATCAAAGCACTGACCACGCTTGACCAGCTCCGTTGGGCGGGCCACATTATCTGCATGCCTGACACGAGACTCACTAAGCAAGCACTCTACTCGAATTTCTACACGACAAGCGAGCCACAGGTGGGCAGAGGAAACGTTTCAAGGACACCCTTAGAGCCTCCTTGATAAAGTCCAACATCCGCACTGGCACCTGGGAATCCCTGGCCCAAGACCGCCCCAAGTGGAGGAAGAGCATGCAGGACGGTGCTAAGCACCTCGAGTCTCGTCGCCGAGAACTTGCAAAAATCAAGTGCCAACAGCGGAAGGAGCATGCGGCAGACCAAATGCAGCACCCACCCTTTCCTTCAACCACTGTCTGTCCCATCTGTGACAGACTATTATTCCCACATTGGACTGTACAGCCACCTGAGAACCCACTTTCGAGGGACAGCCTATGATGAAATGTTAGGCCCTTTTGGATTAGGTACAACAGGGGTTTTAACAGTGTATATTGGCTGCTGAACAAATATTATGGCCCTGGAAAACTAATTTGAGTTTTATGGAGTGTCAAATTTATTCAATTTAATTATTAAAATTAAAATACTTAAAATCCAGTTTATTCATATTTATCCTCCTCCCCTCCCTCCCTGGTTTTGTTCTATAGTATTTTTTTTAAAGTTAGAATCAAAGGAGCTTACTCACAGGCCAGACTGGGTAATGATGGAAGGTTTCCTTCCCAAAAAGACATTACAGAACCAGTTGGATTTTTACAACAATCCAGAAGCTTCATGCTTGCTTTTTTAACTCCCAGGTGTTTTCTTTTTAAAACAGAATTTAAATTCTTAATCTGTCCCCATGGGAATTGAACACATGCTCTCTGGCTTTAGTCCAGTAATAATCACTACACTACAGTACAATCTAAAACTTTTAAAATGAGACACTAAAGTAGTTTCCACACAAGTGAGCTGTGCTTACCCAAACTGTGGTTGCACAAACAAACATGACATTGTTGTTTTACTGTTTAAAGTTAAGGCAGACGGAGATCTAAGCCAAAGAGAACTTCAGGAGAAATACTGATGGGCCAGAGGAAAATGAGGCAGGGCAGGCAGACACATGCTTGTCCAGCTAAGTTGGCAAAAACTATTACGCTTTGATATCCAGCAATATTAGATTCAAAAAAGTATTGTGGCTTAAAAGCATTAACTAGGTTTAGGCAATATGCTAAAAGTCATGTTTTTCTTACCTTGTGCAATTCTAAACAAACTTAGCCAGAGTTAAATAATACAAAATATTGCTAATGGATCAAAGAACAGGAGCACTTTACAGACAACTCTTCCTACATTTAATCACCACAGCTTTATACCTGTAGAAACAAAGTATAATTTCACAAAGTTAAACATTCCCATCGAATAATACAGTATTCATTAAATGTTGTTCTTCACTACTAGAGCATGAAAATACATTCAACAAGTGATGCAGTAGATCAGTCCCAACACCTGCACAGTAATTCTAGTCAGCTTACTCTGTCCTACTTGTAGAAAACAAAAACAGGTTGCAATTTCCAAATCTCAGAGCACCAAGTAAGTAGCACTGTGCAGCAAATTAAAGTGGCATTGAATGGGAGAACTGCTGCTTCTGTAAGCCCTTTGGAAAATGTTTACTATTAATTCATATTCACATGTTGAACTGTATCCTGCGATTTGGAAAAAATGCAGCTTAATGGTGTACTTTGTTTGGACAGAATCGTAGAGGTATAATTGCACAAAGACTGGATAATTATGCTCGCCAACTCGTCAGGAAAAAAGTAATTTTCCAACCTTGACGAACAAAATCGAAACAATTCAGACTAGCAGCAACATTAACTCAGTTATCCCTCTATCCTCAATCCATCAGCATTTCCTAATTTCTTGCTGCACATGATTCTTTGTGCCGATTGCAGCTCTTCCCTACCAGTGATTATCCCCACATTTATACCAAAAATACACTACTTTTAGAATTAATTTCCTCTGGTTAAAGATCAAGTAATATAGTTGACAAATGTTCATTCATACGACTTTTTTAATTTAATTTCATTTGAGGGGTAAGTGTACAGTGCTGAAAAACTACAAAAAAGTTTTGAAAGTACAGTACAAGTGCTTTTGAATTCAAACCATTATAAAAATAAATCTTGTTAACATACTACTGCTCTTTCAGGTTTTCAACTGGACATACAGATTACCCAGCTATGGTGAATATCATATTTTTAAAAAAATGATTTGCACAATCAGCCCTAACCCAAGTTGGTGAATATAACTCAGGTGGCTACAAGTGTGCAACAATTGTCCTCAGTTACACTTGGCTAGGGAGAAAGAAAAGAACGAACTTGCTTTTATATAGCGCCTTTCCAACCTCAGGACACCCCAAAGCGCTTTACAGCCAAATAAAGTACTTTTGAAGTACAGCCACTGTTGGAATGTAGGAAACACAGCAAGCTCCCACAAACAGCAATGTGATAATGACCAAATAAACTGTTTGTGATGTTGATTGAGGGAGAGATATTGGCCAGGACACCGGGGAGAACTTCCTGTCCCTTCATCAAAATAGTGCCATGGGATCTTTTACGTCCACCTGCGAGAGCAAAAAGGGCCTCGGTTTAATGTCTCATCCGAAAGACGGCACCTCCGACAGTGCAGCACGCTCTCAGCACTACACTGGAGTATCAGCCTAGATTTTTGTGCTCATCTCTGGAATGGGACTTGAACCCACAACCTTCTGACTCAGAGGCAAGAGTGCTACCAATTGAGCCGCAGCTGACAAATTTGTGGTGTATAGGCATTGCTAGGTGTTCTTTTGTGTTGTAGTGCTTCTGTGAGGCCTACCTTTGGACTTGACAGTAACAAATACTGGGGAGGGGAGAAAGAAGAAAATAAAATCAGCAAAGATCTCCGACATGGTTTGCTATCCAGTGAACCCTCTGGGGAATGTGCATTTAAAATCAGTCGAGAACAGGATAAACTTAAGAATGCACTTATTTGTACTGCCAAAATGCTTCACCCTTTGGTCCCCTTGGAAGATAAGCCACACCCTGAACTTTCACAGGAATGTGTCACTGGAACCACCCATCCCAAGTTCTCATTGACTTTGCAAATTGTAACTCGACTTCCTGAAGCAACAGAGCTTCCCAGAAGACAGCAACGGCCAGCCAAAGTCCCATACCCCAGTCCAAGTACATCCCTCCCTTAGCCAAAGTCCAAGTACCCCAGCGCAAGAGACTTATGGATATCATCCACTTCAACGATGTCCCTTGTAGGGGTTGGAAGAACGTGATCCGTCTTCTCAGAGATCACCCCCGAGCCTGTGTCTCTCATTCTTCGTCCCCCTTCCTCAGATCTTCTCAACTGAACCTCTCTGACCAGAGAGAGACAAAGAGAGAGCCAGCCAGCACGAAACCTGCAAGGGAACAAGTTGGGGCCTAGCATGGGGGCGAGTCGGCGAGTCCTGCGAGGGAATCAGCGCAGTCTGTGAGCCTCAAGTCCTGCTTTTCGGCACCATATGGAGGGAATGATTTGGGCTGATGAAAGGGGGGGGGGGGGGGGGGCAGAGCTTGACAGGGGGCAGGGCTTGTCGCATGTTGGTCAAAAAAGTGCAGTATGGGCATTGGGGAGGGGGAAGAGAAGAGCGGGGATGGATGGATGCCTGTCAAAGAAAAGTCCAGTACAAATAAATAGTTACTTCATAAACTTAGTGGTGCCGCGCAGACCCTCCCAATTATCAAATACCCTGTCAACACTCACCATCTATCTCACATTAAGAATGGCCTTCTTGTGCCTATTCTTCTGCTGTGAGCTTTAACAGTGCATGTTGGCAAGCTATTTTACTGAGGGGCCATCACAAGTGAACTACACCCTAGCACAAGTCATTGTCTGAAAGGGAGAAAAAAAGTGGTGGTGGGGGGGGGGGAATAGATGTCAGAAGAACATTACACTGGTGGCTTGTTCATAAATCATCATGCTGCTTTGGGATGATATAGGGATTACAATACATGTCATAGGCAGTCAGACTTGCTTCCACTCTAAAAATGAGTTCTCAGGTGGCTGTACAGTCCAATACAGGAATTACAGTCTCTGCCACAGGTGGGGCAGACAGTGGTTGAAGGAAGGGGTGGTTGGGGAGCCTGGTTTGCCGCACGCCCCCTTCCGCTGTCTGTGCTCGATTTCTGCATGCTCTCGGCGTTGAGAAACGAGGTGCTCAGAGCCCGACCGAATGCTCGTCCTCCACTTTGGGCGGTCTTGGGCCAGGGATTCCTAGGTGCTGGTGGGGATGTTGCACTTTATCAAGGAGGGTTTGAAGCTGTCCTTGAAACGTTTCCTCTGCCCACCTGGGGCTCGCTTGCTATGTCAGAGCTCCAAGTAGAGCGTTTGCTTTGGGAGTCTCGTGTCGGGCATGCAGAAGACGTGGCCAGCCCAACGCAGCTGGTAGAGTGTGGTCAGTATTTCAATGCTGGGGATCTTGGCCTGAGCAAGAACACAGATGTTGGTGCTTCTATCCTCCCAGTGGATTTGCAGGATCTTGCGGAGGCAGCGCTGGTGGTACTTCTCCAGCGCTTCGAGATGTCTGCTGTATATGGTCCACGTCTGATCAGTGCGTTGGCCACCAACCTCCTACAGTTTCTCAAAAATCAAGTTTGAGTAAGAGTTCAAAATCTCCCCACCTCTACTATTTAGACACTGGTTGCACTTTTAATCACATTTCTTTTTGTGCTTCCAATACAAATACCACCGCCACCTTACTGGAATTCTGAACTTGGCACCAGTACTCACTCATGTTTCTGTCAAGTCCGAGAGTCGGCCTCATAGAAGCACTACAATACAATAGAACACCATCAATGCCTATACAAAAAAAAAGCATCAAGTATGCAAGATTCTGCCTTACATCAGAAAATCTTACATTGCTTTCTTCAATTACTCATGCCCTTATGATAGTAGGGACACCACATGCTGTGATTTACATCACCCCCATTACTTATCCAAAATAATGTTGAGCCTCCTGTGCTCACACTATCACTATTGAAGAAACACTCAGGAAAAAGTTCTATTTTGCTATTCTAATGCTTTCTCTGCACTAATTCTGCCCCTGTGCTCTATGAATTATATTAAGCAGGCAGTGAGAATGTTGCCCAGGGAGTATTTCATGCTCCTAAAAGCCAATCTGGGAAAATTAAATAGTTCTACAACCAGCTTATTCAGGTATGCAAGTGAGACTAGATGAGAGGAGACAAACAATGAAATAAAATCATTGAATCAGACGTTTATGGCACTGGAGGCTGCCATTTGGCCCATCGTGTCTGTGCCGGCCCAAAAAAAAGTGTTATCCAGCCTAATCTCACTTCCCAGCTCTTGGTCCGTAGCTTTTTAAGCTTACGGCACTTCAAGTGCATGTTTAAGCACGTTTTTGGGGGGGGGGGGGGGGGAAAGGGGTGAGAGAAGAGCGCTAACAGCCGAGCACAATCCAGTCATCACCCAATATTTACAAATACGTACCTTAGCCAATTTTTCCCCACCATAACTTAGATTCATTGTGCACAGCCCCTGCTGCCAGTTGAGTTCAGCCAACTCTCAGACCACAGAACAAACCTAGGACCCAGACTAAACTCAATGCCTCACCAGAAACAACTCACCCTTATCAAGGATTACAAGATCGAAGCTTCTTGCCACATGGCTGCTGTAAACACCATGTTTTTCACATGCTGACAGCATTGGGAAGCAAAGAAGCTCATTCAGGGACACACTTTTGTAAGAATCTACTGGGAAGCTATCAGGCCACAGTTCTTACCAGACAACTGAAGGATTTCTTCCAAAAAAGATAGGGAAAGGTGTGTCAGGTTGGGTCAAGATTATTCAACTTGAGGACATTCAGATCATTCATACAGTGCCAGTTTACTCCAATCTAGAGTTCGGACCAGAATACTTGAACTCCTGGTTAATTGCAGCTGGGTCTGTCATTAACAATCTATCCAAAAAAGAATGGTAGCATAATTTGCTCAACCGAATGTTTATGCAGTATAATAGTGAGGAAATAGCACAGCTTGTCCCCATGTTCACAGAACTGAGTATTACTGAATTGGATAAGGTGTTCAGTTTGAGCCACAAGCAGAATCAAGCAAATTCATTATGAGCCACTTCAAGATATACAATTTTCTCTTTTGAAGCGTTTTTTTGGAAATGCCAAGACTTCCCTATCCCTCCCTGAAGCATACAGAATATCATTTCCCGAGAGAAAAATGTTGGCACAATAGCCGAACTGCAACATGAGGGGTACACTTAGTTTTCAGAAAAAAGACTGAACAAAAGAATAAATGCAAAAGAAACCTCAGGGTTCCCAAAAAAGATATAGTTGAGACATCACCAATTTGACCTTCTGGGTTTGCTTGGTAGGGGAGAGACGGAGCGCAATCAGAGCATGGTCCAATAGTACCCAATTGCAAATAAAGGGCCATCTACGATAAGGAAATAGTTGATCAGAGTCGCCGTCATGAGAACTGGAATAAAATGTATAATCCCAAGCCAATGGAATGCACTGCCTCTAAATATCCAGCAGGCCCAAGTCTGGACAAAGCTTAAATGTGGCCCTTTCCATTTCAGTAATTGCTCATTTATCATGGTAATGAGATATCACCTTAGACCCAGATTACAAGTTCAAAATTAACATTGGTGTTAATAAAACCAACAAACGGGGTAGGTCACTTACCAATGCTAATTTAGCAAGTCAGTATTAACTTAACACTTAACCCAAATCAATAACTACCAGATCTTGCATCTACTACTCAACTCCAAGCTACCATGGATGCCATGAAATAAATTACAGGTCTATGCACATATTTGTACGTTTTTTGTGCAGTAGTGAGATTTTTTTTTCCCCCCGCCACCACTTTCCACAACAATTATTCTTACGGCCCATTGAGCAGCACTCCAGTGCAGCGTGAAGGGAATTCTACACTGTCGGTGGTGCTGTCTTTCAGATGAAACATTAAGCCGAGGCCCCTCTCAGCTGGACGCAAAAGGTCCCCTGGCACTATTTCAAAAGAACAGCAGGCGTGTTCTCCTCGGTGTCCTGAACATTTATCCCACAATCAACATCACTAAAAACAATTATCTGGTAATTAGCACATTTCTGTTTATGGGAGCTTGCTGTGTCAAATTAGCTGCTTCGTTTCCTACATCACAACAGCGACTGCACTTCAAAAGTACATAATTGGCTGTAAAGTGTGTTGGGACATCCCAAAGTTAGGAAAGGCGCTATAGAAATGCAAGTCTTTATTGATTTTTATTTGAGTTCGCTCTTTTTCCAGAAGGGAACATTATCTATTTCTACACTAAAATGGGCTGGAAATTGAAGTTTTTCATTTCTGTTCAGCTTACCAGCAATATATTTGCTATAATATTAGTTAATCATCATTGGTGTTGCTCACACAAAAAGGTTAAACTTAAAACAGACAATTTAACAATGTTGATTTTTTTTTTTAATTCTCCAATATTTGGCTTGTAATCCTTAGTTTACTTTTGTACAAACTATCTTTCATTTCTCTCTCCCCCACACCCACCCCAGCTTAAAAATAGGTTTACTTGTACAAAATGACATGTATCTTTATATTCCACCGGTACTCATTTAAATTATGATCTTATCCTTGAATGGCAAAACTTTGGCCTATTATCTTTGGAGTTGAAATTACATTAAGCTTTGCAGTTAGTGAATGGGCTAATAACTGATAAAATAGCAAATGTAGGAGTTTTACAAGAGCAATCTAAATAATAAAAATAACACTCATGGAATTTCAACCCAAGTTTTATTTTTACGTAATTAATATATCCACTTTTCCTTTTTATAAAATGAAAGTAGTGAGAGAAGGGAGCTACCAGCAGAACCTAGGTCTGGAACAGCATTTAAGCTGCAGTGAGGTGTGGTGCTGAGTCAGGGGTAGTGGAAAAGCTGGAACTGAGTGTGGGAGAGCATCTGAAGGGTAGCCAATCAGGGACGACAGCAACAAGAAAAGGACACAATTAAAGAGGGTATGTAAATTAGGAGGGCAGGCTTGGGAACAGAAAGTAGGCAGGTTAAAGCCAGGGAATAATTTAATTAACCAATAGCTCAACCCAGGCAAATTCAATGCGCACAAGAAATTTCTTTACAAAGTTATGGTGCAAAGTCACCACTGGTAATGAAGAAATAGTTCCACTTGATAGACTGATTTTAACTAAGGCTCATTATAAAGACCGCAAGACAGTTAAACTAGTTGGAAAATCACTGGTTTGAGTAAAGTCACTAATGTCAACAAAGTATACTGAATGTAGCTTATACATTTGTTGAAAGCAGTTTGTGAAATTATTGTTTAGTCAAAACATGGATATTCACTGGTGTATCACACCAAATTCCCACTCTCAGGCCCAGTGCAAAACATGCTGCTCTCAGACTAGACCAAAGATCATTTGAATTCCAGCTATAAACATCTGTACCATATATACAAATAGTCAGCTTTATTTCTGGAAATATCATATCATTGCTAACCAAAAGTTGTTTCTTACAATTCACATGGCATTGCTTGCAGGTAGCACGGAGCAAGGTTGCAGCACTTAGCCATTAACTTGACGTCTCTCTTTAAATGCTTTAATTAGGTAAATACCAGGCATTGTAGCTGATTATGAACTACCAAGATCCTTCACAGGCCAAAAGCAACTGCTTATAAATTTCAAATTTATGAATGACCTTTGTCAGGTTGGTGAATGCTGGTTCATTTCAAATTAAAAAAAAGGATTGTTTAACATTTTTTTTTTTAAATGTGCAATGAAAACACATTAAAAACTAGACATATACATCTTGTGTCTTCCGAAGGAGGATCTGACAAGATGCATAGGCACTAAGATTGAATAACCGTCCTCTATCACATTTTGGTATTTAACATGAAGGTTAGATAATCAAACACCAACTTCACAGCACAAATATTGTACACTGCTTTGTAACCACCCGTTCCAAAAATCTTAAGACAATGAAACTAATCAGACTGTTGCTGGAGATGAATTTCTCAAAATTAAAATCAGCCTAGTATGGCAAGTGCCAAGTTTGCAATTATTCTATTTCCTGTACAGTTCTCACCACAATAGGCAGTTTCTGGCTTGATTAGCTTTCTGACTATTCACTTTAAAATTCTGAACCCATCAGTATGCACTTAAATAATGTTCCTCAGCACAGAAATACAAAGAAGTTATAACATGCAAACAGGTGATACCACCCAACCAGTCCATATCAATGTTTACCTTCCATATGATCAAATAGTCCTAATGTACACCCACAAGAACACATTATGGGAGAAGCCTATTCTTCCCATCAAGCTCAAAATCATATTACCGCCATGTACAAATGTGTCAATCAAATAAACAAATCTAGTATTTTATTTCAACTTTCAGAACCTTGTCATGTAATACAGATTGCATGATCTCTTATTGATAAATGTGGCCTAAGCTGTTTAGAGGTAGCTCAAGTGTTTTAAAAATATTGCTTGCATGAAAAACCATTCCATCAGGTTAAATAATTTATGATCTCACGTTTTGATCATAAATCTCGTCGCATTTCGCCAATATTGATAGGCTACGCATCGCAATTAATCTTACAACTCCGCCGTAAAATTGTGCATTTCCCAGGCTAGTTCAAAAAGGTACAGGAAGACTACATCTAAAGTTTACAGTAACCTCCACCAATGTAAACTCAATACAAATGCAAAGTGCCCTGTGCAAATTCATTCCCGTTTTCCTGCAACATTGGTCAACTGCATTTTATTTGTTTTTGTTTTTCATAACGTTCAAAAATTCAGGTGGTTTAACTGTTGCCTCTTGCAACCCTCCTCCCCCGTGAAACAATAAAGAGGGAGAAGGAAAAAGGAAGAGCTTGTTGCCACTTTTCCAGCAGGGGCTGGACCAGGAATTCAAAACAAGTATTTAAAAAAATATATAAAAAGGAAACCAGTGGCTAAGACACGACAGTCTCATTTAAAAAAAAAGACACAACCGCCTGTTATGGGAGGAGTCTTGTGGTGGTGGTGGTGGCGAGTGTGCGCACTTTCAGGCCTCGGTTGGTGCACTCACTCAGCAGAGGAGGAGGCGGAGGCGGAGGCGGCGGCCCGGCTCACACCCGCACTCCATGTCAAGTGTGTGCGAGCGAGGCCGGGCCGGGCCGAGCCGAGCTCCTCATTCTCCCCCACCTCCCGCCACCCCCCGAATTAATTACCGGACGGTAAGCTGACATCCCATAATACGGCAAACGGTGCTGCTGCTGCGAGTGAATGGAGGTTGACTAACGGTACCTGCTCAGTCTGCCCGGGTAATATTCGTGCCGCTTTTGCAGCTTCCGCACTGGGTGTAAAGGAATATTATCCGCCATCTTAAAGCGGGTGCTTTTACCTCCCACAATCCCCCGGGCGCCGGCGCTGACGTCGCCCCCTTACGTCACCCCTCCCTTTACGTCATCCCCTCTTTCCCCCAGCCCAGTCAAGTCCTCAAGCACGTGTCACCCAATTCAACTCTTACAATTCAACATCAACTACATTTTAATAACTCAGTGTTAAATTCCTCCCCACTTAATTGTTCTTTAAAAAGGTCAATACTTTATTGCTACCCCCAAAAAAAACTGTTGGGGAAAAGTTGTTTTTAAAATCCCTGTTTACCACATCTCTTCACTCAGTGATTGTGGAAATCCTGCGTTAATATCATCTGCTTTCTTGCTGCAAGCAAGGAAAGAAAGAACTTGCATTGAAACAGTGCCTTTCATGACCTCAGGATGTCCCAAAGTGCTTTACAGCCAATGAAGTATTTTTTGGAAGTTTAGCTGCTGTTGTAATATAGGAAGTCTGGCAGCCAATTTGCACACAGCAAGGTCCCACAAACAACAATGTGATAATGACCAGATAATCTGCTTTAATAATGTTGGTTGACGGATAAATATTGGCCAGGACACCAGAGAAAACTCCCATGCTCTTTGAAATAGTGTCATGGGACCTTTTAAGTCCGCCTCGGAACTTAGAAACAGGAGTAGGTCATTTAGCCCCTTGAGCCTGTTCTGCCATTCAATGATATCATGGTTGATTTGCAACCTAACTCCATACACCTGCCTTTTCCCATTAATACCTTTGGTTAATAAAAATCTATCAATCTCAGATTTAAAATTAACAATTGATCAAGTATCAATTGCTATTCACCGAAGAGAGTTCCAAACTTTTACCACCCTTTGTGTGTTTCCTAATTTCAGTCCTGAAAGGTCTGGCTCTAATTTTTAGATTATTCCCCTAGTCCTAGACTCTCTAACCAGCGGAAATAGTTTCTCGCTACCCTATCTGTTCTCTTTAATATCTTGAAAATTTTGATCAAATCACCCCTTAACTTTCTAGATTCTAGGGAATACAGCTATGTTTGTGTTATCTCTCCTCATAATTTAACCCTTGGAGTCCGGGTATCATTCTCGTAAACCTACGCTGCACTCCCTCTAAGGGCAATATATCCTTCCTAAGGTGTGGTGCCCAGAACTGTTCATAGTACTCCAGGTGTGCTCTAACCAGGACTTTGTAGAGCTGCAGCATAACTTCTACCCCCTTGTATTCTAGTCCTCTAGATATAAAAGCCAGCATTCCATTAGCCTTTTGATAATGTTTTGTACCTGTTCATGACATTTTAATGATCTATGTACCTGGGCAGCAACCAAATTTTAATTTGATTTTATGTTTTAAAGTTTAATTTGTTTTAATTGCCAGTGTTTTTAGTGTCCCCCTCCCCTTTTATAGGGGGCACTTGGAGAAAAAAAATATGATTTTAGTGCCAAAAAAAAAACTTTAAAAAAAAAACACAAAAAAAAAGGGTCTTGGAAGTGTTTGGTGTGCCCCCCAGATCGGGGGGGACACGATTTAATGATTTAATGTTTTAGTTTCCTCCCAAAAAGAGTTCTATGTACCTGGCCCCTCAAGTCTCTTTGGACCTCCACTGCTTTTAGCTGCTCACCATTTAGAAAGTATCCTGTTCTATCCTTTTTGGGTCCAAAGTGGGTGACCTCACATTTGCCTACATTGAAATCTATTTGCCAAAGTTTTACCTATTCACTTAATCTATCAATATCCCCTTTTAATTTTATGCTTTCGCCTGCAATGCCACCTATCTTTGTGTCATCGGCAAATTTGGATATGTGGGTTTTTATGCCATTATCTAAATCATTAATAAATACTGTGAATAGTTGAGGCCCCAACACAGATCTCTGCAGGACACTACTAGTCACATTTGAGAGGGCAGATGGGACCTCGGTTTAACATCTCATCTGAAAGACGGCACCTCCAACAGTGCAGTACTCCCTCAGCACTGCACTGAACTGTCAGGCTGAATTTTTGTGCTTAGAAACATAGAAAATAGGTGCAGGAGTAGGCCATTCAGCCCTTCGAGCCTGCATCACCATTCAATAAGATCATGGCTCATCATTCACCTCAGTACCTTTTTCCTGCTTTCTCTCCATACCCCTTGATCCCTTTAGCCGTAAGGGCCATATCTAACTCCCTCTTGAATATATGCAATGAACTGGCATCAACAACTCTCTGCAGTAGGGAATTCCACAGGTTAACAACTCTCTGAGTGAAGAAGTTTCTCCCCATCTCAGTCCTAAATGGCTTACCCCTAATCCTTCGACTATGTCCCCTAGTTCTGGACTTCCACAACATCGGGAACATTCTTCCTGCATCTAACCTGTCCCGTCCCGTCAGAATTTTATATGCTTAAGTCTCTGAAGCCACAACCTCTGAGTCAGAGGTGAAACTTCTACTAACTGAGCCACAATTGACATAGTTGGTGACATTACTGCTTGCATGTCACGTCCTCCTCACAAAAAAATAACATTATTGCAAAGGAATTACACAAAAGAGCAGTTTGCAGCAGTTTTGATTTAGAAACCTGAAGGGGACGTGAGAGCTGAAGAGATCAAATTTAATGTCCGGGTGCGGTGGGCTGGGGAGGGGAACGGATGTCTGAGTGCAACTAATACAATTTTGTCAATTTGGACCTGACCATAATTCTGCATTTCAAGTCAAAACTAATTTCTCCTCAAAGGTTTAAAATATGTTAAAATAATAAAAGTAGTTGTAATGACCTCAATGCAACTTTATAGGCTTCAATCCATTTATTGGAAATCTAACCACATATATCATGCTAATTTGTAAACTGAAACCTTTTATAACACACTTGCACAATAATCCCAACTGGCAGTGCATTTTACATTCACATGACAAAACTAGCGCATTATTACTGGCTCCTTGACCTGAACCCTACTGCAGTCAGAGACAGGCAAGAAAATGACGTGGATTGTGGATGAGCTGATATATCTATTTTAAATAAATAATATTTATTATCAAATAGGGAGAATAATGATAAGTTAAATCATTGAAACAATACCTTAGAACAAAGTATTTATCAAGGCTCACACACCAGCACTAACCTGTCTTTGTTCTCTTTCATGCTGATCAACCTAGCTCCACTGAGTTCGTGCCCTGCTACACTCCCTCCTGGATAGTAATGGAGGATTGAGGGATGAGTTGGGCCATGAAGTACTCATTGTGGTGGTATACAATTCTTTTGTTGCTGATGTCCCACAGCACATTATAGATACCCAACTTTGGGCTGCTAGTTCTGTCCCACTTAGCGCATATAGATTGGGCTAACCAAACTGGAAGCAATACGGTGGAGGAGGATTTCCTGGAATGCATAAGAGATGGTTTTCTAGACCAATATGTCGAGGAACCAACTAGGGGAGAGGCCATCTTAGACTGGGTGTTGTGTAATGAGAGAGGATTAATTAGCAATCTCGTTGTGCGAGGCCCCTTGGGGAAGAGTGACCATAATATGGTGGAATTCTACATTAGGATGGAGAATGAAACAGTTAATTCAGAGACCATGGTCCAGAACTTAAAGAAGGGTAACTTTGAAGGTCTGAGGTGTGAATTGCCTAGGATAGATTGGCGAAGGATACTTAAGGGGTTGACAGTGGATGGGCAATGGCAGACATTTAGAGACTGCATGGATGAACTACAACAATTGTACATCCCTGTCTGGTGTAAAAAATAAAAAAGGGAAAGTGGCTCAACCGTGGCTATCAAGGGAAATCAGGGATAGTATTAAAGCCAAGGAAGTGGCATATAAATTGGCCAGAAATAGCAGCGAACCTGGGGACTGGGAGAAATTTAGAACTCAGCAAAAGAGGACCAAGGGTTTGATTAGGGCAGGGAAAATAGAGTACAAGAGGAAGCTTGCAGGGAACATTAAAATGGACTGCAAAAGCTTCTATAGATATGTAAAGAGAAAAAGGTTAGTAAAGACAAACATAGGTCCCCTGCAGTCAGAATCAGGGGAAATCATAACAGAGAACAAAGAAATGGCAGACCAATTGAACAAGTACTTTGGTTCGGTATTCACTAAGGAGGACACAAACAACCTTCCGGATATAAAAGCGGTCAGAGGGTCTAGTAAGAAGGAGAAACTGAGGGAAATCCTTATTAGTCGGGAAATTGTGTTGGGGAAATTGATGGGATTGAAGGCAAATAAATCCCCAGGGCCTGATGGACTGCATCCCAGAGTACTTAAGGAGGTGGCCTTGGAAATAGCAGATGCATTGACAGTCATTTTCCAACATTCCATAGACTCTGGATCAGTTCCTATGGAGTGGAGGGTAGCCAATGTAACCCCACTTTTTAAAAAAGGAGTGAGAGAGAAAACAATGAATTATAGACCGGTCAGCCTGACACCGGTAGTGGGTAAAATGATGGAATCAATTATTAAGGATGTCATAGCAGTGCATTTGGAAAGAGGTGACATGATAGGATCAAGTCAGCATGGATTTGTGAAAGGGAAATCTTGCTTGACAAATCTTCTGGAATTTTTTGAGGATGTTTCCAGTAGAGTGGACAAGGGAGAACCAGTTGATGTGGTGTATTTGGACTTTCAGAAGGCTTTCGATAAGGTCCCACACAAGAGATTCATGTGCAAAGTTAAAGTACATGGGATTGGGGGTAGTGTGCTGATGTGGATTGAGAACTGGTTGGCAGACAGGAAGCAAAGAGTAGGAGTAAATGGGTACTTTTCAGAATGGCAGGCAGTGACTAGTATCGCAAGGTTCTGTGCTGGAGCCCCAGCTGTTTACATTGTACATTAATGATTTAGACGAGGGGATTAAATGTAGTATCTCCAAATTTGCGGATGACACTAAGTTGGGTGGCAGTGTGAGCTGCGAGGAGGATGCTATGAGGCTGCAGAGTGACTTGGATAGGTTAGGTGAGTGGGCAAATGCATGGCAGATGAAATATAATGTAGATAAATGTGAGGTTATCCACTTTGGTGGTAAAAACAGAGAGACAGACTGTTATCTGAATGGTGACAGATTAGGAAAAAGGGAGGTGCAATGAGACCTGGGTGTCATGGTACATCAGTCATTGAAGGTTGGCATGCAGGTACAGCAGGCGGTTAAGAAAGCAAATGGCATGTTGGCCTTCATAGCGAGTACAGGGGCAGGGAGGTGTTACTACAGTTGTACAGGGCCTTGGTGAGGCCACACCTGGAGTATTGTGTGCAGTTTTGGTCTCCTAACTTGAGGAAGGACATTCTTGCTATTGAGGGAGTGCTCCGAAGGTTCACCAGACTGATTCCCGGAATAGCGGGACTGACATATCAAGAAAGACTGGATCAACTGGACTTGTATTCACTGGAGTTCAGAAGAATGAGAGGGGATCTCATAGAAACGTTTAAAATTCTGATGGGTTTAGACAGGTTAGATGCAGGAAGAATGTTCCCAATGTTGGGGAAGTCCAGAACCAGGGGTCACAGTCTAAGGATAAGGGGTAAGCCATTTAGAACTGCGATGAGGAGAAACTTCTTCACCCAGAGAGTGGTGAACCTGTGGAATTCTCTACCACAGATAGTTGTTGAGGCCAATTCACTAAATATATTCAAAAAGGAGTTAGATGTAGTCCTTACTACTAGGGGGATCAAGGGGTATGGCGAGAAAGCAGGAATGGGGTACTGAAGTTGCATGTTCAGCCATGAACTCATTGAATAGCGGTGCAGGCTCGAAGGGCTGAATGGCCTACTCTTGCACCTATTTTCTATGTTTCTATGTTTCTATGATGAAGGGTGTCCTCAATGTGAAGATAAGATTAGCGGGTCAATTTTCCCCAAAGCCGTTTTTTTGCGTTTTTGAAGAGTTACGCCAGTTTTTTGGGGCCCGACTACGCCAAAAAAAAGTAGTTTCCCCGTTCTAATTTTTGAAATTGGTGCCGCGCAGCCTGTCTTTTAGCTTCAGGGGGTGGAGCCTAATGTCTGCGCTGAAAAAATGATGCCCCCCCCGTTCTGCGCATGCGTGAAAGAAATAACGTTTTCTACGTGACTGTATGGGTGTGCATGCCCAGTACACCTCCCCGTCTGCATTCAGCCATTTTTAAAAAGCCAGTTGAATGTGAGAACTTTAATTCTGAGTGGAAAAAATCGGAGCTGCAATATGCAATGCGGCTCAAGGATCAAGAATTTCTCACAGCACGAAGTGGAGGCCCTGGTTACTGTAATTGAGGCCAGATGGCACAAGCTGGACACCAGCAGAGGTAAAATAAAAGTTTCAGCAAAAGTGAAGGAACACTGGAACCAACTTTCACAGGATTACTGTGCAATGGTGATCACCCCGATGTACGGAGTCCAGTGCAAAAGGAAGTGGCAGGACCTTGGTCAAGTAGTTAGTGTAAGTAATATTTTTATTTATTCACTGGAATTGCTATTGTAAATGTGACCATCTGTATGTCCCACCCAACAGAGAGACACCCTCTCTAAAAAGTTATATTTTCATCTTTGCAGAGGAAGGTGGCCCACAACAAAAGAAAGAGAACTCTAACAGGAGGAGGCCCGGCAAATCTGCACCCACTGACACCCGTGGAATAAAGGATCGCTGCTTTGACGGGTCCTGCCTGGAGAAAAGCAACCACCACTGCACAAGCTGGGCCCACACTCGAGGGAGAAGGTAAGTCCTGCAGATTCCACAGTTTGGCTTTGCTAAACGTTAAGTACTGCGCGGGCTAGCCATGCTTCGGTTCATGGGGATGTCTCCATCTGCTATGCTTCGTTTGATGCAATATGCTATCAAACATCGTGGTCCTTCAAATGATCCTGCTGCCTGCGCTGTGTGAGCCTACTCATGCCACCCTGCCCCCTCCTCTGCTGCTAACCATTTGTCTGTTCTGTTACATTTTGCAGAACTTGAAGCCAACCCTGACGAGGCTGAAGCCGATGCCGAAGATGATTCAGACCCAGGCGAGCCTGAAGAGAACATCTTCCAATCCGACCTTCCAGACCAAGAGCATGGGGATGAGGGGGAGGGGGAGTGGAAGGATAAAGCCCCCAATCTTGTACTCACTCTGGAGGAGGTGCAGGTGCCACCCATTGAGGTGCTAGCCCCTTTCCTGAGCGGTACGAGTGTTGGGACATTCCATGGTTTCACACAGTCCGAGGCTGTGGGTCCCAGTGAGGTGCAGAAAGCCTCGACCAGGGCTCCATCGTCCGAGGATACAAGTCCCAGTGGGATGCAGCGAGCCACAACTAGGGTGAGGAGGGGAAGGAGAGCAGGATCTAACAGATGTGGTTCAGATGATGGCAATGAGTGTGGAGAGCATGAGGGAGGGAATGTCAAAGGTAGCTGCTGCAATAAGGGAACACGCCCAGACCCCACGGCCATTGATGGAATCAACTGCCACTCCCACTCCAATCCCCAATCCAGCCTCTGAAGAAGCCCAAACCAGGCCTTCCACATTACTGCCTGCCCACATCCCCAACGCGAAGTGTGCATTACCCGAGATGCTCGAAAGAATAAGCTTGGTACCAACCTGAGAAACGTTGCACCACTGCCAGTGGGCAGGGGTGGAGTCAACAAGACCAAACGCAGCGGGCGGTCTTAGAGTAAGGTGGAGGTACAGCCTTTGTTTACTGCTGTTGTTATTATTATTGTTGTTACTGTTGTAACTGTTCTCAAATTTACAAGTTTAAAAGTTTGTAAGTGATCTTAACGTTTGTAAGTGATCTTAAAGTTTGTAAGTGATGTTAACTGAATAGTTTAAAGTTATTACAAGAATATTTTTATTAAAGTTAAGCTAAGTACAAAAAAGTGTGAAAATTTTGAATAAAATATATTTTAAATTATAACTGAATCATTTACCATGGGACAGAAATTCCTCTCGAGGGCTTCCTGCAGGCAAAGCACGAAATAATAGACATAAAATGTGCACTTACCTGAAGCTGCAGTGCCCGCTCAAAATCCCAATCCACAGGCCTCCTCTCCATGCGTGTTGCATCGTGTGCTCGTAGGGACGTGCGCAGGAGTCACGTGTGCTTGGACACCCAATCACAGGTAAGTATTTTCTCATTCATTGTAATAGGAGTTTCGTAAGTTATGAAGCTCCTATTACTAGGAATGAGAAAACCCCCAAAACACACAAACACGACATCTAACATTTAAAAAACACCTCACACAATACACTAATAGAATGAGCAGGGTTTGAACATAAATATGTTTTTATAATTTTTAGTTTAATACTATTTTTTTTATCAGTTTTTAAACTCTTACGCCTGTAAAAGTAGGCTATGCGCCTGCTTTTTCAGGCGCAGGATTTTTGAGGACATTTACCGGGCAAGATATGCGTAAATACCGCAATCTTGCCCGTACAACTGTCCTCGCTCCTGAGATGTCTACGATCTGTCAAGCTCCAGCTTGGCAGATCAGAAAAGCTGGTTTTCAGCGTATGTGCATTGCGTGCTGAAAACCGGCTTTTCTGATGCCTTCCTCGGTCTGTAGAAACTTCGTACGAGCCTGGGACGTCGGAATTTCTACCCCATTATTTGTTCTATTATTAGCACAACTTTTTGAACTAAAGAAGAATCATTGACATTATTTGTTCCATAATTAACACAACACAACATTACGGAACAGGTCCAAATAGTAAACATGGTCCATTTGGAATAGTTGCTGCTGAGCCTTCAGGCAGCAAAGCGTTCACAGATGAGCTGCTGGCGCAAGGCTCGAGCAATCATTAAAGGGGCACAACAGCCTGCCCTCCTCCGCCATCGTGCTCCGGGTTCAGGTAGTTGCATGGCTTCCTCGTCCTCTTCCTTCTCCTCGTTATCTGCATCTTCCTCATCATTATCATCAGCCACTCTCACCACAGGTGGGTCGTCTACTACCAGTTGCTGCTGCCTCATGATGGCTAAGTTGTGCAGCATGCAACACACAACAGTGAACTGACTGACAATCTCAGGGGAGTACTGCAAGTAGCCTCCGGAATGGTCCAGGCATCGGAAACGTTGCTGCAAGATGCCAATGGTCCTCTGCTGCCCGTCGCAATGTGCGACATGTATTCCCGCTCAGCTTCCGTCTGGGGTTATACATAGGGGCGACATAAGCCAGGTGGCAAGGCCATACCTTTTGTCCCCCAGCAGCCAGCTCTGCCCTTCTGGCTGCTGCTGAAACATGGCAGATATAGCGCTCTCCCTTAGGATGAAAGCATCGGGTGCTCCTAGGGTATCTCACATCAACTGCCATGATGCGATGCATGTCGCCACAGATGAGCTGCACATTCACGGAGAAGAAACCTTTTCTGTTCTTGGACATCTCGGAATCCTCCAAAGGTGCTTGCAAGGTGATGTGGGTACAATCAATGCAGCCCTGTACTTTGGGGAAGCCAGCAATCCTGGAGAAGCCCACAGCCCTGTCACACATTGCCTGGGTGGTCATGGGGAACTTTATGTAGTCATTCCTCCGGGCATAAGAACATAAGAATTAGGAACAGGAGTAGGCCATCTACCCCTCGAGCCTGCTCCGCCACTCAACAAGATCATGGCTGATCTGGCCGTGGATACAGATCCACTTACCCGCCCGCTCCCCATAACCCTTAATTCCCTTATTGGTTAAAAATATATCTATCTGTGATTTGAATACATTCAATGAGCTAGCCTCAACTGCTTCCCTGGTCAGAGAATTCCACAGATTCACAACCCTCTGGGAGAAGAAATTCCTTCTCAACTCGGTTTTAAATTGGCTCCCCTGTATTTTGAGGCTGTGCCCCCTAGTTCTCGTCTCCCTGACCAGTGGAAACAACCTCTCTGCCTCTATCTTGTCTATCCCTTTCATTATTTTAAATGTCTCTATAAGATCACTCCTCATCCTTATGAACTCCAACGAGTAAAGACCCAGTCTACTAAATCTATCATCATAAGGTAACCCACCTCATCTCCGGAATCAGCCTAGTGAATCGTCTCTGTACCCCCTCCAAAGCTAGTATATCCTTCCTTAAGTAAGGTGACCAAAACTGCACGCAGTACTCCAGGTGCGGCCTCACCAATACCCTGTACAGTTGCAGCAGGACCTCCCTGCTTTTGTACTCCATCCCTCTCGCAATGAAGGCCAACATTCCATTCGCCTTCCTGATTGCCTGCTTCACCTGCAAACTATGCTTCTGTCATTCATGCACAAGGAAACTTAAAAGAGTTTCATGCACAAGGACAAAGTCTCCACCAAGCGCAGCTCTCCGCCGGCTGGAGTGGCGGCCGTCCTGCAGGAACCGCTGCTCGGGAATCCGTACCTCCACGGCCGAGGTTTTATGTGGCGGTCGGAAGAGAGGGCTGTGGCTGGTGAGGTGACCAGGGTCAGGGACCTGCTCGATGGCGGAAGAGCGGGCTGGATGGCGCCTAAATTCTGCCAACGTCCGCCACGCGGCCGATGCCATCGAGCCGCTAAAAACAGCTCTGGGCCCTGACTCCGTTAGGTGCATCGAGGAGGCTCAAGCACGTGGGGAGATCCCGTCCGAACTGACCCCCGTCCGGACGGAATTCCTCATCGGCGCCAAACCCCGGAACCTCCCTCGGGGGCCGGCGCCTCACAACTTGAGCCGCCTCGGGGAAATCCCCTCCGTGCCTTTCAGTTCCGCGCGGAGGGGTTTCCTGTACGGGCTGCTCCTGCACACCCTCAACTTTGCCATCCTCGCCGGCCGTCCGGACACGCCATGGCGTACCATCTTGCCGTCCGGAGGAGGCGGGGGTCCCCGATGGAGGGCACTCTACGCAGGGGTCCTCCCACTATTCATCGGGGACTTGGCGTGGAGGGTGGTGCACGGAGCAGTGCCGTGCAACAAATTTTTAAGCCGGTTCACGGACTCCCAGGCCGCCTGCAATTTCTGCGGTCTGGAAGAGTCCGTGTTCCATGTTTTTATGGAATGCACAAGGTTGCAGCCCCTGTTTTATTATTTGAAGGGGCTGCTCCTGAAATTCTGGCTGCACTTCAGTCCCACTCTCCTGATCTTTGGGCACCCTGTGCGGAGGGGAGCGGGTAGGTCTGAAGGCCTCCTCGTAGGACTGCTCCTGGGCACGGCCAAGGGTGCCATCAGCCGGTCCAGGCAGCGGGCGGTCGAGGGGGTCGTTCAACCTGACTGCCTGCCACTCTTCCGCTCTTACATCCGGTCCAGGGTGTCCTTGGAAATGGAGCACACGGTGTCCACCGCTACGCTCGCGGCCTTCCGCGAGAGGTGGGCACCGGAGGGACTGGAGTGCATCATCACGCCCGGCAACCAAATTTTAATTTGATTTTACGTTTTTAAGTTTAATTTGTTTTAATTGCCGGTGCTTTTAGTGTCCCCCTTCCCTTTTATAGGGGGCACTGGGGAAAATTGTGATTTTAGTGCCCAAAAAAAAACCAAAAAAAGAAAAACACAAAAAAAAAAGGGGGAAAAAAAAGGGCCTTGTAAATGTCTGGAGTGTCACCCAGGTCGGGTGGCACCGTTTAATGTTTTTTTGTTTTGCAGATGAACTCCAAAAAGAGTTTCATGCACAAGGACCAATTGTGGAGCAGTGGAGGCGTGTCCTGCTCAGTTGGAGCTGTGAGCAGTGAGAGGAGCAGCTATCAACTTGAGCTCCTGCCTGGAGAGCCCTGAGACCAGCCCAGGAAGAGAAGGAAGGAAAGGCCTTCACCTTCAACTTTCACCCAGAGGGAGAGGAGGAAGCAGAAAACATTTCAACTTTTTACCATTTCTGCAAGGAGTTGGAGAGAGGGGGAAAAGACCAACAAACATCCAGTGTGGAAGGAGGGAGACTCTACATCTTCTACAGGTGGGTGTTGGTGCAGTCCCAAAAAGACTTTGTTGAATCGGTGGGGGGAGGAAAGAAGACCACTGAGGGCCGGAACATCGCGGGTGGTGTGTGTGTGTGGAAAGTGTGTGTGGGGGCCTTGCTACAACTAGGCCCCACACAAAACTGAACCCCCCCCCCCCCCAATTGCCTAGCCTGGGATAGCTGGAGCTACCAGGCTGAAGATTCTTTAAATCACCAATTAACATCGTTAGGAGTGTGTGCCTGGTGGCTCTAGCTACCCCAGGTGAAGACGTCTTCTCCCCCCACCTGAAGACCAACCCAAAGAGTGTGCTTGTGTGTTTTGCCATCTGGGGAGTGCACCCACCCACAGCTGCGAGGGGAGACCTGCCCTCGCAGCCCCCCCACCTTCCCACCCCCCCTCTCTCTTTCTCCGTTACCCTCTGTTTCTCCCCTCTCTCTCTGAGAGCCCTTTCTTCCTAATTTAAAAAAAAAAACAATTAAGACAACTGAGCAGAGGGAGCAAGGCCCCTCCCCAATTACCAACTAGGGGAGAGGTACCTCATTAAGGGCTCCTCTGCTCAGTCTAATCAAACGAGGCCAATTAAAGACCATTAAGGCCTGTGACTTTGGGGTGGGTGTAGCCCTTAAAGGGACCCCGTGATGGCGACCCCATCCACGCCGGTGGCAGGGCCAGCGAGGACATATGCGCAGGTGGCAACCGCTTCCACGGCACCTCCTGCGCCACCCGCTGCCCTGCCACCTTTCAGATTAATCACTAAAAAACACGGGGTCAAGAGCTACACTCACCCCACAATGAGCATTGAGGAGTGCGTGCGGGCGATGGCTGGGGTAGTCAGCCCCTCGGCCATTGTCGCAGCCTCCAAGATGTCTGGGAAGGCCGTGTTCTTCCTGGGGTCGGAGCGGGCGGTGTCCCTGGCCCTCGAAAAGGGGCTCACGGTGGGCGGGACGTTCCTGCCGGTGGACCCTCTCGAGGCCACCGCGCAGAGGGTCATCGTTTCAAACGTCCCGCCCTTTGTTCCCACTGAGCTCCTCCTCCCTCACCTACACCAACTGGGGGAGGTAAGGTCGGGGATCAACCCCATACCGCTCGGCCTCAGGGAGAACAGCCTGCGCCACGTGTTCTCCTTCCGCCGCCAGCTCTTTGTCCGGCTGGCGCGGGAGGAGACGACGGAGGGATCATTTAATGTGGTGCACGAGGGGACTGCCTACCGCGTCTTTTGGACGTCGGACGGCGTGCGGTGCCATGCCTGCAGGGAGGTGGGGCACGTTCGTAAGAACTGCCCCGCCTCCAAGGCCGCCAAACCACCGAAGGCGGCCAAGGCTGACGCCGCCGCCACCCCTCCCCCTAGTTGCGTCCGCGTGCCGGGAGCCGTAGGTGCGCGGGCATCGTCGGAGGCCTTTGTTTTCAGGGCCTCCGGCGGGGGGGAGGGAGAGCGTCCGACCGGAAAGAAGGCGCGGAAGAAGGCAAAACATCAAGAGGCGGGTCCCCTCAGTGCGCCAGATAATTTGACCACCGCGCTCAGCCCAACCCCGTCACCGGCGAGCGCGGGGTGCCCCGAGCCCGTGCCCGAGCCCTTGAACAACACCACAGAGGGGCCCGGGCGCGGGCAAGAAAAGGAAAAGGGGGGGGCGGAGCGGGAGGCCTCGGCAGACATGGAGGTCTCCCTGACTCCGCGCGCCCCCAGGAACAAAAAGAGGCACCGCCCCAATGAGGCGGAGGGGGAACAACATCCCTCCGCGGAGGAGTCGGTGCCCGCCACGTGTCCCGCGTCCCCCACCAGCGCCCCCAAATTGCGCTGCAGGCGCGAGGAGTCTTTCCCCGGGGAGGGTGAGGCAGTCGAGGCTGCCCAGCCGCTGCCTCCTGGGGAGGGCATGGAAGATCTGCCTGTCGTGGGGGGCGTGGGGCCAGTGGAAGAATGCGTAGCCGCCGGGTCGAGCGTCCCGGGGACCGAGGCGGGCGGGGCCGAAAAGGCCGAACCTGAGCCCGCCCAGCTATTATCCAACTTCCCCCGGGAGTCGCTCGACCCGGCAGAAATACAAAATATTGAGAAATTTAATGACACTGTAGATGCTGGGCCGAGGGGTGGCAGCGGGGAGGGGGAGGAACACCCACCCTCGCCCCTTACTTTGGAGCTGGTGCACTTGGGGAGCCTGGGGATTTCCTATGGCCGGGTCTCTCCTTGTTCCCCAGTTCCTGGGGCGGAGAGGGAACCCCTTCCGCTGTCATTTCCCGACCCAGCACCATTTTTAAAAGAGCCCAGTGGGGACTCCTCTGCCGACGATCCTGGGGGTGGGATCGGGGCAGAGCCAGGGCCGGTTGGAGCGGCCGGTTCATTTGCCGTACCTTGTGCGGTCGATGGGCCGGCTGCTGGCGGCCACCTCCCGGAGGAGGACGGGGACTCGGTGGGGGACGCGGGAGAAGAACTAGAGACCACCGCCAGCGAGGCGGTGGATCTGCTCGCGGCCGCCGCCGAGACCATCCTCATTCCTGCAAAGGAACTCCGGGACTTTTTGGCCCAGAGCCGGGGTCGCTGCAACCAAGCCCGACTGGCCCTGGAAAAATGGTCCGAGCCAGAGCTGATCAAGGCGTCCGTCCGCGCCGCCATCAAAACCTTGGCCGCGGGCGGGCCCTTGACAAAGGCGCAACACCTTGAGCTGCGCGAGCTCGAGGGACTCCTCGCTGGGCTGCGGAGGGAGCGGAGTTCAACAAAAGACTCCGCTCCCTCCCCCACAATAGGTTAAGGGAGAGGTTGCACTATGCTTTTGCCATGAAGATAACCATAGCCAGCCTCAACATCAACGGCGGCAGAGGGGCACGCCGTAGATTTGACAATTTTTCGCTCCTGCGGGAGGGGAAATATGCGGTGTGCTTCCTGCAAGAAACCCACACCGTTCCGGGAGACGAAGCCACGTGGCTCCTGGAATGGCAAGGAGAGGTCCGCATGAGCCACCTCACCGCCATTTCTAGTGGGGTGGCCATCTTGCTGGGCCCGCATTTTCAGCCGGAGATCTTGGGGGTCGAGGAGCCCGTGCCAGGCCGCTTGCTGCACGTAACGGTTCGCCTGGGGGACGTGCCGCTCCATCTCGTGAACGTGTACGCCCCTCATCCCGGCCCGCAGCAAACGCGCTTCTTTGAAGAGGTGTCCGCTCTTCTTGGCTCCGTCGACGTCGGCGACTGCATTGTCCTCGGGGGGGATTTTAACTGCACCCTCGAGGCGAGGGACCGCTCCGGTGCCCCGCAGTGCATGACGGCGATGGAGAAGTTGAGGGACCTGGTCGGGTCCTTCGACTTGGTGGACGTCTGGCGAAATCTCCACCCCGACTCCAGCGCCTTTACTTGGGTGAGGCCTGGAGTTGGATGGTCTAGAGTCGACCGCCTTTACGTGTCTCGGGCGTACGTTTCCTGCGTCCCGGCGGCCTCCATGCGGCCGGTGCCGTGTTCGGACCACCACCTGGTGTGGGCGGAGCTCGCTTCGCTCCGCGCGAGGACGGGGTCCGCGTACTGGCACTTTAACAACCGGCTGCTGGAGGACGTGCGGTTCCAGGACTCGTTCCGTCGATTCTGGTCCGACTGGAGAAGGAAGCAGGGGGGCTTCCCCTCCTTGAGGCTATGGTGGGACGTGGGCAAGGCTCACGTCCGCGTCTTCTGTCAAGAGTACGCAAGGGGGTCGACCAAGAGGCGGGCGGCCAGAGTCGGGCGCCTAGAAAAAGAGGTGCTCGACCTGGAAGCCCGTCTCGGTCAAGTCGTCCAGGACCCGGCCCTGCGGACGGTGTACGAAGCGAAGAAGGCCGCGCTGAAGGACCTGCAGCTCGTCGGGTCCCGAGGCGCGTTCGTGAGGTCGCGGATCCGGTTCCTGCGGGATCTGGACCGCGGCTCCCCCTTCTTCTACTCGCTGGAAAAAAGGCAGAGTGTCCGTAAGCAGCTCTTGACGCTGCTGGCCGACGATGGCTCTCTCGTCTCGGATCCGGAGGGCGTCAACAACAGGGTCCGTGAATATTACGGGGCTCTGTTCTCTCCGGATCCGTCCAGCAAGGAAGCGCGTAGAGTTTTGTGGGAGGACCTGCCGAAGGTCAGCCCGGAGGGCGCCGAAAATTTGGAAGCTCCGCTAAGCCTGGCGGAGCTGACCGGTGCCCTCGCCCGGCTCTCGAGGGGAAAATCCCCGGGGCTGGACGGGCTGACCGTGGAGTTCCACAGGGCGTTCTGGGACGTCCTGGGGAGCGACTACGCGCGGGTCCTGGGGGAAAGTCTGGCGACCGGGGAGATGCCCCTCTCTTGGCGCAGGGCAGTCATCGTCCTGCTGCCTAAGAAGGGCGATCTCCGCCTCCTTAAAAACTGGCGCCCGGTCTCCCTCCTCAGCACAGACTACAAAATCTTCGCCAGGGCGATGTCTGCTCGCCTTGGTGCCGTGCTGGACCACATGATCCACCCCGACCAGTCCTACACGGTCCCGGGCCGGACAATCCACGATAACATCCATCTGGTCCGGGACCTCATCCATTGTTCCCAGGAGGCTGATCTGTCGGTCGCCTTCCTATCCCTCGACCAAGAGAAGGCGTTCGACAGGGTGGATCACGACTATCTGCTCGGAACTCTGCGCGCTTTCGGGTTCGGGACGCATTTCGTCGCCCGGATCCGACTTTTGTAAGCCGCCGCGGAGTGTCTGATTAAGGTTAACGGGTCCTTGACGGCGCCCCTTCGCTTTAGGAGAGGGGTGCGCCAGGGATGCCCCATGTCCGGCCAGTTATACGCCGTTTGCGTGGAGCCTTTCCTGCGCCTCTTGCGGACGAGGTTGATGGGACTGGCTCTGCAAGGGCCGGGCGTGGAGGTCGTCCTCTCGGCTTACGCCGATGACGTGCTCCTCGCGATAGATGATCCCGCTGACCTGCGGAGGATGCGTGAGTGCCAGGAGATTTACTCGGCCGCGTCCTCCGCCAGGATCAACTGGGAGAAATGTTCCGGACTCCTGGTGGGTCCGTGGCGGGTGGACTCCCTGCCGGAGGAGCTCAGGCCTTTTGCCTGGAGCACGACCCATCTCCTCTATCTGGGAGTCTACCTTAGCCCCGACGAGGGAGTCTGGCCGGCGAACTGGCAGGAGCTGGAGGCCAAGTTCGCCGCTCGCCTAGGGTGCTGGACAGGACTGCTCCGAGTGCTGTCCTACAGGGGTCGAGCGCTAGTCATAAACCAGCTGGTGGCCGCAATGCTGTGGTACCGGTTGGTCACTTTGACCCCTCCCCCTGCGTTTGTCGCCAAGATACAGAAGAGGCTGGTGGACTTCTTCTGGAACAACAGGAAGCACTGGGTCTCTGCCGCGGTCTTGAGTCTCCCGCTTGAGGAGGGCGGTCAGTCGTTGGTGTGCGTCAGCGCCCAGCTCGCGACTTTCCGTCTTCAGACCCTGCAGAGATACCTTTACGTCGAGCCCCCTCCTAGGTGGTGTGCTCTGGCGAGGTATTTCTTCCGCCAGCAGCTCGACCTCAATTATGACACGCAGCTCCTGTTTGTGAACTTGGGGGGTGCCAGGACCGCCCTCCGGGAGCTGCCTGTCTTTTACAGGGAACTCATCAGGGTCTGGAACAAAGTCTCCACCAAGCGCAGCTCTCCGCCGGCTGGAGTGGCGGCCGTCCTGCAGGAACCGCTGCTCGGGAATCCGTACCTCCACGGCCGAGGTTTTATGTGGCGGTCGGAAGAGAGGGCTGTGGCTGGTGAGGTGACCAGGGTCAGGGACCTGCTCGATGGCGGAGGAGCGGGCTGGATGGCGCCAGACACGCTGGCGCGGCGCCTAAATTCTGCCAACGTCCGCCACGCGGCCGATGCCATCGAGTCGCTAAAAACAGCTCTGGGCCCTGACTCCGTTAGGTGCATCGAGGAGGCTCAAGCACGTGGGGAGATCCCGTCCGAACTGACCCCCGTCCGGACGGAATTCCTCATCGGCGCCAAACCCCGGAACCTCCCTCGGGGGCCGCGCCTCACAACTTGAGCCGTCTCGGGGAAATCCCCTCCGTGCCTTTCAGTTCCGCGCGGAGGGGTTTCCTGTACGGGCTGCTCCTGCACACCCTCAACTTTGCCATCCTCGCCGGCCGTCCGGACACGCCATGGCGTACCATCTTGCCATCCGGAGGAGGCGGGGGTCCCCGATGGAGGGCACTCTACGCAGGGGTCCTCCCACTATTCATCGGGGACTTGGCCTGGAGGGTGGTGCACGGAGCAGTGCCGTGCAACAAATTTTTAAGCCGGTTCACGGACTCCCAGGCCGCCTGCAATTTCTGCGGTCTGGAGGAGTCCGTGTTCCATGTTTTTATTGAATGCACAAGGTTGCAGCCCCTGTTCTACTATTTGAAGGGGCTGCTCCTGAAATTCTGGCTGCACTTCAGTCCCACTCTCCTGATCTTTGGGCACCCTGTGCGGAGGGGAGCGGGTAGGTCCGAAGGCCTCCTCGTAGGACTGCTCCTGGGCACGGCCAAGGGTGCCATCAGCCGGTCCAGGCAGCGGGCGGTCGAGGGGGTCGTTCAACCTGACTGCCTGCCTCTCTTCCGCTCTTACATCCGGTCCAGGGTGTCCTTGGAGATGGAGCACGCGGTGTCCACCGGTACGCTCGCGGCCTTCCGCGAGAGGTGGGCACCGGAGGGACTGGAGTGCATCATCACGCCCGGCAACCAAATTTTAATTTGATTTTACGTTTTAAAGTTTAATTTGTTTTCATTGCCGGTGTTTTTAGTGTCCCCCTTCCCTTTTATAGGGGGCACTGGGGAAAATTGTGATTTTAGTGCCCAAAAAAAAAGGGAAAAAAAAGAAAAACACAAAAAAAAAACCAAAAAAAAAGGGGGGAAAAAAAAGGGCCTTGTAAATGTCTGGAGTGTCACCCAGGTCGGGTGGCACCGTTTAATGTTTTTTTGTTTTGAAGATGAACTCCAAAAAGAGTTTCATGCACAAGGACCAATTGTGGAGCAGTGGAGGTGTGTCCTGCTCAGTTGGAGCTGTGAGCAGTGAGAGGAGCAGCTATCAACTTGAGCTCCTGCCTGGAGAGCCCTGAGACCAGCCCAGGAAGAGAAGGAAGGAAAGGCCTTCACCTTCAACTTTCACCCAGAGGGAGAGGAGGAAGCAGAAAACATTTCAACTTTTTACCATTTCTGCAAGGAGTTGGAGAGAGGGGGAAAAAACCAACAACAAACATCCAGTGTGGAAGGAGGGAGACTCTACCATTCTACAGGTGGGTGTTGGTGCAGTCCCAAAAAGACTTTGTTGAATCGGTGGGGGGAGGAAAGAAGACCACTGAGGGCCGGAACATCGCGGGTGGTGTGTGTGTGTGGAAAGTGTGTGTGGGGGCCTTGCTTACAACTATGCCCCACACACAACTGAACCCCCCCCCAATTGCCTAGCCTGGGATAGCTGGAGCGACCAGGCTGAAGATTTTCCTTAATCACCCTATTTAAACATCATTAGGAGTGTGTGCCTGGTGGCTCGAGCTGCCCCAGGTGAAGACATCTTCTCCCCCCACCTGAAGACCAACCCAAAGACTGTGCTTGTGTGTTTTGCCATCTGGGGAGTGCACCCACCCACAGCTGCGAGGGGAGACCTTCCCTCGCAGTTCCCCCCCCCTTCCCACCCCCCTCTCTCTTTCTCTGTTACTCTGTTTCTCCCCTCTCTCTCTGAGGCCCCTTCCTCCTAATTTAAAAAAAAAACGATAAAACAATTAAGACAACTGAGCAGAGGGAGCAAGGCCCCTCCCCAATTGCCAACCAGGGGAGAGGTGTGCCTCATTAAGAGCTCCTCTGCTCAGTCAAATCAAACGAGGCCAATCAAGACCATTAAGGCCTGTGACTTTGGGGTGGGTGTAGCCCTTAAAGGGACCCCGTGATGGCGACCCCATCCACGCCGGTGGCGGGGCCAGCGAGGACATATGCGCAGGCGGTGTCCACATCCACGGCACCTCCTGCGCCACCCGCTGCCCTGCCACCTTTTACACTTATTACTAAAAAACACGGGGTCAAGAGCTACACTCACCCCACAATGACCATCGAGGAGTGCGTGCGGGCGATGGCTGGGGTAGTCGGCCCCTCGGCCATTGTCGCAGCCTCCAAGATGTCTGGGAAGGCCGTGTTCTTCCTGGGGTCGGAGCGGGCGGTGTCCCTGGCCCTCGAAAAGGGGGTCACGGTGGGCGGGAGGTTCCTGCCGGTGGACCCTCTCGAGGCCACCGCGCAGAGGGTCATCATATCAAACGTCCCGCCCTTTGTTCCCGCTGAGCTCCTCCTCCCTCACCTACACCAACTGGGGGAGGTAAGGTCGGGGATCAACCCCATACCGCTTGGCCTCCGGGAGAACAGCCTGCGCCACATGTTCTCCTTCCGCCGCCAGCTCTTTGTCCGGCTGGCGCGGGAGGAGACGACGGAGGGTTATTTTAATGTTGTGCACGAGGGGACTGCCTACCGCGTCTTTTGGACGTCGGACGGCGTGCGGTGCCATGCCTGCAGGGAGGTGGGGCACGTTCGCAAGAACTGCCCCGCCTCCAAGGCCGCCAAACCACCGAAGGCGGCCAAGGCTGGCGTCGCCGCCACCCCTCCCCCTAGATGCGTCCGCGTGCCGGGAGCCGTAGGTGCGCGAGCATCGCCGGGGGCCGATGCTTTCACGGCCTCTGGCGGGGGGGGAGGGATTGCGTCCGACCGGAAAGAAGGCGCGGAAGAAGGCAAAACATCCAGAGGCGGATCCCCTCAGTGCGCCAGAAAATATGACCACCGCGCTCAGCCCAACCCCGTCACCGGCGAGCGCGGGGTGCCCTGAGCCCGTGCCTGAGCCCTTGACCAATACCGCAGAGGGGCCCGGGCGCGGGCAAGAAAAGGAAAAGGGGGGGGCAGAGCGGGAGGCCTCGGCAGACATGGAGGTCTCCCTGCCTTCGCGCACCCCCAGGAACAAAAAGAGGCACCGCCCCAATGAGGCGGAGGGGGAACAACATCCCTCCACGGAGGAGGCGGTGCCCGCCGCGTGTCCCGCGTCCCCCACCAGCGCCCCCAAATTGCGCTGCAGGCGCGAGGAGTCTGTCCCCGGGGAGGGTGAGGCAGTCGAGGCTGCCCAGCCGCTGCCTCCTGGGGAGGGCGTGGAAGATCTGCCTGTCGTGGGGGGCGTGGGGCCGGCGGAAGAATGCGTAGCCGCCGGGTCGAGCATCCCGGGGACTGAGGCGGGCGGGGCCGAAAAGGCCGAACCTGAGCCCGCCCAGCCAATACCCAACTTCCCTCGGGATTTGCTCGACTCGGCAGAAACTGAAAATTTTAACATACATCCACACGCTGGGCCGGGGGTTGGCGGCGGGGTGGGGGAAGAACAACAACCCTCGCCCCCTACTTTGGAGCTGAGGGACTTGGTGGACCTGGAGAATTTTCTAAACCAGGTCTCTCCATGTTCCCCGGCTCCTGGGGCAGAGGAGAAACCCCTTCCGCTGTCGCTTCCCGACCCAGCACCAATTTTAAAAGAGCCCAGTGAGGACTCCTCTGACGACGATCCTGGGGGTGGGATCGGGGCAGAGCCAGGGCCAGATGGAGCGGCCGGGCCGTTTGCCGTACCTCGTGCGGTCGACGGGCCGGCTGCTAGCGGCGACCTCCCGGAGGGGGACGGGGACTCGGTGGAGGACGCGGGTGAAGATCTCGAGTCCATCGCCAGTGAGGCAGTGGATCTGCTCACGGCCGCCACTGAGACCCTCCTCATTCCCGCAGAGGAACTCCGGGACTTTTTGGTCCAGTGCCGGGGTCGCCGCGACCAAGCCCGTCTGGCCCTGGAAAGATGGTCCGAGCCGGGGCTGATCAAGGCGTCCGTCCGCGCCGCCGCTAAAACCATGGCCGCGGGCGGGCCCTTATCAAAGGCTCAAGGCCTTGAGCTGCGCCGGCTCAAAAAGTTCCTCGCTGGGCTGCTGAAGGAGTGGAGGTCAACAAACGACTCCACTCCCCCCCACACAATAGGTTAGGTAGAGGTTGCACTATGCTCTGGTCATGAAGATAACCATAGCCAGCCTCAACATCAACGGCGGCAGAGAGGCACGCCGTAGATTTGACAATTTTTCGCTCCTGCGGGAGGGGAAATATGCGGTGTGCTTCCTGCAAGAAACCCACACCGTTCCGGGAGACGAAGCCACGTGGCTCCTGGAATGGCAAGGAGAGGTCCGCATGAGCCACCTCACCGCCATTTCTAGTGGGGTGGCCATCTTGCTGGGCCCGCATTTTCAGCCGGAGATCTTGGGGGTCGAGGAGCCCGTGCCAGGCCGCTTGCTGCACGTAACGGTTCGCCTGGGGGACGTGCCGCTCCATCTCGTGAACGTGTACGCCCCTCAGCCCGGCCCGCAGCAAATGCGCTTCTTTGAAGAGGTGTCCGCTCTTCTTGGCTCCGTCGACGTCGGCGACTGCATTGTCCTCGGGGGGAATTTTAACTGCATCCTCGAGGCGAGGGACCGCTCCGGTGCCCTGCAGTGTATTATGGCGATGGAGAAGTTGAGGGACCTGGTCGGGTCCTTCGACTTGGTGGACGTCTGGCGAAATCTCCACCCCGACTCCAGCGCCTTTACTTGGGTGAGGCCTGGAGTAGGATGGTCCAGAGTCGACCGCCTTTACGTGTCTCGGGCGTACGTTTCCTGCGTCCCGGCGGCCTCCATGCGGCCGGTGCCGTGTTCGGACCACCACCTGGTGTGGGCGGAGCTCGCTTCGCTCCGCGCGAGGACGGGGTCCGCGTACTGGCACTTTAACAACCAGCTGCTGGAGGACGTGCGGTTCCAGGACTCGTTCCGTCGATTCTGGTCCGACTGGAGAAGGAAGCAGGGGGGCTTCCCCTCCTTGAGGCTATGGTGTGACGTGGGCAAGGCTCACGTCCGCGTCTTCTGTCAAGAGTACGCGAGGGGGTCGACCAAGAGGCGGGCGGCCAGAGTCGGGCGCCTAGAAAAAGAGGTGCTCGACCTGGTAGCCCGTCTCGGTCAAGTCGTTCAGGACCCGGCCCTGCGGACGGTGTACGAAGCGAAGAAGGCCGCGCTGAAGGACCTGCAGCGCGTCGGGTCCCGAGGCGCGTTCGTGAGGTCGCGGATCCGGTTCCTGCGGGATCTGGACCGCGGCTCCCCCTTCTTCTACTCGCTGGAAAAAAGGCAGAGTGTCCGTAAGCAGCTCTTGACGCTGCTGGCCGACGACGGCTCTCTCGTCTCGGATCCGGAGGGCGTCAACAACAGGGCCCGTGAATATTACAGGGCTCTGTTCTCTCCGGATCCGTCCAGCGAGGAAGCGCGTAGAGTTTTGTGGGAGGACCTGCCGAAGGTCAGCCCGGAGGGCGCCGAAAATCTGGAAGCTCCGCTAAGCCTGGCGGAGCTGACCGGTGCCCTCGCCCGGCTCTCGAGGGGAAAATCCCCGGGGCTGGACGGGCTGACCGTGGAGTTCCACAGGACATTCTGGGACGTCCTGGGGAGTGACTACGCGCGGGTCCTGGGGGAAAGTCTGGCGACCGGGGAGATGCCCCTCTCTTGGCGCAGGGCAGTCATCGTTCTGCTGCCTAAGAAGGGCGATCTCCGCCTCCTTAAGAACTGCCGCCCGGTCTCCCTCCTCAGCACGGACTACAAAATCTTCGCCAGGGCGATGTCTGCTCGCCTTGGTGCCGTGCTGGACCACATGATCCACCCCGACCAGTCCTACACGGTCCCGGGCCGGACAATCCACGATAACATCCATCTGGTCCGGGACCTCATCCATTGTTCCCAGGAGGCTGGTCTGTCGGTCGCCTTCCTATCCCTCGACCAAGAGAAGGCGTTTGACAGGGTGGATCACGACTATCTGCTCGGAACTCTGCGCGCTTTCGGGTTCGGGGCGCATTTCGTCGCCCGGATCCGACTTTTGTACGCCGCCGCGGAGTGTCTGATTAAGGTTAACGGGTCCTTGACGGCGCCCCTTCGCTTTAGGAGAGGGGTGCGCCAGGGATGCCCCATGTCCGGCCAGTTATACGCCGTTTGCGTGGAGCCTTTCCTGCGCCTCTTGCGGACGAGGTTGACGGGACTGGCTCTGCAAGGGCCGGGCGTGGAGGTCGTCCTCTCGGCTTACGCCGATGACGTGCTCCTCGTGGTAGAGGATCCCGCTGACCTGCGGAGGATGCGTGAGTGCCAGGAGATTTACTCGGCCGCGTCCTCCGCCAGGATCAACTGGGAGAAATGTTCCGGACTCCTGGTGGGTCAGTGGCGGGTGGACTCCCTGCCGGAGGAGCTCAGGCCTTTTGCCTGGAGCACGACCCATCTCCTCTATCTGGGAGTCTACCTTAGCCCCGACGAGGGAGCCTGGCCGGCGAACTGGCAGGAGCTGGAGGTCAAGGTCGCCGCTCGCCTAGGGCGCTGGACAGGACTGCTCCGAGTGCTGTCCTACAGGGGTCGAGCACTAGTCATAAACCAGCTGGTGGCCGCAATGCTGTGGTACCGGCTGGTCACTTTGACCCCTCCCCCTGCGTTTGTCGCCAAGATACAGAAGAAGCTGGTGGACTTCTTCTGGAACAACAGGAAGCACTGGGTCTCTGCCGCGGTCTTGAGTCTCCCGCTTGAGGAGGGCGGTCAGTCGTTGGTGTGCGTCAGCGCCCAGCTCGCGACTTTCCGTCTTCAGACCCTGCAAAGATACCTTTACGTCGAGCCCCCTCCTAGGTGGTGCGCTCTGGCGAGGTATTTCTTCCGCCAGCAGCGCGACCTCAATTATGACACGCAGCTCCTGTTTGTGAACCTGGGGGGTGCCAGGACCGCCCTCCGGGAGCTGCCTGTCTTTTACAGGGAACTCATCAGGGTCTGGAACAAAGTCTCCACCAAGCGCAGCTCTCCGCCGGCTGGAGTGGCGGCAGTCCTGCAGGAGCCGCTGCTCGGGAATCCGTACCTCCACGACCGAGGTTTTATGCGGCGGTCGGAAGAGAGGGCTGTGGCTGGTGAGGTGACCAGGGTCAGGGACCTGCTCGATGGCGGAGGAGCGGGCTGGATGGCGCCAGACACGCTGGCGCGGCGCCTAAACTCTGCCAACGTCCGCCACGCGGCCGATGCCATCGAGTCGCTAAAAACAGCTCTGGGCCCTGACTCCGTTAGGTGCATCGAGGAGGCTCAAGCACGTGGGGAGATCCCGTCCGAACTGACCCCCGTCCGGAAGGAATTCCTCATCGGCGCCAAACCCCGGAACCTCCCTCGGGGGCCGGCGCCTCACAACTTGAGCCGCCTCGGGGAAATCCCCTCCGTGCCTTTCAGTTTCCCGCGGAGGGGTTTCCTGTACGGGCTGCTCCTGCACACCCTCAACTTTGCCATCCTCGCCGGCCGTCCGGACACGCCATGGCGTACCATCTTGCCGTCCGGAGGAGGCGGGGGTCCCCGATGGAGGGCACTCTACGCAGGGGTCCTCCCACTATTCATCGGGGACTTGGCCTGGAGGGTGGTGCACGGAGCAGTGCCGTGCAATAAATTTTTAAGCCGGTTCACGGACTCCCAGGCCGCCTGCAATTTCTGCGGTCTGGAGGAGTCCGTGTTCCATGTTTTTATTGAGTGCACGAGGTTGCAGCCCCTGTTCCATTATTTGAAGGGGCTGCTCCTGAAATTCTGGCTGCACTTCAGTCCCACTCTCCTGATCTTTGGGCACCCTGTGCGGAGGGGAGCGGGTAGGTCCGAAGGCCTCCTCGTAGGACTGCTCCTGGGCACGGCCAAGGGTGCCATCAGCCGGTCCAGGCAGCGGGCGGTCGAGGGGGTCGTTCAACCTGACTGCCTGCCTCTCTTCCGCTCTTACATCCGGTCCAGGGTGTCCTTGGAGATGGAGCACGCGGTGTCCACCGGTACGCTCGCGGCCTTCCGTGAGAGGTGGGCACCGGAGGGACTGGAGTGCATCATCACGCCCGGCAACCAAATTTTAATTTGATTTTACGTTTTTAAGTTTAATTTGTTTTAATTGCCGGTGCTTTTAGTGTCCCCCTTCCCTTTTATAGGGGGCACTGGGGAAAATTGTGATTTTAGTACCCAAAAAAAAACACAAAAAAAGAAAAACACAAAAAAAAACAAAAAAAGGGTGAAAAAAAAAAGGGGCCTTGTAAATGTCTGGTGTGTCACCCAGGTCGGGTGGCACCGTTTAATGTTTTTTGTTTTGCAGATGAACTCCAAAAAGAGTTTCATGCACAAGGACCAATTGTGGAGCAGTGGAGGCGTGTCCTGCTCAGTTGGAGCTGTGAGCAGTGAGAGGAGCAGCTATCAACTTGAGCTCCTGCCTGGAGAGCCCTGAGACCAGCCCAGGAAGAGAAGGAAGGAAGGGGCTTCACCACCAACTTTCACCCAGAGGGAGAGGAGGAAGCAGAAAACATTTCAACTTTTTACCATTTCTGCAAGGAGTTGGAGAGAGGGGGAAAAAACCAACAACAAACATCCAGTGTGGAAGGAGGGAGACTCTACCATTCTACAGGTGGGTGTTGGTGCCGTCCCAAAAAGACTTTGTTGAATCGGTGGGGGGAGGAAAGAAGACCACTGAGGGCCGGAACATCGCGGGGGGTGTGTGTGTGTGGAAAGTGTGTGTGGGGGCCTTGCTTACAACTATGCCCCACACACAACTGAACCCCCCCCCCCAATTGCCTAGCCTGGGATAGCTGGAGCTACCAGGCTGAAGATTTTCCTTAATCACCCTATTTAAACATCATTAGGAGTGTGTGCCTGGTGGCTCAAGCTGCCCCAGGTGAAGACATCTTCTCCCCCCACCTGAAGACCAACCCAAAGACTGTGCTTGTGTGTTTTGCCATCTGGGGAGTGCACCCACCCACAGCTGCGAGGGGAGACCTTCCCTCGCAGTTCCCCCCCTCTTCCCACCCCCCTCTCTCTTTCTCTGTTACTCTGTTTCTCCCCTCTCTCTCTGAGGCCCCTTCCTCCTAATTTAAAAAAAAAACGATAAAACAATTAAGACAACTGAGCAGAGGGAGGAAGGCCCCTCCCCAATTGCCAACTAGGGGAGAGGTGTGCCTCATTAAGAGCTCCTCTGCTCAGTCAAATCAAACGAGGCCAATCAAGACCATTAAGGCCTGTGACTTTGGGGTGGGTGTAGCCCTTAAAGGGACCCCGTGATGGCGACCCCATCCACGCCGGTGTCAGGGCCAGCGAGGACATATGCGCAGGTGGCAACCGCTTCCACGGCACCTCCTGCGCCACCCGCTGCCCTGCCAACAACAGGAAGCACTGGGTCTCTGCCCCGGTCTTGAGTCTTCCGCTTGAGGAGGGCGGTCAGTCGTTGGTGTGCGTCAGCGCCCAGCTCGCGACTTTCCGTCTTCAGACCCTGCAGAGATACCTTTACGTCGAGCCCCCTCCTAGGTGGTGTGCTCTGGCGAGGTATTTCTTCCGCCAGCAGCGCGACCTCAATTATGACACGCAGCTCCTGTTTGTGAACTTGGGGGGTGCCAGGACCGCCCTCCGGGAGCTGCCTGTCTTTTACAGGGAACTCATCAGGGTCTGGAACAAAATCTCCACCAAGCGCAGCTCTCCGCCGGCTGGAGTGGCGGCCGTCCTGCAGGAACCGCTGCTCGGGAATCCGTACCTCCACGGCCGAGGTTTTATGTGGCGGTCGGAAGAGAGGGCTGTGGCTGGTGAGGTGACCAGGGTCAGGGACCTGCTCGATGGCGGAGGAGCGGGCTGGATGGCGCCAGACACGCTGGCGCGGCGCCTAAATTCTGCCAACGTCCGCCACGCAGCCGATGCCATCGAGTCGCTAAAAACAGCTCTGGGCCCTGACTCCGTTAGGTGCATCGAGGAGGCTCAAGCACGTGGGGAGATCCCGTCCGAACTGACCTCCGTCCGGACAGAATTCCTCATCGGCGCCAAACCCCGGAACCTCCCTCGGGGGCCGGCGCCTCACAACTTGAGCCGCCTCGGGGAAATCCCCTCCGTGCCTTTCAGTTCCGCGCGGAGGGGTTTCCTGTACGGGCTGCTCCTGCACACCCTCAACTTTGCCATCCTTGCCGGCCGTCCGGACACGCCATGGCGTACCATCTTGCCGTCCGGAGGAGGCGGGGGTCCCCGATGGAGGGCACTCTACGCAGGGGTCCTCCCACTATTCATCGGGGACTTGGCCTGGAGGGTGGTGCACGGAGCAGTGCCGTGCAACAAATTTTTAAGCCGGTTCACGGACTCCCAGGCCGCCTGCAATTTCTGCGGTCTGGAAGAGTCCGTGTTCCATGTTTTTATGGAATGCACAAGGTTGCAGCCCCTGTTTTATTATTTGAAGGGGCTGCTCCTGAAATTCTGGCTGCACTTCAGTCCCACTCTCCTGATCTTTGGGCACCCTGTGCGGAGGGGAGCGGGTAGGTCCGAAGGCCTCCTCGTAGGACTGCTCCTGGGCACGGCCAAGGGTGCCATCAGCCGGTCCATGCAGCGGGCGGTCGAGGGGGTCGTTCAACCTGACTGCCTGCCTCTCTTCCGCTCTTACATCCAGTCCAGGGATGGAGATGGAGCACGCGGTGTCCACCGGTACGCTCGCGGCCTTCCGCGAGAGGTGGGCACCGGAGGGACTGGAGTGCATCATCACGCCCGGCAACCAAATTTTAATTTGATTTCACGTTTTTAAGTTTAATTTGTTTTAATTGCCGGTGCTTTTAGTGTCCCCCTTCCCTTTTATAGGTGCACTGCGGAAAATTGTGATTTTAGTGCCCAAAAAAAAACCAAAAAAAGAAAAACACAAAAAAAAAAGGGGGGAAAAAAAAGGGGCCTTGTAAATGTCTGGAGTGTCACCCAGGTCGGGTGGCACCGTTTAATGTTTTATGTTTTTGCAGGTGAACTCCAAAAAGTGTTTCATGCACAAGGACCAATTGTGGAGCAGTGGAGGCGTGTCCTGCTCAGTTGGAGCTGTGAGCAGTGAGAGGAGCAGCTATCAACTTGAGCTCCTGCCTGGAGAGCCCTGAGAACAGCCCAGGAAAAGAAGGAAGGAAGGGGCTTCACCTCCAACTTTCACCCAGAGGGAGAGGAGGAGAAAAGAAAAATTTTTAACAACATTTTACCATTCTGCAAAGAGTTGGAGAGAGGGGGAAAAACCAACAACAAACATCCAGTGTGGAAGGAGGGAGACTCTACATTTCTACAGGTGGGTGTGGGTGCATTTCCCAAAAAGACTTTGTTATATCGGTGGGGGGAGGAAAGAAGACCACTGAGGGCTGGAACATCGCGGGGGGTGTGTGTGTGTGTGGAAGTGTGCATGGGGGCCTTGCTTACAACTAGGCCCCTCCCACAATTGGAACCCCCCCCACCCCCCACATCTGCCTAGCCTGGGATAGCTGGAGCTGCCAGGCTGAAGATTTTTCTTAATCACCCTATTAACATCGTTAGGAGTGTGTGCCTGGTGGCTCTAGCTGCCCCAGGTGAAGACGTCTTCTCCACCCACCTGAAGACCAATCCAAAGACTGTGTTTTTTGTGTTTTGCCATCTGGGGAGTGCACCCACCCACAGCTGCGAGGGGAGACCTGCCCTCGCAGTTCCCCCCCCTCCTTCCCACCCCCCTCTCTCTTTCTCCGTTACTCTCTGTTTCTCCCCTCTCTCTCTGAGAGCCCTTTTCCTCCCAAATCAATTTAAAAAAAAACAATTGAGACAACTGAGCAGAGGGAGCAAGGCCCCTCCCCAATTGCCAACTAGGGGAGAGGTGCCTCGTTAAGGGCTCCTCTGCTCAGTTAATATACGAGGCCAATAAAGACCATTAAGGCCTGTGACTTTGGGGTGGGTGTAGCCCTTAAAGGGACCCCGTGATGGCGACCCCATCCACACCGGTGGCAGGGCCAGCGAGGACATATGCGCAGGTGGCAACCGCTTCCACGGCACCTCCTGCGCCACCCGCTGCCCTGCCACCATTCAGATTAATCACCAAAAAACACGGGGTCAAGAGCTACACTCACCCCACAATGACCATCGAGGAGTGCGTGCGGGCGATGGCTGGGGTAGTCGGCCCCTCGGCCATTGTCGCAGCCTCCAAGATGTCTGGGAGGGCCGTGTTCTTCCTGGGGTCGGAGCGGGCGGTGTCCCTGGCCCTTGAAAAGGGGCTCACGGTGGGCGGGACGTTCCTGCCGGTGGACCCTCTCGAGGCCACCGCGCAGAGGGTCATCGTGTCAAACGTCCCGCCCTTTGTTCCCGCTGAGCTCCTCCTCCCTCACCTACACCAACTGGGGGAGGTAAGGTCGGGGATCAACCCCATACCGCTCGGCCTCAGGGAGAACAGCCTGCGCCACGTGTTCTCCTTCCGCCGCCAGCTCTTTGTCCGGCTGGCGCGGGAGGACATGACGGAAGGGCACTTTAATGTGGTGCACGAGGGGACTGCCTACCGTGTCTTCTGGACGTCGGACGGCGTGCGGTGCCATGCCTGCAGAGAGGTGGGGCACGTTCGCAAGAACTGCCCCGCCTCCAAGGCCGCCAAGCCACCGAAGGCGGCCAAGGCTGGCGCCGCCGCCACCTCTCCCCCTAGTTGCGTCCGCGTGCCGGGAGCCATAGGTGCGCGGGCATCGTCGGAGGCCTTTGTTTTCGGGGCCTCCGGCGGGGGGGAGGGAGAGCGTCCGACCGGAAGGAAGGCGCGGGACAAGGCAAAACATCCAGAGGCGGGTCCCCTCGGTGCGCCAGACAATTTGTTTACCACGCTCGGCCCAACCCAGTCACCGGCGAGCGCGGGGTGCCCCGAGCCCGTGCCCGAGCCCTTGAACAACACCACAGAGGGGCCTGGGCGCGGGCAAGAAAAGGAAAAGGGGGGGGCGGTGCGGGAGGCCTCGGCAGACATGGAGGTCTCCCTGCCTCCGCGTGCCCCAGGAACAAAAGGAGGCGCGGCTCCGATGAGGCGGAGGGGGAACAACATCCCTCCGCGGAGGAGTCGGTGCCCGCCGCGTGTCCCGCGTCCCCAACCAGCGCCCTCAAGCTGCGCTGTAGGCGAGAGGAGTCTGTCCCCGGGGAGGGTGAGACAGTCGAGGCTGCCCAGCCTCTGCCTCCCGGGGATGGCGTGGAAGATCTGCCTGTCGTGGGGGGCGTGGGGATCGCGGAGGAATGCATTGCCGCCGGGCCGGGCGTCCCGGGGACTGAGGCGGGCTGGGCCGAAAAGGCCGAACCTGAGCCCGCCCAGCCAATACCCAACTTCCCCCGGGAGTCGCTCGACCCGGCAGAAAATGAAACATATGTCTATTATGACACTGTAGATGCTGGGCCGGGGGGTGGCAGCGGGGAGGGGGAGGAACACCCACCCTCGCCTCTTGCTGTGGAGCTGGAGCACTTGGAGAGCCTGGGGATTTCCTATGGCCGGGTCTCTCCTTGTTCCCCGGTTCCTGGGGCGGAGGGGGATCCCCTTCCGCTGTCATTTCCCGACCCAGCACCATTTTTAAAAGAGCCCAGTGGGGACTCCTCTGCCGACGATCCTGGGGGTGGGATCGGGGCAGAGCCAGGGCCGGTTGGAGCGGCCGGTTCATTTGCCGTACCTTGTGCAGTCGATGGGCCGGCTGCTGGCGGCCACCTCCCGGAGGAGGACGGGGACTCGGTGGGGGACGCGGGTGAAGACCTAGAGACCACCGCCAGCGAGGCGGTGGATCTGCTCGCGGCCGCCGCCGAGACCATCCTCATTCCTGCAAAGGAACTCCGGGACTTTTTGGCCCAGAGCCGGGGTCACTGCAACCAAGCCCGACTGGCCCTGGAAAAATGGTCCGAGCCAGAGCTGATCAAGGGGTCCGTCCGCGCCGCCGTTAAAACCTTGGCCGCGGGCGGGCCCTTGACAAAGGCGCAACACCTTGAGCTGCGCGAGCTCGAGGGACTCCTCGCTGGGCTGCGGAGGGAGCGGAGTTCAACAAAAGACTCCGCTCCCTCCCCCACAATAGGTTAAGGTAGAGGTTGCACTCTGCTTTTGCCATGAAGATAACCATAGCCAGCCTCAACATCAACGGCGGCAGAGGGGCACGCCGTAGATTTGACAATTTTTCGCTCCTGCGGGAGGGGAAATATGCGGTGTGCTTCCTGCAAGAAACCCACACCGTTCCGGGAGACGAAGCAACGTGGCTCCTGGAATGGCAAGGAGAGGTCCGCATGAGCCACCTCACCGCCATTTCTAGTGGGGTGGCCATCTTGCTGGGCCCGCATTTTCAGCCGGAGATCTTGGGGGTCGAGGAGCCCGTGCCAGGCCGCTTGCTGCACGTAACGGTTCGCCTGGGGGACGTGCCGCTCCATCTCGTGAACGTGTACGCCCCTCAGCCCGGCCCGCAGCAAACGCGCTTCTTTGAAGAGGTGTCCGCTCTTCTTGGCTCCGTCGACGTCGGCGACTGCATTGTCCTCGGGGGGGATTTTAACTGCACCCTCGAGGCGAGGGACCGCTCCGGTGCCCCGCAGTGCATGACGGCGATGGAGAAGTTGAGGGACCTGGTTGGGTCCTTCGACTTGGTGGACGTCTGGCGAAATCTCCACCCCGACTCCAGCGCCTTTACTTGGGTGAGGCCTGGAGTTGGATGGTCTAGAGTCGACCGCCTTTACGTGTCTCGGGCGTACGTTTCCTGCGTCCCGGCGGCCTCCAAGCGGCCGGTGCCGTGTTCGGACCACCACCTGGTGTGGGCGGAGCTCGCTTCGCTCCGCGCGAGGACGGGGTCCGCGTACTGGCACTTTAACAACCGGCTGCTGGCGGACGTGCGGTTCCAGGACTCGTTCCGTCGATTCTGGTCCGACTGGAGAAGGAAGCAGGGGGGCTTCCCCTCCTTGAGGCTATGGTGGGACGTGGGCAAGGCTCACGTCCGCGTCTTCTGTCAAGAGTATGCGAGGGGGTCAACCAAGAGGCGGGCGGCCAGGGTCGGGCGCCTAGAAAAAGAGGTGCTCGACCTGGAATCCCGTCTCGGTCAAGTCGTCCAGGACCCGGCCCTGCGGACGGTGTACGAAGCGAAGAAGGCTGCGCTGAAGGACCTGCAGCTCGTCGGGTCCCGAGGCGCGTTCGTGAGGTCGCGGATCCGGTTCCTGAGGGATCTGGACCGCGGCTCACCCTTCTTCTACTCGCTGGAAAAAAGGCAGAGTGTCCGTAAGCAGCTCTTGACGCTGCTGGCCGACGACGGCTCTCTCGTCTCGGATCCGGAGGGCGTCAACAACAGGGCCCGTGAATATTACGGGGCTCTGTTCTCTCCGGATCCGTCCAGCGAGGAAGCGCGTAGAGTTTTGTGGGAGGACCTGCCGAAGGTCAGCCCGGAGGGCGCCGAAAATCTGGAAGCTCCGCTAAGCCTGGCGGAGCTGACCGGTGCCCTCGCCCGGCTCTCGAGGGGAAAATCCCCGGGGCTGGACGGGCTGACCGTGGAGTTCCACAGGGCGTTCTGGGATGTCCTGGGGAGCGACTACGCGCGGGTCCTGGGGGAAAGTCTGGCGACCGGGGAGATGCCCCTCTCTTGGCGCAGGGCAGTCATCGTTCTGCTGCCTAAGAAGGGCGATCTCCGCCTCCTTAAGAACTGGCGCCCGGTCTCCCTCCTCAGCACGGACTACAAAATCTTCGCCAGGGCGATGTCTGCTCGCCTTGGTGCCGTGCTGGACCACATGATCCACCCCGACCAGTCCTACACGGTCCCGGGCCGGACAATCCACGATAACATCCATCTGGTCCGGGACCTCATCCATTGTTCCCAGGAGGCTGGTCTGTCGGTCGCCTTCCTATCCCTCGACCAAGAGAAGGCGTTCGACAGGGTGGATCACGACTATCTGCTCGGAACTCTGCGTGCTTTCGGGTTCGGGATGCATTTCGTCGCCCGGATCCGACTTTTGTACGCCACCGCGGAGTGTCTGATTAAGGTTAACGGGTCCTTGACGGCGCCCCTTCGCTTTAGGAGAGGGGTGCGCCAGGGATGACCCATGTCCGGCCAGTTATACGCCGTTTGCGTGGAGCCTTTCCTGCGCCTCCTGCGGACGAGGTTGACGGGACTGGCTCTGCAAGGGCCGGGCGTGGAGGTCGTCCTCTCGGCTTACGCCGATGACGTGCTCCTCGCGGTAGAGGATCCCGCTGACCTGCGGAGGATGCGTGAGTGCCAGGAGATTTACTCGGCCGCGTCCTCCGCCAGGATCAACTGGGAGAAATGTTCCGGACTCCTGGTGGGTCAGTGGCGGGTGGACTCCCTGCCGGAGGAGCTCATGCCTTTTGCCTGGAGCACGACCCATCTCCTCTATCTGGGAGTCTACCTTAGCCCCGACGAGGGAGCCTGGCCGGCGAACTGGCAGGAGCTGGAGGCCAAGGTCGCCGCTCGCCTAGGGCGGTGGACAGGACTGCTCCGAGTGCTGTCCTACAGGGGTCGAGCGCTAGTCATAAACCAGCTGGTGGCCGCAATGTTGTGGTACCGGCTGGTCACTTTGACCCCTCCCCCTGCGTTTGTCGCCAAGATACAGAAGAAGCTGGTGGACTTCTTCTGGAACAACAGGAAGCACTGGGTCTCTGCTGCGGTCTTGAGTCTCCCGCTTGAGGAGGGCGGTCAGTCGTTGGTGTGCGTCAGCGCCCAGCTCGCGACTTTCCGTCTTCAGACCCTGCAGAGATACCTTTACGTCGAGCCCCCTCCTAGGTGGTGTGCTCTGGCGAGGTATTTCTTCCGCCAGCAGCGCGACCTCAATTATGACACGCAGCTCCTGTTTGTGAGTGTGGGGGGTGTCAGGACCGCCCTCCGGGAGCTGCCTGTCTTTTACAGGGAACTCATCAGGGTCTGGAACAAAGTCTCCACCAAGCGCAGCTCTCCGCCGGCTGGAGTGGCGGCAGTCCTGCAGGAGCCGCTGCTCGGGAATCCGTACCTCCACGGCCGAGGTTTTATGTGGCGGTCGGAAGAGAGGGCTGTGGCTGGTGAGGTGACCAGGGTCAGGGACCTGCTCGATGGCGGAGGAGCGGGCTGGATGGCGCCAGACACGCTGGCGCGGCGCCTAAATTCTGCCAACGTCCGCCACGCGGCCGATGCCATCGAGTCGCTAAAAAGAGCCCTGGGCCCCGACTCCATTAGGTGCATCGAGGAGGCTCAAGCACATGGGGAGATCCCGTCCGAACTGACCCCCATCCGGACGGAGTTCCTCATCGGCGCCAAACCCCGGAACCTCCCTCGAGGGCCGACGCCTCACAACTTGAGCCACCTCGGGGAAATCCCCTCCGTGTCTTTCAGTTCCGCGCGGAGGGGTTTCCTGTACGGGCTGCTCCTGCACACTCTCAACTTTGCCATCCTCGCCTGCCGTCCGGACACGCCATGGCGTACCATCCTGCCGTCCGGAGGAGGCGGGGGTCCCCGATGGAGGGCACTCTACGCAGGTGTCCTCCCACTATTCATCGGGGACTTGGCGTGGAGGGTGGTGCACGGAGCAGTGCCGTGCAATAAATTTTTAAGCCGGTTCACGGACTCCCAGGCCGCCTGCAATTTCTGCGGTCTGGAGGAGTCCGTGTTCCATGTTTTTATTGAGTGCACAAGGTTGCAGCCCCTGTTCCATTATGTGAAGGGGCTGCTCCTAAAATTCTGGCTGCACTTCAGTCCCACTCTCCTGATCTTTGGGCACCCTGTGCGGAGGGGAGCGGGTAGGTCCGAAGGCCTCCTCGTAGGACTGCTCCTGGGCACGGCCAAGGGTGCCATCAGCCGGTCCAGGCAGCGGGCGGTCGAGGGGGTCGTTCAACCTGACTGCCTGCCTCTCTTCCGCTCTTACATCCGGTCCAGGGTGTCCTTGGAGATGGAGCACGCGGTGTCCACCGGTACGCTCGCGGCCTTCCGCGAGAGGTGGGCACCGGAGGGACTGGAGTGCATCATCACGCCCGGCAACCAAATTTTAATTTGATTTTACGTTTTAAAGTTTAATTTGTTTTAATTGCCGGTGCTTTTAGTGTCCCCCTCCCCTTTTATAGGGGGCACTGGAAAAAATTTGATTTTAGCGCCCCAAGAAAAAAGGGGAAAAAAAAGGGGCCTTGTAAATGTCTGCTGTGTCATCCAGACGGGTGGCACGGTTTAATGTCTTTTTATGTTCACAGATAAACTCAAAAAGAGTTTCATGCACAAGGATCCCGCTTGGGGAGGGCGGTCAGTCGTTGGTGTGCGTCAGCACCCAGCTCGCGACTTTCCGTCTTCAGACCCTGCAGAGATACCTTTACGTCGAGCCCCCTCCTTGGTGGCGTGCTCTGGCGACGTATTTCTTCCGCCAGCAGCACGGCCTCAACTACGACATACAGCTCCTGTTTGTGAGTGTGGGGGGCGTCAGGACCGCCCTCCGGGAGCTGCCTGTCTTTTACAAGGAACTCATCAGGGTCTGGAATAAAGTCTCCACCAAGCGCAGCTCTCCACCGGCTGGAGTGGCGGCCGTCCTGCAGGAGCCGCTGCTCGGGAATCCGTACCTCCACGACCAAGGTTTTAGGTGGCGGTCGGACGAGAGGGCTGTGGCTGGTGAGGTGACCAGGGTCAGGGACCTGCTCGATGGTGGAGGAGCGGGCTGGATGGCGCCAGACACGCTGGCGCGGCGCCTAAATTCTGCCAACGTCCGCCACACGGCCGATGCCATCAAGTCGCTAAAAAGAGCCCTGGGCCCCGACTCCGTTAGGTGCATCGAGGAGGCTCAAGCACATGGGGAGATCCCGTCCGAACTGACCCCCATCCGGACGGAATTCCTCATCGACGCCAAACCCCGGAACCTCCCTCGAGGGCCAGCGCCTCACAACTTGAGCCGCCTCGGGGAAATCCCCTCCGTGCCTTTCAGTTCCGCGCGGAGGGGTTTCCTGTACGGGCTACTCCTGCACACTCTCAACTTTGCCATCCTCGCCTGCCGTCCGGACACGCCATGGCGTACCATCCTGCCGTCCGGAGGAGGCGGGGGTCCCCGATGGAGGGCACTCTACGCAGGGGTCCTCCCACTATTCATCGGGGACTTGGCCTGGAGGGTGGTGCATGGAGCAGTGCCGTGCAACAAATTTTTAAGCCGGTTCACGGACTCCCAGGCCGCCTGCAATTTCTGCGGTCTGGAAGAGTCCGTGTTTCATGTTTTTATGGAATGCACAAGGTTGCAGCCCCTGTTTTATTATTTGAAGGGGCTGCTCCTGAATTCTGGCTGCACTTCAGTCCCACTCTCCTGATCTTTGGGCACCCTGTGCGGAGGGGAGCAGGTAGGTCCGAAGGCCTCCTCGTAGGACTGCTCCTGGGCACGGCCAAGGGTGCCATCAGCCGGTCTAGGCAGTGGGCGGTCGAGGGGGTCGTTCAACCTGACTGCCTGCCTCTCTTCCGCTCTTACATCCGGTCCAGGGTGTCCTTGGAGATGGAGCACGCGGTGTCCACCGGTACGCTCGCGGCCTTCCGCGAGAGGTGGGCACCGGAGGGACTGGAGTGCATCATCACGCCCGGCAACCAAATTTTTATTTGATTTTACGTTTTAAAGTTTAATTTGTTTTAATTGCCGGTGCTTTGAGTGTCACCCTCCCCTTTTATAGGGGGCACTGGAAAAATTTGATTTTAGCGCCCCAAAAAAAAAAGGGGAAAAAAAAGGGGCCTTGTAAATGTCTGCTGTGTCATCCAGACGGGTGGCACGGTTTAATGTCTTTTTATGTTCACAGATAAACTCAAAAAGAGTTTCATGCACAAGGATCCCGCTTGGGGAGGGCGGTCAGTCGTTGGTGTGCGTCAGCACACAGCTCGCGACTTTCCGTCTTCAGACCCTGCAGAGATACCTTTACGTCGAGCCCCCTCCTAGGTGGCGTGCTCTGGCGACGTATTTCTTCCGCCTGCAGCACGGCCTCAACTACGACACACAGCTCCTGTTTGTGAGTGTGGGGGGGCGTCAGGACCGCCCTCCGGGAGCTGCCTGTCTTTTACCAGGAACTCTTCAGGGTCTGGAACAAAGTCTCCACCAAGCGCAGCTCTCCACCGGCTGGAGTGGCGGCCGTCCTGCAGGAGCCGCTGCTCGGGAATCCATACCTCCACGACCAAGGTTTTAGGTGGCGGTCGGACGAGAGGGCTGTGGCTGGTGAGGTGACCAGGGTCAGGGACTTGCTCGATGGCGGAGGAGCGGGCTGGATGGCGCCAGACACGCTGGCGCGGCGCCTAAATTCTGCCAACGTCCGCCACGCGGCCGATGCCATCGAGTCGCTAAAAAGAGCCCTGGGCCCCGACTCCGTTAGGTGCATCGAGGAGGCTCAAGCACGTGGGGAGATCCCGTCCGAACTGACCCCCATCCGGACGGAATTCCTCATCGGCGCCAAACCCCGGAACCTCCCTCGAGGGCCGGCGCCTCACAACTTGAGCCGCCTCGGGGAAATCCCCTCCGTGCCTTTCAGTTCCGCGCGGAGGGGTTTCCTGTACGGGCTGCTCCTGCACACTCTCAACTTTGCCATCCTCGCCTGCCGTCCGGACACGCCATGGCGTACCATCTTGCCGTCCGGAGGAGGCGTGGGTCCCCGATGGAGGACACTCTACGCAGGGGTCCTCCCACTATTTGTCGGGGACTTGGCCTGGAGGGTGGTGCACGGAGCAGTGCCGTGCAATAAATTGTTAAGCCGGTTCACGGGCTCCCAGGCCGCCTGCAATTTCTGCGGTCTGGAAGTGTCCGTGTTTCATGTTTTTATTGAGTGCACGAGGTTGCAGCCCCTGTTCTGTTATTTAAAGGGGCTGCTCCTGAAATTCTGGCTGCACTTCAGTCCCACTCTCCTGATCTTCGGGCACCCTGTGCGGAGGGGAGCGGGTAGGTCCGAGGGCCTCCTCGTAGGACTGCTCCTGGGCATGGCCAAGGGGGCCATCAGCCAGTCCAGGCAGCGGGCGGTCGAGGGGGTCGTTCAGCCAGACTGCCTGCCTCTCTTCCGCTCTTACATCCGGTCCAGGGTGTCCTTGGAGATGGAGCACGCGGTGTCCACCGGTACGCTCGCGGCCTTCCGCGAGAGGTGGGCACCGGAGGGACTGGAGTACATCATCACGCCCGGCAACCAAATTTTAATTTGATTTTATGTTTTTAAGTTAATTTGTTTTAATTGCCGGTGCTTTTAGTGTCCCCCTCCCCTTTTATAGGGGGCACTTGGAAAAATTTTATTCTGTGCCCAAAAAAAAACCCCAAAAAATAAAAAATAAAAAAACCCCCAAAAATAAAAAAAGGGCCTTGTAAATGTTGGTGTTTCCCCCAGATCGGGGGGCACGGTTTAATGTTTTTTGTTGACTCCGAAAAGAGTTTCATGCACAAGGACCAATCGTGGAGCTTTGGAGGCGTGTCCTGCTCAGTTGGCTGAGTGAGCAGTGAGGAGAGCAGCTCCTGTTGTAGCTCCTGGCTGGGCCTGTGAATCAGCCCAGGAAGAGAAGGAAGGAAGGGGCTTCACCACCAACATTCATCCAGAGGGAGAGGAGGAAAAAGCAGAAAACTTGAACAACTTCACCATTTCTACAAAGAGTTGGAGAGAGGGGGAAAGACCAACAACAACATCCAGTGTGGAAGGAGGGTGACTCTACCATTCTACAGGTGGGTGTATTGGTGCAGTCCCTAAAAGACTTTGTTGTATCGGTGGGGGGAGGAATGAAGACCAGTCGGGGGCCGGAACATGTGTGTGTGTGTGTGTGTGGAAGTGTGTGTGGAGGTCTTGCTTACAACTGGGCCCTACACACGACTAAAACACCCCTCCCCCATTGCCTAGCCTGGGATAGCTGGAGCTACCAGGCTGAAGAAACAATTAATCCACCCTAATTAACATCGTTGGGAGTGTGTGCCTGTGTGGCTCCAGCTGCACCAGGTGAAGACATCTTCTCCCCTCACCCGAAGACCACCCCAAAGACTATTTTTGTTTTGCCATCTGAGGATTGCACCCACCCACAGCTGCGAGGGGAGACCTGCCCTCGCAGTTTCCCCCCTTCCCACACCTCTCTTTTTCTCTGTTACTCTCTGTTTCTCCCCTCTCTCTCTGAGAGCCCTTCCTCCCAAATTGATTGGAAAAAAAAAACAATTAAGACAACTGAGCAGAGGGAGCAAGGCCCCTCCCCAATTGTCAACTAGGGGAGAGGTGTGCCTCGTTAAGAGCTCCTCTGCTCAGTCTTTTGAACGAGGCCATTTAAAGACCATTAAGGCCTGTGACTTTGGGGTGGGTGTAGCCCTTAAAGGGACCCCGTGATGGCGAGTCCATCCACGCCGGTAGCGGGGTCAGCAAAGACATATGCGCAGGTGGCAGCGACATCCACGGCACGTCCTGCGCCTCCTGCTGCCCTGCCACCTTTCAGATTGATTACAAAAAAATACGGGGTCAAGAGCTACACTCACCCCACAATGAGCATCGAGGAGTGCGTGCGGGCGATGGCTGGGGTAGTCGGCCCCTCGGCCATTGTCGCAGCCTCTAAGATGTCTGGGAAGGCCGTGTTCTTCCTGGGGTCGGAGCGGGCGATGTCCCTGGCCCTCGAAAGGGGGCTCACGGTGGGCGGGACGTTCCTGCCGGTGGACCCTCTCGAGGCCATCGCGCAGAGAGTCATCATATCTAACGTCCCGCCCTTTGTTCACACTGAGCTCCTCCTCCCTCACCTACAACAACTGGGGGAGGTAAGGTCGGGGATCAACCCCATACCGCTCGGCCTCAGGGAGAGCAGCCTGCGCCATGTGTTCTCCTTCCGCCGCCAGCTCTTTGTCCGGCTGGCGCGGGAGGAGACGACGGAGGGCTATTTTAATGTGGTGCACGAGGGTACTGCCTACCGCGTCTTTTGGACGTCGGACGGCATGCCTGCAGAGAGGTGGGGCACGTTCGCAAAAACTGCCCCGCCTCCAAGGCCGCCAAACCACCGAAGGCGGCCAAGGCTGGCGCCACCGCCACCCCTCCCCCTAGTTGCGTCTGCGTGCCGGGAGCCATAGGTGCGCGGGCATCGTCGGGGGCCTTTGTTTTCACGGATTCCGGCGGGGGGGAGGGAGAGCGTCCGATCGAAAAGAAGGCGCGGAAGAAGACGAGACATCTAGAGGCGGGTCCCCTGAGTGCGCCAGAAAGTTTGACCACCGCGCTCAGCCCAACCCAGTCACCGGCGAGCGCGGGGTGCCCTGGCCCGTGCCCGAGCCCTTGACCAATACCGCAGAGGGGCTCGGGTGAGGGCAAGATAAGGAAAAGGGGGGGCGGAGCGGGAGACCTCGGCAGACATGGAGGCCTCCCTGCCTCCGCGCACCCCCAGGAACAAAAGGAGGCACCGCCCCAATGAGGCGGAGGGGGAACAACATCCCTCCGCGGAGGAGGCGGTGCCCGCCGCGTGTCCCGCGTCCCCCACCAGCGCCCCCAAGTTGCGCTGTAGGCGCGAGGAATCTGTCCCCGGGGAGGGTGAGGCAGTCGAGGCTGCCCAGCCGCTGCCTCCTGGGGATGGCGTGGAAGATCTGCCTGTCGTGGGGGGCGTGGGGCCAGTGGAAGACTGCGTAGCCGCCGGGTCGAGCGTCCCAGGGACTGAGGCGGGCGGGGCTGAAAAGGCCGAACCTGAGCCCGCCCAGCCAATACCCAACTTCCCTCGGGATTTGCTCGACTCGGCAGAAACTGACACTGCAGACAACTGCAATATACATCCACCGCTGGGCCGGGGGTTGGCGGCGGGGAGGGGGAAGAACAACAGCCCTCGCCCCCTACTTTGGAGCTGAGGGACTTGGTGGACCTGGAGAATTTCCTAAACCAGGTCTCTCCGTGTTCCCCGGCTCCTGGGGCGGAGGAGGAACTCCTTCCGCTGTCGCTTCCCGACCCAGCACCACTTTTAAAAGAGCCCAGTGGGGACTCCTCTGCCGACGATCCTGGGGGTGGGATCAGGGCGGAGCCAGGGCCGGATGGAGAGGCCGGGCCGTTTGCCGTACCTCGTGCGGTCGACGGGCCGGCTGCTAGCGGCGATCTCCTGGGGGAGGACGGGGACTCGGTGGGGGACGCGGGAGAAGATCTAGAGTCCATCACCAGTGAGGCGGTGGATCTGCTTGCGTCCGCCGCTGAGACCCTCCTCATTCCCGCAGAGGAACTCCGGGACTTTTTGGTCCAGTGCCGGGGTCGCCGCGACCAAGCCCGACTGGTCCTGGAAAGATGGTCTGAGCTGGTGTTGCTCATCGCTTCCGTCCGCGCCGCCGCTAAAACCATGGCCGCGGGCGGGCCCTTATCAAGGGCGCAACACCTTGAGCTGCGCCGGCTCAAAAAGTTCCTCGCTGGGCTGCTGAAGGAGTGGAGGTCAACAAATGACTCCACTCCCCCCCACACAATAGGTTAGGTAGAGGTTGCACTATGCTCTAGTCATGAAGATAACCATAGCCAGCATCAACATCAACGGCGGCAGAGAGGCACGCCGTAGATTTAACAATTTTTCGCTCCTGCAGGAGGGGAAATATGCGGTGTGCTTCCTGCAAGAAACCCACACCGTTCCGGGAGACGAAGCCACGTGGCTCCTGGAATGGCAAGGAGAGGTCCGCATGAGCCACCTCACCGCCACTTCTAGTGGGGTGGCCATCTTGCTGGCCCCGCATTTTCAACCGGAGATCTTGGGGGTCGAGGAGCCCGTGCCAGGCCGCTTGCTGCACGTAACGGTTCGCCTGGGGGACGTGCCGCTCCATCTCGTGAACGTGTACGCCCCTCAGACCGACCCGCAGCAGGCGCGCTTCTTCGAAGAAGTGTCCGCTCTTCTTGGCTCCGTCGACGTCGGCGACTGCATTGTCCTCGGGGAGGATTTTAACTGCACCTTCGAGGCGAGGGACCGCTCCGGTGCCCCGCAGAGCATGAAGGCGATGGAGAAGTTGAGGGACCTGGTCGGGTCCTTCGATTTGGTGGACGTCTGGCGAAATCTCCATCCCGACTCCAGCGCCTTTACTTGGGTGAGGCCTGGAGTAGGATGGGCCAGAGTCGACCGCCTTTACGTGTCTCGGGCATACGTTTCCTGCGTCCCGGCGGCCTCCATGCGGCCGGTGCCATGTTCGGACCACCACCTGGTGTGGGCGGAGCTCGCTTCGCTCCGCGCGAGGACGGGATCCGCGTACTGGCATTTTAACAACCAGCTGCTGGAGGACGTGCGGTTCCAGGACTCGTTCCGTCGATTCTGGTCCGACTGGAGAAGGAAGCAGGGGGGCTTCCCCTCCTTGAGGCTATGGTGGGACGTGGGCAAGGCTCACGTCCGCGTCTTCTGTCAAGAGTACGCGAGGGGGTCGACCAAGAGGCGGGCGGCCAGAGTCGGGCGCCTAGAAAAAGAGGTGCTCGACCTGGTAGCCCGTCTCGGTCAAGTCGTTGGGGACCCGGCCCTGCGGACGGTGTACGAAGCGAAGAAGGCCGCGCTGAAGGACCTGCAGCTCGTCGGGACCTGAGGCGCGTTCGTGAGGTCGCGGATCCGGTTCCTGCGGGATCTGGACCGCGGCTCCCCCTTCTTCTACTCGCTGGAAAAAAGACAGAGTGTCCGTAAGCAGCTCTTGACACTGCTGGCCGATGACGGCTCTCTCGTCTCGGATCCGGAGGGCGTCAACAACAGGGCCCGTGAATATTACGGGGCCCTGTTTTCTCCGGAGCCGTCCAGCGAGGAAGCACGTAGAGTTTTGTGGGAGGACCTGCCGAAGGTCAGCCCGGAGGGCGCCGAAAATCTGGAAGCTCCGCTAAGCCTGGCGGAGCTGACCGGTGCCCTCGCCCGGCTCTCGAGGGGAAAATCCCCGGGGCTGGACGGGCTGACCGTTGAGTTCCACAGGGTGTTCTGGGACGTCCTGGGGGGCGACTACGCGCGGGTCCTGGGGGAAAGTCTGGTGACCGGGGAGATGCCCCTCTCTTGGCGCAGGTCAGTCATCGTCCTGCTGCCTAAGAAGGGTGATCTCCGCCTTCTTAAGAACTGGCGCCCGGTCTCCCTCCTCAGCATGGACTACAAGATCTTCGCCAGGGCGATGTCTGCTCGCCTTGGCACCGTGCTGGACCACATGATCCACACCGACCAGTCCTACACGGTCCCGGGCCGGACAATCCACGATAACATCCATCTGGTCCGGGACCTCATCCATTATTCCCAGGAGGCTGGTCTGTCGGTCGCCTTCCTATCCCTCGATCAAGAGAAGGCGTTCGACAGGGTGGATCACGACTATCTGCTCGGAACTCTGCGCGATTTCGGGTTCCGGACGCATTTCGCTGCCCGGATCCAACTTTTGTACGCCGCCGCGGAGTGTCTGATTAAGGTTAACGGGTCCTTGATGGCGCCCCTTCGCTTTAGGAGAGGGGTGCGCCAGGGATGCCCCATGTCCGGCCAGTTATACGCCGTTTGCGTGGAGCCTTTCCTGCGCCTCTTGCGGACGAGGTTGACGGGACTGGCTCTGCAAGGGCCGGGCGTGGAGGTCGTCCTCTCGGCTTACGCCGATGACGTGCTCCTCGCGGTAGAGGATCCCGCTGATCTGCGGAGGATGCGTGAGTGCCAGGAGATTTACTCGACCACGTCCTCCGCCAGAATCAACTGGGAAAAATGTTCCGGACTCCTGGTGGGTCAGTGGCGGGAGGACTCCCTGCCGGAGGAGCTCAGGCCTTTTGCCTGGAGCACGACCCATCTCCTCTATCTGGGAGTCTACCTTAGCCCCGACGAGGAAGCCTGGCCGGCGAACTGGCAGGAGCTGGAGGCCAAGGTCGCCGCTCGCCTAGGGCGCTGGACAGGACTGCTCCGAGTGCTGTCCTACAGGGGCCGAGCGCTAGTCATGAACCAGCTGGTGGCCGCCATGTTGTGGTACCGGCTGGTCACTTTGACCCCTCCCCCTGCGTTTGTCGCCAAGATACAGAAGAAGCTGGTGGACTTCTTCTGGAACAACAGGAAGCACTGGGTCTCTGCGGCGGTCTTGAGGCTCCCGCTTGGGCAGGTCGGTCAGTCGTTGGTGTGCGTCAGCACCCAGCTCGCGACTTTCCGTCTTCAGACCCTGCAGAGATACCTTTACGTCGTGGCCCCCTCCTAGGTGGCGTGCTCTGGCGACGTATTTCTTCCGCCAGCAGCACGGCCTCAACTACGACACACAGCTCCTGTTTGTGAGTGTGGGGGGCGTCAGGACCGCCCTCCGGGAGCTGCCTGTCTTTTACAAGGAACTCATCAGGGTCTGGAACAAAGTCTCCACCAGGCGCAGCTCTCCACCGGCTGGAGTGGCGGCCGTCCTGCAGGAGCCGCTGCTCGGGAATCCGTACCTCCACGACCAAGGTTTTAGGTGGCGGTCGGACGAGAGGGCTGTGGCTGGTGAGGTGACCAGGGTCAGGGACCTGCTCGATGGCGGAGGAGCAGGCTGGATGGCGCCAGACACGCTGGCGCGGCGTCTAAATTCTGCCAACGTCCGCCACGCGGCCGATGCCATTGAGTCGCTAAAAAGAGCTCTGGGCCCTGACTCCGTTAGGTGCATCGAGGAGGCTCAAGCACGTGGGAAGATCCCGTCTGAACTGACCCCCGTCCGGACGGAATTCCTCATCGGCGCCAAACCCCGGAACCTCCCTCGGGGGCCGGCGCCTCACAACTTGAGCCGTCTCGGGGAAATCCCCTCCGTGCCTTTCAGTTCCGCGCGGAGGGGTTTCCTGTACGGGCTGCTCCTGCACACTCTCAACTTTGCCATCCTCGCCTGCCAGCCGGACACGCCATGGCGTACCATCTTGCCGTCCGGAGGAGGCGTGGGTCCCCGATGGAGGGCACTCTACGCAGGGGTCCTCCCACTATTTGTCAGGGACTTGGCCTGGAGGGTGGTGCACGGAGCAGTGCCGTGCAACAAATTTCTAAGCCGGTTCATGGACTCCCAGGCCACCTGCAATTTCTGCGGTCTGGAGGAGTCCGTGTTCCATGTTTTTATTGAGTGCACGAGGTTGCAGCCCCTGTTTCATTATTTAAAGGGGCTGCTCCTGAAATTCTGGCTGCACTTCAGTCCCACTCTCCTGATCTTTGGGCACCCTGTGCGGAGGGGAGCGGGTAGGTCCAAGGGCCTCCTCGTAGGACTGCTCCTGGGCACGGCCAAGGGTGCCATCAGCCGGTCCAGGCAGCGGGCGGTCGAGGGGGTCGTTCAACCTGACTGCCTGCCTCTCTTCCGCTCTTACATCCGGTCCAGGGTGTCCTTGGAGATGGAGCACGCGGTGTCCACCGGTACGCTCGAGGCCTTCCGCGAGAGGTGGGCACCGGAGGGACTGGAGTGCATCATCACGCCCGGCAACCAAATTTTAATTTGATTTTATGTTTTTTAAGTTAATTTGTTTTAATTGCCGGTGCTTTTAGTGTCCCCCTCCCCTTTTATAGGGGGCACTTGGAGAAAAATATGTTTTTGTGCCCAAAAAAAACCCCCAAAAAATACCACAAAACAATAAAAGGGCCTGTAAATGTTTGGTGTTTCCCCCAGATCGGGGGGGCATGGTTTAATGTTTTTTGTTTACTCCCAAAAAGAGTTTCATGCACAAGGACCCCCAGGTCCCTCTGCACCGCAGCATGTTGTAATTTCTCCCCATTCAAATAATATTCCCTTTTACTGTTTTTTTTGCAAGGTGGATGACCTCACATTTTCCGACATTGTATTCCTATAATGCAGCAGTCACCTGCCAAATGCAAATATGTGTTGCATGTTGAGAAATGGCGCACACATCCCCAGTTGTTGGCTGGAATGATCCAGATGCATAAAATCAAAGTGCAGCTGTAACCTTTACTTCAACTGAAAAAGCTGTCCTCCTGACGCTTCTAGGGTGCAGGTCTGCTTTTATTAACACACAGATCTCGGTTACAACTTCTTTGCGGAAACGCAGCCTTCTCACACAGTCTGCCTCACTTAGGTGCAGGTATGAACGCCTGTCTCGATATACTTGATGTGGGTAAGGCATCCTGCCCATCATCCTACATGCTCTGAGGTTACTCAGGTGATGCTGCCTAATCAATCTTCTCCTCCACAGCACCATCATACAGAAGGCTTGCACAAGGTATGGCATTGTCAGTATTACCCCCATAATTATATTGTAGCTTTGCAACAACCTCAAAACAGCAGGACAAAGCACTCACTCCTCTTCTTTCCTCTCTCTCTCCAAGGTGAACTGTTATGTATGAAGAAAGAGTCAGACTGAACACTGTGAGCTCAAAGTAAAGTGTGACCGTAGTCTTTTATTGCAGGTCTCCAGAGTGCCTCTCCAACCTGTGAAGCCTCCTTAAATACCTGTGCTCTTAAGGGATTAAGGGATCCCTTGGGACTTCAGGGGATGGGCCCTCTGGTGGCTGTACAGAGTAAATACAAGTATACATATATAACACGCACGCCCTAGTGTGGACCACACCCTGGTCTGCGCATACGCAATAGACTTGCTTAGAACGGGAAGCTAGGCATTCAATGGAGACATCTGGGGCAACAAAGTGTAATGCAATTCTTGAATTTTTGATTTTTTTTTCAAAGTACCACCTCAACTCTCCACACTGGACTTGAGGGTCGGAGCGTTGGCCGGCAGAATTGCTCCCTCGCCCAGACACAGGGGCTCAGGGCTCGGCTTCCACCCCCCCCCCCCCCCACCCCCAGGCTTCTTTTGAAGCTGCTGAGCTGGACAGTATGGAGGATGAAAACAGAGCGTTTAGAAATTGATCATTTATAGCCCAAGGCTTCTCATCCCTTATATAAGAAATATAAATGGCTGGCAGTTCAGTTGGGCTTCCAACTCCCTCCACCCCTACACTTCTTTTGAAGCCGAGCCCGTGTCCGGGCGAGAGGGCGATTCTGCCAGCCGACGCTCCGACCATCGAGCGTGGTGAGGAGACGTTCGGTGGTGGGGTGGTACTTTGAAAAAAATCTAAAATTCAAGAATTTCATTGGACTTCCAATTTTTCCCTTTTGATTTTGAAAAAAATTAAGATTTATGATGCATATTCTCTGCCTTCTTTACTCCCTCCAAAACTTTGCCGCCGATTTTGTAATGTGTGCTGGTTTTTCTTAAGTGCCCAGAAAGTTTTTTGGGAGTGGTCCTAGGAAAAGTGTAAGTTGGCCAAACTTGCTTAAATTTGAAAAACTGGTGCAGACATCAGGTTATGCCCCCATGAAGCAAAAAAATCGTACCTAAGTGAATTACTCTGGTGCAGAAACTTTGGGGAAACTTGGAGATTATTATTTACTCCAAAATAAATGGTGTACACCAAAAGTATGGCACAGATAATTGAGGAAAATTGAGCCCTTTGTCTTCACAAGGGCTATGTGTTGGTCACAGCTACCAATGCTATCATGGACACAGCTGTCTGCAACAGGTTGGTGAAAAGATGTTAAGTAGATTATTAACTTGACTTGATTCCTCAAGTATCTGGTGGAAGTCGAATCTGGCAGCTATGCAGCTATGTTTTTAAGGACTACGCTAATTAACTCACTGGTGTTACACAGGGCCATTCTTGTTGGTGGACATTAAAGTCCCCCACCCAGAACCTTGTGGGATTGGAGTCATATGATGGCCAGACAGGGCAGCAGTAGCAAGTTCCCTTCCCTGAAATACATTAGTAAAACAAATATTTCACAAAGGTATTTCATTCAACTCAATCAAATGGCTTCTCTGTGACTAAAATAGTAAAAGGCCTAATCTATTTGTTATGTGTAATCAATTAATAATATCAAGCATGACTAAATGCTTTCCATCGATAAATTCTGTCTTTTCTTTCTTTCTGTCTGACCCAGATGAATTTATTCAATGATTGAATTATAAAAGTTTGTCACCAGAATTTTAGTGAATGTTATAGAGTTTCAATTCAAAAGTTATCCTTTTAATTATAGTGTCAAATATACACCTATTTCACACCATGTATCAGACATAGTGGCTGGATTTTGGTGGCAATTCTCACCATCACTAAGGCGGAAGATCACCAGAATGCCCAGGAAAAGGTACCCCCATAGTGTTTGAAGATCCCATAACACAAAATACATGTAAATTAAATAAATGAGACAGAATGTATGAGTACTCAAGACATTCCCTCATTGCATAGAACTAGTAGATTCCAGGATTCTCCTCCAATGATGTAACAAAAAGAGGATTATGCTGAGGAAGGATGGGAGGAGGCGCGAGTCGAGCATAAACACTGGCATGGACTGGTTGGGTCAAATGGCCTGTTTCTGTGCTGTATATTCTATATTATTCTATATAACACCTTACATTTATATAGTGCCTTTAATGTAATAAAACGTCACTTCACAGTATTGATTCTCAAAAAGAAGTTGACACTGAGCCACATAAGGAGATATAAAGACAGGTGACCAAAAGCTTGGTCAAATAATTACATTTTAAGGAGCATCTTAAAGGAGCAGAGAGAAGTCGAGAGGTGGAGAGGTTTAGGGAGGGAATTCTAGAGATTAGGGCCTAGGGGTATGAAGGCACAGTCACCAATAGTGGAGTTAAAATAATCAGGATTCCCAAGAGGCCAGAATTGGAGGAGTGCAGAGATCTCGTAGGGCTGGAGGAGGTTACAGAGATAGAGAATGGCGAGATGATGGCAATGGAGGGATTTGAAAATAAGGATGAGAATTTTAAAATCGCGGCGTTGCTGGACCAGGAGCCAATGTAGGTCAACGAGCACAGGTGTGATAGGTGAACAGGACTTGGTGTGAGTTAGGATATGGGCAGCAGAGTTTTGGATGAGCTCAAATTCATGGAGGGTGTAAGGTGGGAGGTCGGCCAGGAGAACATTGGAATACGCCAGTCTAAATGAGGGTTTCCGCAGCAGATGAGCTGAGGCAGGGGCAGAGATCCGAAATGTTGCGGAGGTTGAAGTAGGCGGTCTTTGTGATGGAAAAGATATGGAGTCAGATGCTCAGTTCAGGAAAGTCAAATAAACCCTGCCAATTGCACCTCAAACCACAAAGTAACTACAATAACATTTACATAGCATCATTAGCGTAGTAAAACATCCCAGGATGCTTTACTACAGGTTATGCCTGGAAAATTGTTGGATTCAGACTTGTAGAAGTGCCTTAAAAATGTCAGAATTCTGGTATTCTGCCAAGGGCTTAATGAGATTATCTGTTAAGTAGCCATACCAAACAGGACAGTCCAAGCTTTGATCTTGATCTACATAAAAACATAAGAATTGGGAGCAGGAGTACGACATTTGTCTCCTCGAGACTATTCAATAAGATTGCGGCTGATATAATACCTCAACTCCAATTTCCCGCCCTATCCCCATAGTGTCCAAAAATCTATTGATCTCAGTCTTGAATATATCCAAAGCCCTCTGGGATATAGAACTCCAACGTAGTAGAGTAAGCTGATTCCAGCAGGGGCTGATGTAGGGGCACTATAATTGAGCTTAGCCTTTCTTATTTAGTGATGAGAAAATAAGCCAGCACATCTGCTCCTGATTACTATGCCGTTATCAATGCTGCAAGTGCATACTTGTTGACATTTAGTGCAGACAAGATCGGGCTCAACTGTAGTGTCTTCACAGGTTAATATATTACTGCCATTTCAGTATCAAAGCATATACATGAAGAATGGTCACTTGGTGTGGTACCAGAAGGTGATTGGCACTTATGCCAATGTTATCCAACACAAGTCAACTTGTTCAGGAGGAGATAGGAGGCAAAGAATTTGGTGAAGTAAAATTGTTCAAGGATTCCATGTTGAGCCATTAATAGTTTTACCATCCCAGTGTTATGTAATCAGCTTCTTCCACTATATATTGCTGAGTTGACGTCCATGCAATGTTAAGTTCATAAGTAGATGAGCTGTTATATATTTTGGATGAGAGGAAAATTTAGTTCTCTCATAGCTTATATCAGAGCTGCTTTTGTCATTATCATTCTTAAGTTGATATTCAAGGACCTTGATTCTATCTTCCAGAATAGTTTGAGAGCCTAAGCAGTATTGTGAATTGGGTAAAGATAAGCAGTGTGTGATAAGAAGGGACAGAGAGTTTAAAGGTAATCAACATCATCATAGGCAGTCCTTCGAAATCGAGGAAGAAGTGCTTCCTCTCTAAAAGTGAATTCTCAGTCCAATACAGGAATTACAGTCTCTGTCACAGGTGGGACAGACAGTGGTTGAAGGAAAGGGTGGGTGGGGAGTCTGGTTTGCCACACGTTCCTTCTGCTGTCTGCGCTTGTTTTTTGCATGCTCTCGGCGACGAGACTCGAGGTGCGCAATGCCCACCCCGATGCTCTTCCTTCACTTAGGGCGGTCTCGGGCCAGGGATTCCCAGGTGCCAGTGGGGATGTTGCACTTTATCAAGGAGGCTTTGAAGATGTCCTTGAAACGTTTCCTCTGCCCAGCTGGGGCTTGCTTGCCGTGTAGGAGTTCCGAGTAGAACGCTTGCTTTGGGAGTCACGTGTCGGACATGCAGACAATGTGGCCTGCCCAACAGAGCTGGTCAAGTGTGGTCAGTGCTTCGATGCTGGGGATGTTGGCCTGAGTGAGAACACTGACGTTGGTGCGTCTATCCTCCTGGTGGATTTGCAGGGTCTTGCGGAGGCAGCACTAATGGAACTTCTCTCGCACTTTGAGGTGTCTACTGTATATGGTCCACATCTCTGAGCCATATAAGAGGGCAGATATCACTACAGCCCTGTAGACTACAAGCTTGGTGCCAGATTTGAGGTCCTGGTCTTCAAATATTCTCTTCTTCGGGTGACCGAAGGCTGTGTTGGCACACTGGAGGCGGTGCATCAGCGAATTAGGTGAAAGCAGGGAATAATGGTAAAAAGTTAAAACTAAAGGTTCTTTACCTGAGCACGAAGCATCCATAACAAGACAGGCAAATTAGTGGCACAAAGAGATAAATGGGTATGATCTACTAGCCATGATAGAGACATGGTTCTAAGGTGACCAGGGTTGGGAACTAAATATTCTGGGGTACTTGATGTTTCGAAAAGACAGGCAGACTGGAACAGGAGGAGATAGCCCTGATAATTAAGGATGACATAAGGACAGTGGAGAGAAAGAACCTTGGATCAGAAGATCAGGAAGTGGAATCAATATGGGGGAGAATAAGAAATAACAAGGGGCAGAAAACAGTGGTGGAAATAGTTACATAGGATTTACAGCACAGAAACCGATCATTCAGCGCAACCAATCCATACCGGCCCCCTAACAGTAGCTCTACTGTTGGAAAGTGTATTGATCAAGAAATAATAGGATCTTGTAACAAAGGTAATGCAATAATCATGGGGGACTTTAATCGTCGTATAGATTGGACAAATAAAATTGGAAAGGGCAGTCTGGAGATGAGCTCATGGAATGCATTCGAGACAGTTTCCTAGAAGAAGAATGGGACCAACCAGGGAACAGGCTATTTTAGATCTTGTTTTGTGTAATGAAACAGGGTTCATTAGTAATCTTACAGTAAATGATCTTTTAGGGAAGAGTGACCATAATATTGAGTTTGAGAGTGACATTCTTAAGTCCGAAGCTGGAGTCTTAAACTTAAATAAAGCCAATTACATAGGTATGAGGGGTGTATTGGCTAAGGTAGATTGGGAAATTAGATTAAAAGGTATGACAGTAGATAAGCAGTTGGAAACATTTAAAGAAATATTCCAAAATTCTCAACGAATATATGTTCCATTGAGAAATAAAAACTCCACAGGAAAAGTGATCCATCCGTGGCCAACTAAAGAAGTTAAGGATAGTACTAGATTAAGGCTTATAATGTTGCGAAGAATAGTAGTAAGCCTGAGGATTGGGAGAGCTTTAGAAGCCATCAAAGAATGACCAAAAAATTGATTAAAAAGGGACAAAGTAGAATGAGAGTAAATTAGCAAGAAATATGGGGCTAGAACCTCCACTGTTGAGCTTATTGCCCAAAAATGGGCATTATTTCCGACGTGAGCATTAAAAAAGGGTTTTCAGATCGTCGGCTTCTTGCCCATTCTCAAAACACCTAGTTACATTTTTGAAAATGGGTGTTATCGCGAGCGATATCAAATGGGCGGTAGTGTTAAATTTTTCTGACATTCTGCTGTAAAGTGTGACCGTCCTTAGCAATGGCATGGCAACACTCGATTCCCGCGATTCAGGAGGTCAAGGGTCATCATGACATGTGCAGAAGAGGAGACAGAGAGAGAGGGAGTTCAGAGGCACTGAAAGCAGGTGTGGCTGTGGTGTGTGCTTGTCTGGCTGTTGTGGGTGGAACGATGCAGATTCACCAGCAGCAAAAATCCTACTAAGCACCAAGAACATAGTTGGCACCAACTTTTTGTCCAACAAATAACATATAAAATGGAAGGGATGGAAGAGGCCCTGGAGCTGGTAGCCAGGAACACTGGTGGCAGAGGTCTCCCAGTGGTCCCGGAGCACCACACTGCATCCCAAGGTGATGCACTCCCATTACCAACCACACATGAGAGCCAGCAGCAACATCTTGCTTATGGCTCAGAGCGCGCTCTCACCTCAGGACCATCCTCTCCTGTATCCGTCCAAGCAGCGCTTCGGCCGTCACACCCCACCCCACCCCCGCCCCCCTCACCCAATGAAGCATCGCCTGAGGAGGTGGCTTGGAGTCAGGAGGGTAAGGGGAAGTGGTAGAGGTAGGGAGGAGAAGCGGGGGGGGAGGGTTGGTTTGTACAGAAATACTGATGATTTCAGACTAATGTTTGGTTTAGATGTTTTTTATTTAACAAAACCTTGCAGCATATTGGCTCAGATAGCTGCACCATTACACGCTGGTGATTCCTTATCAAAGGGTATAATCAAACTTAACTTCACTGTTTCACATCGACTCCAACAACCTGCAGAGTACATCTGAACTCCGCCGAGGTTGAAGCACAGCAGCCTTTTAAAAGTTGCAACATGTGATCTAGAACATGGCATCCATAACTTTTTGTGAGCCATTTTTTGAGCGAACGATATTGTGGGCGAAATATGTGCGAGGTAGTGAAATTGACGATGGGCGATCGCCATGGCCGCTAGTTTGGGTAAATATGCTCTTTACGATAAAAAACAGTTGCCGGGCGTTAATATTGAATTTCAGCGGTAATTCCTTGCGGAAAGTAATGAACTCGCCCATTCTGCTGATTCCGCCCAAAAAAAATGGGCGGGCGGTAATATTTTTTCTCGGCATTAAGCACATGGGGAATGTAATGCTCAATGATAAGTTTCCTAAAAATGCCTGCCAGTTTCCATTTTGTGCCAAAATGGGCGATATATGGGCGTTATATGTCACTTCAGCGGTAAAATGGGCATTAACAAGCAAAAAAAAGTGGAGGTTCTAGCCCATGAAAACAGATTGTAAAAGATTCTGCAAGTATGCAAAAAGGAAGAGTGTAACAAAATCAAGTGTTGATTCCTTGGAGGCTGAGACAGGAGAAATTATATTGGGGAACAAGGAAATGGCAGAGACTATAAACACATATTTTGTATCTGTTTTCACAGTGGAAGATGCAAAAAGTATACAAAAATTACTTTGTAATTAATATCAGTAGAGAAAAACTACTTGAGAAACTAATGGGACTAAAAACCAACAAATCCCCTGGACCTGATGGCCTTCATCCTAGCATTGTAAAGAGGTGGCTGCAGAAATGATGGATGCATTGGTTGTGATCTTCCAAAATTCCCATTCTTCTGACCACTTCCAATGGACCTGTTTTTTCAACAGCTCATTCAGTGGATGTAACACTGTAGCCAAATTTGGTAAGAATAGTACAAAAGACCCAAAAATTATCAAAGTTCAGTGACATTCTTGGGAGTGGATGCATTTCTGATTGCATCCAGCTTTCCCTTAGTTGGCTGTAAACCATCTGTGTCTACTCTGTGCCCTAAGTATTCCACTGAGTTTTGAAATAACTCACACTTGTGAGAAGTAACTCGTACTCTGTGCTTCTCTAGCCGTTTGAGCACTTCATTTAATATGCTATTATGGATTTGCCTGTTTGCTGCTGAAATGAGTATGTCATCTCAATAACATACTACTCCTTCAATGCCTTACAAAATCTGGTTCATTACCCTTTGGAATATGGCGGGGGCAAAGTATTTATAGTCAAGCATGAATTGGACTCCTCATCTAGTTCAAGTGGTAAGTAGGCATTTGTCAGATCTAACTTCAAGAAGATCTGGCCAACTGTCAATGTTGTGAACAAATCTTCGACATTTGGCAATGTATTGGGTAGATTACCCTCTCGAACCTGGTTTATGATTACTTTATAATTGCCACACAACCTTACCATCTGACTTAAGTACAATAACAATGGGTGTAGCCCAATTACCTAGATCTACCTTAGAGATAATGTTCTTAGTTTCTAGTCTTTTAAGTTCTTACTCAACTTTGTCCTTGAGTGTGTATGGTACGGGATGTGGCTTGCAGTAAACTGGTTATGCATCCTTCTGCACTCTGACATTTGCCTTGAAGCCTTGGATCAGACTGCCTGTTTCACAGAACATCTTCGGATATTGCTTGATGACATCATCCTTCAATGCAAATCTCATTTCAACACGAAAAATCTCATTCCAATCCAGCTTCAGTGATCCCAACCAATTTCTACCCATCAAGGCAGGCTTGTCTCCTAACATTACTAAGAGAGGCAAGCTCTGAAACTGATCTTTGTATTTCATTGGTACGGTGATGCGTCCTACTACAGGGATTTGCTCTCCTGAGTAGCCTCGCAGCTCTATCTTTGACTTCTCCAGTGGAACATCACTCAACTTGTTGAGATATAGCGATTTCGGTACTACACTCACGGATGCACCAGTGTCGATTTCCATGAGTATCCTTGATCCTGCAACGTCTACTTGGATGACGATACATCGTGAATCGTTGTTAGATACCCTCGTGCTCCTGAAGACGTGTAGCCCCAGAAACTCCTCATCCTGTTGCTTCTCTTCAATGCTATGTAGTCTCTGGTGATTTCTACTTATAGCATTGAACATCAGTTCATTCTTCAATTGGCATGCCTTTGTAAGATGCCCAGTTTTCTTGCAGAAGAAACACTCTGCCTTCACATATGGACAGCTTTGAGCGAAGTGTTGTCCCAGATACCGATAGCATGACTTTAATGTACTATTATCATGCTCAGTTGCTGAAGCCTTGAGACCCAACTGCATTTTACTTTTAACCTGCAGACGATTCACCTCGGTTGTCTGACTACTGGAAATGGCAAAAAATTCTCGGGAGTATTGGTCAGCCATATCCATCGGCATAGCTGTCTGACAAGCTAAAGCAAAAGTCAAGTTAGCGGTTGTCAACAACTTTCTTCTGATTGCTTAATTTTTCATCTCACAAACAAAGCGGTCATGCCATGCTTGGTCCTGAAAGTTTCCGAAATGACAGTGAATGGATAGCTTTTTTTTTAAAGGTACAATGTACTCACTGACACCCTCGTCAATTGATTGATCTCGTATTCCAAAACGATAACTTTCAGCAATTTCTAGGGCCTCAGGACTGTAGTGATGTTCTCCATCAGTGATGTGTCTTTTGGCTTGTCAGGAACAAGCACATTTTTCAGGGTTTCATACATCTCGGGACATGCTTCAGTCAGGAAAATAAATAGCCCGTTTTCTTTCTAACACCACCCGGTTGCTGTTTTCATCATTGGGGACTTCGGCAATACTATTCGCGGTGAAAAATGCTTCTAGCCGCTCCACATACCCTCCGAAAGTCTCTCGGTTGCGATGGAACTCACCCAAGCGCCCTATTATTCCCATAGGCGTGGCCATCTTCAGTTCAGCCAAATGTGCTTGTAATTTAACATGGACTTTTAGCTGTGCTGCAAAACAAAGAACTTCTCAAAGTCTCTGTCAGTTGGGTAGATCATCCACCAACAAAAATTTCAGCTAGGGAATCCGATTATCCTATCCTATGTCGCCAATGTGATATGTTCTTTATGACATCACGAACACACAGGGCTAGACTATCCACCACGTCACTGGGCTAGTGCCCATATATCAGCCAAAAAAGCCTGCTATCGCCCATTTTGACTCAAAAGTGGAAAGTGGGCCGGCACATCGCCGGAAAATTGATGTCCCAACTTTCAGCTCACATCGCCCAGATAATCGTCCACACATCGCCCAGCCCAACTTTCGGCACATCACTGGGCTGATCGCTCGCCGAGAACATCGCTGGAGAATAATTGCTTTTCCCTGGCCTTCCTCACAGAGCTCTTCGGTGGAAATCAACGTCATGGCCGCAGGTTCAACAGACAGAGGGATGCAAGGGGCATCCTCCTCTGTCTCCAAGCATTCCTCTTCCTCTGGCTTGGTGGTCTCCTCTTCTTCACCACCCATGTTGAATGACACATGCAGTGGGGCAGGTGCATGTGAGGGTATGTCCTCTATTGGCGCCTCTGGAGCTGGGAGTCCTGCAAAACACAATTGAGCTTATTAGAACAGAAGGGATTGTTGCGCCATGCTGGCATACGTAGGAGGAGCAGCACTAGTCCAATAAATGTGAACGAGAGACGTTACATATTAATGCATCATATAGTAGTACATATGGTGGTACATCTATGTAGAATTCACTGCGTCAGAAAGCTGTGGAGGCTGGATCAATCGCCGATGGACAGAATGATAAGGGAGCGAGGGTTTATGGGGTGTGGACAGAGAAGGGGACAGATGGACAGATGGCCTGCTCTTGTGTGCTTATATTGTCAACCTGAGAGTAGCACAGAGGTTGCATGCATAACATGACATCAGTCATCTATTCTATTATAATGAAATGATGTAACATTACTTTAACACTGCTTGACACATTACTCACGTGACACATGGGAGGGTCCGGCAACACCAGGGGTGGTGACCGCGCGACTGTGGGCCCCCACTAGTGCTGCAGCACATTCCTCAATGTCGGTCAGTGTCTGTATTACAGCAGGGCCTCCTCCGGTGCGCCTCTGCTGCACCCGATTATGAGATATCTTCCTCTGCAAACTTGAAAAGAGCATGCCATAAGACTTGACTGGGTTATATCATTTATAGACAACAGTTTCCAATGTTATATGCTAATAGGGTTTTTGTCCACAATTGATGCATGGTAATAACAAAGATTGTTGTGTTTAGGAGCTAATGCTTGACTGAAGCATCTCTCTCGAATACAATCTACATTGAACTCGGCAATGACAGTAGCTAATGTCCAAAATTGTCCCTGGCCAGACAGTGAGCAAAGCTAGCTCTCCCCAAGTCCATGCTGGGTCCCTGTGTAAGTGACAGCAACCGGAGAGATTTAAAAAGGTCACAGGTTCATAGCCATGATCCAGTTCTTAGCAGGGATGATATATCTTATATATGTTAGAATAACAAGCTTACATTCAATCCAGAAGATTGACTATTATAATTAAATTATAAAATCGTACTTACTCTTGCTGAAGCCACAAGGCTGTTCCAGCACTTGCGGCACTGGTTGGATCCCCCGGTTTTGTGGGACACAGACGAAACGACAGCGGCAATCTCGCTCCATATTTGACGGTATGCCCGTGATGCTGGTTTCCCACCACGCTCCCCTCCGGTCAATTGGGCCCACCGGGAGTGGACCTCCGCGACAAGGGCCTTGTTGGCCTCATCCGAAAAGGGTTTGGATCTCTTCGTCCCTGTCTCCACATCTTTAACACTTTCATCACTATCAGACATATTCTTTACCTCTCTATCTCTCTCTCTCTCTTTTCTCTCTCCTCTGTCTCTGCCTTCCTCCTCTCTATCTCTCTCTATCCTCTCTTGATCTCTCTCCCCCTTCTGCGCATGTGTGGATGACCCCTGACCTCCCGAAACGCAGGAAAACATGTCCACCAGAAAAAAAAACATGCATGCGCAGAAGCCCGTTGCTAGGGAAGCTTTTGCCTTCACCATCATTGCGCTATCGCTGGGCGATGTCACAGCGCTGGGCTCTCACTTCACCCCTTATCCTAAGACTATGTCCCCTGGTCTGGACTTCCCCAACATCGGGAACATTCTACCTGCATCTAACCTGTCCCGTCCCGTCAGAATCTTGTATGTTTCTATGAGATCCCCTCTCATCCTTCTAAACTCCAATGTATAAAGGCCCAGTTGATCCAGTCTCTCCTCATATGTCAGTCCAGCCATCCCGGGAATCAGTCTGGTGAACCTTCGCTGCACTCCCTCAGTAGCAAGAATGTCCTTCCTCAGATTAGGAGACCAAAACTGTACACAATATTCAAGGTGTGGCCTCACCAAGGCCCTGTACAACTGCAGTAAGACCTCCCTGCTCCTATACTCAAATCCTCTCGCTATGAAGGCCAACATGCCATTTGCCTTCTTCACCGCCTGCTGTAGCTGCATGCCAACTTTCAATGACTGATGTACCATGACACCCAGGTCTCGTTGCACCTCCCCTTTCCCTAATCTGTCACCATTCAGATAATATTCTGCCTTCCTCTTTTTGCCACCAAAGTGGATAACCTCACATTTATCTACATTATACTGCATCTGCCATGCATTTGCCCACTCACCTAACCTGTCCAAGTCACCCTGCAGCCTCTTAGCATCCTCCTCACAGCTCATACTGCCACCCAGCTTAGTGTCATCTGCAAACTTGGAGATATTACATTCAATTCCTTCATCTAAGTCATTAATATATATTGTAAATAGCTGAGGTCCCAGCACTGAACCTTGCGGTACCCCATTAATTACTGCCTGCCATTCTGAAAAGGACCCGTTTATTCCCACTCTTTGCTTCCTGTCTGCCAACCAGTTCTCTATCCACGTCAATACATTACCCCCAATACCATGTGCTTAAATTTTGCACATTAATCTCTTGTGCAGACCTTGTCAAAAGCCTTTTGAATGTCCAAATACACCACATCCACTAGTTCTCCCTTGTCCACTCTACTAGTTACATCCTCAAAAAATTGTAGAAGATTTGTCAAGCATGATTTCCCTTTCATAAATCCATGTTGACTTGGATCGATCCTGTCACTGCTTTCCAAATGCACTGCTATTACATCTTTAATAATTGATTCCAACATTTTCCCCACTATCGATGTCAGGCTAACTGGTCTATCATTTCCTGTTTTCTCTCTCATTTTTTAAAAAGTGGAGTTACATTAGCTACCCTCCAATCCATAGGAACTGATCAAAAGTCTATAGAATGTTGGAAAATGACCATCAATGCATCCACTATTTCCAGTCAAGTGAAGTAAATCTGGCCATGGTGAGGCCATCCTTGGTGTCCCAAGCAGCAATGTGGTTGGGTATTGATGCCCTCTCTCCTGTGCAGCATCAGTTGATTGTTGAGAAGTTTGGTGTTGTTGTTGGTGTTGCCAGTGATACTGGTGTTAGAGCTGACCGAGGTGGGATTCTGAAGATCAAGTTGAGTTTTTTTCAAGGGCACTGATGCTGATGGAATAGACGACAGAAGCAATCTATCAACGGTGAGAGAGGTTGTTCCAATTAAGTGACACTGGCTAGAGAGTTTGCTCCAAAAATTTGCTAACTGCATAAAACTCAATCTGTCTTCCAAGTGCAATAAGCAACAGCTTCTAACCTTGGAAAGTAAACATAGAAACATAGAAAATGGATACAGGAGTAGGCCATTCGGCCCTTCGAGCCTGCACCACAAGTCAATAAGATCATAGCTGATCATTCACCTCAGTACCCCTTTCCTGCTTTCTCTCCATAACCTTTGATCACTTTAGCCATCAGGGCCATATCTAACTCCCTCTTGAATATATCTAACGAACTAGCCTCAACAACTCTCTGCGGTAGAGAATTCCAGAGGTCAACAATTCTCTGAGTGAAGAAGTTTCTCCTCATCTCGGTCCTAAATGGCTTACCCCTTATCCTTAGACTGTGACCCCTGGTTCTGGACTTCCACAACATCGGGAACATTCTTCCTGCATCTAACCTGTCCAGTACGTCAGAATTTTATATGTTTCTATGAGATCCCCTCTCATTCTTCTAAATTCCAGTGAAACACCTATGAAATGGGAGCTTTTATATATCATTTGCAGCTTTCAAGTTTGTAAATCATCCCATACTGACACAACACCCGAACGCCTTCCCGGACGTGATCCACGAATGGCAGGGAAGCCATTGGCGAGCTCTAAAAATCTAAAGGTCAGCTTAAAATAGTTTTTAAGTGCTTGTTAACAAGCTCTTAATAATCTAAATTGCCTCCCCAGCCGCTTGGTATTGGGTCTGCTCAGTGCTGACAGACCCGACACCTGGGAGACTAATATGGAGGCGGGTTGACAGCGGGCTCCCGACCCACCGTCAATCTTTTCAAATTTGACAGCTGACCTGCCTCCAATCCTGTCCTTCCAGCGCTGATAAAATTCCTACAAAAGAGTCTGCAAAGGGATATAGACATGTTAAGTGACTGAGCAATAATGTGGCAGATGGAGTGTTATGTGTGGAAATGTGAGGTTATTCACTTTGGTAGGAAGAATAGGAAAACAGAATATATTTTTAAATGGTGGGAAACTATTAAATGTTGGTCAGAGAGATTTAGGTGTCCTAGTACAAGAAACACAGAAAGATAGCATGCAATTAGGATGGCATGTTGGCCTTTATTTCAAGGGGATTGGAGTACGATTAAGGAAGTCTTGCTACAATTGTATAGGGCTTTAGTGAGACCATACCTTGAGTACTGTGGACAGTTTTGATCTCCTCATCTAAGGAAGGATATACTTGCCTTAGAGGTGGTGCAGCAAAGGTTCACTACCTTGATTCCTGGGATGAGAGGGTTGTCCTATGAGGCGAGACTGAGTAGATTGGGCCTATACTCTCTGGAGTTTAGAAGAATGAGAGGTGATCTCATTGAAACATACAAGATTCTGAGGGGGATTGACAGAATAGATGCTCAGATATTGTTTCCCTTGACTGGAGCATCTAGAACTAGGGGTCATAGTCTCAGGATAAGGGGTTGGCCTTTTAAGACTGAGCTGAGGAGAAATTCCTTCTCTCAGAGGGTTGTGAATCTTTGGAAATCTCTGCCCCAAAGGGCAGTGGATGCTCAGTCGTTGAGTATATTCAAGGCTGAGATGGTTACATTTTTGAACTCTAGAGGAATCAAGGGATATGGAGATAAGGCAGGAAAGTGGTGTTGAGGTTGAAGATCAGCCATGATCTTATTGAATGGCAGAGCAGACTCGAGGGGCTGTGTGGCCTACTCCTGCTCCTAATTCCTATGTTATTATGCTTCCCTTTTTACTTGTAATAAGATCATCCATAATACAGGTTTTGCATTTTTCCAAAGGAACAGAGAATTAATGTTTGAACTTTGATTAATATTCAGGCAGTTAAGCGGTTGAATTTCCCTGGGGATTCTCCTTCTCGTCCATTGTAACTTAAGTGGAAGAGCCACAGAAACCCTGGAAAAACAACATATGCCAAGGTTACAGTGGGCAAGCAGAAGAATAAATAGCTCTGGTCTACTGTGCACAGTTCTGGTCACCATATTACAAAATGAATATAGAGGCACTGGAGAAGGTGCAAAAAGATTTACAAGAATGATACCAGAACTGAGAGGTTATACCCATCAGGAAAAACTGAACAGGCTAGAGGTGACTTAATAGAGGTCTTTAAAATTATGAAGGGGTTTGATAGGGTAGACGTAGAGAAGATGTTTGCACTTGTGGGAGAGATCAAAACTAGGGATCATAAATATAAGATAGTCACTAATAAATCCAATAAGGAGTTCAGGGGAAACTTCTTTACTCAGAGCGTAGTTGGAACTCACTTCCACAAGGAATAGATGAGGTGAATAGCATAGATGCAGTTAAGGGGAAGCTAGATAAGTACATGAGGGAGAAAGGAATAGAAGGATATGCAGATAGCGTTAGATAAAGTAGAGTGGGAGGAGGCTTGTGTGGAGCATAAACACCAGTTGGGCTAAATGGTCTGGCTCTTTGCTGTAAATTCTATGTAATTCTATGTAACCCTCATGAAAATTCACCGCCTGTGTCTTTGGTAACTAAAAAAGCTGGGTAACTACCAAAAGAGCGAGATTGCGCTTGCAATAACAACACTGTGGCGGAAGTTCACCGAGGATGAATCAAAGGATTAATTGGTGCAAGATTCAACAAGAGACTATCAAACACTCATGAACTGCAGCTACCTAATCTAACAGTTTTAGAAATGCAGGTTAAGAAGATAAAATCCAAAAGTGTGAGGCTAGACTTGTAGCAAGCCAAAATCAACACAATAAAATACACTATGGTTACCCATTCCTGATGGCTAATATGGTGTTGTACAGAGTTTATCACCACATCATGGGCTGCCCCGACTTGTGTGTGAACACCACTGCAGGTCAGGGTTATAAATAGAGCTGGAGCACCGGGCCCTGGAACAGCATGGGCCGCCCAGACCTGTGTGAGAACACCACCACGGGTCCGTCCGTTCCAGAATAGACTTCCTGTTTGTGTCCCACACTCTCAAGGTCAGATCCACCAACGTCACGTCGGTGTTCTTCTCTGACCACTGCCTCCTACTGGCTGACTGCCTCCCACAGGAAGACCAGAAAGTTGGCAGGGGGATATGGAAGCTTGTTGACCCCGGAAAACGTTGAGGAACTCAAGAGAGATTACAAAGGTTGGAGAACCGTAAAACCCCTTTGTGATTCCCCGATGCACTGGTGGGAAACAATCAAGACAAACATCAAGAGGTTCTTCATCCTCAAAGGTGTTCCGGAGGCGAGAGCGAGACAGAGGGAATTGTCCCAACTCTAGAAGAGTATGCAAAACCTGCTCCTGCTGCAATCGATGGGGGTCGATGTCGCGGAGGAACTCCAAGAAGTGAAGGGCCAGCAAGCCTCGCTCTTTGCCTCAGAGTCCTCCAAAATCATTTTCCGCTCCAGAGTACGCTCCGTCGAGCAGGATGAGACGTGTTTGCGTTTCTTCTTCCAAAAGGTACACAGGGGGAGCTCTGTGATCAGCAGCCTAAAGGAAGAACATGGTTCTGTGACATCTTCACAGCCCGACATGCTGAGGATCAGCAAATCCTTCTATGTCGGGCTGTACGACGTCAAGCCCACAGACCGCGCGGCCTCCCTGTCTTTCCTGTCGTCTATCTCAGAAGTCTTAGATGACAGCGAGCGGGAGAGTCTGGACCACCCGCTAACTCTGGACGAGATGACAAAGGCCGTCCGGTCCCTCGCAACGAGTAGAACTCCCGGAAGCGATGGCTTACCGGTCGAGTTGTATTCGGCTCTGTGAGACTGGATGGGCCCAGACCTGCTGGAAGTGTACTGGGGTATGCTTCTGGCCGGCAGTATGTCAGAATCAATGAGGAAAGGCATCATCACCCTCATTTACAAGCAGAAGGGGGAGAGGGAGGAAATCAAAAACTGGCGGCCCATTTCGCTGCTCAATGTAGACTACAAGATCCTGTCAAATGTCATCGCCAACAGGGTCAAGTCTGCTCTGGAGCTGGTGATCCACCCGGACCAGACCTGCGCTGTCCCTGGCAGGAAGATCTCTGATAGCCTGGCGCTACTCAGGCATACGATTGCCTACGTGCGGGACAGGAGGGTGGACACCTGTTTAATCAGCTTGGACCAGGAGAAGGTCTTTGACAGGATATCGCACACATACCTAATGGATGTGCTCTCCAAGATGGGGTTTGGGGAGGGTATCCGCAATTGTATTAAATTGCTCTAAACAGACATCAGTAGCACAGTTCTAATCAACGGGTAGGAAACTGAAAGCTTTCCGATCAGGTCTGGAGTCAGGCAAGGCTGTTCCCTCTCCTCTGTCTTGTTTGTGTGCTGTATCGAGCCCTTTGTCGAGTCCATCAGGAAGGATGCGAGCATTAGGGGGGTGACAATACCAGGTAGCAGAGGCGCTCAGGTCAAGACCTCCCTGTACATGGACGTCGTCACCGTCTTTTGCTCGGATCCGCAGTCGGTCCACGGATTACTCACAATCTGTGACCAGTTTGAACTGGCCTCGGGAGCGAAGGTAAATCGCAGCAAAAGTGAGGCCATGTTCTTTGGAAGCTGGTCTGACCGATCCTTTATTCCCTTCACCGTGAAGTCAGATTACCTGAAGGTTTTGGGAATATGGTTCGGAGCGGACGGGGTGTGCATCAAAAACTGGAAGGAGCGTATCACTAAAGCGAAACATAAACTGGGATGGTGGAAGCTGCGCTCACTCTCCATTGCAGGAAAGAACTTGGTCATCCGGAATGAGGTGCTCTCGCTGTTGTTGTACGTGGCGCAGGTCTGGCCCATACCCCGCTCCTGTGCCGTGGTAGTCACCTGAGCCATCTTCCACTTCGTCTGGAGATCGAAAATGGACCGTGTCCACAGAGACACGATGTAAAAATCTCTGGACAAGGTGGGAAAGGACGTTCTGAACGTGGCCCTCATCCTGATGGCCACCTTTGTATGCGGCTGCATCAAGCTGTGCATAGACCCTTGGTACGCAAACGCCAAGTGTCATACGTGCTGAGATTCTAGCTGTCCACGGTGTTGCGAAGGATGGGTCTGGCCAGGCTGCCATGGAACGCTCCGAGCAATTGGACCATGCCTCAGCACATGTCCTTCGTGGAAAAGTTTTTCAAGAAAAACACTTTTGACCACAAGGCCATAAAGCAGTGGTCGGCACGCAAGGTCCTGGACGCCCTACAAAAGAAGGCGATGATGGATCCTATCGGACGGTTCCCTGAGCAGACTGTCAAACTCATTTGGCAGAATGTCTCATCGCCAGAACTTTCACACAAGCACCGAGATGTAGCTTCGTTGCCGGTGAGAAGGGCCCTACCCGTCAGATCCTTCATGCACAGCCGAGGTTTCAGAGACACAACACTTTGCCCCTGAGTTGGGTGTGGTGCAGACGAGACTGTCATCCATCTCCTTTGGGACTGCCCCTTTGCAAGGCAGGAGATGCAGTGGTTGCTGTTGAGGTTCATCCTGTCATGTATGTAACCACAATGCAACACCACTGTATTACTGTATACACACAACAGATGCACACCTTGACCACAAGGGGTGAACTTGTGGGAGACACTCCTTATCTGATCTCCCAGGTATATAAAGGGAGGTCCCACGCAGGGTCATCACTTGTGGAGTGCTGTGAATAAAGAGTTGAGGTCACAGAGTGACCTTGTCCCCAGAATGTGCCTCGTGTGGTTTCATGCTATAGAGTAAGGACTTTACATTGGTGACGAGAAACAGGAACTCACAACCCACGAGAATGGCAACCGGTAGTGCAGAGGAACGGTACTGTGTTGGGGAAGACTGGGACGATTTTGTCGAGAGGCTTCAGCAAAGCTTCATTATGAAAGAATGGCTGGGGGATGCAACGGTCAACAAGCGAAGGGCTCACCTTTTGACCAGCTGCGGACCAAAGACTTATGCGCTCATGAAGGACTTACTAGCACCCGAAAAGCCGTCGGACAAAACCTTTGAAGAACTTAGCAAACTGATCGGGGAGCACCTCAAACCGGCGAGTAGCATACATATGGCCCGACACAGATTCTACACCCTCTATACCCACCGACGTCGTGAAGGACAGAGCATACCGGATTTCGTAGCGGACCTCCGGCGTTTGGCCAGCCTCTAAGTTCACAGACATCTGCAGGGGGAAGATGCTAAGGGACTTCTTTATCGAGGGCATCGATCATGCGGGAATTTTCCGCAAATTAATTGAGACCAAGGATTTGACCTTGGAAGCGGCGGCGTTGTTAGCTCAAACTTTCATGGCGGGGGAGGAAGAGACGAAAATAATATATGCGCGCAATTCTGCCTCTAATGCGGCGATGGGTCAGGGATTCAACATCATAAATGCGACTCAGAGCCCCGCAGGCTGGCAGGGGCTGTCCGACATTCCCCAGGCAGCAATAGACGCCTGAGTAGGACGCGAACTGAGACAATGGCAGGCTGAACGGACATTCACGCCATCACAGCGGACAATGCGGCCCGGGATGGGGCCATTGACACCCACTAATAGGATACTTAAGAGCAGTCAAAGGGACAGTCAGCACGGAATGCCTGGCCATAGTCCCTTTGTCCCCAATAATGGAAACTTTAATCTCAGTGGCCATTTGGCTCGAATGTGCAGGAAGCCTGCAACCAGACTAATATATGAGGCGGAGGGATCAGAAGAGGGTCTTTTGAGGCCGGATGATTTTTGGGGCAAATCGATGGACGGCGAGGTTCAGCGGGTCCATATGGCAAATATTCACAGTTCATACACCAAAACACCACCAATGATGATGAGGATTTTATTAAATGGCATTCCAGTACGCATGGAACTGGACATTGGGGCCAGCCAGTCATTCATGGGCGTTCAGCAATTTGAGAAGCTATGGCCACTTAAAGCCAGTAGACCCAAATTAGCACGTATTGAGACACAATTACGGACTTATACTAAAGAAATCATTCCGTTGCTAGGCAGTGCAATGTTGGCTGTCACACACAACAGGTTAGTGAATCGGCTGCTGCTCTGGATTGTCCCGGGCAATGGTCCCGCACTGTTGGGGAGGAGCTGGTTAGCCGAGATGAACTGGAAATGGGGGGATGTTTACGCAATGTCATCTGTGGAGCGAAGTTCGTGCTCACAAGTCCTACAACAATTCAATTCACTATTCCAACCTGGCGTTGGGACTTTCAAAGGCACCAAAGTAGTAATACACATCACCCTGGACGCCAGGCCAGTGCACCACAAAGCCAGAGCGGTGCCGTATGTGCTGCGGGAAAGGATCGAGAGCGAATTGGACCAGCTGGTGAGAGAGGGCATCATCTCGCCTGTTGAATTCAGCGACTGGGCGAGCCCCATCATTCCCATCCTAAAAGCGGATAGCTCTGTCAGAATCTGTGGCGACTACAAGGCCACCATCAATCGGGTGTCGCTACAAGATCAATACCTGCTCCTGAGAGCGGAGGACCTTTTCGCCATGCTGGCAGGCGGCAAGCTGTTCACCAAGTTGGACGTCACTTCAGCCTACATGAACCAGGAACTGGCCGACGAATCTAAACTACTGACCACCATCACCACGCACAAGGGACTGTTCGTTTATAACAGGTGCCCGTTTGGCATTCGATCAGCAGCCGCGATTTTTCAACGAAAAATGGAAAGCCTGCTTAAATCCATTCCTGGAACGATCGTATTCCAGGACGACATTCTCATCATGGGTCGAGACACCGAGGGACACCTCCACAACCTGGAGGAGGTGCTACACCGACTGGACCGGTTAGGCCTGCGACTCAAGAAGTCTAAATGTGTGTTCTTAGCTCCTGAGGTTGAGTTTCTGGGCAGGAGGGTTGCTGCAGATGGGATTTGGCCCACCGAATCCAAAACAGAGGCGATTCGACGAGCACCCAGGCCCAGCAACACATCGGAGTTGCGTTCATTTCTGGGACTGTTGAACTATTTCAGGAACTTTCTGCCGAACTTGAGCACGTTGTTGGAGCCGCTACACGTGCTCCTGCGTAAGGGTTGTGATTGATTTTGGGGGGACTATCAGGAACGGGCTTTTGATCGGGCGCGAAACCTACTTTGTTCAAACAAGTTGTTGACCCTGTACGACCCCTGTAAAAAATTGGTTCTGACATGTGATGCATCGTCCTATGGGGTTAGGTGCGTGTTGCAGCAGGGCAATGCTGAGGGTCAACTACAACCTGTGGCTTATGCCTCCAGGTCGCTTTCTCAAGCAGAACGGGGATATGGGATGGTCGAGAAGGAAGCGCTTGCATGTGTCTATGGTGTAAAAAAAATGCATCAGTACCTCCTTGGTCGCAAGTTTGAGTTAGAGACGGACCACAAGCCATTAACATCCCTGTTGTCAGACAGCAAGGCTGTCAAAGCCAACAGATCAGCCCGCATACAGCGATGGGCTCTCATGCTGGCTGCTTATGACTGCTCCATCCGGCACCAGCCCGGCACTGAAAATTGCGCTGATGCGCTCAGCAGGCTTCCACTGGCCACCACTGAGGGGGCAGTGCAGCAAAGCGCTAAGATGGTCATGGCTGTCGATGCCTTTGACAGTGCAGGCTCCCCCATCACAGCCCGCCAGATCAAAATCTGGACAAACAGAGATCCCCTCCTATCCCTGATTAAGAAATGTGTCCTGACTGGGGATTGGGCGCCCGCACACGGAGCATGCCCTGAGGAGGTCAGACCGTTCCACAGACGGATGGATGAGCTCTCCATCTAAGCTGACTGCCTACTATGGGGCAGCTGGGTAGTTATGCCCCAGAAGGGCAGGGAGGCAGTCATCAGGGAACTCCACAACGAGCACCCAGGCATTGTGCTGATGAAGGCCATTGCCCGATCACACATTTGGTGGCCTGGAATTGATTTAGACCTGGAACACTGTGTTCGCAGGTGCACGACGTGTGCCCAGCTGGGTAATGCCCCCAGGGAGGCCCCGCTCAGCCTGTGGCTCTGGCCCACCAGGCCATGGTCACGCATTCATGTTGACTACGTGGGCCCGTTCATGGGAAAGATGTTCCTTATTGTGGTAGATGTGTATTCGAAATGGATCGACTGCTTCATTCTGAATTCATGCACGTCATCCACCACCGTGGAAAGCCTACATGTGATCTTTGCAACCCATGGCTTGCCGGACATCCTGGTTAGTGATAATGGCCCATGCTTCACAAGCTACAAATTCCGGGAGTGTATGTTGGGCAATGGCATCAACCACGTCAGGACTGCATCATTCAAGCCAGCCTCCAATGGTCAGATGGAACGTGCGGTCCAAATCATTAAGCAAGGTATGCTCAAGATTCAAGGACCCTCCCTACAATGCCGCCTATTGCGCCTCCTGCTGGCCTATAGATCCTGACCGCACTCGCTCACGGGAGTCCCACTCGCAGAGCTACTTATGAAATGGACACTCAAAACTCGGTTGTCCCTCATTCACCCAGTCCTAACCGACATAGTTGAGGGCAAGCGCAAGTCACAAAACGAGTGCCATGACCATAATTCGAGGGGGAGATGTACAGAAATAAATGATCCTGTTGTCGTCCTCAATCACGCCATGGGGCCCAAATGGCTTGAGGGTACTGTAATTGACAAAGAGAGGAATAGGGTCATCGTGGTAAAACTCAACAATGGTCAGATATGCCGTAAGCATCTGGACCAAGTAAAAAAAAAAGGTTCAGTATCGACACGGAGGAACCTGAAGAAGACCATGAGATGGAGCTCACACCACCGCCAGTGAACGAGCAACAAGAGCAATCAGAAGAATGCACAGTCCCTGCGGTCAGCCCGGTCAGGCCGGAATCACCACAGGGGACAGACACTCACGTCAGTGTCCAACAACCAGAGCCCCAACTGCGGCGGTCCACGAGGGAGCGTAGACCACCTGAAAGACTAAACCTATGATCCTAACAAGACTTTGGGGGGGGGCGGGGGGGAGGTGATGTCATGTATATAACCACAATGTAACACCACTGTATTACTGTATACACACAACAGATGCACACCTTGACCACAAGGGGTGAACTTGTGGGAGACACTTCTTACCTGATCTCCCAGGTATATAAACGGAGGTCGCACACAGGGTCATCACTTGTGGAGTGCTGTGAATAAAGAGTTGCAGTCACAGAGTGACCTTATCCCCAGAATATGCCTCGTGTGGTTTCATACTGCAGAGTAAGGACTTTACACATCCCAAGCAGCTCCGTAACATAGGACTCTGTGCTCTACGGACTGTTCCCAGGGACACACGCCGAGACAGACATCATCTGCTGCTGGAGGGCCATCAACTCGGTGAAAGACGCACTTTGGTGTTGCCGAAACTTGCTGGTCTTCCAGAGCAATGAGATGTCCACGTCTGCGTGTTGCAGACTGGCGCAATCCAAGATCCAGGAATACGTGCTGAGGGACGCACTAAAAATTGGTGCAGTCGCCGCAAAGACACGGTGGGGAAGCGCCACAGTTTAAAGCCCTTCTGCCATGGTAAACCCAGGGGCTGGAATCAGTATAAAACTCCCCTCAGGCTGTACTTGTAAACCTTTGTATACATAGAGCACCATGATCTGAAAACACCTATGCAGTGCCATGTATAATGCAAGTTCAGCAACTGTTTAGTAATGTATGTTGTAAAGAAATGCAACTGTACCCTCACCTGTTCCGTGCACTGTATAGTGTCACATGTAACGTACTTTGATGACCGTAACACAATGTATCCTGGATTGTACTGAATTGTACCCTGAAATATAAAGCAAGCAAATGTATTGAACGGAACTGCCGTCAGCATCCAAATGTATTGTATGGAATTGCTGACCACATCCAAATGTACTGAACTGTCTTCCAATGTATCGTGCAAAGTTTTAGATGAATAAAGTATATATTTTGAAATTTAAATAAACCACGGGCGAAGGTGCGGCGAATGAAGATACGGGGCCCAGAAGAGCCAAGGACCCAGGGACAGCACGGGCCAGCCCACACTGCGATGTGTGTGCACACTAGGTCCGTGCAGCAGAGCAGGTCTCCAGTCATCCTGGTTCAACCCTTGCCACTGAATAAAGGCCTCGCTCTGTCGAGCCCGTGTGGTGGCTGATATGTAACGGTTACCACAAGTTAAAAAAATCCACGCACAGGCATCTTCTACCCCCTCAATTGGAGTTCAGGACTGGAACATCGCGTCCTTCATTGAAACATCTGAGAACTCTTGTGGAAGCAAGTCATCCTCGTTCAAGGAACCGCCAATGATTGATTGAGTATCACCACAATAAATTTCTCAAGAGGCTTGTGTTTAAAATTTCTTCCATATCTTCTGCCACAAAGGGAAATATTTGGTGGATAAGCAAAGATACCCTTATCCTTTGCTTTCAGGTGTTAGACACCTAGGGCTGGATTCTCCTCCCATTCGCAGTTCAGTGGCAGGGAAAGACCTGCCCTTGATGAAGCCATCTTTAACCTGCTCAAGTTTCTTGGACTGGTCCTCATTAGTTATGTAGGGCCAGATGGCAATGATAAAACCACTGCCTTATTGGTTTACTGGAAGGGAGGTGAATTCAGTGACGTTGCAATGATTAAAATACTTAAGCTGATTAAAGATTTATTTAGCACAGCTCCATTGTTATTTTGGCAGCAGAGCAGTGTAGCCATGATTGAAGAAGGAACAATGTCAGAGGGACAGCATCAACAAGAGCTCCCAGATCTGCTGATGATTTTAGCAGAAGTAAAGTCCAGAGAAAAGATCTCCGGGGAGTGAGGGCATGAAGCTCCATAAGAGGGTGGTGCAGATTTTAGAGAGGGATGTGTCAGAAGCAGTGAGTGCAGCCTCCATCACCCAGGAACTGCCGCACCGTGCAGGAGGAGGTCTAATGACTTCACAAGGTTGGCCAAGGTAAGTGAAGGGACTGTTCCCCATGCACATGTTGCATCTCATGCCCTCTCAGTCTCATTATATGGGTGACAGGAAAAGTGGCCTATTCACAGGGAATCTCCGGAAACAGATGCAACTACTACAAGTAGTAGTTGAGGCAAAAAGCACAGATGAATTTAAGGGGAAGCTCGATAAGCACATGAAGAAGGAAGGAATCGAATGTTATGTTGATAGGATTAGATGAAGAGAGGTGCAAGGAGACTCGTGTGGACGATTAACATCAGCATGAACCAGCTGGACTGAATAGCCTGTTTATCTGCTATACATTCTATGTAATTCTATGTAACATGTTGAATCCAAACCACATATTGCCGACCACAATGAGGTTTGTGAGTTTTAAAGGAGAGGTGTTTAGTTGGAGTCTGCACCTGCAAGTCTAATAATAGTGGTATGGATGCAGACATATGGGTAATGATAAGTATTCTCACCAGTCGTATTCCTTTAACTCTGCATTCTCGAAGTGCAAAGGAAAAGATAACATATAAATAGCACTAAAAAAGTGCAACTGGAGGAGAATCAACAATCCTGATAACTAACTCTGCATGAAAAATAAACTTTCCAGCTCACAGGAGACAAAACAGGAGACCGTAGAAGATGGGGAAGTAGGAAGCGAACTGCCAACTTCAGATTAGTAATGGCAGGGCAAGGGGGAAGCACGGATTGTTTCAACTTTATGTGGATTATCAACGTCTGGCAGTGGTCATTCACTCAACTACTCTTTCTTCAAGGAGTTGAGTAAAGCTAAACAAGCTTCTGGGTTTTGAAACATATGTTTTAAGTATATCTCTTCCTTTAGGAGATTTGAGACTGAACTATGTGACCTTCCTTTTGTGGACCCTATAAAAATGTCTCCTGGGATCCCTGCATTGACCACCTATGTCTGCTTTACTATGAATAAAAATGTTCTCAACAGAATGCTGTACCGTGTTAATTGTAGGTCAATTTTGAGCCATAGTTTCTTGTAACTTTTAACCATTCTTTTCTTTGTTAAATAGTTTATACATTTACTAGGTTTCAAATTCTGCAGCGAGTACAAAAAGACCATTCTTTGCTCCGTGGAATCGTTCCAAGCTGAGATATCAGAAATTAATCAAGTTACAAAAAGCATCACATGGCCTGAAAAAAAACAAGAATAATCAATGAAAACATGGATTTTCCTCCTCCTATGACCATTTATTTTCAGTGGCAAAATCTAAGAAACAGCAGGAAGATCCCATTACAATTCAGATTTGCTCCAATATCTCTGTCTTACTGTGCACAATCTGATGATAGCTCTCATAGACAGATCATTTCCCTTCAAAAAATGAATCCTGAATGTTTCACTGACTTAGAATAATTTGGTTAGTCATTTAACTGTGATTGCAGTAAATTGCTTATTAGAGAATATGTAGAATGTCAGCTATTTCTGTCAATTTGGACAAAATAAAACACTATTAAATCACTTTATGCAGGCTAAAATTACTGTTCTCAATTTATTTACAAATAAAATTATATGCAAAAGCATAGGTAATATATTCTAAAGCAAAATCAGAAATTTCCACTACTTTCAAATTGTGTTAACTGTTCAAAAAAAGTTCAATGTTTTCCCATGATTCTCTTCATAAATTTTTATTGGTGATATATATTGATGATTATAAGCATAAGTTGCTTACAGAGCTCTATCCAATGCTGTCCATAACAGTCTTCAATAGTATATGAGTGTAAAGTCCTGTCCCCTCAGTACAGATTCACACGAGGCATATAGTGAAGTCAAGGTCACGCTGGACCTGCATCTTTATTTCACAGCTCTGGAATGCTGCACTTGCCTTAGACCTGTCCTTATTTTCCTGTCTCTTGCAAGTGCACCCCTGGTGGTAAGGTATGCTGGTGGTTACAGGTCATACCTTATTACAGTCATGTATAGCATGTTCGGATACAGTTATAGATAATAATGTAAGATACATGACATCACCCTCCCCCAAGGTCTTATTGTCTTTATAGGTTCAGTCTCTCAGGTGGTCTATGCTCTCGCGTGGAGCGTCTGAGTTGTGGCTCAGTTGTTTGCCTTGGTGTCTGTTTTTCTTTGGGTGTGGTTGCTGGTATCTCACCTGGGCTGTCTGTTTCGATTGGTGTGATTGTTGTTGACTCGTCTGGGCTGTCTGTTGGGATTGCCCTTTCCTCAGGTTGTTCCCTCTGTCTGTCCACCAGGTGTGGTGCGAGTTCCACATTGTAGTCTGCCTCTGGTTCCGCAGTGTTGTTGGTAAATCTGCTTTTGACTTGGTCTACTTGCCTCCGGCAGGTTTTGTCATTGTTCATTTGTACTACCAGTAGCCTGTTTCCTTCCTTGCCAGTTACTGTCCCTGCAAGCCATTTGGGACCCCTGCCATAGTTTAGTACAAACACTTTGTCCCCTATCTCATTCCATCTCCCCCTCAAATTTCTGTCATGGCTCAGTCAGCTTACGGTGCTTTGCCTCAACGATTTCGTGCATGTCTGGGAGGATTAATGAGAGCCTTGTTTTCAAAGTCCTTTTCATCAACAGTTGCGCGGGGGGGATCCCAGTCATTGAGTGCGGACGAGATCTGTATGCCAGCAGCAGTTGTGACTGGCGACCCTGCAGCGTGGGACCTTGGATTTTAAGCATACCTTGTTTAATGATTTGCACTGCTCTCTCCACCTGGCTGTTGGAGGCTGGCTTGAATGGTGCCTTCTTGACATGATTTATGCCGTGGTCAATTATAAAGTCTTGGAATTCTGCGCTGGTGAAGCACTGACCATTGTCACTGACCAATATGTCAGGGATTCCGTGCGTTGCAAATATGGTTGCGAGGCTCTCTACAGTGGTGGAGGTTGTGCTCGAGTTTAAAATGGTGCATTCGATCCACTTTGACAATGCATCTACAACTACGAGGAACATTTTGCCCATGAATGGGCCCGCATAGTCTACGTGCACGGTTTGGTAGACCACGGTTTGGTAGGCCAGGGCCAGGGGCTCAGTGGAGCCTCCCTGGGGGCATTGCTGAGTTGGGTACAAATGGTGCACCTTCGGACACAGAGCTCCAAGTCTGCATCAATACCAGGCCACCAGACGTGGGATCTGGCTATGGCCTTCATGAGAACGATCCCCGGGTGCTCGCGGTGGAGCTCCCGGACAAATGCCTCTCTGTCTCACAGAGGCACGACTACTCGGCTGCCCCACATCAGGCAGTCTGCTTGTAGTGATAGCTCATGCATGCGCCTGTGAAAGGGTTTTAATTCCTCGGGGCAGGCAAAGTGAGCCTCTGCCCAGTCACCGGTTAGGACACATCTTTTTACTAAGGATAACGTGGGGTCGCTGACCGTCCAGGCTCTGATTTGGCGAGCCGTCATGGGCGAACCTGTGGACTCAAAGGCATTGATTGCCATGACTATCTCAGTCTTGTTCGTCAGACCCCTCCCTGGTCGCCAGGGGTAGCCTGCTGAGCGCGTCGGCACAGTTGTCTGTGCCTGGTCTGTGCTTTATGTTATAGTCGTAGGACGCCAGCATGAGTGCCCACCGTTGAATTCGCGCCGAGGCGTTGGCATTTATTGCCTTGCTCTCGGATAGGAGGGACATGAGGGGCTTGTGGTCGGTTTCTAACGCGAACTTGGCCCCGAAAAGGCATTGGTCCATCTTTTTGACACCGTACACGCACGCGAGCGCCTCCTTCTCTACCATTCCGTACCCGCGCTCTGCCCGCGAAAGTGACCTGGAGCCATAAGCTATGGATTATAATTTGCCCGCACTATTGATATGTTGCAAAACGCACCCGACTCCATATGCTGACGCATCGCATGTGAGAACTAGCTTTTTACCTGGGTCAAAGAAAGTCAAAACACTGTTGGAACACAGAAGGTTGCGTGCCTTATTGAAGGCGCGTTCCTGGGCGTCCCCCCAAAACCAATCGCACCCTTTCCTGAGTAGCACGTGGAGAGGCTCCAGCAGCGTGCTTCAGTTCTGCATAAAGTTCCCAAAGTAATTGAGTAGCCCGAGAAAGGCGCGCAGTTCTGAGACATTCCGGGGCCTGGGTGCCAGGCGAATTGCTTGTGTTTTGGACTCTGTTGGGCGAAGTCCATCAGCGGCAATCCGTCTGCCCAAAAATTCAACCTCGGGTGCGAGAAACAGGCACTTGAATTTCTTGACTTGTAGGCCTACCCGATCCAACCGCTTTAGTACTTCCTTCAAATTACGGAGATGGGAGTCGGTATCCCTGCCCGTGATAAGTATGTCGTCTTGAAATACAACCGTCCCCGGGATGGACTTGAGCAGACTCTCCATGTTGCGCTGGAATATGGCAGCTGCCGACCTGATGCCGAATGAACATCGATTGTACATGAAAAGGTCTCGATGTGTGTTGATGGTGGTGAGTAGCTTGGATTTCTCGGTCAATTCTTGCGTCATATACGCAGATGTGAGGTCTAATTTTGAGAAAAGTTTACCTCCAGCCAATGTGGCAAATAAGTCCTCCGCTCTGGGCAGCGGGTACTGGTCCTGTAGGGAGACTCTGTTTATGGTAGATTTGTAGTCCCCACAGATTTGTATGGATCCATCAGACTTCATGACTGGGACGATGGGACTTGCCCAATCGCTAAATTCCACAGGTGATATAATGCCTTCCCGCAGAAGCCTGTCTAGTTCGTGTTCAATCTTTTCCCTCAACACAAAGGGTACAGCTCTGGCCTTGTGATGGACCGGTCTAGCATCTTGTGTGATGTAGATTTTGACTTTGGCCCCTTTGAAAGTGCCCACATCTGGCTGAAAGAGATGTTCAAATTGCTTTATAACTGTTGAGCAGGAGGTCCGTTCCTCTAATGACATGGCATGGACATCATCCCATTTCCAGTTTAGTTTTGCCAGCCAGCTTCTCCCCAGCAGTGCTGGGGGTCTCCGGGGACAATCCACAGGGGAAGTCGTTTCACTGCCCCTTTGTGTGTGACAGAGAGCATGGCGCTGCCGAGGACTGGTACGATTTCTTTGGTATAGGTCCTTAGTTTGGTGTCGACCCTTGAGAGTTTTGGTCTGTCTCTTTTATGCAGCCACAGTTGTTCAAATTGTTGAGCGCCCATGAGAGATTGACTCGCTCCCGTATCCAGTTCCATGTTGACAGATATCCCGTTGAGTAGGACCCTCATCATTATAGGAGGCGTCCTGTTGTAGGAGCAGCGGCCATTGATCGTGTTGACCCGCTGTACATCGGTGTCCCGGGTACTGTCCCCACCATCTTCTGGTCCGCTTTCCGACCCATCCGATTCGTATACCAGCACATGTGGGCCAAGTGCCCTGTATATTCACAATTTCTGCAAACAGCCTGCTGAAATCGACATCCCCTTGACAAGTGCCCACCCCCACATCTCCAGCACAGACCTGTTCCATTGTTCAAAGTGTTTCCAAAGAATGAGCTGCGTCTGGCTGATCTCTCTTGAGCTTCTCTCAGTTTGTAGTTGATTGCTCGCATTGTGGGTTGATGAGGTGTGAATGGCCATTCCTGTGATCCTTGATGGCTTCTGCCTGCTGTCGACAGCCTGTTCTCCCGGTTTTGTCTGTGTGTGGGGGTAGCAGCTTGTTTAGTGCTGTGAACTTCTTGTTCCGATATTTCGTTAGTTGTCGTACCTGCATTGTAAATCAACCTAGTTTCTTCTTCCCCTACCAAGAATGTCTGTGCAACCAGTGCTGCTGCCTCTAAGGTCAGGTTCTTAGTCTCTTTGAGCTTTCGGAATATGCCTGCGTAGCCTATTCCTTCAATGAAAAAGTCTCTCAGCATTTCTCTCCTCAGTTCATCGGAGAACTCACATAAACTAGCCAACCTCCGAAGTTCCGCCACGAAGTCGGGTATGCTCTGGACCACACAGCATCTGTAGTTGTAGAACCTGTGTCTGGCCATGTGCAGGCTGCTCGCTGGCTTCAGGTGGTCTCTTACCAGTGTGCTCAATTCTTCAAACGACTTGCTTGCTGATTTCTCGGGTGCCAACAGATCCTTCATTAAAGCGTATGTTTTCGAGCCACAGCTGGTCAAGAGATGGGCTCTTCTCTTGTCTGCCTTATCATCGCCTAACCAGTCTTTGATTACAAAGCTTTGCTGAAGCCTTTCTATAAAGTCCTCCCAATTGTCTCCCGCATTGTACTTTTCATCTGATCTGTTGTTCGCCATTCTGTGGATTCTGTAATCCCGTAACTCATCGTCACTGTAAAGTCCTGTCCCCTCAGTACAGATTCACACAAGGCATATAGTGAAGTCAAGGTCACTCTGGACCTGCACCTTTATTTCACAGCTCTGGAATGCTGCACTTGCCTGAGACCTGTCCTTATATACCTGTCTCTTGCAAGTGCACCCCTGGTGGTAAGGTATGCTGGTGGTTACAGGTCATATCTTATTACAGTCATGTATAGCATGTTAGGATACAGTTATATATAATAATGTAAGATACATGACAATGAGCATCTCAGTAAATAATGGAATGATGGCCTAGGAATTTAGTCACATAACATTTTAACTACATTAGCCCTAAAATTTCCCTTTGGGGTTCACTTTTTCACCTACCGGAATGGTGAAGGGAGACTCAGGGAACCCCTCCCAAAAAATGATGAAACCCAATGTAAACCAGCTATGCTGCATCTCCACTGTATTTTGGAGGGATCGGATCATCTCCTGCTAGAGATATGGTGGGTGACCAGGAGAACCCCAGTGGAATTTCAGGTCCATTGTTTTCAAACAGCCAACAGTTGGATACTATAGTTTTAGACTACCATTACTGGATGAAGTCGCAAATTACCTTTGCACAGGATCCAAAGGAAACCAATAATAGGCTATGTTTTGAGCAGCCAAATATGGATATGAAGATGAAGGCTGATGACAATGGCAACCACAAGACATTAGTTCAGACAACCACGTTGATTAAGTTAACAAAGATTACTGAAAAATGACTGAAAGAAGGGCAGGTATGGCAACTCAACATTCCTGGTTGCAGGGATTCCAGGCGGGTTGGAGTGGGGAGGTGGGGGGATGGTAAAGAAGGAGGGGGTGTTGCAATATTGATTAAAGAAACAATTACAGCTGTGAGGAGGGCTGATATGTTGGAAAGATCATCAAATGAGGCCATGTGGGTCGAATTGAAGAACAAAAAAGAGGTGATCACATTGCTGAGAGTGTACTATAGACCCCATAACAGTCAGAGGGAGAAGTTTAAAAACTATAGGGCAGTAATAGTAGGGGATTTCAACGACCCTAATATTAACTGGGATAAAATTAGTGTGAAAGATATAGAGTGTGCGGAATTCCTAAAATACATTCAGGAGAACTTTTTTAGACAGTATGTAGCAAGCCCCACAAGGGAGGGGGCGGTTCTGGACTTAGTTCTAGGGAATGAAGCTGGGCAGTTGGAAGGGTTATCAGTGGGACAGCATTTTGGTGCTAGTGATCATAATTCAGTTAGAATAGGGGAGTTATGGAAAAGGACAAAGATAGACCAAGAATAAAAATTCTCAATTAGGGAAACGCCAATTTTGATAAACTGAGAGGTGATTTAGCCACATTGGACTGAAAACAGCTACTTAAAGGTAAATGAGTGTCAGAGCAGTTGGAGGCATTCAAGGAGGAGATCTGGTGGGTTCACAGCAAGTATGTCAAGGGGCATACAGGGTAGGATAAAGAAAAAAAGGGAGGCTTCTGACAGATACTGAGGGCTAAATACTGCAGAATCTCTAGAGGAGTATAGAAAGTGCAGGGGTGAAATTAAAAAGCAAATTAGGAAAGTCAAGAGAGAGCATGAAAAAATGTTGGCAAGTAAAATCAAGGAAAACTCAAAGATGTTTTATAAGTACATTAAGAACAAGAAGATAACTAAAGAAAGAATAGGGCCCATTCGAGACCATAAAGGTAATCTGTGTGTGGAGGCGGAAGACATGGGTATTAATGAATAATTTGCATCTGTTTTCACAAAAGAGAGGGGCGATGCAGACATTGCAATCAGGGAGGAGGAGGGTGAAGTATTAGATGAAATAAACATAGTGAGAGAGGACATTTAGCAGCTTGGAAAATGGATAAATCCCCAGGCCCGAATGAAATGTATCCCAGGCTGTTAAGAGAAGCAAAAGAGGAAATAGCAGAGGCTCTGACTAGCATTTTTAAATCCGCTCTGGCTACAGGTTGTGGTGCCGGAGGGCTGGAGGACTGCTAACATGGTACCTTTTTTTAAAGAGAGAGAAAGGGTTAGAACAAGTAATTACAGGTCAGTCAGCCTAACCTCGGTGGTGGGGAAACTATTGGAAAAAACTTTGAGGGACAGGATAAATCTTCGTTTAGAAACACTCAGATTAATCAAGAACAGTCAGCATGGATTTGTTAAGGGAAGGTCGTGTCTGACTAACTTGATTGAATTTTTTGAGGAGATAACAAGGAGGGTCAATGAGGGTAGTGCGTTTGGTATTGTGTATATGGATTTTAGCAAGGCTTTTGATAAAGTCTCACATGGCAGACTGGTCACGAAAGTAAAAACCCATGGGATCTAGTGCAAACTAGCAAGTTGGATCCAAAATTGGCTCAGAGGCAGGAAGCAAAGAGTAATGGTTGATGGGCATTTTTGTGACAGGTAGACTGTTTCCAGTGGGGTTCCGCAGGGCTCAGTACTAGGTCCCTTGCTTTTTGTGGTATATATCAATGATTTGGACTTGAATGTAGGGGGTATGATTAAGAAGTTTGCAGACGATAATAAAATCGGCCATGTGATTGATAATGAAGAAGAAAGTTGTAGACTGCAGGAAGATATCAATGGACTAGTCAGGTGGGCAGAATAGTGGCAAATTTAATTTAATCTGGAGAAGTGTGAGGTAAGCATTTGGGGAGAGCTAATAAGGCAAGGGAATACACATAATGGGCTGGATTTTCGCCGACTTTGCGATCGGTCTTCGTCGTGATTTTACCCTCCGCGGAGTAAACCAACTCGGCCGGATCCTCGGGTACCTCTTTGCAGTGGCGCATTCAAGTACTGTCGGTGAGAGGTGTGCCAACGTGAAATGACGTGCAAAGCTGCAGATTGCATTACTGTTGTACTTTTGGCACTTTCTCGACCCATACACTGTGCCCAGAATACCGACAGGGTCAAACCTGTTGGTGCAGTCCTGCCAGCAGCGGTAAGTATAAAGACCTGCAAAAAGATAAGTTAAAGCTTGTAGTTTTAAATTATTTTTCAGCGATTTAATTAGGTAAGGGTTTTTTGAATGTTTTTTGCAATTCCCCCCCCCCCCACCAACCCCCAAAGGCCTCTCTCACAGCACTACCGGCCCCGGACTAAAGTTGCTGAAACTCACGGTTTGCGCCGCAAATCCTCGTGCAATTCTGAGTTTACCAACGTAAAGGCCAAAAGTTAGGCCTAAAAACAGTAATGTAGTGAAAACAGTAATTTTGGCTAAAACTACCGTTTTCGCCGAAAACCAAAAACCCAGCCCAATAATTAAATAGTAGGACACTGAGAAGTGTAGAGGAACAAAGAGACTTTGGTGTACATGTCCACAGATCCCTGAAGGTAGCAGGCCCGGTAGATAAGGTGGTTAGGAAGGCATACGATAACTTGCCTTTATTAGCCGAGGCATAGAATACAAGAGCAGGGAGATTATGCTTTAACTGTATAAAACACTAGTTAGGCCACAGCTAGAATACTGTGTCCAGTTCTGGTCACCACTTTACAGGAAAGATGTGATTGCACTAGAGAGGGTACAAAGGAGATTTACGAGGATGTTGCCTGGACTGAAGAATATTAGCTGTGAGTAAAGATTGAATAGGCTGGGTTTGTTTTCTTCAGAACAGAGAAGGCTGAGGGGGGACCTGATTGAGGTGTATAAAATTATGAGGGGCCTCCATAGAGTGGATAGAACGTACCTATTTCCCTTAACAGAGGGGTCTGCAACCAGGGGGCATAGATTTAAAGTAATTGGTAGAAGGTTTAGAGGGGATTTGAGGGGAATGGTGGGGATCGAGCACTCACTGCCTGGAAGGGTGGTAGAGGCAGAAACCCTCACCACATTTAAAAAGTACTTGAATGTGCACTTGAAGTGCCGTAACCTACAAGGCTACAGACCAAGAGCTGGATAGTGGGATTAGGCTGAATAGCTCTTTGTCGGCCGGCGCAGATATGATGGGCTGAAATGGCCTCCTTCCGGGCTGTTAATTTCTAGGATTCTATGATTATTCGCATTGAAGCGAGCCACCAACTTTTTCTTAGATTAATGGAAATTTCACCAGGATGTCCTAGAGATGCAGTTGGCCTATGCCATGTTTAATTAAGACAAATATCCTTTTTTTTTAATATAATTGGTCTTATGCTCGATCCTGCTGCAAGACCAATTTTCTCCCAGATGTCTGCTTCCATACCAATTCTACAAGTGAAACAGACTCAGAAATTTTCAGCCATGGAATATACCATTCCTAGTCAGCTTGTGGGGCAGAGTCAGGGAAAATTGCTTTAGGATAATCCAATATACCAGATCCCCTCCCCCGAAGTGTCCATTACCTCTTCTGCTGTGTGCCAGGGGTAATTCTTGATGTGGCACTGAGATCTTTATAGAGGGTAAGCCTTTGAATAGCTTCTATGGAAGGGACGGGAGAACATCAGAAACAAATCATGATCTTTCTATTCAAGTCCCAATTCATTCTAATAGTATCTGTTCATTTTATTGCCCAGATTCACTTTGTTCTATAATTAACTATTCTGGAGGTTCATATCAGAAAGCACACGGTAATGAACTTTCTATTTGCCTCATCAAAGCAGGATTCCATAAGAGTTCTCCATTCATTCTTGGTGGCATGAATGGGGAAAAAAAATGACACATTATACTCAGTTGTCAGGTGTTTTCAGTGACACTTGGCCAAAACCAACATTACAATCACGCATCAGGAAATTCAACAGAAAATATATAGAAATGTAACCGTTGATAAAGTCTAAATAGTCAGACGAAGTGTGGTTCAGCATCTACCTCCACAGCATAATGCATCAATTTCTCAGTTACCTGAGGAGATCTTCCAATTGTGCTGTTGAGGAGGTCAAGGGGAGAGGAGGGGTCACCTGGGTACAATACAGGGATATTGAACAAATGTATAGCTACATTTTATGGACAACTACCGAAAGTTGGACATGGCAGTAGTTCCATTTGACAACATATAGTAAAAAAGTAAGTGAAAGGACACTTACTTTGGATGCAGCAGTCCTTACCTTGCTGTAGCTAATGGCTTTTGCATAAGAACATAAGAATTAGGGACAGGAGTAGGCCATCTAGCCCCTTGAGCCTGCTCTGCCACTCAACAAGATCATGGCTGATCTGGCCGTGGACTCAGCTCCATTTACCCGCCCGGTCCCCATAACCCATAATTCCCTTATTGGTTAAAAATCTACCTATCTGTGATTTGAAAAAATTCAATGAGCTAGCCTCAACTGCTTCCCTGGGCAGAGAATTCCACAGATTCATAACCCTCTGGGAGAAGAAATTCCTTCTCAATTCGGTTTTAAATTGGCTCCCCCGTATTTTGAGGCTGTGCCCCCTAGTTCTAGTCTCCCCGACCAGTGGAAACAACCTCTCTGCCTCTATCTTGTCTATCCCTTTCATTATTTTAAATGTTTCTGTAAGATCACCCCTCATCCTTATGAACTCCAACGTTTAAAGACCCAGTCTACTCAATCTATCATCATAAGGTAACCCCCTCATCTCCGGAATCAGCCTAGTGAATCGTCTCTGTACCCCCTCCAAAGCTAGTATATCCTTCCTTAAGTAAGGTGACCAAAACTGCATGCAGTACTCCAGGTGCGGCCTCACCAATACCCTGTACAGTTGCAGCAGGACCTCCCTGCTTTTGTACTCCATCCCTCTCGCAATGAAGGCCAACATTCCATTCGCCTTCCTGATTATCTGCTGCACCTGCAAACTAACTTTTTGGGATTCATGCCTAAAAGAGTTTCATGCACAAGGACCCCCAGGTCCCTCTGCACCGCAGCATGTTGTAATTTCTCCCCATTCAAATAATATTCCCTTTTACTGTTTTTTTTCCAAGGTGGATGACCTCACATTTTCCGACATTGTATTCCATCTGCCAAACCTTCGCCCATTCGCTTAACCTATCCAAATCTCTTTGCAGCCTCTCTGTGTCCTCTACACAACCCGCTTTCCCACTAATCTTTGTGTCATCTGCAAATTTTGTTACACTACACTCTGTCCCCTCTTCCAGGTCATCTATGTATATTGTAAACAGTTGTTGTCCCAGCACCGATCCCTGTGGCACACCACTAACCACTGATTTCCAACCCGAAAAGGACCCATTTATCCCGATTCTCTGCTTTCTGTTAGCCAGCCAATTCTCTATCCATGCTAATACGTTTCCTTTGACTCCGCATACCTTTATCTTCTGCAGTAACCTTTTGTGTGGCACCTTATCGAATGCCTTTTGAAAATCTAAATACACCACATCCATCGGTACACCTCTATCCACCATGCTTGTTATATCCTCAAAGAATTCCAGTAAATTAGTTAAACATGATTTCCCCTTCATGAATCCATGTTGCGTCTGCTTGATTGCTCTATTCCTATCTAGATGTCCCACTATTTCTTCCTTAATGATAGCTTCAAGCATTTTCCCTTACTACAGATGTTAAACTAACCGGCCTATAGTTACCTGCCTTTTGTCTGCCCCTTTTTAAAACAGAGGCGTTACAATAGCTGCTTTCCAATCTGATGGTACCTCCCCAGAGTGCAGAGAATTTTGGTAGATTATAACGAATGCATCTGCTATAACTTCCGCCATCTCTTTTAATACCAGGGGATTTGTCTACCTTGAGTCCCATTAGCCTGTCCAGCACTACCCCGCTAGTGATAGTGATTGTCTCAAGGTCCTCCCTTCCCACATTCCCGTGACCAGCAAGTTTTGGCATGGTTTTTGTGTCTTCCACTATGAAGGTCCTCCAAATCTCAGCTGCCCATGTCCTAACTCGCATCAAGTCCCGCTCACTTACCCTCCCTGTGCTTGTCGACCTACATTGGCTCCTGGTTAAGCAACGCCTAGATTTCAAAATGCTCATCCTTATTTACCAATCCCTCCATGGTCTTGCCCCTCCCTATCTCTGTAATCTCCTTCAGCCTCACAATCCCCCCCCCCCGCCCCCCACCCCGAGACGTCTGCGCTCCTCAAATTCTGCCCTTTTGAGCATCCCTGATTATAACTGCTCAAACATTGGTGGCCGTGCCTTCAGCTGCCTAGGCCTCAAGCTCTGGAACTTCCTCCCTAAACCTCTCTGCCTCTCTTTCCTCCTTTAAGACACTTCTTAAAGCCTACCTCTTTGACCAAGCTTTTGACTATCTGCTGTAATTCCTTCTTATGTGGCTCGGAGTCAAATGTATTTGTTTTGTCTTGTCTTAAAGCATTCCTGTGAAGCGCCTTGGGATGTTTTATTACGTCAAAGGCGCTATATAAATACAAGTTGTTGTTGTTGGTATGCAAAGCCCAACCAGCTACAGTTAAACATAAAATGGAAGTTAAAGCAGAGGCTTCCAGCATCATTATAATTTTTTAATAGACGACCCGCCTCCTGGCAGTAGATTGGCTGCCTGCTGCCACCGTCCCCCCGTCCCCCCCCTTATCCCGCCTCCGTTCAAACGGGAGGTGGGCGGGTTGGAGGTGAGTTCATGTTGGGATTCACATTTTTAACACTTTAGCTAGCTCCCATGCTCCCAACCCACCTGTTTCTTAGGTTAATATTCAACCCCTTGTCTCAATATTGAGGTTGTCATCCATGACACTGTAGTATTCATATATTTGAAGGTTATAGCAAGGCCATTTATTACACCATAAGTTACCGCCAGAATGGTGATGATTGGGTAATTCCCCTGTCAATCATGCCTGGTGACCGCATTGCTTTAAGCAGGATTAATTTTCCGCACAGCACTTGTATTATGTGACTATCCTCTGCTCACTGCATTTTGCTGGAGAAATAAATTGGGAGGCTAAGTTATAGTTTTGGTCGTGAGTTCGGTTTGCTGTAGTTCATAGAGACGCGATTTAAATAGACTCTGTTTGCTGTTTGCTGAGTAAATAAACTCTGTTTGCTCATTGGCTGACATGGTGGTGCCAATACTCACTTCGGCCATTTATATTGAAATACAATAAAACAATCTCATCTCCGCTCTGACCATTAGCATAACATTGGCTCGGACTGGTGTTCCTTGGGTGAATTCCTCCAAGTATATTTTACTTACCTATGTAAAACCTTGGGCCTAGAAATTTGTTTCACACTATGGCGCAAAATGCGCAGTATCAGATCAGCCACCCGTTAGACGCAGCACCTGATGTTCAGTCCCGTTGCAGTCAATGCAAAACTGATCATTGGCCGTATAACAGGCGGCCAATCCGATACTGCCCATTTTGCGCCAGGGCCCAAGATGAATTTCTAGGCCTGTGTCAGACTTTCTTTTAAGAGCAAGTACATCTCTGGCAAAAGATCGAAACAATTGAGTCCAAGGACCAAATATAAAGGATCATTTATAGAAGGGATCTAGGATCGGCATGTTATACTTTAACCGGAGCCTTGAATTTAAATCCGGCTCAGAGTGATGTGATAAGGATTTCCTCTGTATACTGGCCATAAAGATTGTAAGTGAGGCTGCAGTCTCAAATCTTTTCCTGGAGCACAAACCATAGTCCACAGTACAAAACTGAGGTGAGAAGTGAAAAAAGTTTATATCAGTGCAGTAGGAATCCTCTGCTGAGGTTCAAACTGAAATGGATGAGGATAGATTAGAAAGAGCTTTGAGCTGCATCTGAATGTGGTAATGCAGATAATAACCTGGCTACTGAATGAGTCATATTCAAGGATTACCTCCAAAGTTATGCAAATGAGTGTGTCTGTCTATGAACCTTGCACAATAAAAAGTTCTCTAACTATATGAGTGATGGAAATACATTTTACGATGCCAGAAGAAAAATTTAGGCATCTTATTCTTGAAGACTTAGGTACTATAATATTCTCAGAAACAGTTATGCTTGCGAGGCCTTAATATAAATTCCACTGAATTGAATGAAGCTACTGTTATCACCTTTTTATAGATCTATTTTCATTAGGGGAATATCCTGAGTTCGGCTTAATGAATGTTATCTGACACATGAAGCCTCATGTCAAACCTTAATCCTGAATATCCAATGCTGCATTAAGCCCTGTACCTCCCTTTGACCTTAGCAGACAATACCATTCTTGGTCTTTGCCTCAGCTGAATGGATTGGTGAGTTCCATGTTAATTACTTGCAATCCCATAAAAAACTTTTATCTAGACAACAAGGATCTCTTTGGCAACAACCACCACTTGCTATGATAATGGACATTGCATAGGTTTCAAAGCGAGTGGAAAGTATCATTATGCGAAAATGGATGGGATCCTCTCCATTCAGAAGGTGAAAAACATTTGCATGTCTTCCACGATTAAAAACACACAATTTTTCTGGATGATATGTGGCGCTTTACCCCTGAGTAGGAATGCTTATAACCAGTTTGCAAGCACTGATGGGGAAGCGTTAGGCGTCTCTATTCCAAGCCAAATCTAACAGTGACTGTATTGCCTTCTTATCACCAATTTTTAGAGTGTAGATGCCCTACACGAATCAGAAATCATTCTATCTCTTGGCATCATTTAGACCAACTTTCAACTTTTCATTAAGAATTTTCATAGGATAACTAGAAATCAGTTTTAGGGATAACTCTTTTACACCTTTAACAAGCATTGATAGGCTTTCCAATGGATAAGCTGTTTAAGACCAAGAAAATTTCAGGTACAGATCTCACTCTGTGCTGAGTTAGCTGATCTGAGCTAGACAGGATACATGTTCTACAATTGGTCTTCGCTGTCATGGGTTGGGGAAGAGAACATTGACTAGGGTATGTTCTTTGTGCATGCAGAGACATTAGATGAGGAAAGGTATCAGGCTCTCTGTAGTTGAATAGCTTTCCGGCGCTCCCATGGAAGATTGGCCATTAGTGAGAAATACAAAAGGGCACCTGATATCGATATAGCCATAAGGTATCAATAACTTCGGGGACAAGGGGAAGGGGGAAAATTTAAGGAAAAATGAAACATTAATATCTTAAGTACTTTGCCAAGGGAGACATGCAGTTTATACAGCTGTGCGTTATGTTGCTGGGATTTCAGGGTAGGCTGATTCTTCTGCCTCCTGATGTGGTACTTATGTAAGAGTGCGTCATGATAGATGGAATATATGGAAGAAATCAACTACACACTTGTGGCTGCTGTAAATTTTATTTTTCAAATAATATACTGTACCAAATCAACTTTCCTCTTCTGTTTTTAGATCTTCCATTCAACAATAATTGCACTTGGGATATTCTGGGTATGTTTCTCTATCTCTATAAATAGGCAAATTTATATTTTCTTTTTGATCAATTATTTTGTGGCAATGCTGGGGAATGGGACAATTTTTCCACCTTTGTCTCTTAGCATCAGCATCTAGCACTCTCTGATCCAGGGCTTCCAGTTCCTCTTCATTATTTTTTTTAAACCAAGAAGTTTGTGCATAGTTTTAAATATTTTCTTGTCCATATTTCCTGTGTACTGCCATAAACACAGCCTGTAAAGAATGGAAACATTGTGATTGTTGTACTGCTTTTTTCGCTGAATGAAAAATCACAGTTAATTTAGACTAACATAAAAAAAACACCCTTCAGACCATGTGCCACTCAGTGCTCTTAAGTTGGAGAGCTCCTATCCTCCAAGAGAGGATTGATCCAAGTTTGAGTTGGAGAAGTTGTCCCTGTACAGAACACATTTTAAGAAAGATTTTCCTGGGTGCACACATGAATTGTATAGCCTTTATCTTGGCATCTTGGCCTTTATTGCAAAGGGGATGGAGTATAAAAGTAGGGAAGTCTTGCTACAGCTATACAAGGTATTGGTGAGGCCACACCTGGAATACTGTGTGCAATTTTGGTTTCCATATATATACTTGTTTTGAAAGCAGTTCAGAGAAGGTTCACTAGGTTGATTCTGGGAATGAGGGTGTTGACGTATGAGGAAAGGTTGAGTAAGTTGGGCCGCTACTCATTGGAGTTCAGAAGAATGAAAGGTGATCTTAGCGAAACGTATAAGATTATGAGGGGGCTTGACAAGGTGGATGCAGAGAGGATGTTTCCACTGATGGAGGAGACTAGAACTAGAGGGCATGATCTTAGAATAAGGAACCGCCCATTTAAAACAGAGATGAGGAGGAATTTCTTCTCTCAGAGGGTTGTAAATCTGTGGAATTTGCTGCCTCGGAGAGCTGTGGAAGCTGGGACATTGAATAAATTTAAGACAGAAATAGACAGTTTCTTGAGCGATAAGGGGATAAGAGGTTATGGGGAGTAGGCAGGGAAGTGGAGCGGAGTCCATAATCAGATCAGCCATGATCTTATTGAATGGCGGAGCAGGCTCGAGGGACCATATGGTCTACTCCTGTTCCTATTTCTTATGTTCTTATGTTCTTATGAAACCCTACAATACAACTAAATGGAGAGTACAGCTTCTTCTAGTCTATTTAATAATAGAGTAGCAGTATAATAGCAGTCTCAAGCCAATCCCTAGTGAACACAACTTCCCACAACACTAGCATCTCACAAGAGGGGTCATAAGGTGTGGCAATGCACTGGTGCAGTAGGAGGTGCTCTTCTGCTGTGTGCCAGGGCAGCACTGAGATTTTTATAGAGCGTAATATATATCTTAAATAGATACTGCTGAAACTCATTTCATGCACGATCCCTACAACGGTAGAAAGAGAAAACTTTCAAGGCTGGATTTAAAACCAAGCCCTCGGGGTCAAAAATCATTGCACTAACCCACTGAACCACCTGGTCCCTAATCTCCAAACTGCTTTAAAAATAATTTTTAAAAACCTGTGTGTTTTTTGTGGATAAAGTTTTTAAAAAGTTCTCTCTCCTCCTTTGATCCGAAGGGAAATCAGATGTGGGTGGTCTCATTGCCAAAGTTTGTGTCGAATGCCTCCTACAGCGAAAGAACTGAAGGGAACTGCTTAGGAAATGTTCCTGCAGTGTACAGAAAAGAAAAGCTGTGCAGCGTGAAATCTGTTAAAAGGACAGGAATCTCTGGGATTTTCCTAATTGGCCTTGCTATTTCATCTACGCTGTTTGTAACATTCCTTCATTTCATAAAGAGGGCAATTACGCCGAAACTTTAGAACGTGGTTTTTTATTTCGCTGATAATAATTTTTTGGAGATAACAGGAATAAACAGAATACATTTCAACATTCATACTGGAAAAAAATATTCATACTTATATATATCTCTCAACTAACACACAGATTGAGCTACTTACCTAATGTACAACTGTAATAATTACAACAATCTGTATCATTGCCTTTCTTCAGGGTTGAGATAGGGAGAGAAGGATCCAACTAAATCCTTACTTAGCATACAAAGAAAATCATAAATTCAGAATTGTTTTTACTGATTATGTCACAGCAAATATATAACTTGCTCTAAATGTGCAAGTTGCTACAGCTTCTGTATCCAGGAAGTCCATATTAGTGCAGGCTCCCCAAGTACAGATCCACAGGAAATGTGATGGACAACACAGAAACACAATGTGGAAGGTTTGCATGCTGCACTCTGTTGATTACAGGTATTGAGTACTTTATTCTTCCAATTATGGGAGAAGTCAAGAAGATGTGCAAGAATTCTCCATTTATTGAATTCTTCCAATCCACTCCACAAGCTTTGTGACACAGTTGGATTCCAATACTGGAGACAGAGTGGGTGAAGTAGAAGCGGTGTAAGGTTTTCAGCTGCCTATCAGAGCCTATCACTTGTGGTATTAGAATGTACAACACATAAAGACCATACCCCTTTGATCTAAATGTGGTTTAGTATCTCTACTCCATATTAATCCTATTCATTGGATTAATAGATCAAATAGATCAAAAAGTAGTGCAACCCCCATTGAAACTGGCTATGTTCAGCTAAGCTCAGATGTATAATACTTAGCCAATTACAAACCACTGTGTTTTCAAACATTCTTTCTTAACTCACCATTATGGCCTAATCAGGATCTCCCACCAACAGTGAAGGGAAAAGATCAGCATATGGTAAAAACAGATCTGAGGCATTTTATAACTTCCGGGGGATGTTGTTTGATCCTACCAATTATTACAATAAGAGTCTCACTTTGAAGTGTTTCTTTTATAGCTCCAGATATGATACTTCTTATTATAGCCTCCATCCTCAGAAAACGCTCATAGAGCATTTATGATACAGAGATAGTCTTACCAGCTATTAAAGAGACACATAAAAAAAGTGATCAACTTTATAAACACACAGCAGAATCAAGTAAATGTCATTGAATTGCATCAATACATTTCTTGTGGTCATTGTGTAAAAAGATTCAAAGTTAATTTGGCTTTTCTTTCTTCCCAAATAAGAAAAAGTATTTTTGATCCCTACGTTGCTCCTTTAAGTTAGTTTGCCTGTCAACCAATTCATTGTTTGATATTTTCAGTCAAATATGCAATACTTCTACTACCTAATAGGTTATCTGATCATCTGCAAATACTTGGCGTACAAGGAGCATAGAATTAAATGTTGCAGTGGAATAAACATTTAATAAACCATTTTAAAATGGCAAGGATGTCATATAGGCAAACTTTAAATAATGTAAGAATTAACACACTTCTGAGATGTAAGAGAACAAAGTATGAAATGGGCCCTTTAACCAGGGTGCTCAGGCAAGTCCAAATCCAAGATTTCACCAATGGGACAATTACAGAGCCTTCCCTAATGGTTCCAACTGTAAACTATGGATCTGGGGGAGGAGAGATATGCTAAACCAAATTAAACAATCTTATGGTTATCCTGATGTTGTCTGATTGACAACGCAGATCACAAAATATTTTTATGTTATGGAATCCCTGCTCACAGTGCTGTCTGATTTCTTAGTTTCTCTCAATCCAGATAGTAAAATACAATAGTAAAATTTAGCTTTCCAACAAGGAGCCTCAATTGACAAAATGATAGATTGGACAATTGATTACGGATATCAGTATGTGTGATTCTCAGTCCTCCCAATTTTTTGGTCATTGCAATGAATAAGCAGAAAACTGAGCACATTGACCGTGTGCCCAATCTGCCCTCCTGTCAAGCAAGGTTCCATACTAGGGGGAGAAATTGGATGCATTTGCGCCTCCCAGCTGCTAACGGGGCACAAATGCCTTTGCGACTGGGTGTGGCGCTGACATCGACTCCCGCCATTTTCAGTGAGAGTTTAGCGGCGGCGCTATGTCGTTGTGCCCCGATCTCCTGCGCCCGGAGATCGTGACGTCATTGCATGCACATCGCCCCGGACCCGAAATTCACTTCCGCTCCCTGCAGCAGTGCCAGGCAAAAGCCGCTAAACATTAATGTTAGATGATGTAACAATGTGTAACTCTGGAAAGAGTACAATGCTTAGTTTGAAAATCCTACTGAACAGGAACACAGAATTTGTTTAATTCTAGCTGTTGAAGATGCTACCTTACATATAACACTTTGTATTTGTCTAATTTTAGTAAGTTTATTTGATGGCCTCCACTGTATGCAGAATAGAATCTGCGATATTGAATGCACAACTGTTCTTAAGTCTAAGTCATCTGCTTTTGTCTTCATCAGTTCTGCCCAGAGTTCCATTCACCTGGGAATGAGAAGAGGGTTCTGTTGTGTACTGAATGGATGGGATTGTGAAGCCGAGACACTCCGGTTACATTATATAATTTTTAGTCACATTGGGCCCAAAATTCCCATAGGGGCCTAAGCATAAGTGGGGCTGATCCACGATTGGAAAATGGGCAGGACCTAGTTCTAAAAAGATTTTGCCCCACTTGCATCTTAAGGAGGAATTTCATTTGGGAAGATACATGGGCGATGTGTTTAAGGATTGTGGGGTGTGGGGGGCGATTGCGGAATGTTTCCACGCATTCCTCCCAGTATGTTCTTTGAACACCTCAATGGAACTCATGCTAGCTGAAAGATGACGCAAATCCCACTGAAGCCAGGAAAAACCCTCCAAGCTGTCCACCTGAAGGTAAATGAGCTCCTTGAAAAATGTCCAGATGGCTTCATTGGGAGCTGAAGATGACCTTTAGGTGCCATCGGAGCGGCACGGTATTGCTTGGACTTTGTTGTTAGCAAATCAGACAGTTGCTGCTGATATGTTCTCCCCAGTATGCGAATCAGCCTGTTGTATATGCAATAACTCAATAGACTGAATACTGTAAACTCCGAACAGGTACAAACCTGGCTCTACTTCATTAGGGCCCAAAATGCTTACATTACACGATGGCGGGCCTTTTATACCTGGGCTGCACACACGTGCGCACAGCCCAATGACCTCCAACAGTGGCGCCACCTGATGGCTGGTAAACCCAAGCATACATACATGACAATATCCCCCTTTAAGATATTAGAAACGGTCTTTTTACAAATTGAGACAGTCCGGGGCTTTCCGCTCCAGAGTTGAACGTCTCAGTTCAACTCCAGCCTTGGGCAAGTGTTCTGAGTCTGTTATGACTGGGGGCTGGGTAGCCGATCTGATGGGAGTGACAATGACCACATCAGGGATTGAAAGTCCAGATTCATTGACCATGTCAGTGATTGAAAGTCCAGACTCATTGATGACAGCGGAGTCCTCTGATAACTGAGGGTAGGTTGGTTGGTCACTGATTGTGTCTTCCTCAGACTGCTCCGGTTCATCCGTGTGCCGCAGCTTTATCTGATCGACATGTTTCCTGCATGTTTGCCCATTCTTGAGCTTAACAATAAACACTCTGTTATCCTCCTTGGCCATAACAGTACCGGCGATCCATTTGGGACAATGACCATAATTCAGTACGTATACAGGATCATTGATAGAAATATCGCGTGACACAATAGCGCGATCATGATACCCTTGCTGACTTTGATGTCTGTATTCGACACGATTATTCAAGTCAGAGTGGACGAGAGAGAGCCTGGTCTTGAAACTTCTCTTCATCAATAGTTCAGCAGGGGAGGCCCCGGTAAGCGTGTGGGGTCTTATCCTGTAACTAAGCAAATGCATGACAAGTGAGTTTGCAGTGAACCTTGAGTTACACATTTCATACTCTGCTTGATGGTTTGGACAGCACGCTCTGCTTGTCCATTGGATGTGGGTTTGAATGGTGCTGACCTCACATGTTTGATACCATTGAGTTTCATGAACTCTTGAAACTCCATACTGGTGAAGCAAGATCCGTTGTCGCTTACAACGATGTCAGGCAGACCATGCGTAGCAAACATGACACAAAGGCTCTCAATGGTAGCTGTGGATGTGCTGCATGACATGATTGTACACTCTATCCACTTCGAATAAGCATCCACCATAACTAAGAACATCTTTCCCAGGAAGGGACCTGCAAAGTCGATGTGGATCCCTGGACCATGGTTTAGATGGCCACGACCACAGACACAGCAGCGATTCTGCTGATGTTTTACTAAACTGCATGCAAGTGTTGCACTGATGCACACATGATTCCAGATCAGAGTCAATTCCAAGCCACCATACAGGAGACCTGGCAATGGCTTTCATCATGATAATACCAGCATGCGTGCTATGTAGATCATGCACAAATTTCTCTCTGCCTTTCTTGGGCATAACAACACTATTACCCCACAGTATACAATCTGATTGAATGGATAGTTTGTCTTTGCGACGGATGTAAGGTTTGGTCTCCTTACACATTTGCTTGGGTATGGCAGACCAATCACCATTAAGGATAAAACGTTTCACAACCAATAATATCGGGTCTTAATTTGTTGGGCCGTGACAGGGGTTCCTTCACTTTCAAAAGCATCCATGACTAACAGTAGGTCTGCCGGTTGTGGCGTTTCCACCTCCGGTGTAGGCAACGGCAGACGGCTCAATGCATCGGCACAATTCTCAGTGCCAGGTCTATGGCGAATGATATAATCATAGGCAGATAATGTCAGCGCCCACCTCTGGATGCGGATGATGCATTGGTATTCATACCTTTGTTTTCCGAAAACAATGAAATGAGTGGCTTGTGATCTGTTTCCAGTTCAAATCGAAGATAAAACAGATACTGATGCATCTTTTTAACCCCATACACACAGGCTAATGCTTCTTTTTCTACCATGCTGTAGGCTCTTTCCGACTTTGACAACCTTTTTGAAGCATATGCAACAGGTTGTAGTTTACCCGACTCATTACCTTGTTGGAGCACGCAACCAACTCCATATGACGAAGCATCACAGGCCAATACTAGACTATTACACGGATCATAATGTATCAGCAGCTTGTTAGAGCAAAGCAGATTAGTAGCTTTCTCAAAAGCTCTATCTTGAGATGCACCCCAAACCCAGTTGTTGCCTTTTCTTAGCAGCATGTGCAGTGGCTCTAATAAGGTGCTCAATCTAGGTAAGAAATTACCAAAGTAGTTGAGTAGACCAAGAAACGAATGCAGCTCCGTCACATTCTGAGGCTTGGGTGCATTTTTGATGGTCTTGGTTTTCGAGTCCGTAGGTCTGATACCGTCAGTAGCAATTTTCCTCCCCAGGAATTCGACTTTGAGCATTTCAGTATGAGTTGCACTTTGTCCAGACGATGTAGAACCTCTTCCAGGTTATTCAGATGTTCGGCGGAGTCATGACCTGTGACCAGTTTGTCATCTTGGAACATGACGGTTCTGGGGACGAACTTCAGTAGACTCTCCATGTTCCTTTGAAATATGGCTGCAGCCAAACGAATTCCAAAAGGGCACCTGATGTAGATAAACAGTCCTTTATGAGTGTTGATGCACGCAAGTTTCTTCGACATGTCGACCAGCTCTTGTGTCATGTAGGCCAACTTCAGATCCAATTTTGTGAATGACTTTCCCCCGGCTGGTGTTGCAAACAGGTCATCAGCCTTCAGTAACGGGTATTGATCCTGTTTCGAAACTCGGTTGATTGTAACCTTGTAGTCTCTATAAATCCTGACAGTGCCATCACTTTTCCACAGGAGGCTGGCCCATTCGTTAAATTCAACCGGTGATATGATCCCTTCACGCTGGAGTCTGTCCAGTTCGATTTCGACCTTCTCCCTCATCATGTACGGAGCTGCCCGAGCTTTATGATGGACGGGTCTTGCATCCGAGTCCACGTGGATCTGCACCTTGGCTCCCTTGAAATTGCCGAAGCCTGGTTCAAACAGAGAGCAGAACTTGCTCAGCACTTGAGTACATGGAGTATCCTCCTCCGACAACAACGATCTCATTCCAGTTCCATTTGATTTTTCAATTATATCTGCTTTAAGCTTTTGTCCATGATCATGCATGATTGGGCAATTGTGATGGCGTTGCTCAAATCCAGCGTCTCTGTCACCAGTAGCTTGCGCAGGATCACCTAGTGGTTGATGTCGATTACAAAGAAGTCCCGCAGCATGTCTGCCAATGCAGTTTCGAACTTACACGATCCAGCTAGATGTCTTAGGTCGGCAACGAATTCCGATACATCCTGGCCCTCAGAACGAACGTGCGTATAGAATTGATATCTTGAGATGATCATGCCTTCATCTGGTTTGAGATGGTCACGTACCAGAGCACACAATGTTTCATAGTTCTTGTCCGTTGGACTTAAAGGCGAGAGGAGATTCTTTATGAGTCCATAGATTTTCGGACGGCAAACAGTGAGGAGGACCGCCCGGCACTGAACTGTGTCTGCCTCTTTCTCCATTTTGTTGGCCACGAAGTACTGGTTTAAGCGAGCTACAAAGTCTGCCCAATCTTCTCCCTCCACAAATCGCTCCAGAATTCCAATTGTGCTCATTTTTGCATGGGAAGGTTCTTGTTACCTCGTCGCCAAATGTTGTGTATGTAATAACTCAATAGACTGAATACTGTAAACTCCGAACAAGTACAAACCTGGCTCTACTTTATTTGGGCCCAAAGTGCTTACATTACAAGATGGCTGGCCTTTTATACCTGGGCTGCACACACATGCGCACAGCCCAATGACCTCCAACAGTGGCGCCACCTGGTGGCTAGTAAACCCATTATGTTCTTATTGTGTTCTTACGGCTAAGGGGATCAAGGGCCATGGAGAGAAAGCAGGAAATGGGTACTGAGGGAATGATCAGCCATGAACTCATTGAATGGCGGTGCAGGCTCGAAGGGCCGAATGGCCTACTCCTGCACCTATTTTCTATGTTTCTATGTTTCTATACATTCATGACACAGCCCATCCCTGTAGCATGGGCCATCCCGACCTACGCAAGGACACCACAACAGGTCAGAAGGATAAAAGAGCGAGCACGGGCCCTGGAACATCGTGGGCATACCACTACAACTTCCAAAGCGAGCCGCTCCAAGTGTGCGACGGCTTCATGGAGGGCGACTGGGTGATGTCATCAAAACCCAGGTTGGTGTTTGGAGCGTAGGCAGGAACATTGGTGGGGCCCAGGTACAGCAGAGGAGCAGGAAGGTCAGGGCGGACGAGCAGCGAGAGATTGAGGCAGAAATGCGGCTAATTATCGGGACGGAGGAGCCCTGAGGGATCGTGTCTCAGATTCGGCGAGTGATCATGGCGGAGGTGCGGCAAATGTTTGGTGCGGAGGTGCGGTGAGAGATCGTGGCGGAGGTGCGGCGAATATTTATGTGGTGGAGGAGCAACAAGAGATCGTGGTGGAGGAACGGTGAGAGATTGTGGCTGAGGTGCAGCAAATGGGGGTACGGGGCCCAGAAGAGCCGAGGGCCCAGGGGCAACACGGGCCAGCCCACATTGCGATATGTCTGCGCACTAGATCTGTGCAGGAGAGTAGGTCTCCAGTCATCCTGGTTAACTCTTGTCATTGGAAAAGGCCTAACTCTGTTAAACCTATGTGGTGGCTGATGTGCAACAGTCACCACACATTAAAAAAATTCACGCACAGGCATCTTCCACCCCTGGAGTTAGGACTGGAATATGGGGTCCTTCATTGAAACATCTGCAAACTCATCCCTTTTGGTGTGGAAGCAAGTCATCCTCGTTCGAGAGACCGCCTATGATGACGATGTAGCTTCGGATGGGATTTAGTGACTCCTAACTTGGGTGGACTCACAGCCTGTTCTGCTACACGTCAATATTTGCTGCATCCATTTCACCAATTGTGAAGTGCCTTTCAATATGTGATAGAGGAAATGCAAAATTCAGATCATAGAATCATTAACATTTACAGCATGAATGGAGGCCATTTCGGCTCATCGTGTCCGAGCTGGGCGAGCAAGAGCGATCCAGTCTAACCCCACTTTCCAGTTCTGGATCCATAGCCTTGGTAGGTTATGGCACTTCAACTACATATCCAGTACTTTTTAAATGTGGTGAAGGTTTCTGCCTCGATCACCCTTTCAGGCAGTGAATTCCAGACCACCTCCATCCACTGGGTGAAACAATTCTGTTATGTCTTGAATAAAGAATCTGACCAGATACTGTAAGCTTAAAGTAATGTGTGACCGTAATCCTTTAATACAGGTCTCCAGAGTGCCTCTCCAGCCTTGGAGGCCTCCTTATGTACAGGTGCTCCCAAGGGATTGTGGGATCCCTTGGGACTCCAGGAGATGAGTCCTCTGGTGGTTAAACAAGGTATTTACAGGTTTACATATATAACAATACTCCCCCCCCAAAGTCAATAGTGTAACTATTTACAATGTGAGTCGATCTGGGACCTGCCTTTTACTGGTTGATCGTCTCGGTGCAAATGCTGGTTTTGGCGAGTCGTTTATTGGGCCCTCGCTAGGCTGCTGCGCAGCTGGCCTTGCAGGGCTGCTGGGTGTGGTAAGTCCTGCTGGGCTGCTGCTTTGTGGTCAACCGCTGGGTCGATTGCCACTTGTGTGTGTGTTGGGGGGTCGAAAAAGGTAGAGTCTATTATGGGTTGTTCTGGATAGTCCGTGAGTCTGAGTTTGGTTTGGTCCAAGTGTTTTCTGCAGGTGAGTCCATTTGAAAGTTTGACCAGAAACACCCTACTCCCCTCTTTGGCCACGATAGTGCCGGGAAGCCACTTGGGACCTTGTCCATAGTTCAACACAAATACAAGATCATTAATCTCGATTTCGCGTGACACATTTGCGCGATCATGATATGTATTCTGTTGAAGCCAACTGCTCTCTACCTGTTTATGTAGATCAGGGTGGACTAACGAGAGCCTTGTCTTAAGTGCCCTTTTCATGAGCAGTTCAACGGGGGGAGCCCCAGTGAGCGAGTGGGGTCTTGTGCGGTAACTAAGCAGGACTGGAGATAAGCGAGTCTGCAGTGAGCCTTCAGTTACCCTCTTCAAGCTTTGCTTGGTTGTTTGTACTGCTTGCTCTGCCTCACCATTGGACGCTGGTTTAAACGGGGCAGATGTGACATGTTTGATCCCATTGCGGGTCATGAGCTCTTTGAACCCGGCACTGGTGAAGCACGGCACATTGTCACTCACAAGGATATCAGGCAGACCGTGCGTGGCAAACATGGCCTGCAGGCTTTCAATGGTGGCAGTGGACGCACTTGCCGACATTATCTCCATTTGGAGTACGCGTCGACAACCAACAGGGACATTTTTCCCAAGAATGGGCCTGCATAGTCGACGATTGCCTCCGTCTTCGAATCGGTGGGCCTGATGCCGTCCGCCACGATTCTTCTCCCCAGGAACTCCACTTCAGGCGCCTGGAAAACGCACTTCGAACGTTTTAACCTGAGCCCCACACGATTAAGCCGACTAAGAACCTCCTCCAGGTTCTGCAGGTGCTCGACGGTGTCCCGACCTGTAACCAAGATGTCATCCTGGAAGGACTGACTTCAGCAAGCTTTCCATGTTCCTCTGGAATATCGTTGCGGCTGATCGAATCCCACACGGACATCTGTTGTAAATGAAGAGACCTTTGTGTGTGTTGATGCAGGTGAGGCCCTTCGATGATTCCTCCAGCTCCTGCGTCATGTAGGCCGAGGTCAAGTCCAGCTTCGTGAACATTTTTCCTCCCGCCAGCGTCACGAATAGGTCGTTTGCCTTTTGTAACGGGTATTGATCCTGCAGGGAGAAACGATTGATAGTTACTTTGTAATCACCACAGATTCTGACGGTGCCATCTTCCTTGAGGACTGGAGCAATCGGACTGGCCCACTCGTTGAATTCGATCGGCGAAATTATGCTCTCTCGTTGCAGCCGGTCCAGTTCGATCTCCACCCTCTCGCTCATCTTGTACGGTACTGCTCTCGTCTTGTGATGGATGGGTCGCACCCCTGGAATCAAGTGGATCTGGACTTTTGCTCGTTGGAACTTCCCGATGCCCAGTTCGAACAGTGAGGGGAATTTATTTAGGAACTGGGCACATGAAGTGTTGTCGACGGACAAGAGCGCTCGGACGGCTTCCCAGTTCCAGCGTATCTTTCCCAGCCAGCTCCTGCCGAACAGTGTGGGGCCATCATCCGGTACCACCCAAAGTGGTAAATTATGCACCACACCATCGTAGGAGACCTTTACGGTAGCACTATTGATTACGGGAATCAGTTCCTTTGTGTACGTTCTCAGTTTAGTACAAATGGGAGTCAGGACTGGCCATGAGGCCTTGCTGCACCACAATTTATCAAAAGTCTTTTTGCTCATTATGGACTGGCTCGTGTCCAGCTCCATTGACACCGGGAGTCCATTTAATTCAAACTTCAGCATTATCAGGGGACACTTTGTGGTAAATGTGTGCACCCCATATACCTCTCCCTCCTCAGCCTGAGGCTCTGGTTCGTCGTGATCCACCGTGGATATGTCCTCCTCTGCAACATGTCGGTTTTCAGGATAAGCAGGGTTTGCAGCTCGCCTGCACATACGTTGGAGGTGTCCCATTGTTCCACAGCCCTTGCAAACATATCCTTTGAAGCGGCATGAATGAAAACGATGATCACGTCTGCAGCGTCAATAAGGTGTTAATGGCCTTGCATTCACTACCCTTGATGGTGGACTCTGAGACATCTGTGGACATGCAGCTGCAGGCATGTGAATCCTGCCCTGTAAGTTACAATTCGAAAACAACATCACCTAGTTCATAGTACTTGGCTCAAACAACGACTGGAAGTTGCTCAGAACCTGGGCATATGAGGCGTCGTTGACGGACGAAAACGTCGGATGTCGTCCCAGTTCAAGCAGATTTTTTCCAGCCAGCTTCTGCCGAACAATGTGGAGCCATCTCCTGGTACAATCCATAGTGAGAGTTCGTGCACCGCTCCATCATAGGAGACTTTTACTGCTGCGCTGCCAATTACAGGGATCAGATTTTTAGTGTAAGTTCTTAGCTTGGTATGAATGGGGCTAAGCTTGGGCCTGTGTGCCTTGTTGCACCACAGCCTGTCGAAGGCCTTTTTGCTCATGATAGACTGACTCGCACCCGTGTCCAGTTCCGTGGATACTGGAATTCCGTCCAGTTTGACTTTTATCATGATCGGTGGACATTTCGTAGTGAAGGTGTGTACCCTGTACACTTCTGCCTCCTCATTTCGATCCTCCTCTGCAACGTGGTGGTTTGCAGCCCATCTGCATATTTGCTGGAGGTGTCCCATTGTTCCACAGTCTTTGCACGTATAGTGTTTGAAGCTGCTTTGATGGGCTCGATGATCACCTCCGCAGCGCCAACAAGGTGTTAACTGCCTCGCATTAACGTTTGATGGCGAACTCTGGGTCGTCTGAGGTCGTGCAGCTGTAGGCGTGTACGTTCTGCCATATGCATTCCTGCCTGAAAACGACATTACTTTGTGTACAGTACTTAGCGAAGCCTCTTTATACTGCGAAATTTGTTTGGTGTTATCGCTGGTGGACATAAATGCCTGGGCTATCATTATGGCTTTGCTCAGGTTCGGTATTTCAACAATCAATAGTTTGCGAAGGATAACCTCATGGCCAATGCCAAGCACAAAGAAGTCTCTGAGCATTTGCTGAAGGAATCCATCGAATTCGCAATGCCCTGCAAGGTGCCTTAGTACGGCGACGTAGCTCACCACTTCCTGGCCTTCAGAGCGTTGACATGTGTAAAATCAATACCATACCATCAGAATGCTTTCCTTCGGATTTAGGTGCTCCCGGACCAGCGTACACAGTTCTTCATACGATTTGGTTGTTGATTTCACCGGAACTAGAAGATTCTTCATGAAGCCATAGGTTGTTGCCCCACAGACGGTAAGGAGGATCGCCCTTCGTTTGGCAGCGTTCTCGTCCCCTTCCAGCTTGTTGGCCACGAAGTATTGATTGAGTCACTCCATGAAGGCCTCCCAATCGTCCCCTCTGAGAATTTCTTCAGGATACCAACAGTTCTCTGCATCTTTGAGTGATTGTTTGTTATCTCGTTGCCAGTTGTTATGCTCATAATAAAGTAATGTAATTGAGTACTGTAGACATGAGTAAGTGTGACCTTAGCTCCTTTATTCAAACTCTAGAGTGCTGGTACAACATGGGAGGTCTGCTTATATACAGTGCTCCCAAGGGATGCTGGGATCCCTTGGGACTCCAACAGGTATGCCCTCTGGTGGCGGTATGATACAGGTTACCTAGGGTTGCATACATAACAGTCTCCTCTCAGCCTCCTCTGTTCTGAAGGAAACAAACCCAGCCTATCCAATCTTTCCTCATAGCTAAAATTCTCCAGTCCAGGCAACATCCTCATAAATCTCCTCTATACCCTCTCTCGTGCAATCACATCTTTCCTGTAATGTGGTGACGAGAACTGCACGTAGTACTCTAGGTGCGGCCTAACTACTGTTTTATACAGTTCAAGCATAACTTCCCTGGTTTTGTATTCTATGGCTCGGATAATAAAGGCAAGTATTCCATATGCCTTCTTAACCATCTTATCTACCTAACCTGCTACCTTCAGGAATCTGTGGACATGCACTCCAAGGTCCTTTTGTTCCTCTACACTGGGTGTCCTATAATTTAATGTTTATTCCCTTGTCTTGTTAGCCCTCCCCAAATGCATTACCACACACTTCTCAGGATTGAATTCCAGTTGCCACTGTTCTGCCTGCCTGGCCAGTTCATTGATTTCTTCCTGCAGTCGACACCTTTCTTCTTCATTATCAACCACACAGCCAATTTTTGTATCATCTACAAACTTCTTAAATCATACCCCTTACATTGAAGTCTAAATCATTGATATATACCACAAAAAGCAAGGGACCAAGTGCTGAGCCCTGCGGAACCCCACTGGAAACAGTCTTCCCGTCACAAAAACATCCATCAACTATTACCCTTTACTTCCTGCCTCTGAGCCAATTTAGGATCCAACTTGCCACTTTGCCTTTTACTTCTGTGACCAGTCTGCCAAGTGGGACCTTATCAAGAGCCTTGCTAAAATCCATATACACTACATCAAACACACTGCCCTCATTGACCCGCCTTGTTACCTCCTCAAAAAATGTGATTAAATTAGTCAGACATGACCTTCGCTTAACAAATCCATGCTGACTATCCTTGATTCATCCATCTCTTTCTAAATGAAGATTTATCCTGTCTCTCAGAATTTTTTCCAATAATTTCCCCACCACCAAGGTTAGGCTTACTGGCCTGTAATTACTCATTCTATCCCTTTCTCCATTTTTAAACAAGGATATAATGTTAGCAGTCCTACAGTACCACACCTGTAGCCAGAGAGGATTGGAAAATGGTGGTCAGAGCCTCTGCTATTTCCTCTTTTGCTTCTCTTAACAGCCTGGGATACATTTCATCTAGACCTGGGGGATTTATCTACTTTCAAGGCTGCTAAACCCCTTAGTACTTCCTCTTTCATGATGTTTATTTTATCTAATACTTCACCAATCCTCCTCTGATTGCAATGTCTGCATTGCCCCTTTTTTTTGTTAAAACAGACACAAACTATTCATTAAGAACCATACCCACATCTTCCACCTCTACACACAGATTACCTTTATGGTCTCTAATAGGCTTGATTCTTTCTTTAGTTATTCTCTTGCTCTTACTGTGTTTATAAAACATCTTTGGGTTTTCCTTGATTTTACTTGCTAACATTTTTTTTCATGCTCTCTCTTTGCTTTCCTAATTTCCTTTTTAATTTCACCCCTGCACTTTCTATATTCCTCTCGGGTTTCTGCAGTATTAAGCCCTTGGTATCTGTCATAAGCCTCCCTTTTTTTCTTTATCCTACCCTGTGTGGCCTTTGACATCCAGGAGGCTCTAGATTTGTTAGACCCACCCTTTTTCTTTAAGGGGACATACTTGTTCTGAACCCTCAGGATCTCCACCTTGAATGCCTCCAACTGCTCTGACACTCATTTACCTTCAGTCCACTTTGGCTAATTCACATCTTAGCTTAGTAAAATTGGCTTTCCCCCAATTGACAACTTTTATTCCTGGTCTATCTTTGTCCTTTTCCATAACTACCCTAAGTCTAACTGAATTATGATCACTAGCACCAAAATGCTCTCCCACTGATGCCCCTTTCACCTGCCCAGCTTCATTCCCTAAAACTAACTCCAGAGCCACCCACAACCTTGTTGGGCTTGCTACATACTGGCTAAAAAAGTTCTCCTGAATGCATTTTAGGAATTCTGCACCCTCTATACCTTTCACACTAATTCTGTTTGTTAATATTGCGCTGTTGAAATCCCCTACTATTACAAACCTATCGTTTTTGCACTTCTCAGAAATTTCCCTACATATTAGTTCTCCCATCTCCCTTTGATTGTTTGGAGGTCTATATTACACTCCCAGCAGTGTGATCGCCTCTTTTTTGTTCTTCAATTCAATCCACATGGCCTCATTTGATGATCCTTCTAACATATCAGCCCTCCTCACAGCTGTAATTGTTTCTTTAATCAATAATGCGACCCTCCCTCCTTTTTTATCCCCGTCTCTATCCTGTCTGAAAACCCCGTAACCAGGAATGTTGAGCTGCCATACCTGCCCTTCTTTCAGCTATGTCTCAGTAATAGCTATATCATACTCCCAAGTGTCTATCTGTGCTCTCAGCTCATCTGCCTTATTCCCTTGGCTCCTTGCATTGAAGTATATACCATTTAGCACTGCCAAACTCCCTTGTTGTCCATGTTCTAGCCTTTGTTTCCTCTGCCTTCCAAAGTCATTTTCTAATTTTCTGCTTTCCTATTCCAGCTTTGCTTCTTTCCCTTATGAATCTACTCTCAGATTCCCATCACCCTGCCAAGCTAATTTAAATCCCTCCCGCAACGATATTGGTCCCAGCTCTGTTGAGGTGTAACCCATCTGGCTTGTATCCATCCCACATCCCGGAGAAATGGTCCTAATGCCTCAGGAATCTAAAGCCCTCCTTCCTGCACCATTTCTCCACCCACGCATTCATCTGCTCTATCCTTCTATTTCTGTACTCACCAGTACGTAGCAGTTTACTACCTTTGAGGTCCTGCTCTTTAATGTCTCTCCTAGCTCCCTGAAATCTGCCTGCAGGACCTTATCCCTCTTTCTACCGATGTCATTGGTACAGACATGACCTCTGACTGTTCACCCTCTCACCCCAGAATATCTTGCAGCCGCTCGGTGACTTCCTTGAACCTGGTACCAGGGAGGCAACATACCATCCTGGAGTCATGTCTGCAGCCACAGAAACGTCTGTCTGCTCCCCTAACTATCGAATCCCCTATGACTATTGCTCTCCCACTCTTCTTCCTTCCCCGCTGTGCAGCTAAGCTACCTGTGGTGCTGTGGACTTGACTCTAGCTGCACTCCCCAGAGGAACCATTGCCTCCACCAGTACTCGTAACAGAATACTTGTTGGAGAGCGAGATGCACTCAGGGGACTCCTGCCCGACCTGCCATGTCCTCCTCTTCTGCCTGGCTGTCACCCATTCCCTCTCTGCCCACTCTTAAGTTGACCACCTCTAGAAATGTGCTAACCACGAAGTTCACAGCCTTGTGAATGCATGGCATTGACTCCAAGCTACGAACCACCCGAGCTGCCGCAGCTGGCGACACTTTCTGCACAGATGGTCGTTCAGGCCGCGAGAGGCGTTCAGGACTTCCCATATGGCACAGAATGTGCAGTCCACGTGAATGAGCTGCCCTGCCATGCCTCTATTTAATATACCATGAACTTAGCAGAAATAAACTTAAAACAAAAAAAAACACTCACCAGCCACTCACCAATCAGCCCCTTCCCTTGAAATGAATGATCCCAGATGATTCAGATTCACATAATGCTGTTAACAAGTTTGACTATGGCATCAATTACGGTTGGTGTGTGGAGAACACTGGAGGAAATAGTGTGGGTTTAGTGCTGTGTTTGTGTGCCTCTTATTCATTGTGTTCTGTTTTGCTATGGCAGCACTATTCTTGGAGAATTCTGTTTTTATGTACCTTGTGCAGTACTTTGATAGTCTTGCAGTATCATAAATATATACAATTTCAAAGTAGTATGAAGGAAAGTTGAATCTAATATGTTATCTGATAAGTTTATATATCAAAACAAATGGTACAATAAGTGAAAAACCATCACAACATAAACAGTATTTATATTTTTTCATATCATAAAAAAATCTTGTTTCATACTTATTTTTAGGCCTGTGACCTGCAATAGCAAAATACTTTAATCATAAAACATTACATTTCAGCTTCTGATGAATTCTAATACATCGAAGAAATATATAAAAATGATATAATCCAGTTACAGAAATCTGTCCAGAAAGCCAGAAATAGCCAGGTCTCCTGTGCATGTTGCACAATAATGCACTGCTCTTGTTATGATGTATTTTTTAATCTAAAGTACCGTTTTTCCACCCAGTGGTTTCATAGCACTTCCTGTGACTGGATCTTGTTTCCAAGAAACTAGAAGCTAATGTTTCACATTGCTTGTGCTTGCAGGAACAGCATAGAAACATAGAAACAGAGAAAATAGGTGCAGGAGTAGGCCATTCGGCCCTTCGAGCCTGCACCACCATTCAATAAGATCATGGCTGATCATTCCCTCAGTACCCCTTTCCTGCTTTCTCTCTATATCCCTTGATCCCCTTAGCCGTAAAGGCCATATCTAACTCCCTCTTGAATATATCCAATGAACTGGCATCAACAACTCTCTGCAGCACGGAATTCCACAGGTTAACAACTCTCTGAGTGAAGAAGTTTCTCCTCATCTCAGTCCTAAATGGCCTACCCCTTATCCTAAGACTGTGTCCCCTTGTCTGAATTTCTCCAACATCGGGAACATTCTACCTGCATCTAACCTGTTACGTCCCGTCAGAATTTTGTATGTTTCTATGAGATCCCCTCTCATGCTTCTAAACTCCAATGTATAAAGGCCCAGTTGATCCAGTCTCTCCTCATATGTCAGTCCAGCCATCCCAGGAGTCAGTCTGGTGAACCTTCGCTGCACTCCCTCAATAGCAAGAATGTCCTTCCTTAGATTAGGAAACCAAAACTGAACACAATATTCCAGGTGAGGCCTCACCAAGGCCCTGTACAACTGCAGTAAGACCTCCCTGCTCCTATACTCAAATCCCCTAGCTATGAAGGCCAATATACTATTTGCCTTCTTCACCACCTGCTGTACCTGTATGCCAACTTTCAATGACTGATGAACCATGACACCCAGGTCTCGTTGCACCTCCCCTTTTCCTAATCTGCCGCCATTCAGATAATATTCTATCTTCACGTTTTTGCCACCAAAGTGGATAACCTCATATTTATCCACATTATACTGCACCTGCCATGCATTTGCCCATTCACCTAACCTGTCCAAGTTACCCTGCAGCCTCTGAGCGTCCCCCTCACAGCTCACACCGCCACCCAGTTTAGTGTCATCTGCAAACTTGGAGATATTACACTCAATTCCTTCATCCAAATCTTTGATGTATATTGTAAAGAGCTGGGGTCCCAGCACTGAGCCCTGCGGCACTCCACTAGTCACTGCCTGCCATTTTGAAAAGGACCCGTTTATCCCGACTCTCTGCTTCCTGTCTGCCAACCAGTTCTCTATCCATGCCAGTATATTACCCCCAGTATCACGTGCTTTGATTTTGCACACCAATCTCTTGTGTGGGACCTTGTCAAAAGCCTTTTGAAAGTCCAAATACACCACATCCACTGGTTCTCCCTTGTCCACTCTACTAGTTACATCCTCAAAAAATTCCAGAAGATTTGTCAAGCATGATTTCCCCTTCACAAATCCATGCTGACTTGGATCGATCCTGACACTGCTTTCCAGATGTGCTGCTATTTCATCTTTAATAATTGATTCCAACATTTTCCCCACTACTGATGTCAGGCTAACCGGTCTATAATTACCCGCTTTCTCTCTCCCTCCCTTTTAAAAAAGTGGTGTTACATTAGCTACCCTCCAGTCCACAGGAACCGATCCAGAGTAGATATACTGTTGGAAAATGATCACCAATGCATCCACAATTTCTAGGGCCACTTCCTTAAGTCTCTGGGATGCAGACTATCAGGCCCCAGAGATTTATCGGCCCTCAATCCCATCAATTTCCCTAACACAATTTCCCGCCTAATAAGGATATCCTTCAGTTCCTCCTTCTCACTAGACCCTCGGTCCCCCAGTACTTCCGGAAGGTTATTTGTGTCTTCTTTCTTGAAGACAGAACAAAAGTATTTGTTCAACTGGTCTGCCATTTCTTTGTTCCCCATTATAAATTCACCTGAATCCGCCTGCAAGGGACCTACATTTGTCTTCACTCATCTTTTCTCTTCACATAGCTATCGAAGCTTTTGCAGTCAGTTTTTATGTTCCCGGCAACCTTCTTTTCGTATTCTATTTTCCCCCTCTTAATTAAACCCTTTGTCCTCCTCTGCTGGATTCTAAATTTCTCCCAGTCCTCAGGTTTGTTGCTTTTTCTAGCCAATTTATATGCCTCTTCCTTAATTTATATGCCACTACCCTTAATATCCCTTGTTAGCCACGGTTGAGCCACCTTCCCAGTTTAATTTTTACTCCAAACAGGGATGTACAATTGCTGAAGTTCATCCATGTGATCTTTAAATGTTTGCCATTGCCTATCCACCGTCAACCCTTTAACTATCATTTGCTAGTCTATCCTAGTCAATTCACGCCTCAAACTATCAAAGTTACCTTTCCTTAAGTTCAGGACCCTAGTTTCTGAATTAACTGTGTCACTCTCCATCTTAATAAAGAATTCTACCATGTTATGGTCACTCTTCCCCAAGGGGTCTCGCACAACAAGATTTCTAATTAGTCCTTTCTCATTACACATCACCCAGTCTAGGATGACCAGCTCCCTAGTTGGTTCCTCGGCATATTGGTCGAGAAAACCATCCCTAATACACTCCAGGAAATCCTCCTCCTCCGCATTGCTACCAGTTTGGTTAGCCCAATCAATTTGTAGATTAAAGTCACCCATGATAACTGCTGTACCTTTATTGCATACATCCCTAATTTCTTGTTTGATGCTGTCCCCAACCTTACTACAATTGTTTGGTGGTCTGTACACAACTCCCACTAGCGTTTTCTGCCCCTTAATATTCCGCAGCTCCACCCATACCGATTCCATATCATCCAAGCTAATGTTCTTTCTTACTATTGCATTAATTTCCTCTTTAACCAGCAATGCCACCCTGCCTCCTTTTCCTTTCTGTCTATCCTTCCTAAATGTTGAATACCCTTGGATGTTGAGTTCCCAGCCTTGGTCACCCTGGAGCCATGTCTCCGTGATGCCAATTACATCATACCCATTAACTGTTATCTGCACAGTTAATTCATCCACCTTATTACAAATACTCTTCGCATTGAGGCACAGAGCCTTCAGGCTTGTCTTTCTAACACACTTTGCCCCTTTCGAATGTTGCTGTAATGTGGCGCTTTTTACTTTTTGCCTTAGGTTTCTCTGCCCTCCACTTTTACTTTTCTTCTTTCTATCTTTTGCTTCTGCCCCCATTCTACTTCCCTCTGTCTCCCTGCATAGGTTCCCATCCCCCTGCTATATTAGTTTAACTCCTCCCTAACAGCACTAGCAAACATTCCCCCTAGGACATTGGTTCCAGTCCTGCCCAGGTGCAGATCGTCCGGTTTGTACTGGTCCCACCTCCCCCAGAACCGGTTCCAATGTCCTAGGAATTTGAATCCCTCCCCTCTGCACCACTCCTCAAGCCACGTATTCATCTGCGCTATCCTGCGATTCCTACTCTGACTAGCACGTGGCACTGGTAGCAATCCTGAGATTACTACTTTTGAGGTCCTACTTTTTAATTTAGCCCCTAGCTCCCTAAATTCGTCTCGTAGGACCTCATCCCGTTTTTTACCTATATCGTTGGTATCTATATGCACCACGACAACTGGCTGTTCACCTTCCCTTTTCAGAATGCCCTGCACCCGGTCCGAGACATCCTTGACCCTTGCACCAGGGAGGCAACATACCATCCTGGAGTCTTGGTTGCGGCTGCACAAACGTCTATCTATTCCCCTTACAATTGAATCCCCTATCACTATAGCTCTCCCACTCTTTGTCCTGCCCTCTTGTGCAGTAGAGCCATCCACGGTGCCATGAATTTGGCTGCATGACTCATGGATCTAACGATTAACACAATCGCAATTGTTTGCTGAAATATATAGTGCCTCCTATATTCTGAATTTGCTCTGAAATGATGGAAATACAAGATCACAGTGGCTCAAACTAACTACAGTATTTAGTTCCAAATTTAAAAACACAATGAAGCACAAGAAACAGGCAAACATTACAGAAAGTTATTTTTGTCCAACACTCAAGATTGGGGCTACAGGTACAATGTCCCAAATCTGGAATTCCGAAAACTGGACATTTTTGAGATAGCCAAGATGGCTACATTGGACGGCGAGGGATGAGGAAACCAGTAAAAAGAACAGCACCGGGGGGCCGCAGGCAGTGAGAATCGGTGGGAGGAGAGGAGCGGAGGATTGGCAGGAGGCGAAGCATGGAGAAGCGGCAGAAATCGGCGGGTGGCGAGGAGCGCCAACAGCAAGGTCCAAAATCTGGGAAAACCCAAAATCCGGCACGGATTCTATCCCGAGGTTGCCGGATTTCGGACTATTGATTTTCTTGTCTGAAATCCGGCAAAAAACAAAAACTGGCACAGACTTGGTCCCGACATTTCCGGATTTCAGACGTTGTACCCTCTGCAGTAAATATTAATTTGGGTTCAGCATCACTGGCCACTCTTGTAAGTGGACCTCACTTCAACTACAAACTGGAGTGCACCTTCACTGCCCAATATTCAGTATGAATGTGTGACCCAAGGATCATAACAAGACCACCCCTCATTGTACATATTGAATACTGTGATCTCATATGTGCCACCATACACATTTCTCCTATCTTTTGGAAGGTGGTCTGATAAGCATACTAGTGAGATGAGGCCAATTGTAAACTAATTTATTCTTACAGAACATGAATGGCACAAATGTCATTTTCCAGTGAGGATCAATCAATCCTAATGGTTCTCTTTCAGAAACGCACTGAACTTTCCTCCTGGTGCCCTCATTTGCCATGCACGGCAGCTTTGTAGCATGAATGCTACTTCTGATCGGGACAGAAATTCAGTGCTTGTGCAGCAGCCAGTTATGGGGAAACAGCTGTTTTTTTCTGCAGGAGTGTGAGATGTCTCAAGGAGCAGCAGCATCTGGGAAAACCTCTGCAAAAAATCAAGCACCATCTTTACTTCAAACCACTCCTGTCAACTCACATTGCCTGCCACAAGGGCTTCTACTCGTCTTCAAAGACACTTAATTTAAAGGGACAGTGCATCTTCAACTCTCACCCTAGAATGCATGGGCTCATATGAGGGATATGTACATGCCACTCTCATGCATTTAACAATGTCTCTTCCAAAGGAAAAGGTGCCCCATAGCTCGCATCAGAGAATTTAAATTGGGGGAGGAGCACCAACACAGTCGACTTGAACAGGAGGTTCTGGAAATCATAGGCAATCAGGAAAGGTTGTAGGAGATGGCAATTGGGAGTAATATCGGACGGGGTGCAAAATCAGTCTTACACCCAATCCCATGGGTTACCCACCTGATGGGTTAAGTTAAAATTACCCCCAAGAAGCATCTTTCTCCTGTTACCTCTTAGTTATAAACATCTTCTTTTGAATAACAAGCCACATTATCTCTCAGATTAACTTTCTGAATAGCAAAAACTTCTAGTTTTCAATCACAAATTCTCTTTAATCTCAGCATTGCATATGAAAGGAACAAAACTAGTTCATCATTTAACAAAAATGTTATTCCCCATAAATGAAGTACAATGTTACAAAAGTACAGCATGAAATGAACTCTTATTAGAATAGAGTGATGAACATATTCACTTTCGAATGCTGACACAGAACTCCAGCTGGGACGTTCACTTGTTTACTCAGCTGCAACAGCCCACAATCACATGTTCTCAATTATTCCCTCTCATGCTATGCATAAATGCACACTTCACACCGTCTTCTTAATTAAACACCAGATCAAAGGCTAAACTAGATGCACTGGAGTTGGTTGGCAACTTAAATCCAGGACATAATGCATTTTGATTCTGGATACACAAGATTTTTCAAAAATACATACAACCATAACAGGACAAAATGTATATATTTGGCACAACAAGAATACAAGTTCCATTGGGTGGTTATTCAGCTATACAGGAGTTGTAAATTCTACTGTAACATTATTTGGCTGCAAATAAGAATACATTTTCTAGTCCTGGCACTTCAGTGCCAAGACTGGGGGTACTAGTGTAGTGCTAACAAGTGGAGTGGTTTAAATCACCTCCCCACCCTCCCACCATTAAATATAGAAATGGGCTGCTTTAGGCGGTTAGTCATGGAAGAAAAAAATAATTACTGCCCAGTCCGCCTCCAGACAAGTGGTCTATGTGGTCTCCTGGACTATTTCAAATCGCCTTAGGGGGTCGGAGAGGAATTTCCCAGGTTTTGTCCCCCCTCTACCCATCCCCCAATTGGCCCCAATTTTTGCTGTGTTTTTGCCTCTCCCAGGAGATGACATGACTGAAGGTGGACGGGTGGGCATGTATGGTGATGAGTATGGGTGCCTAATCGTGATGCTCCAGGCATTGCAGTTGTGTTGGGCAGGCTCGATCAACAAACTGGTCTTTTCCTGCCCATCGATTTTGTGTGTTCATATGATTGTATTACAGCTTTGCAACAGACTCCATTCCAACTATTGTTCTATTGGTTATCAGCTTTGTGTTTTGTATTTCTGCACAGTAGCTGAGGATGTTATTATAGATTTTATTTATTTGTATTTTCCCGCTCACTTTAGTCCCTTTCCTCAAGATTTGCTCATGCGAGGGTTTGGTTCCACTGGTATAAACTGCTCCCTAGTAGGGAAAGTGTCAGACATATCTGTGGGGTGCAAAGCACCTCAACTGGCTCAAGCTTCCCGCTCATTAAAAAGCAACCAATGATTAAACACTTAAACGATCACAAAGCTACACAATGAATTTCATTAACTCTCTCAAAATTCCCATATACAAAAAGGACCAGTAACATCCCTTAAAAATAGGAAAATAAATCCTTTGCAGTTTTTCATTCCCCTCTCAGTTGTCTTCCCTCACCTCAGTATTTTAGGGATTCTTGGCAGGGAAATATTAATTCCCACACCTCCTCCTATTTGCGCCTGTTCCCTATCATCTCACCCTGTGACATACTGTCAAAGGAACAGGAGTAGGCCATTCAGCAACTCGAGCCTATTCCACTATTCATAACTAAACTGTAGCCCAACTCCATTTACCCACTTTTGCTCTTTATCCCTTCACATTCTCACGTAACAAAAATCTATCAATCTCAGTCTTGAAAATGTTCACCTTTGAAGAGCTTTGGGATGTTTTATGACATCAAAGGCACTGCACAAGTGCAAGTTGTTGCTATTGATTCAGTGATTTTACTAATCCAATACAAATCTTAAAGATTTTGACACAGAGTAAACTTTATATTGACAATACATTCTGTATGCCCACAATAATTATACTATCGAATGTTTATACACAGAGATTACATTTAATTAAATCTGTGAGGAGCAGCACATTTTAAATCATTGTCCAATTAATGTGCCTCAATTTAATTAACCATCAAAATACTGAATTTATACAAGGAAACTTTGAATGTAAACTGGTATACAGTGTTTGGTTTCATTGTGACTGAAATAATCTTGTGTTGGTAAACGTATTATTACAAACCAATTTATGTATAGGTCAGGTATATTATCTGGCCTGTTGAGATAATATAATGTCCTGCAGAATCTAGAACCTGCGATGAGCTGAAACTCCAGGTGTGACCCACTTCAGACAGTGAGTCACTGCACGATTCAAGTAAATGCTCGAGAAATTTGTATTACATTAGCACTTCGCAGGTAAGAAGCTCCTTTGACTTTTTTGTGCTTGTATATACATATGATCTAACATTCCTTTTTTCTTTGACCTCAACTCTCATTCCTATACTTTTTTTGTCATCAGTCACACAAATGTGTAATAGCTGTGTTTCCCTTTTGGTGGACAGGAGGGTTGGATTCGGAACAGTAGAATTGTTGCTAATCCTTTGACTTTACCCACAAAGTTAGTCCTTACAAGTGCTTTAAAAAAAAAAAATTATTTTATGGATATCACTCCAGACTGCATTAGCATTGCTTATATTTTGTTATCGAGAGGGCAAGTGCTTTTGTGAGGTTATTTACAATATTTTCAAATGAAGCACATCTATAAATTAAAATGTTTCTTGTAATAATCTCACAGTTTAATTTCATTAAAATATTCTAAAATAAACTGATCATTGGAACGGAAGGGAGAGGATGTACTTAAATTTCAGAGTATAATTAGAACAAAATTGGTTCAGTGATGAATCTGGCAGCAAGCAATATTTCAGTACTGAAGTTACCCCCTTGCATCTTAGTAGTATTGTTACTGTAAAATTGGGGCGGCGGGGGAGGGGTAGGGGGTGCTTTATAAACAGATAGCAGTCTGAGGATCATCTATGTTCTGATGAAGGGTCATCGACCTGAAACGTTAACTCATCTTTCTGGCCACAGATGCTGCCTGACCTGCTGAGATTTCCAGCATTTTCTGTTTTTATTCCAGATTCCAGCATCTGCAGTATTTTGCTTTTATATCAATGTGAGTCACTTGTGTCTGTGCGAAATTTCCTGCAAGATTTGATGAGGAATATGGAGTCCATTAGTTGGATCAGTGCAGTCATGGATGAATGGTTGTCAAGCACTGCAGTCTACCAAAGAGCACATGACAATTCTTATAGCATGTGGAGCACAACCCTCATTGGCACAAGATATAAACACATGGGAGAATCTCTTATGAATGCTCAGACTGTTGCTTTAAAGGCCATGGCCTCAGATCTAAAAAAAGTCACTATTTTGTCCACTTTGAACATAGTGGTTGAATATTGGATTTAGAGAACCTCAAGGCCCATAGAAATCGTTGCTGTGTGGAGTTCTACTTCTACACGGAACAGTGCAGCTATGCTGAAGGAACGTGCTGAGAGTCATCATCATCATAGGCAGTCCCTCGGAATCGAGGAAGACTTGCTTCCACTCCCAAAGCTTTGGTGGCTGAACGGTCCAATACGAGAGCCACAGACCCTGTCACAGGTGGGACAGACATCCGTCAGGGGAAGGGGTGGGTGGGACTGATTTGCCGCATGCTGCCTGCGCCGGATCTCTTCACGCTCAAGGTATTGAGATTCAAAGAGCTCAATGGCCTCCCGGATGCACTTTCTCCACCTAGGGCGGTCTTCGGCCAGGCACTCCTAGGTATCAGTGATGATTTTGCACTTTACCAGGGAGACTTTGAGGGTGTCCTTGTAACATTTTCGCTTGCCATGAAGGAGCTCCGCATAGAGCAATTGCTTAGGGAGCCTCGTGTCTGGCATGCAAACTATGTGGCCTGCCCAGCGAAGCTGATCGAGTGTGGTCAGTGCTTCAATGCTGGGGATGTTGTTAGCCTGGGCGAGGACACTGATGTTGGTACGCTTATCCTCCCAGGGGATTTGCAGGATCTTGCGGCGGCTTCGTTGGTGATATATCTCCAGCGACTTGAGGTGTCTTCTGTACATCGTCCATGCCTCTGATTCATACAGGAGGGCAGGTATTACTACAGCCCTGTAGACCATGAGCTTGGTGGTAGATTTGAGGGCCTGGTCTTTGAACACTCTTTTCCTCAGGTGGCCAAAGGCTGGAGGTGATGTTGAATCTCCGCATCAATGTCTGCCTTTGTTGATAAAAGGCGCCCGAGGAAGTGGTCCATGTTGTCGAGGGCTGCGCCATGAATCTTGATGACTGGGGGGCAGTGCTGTGCAGCGAGGACAGGCTGTTGGAGGATCTTTGTCTTACGGATGTTAAGCATAAGGCCCATGCTTTCATATGCCTCGGTGAATACATCGACTACAGCCTGGAGTTCAGTCTCAGAATGTGCACAGACGCAGGCGACATCCGCGTACTGCAATTCAACGACAGAGGCTGGGGCGATCTTGGACCTGGCCTGGAGGCGGTGTAGGTCAAACAGCTTCCCAATGGTTCTGTAGTTTAGTTTCACTCCAGCGGGGAGCTTGTTGACTGTGAGGTGGAGCATGGCAGTGAGGAAGATTGAGAAGAGGTTGGAGCGATGACGCAGCTCAGTCCGGACATGGATTGGGTCTGTAATGGAACCGTTGGTAAGGATCACGGGCCTGCATGTCGTCGTGGAGCAGGCGAAGGATGTTGACAAACTTTTGGGAGCATCCAAAATGAAGGAGGACGCTCCATAAGCCCTCACGGTTGACAGTGTCAAAGACCTTTGTAAGATCGAAAAAGGCCATGTATAAGGGCTGGCGCTGCTCCCTGATTTTTCCTGCAGCTGTCGCGCTGCAAAGATCATGTTCGTTGTGCCCCGTAGGGGATGAAATCCGCACTGTGATTCCGGGAGTTCTCCTCAGCCACAGGGAGAAGACAGTTGAGGAGAACTCTAGCGACAACCTTCCCAGTGGCTGATAGCAGGGAGATTCCCCTGTAATTGCCGCAGTTGGACTTGTCCCCCTTTTTAAAGATGGTTACGATCACTGCATCTCTGAGATCTCCCGGCATACTCTCCTCCCTCCAAATGAGAGATGAGTTCAGGTATCCATGTCAACAGTGCCTCTCCGCCATACTTTAGCGCCTCAGCAGGAATTCCATCCACACCTGTAGCCTTGTTATTATGTTTGAGCTGTTTTATGGCTTTGCCTACCTCATGTAGCGTTGGGGTTTCACTGAGGTGGTGGCGGGTCGCATGCTGCGGGATGGAGTCGAGAACACTCGAGTTAAAGGCTGAGTCTCGATTGAGGAGATCTTCAAAGTGTTCCTTCCAGTGGGCCCTGATAGCTTCGGTGTCCTTGATGAGTATTTCCCCGTTCTTGGCCAGGAGTGGGATGGGGCCTTGGGAGTTTAGACAGTAGGTGGCCTTGACTGCAATGAAGAATCCTCGCATATCGTGGCTGTCGGCCAGTTGTTGTATCTCCTGTGCTTTCTCCATCCACCACCTGTTCTTTAGGTCCTGGGTTTTTTGTTGGACCTCAGCCTTGAGCAGTCTGTAATGTTGCTTTGCTGCTCCCGAGTTGGGTTGTTGCTTGAGGCTCAGAAATGCTCTGCGCTTAAAATCTATTAGTTCTTGGATCGCCTGATCATTTTCATCAAACCAGTCCTGGTGTTTTCTATGAGTAACCAAGTGTCTCTTCACAGGCACTGGTTATGGAGACCTGGAGGGCAGACCAAGCACTGTGGGCATTCAGCATCTCAGGGTCATCAAGGCATGCCAGATTAGCTGTGAGGTGCTGTCTGTATAGGACTCTCTTAACTGGGTCTTTAAGTGCCCGGTATTAACTTTTTTGCGGCACTGCTTCTGCTGTTCCCTCTGCTTTGGAGCTATGTTTATATTGATGATGGATCGGATTAGGCGATGGTCCGTCCAGCAGTCGTTAGCTTCTGTCATGGCGCGGGTGATGCGCACATCCTCGTGATCTCTGGCTCGGACGATGACATAGTCGAGCAGGTGCTAGTGTTTGGAGGGTGTTGCCACGATGCCTTGTATTTGTCCCTCTGGCGGAACAGGGTTTTGGTGATGAGAAGTTCGTGTTCGAGACATTTTGTCAGAAGTAGAGTACCACTGGAGTTGGCTTTCGCTACCCCCTCTCTGCCAATCACGCCTCCCCAGAGGGCTGTGTCTTTGCCGCCCCTGGCATTAACGTCACCTAGGAGGATCAATTTGACACCCATGGGGACGCGGGACAGGGATGTCTCGAGGTTGGAATAAAAACCCTCTTTAGCCTCATCCATTGCATCGAGTGTTGGGGCATACGCACTGATGACTGTGGCGCATTGGTTCCAGGATAGGGTAAGGTGAAGAGTCACGAGGCGTTCGTTAACCTCTTAGAGGGAGTCTTTGAGGCAGTCGACCAGTTCATTTTTGACGGCGAAGCCGACTCCATGAAGGTGCCATTCTTTCTCTGGTTTTCCTTTCCAGAAAAAGTTGTAACCTCCACCTTGTTCCTTGAGCTGGCCTTCCCTGCCCGCCGGGTCTCGCTTAGGGCGGCAATGTCAATGTCAAAACATCTAAGTTCCCGGGCAACTATGGCGGTGCGAGGTTCTGGCCTGTTGCTGTTAGAACTGTCCATGAGGATCCTGACGTTCTAGGTCCCGAACTTCATATTAGCCAAGTGGAAGATGCCCGAGTTCTTTTAATGTGGGGTGGCTGCTGCACACTGGTAACCACACGGGCTTAGCTGAGCAGGGTCGTGGTCCAGTGGCAAGGGGATCCAAGACGACTGGAGACCAGGCACTGCTGTATGAGCCTAATTGCCTACGGCGAGATGTTAGCCGCAAGCTCGGTGCTGAGTAGCGCCATTGATGGTAGATGGCTCGAGACTTGGTTGAGGGGCAGGCATTAGGAAGGTCAGCTGTCTGCTGGGGTAGTTGTTTTAAAAGTTTAAGAGTTGAAAAGTATTTCCAAATTATTATTTTTTTTAAGTTACACAGGTTTATTGAAGGTATAATAAATAGATTACGAGTTGATAAAGAGTTATAGAAAAAAAAAGTTCTCCAAGTTGATTAAAAATTTAAAAGTTTTCCCAAATTGTTTAAGAAGTTTAGAAGTTGATTAAAATTTTAAAAATTGAGTCCCTTTGGTCGGTTCAGCGTGCTGAGAGTAGGCACAGACAAAGCTGCTGTCCCTAGCCCATCAAGCAGAGCCATTGCAAAATACTACACTAGGAAGTATAGATCTACCAGAATCACAAGCAACTGTTACTGAAACTCTGCAACCAGCCACACACTTACTCCTTCCACAGGGGAATCACTTGGAACCACTATACACACAATTCACCAGTATTAAAACACACCGACCACACACACACACATATACACACATATATTGGGGGTAGTGTGCTGACGTGGATTGAGAACTGGTTGGCAGACAGGAAGCAAAGAGTAGGAGTAAATGGTACTTTTCAGAATGGCAGGCAGTGACTAGTGGGGTACTGCAAGGTTCTGTGCTGGGGCCCCAGCTGTTTACATTGTACATTAATGATTTAGGCGAGGGGATTAAATGTAATATCTCCAAGTTTGCGGATGACACTAAGTTGGGTGGCAGTGTGAGCTGCGAGGAGGATGCTATGAGGCTGCAGAGTGACTTGGATAGGTTAAGTGAGTGGGCAAATGCATGGCAGATGAAGTATAATGTGGATAAATGTGAGGTTATCCACTTTGGTGGTAAAAACAGAGAGACAGACTATTATCTGAATGATGACAGATTAGGAAAAGGGGAGGTGCAACGAGACCTGGGTGTCATGGTACATCAGTCATTGAAGGTTGATATGCAGGTACAGCAGGCGGTTAAGAAAGCAAATGGCATGTTGGCCTTCATAGCGAGGGTATTTGAGTACAGGGGCAGGAAGGTGTTACTACAGTTGTACAGGGCCTTGGTGAGGCCACACCTGGAGTATTGTGTACAGTTTTGGTCTCCTAACTTGAGGAAGGACATTCTTGCTATTGAGGGAGTGCAGCGAAGGTTCACCAGACTGATTCCCGGGATGGCGGGACTGACCTATCAAGAAAAACTGGATCAACTGGGCTTGTATTCACTGGAGTTCAGAAGAATGAGAGGGGATCTCACAGAAACGTTTAAAATTCTGACGGGTTCAGACAGGTTAGATGCAGGAAGAATGTTCCCAATGTTGGAGAAGTCCAGAACCAGGGGTCACAGTCTAAGGATAAGGGGTAAGCCATTTAGGACCGAGATGAGGAGAAACTTCTTCACCCAGAGAGTGGTGAACCTGTGGAATTCTCTACCACAGAAAGTTGTTGAGGCCAATTCACTAAATATATTCAGAAAGGAGTTAGATGTAGTCCTTACTACTAGGGGGATCAAGGGGTATGGTGAGAAAGCAGGAATGGGGTACTGAAGTTGCATGTTCAGCCATGAACTCATTGAATGGCGGTGCAGGCTCGAAGGGCCGAATGGCCTACTCCTGCACCTATTTTCTATATTTCTATATATATTTCGCACAAAGTAGGAGGCTAAATAGGAGGCACTTGATGCTAAGAATGTCTTTATGATTGTGCAGACTAATGCAATAGCAAAGCAAAGAAGGACACTGATGATATTGGAGGAAGTTCAGATGATAAATGTTGCTGGAAATGTTTTGGGCCACCTTATTTTTTTTAAAAGATGTGTGGACAACAGGATTTCTTAAAATGGCATTTCAAGCACTTCGCTAAATGTATCGTGTCAGACAAGTCCTGCTCACTACACTGAGGTTTCAATAGCTACATTCTGATGGTTGCTGTCTGCCTCCTGCTCTGGCATTGCAGATTACAATTATCCTAACAACCTAAATCATCCCTGATCTGTCAAACATTTGAAACACCACTTCAAGATGCCAGTGGTATGCTCAGTAATGATCCCAGTGGTTACATGGGCACATTGCAATAGTGCTCAAGTCCTGTTCATGACGGCCACTAGGGTGTCAACAGACATAGCTGAAGGAGAATACCTTTGGTCTGCTCGGAGCTAGCCTTCTAGTTTTGCTTAGCCTTCAAATAAGCCTGACACATGTGATTGGCACAATACGGGAGCATTGCAAGTGCTGCCTAGGAAGCAGGCATTGAGCTGCATGATATTTATTCTTAGCAAGCTCCTGGTACCATACTGGGAGCTCACCAAAGGCAGGGGAAGTACATTGTATGCAAGAGCCGCCCTTAAAGGGTTCCTGCCAAAATTAAAAAAGTGACCACATAGGAAGAAATATGTGTTCCAAAGACAGTGAAACTTTTAGATGCATTTTCAGCTTTTCCAAAGCAAAATGAATGGTTGGCATAACCTAAAGAAAAACTAATGAGGATGCAGGAAAGTCTGTCCAAATGAAGGGGTGACACACCACTCGATCCACCTGTGTGATAGCTGCCAAAGTGGAGCTATTACTGTATGAGCGGGAAGGGGTTGGGGGGAGGGAGGGGAGGGGCAGGGAAATGGGGCGGGGAGGATTGCTGTCTTTTGTACTCCAGGATACCTACCCCAGAAGATGGCAGTGTAGCATACCTGATAGATGGTAGCTAGGCTCTACATTGTTCCATACCCATACAGCCTGGAACAAATGTAGAAGATGGAACACTTTAAGGAAGATGCCATGGTAAGACTACCCAACATTTACCAGGGAGCCAATCAATGTCACGTTTATTGCTGCAAATCATTTTCACGTTTATTGATACAAAGCCCTCTTGTAACCTTACAGCTCTTTCATTGCTCATTATGCATGCCAATACTTCAGTAGGACACACATTCAAGCTGCAACTTACAACTGACTCACTTGTCCCATGCACATCTTCAAGAGGGTTTCTTGCATAACATCATTCTGATAACCTATCTGAATGTTGCATGGTCACATACTGGCATACAGGATGGTCGACAGAATGACCACATGCCTCAAATCAATGACTCCTGTAGTTTGGGAAATGCAGCAGTGCGCTAACATTGGGCAGCTATGCCATACTGATTTTAATATTCATTGAGAAAGCAGATGAGGTTCTGACCAACATGACTTCTGTTTGCTGTTTTAGCCTGGCAGGACGTGGAAGCAGAAAAATTTGAAAGATGACAACTCCGATTCCTACTAACAAAGCCTTATGGTGCACGTATTCTTGCAGTTGACGACATAGATCTTCAACTAGCTCTATGCTGACCTGGAGCTTTTAGAATCGGTTTCCCATAGCCGTTGGTGGATTGGTAAACTGGTGCCTGCAGATATGGTTGGCGGTATAATGGTTGGGTAGTCTGGCTCTACTGCCTGTTGATTTCCTTGACTCGCCTTCACTACCACACAATACTATATTTGGGGCACTTCAAAATCAACTGCCATCATTATTTTAATTTGACTGGCCAACTCCTACGGGACTTTTCAATTAGATACCTTGACACTCCCCAAGCTTGTGTGCAAGTCTGGATTGTAAGAGGCCCTTATTTCAGCCCTTCCAGTTTTGCTGAAGTCTTGGAAATATTTCAATTAATGTTAGCTTTCCGGTGAATTTACAATCATTTATATTCCACATGAATATATTCCTCAGATAAATTTTTAAAATAGAAGTTTTTGCATTAAAAAAAATAACCGGTACTAATGCCTTGTAAAGATCGAGAATAAAAAAAATGACTAAATAGCTTTTGACTCTCGAGTTGCATTATCCATAGGCCCACACAAGATGGACAAAGGAATTGGCTGGTACAATCCTCTTTTAAGCAGACATGAAACTGCTGCCAACTTTATTTAAATGATTGCAATATAAAGCTATGACCCATTTGCAGCAAGCCTACTCTAAAAGGTCCACCAGAAGATTGTGCTCAGTGCTTAAATGGAGCGGATCGGACTTTATGGATCTAAGCCAGATTTTCAGATTCTCTGCTGCCTGTTCTGCATCGGGACCTGAATCTATTAGGTCCCCACCAGCCTTTTGCAAGCCCTCGACAATGGACAGATTTCTGTATGTTAAAAATAAGGGGCAGGAATGGGGCTGGGTTGCACCCCCCCCCCCCCACATACACTAAAGTTTTTTTATGCTACATGATATCTTTGGTAGTACTTTCTTAAGTCTGGTCATCCTCCTCAGTCAAGTCAGATGCCAAGGTAGGAATATAAGTTATCCATTTTTGCAGTGAACTTTGTCAGCAGAAACTTGGTGATGTTTACGTAATTCAATAATTCAATACTCTCCTCTTAACAAGCAACTATTGCTCGGCACAATTATTACAAGGCTACACATAGCTCAAGTGTAGTTGTGCACACCACCCTCAATGCCTTGACAGCAATTTCAGATCAGACAGAAACGTACACACTTGGAACAATACTGTCCAGTATTGCACATTTGACCCTGGGGAAACCATCATTACCGAGAGCAATTTTGAGGCTTACGCATAGTTAGAATCATACAGCACAGAAGGAGGCCATTTGCCCCATCGTGCCTGTGTCGGCTCTTTGAAAGAGCGATCCAATTAGTCCCACAACCCTGTTTTTTCCACATAGCCTTGTGAATTTTTCCTTTTCAAGCATATATCCAATTACCTTTTGAAAGCTACTTTGAATTTGCTTCCACCACCCTTTCAGGCAGTGCATTCCAGATCATAACAACTCGCTGCGTAAAAACATTTCTCCTCACCTACCCTCTGGTTCTTTTGGCAATTACCTTAAATCTGTGCCCTCTAGTTATCGCCAGTAGAAACAGTTTCTGCTTATTTACTCTATCAAAATCCCACATTGCATTTAGCTCTCAGCGTCAAAATGTTCTCTACTACCACCATTATAAATTGCTAGGAATACTCCAGACTGAGCGTTTATTCAGCTTTATAACGCAATTTCAGATTTGAATAAATGCACTAAAATTATCAGGGGAAATATTCAATTTCACAAGTTTATTTATTGCTATTATATATTTTACACAAGAAATGCTTTAATTCGGCTGCACTCCAGTACATTTAGTTCCATAATGGAGTACAAGGAAGACAAAATGTGTGCTTTAGAAATCAGAAACTTTAAAATGCAATATATTAATTACCCACTTGTGTTTGTTATCTCAGCCCCAATCCTTCAAGGTTTATTCCCAACTATGCGGCCCTGTCGCAGGTTGTCGCCATGTCATTTTGGGAGCCTCGTTCATTTTCAGCGAACCGCAAGATAAATCAGTGACAAATGCTCATCAGGTACCACACGGTACATCCGTGGCATTTTGTCCAGCTCCTGAAGATTGATTTGAAAGAAGTTAGAATATTTCGAGCTCTTTTAGTAGCGGCACTGAATGGAAACCCTTGTCTTTTGGTAATAAAAGCCTGTGAAACATCATCATACTGATTCGGTTCATACTCGTCCACGTGTTCTTACATGGTGAATGCTTCCGTGCGAGAACAAGTTACAGAGCGATTGGCCGTTATCAATGCAGATCGATTTATTCTGGCACATACGCTACCAGTAACCAAACTCACCATATCCGTAGACTTTCCAGGACTTGATCATTCGTTTAATCATATTCTAACATGGACTAAGATTTAGCACCGAAATAATTCCGCTTATACCTCGTAATACAGTCAAAGGTGACGACGATTGAAGGCCAGTCACTTTATTGGGATTTCTCACCCAGGGGCAATCTCTTGAGCTCACCCGGAAGCAACGGGGTTTTCTTTTTTTTGTCCGTTGAACGTGAATTACTCAAAGATCTACCAAATACCAACCAGATATAAATATGTTGCTGACTAGTTTGGTGTCTTCCAAGTGAATGTTGCCTTTTGACCTGTTGCCCAGTGTCAGTTGCATCCTGTGCCGCGGGAGACAGCTTTAATTGAGTAATTGCTTCAGTTAACTCAAATCACTCAGACTTTAAATTGATCATTTCTGAACATTTTAAAAGAACCTAGGTTCAATTATATCGTAAATTTCATTATAAATATCGCTTCTTCGTCTGACGTGTAACTTCAGGAAAAGAATCCCTGTTAATACCTGGGGAAAAAATACATTAGCATTTAAATTATAATTGATGTCTTTTAACAAAATACCGTCTAAATAATTTGATATTGCCGTTGCAGTTGGAAATATTGAGGACATACGACAGCCACAAGCCACGTTTTAAATGCATTCATTAAATCATAACACAATAATAAAATGTTGACTAATTTACCAAGGTGATGAAATCACTATAAATCTCCCAGCAGGTAGCCGAAGTAATTTCCTGCAATTTTACTTGAAAAATAGTAAATTTAACTGCTGATGGATCCTTAAAACAAACATATTTGTTTAATGTGCATTCATGTTCTGTGTCGAGTTCTGAAGCTGCTATCAGTTCATTCCGTTAAAAAAATGTTTTGTGCTTGTGCCGTCTGCTGTATAATTTGCACTTTTCCTGTACTGGTTAGGAAAGGGACAAGGCTTTCAGTTTGAATGCAAAGTTCAGATCACCGGCGTGTATTGTCCTTCTGGTAACTATTAGCACATCACAGCATTGACTACACTTCAAACGTACTTCATTGGCTGTGAAGTCGCGTTGGGACGCCCTGAGGTCATGAAAGGCGCTATAGAAATGCAAGTTCTTTATTGGGTCTCTATCTCTCGCTTTGCGAAAACCTCAAAACGCATTTCACATTGCTACACAAGGAGAGTGTGCCCACCCATTCCAGTAACTATGCACTTGTGCAATGAATTGCTTTCTATTTTAGCAATGCCTTTAGCAAGTCACTGCTCGTTCACAATCTCGGATCAGTCGCATTTTTGAGAAATGGGACTTGAGTAACTTCAGCCTCTGAGGTGGGCGGCTCTTGGATGTGAAACAACTAATAGGGCCGGTTATGAATTAGCCCCGATTCGTTCCTGTCCCTTCACAAAAGATAAACTCGTCAGTTTATGAATAATACAGTTCTACACAAATATCTGGGAGCTTCGTGTTTAAAGCGGTGTGACAAGAGTTGTGGTTTGTGTGTGTGAGTGAATAGGTTCTGGTGTTCCAATAGAAGGGAAACGAAAAGTTTTCAAAACCATTATCTCACACAAAGAAAGTAAAATAAAAGTCATGTTTGAAGTCAGTCGCAGTTTGGGTTTCGGATGGTACCTTACCCCGGTCACCCTCTAGCAACCGAGCTGTGTTGGTGTCACCGCGAACCTGCTATGCAAAATATTCTCTGCTTACGACTGATAAAGTGATGCGATTCATCTTCTCTGAAACGCCCATTAACCACGAGGTGGATCAGTTGGTGAGAAATTCCTTCTCTTTTCCAGATTGGTCTTCATGATCAAGTCATACGGAGGAAGAACCGACTCAGTGAGATCCTCTTTCGCCCACCACTTACACTGCGCGAGATTAAAGCAATAGTTTCAACCTCACAGATACACCCACTTATTTATATATATATTTCATTTCTGCTCTTTTACATGAAACGAATCCACTTACATACAAAACTGTTTGTACTTTAACAAGTAATATTTTGACATAATCTATTGGGTTGTGTTAAATTGCCTTTTAAGGGGGCCCGACCAAGTGATATAATTGATTTATTAAGAATTAATACTGGGCAAATTGTAACTTACTGAGCACCACCTCTCCAGTAATAGTCAAATAATGCTGCCAAATACAACATGAGACTTACGGCCAGCCATTCTCGTGTTAACATTGCGACAGGAAGAAATGTCTGAAGCTAATGATAAAAAGCTTTAAATGCTAGTTTACTGCAGTTACGAGCAACACGAAGCACTGTTAATAATGGCCGCAAACTTTTATGTTCTGGGAAAGTTGTCCGCCAATCTTCCACGGTCCTGTAATAAATTAAGAAATTATATTAATTCACCGCAAAGGCGCCATACACCGAATATTGATGATACAGTCACAAAATAACGGGACAAAATATTGGGACTTTGAAACAAATTGCACTGTTAATTCGAGTGTTTGCCAATGTGGAGTAAATTATACTGGGGCGTGATTATGCCGCTTGTCGGTAAGGAAATACGGTTATCATGATTGTGTAATTTTCAAATGTTACCCTTGTCTGGTCCGCTTTAGCTGGAAGTGCTGCCTTGTGTGTCCGTTCACTCCCATTCGATCATCTCAGTCCCCGCCGCCAGGACAATCAGGAAAACAATACAAGTGGGATACACTAAAACGCAGGAAATGTCTTCACAGATCGTAAACCTGAGCAGCGATTAAAATGATCCACCAGGGAATAACATAACCCCAATGTTTATTTAAACTAAGACTTCAAGTGACGTCGTCCCTTTATTAGAGAAGGAGATGGGGGCCATCTCTTAACTAGAAACCACAAGGGAAAATATGGATTTTGAAAACATAATTCATATACAAGGCACATTCTTGGTATTAAAATGAGGCTTTGGTTAAGTATTGCAGATTCCGACATACTCCGGGTGTGATTTGAATGGATTTGTTCCCCAGCAGATGCAACCATTTTTTCCCCACAAATGGTTTCAATTTTGTTATAAAGGAAAGGTTTACTATCAGCACGGATCTTATTTTGAAACATTCTTCGAGGGTAACTGGAATGATTGGTCAAATCGATAATAAATCCGCTTTTGGGCTGAGAGATTCACTTTGCGGGGCCGAGTACTAGGTATGATCGCAAAGGATACTTTCGACAAGTTTGCGCATTAATTACTGTGTGCATTCAAAGGGCGTTCCAGCGGCTTCCTCTCTCTGATTTCCAGCAACTGCCGTGTTTAGCTTTTTTGTTCTACTACTGGATTGTGAGCGAGATTAAATGTTCACTTACTGTAACACTTACTGTAATCGCTGAAAAAATTGTGAAGTGTGCTCCCAATTGTTATTATGGCGCATGGTTACAAGTGAGTGCTGCTTCAAAATGTGGTACCGTCAAATATTTAGGCGAGTTTGCGGCGATATGCTTATAGTCGATTTCGAACATCAGTATAAAACAAGTTGTTGGGGAGCAGGAACTAATTGAAACAAAATATCATCCTGTGTATGTTTAAAATTCCGAGCTTAACACCATAACTGCGCTGTTAAACGAATAAGGGGTCGGTCGTTTAGGACTGAGATGAGGGGAAATTTCTTCACTCAGAGGGTTGTGAATCTTTGGAATTCTCTGCCCCAGAGGGCTGTGGATGTTCAATCACTGAGTATATTCAAGGCTGAGATGGATAGATTTTTGGACTCTAGGGGACTCAAGGGATATGGAGATCCTGAGGAAAAGTGGAGTTAAGGTCGAAGGTCAGCCATAATCTTATTGAATAGCGGAGCAGGCTCAAAGGGCTGAATGGTCTACTTCTGCTCCTATTTCTTATGTTTTTATGTTGTTTCAGTTACCGGGATATGTCCTTCTCTATGGGGTCAGGTAGCCAAGATAGAGAAGCAGAACATGCAACAACTGGAATCTAACCATTTCAATGACGCTGCTACTTTGTATCTGATTAAAATGTATGCAACTAAGAATCTAACTGTATCCTGCACATAAAATAAAGCACAGTTCGCCCAGTAACAGTGCGCGGGGGTGGGGGTAGCCTTTACATGTCAATGCCTGGACAAAATAGGGATTTCTTAATTGCCTCCTTTAATTTCCTTTTCAGAATTGCTGCTTGCGCTGCTTACATCAGGTTTAACCTCCATGCAAATTCACACTGCATCTGTCTCATCGGACGAATGATGTGCACCTTTATAATTGTGCACGAGTACATTTCGATGTGAGGTATTGGGTTTATGTGTACTTTCATGCTTGTAAAAGATGCTCGAGCGAATAGAGTTTGTTCAAAGTGTGAACTGGAATCTCATTGTATTAAATTCTTCTGAAGCGTAATATAAGTCCCGAGACATCATTGAAATGTTGACTGCCCTCGTCACCAAGGGATTAGAATAGTTTGCAACAGTAGCCCACTAGGTGTTCTATTTATTGCCACCAGCGGAAAAACACTTTTTTCACGCAACTTTGGCGAGGACTGTTGTAAGTGTGCGTCAACATTTCCCCACAGTCCCCGGAGGTAGCTATCGCTGCTTTTCAGACGCGTTTAGCTGCCAGTTGATCACTTCGTAATTGCGGTGGAACAATCTGCAACGGATTAGAGTTCCAAGTCGTTTTTCAGTTGGTCACCGAGTTAGCTAAAATATTAAACTCTGTAACTGGCGTGCTTAAAATACAGATATTAATTGGACGCTCGCTCTGCGCTACTATCAAATGTCGATCTGATTCCAATACTAGTATCTACAATGTCTACCAATCTTCTCACCCGAATCTCTCATTAGTGGATTTTTCAACACAACCGCCACAGTGCTGTGGAGAGGGACGTTAATCTGGTGAAGATGCAATTATTGATTAGCTATAGAGTAAAACAAGAAAATATTTAATGACCAATAGATTAAAGGAAGTGTGGTATAATAGAATGCTTTTAAACCATGCATGTTTAAATTGATATAAACTCGGGTATATATGACATATTAGGATAAGGACAGATTGCTCAAGTTGACTGACTGAACTCCAGCTCGTAAATAAGAAACAAAACGGGGACTGATCAATGAGAAACCATAACAGCAGATTTTCTTCTAAGTAAACTGAGTATGTGCAGCAGAATATCCTGGTCACGTGGTGCCAGGTTGAGCTGCCATTGCAGTCTGCCTGGTCTCAGGTGATTTGAAAAATGGTTCAGTCTGAAAAGGTAATGTTAACGTCGAAGCTTCTACGGGATACATTTTTCAAACCTGGTTTTCTTTTTTGGGACTACTGCCAACTGTGTATTGGTTCAAACATTTCAGGGTAAACAAACATTAGTAACTATATGGGACAATGAGAGAGAAATCTGCGATTTGTTGAATTGGGCTCAAGCTCTGTGCCCCAGTGTTCTGCTCTGGGGTTTAGGGAAAACAGTTGCTGATTGTTCATTACTTTAAGCAAAGTCTCAAGTTGTTTCTGGCCTGAATTTTTGGATTTTGCATGCTGGTCCCAGGGCTGACAAATAAAATTTAAACTCAGTCCAGCCTACTTGGGTATTTCTTCATGTAATGTAGGAAAGCACGAACACAAGTGACGACACTTCAAAAAAGACTTCATTATCTGTAAAACGCTTTGCAACGCCCAGTGGTCCTGATAGGCACTATATAAGTGCAAGTCTTTCTTTACTCTTTTTTAAATCATTTTATGTTCTGGCTTTTATACATTTCCGATTGCATATCGGGGTACGATCATTACTGGGTGTTTTGTATTGTGACTTGGATTACCATTTGGAAATGATCATAGTGTTTTATTCCTTTGATTATTCTAGTTTCATGATTTAACTTCATCTATTTGAACTCTTACTCAAATCTTTAAAAAAGTATTTTTTTCCAACTAGGCTATCCATCCCCCATCTGTTTACTAGTCCTGAAATTAATTGTTTGATTTTGCTACGGGGGATTTGGGCATGTATAATGTTTCCTGAGTTGCAGTTTACAATTTTAATTTTTATTGGTAATTTCATGTGAGTTTATAAACAATCTACCTACGGATGTGGTAATAAATCAGGTTTCCACCAATCTCTCACAATTTGGGTGCTTCCTTTGATGTGAAAGTACAGCTGAGTCATGACTACATAGCAGCCCGCCCCTCCTCCCCGAAAATAACCTCCCGGGACTAGTGTTACAAGTGATTTGAAAGATACATGAGAATTCTATTCCGGAATCAGCGAACATTGGACTCTTACTGAATCATAGCATGGCAATACTGAAATAATTTAATTGTTGCACTTGATTTATGCACATTTTTAATGTATAATTTGCACATTTTCTGACATTAAATTTTAAATGTGTGATTTACTTTATTTTGGCATAGAAACTAGATTTAAAAGTTTAAATAATGTAATTTTTATTTGCAAGTTTTATCTTGAACAGATACACATTACACATACATAATAAAATAATTTAGTTGTGCAGTTTGATCTTGTTCGAATGCGCTTTCAGTCTGTGTTAAAAATTTGGATTGTATAACGTTTACTTTTGAACTAACTCAATTATTGGCATTTAATTGAGTTGACGTGTCCATCTAAAAACTAGATGACTTTACCATGGCGATGCAAGACATCATTCCAAATCTAACATGATCAATTCAATTTTGTATGGAAATTATTTACTGCAGTTTTTTGTTATGATGTAGTTTATACATCATCTTGATAGAAAAGTAGCAGCATAACTCGGGAATAAAGTTGGCAAACAAATGGTGCATTGAATTTTGGCAATATCTATGGAGGTGACCTTGGAGGTTTTTGTCAGTGTTTGCAAATAAACGTACTGTTGGTTCTTTGCTCGTACTAAAAATTTAATTGCCATTTGGATGCTTGTGGGTGGAGCATGAACAGAGCGTGGGCTTTCCTGACCAGAGCAGGTGGATTTGACACAACAACTCAGTACTGCTAACTCGGCACCGCTTTATGCAGATACCTATAAACCAGCATGTTACAAAATGATGGAAACTTGTTATTGTTCTGTTTATGAAAGACAACTTTTTATGGTCTAGTTATTCTGATTGAAGTCAAGTTGAAAAGTTTCCTTCAGAAAGTTCCCCAGCCTGCCACACACAAAAAAAGTGTATTTATTATATATTTTTCAGACTTTTACCATTTGAACCTTGTACTTTGTCACCTAAAAATTCTTAATGTTACCCGCATCTTTAATTAATGCTAAGAAACTTTATGAATGAAGGCGGTGGCCCCTGTAGTTTCTTCAAAAAGGAGATGTCATATTTTAAATTTGGGATACAATTAGCATATCCCGCAGCAGCACCGAGATGTAATTAATATGTTCACTGCTTATGCTGGCTAAATTTAATTTCAACTTCCGTTGTGAGTTATTCAATCTACCTCCAGCGTTGAAACACCACGGGCCATTTTACCACCGGCCACAACACATTCTTTATTCAGTTTATGCCCCTCCTCTCACTGGTCTAGAAAATGAAGTAAAGTGAAATGATATTACAGGTGTTGTGTATTCCTCATCTTGCCTATATGCAAGAAGCATTTACTATCTGTTGGGGTGCGGGGAGTTGCTTCTTCCTCTTGGAATGAAAAGCACACTTTGTTTTACCATTCAGGAGTTTAGTATGAGTTGGTATATCACTCAAATACTAAAGAGTGTATGAAATACACAAAGCATTGTTGAAAAGTAGTGTCAACACATCATGAGGAAAATATGTTGTGATTTTCTATTTCCCCCCCCCCCCCCCCTCTCCCTCCCTCTCATGGCAACTAAGTGGATGCAGGAGCATAATAAATTCTCTTGTGTTGCTTTACTGCAATTTTAATGATAGGCAAAATTATTTTGCAGCAATTAGAGACTTAGGCGACAAATCCTTTCCAAACTTTGCATGTCACTATTCAAGATAATAGTGAAAGTCAAGCTATGAAAACCTGCTGCATTGCAATGAAGGATGCATTTACTATTGTTAAGAGATTCAAAGCAAATCAATCAGAGGAAAGGGATCTTATGATTTGAATCTTCATTAAAATGCTACCGTTGACATAGATAGCTCATTTGAAATTACTTTGAGTTATTGCTTAACAAAGATACAGCATCTCCATTTTCAAAGTAATGCTCCACTTCACAAATTAATCAATGAAAGATTCTCCCATTTTAACCCCCAGCAGGTCATTTAGTAATTCACATTTAAATAGTTTATTTTAAATTAGATAACACTTACATCAAGTTCCGTTCAAAAAGGATACTGCAGGGTTAAATACTCTCATTAACAGCTTCTTTAGACGGACATCAGAAACCACAAACTTCTATTCCAGTATTCTGGTTTTGAAAATTGACACGGTCAGGAAAGAAAAAAAACGCTTTTACCTTGAAAATCATATCCTGCATTTTTTTTTATTTATTCCATATGACAAAATAGTAACCTAGACTAAGACATCCATTTCAATCAGTAGATGTGTCAAGCCAACAAGGTTTAATAAAAATATTGGATATAGGTAACAATTCCCAACTGGTTCAGGTTGGCTTCCCAGCCCTACATGGTATCGCAGTATAAAAATAGTGTCTCTCTTCACCATGTAGAGAGGAACAACCAGCACCTGAATACAAAAGGGTTCAGTCTACCTACTGCCCTATTTACATTGCTTTAGAAGTCTTAAGTTACAGATCCTTATGGACAGAACACTACATGGTACCAAATGCTAACATTTGGGAAACAAAAATTCACACCAAAAAATGACACAGATAAATAAAACATTCAACTGCTGAAAATACAGCAACGTTAAGCCACCTTACAACTTGTTTTGTTTTATTTTATTTATGCTCTTGAAAGGTTCCCAAATCACCCACACTTAGTGCTTAAAAAGGTGGAAGTTACACAGGATTGACTCATTGTTCTCACTGTAGGAACAAATCCCCTTGCAGTAAATATAATAGTTTTAGTGGGGGACAAAACAGCTCTTCTAGGATCAATCGTGACTCTTCATGTTGGTTGATTATCACAAGATGGCAGAAATAACCAGTAAAGTGATTTTTTTTATTTTACATTCCTTAAGGGAGTCCTAAATTCTTTTACAATGAGCAGATTGTCCCACTTTTAGTCCATTCAAAATACCCGCCATGCAAACTCCACCATGTGATTACCGTGTCTTTTGCCCAATTCATATTGCAATATCTCTTCAAAAACAGTTTCATACAAATGGAAGTTTTTACACCACCGTCCACCGTGCTTTCAATGCAAAAAAAAATGAGGTAGTACTGTACACGAAACGGTTACTGTTAGTTCAAGTTTTGATTAAGCTCCACCCATCCAGATTTGCTAGCTTACTTAATAATAATGTAGATTAAAAACGTTGTCAGACTTCTCACTATGGTGCACTATTAATAAACGATCACCAGTTGTCACTCTTTTACCATTAAGGACAGTTGTGCTTGATACCCAAAGCATACCGCGGAGACAAATAGCCAGGCTGAATGGATTTTCCAGCCTTTTAAACATTAAAGAAAGTTTACAACACTTTCATCAAATTCAAAACATACACCTTCTTATCTTACATTTAATACTTGTCTTTAGACTATGGAAATTTGTTGTTCAGTCGTAAGTCTGCTGGGTTTAAAAAGATCAAAAATAAAGTTTGCACAAATCTCTTTTACTCATCTCAGTTGTATCATAAGGTGCAAGGTATTTTACATATCCCAGCTCCATTACAGAATTCAAATTATACAAATCAGTTTCCTCCGGTCAATAATTTTAGTGAAAAACATCAGTGCAAGTACAAAATGGGATTTCCCGCCTTGTATGCGTGCTGACACATTCAGTAAAATTGTTTACAGGAGGAGATTCACCCTCTTAATGATCAACTGGCACATAAGTCAGGCCACAGGGGTGGAATGGTGTCAGGAGAATCTTTAGATACAAAATGAAGTTACTCTACAAGACTTCATTTTGCTTCATTGCTGGGTCTACAATTCGTCCCATCTGCTGTGTTACACAACAAAATGAAGACTCAAAAAGTACTACCAGTGCAGGGACAGTATTATGATCATGTTCTGGGAAGAACTTGTTCTCAATCAGAATAATCGATTGCTACATAACTAAATATGTATGTGCTTAGTTCTGTGAGTTGAGAACATATTCATATCAGTTTTACTCTCACTTCTATGCACATGGCCATTGCTGACTATGACGAACAGGCACAGCAATAACAGTGGTTGCTGCTGGTAACCGAGCAGTACTTCAAAAAAGGAGCTACTGCCAAAATTTGAAGGAGAACAAATGCAACTGAAGTGGATATCACATCTCCTCAATCCCACTTGAGATTTCACAGCATCTGTTCCAGATGTGCTTTTACAGTTGGATGACACTGAGTAAGGATGACAATTCCAGCTGAAGTAAATCCTAAATCAGCAAGTTTAATGGATTTAAAACAAAATTCTCTTCTCTAACTTACAGTAAATAGTGGCATGTAAATGGGGGTTAAAGATTCCTCATGGGCTCTCTGCTTCCTATTTGTCCAAAGTGTGAAGGCAAAAGCTCCATGAAGTGTGCAAAATATAAGCGACTTTGCAGAGCAGGGGGGGCAGAAAAACTTGTGCTCCAGTGTACAAATGCCCCCGTCTATGGTCACTGAAACATGGGAGCAAAGCCAGATACCTACTGGCATGTGGATTAAAAAAAGAAAATCTCTTTGTGCCTCACATCTTGACATTCTGTTCCACTAAAAACAATGGAAGCAGGACAATAAAAGTAGGGATTGCCAGATCCAGAGCAACTTTCCCACAAGCCGTAGCACTTAAAAGTTGTTTTTCCAGGAGAAAATAAAAGATTTCATGTTGACACCTACTTTAAGGGACATATAAAATGTCCCGTTAACAATTTCTGACCAATTAAAAAATATAGGACTCTGGTGGATTCAATTCTTTTGGTACAGTTTTAATGCACCCATTAACACGTTTGCATAAATTCCTGCCTCTGCCATTTTAATGTAGATGCAAAGCAGTTTGAAATAATGGAGTTAACATTTACATTGAAATAGCAGACAGGATTTTTTTTTATAAGGAAAGCGTTAATTGTGCTAAAAAGTTAGAATAAATCTGTAGATGCTATTGCCTTAAAATAAAACAGATTATGTGATACAGATATGTTTTTAAACTGTATACAGTTCCATGGCATCAACTACATCCTAAATGGACTTTTGGCCCCCAAACTGCATGACATTTATACTGTACTGGGTTGGACCAGTAACAAACATGTGCCAGTTGATCAATTAAATATATTAATAATTAAAAGAGGGTCGCAGGCACCATAGTTAAGGGGGACCATCACTTTTTTTGTAATGGGTCTGTGAAAATAAAATGTTAAAATAAAACCAAGATAAAATTTGCTGGGAAGACTGAGATACGATATTTCAAGAATAAACTAAAGAGTACTGCAGTATACATTTGATTTCTGACAGTTTAAGTAACACATAGGGCGTGTTCTCGCTATATAACTTAAGTTGGAAGTGAATAGATTTAGATTAAGTCCCATTCTAATTTTTTTTAAAAAGGTCATTTAATGGAGGATTTCATTTGATCAAACACAATCCTACCCTCTCTTATCTGAAACACATATCTGACCGAAAAGGGCTAAATAGCAGCTTCTTCAAAACAGTTTAAAATTTTTCAACAAAAAAGGTCACAATGGCATTCACTTGCATTTGGAAAAAGATGAAATAAATGACAAGTCTATAAGTTTTGTTCTTTCCATAGGTGAGAAAAGAGACTTCCAGACTTCATGTATCTGGCTACAATTTAAATTAATGCGGTGGTTACAAAGCTGTCAGTAACAAATTTTTAAGTTTTTTTTAAATAAGAAACATGTAGATATATGCATATACCTTGCATATATTTATGCAAATGCAAAAAAATGAGGGTGGGGCTGGATACTATTTCTGACCCGCATAATCTTGACATTATAAATAGTACAGACAAGCACACTTTTTATAGTACACATCTCTGGGGACACAAAAATCACCTTTTTTCTTTTTTAAAGAGCAGGATATCTTAAAAGAAAAAAAATTATATATAATTTCAAGTTTCTACTTCATGTGAAGACAATTAGCACACTTGTCCAGCCATACTCCAGTCAGTTTATGCTTTCCAGGCCCTTAGCGATTCCACTCACAGTATCGTTGTCAAGGAGCTAAATTAGAGCAATGGCCCCACCCAGTTTCCAATCCATTAAACAGTTCATCTGTTCCAGATAGCCAAGGGCCTATTAATTTTATGAATGTACAATTTTTTTTTTAAGTTTTGAAGTACTTTTCTGTAAAATTTACTATTGAAACAAGTAGTACCATGCAAATCTTGCAAGACAACTCAAACCATAACCAGAATATGGAACTTTCGTAATTCTGGGTATGAGTAAAGGAGCAAGAAAACACAACAACTGAGTATTTGGAGTTGAAGTCATATCTTAGCAACTATTGAAGGTATGCTCCAAAAAACTGTACATAATATAGTACAAGATTCCAAAGGTAAAATGGTCCATTTGTTACTGGTGTTTAAGAGCGCCATGTTTTAGTTAATGCCAATTTCTTGGTTATCTTCAATAAATCTAGTGAATGGCCGATTTGCTCCTCCTTCTGTGCTCGGTTTCTCCAGACCAGCAACAGGTGGACTGCTGCCTGTGCGAACCCTGTCCATTCCGCTGGTCATCCTAGTTAAAGCTGAGATACCACTGCCCCCCAAGCTAACAGGGAGCTGAGGAATGCCTCCATTCTGTATAACAGAAATCTCGTTATTTTTCATAGCTAGACCATTCGTAATAGCAGCAGCGTATTGGTTCCAGAATGTTGCATCAACATTCATTGCCCGAGCTGCCAAATCCTTTTGAAACATCTCGGAGAACTTCATAGCATCACCACCTAGTAAAGCCATTGGGTTCTCCACTGACAGACGCCGCCCTCGTCTTGCTGGAGCATTATTCCACATATGGGTTCCCATGTGAACCTAACGGAAAACACAAAACAGTAACAAAAAGAAAAACACACTGTTAAAAAGAATATATTTTTGAATGCAATACATTTTTGATATGCAATGTGTTTTTTCAATTACCCCACTATTACAAACATCTGCACAGATTCTCTTTAAGGGTTTCATTCAGCAGGGAAATCTTGAAACAGTGAAGTATGCCAAATGCAATTCTGAAATAGAAGCATAAAATGCTGGAAATGCATAGCAGGGTCAATCAGCACCTGAAAGAGAAAGACAGGTTAAAATTTCGGATGTGACCTTTGTCAGAACATGAATTGTTTTTTCTTTTTCAGAAGCGAATCAACCAGTTAGCTATTTCCAGCATTTTCTGTTTTATATTTCAAATTCCCAGCTTTTAAACAAATATCAAATTTGTTTTGGTTGTAATCGCTCAGTTATAATTATCATTTTTTTTAAAAAACACAACATTTTAAATATGATTGAGTTTATAATTCAAATCTTTTAGTAGCAAATTTCTACTTTACTTTATTTATGTTGCTTAATTTGAATTACTGGATAATTCAACAAGAACTTACATTTATATAGCGTCTTTAATGTAGAAAAACATTCCAAATTGCTTCGCAGAGGCTAATCAGAAAAAAATGGATGCCAAGCCAAAGAAGGTGGTACTAGGAGAAGTGACCAAAAATTTGGTCAAAGAGGTACAGATTTTGTGGTGGGAAACAATTTCTTCAGTGCTCCTAACGTTTAGCTCGATGCAATTGTAGTTCATCCAAGACTGGATGTCGGACAGCACAGTGACAGTGGAGGGTTTGAGATAGTGGCGAGGTAGAGCCAGGGGTCATCAACGCATATGAATGGAAGCTGACCTCATGTCTATGAAAGATGTTGCCAAGAGGCAGCGAGGTAGACTTTCAACTTGCCACCCGGGCATAAATCTGGCATCGTGGATTGGCTGCTCATTATAGAAACTGCCTGATTTGCATTTTCAAATGGAAATGGAACTCCAGTTTAAAAAAAAAATAGTTTTTCACAATGACGGCCAGTTGCCAGGCCAGTTTCATGACTGGGTGGTAAATTAAAAATCTACCCCAGTATGTAGATGAGGATAGGCAAAAGTAAAATCAAGTGATCGCAGACCCACAATTCGTTTAGTGCAAATTAAAAACCAATGCGTATATGGTAGCCAAGGTTAGTGGGAAAGTAGAAGATTGGGAAAATTTTAAACGACAGCAAAGAATCAATAAGAAAGCAATAAAAAAAAAGGAAAGATAGATTACGAAAGTAAACTTGCACAAAACATAAAAACAGATAGTAAATGCTTTTACCGATATATAAAACGGGAAAAAGAGTGACTAAAGTAAATGTTGCTCCCTTAGAAGATGAGAAGGGGGATTTAATAATGGGAAATGTGGAAATGGCTGAGACCTCAAACAATTATTTTGCTTCGGTCTTCACAGTGGAAGACACAAAAACCATGCCAAAAATTGCTGGTCACGGGAATGTGGGAAGGGAGGACCTTGAGATCATCACTATCACTAGGGGGGGTAGTGCTGGACAGATTAATGGGACTCAAGGTAGACAAGTCCCCTGGTCCTGATGAAATGCATCCCAGGGTATTAAAAGAGATGGCGGAAGTTATAGCAGATGCATTCGTTATAATCTACCAAAATGTTCTGGACTCTGGGGAGGTACCAGCGGATTGGAAAACAGCTAATGTAATGCCTCGGTTTAAAAAAGGGGGCAGACAAAAGGCAGGTAACTATAGGCCGGTTAGTTTAACATCTGTAGTGGGTAAAATGCTTGAAGCTATCATTAAGGAAGAAATAGCAGGACATCTAGATAGGAATAGTGCAATCAAGCAGACGCAACATGGATTCATGAAGGGGAAATCATGTTTAACTAATTTACTGGAATTCTTTGAGGATATAACGAGCATGGTGGATAGAGGTGTACCGATGGATGTGATGTATTGGGATTTCCAAAAGGCATTCGATAAGGTGCCACACAAAAGGTTACTGCAGAAGATAAAGGTACGCGGAGTCAGAGGAAATGTATTAGCATGGATAGAGAATTGGCTAGCTAACAGAAAGCAGAGAGTCGGGATAAATGGTTCCTTTTCGGTTTGGAAATCGGTGGTTAGTGGTGTGCCACAGGGATCGGTGCTGGGACCACAACTGTTTACAATATACATAGATGACCTGGAAGAGGGGACAGAGTGTAGTGTAACAAAATTTGCAGATGACACAAAGATTAGTGGGAAAGCGGGTTGTGTAGAGGACAGAGAGAGGCTGCAAAGAGATTTAGATAGGTTAAGCGAATGGACGAAGGTTTGGCAAATGGAATACAATGTCGGAAAATGTGAGGTCATCCACCTTTGGGAAAAAAAAAAACAGTATAAGGGATTATTTGAAAGGGGAGAAATTACAACATGCTGCGGTGCAGAGGGACCTGGGGGTCCTTGTGCATGAATCCCAAAAAGTTAGTTTGCAGGTGCAGCAGGTAGTCAGGAAGGTGAATGGAATGTTGGCCTTCATTGCGAGAGGGATGGAGTACAAAAGCAGGGAGGTCCTACTGCAACTGTACAGGGTATTGGTGATGCCGCACCTGAAGTAGTGTGTGCAGTTTTGGTCATCTTACTTAAGGAAGGATATACTAGCTTTGGAGGGGGTACAGAGACGATTCACTAGGCTGATTCCGGAGATGAGGGAGTTACCTTATGATGATAGATTGAGCAGACTGGGTCTTTACTCGTTGGAGTTCAGAAGGATGAGGGCTGATCTTATAGAAACATTTAAAATAATGAAAGGGATAGACAAGATAAAGGCAGAGAGGTTGTTTCCGATGGTTGGGGAGACTAGAATTAGGGAACACAGCCTCAAAATATGGGGGAGCCAATTTAAAACCGAGTTGAGAAGGAATTTCTTCTCCTAGAGGGTTGTGAATCTGTGGAATCCTCTGCCCAAGGAAGCAGTTGAGGCTAGCTCATTGAATGTATTCAAATCACAGATAGATAGATTTTTAACCAATAAGGGAATTAAGGGTTATGGGGAGCAGGCGGGTAAGTGGAGCTGAGTCCACGGCCAGATCAGCCATGATCTGGTTGAATGACGGAGCAAGCTCGAGGGGCTAGATGGCCTACTCCTGTTCCTAATTCTTATGTTCTTATGTTCTAAAATAACTTCAAATGAAGAATAGGCCATATGTAATTTTGTATAACCAAATCTCTCATGATGCTGTTCACGGTTAAGCAGATGGGGTTGAATCTTTGACAACTATCCACCCAGCATGGATTGGAAAAGTGGGAATGAAGATTTAAAAATTCTCATCCTGGTTTTCAAATCCTTCCATGGCCTAGACCTTCCCTATCTCCAACTTCTCCAGCCCTCCAAGATCTTTGCGCTCCTCCAATTCTGGCCTCTTGTGCATTGGCAGCCATGCCTTCAGCTGTCCAGGCCCTAAGCTCTGGAATTCCCTCCCTAAACCTCTTTACCTCTACTGCTCTCTCCTCCTTTAAAACCTACCTCTTTGAACAAGCTCTGATCACTTGTCTTAATAGCTCAAGTAGCTCGGAGTCAAATTTTATTTGATAAAGCTCCTGTGATGATTTACTATGTTAGACGCTATATAAATGTAAGTTTTTGTTGGATGTCAGCATACTCAATGTGCCGTGGCCTGATTTTCCAGCTGTTTGTGACCTCCAGTCCACCCTTCCATCAAGCTAGACTCGATGGGAGTAGTCTCATGAACTGTACCCTGTTATTCTTGCATGACAGTACTACATGACATAATGCACGATAAATTACTCTTGCTTCTCAGCTGGAGCTGTGCTTAAGTGGCTTGTCATTTTAAGGCACAAAGTCTAATTGTTGTAAGTAAACAGGGCCAATGGTCATTCAGAGTTTAATTGTTGCTTGGGCAAGGAATTTTGCAAATTGGAATGCGCATGTCAATTTCAGATTGCAGCTCAGCCACCATCATCATTTTAAGCCTGCTTTGCATCTTTAACAAAATGCATCATCTGAAGTGCAATGTCTGCGCATGCTGCCACACCACTTTCAATATATTAAAAAATAAATAAATAAGAGTGGTTCCGAGGAAGGTTTTTGTCTGAGAAAGTGTTTATTTTTCTTGAATAAAATTAGATCTCGGAGTCAGTTCACTATCTGTTTGACAAGACTTCTTTTATTGGTCAATCACTGTATTCCTCTGTTGTACAAATAAATCTTTGAAAGGTTTTATCAAATCACTATATTGATTTCACTTGCTACAATTCCTCATTCAAACTTCTGTAAGAAAAAGCCCAGTGCTAGCTACAGAATTCATGACCTTCTGTCTCTGGTCTTAGGATTTTAACAGTCATGTTCTTCTCAGTTTGTTAAAAGCTAATTTCTATTGAAAACAAGGCAATTGTTGGGATTTTTAACTAGAAGCCCATTTGGATATGGATTTTTTTTTGAAGTGGAAGATTTGCCAAGTCTCAGTTGGATTGTCACGAGAAAGAATGAAAAGAGGAAATGTCTTATAGCACTACTTGTGCAAACATCCTACTGGTTAAACAATTGAGATATAGATGAATGAAACCTCCTACTTTCCAAATTAATAGGGACGTCCTTTATTCTGGAAGCTTTTTGGGGAGAACCAATTTCAAAATTTATCTATTATATATCAGCTATTGTATGTCATATATTGTGTGTCAGCTATCGGTAGCACACTCGCCTCTGAGTCAGAAGGTTGTGGGTTCAAGTCCAACTCCAGGAAGCTGAGCAAATAAATCTAGGCTGACACTCCGTGAAGAGCTGAAGGAGTGCTGCACTGTTGGAGTTGCCGTCTTTCGGATGAGACGTTAGAGCAGACAGGGCCTCGGTTTCTCAGGTGGGTGTAAAAGATCCCATGGCACTATTTTGAAGAGCAGGGGAGTTATCCCTCGTGTCCCGGCCAATATTTATCCCTCAATCAACATCACTAACACAGATTATCTGGTCATTATCACATTGCTGTTTGTGGCAGTTCGCTGTGTGCAAGTTGGCTTACAACACATTACAACAGTGACTATACTCCAAATGTACTTAATTGGTTGTAAAGCACTTGGAGACATCCGGTCGTCATGAAAGGCGCTATATAAATGCAAGTCTGTCTTTCTTTATGGTACATTTAAAAAGCAATTTTCACTTATCCTATCTCAGATGTCTCAAAGTACTGCAGACACAATGCAAACAAATTTCCTCAGGGCTTCGTAACGTTGGAGGAACCCTGCTTATCCGTGCAAATGGGGTTCCCAGTTATCTTCTGCTTAAGTTATGGTGGCAGAAGCCCCGAGAAAACTACCAGCAATTAATTACCTTGAAGTGTAGTGACTTATGCTTATGTGGCTCAGTCAATTTTTTAAATGTTTATATAAAATCGCACAATACTCCTGTGAAGCGCCTTGGGACATTTCACTATGTTAAAGGCGCTATATAAATACAAGTTATTCTTGTTTGTGGGGCAAATGTGGCAGCTATTTTGTGCCAAGCAAGTTCCCACAAACAGCATCGAGATGAATGATCAGTTAATCTGTTTGATAGTGTTGGGTGAGAGGACCGTCACCCAGGACACAAATAACTCTCTGCTCTTCTTCAAATGGTGCTAAACATCTTTAACATCCACTTGAACCAGAACAAGCAGCCCAAGCCCTTGGTTTAATGTCTCCCAATATAAATAATATTAATAATAACTGACAGCTCAACATTAACTTGATCACTAAAGCTAGAATTGGTATCTGTAACTTTTAAGATTGAACTCATTCATATGATATGGAGATGTACACGTGACCAAAACTGAACACTGCTCAAAGCTTCACTCCATTGAATTAGTTTGTGCAAAGGTTTAGGTCCTGTGTAAAGTGTAGCAGATCAAAGCCCTAACTGTCCAGCAGTGCTGTGTATTCACAGTTAAAGTGTAAAGCAATAATTATGAATTAAACACTAGACAATATTTGCTGCAACTAATGCCTGACAAATCTGATTTTATAACTCAGTAACAGAAAGTTATGCAACAGTTTGCTATTATTTTAAAGAAACACTACACAACAACAACAACAAATGCTTTGGCCCACAGTGAGGTGTAGTGTGGAGGAGGGAAACATTTGATTTAGGACAGGAGAGCATTATTAAAAATGACAATTGACTTCAGCCAAGCACATCATTAAAAATCCAACAACTGGTCTCAGGGTTGATGGTCCAGGGTGAGAAAAGAAAATCAGCTCTAGGACTCCCCACTCTTTGGTCCCTATTCATTGACCCTTGCTGGATAGTGCATATGTAGATGTCAAGTGAGGACAGGCCTGACATAACTGTGATGATTCCTATAGTTAAACAGACTGGCGACACTCAATGTCCAGGCTCATCCATGAAAAGCGAAAAAAACCCACAATGTTATTTTAGTTAGTTTAGCACTTGAGTTTAAGAACAGGTTAAAAAAATTACTCCAACCAGGAGCAATTTTCATTAATTTACACCCAGGGGCTAAAACGTATGGGGAGATTTTCCTGTTAAAAAATCTTGTGCATAGGATCATCAGGTTGCAGTGTATAAAGGAAAATGCATGCTGGTAATGGAGCCTGACTGATTCCCCCTAATAGGCCTGCAAGCCTCCCCAGGAAATCCAACACATTCAAACGCACAACAGGAAATATACTCCACGAAATCCACCTATGATTGAATGTGAGCTTGCATGGATTTAGTCCTGGATTGCACACTATCACACATTCCTCATATGTACATAAATAAGAGCCTCCAAATACATTTTCATTTGCGCCTTTTTCTGAACAAACTGTAATGATGTGTCATCCACCTTTGGTAATATGTAATTATGGCCATGAATCTCTTCAATGAGGTGCTTGTCAAGTATTCAAATTTTTTTTTGCATTCTTCAGTAAAATGTAATTGTACTCAAAAACAGGTGATGAGTCAGTTACCATTCTATTTCACGATTTTGGACCAACTGCTAATTTGAAAATCCAATTCCTAACTCTTAACTACTTTGGGGAAGAAGTAGTAGTTTATTTCTGGATGGAAACATTCCACAATGTTAATTTGCTGAGAAACATTAAATGTAAAAACTAAAGCAGAGTTTGGGCTTAGCTGGGGATATCATGTTGGAATAGCATAACAGTAGGTTAACATGATGTCAGATTATTCTGCAGATTTCCCTCTCCTCCCCTATCTGAATGTGTACTTCTAACAGGCATGTCAGCAACTATGTATTAACAAACAAGCTATGCTTTGTCATTATTAAACCCACTATCTTCTTCGCCCAGAACATCCAATGGGAGAACACTGCACACAGCTTCATTAAATATCATATTTTGAACTCCTCAGTTGGGCTAAAGATGTGGTACATTGTCACCACAAAACAATCTAACCGAGTTGGGTAGAGAAAATCAGATAGACCAGTTCCACCTTACTTATTCTCATCTGATAAGTACTGAATCTACTCGTGGTAATAGCATAAAAATGGGATGGGAGGGAGGGAACTATTATGTAGTGCACCTTTAAAAATTATGCCATGGCAGTCTAGTTTGAAAGCAAGCTTTAAAATTTGTGAATGAGCTAAAATTGAAAATTTGTCACATACTGAAAGTGACAGCTGCAAAGCTTTAAAGAACTAATGTGGATTTTCAAGCTTTAACTCCAGTAAATTTATATCCAGCATCCTTCCAAAAGAATATGGTTTAAGACAAAGAATTGAGAAGAGGCAGAATGCTGAGCTGTCACAGCTTTAAATATTTTGGTTGTTACATCGGAGAAGGAAAGGAATGTTAAGTGTAATCCTATATAGCATATAAAATTCAGTTTCAATTTCATAGGTTTGTTATTAATAAATTTTTTTAAAGTTTTGTTGAAAAAGAAAAAAAAAATCAATGTAGCTGCATTAATTTGGTTGGTCCATTTTATTATGATGTGGCACTTTTAAGACTGACATAGAAACATAGAAAATAGGTGCAGGAGTAGGCCATTCGGCCCTTCGAGCCTGCGCCATTCAATAAGATCATGGCTGATCATTCCCTCAGTACCCCTTTCCTGCTTTCTCTCCATACCCCTTGATCCCCTTAGCCGTAAGAGCCATATCTAACTCCCTCTTGAATATATCCAATGAACTGGCATCAACAACTCTCTGCGGCAGGGAATTCCATAGGTTAACAACTCTGAGTGAAGAAGTTTCTCCTCATCTCAGTCCTAAATGGCCTACCCCTTATCCTAAGACTGTGACCCCCTGGTTCTGGACTTCCCCAACATCGGGAACATTCTTCCCTCATCCAACCTTTCCAGTCCTGTCAGAATCTTATACGTTTCTGAGATTCCCTCTCACCCTTCTAAACTCCAGTGTATCCAGTCTTTCCTCATATGACAGTCCAGCCATCCCTGGAATCAGTCTGGTGAACCTTTGCTGCACTCCCTCAATAGCAAGAACGTCCTTCCTCAGATTAGGAGACCAAAACTGTACACAATATTCCAGATGAGGCCTCACTAAGGCCCTGTACAACTGCAGTAGGACCTCCCTGCTCCTATACTCAAATCCCCTAGTTATGAAGGCCAACATACCATTTGTCTTCACCGCCTGCTGTACCTGCATGCCCACTTTCAGTGACTGATGAACCATGACACCCAGGTCTTGTTGCACCTCGCCTTTTCCTAATCTGTCACCATTCAGATAATATTCTGCCTCCCTGTTTTTGCCCCCAAAATGGATAACCTCACATTTATCCACATTATACTGCATCTGCCATGCATTTGCCCACTCACCTAACCTGTCCAAGTCACCCTGCAGCCTCTTAGCATCCTCCTCACAGCTCTTGAATATCAATAAATCAACATTCTTTACAGTAATTACATACAATGTGAGCAGAGACAGTTTAAAATATTAAATTAAAGCCATTTTATTAACTGCATACTTCAGATTATAATTTTAATCAGGTATTCAGCTGAGGCTACATATACGATTGCACAATAATCAGATCTTGTATGGCTTTTGGATTCGGTCAGTTAAAAATGCAAACAACTATATTATGGCGTGGCCAAATGTTTGAATATACATATAGCTTGAATTCCTCATTTATGGCATGGTATTTTATATATAGGGCACCCCTCTCGAAAGAAATGAATTGCAGCAAACAAGAGATGTAATTTGCTTGATGACCAAAAAAACCTCAAACACTTGTCCTGGAAATCCCTAGATCTGTTGGAGCAATATGCAAAATTTGGAATGTTTAGCTTAAGCAGCTATTTACTGGCAAGGTTCTTCCAGTCATTATAATGCATCCCAAAATTCCATTCTGATTTTTTTTAATATAAAAAAGGGGTTACTCCATCCCACTTACTGATTTTGTAGTGAGATATTTTCGAGAGATATATGCTGGTCAGATACATTCCAGTGACAAATTAAATGACAAAAGCAGATAGGCTTAAATGAACCAAATGGGGACTGTTGTACTATGTGTGGGGTTTTAAATAAAAGTGAATTCTGAAAGATAAAAAGGTCTTTCAGTAGTCAAGGTCAACCCTCTTTCTTATTAAGCCTTACAATAATGTTTATCAACATATGCAATACATTATTAAATTACATTTAGCATTTTTATTAGTTCAAATATTCTTCCACCATGTCAAATGTTTTTTTTGACTTGTAATAATTTGACAAGATAATTTAATTGCAAACATTTTATTTTTCATATTTTTAATGTAAGGTGACAATGACCCAGGAATATGTTGATTGCCAATCCCCATGGTCAGAGACTACAATGAGTGAGTGTGTGCGTGCGTTGAGGGTGGGGGGGGGGGTGGGGGGAAAAGGGAAAACAAGACCTTTACGGCACTCTGTATAAATTAAAACCTCAATGCAGAGATAAATGATATAGGTGATTGGGTCATCTTTTTAACCATTAAAGCACTAGTCATTACATTTGCTATGTTAACATTCTGGATTAAATTTACTTTAGCAGGTTCATGGTTAAAAGAGTAGCAGCCTATACGTTCTTATCACTAATTTATACATTAAAATGATCTTACCTTAAGATTCCCTTTTGTTGTAAAAGCTCTGCCGCAGATTGTGCAGCCAAATGGCTTTTCACCAGTGTGTGTGCGCTCATGGATCTGAAGAGCACTTGCAGAAGAAAAGGTCTTTCCACAGGATGGACAGTTATGCTGCTTGGGTGTCCGACGAGGTGGCGGTGCCAGAATGGGTGTCATACCTGGACTCATGGCTGTCTGTGGTGCAGATGGAGCCTGTATACCAACTGGAACCTGCGTACCATCACCTAGGGAGATCGGCTTGCTGTGACCATTGACTTCCATTTTGACCACGGTTGGTGCGGTGCTGGTGACCAGGCTAGGAGTACTTTGGGTGGGACCTAGAGTGGAGTTGGGTTCAAATAACTGAGAAGGAAGTTCTTTCATCTTGTGAGTCAGTAAGTGCTGTTTTAAATTACCCATAGTGGAGCAACCACGATTGCAGATTGTGCAAAGAAATGGACGCTCTTTAGTATGGCTGCGGTAGTGAATTTCCAATGCACTTTTACAAGCAAAAGGTTTGCCACAGATACTACAAACAGTACTTTTCAACTTACCACATTCTTGGTTGGGGAACAGCATACTAAAAGCCTCTTCTTTGATGATCGGCCGACCCAGGTTGTTGGCAGTCAGATCTAGTGCACCTCCATTCTCCCGATGAGTTGATGGACTGTCCGCTTTTTCTGATTTCACTGTTGTCTGATGTGCTTCTTCTTGGTTGCCAAAGCCTGGTGACTTTGATGTTTGACTGTCAGCATTACTATGCACAGGTGACAATGCCTGCATTGAAGAAGAGCACTCTGACGTTGCTGGGCTACCTGCACTCTGACTTTCTAAATCACCCACAGCTGAGGCGGAGTCATTTGTTAAGTGATCACTCTCCATGGATCCATTTTCAACAGATTTCATGCTGGATCGCTGCTGTGTGCTCAAAGCACAGTCTATTATCTTCATCTGATTCTCTAGTGTAGCGATGCTAGAAATCACTGAAGGAGGGGAGTTTGGTGACGAACCAGAACAACATAATAATTGTTTTGAAGACTCAGTTGTGGTAATGTTTAATTCTGCCTCCTCATCCATTGAATTTTCATCCATCAGTTCATCATCAGGATAATTGCTCATTAGTTCAGCATTCATTTCATCACAAGCTAGATCGGTGTCCATACTATCCGAGAAGCCCTCTGGCAAAGGTGTATTTGAAATCTGTCCACCCATATGCATACGAATATGCTGTTGTAAAACTACAGCGTTTGTAAATTTTTTCTGGCAAATGGGGCAAGAATGTTGTACTCGAAGAGGCGGCTTTGCTCGGTGAACTCCGAAGTGTGTCTTTAAGTTGCCCTTGGTGGTAAAAGCGCGGCCGCAGATTTTGCATTTAAACGGCCTTTCACCTGTGTGTGTGCGATAATGCATCTTCAGAGCACTCTGGCAACTTAGTACGCGGTGACAGATAACACACTGGTTGGGGTCGGTCATCTTTTTATCAATGTTCTCCACCAATTGTTGCAGTTTTGAGGTCTCAGATGTTTGCATAGAATCTAACAGACCACCAAATGGGAATTTTGCCTTAAACTGCTCAGTTATTATGGGAAGCAGAGGGCTTGGAAGGGCTGTAGGAATGCTGTTCACTCCATTGTCTGCAGCAGTAGAAGATGTGGTAGAGCATAGAGTGGAGGAAACTGACTGCCCAGATGCACAGCTTTCTACTGGTTTGAAACTTGAAGTCGGTGCATTTAAACCTTGAACTATGGGAACTACATTACTGCCATTAATTGACTGTGGAGATTCTGCAGTGATTGGAATGCTGGAATCATTCTTGTTTATGTTTGGTGACAAAGAAGCACATTCACTTGATGGAGGAGATGGTCTTTGGGGTGACCTGTTTAAAGGAGTCACAGTTGGGGACTCACCTAGGCTGGTAATACTGGATAGAGTTGGAGGCAACTGTAATCCAACTGAAGTTGGTAAGGTTGACAGCACAGGCTTGGTGTCCAACCATGTTGTCACTGGTTTTTCAGGTGGCAAGGACATCCCATACGGAATGCCAGTGCTAGTAGGTACATTATCAAGGTATTCAGGGACTGGATATGGATTCATCTGGATGTGAGGGTATTTTTCTTTATGCCTCTGGAAGTGAACTTTAAGATTACCTTTGGTGGAAAAACGATTTCCACAAATATTACATTTAAATGGCCTCTCTCCAGTATGGGAACGAAGGTGAATCTGTAATGCACTGTCACTTCCAAAGACCTTAGCACAAAACCTACATTTATGCTTAAAAAATGGATCTTCTGAGCTTGTTTTGGGATCAAACACAGAAACATTAGGTGGTTTTCCTTTGCGATGTTTCATAAGGGCAGCCAGTGGATCTAGAGCATTAGTAGTTGCAGCAATGCTGACCAGTGGGTTTGGGAAGATCACACTACTTGATGAATTCTGAGGTAGCAGTGGATTAGACATGCTGGAAGCTGGACTGAGAAGATTACCATGTCCAAGTGATGAAGTTGAATACTGTAACTGAGAGGAAGCGTTACTTGTATTTGAACTGGAACTTGGAGTCAGGGAAGATGAAATTCCACTAGTGGATGGAGGCAAGGTGGATTCTAATCTGGGAGATACGCTGCTCGGTAAAACAGGAGTGCTAGCCCCAGAGGCAGGCTGTGTTATTTGCTGTGAACTATCAAAGGCAGAAGGGTGGATACTGGATGCCTGTCCTGTTCCCGAAGCTGAAATAACGGCTGATAATTGGTTAGAAGAATGATCACTGAACGAAACATGCTGGCTAGCAGCAGATACTGAAGTACCTTGGGAAGATGCTGATGGATTTAATGGGTGCAATGTTTGTGGATTCATCATCGCGACTTGGTTTCGGATTTGTTCAATCAGCTGAAGCTGGTGGAGCTGCTGCTGTTGCAGAGCCATCAGCTGCTCTAGAATCATAGGGATAGCCATGGTGGGTACTTCACTATTTGAATTAGGACTGTTAGATCGTGTGTCCTGCGAGAACTGTGCCACTGCCACTCTAGTGCTTTGCAAAGTCTCTAAAGTCACATTAGTGTTTGGCATGTTATAATTTGTCATGGATGATGATTCAGGAATCTGAGGTAGCGAAGTAGCAGTGCTGGAGGTCCCTTGATTCTGGTAACCTTTGTCAGTGGAGGCATCCACCTCCATCGGTTCGTCTTGCTCTGTACTCTTTACCTCAGAGCTGTCATTTCCCTCTAACTGAGTGCTATCCTCAGCAGCTTCACTCTCTACTTGATCACTTGGGCTACTGGCAGGAGAAGCCTCAGGGAAGTCTTCCGAGTGTGCTGCGTCCTCGTCGTTTACGATTAAGACTAGTGGATTCTTAGTGCAATTCTTCTGATGCTCCATGAAGTCAGACCACTTGAAGAATTCTGCACAGCATTTCTCACAGATGTGGGTTTCCTCACTTCCACTTCTGCTTTCATTCCCACTATCAGCATCATCTGGTCCTTCCCCTGGGGTTGCTAGGAAATCAAAAGGACACATCAAGCAATGACTTGCAAGACTATCCCTCCCTCCAATTTCAAGTTTTTGCACATAACTAAAATCAATATTTTTTTATTTTGTACAAATTACCTCACTTCAACACATCTCAGGTCCCTCTGTGTGTATTCTATCACTCTTTCTACCTAGCTAATCATTTTCTTTGCACAATCCATCAAATTATGAGGCCCTATCAATTGTGGATACTGCTGCTTAATGAAATTCCATAGAAGCTATTGATTTCCAATATTTTCATACAAATCACAGCTGCCTTGTCTGTTGGGTACAAATCAAGCCTTTGATGGACTCATTAGGATTCCCCTTTACCATCAGGCTTCCTCATTTCCAGCAAAATTAGAGAAGCCTTTGCCAGTTCACTTGACATCACTAAACTAATCTGTAACCTTTCAGGCTCAAATCAGTACCTGACAGGACAAACTGGCCCTGTGTTACTCAAATGTGGTCTCAGACTGCCCAGATTTATTATCTTTATACAGCATCAAGACAGTATGGATTTAATGCTAGTCTATATAATGTCTTAAATCAATGACCATATCTTTAGCTGCTTTAGAAATCTGAAGAGCAATGTACCCTTAAGCATTAACTCGGTACACTACCTTGTAGAACTCTGCACGATTTAGCTAAATTATTTCCTGTGCTACCAGTGAAACGCAAAGGCTGTGCCATAATTATTAAAAGTTATTGACAGAGACTCAACCTATTACAACTTTGAGTAGCAGAGTTATGCAAAATGACTTTCTTCACAGAATAAAACTGCTGCAAGAACGAGCATTGTTGTAAAAAGGAGGCAAAATTTAAATTTTTTTTGCAACAGAATATTTTTATTATGTTCGACAAAATCTTCATATAGTTCTACCTTACTTGCCGTTGCTTTTTACAAGACACACATGCATTACTACAAAATCTTCATATAGTTCTACCTAGCTTGCAGTTGCTTTTCGCTAGACACACGTGCATTACTGTAAAGATTTAGCTATTCAACAAACAAGTAAGTTCAATACCTGTAATTTTGATAACAAGTAAATTCTCAGGCATCAACTTTTATCTGTGCTCAAGAAAAGGCTCAGTGAATTAAATGCCAGTACTGTGATAGGAAACCCACTAATTGGTTTGTTTAATTATTGTAGGCAGCCACCTTTCTGGACTAGTCTTACCACTATGTGCCAAACAACAAGCATGTTTAATGAACAGGATTCTAATGTGCACCTGGTCAACTAAGAAAGATGAACCAAAGTACCAGTTCTATTCACAGTGGCATTTCTGATCCATATTATGCCTCTAGTAGACTCCAATGCGCAGATTGTGATTATTCAGTTGCGGTCATTCGCCACTTTTTCACATTGTTCAACATACAGTTCCTCCACTTCATAAGTTGCCTATGATTATTCAACATGCAGAAAACCACATGCAATTGTGAAAATCCGTCTGTGTTTCTGCCAAATTTTGTTAAACAAAAATCTTGGGCTCTCCAATAGTTCAGCTGGTTAGACCAACAACAACTTATATTTATATAGCGCCTTTAACGAAGTGAAACGTCCCAAGGCTTCACAGGAGTATTATGAGACAACAAATTTGACACTGAGCCACATAAGGTGAAATTAGGGAAGGAGGAAAGAGAGGGGGAGAAATTTAGGCAGGGAATTCCAGAGCTTGGGCCTAGGCAACAGAAGGCACGGCCACTAATGGTTGAGCATTTATAAATCAGGGATGCTCAAGAGGGCAGAAAACTCGGGGGGGGGGGGGGGGGGGAAAGAAGAGAGAGAGAGAGAGAGAGAGAGAATGAATGTGGGGCTGGATGAGGTTACAGAGATGGCGAGGGACAAGGCCATGGAGAAATTTGAAAACAAGGATAAATTTTGAAAATCGAGGTGTTGCTTAACCAAGAGCTAATGTAGGTCAGTGAGCACAGGGGTGATGGGTGAGCAGGACTTGGAGAGAGTTAGGACATGGGCAGCCGTGTTTTGGATCATCTCTAGTTTACGTCGGGTAGAATGTAGGAGGCCAGCGTTGGACTAGTCAAGTCTATAGGTTACAAAGGCATGGATGGGAGCTTCAGCAGCAGATGAGCTGAGGCAAGGGCGGAGACGGGCAAGGTTATGGAGGTGGAAATAGGCAGTCTTAGTTATGCTGCAGATGTGCTTGAAAGCTCATTTCAGGGTCAAATATGACACCAAAGTTGCAAACAGTGTGGTTCAGCCGAAGACAGAGGTTGGGGAAAGGGATGGAGTCAGTGGCTAGGGAATGGAGTTTGTGGCAGGGATCGAAAACAAAGGCTTCGGCCTTCCCAATATTCAATGAGAGAAAATTTCTGCTGATCCAGAACTGGATGTCGGACAAGTAGTCTGACAATTTAGAGACCTTGGAGGGTTCGAGAGAAGTGGATTAGAATGGGGTGTCACTAAGGGGAAATATGTAGATGAGAAATAGGAGGGGACCAAGGATAGATCCTTGGGGGGACACCCAGAGGTAACGATGTGGGGGGCGGGAAGAGAAACCGTTGCAGGCGATTCTCTGGCTAAGAATGGAAGCAGGCGAGTGTAGTCCCATCCAGCTGGGCGTTGGAGAAGGATAGTGTGGTCAACTGTGTCCAAGGCTGCAGGCTAGTCAAGAAGGACGAGGAGGGATAGTTTGCCTTTGTCACAGTCACTGTGACTTTGGGGAGAGCAGTTTTGGTACTGTGGCAGGCGTGGAAACTGGATTGGAGGAATTGGAGGGACCAGTGTGTAGTTAAGCCATTCCAGGTATTGACCGAGAAATTTGGTCGCACAGTGCCCATCTTTAATTCCGCTTTGGCAGTAAGCTGCTGGTTAGGTGTCTGCACCTAGCCAGCTTGAAGATGATGAGGCCCAAGATCGGCTGTCCCTCTGGGCTCGCCATTCATGCACAGGGATTGTTCACTGCACCCAAATTTCTAGGCCTTGATGCCTGGTCTCTGTTGAATGAGCTGGTTTCACCTAAGGTGACATGAGGCATGTAACAACTGATCTCAATGACACTGGGCTAGGGAAGAGAGGAAAAAGAAAATCAGTTGGCGTTCCCACTCCTGGTCATCCAGCCAGCCTTGCTAGATTGTGTGTGTGCACGCGCGTGTGGGTATGGTGGTTTTGTACATTGGACAAATAATGACCCTCTACATGTAATTCTGATCTTAGCTGTGCTGAATCAAAGCTTCAATGTCTCCCTGCAGGGAAAGGATATCAGATTAGTGATATTGTTATGTTGTCATGACTCCACCTCCCAGCAGCCAGCAAAAAAGGGCATTAGCAGAGATCTGGAGACAGGCTGTGAGGCTGTCCTCTTGGCAGAAACTCATGATACCCACTGGGACCTTGAATATAATGGAGAGAAAACTGAGGCGGCATGTCCTTCATGGGGTATGAACTGTCGATCAATATGTAGAAAAATGAAAGAACTCTAAAGCTAGTGACTTACAGTAGCATTAACTGGTGCACAATACAAAGATGACACTGTGAAGTAAGAACTGATACTATATGCAGTTCTCTTTCTATGTGTATAGTATATGCCTTACAGCATTTACAGCTTCAGATTTAGCATGATTAGTGCTTTTTATTTACATACATTTCAACAGTGACGACACTTCAAAACTACTTCATTAGTCGCAAAGCACTTTGGAACGTTCGGAGGTTGTGAAAGGCGCTATACAAGTGCAAGCCTTTTTTTAAAACCACAACTTAATACATACCTGTCCTCGGTAATTTTCTCTTTCACTATTTTTAGGCAGAAATATATATCTTTACAGCTCTTTATACCTGGCAGAAGCAATTTTAGTTGCTGAGAAGGCACATACTGCATGTGGTTTTACAAACACGTTATCAAGCATCGAAAAAAGACTGCTCATATCGTATGTGATATGCGTTAGTTCTTGATGTGTTAAATCATGGAGTCTTTGGGGCACAATTTTCTCTCAAAATATTTAATGGTCTTGAGGAGGACAGGAATGAAGACAGAGTGCTTCTTCTAAGGATAAAAACATTTGAATTTCAGGTAACGGCAAACACTCAGTGTACTTCTATCTGCTGTTTCAAGAATGGCATAGACAGCCTGCTGTCAACAATACCCAAATAGCTGAAATAGGAATAATGCATAGCTTATTTGAGAGGGGGGGCACCTAAAGATGTGAAATTAAAAATTAAAAAAAAAGTCAGCTAAACATCTTTCAGATTAGACATTATAACCAAAGCCCCGCCTGCTCCGTCAGGTGGATGTAAAAGATTTCACGGCACTATTTCAAATAAGAATAGTGAGCCAACATGTATCCATCAATCAACACCTAATAATCAGATTATCTGATCATAATCTCATTGCTGTTTGAAAGAGCTTGCTGTGCACAAATTGGCTGCCACATCTTCTACATTACAACAGTGACTACACTTCAAAAGTACGTCATTGGCTGTAACGCACTTTGGGACGTCCTGCATTCGTGAACGGGGCTATAAAAATGCAAATCTTTCTTTTAAAAAAAAACCTTTACTAAAAAGGTTAAAAATTGAGATCGTTTGAAAAATTGTAGAATAGAAAATTTAGCAATAATAAATGTAATATTACTTCACAGGGAAGCAATACAGCACTATTTTGAACAGAGGATAGATCTGTTTTTCTTTAATAAGGTTTCAGTAAAAAATATCTCTATACTAAATGATTTCAAATTCATTCTTATCCAAGACTGAAAAAGGTTCACTTCTGCTTTATTTAATTTATCAAGAATGTGCTCTATCTTCCTGTTGAATAGTGACATGTAAAATAATAGGTAATAGGGAGAGAGTTGCAAGGCTGTAACCCAGTTTAGAGATTCAGATGAGGTCAAATGGTTTTGCAACCCTTTTTGGAATCTTTGAAATTGCATTACAGACTTGCAAATCTTGGTATATAGAATTTGCAACAGTTGATAAAAAATTATTTAAAAATGTTGTTTAAACTTCCAGCTCAAGATGCATTTGGCTACATCCATAATGCAAGATAAATGTCAATCACAGAATTACAGGATCAAGAGCATATATGCTACAAGGAATATTTTAACTCATCTATGTCGCAAGAACTGGAGAAATTCACCAGCATGTGACCAATGTTTCCTGTAAGCTGCGCGGCTCCGCTGCGCTCCAGGGATCTCGCGCAGCCGGCTTTGAAAAAGAAAAACTGCGCATGCGCAGTATTTTGATTGGGCTGCGCAGTCCCGTAAAGGGGCCTGCGGCCCGAAAAAACATTATAGGGAAGAACATTGCAGGTGACTTGTATGAAGTAATTACAATCATGTAATTAACTTTTACCTGCATCATAGAATCATACAGCATAGGAGGCAGCCATTCTTCCCATTGTGACTGTGCCAGCTCTTTGAAAGAGCTATTCAATTAGTCCCACTCCCCTGCTCTTTCCACACAGCCCTGTAATTTTTTTCTTTAAGTATTTATTCAATTCCCTTTTGAAAGGTACTATTGAATCTGCTTCCACTGCCCTTTCAGGCAGTGCAGTCCAGATCATAGCAACACGTTGCGTAAAAAAATACCTCATCTTACCTCTGGTTCTTTTGCAAATGATCTTAAATCTGCATTCTCCAGTTACTGACCCTCCTGCCAATGGAAACAATTTCTTGCTATCTGCTCTACCAAAACCCTTCATAATTTTGAGGTTGTATTTCACCAAACAGGATATTGTCTTTCACCAAAGAGTTTACTGTACATTAGATTTAAGCAATAGCTTCTACATGGTTACGGAACAGTGTATTCAAGGTAGCAAAAATTTCCAGTCCTCATCTAGAGCTTTTCCACTGCCTTTAAATATGTCCCACCGCATTAGCTGCTCAGCCAGTGTTTTCCGGATGTGCAGCAACAGGCTCCCTCTTGGTGTTGAGGGTTCTGCCAGAAGCCCGCTACGCACAGCAAAACAGACACCACCTCGGAAAATTGGTTGGGGTTATGACGGGTTCAAAGCAGCATGCAGAACTCACTAATCGTGCCAACGAGGAAAATACTGGCCTTTGTGTGTTTCAAATTCCTCGCTCCGCTATTTATTTTGAGTGGGTTAATGCCTCTGCTGAAATAACAGAGAGGAATTTCAGCTGATTGAGTGAAATGTTCATACTGTAGTATCCCATAATGCAACTTCAGGGCCTAGATCTTGGTGTACATTCTTAAACTACAGGCTGAGGAATTTCTACAGCCTATTATACCAAGTATACGCTGTCATAATTGATTAGTTTTACTATTGCAAACATATGTTTATGGAATACATGTACATAAAGATAGAGACAGAAAAGCCATGGCCCTTTTAAATACCTACATTAATAGATCAATGCTAGGGTTGTTGCTGTCTACAGTGTACATAAATGACTCGGGGCTAGATTTTACACTTTTGTGCAGATCACCCAAAAATGGGCGTTATTTCCAGCGTGGGCGGTAAATGGGTTTTCCGATCACCAGCTTGTCGCCCATTCTCAAAGCCCATAGTCTCCATTTTTGAAATTGGACGTTACCACAAGCGATCTGAAATGAGCATTAGCATTAAATCTCTCTGACCTTCTGTCGTAAAGTGTGGCTGTCCTTAGCAACGACATGGCAATGCTAGTTTCCCGCGATTCAGGAGGTCAGGGGTCATCATTACATGTGCAGAAGAGGAGAGAGAGAGACTGAAAGCGTGTGTGGGTGTGGTGTGTGCTTGTTTGGTTGTTGTGGGAGGCATGAGGGAGATTCACCAGTAGCAAAAAGCCTACTAAGCACCCAGAACATAGTTGGCACCGAGTTTTTGTCCAACAAAGAATATATAACATGGAAGGGATGGAGGAGGCCCTGGAGCCGGTAGCCAGGAACACTGGTGGCAGAGGGTTCCCACTGGTCCCGGAGCACGGCACTGCATCCCAAGGTGCCACATCCCCATTGCCAATGACATCTTGTTTCTGGCTCGGAGCACGTTCCCACCTTGGAAACGTCCTCTCCCATATCCGTCCAAGCAGCGGTTCTCCAGTCATCGCCAACGCCCCCCACCTCCGCCAATGAAGCATCGCCTGAGGAGCTCCTCGACCAGGCGACTTGGCGTCAGGAGGGGAAGGGGAATGGTTGGTTTTTACAGAAATACTTATGATTTCAGACAAATGTTTAGCTTAAATGTTTTTTATTTAACAAAATCTTGTGCATTGGCTCAGATAGCTGCACTGGTGATTCCTTATCAAAAGGGTATAATTACACTTAACTTCAATCAACTTAAACTGTCATGGTGATGCCCACCATTGATGTATGACCTCCACACGTTAAAAAAAATTAACGCGCCGGCATCTTCTGCCCTTTCAATTGGAGTTCAGGACTGGAACATCAGGTCCTTCATTGAAACACCTGTGAACTCGTGGAAGTAAGTCATCCTCATTCGAGGGACCTCCTATGATGATGATGATGATGATGATGACCTCCAAACCCAGCAATGTGTCAGCCTTGTAAATACCACCAACGTTCTTTCAGGCAAAGTGCTCATTGATGAGCTCCTGTTGTAAGGCTCTTGCAGCTATCATGCCACCACGGGCCCTTTCATGCGGTCTACAGGGGAGCGGGAGCATGGTTTCAGCATCAGCCTGATTGTCTGGCCCGATATCAGCATCCACCTCCTCTTCCTCTCTCTCTGCTGAGGTGGACTGTCAGACCCTTCTGGCAATTCTTGTCCCCTCCTGATAGCCAAGTTGTACAGCATGGAGCACACGACCACAAATTGAGCTACCTGCTCAGGGTGGTATTGGAGCTTGCCTCCAGAGTGGTCCAGGCATCTAAAGTGCTGCTTAAGCGCTCCAATGGTTTTCTCCACGATATTGCGAGTGGCTCTGTGGCTCTTGTTGTATCACTTCTTGGCTTCGGTGTGGGTCACGCCGGGGGGGGGGGGGGGGGAGGATGAGGGTGTGTCCATCAGCCAGGTGGCGTGGCCATATCCTTTGTCCCCAAGCATCCAGCATTGACCTTGTGGCTGATTGTATCTGATTTGTTTAACAGTGCTCTCACGCAGGATGTGAGCATCATGGATGCTACCTGGAAATTTAGCATTCACTGCCATAATAATTTGCTGGTGGTCGACAACGAGTTGCACACTCGGAGTGGAATCCCTTGCGGATCCTGAAAACCTCTGCATCCTGAAAAGGTGCCCGCATCGCGATGTGTGTACAGTCTATTGCTCCTTGCACCTTGGGGAAGTTAGCAATTCTGTAGAATCCTAGAGCCTTCTCTGTCTGAGCCTCCCTGGTCATAAGGAAGCTGATAAAAGTCCATCCTGTGTGCATACAGGGCTTCAGTGACCTGTCTAATGCAGCAATGCGTGGCATGCTGAGACATACTGCAAATGTCGCCAGCCGAGGCCTGAAAAGAACCCGAGGCGTAGAACGACAGTGCCGCGGTGACTTTGACCTCGACGGACCTGATGGTGCTGGCAGTCTGCAGATCTCTCCTTATGAGCTGGAATAACTCAGTGATAACCTCTTTGTGGAAGCGCAGTCTCCGAAGGCAGGTGGTGTCAGGCAAGTTGAGATAAGGCTGCTTCTCCCTGTACTTACGGGGGGTGCAACGTCTGGTCCTCCTCATCTGTCAGGCATGTCTTACATTGGGCACATGATGCTGTAGAGCGTACCATCTGCCATCTCGAGTCTGCAGCATGTAATTGGTCATCAAGAGAGGGTGAGAAAGGAAAGGCCCCATTCCAATAGCTATCCGTTCTCCACCGATTGGTTATATAGGTGTCTTCATCGGGACAATCATTCTATTAAATTCCAATTGTCCACAGTATGATAAAGATGTTTGGAGGTTATGTGAACATCTGAACAAACACCTCCAGAGTACATCCGAATTCCCGAGGTTAAAGCAGAGCAGCCTTTTAAATGATGCAACATGTGATTTAGAACATGGTGTCCATACCGCTGAGAGTAGTTCCCGTTAATTCCACTTTTCCCCAGCGGTTTTTTGGGTGAGCGATATTGTGGGCGAGATGTGTGCTAGGTGGTGAAAGTGACGCTGGGCAATCTCCTGAGTGTTAGTTTCAGCAAATTGTGATCTTTACGACAAAATAAAGTAGGGGGTCGCTATTATTGAATCTCAGCGTTAGTTATGTGCGGAAAGGAACGCTGGGCGTTGGTTTCGTCCATTCTGATGATTCCGCCCCAAAAAATTGGGCGGGCAGTATTATTTGTTCCCGGCATTACGCACATGGGGAAAGTAACGCTCGCCGATAAGTCTCCGAAAAATGGACGTCAGTTTCCATTTTGTGGCTAAATGGGCGCTATCTGGGCATGATAACTCATTTCAGCGATAAAATGGACGTTAAGTATGCAAAAAAAAAGTGTAAAATCTAGCCCTTGGAGTAGGGCACAGAAACAAAACTCTCTGAATTTGCAAATAATACCAAACTGGAAGGCACTGTAAACAACAGGGACCAGACTATTCAAATACGGAAGGATATGACAAAATTGGAGATCAGGGCTGATGAATACAGATGTAATTTAATATGAACAAGTACAAAGCCAAAGCAACACATTGCTGATGGTGCTTACTCTACCAGCAGCCAACTGGAATGGCATTTCTGGACATTTTAGAATGGTTCTAACTCTGGGATATCTGTTTTACTGCACACATTCTGGTGCCCGACCATACCAGAACTACACCACTTTTGTATGAAAAAAGCTTTGGACCCAACATGTGTTAGCACAATAACAGATTCTGCAACAAATACAAATAGCCTTAAACTTAGAAAAAGAGGCAGGAAAAGGCAGTTTAGAGTAAACTATTTTATGCAGAGGCTGACAAATATACAGGGGCTGATTGTATCAGCTAATTCAAGAGAGAATTGGTTAAGTACCTGGTGAAAAAATTGATATAGGGTCATAAGAAATATTATGGGATATGATATTTCCATTACATTGAGACCAGCCAGACCTTTCTAGGCCTGTGCATTCCTATGTTTCTTACGATCATCCTTTAGGGAATTATTGCAGTTACAAACTGCAAGCTGTGATATTCCACATTAATCACCTTAACTAAAACCTTTCAGGCAAGGTACTGAAATGTTAGGCAACAATAATATTTTCTACTTATTTGTGGAAGAGCGATTTAAGGAACAAAATAAAACATTGCGGATGACTTTCTAATGAATAGATCTTTTTATCAATGTACACCAATGCAAATTTATACTAAGAGAAAAAAAACCTCACATTTATGTAGCACCTTTCGTGACATCAGGATGTTCTAAAGTGCTTAACGGTCAAGTACTTCTGAAATGTGGTCACTGCTGTACTGTGGGGAAATGCAGCAGCCAAGTCCCACAAACAGTAATGAAATAAACAACCAGATAATACTGTTTTGGTGCTGTTGGCTTTGGGATAAATATTGGCCAAGCAATCTAATTGCGCTTCTTCAAATTGTGCCAGGGAAGACAGGGCCTTGATTTAATGTCACATCTGAAAGATGGCACCTCTGATATTCCTTTAGTACTGCATTGTTAGCCTAGTTACAATTTTCTTGAGTGGGGTTTGAACCCATAAACTTCTGACTAAAGGTATGAGGACTACCACTGAGCCAAGGCTAACACACTGATATTGGTTGTTGAAAACCTAACAAAACAAAAGATCAATATCTGAGCAGCAAGGAGATGAATTATAATAGTTTATGTTGCATTTTGTTTAATTATTATTTTTGATTTTGTTTGTCGTGTCAAGGTGAAGGACCTTAGTGCTGGAGGACAGAACCTAACTTATCCCCAAGCATTCCCAGGTGAAAAATGGATCATAACTGCAGACTAAAGCTCCCTCTGTCAGAACGACAAGATGCCTTAAACCCAATGCCAGAAAAACAATGCCAACTCACCAATGCTTATTTTCCATTCCCCACATAAACTATCCTCGTGATCACTTGCACGGGATTACCAGCTAATGTCAATTTACATTCAGTTTTGATATGAACTAACAACCTTTCGAAAATAGGGGGCTAAAGTTTCTCTTTTCACAAAAAAAATTAAGAAATGGTTTCTTTTTCACGAACCTCGAAGGAAACATGGTAACACATGTAACTGTGATGCCTGCAAAAAAGTTTTACGTGGTAATAATTAAAATATTAGCCAATCATGATGCATCTGCAATAACGATCCTTGAAAGTTTAAGTTGCTAACGAGCTACTTTCCCTGTATAAATCTTCAAACTTATTTGATACAGCTGTGGGGGAAAAAGGTGGGTGGTGCAACTGTATTTGATAACGGCTCCAGGGCAAACAAGAAAAGCATATTTCAGTGACTATATGCTATAAATACTTATAATATTGTCAGGATAATATTTCTGTTGGGTGAGGAAGGATTCCAAACATGCAGAGCAGGCATGTGTGGAAGCGCATCACAACAATGGTGAATGCTGTTTGTAGGGCTAAAAGGACCTCTCAGGAAATGGAGCGGGGGGGGGATTACACAACCGAAGGAGGAATACCAAAGATACGACTGATATTACTGCAAAGTACCAGCACCGGATATAACAGATGATAGAAAGTTGTAAAAAAAATACACACAAAAAAAAGCGCTACTTTTGGAGAGAGGGATTTAAAAAAAAATAATGCAAAGTATTCGAACTAAAACTAGTAAGATTGTGTAAATGACATTATGCATGTCAAGATGGAAGAGAGAATGTAATGAAAGAAGTTCTATGAATTAGCTCACCTGGTCATATTTTTAATAACCAAAATTGGTACGTAATAGGAAGGTGCAAAGTGGAAGAGATCTCAGAATGAGAAAGTTCAAATAGTGTATAATGAGGCAAACAGAGGCTTCCTGAAAAGAATATTTGCCAAGATGTGAATTTTTTGGATGCTGGAGGAAAGTAAATAAGTTATTCTATGTACTACATTGTTCAGATATTTAACAATTTGCACTAATGTTACCTTAATGGATCCACAACCAATGATTGCGCACAGGAGCAAAATAAAAGCATATAATGAGAATGCAATACCCATAGGATAAATGTGCTTATATACTCATGATGTACCATCTGTTATCTTTATCGAGCAAGAAAAACACACTTGTCCTCTGCGAGAAACTAGAGAAAAAAAATTCACTAGAACAACTATCAGACACTTGATCTATTCTATTGGAGGGCAGGTAAGGCGGCTATAATTGGAGTGAAGATTAGCTGAAAGGAAAGGAAGAAACAAACTAAGGACAGAACTTTCATGACCTCAGGATTTCTCAAATGCATTACAACCCATGAAGTACTTCTTGAAGTGTAGTCAATGTTGTAACATAGGGAGACATCAGAGTCAATTTGTGCACAGCAAGGTCCCACAAATAGCAATGAGATTAATAACCAGATCATCTGTTTTTAGTGAGGTTGCCTGAGAGATAAATATTGGCCAGGATAGCAGAAGAACTCCCCTGCTCTTTTTCAAATAGTGCTATGGGATCTTTTGCACCCACCTGAGAGGGAAGATGGCATCTCCAACAGTGCATCACTAAGGTGTTGGTCCAGGTTACACAAGTCTCTGGAGCAGGGTTTGAAACTACAACCGTCTGACAGAAAGGCAAGAGTGCTACCACTGAGCCACGACTGTCACCTGGATTTACTGTTCACTGGAGTATTCTTCCCAGTTGGCTCCAGATAACATCAAAAGCCAATACCCTAGGCATACCCATGGAAGCTTGGCCATGCTCTGTTAAACTCCCGCAGCACGTCTCTACACATTTGGGAGTCCTTGGATCGGACAACCAGCTCTGAAGCTCTTTGAACGTAGATAAATGGAGCGTGTCTCTATGTGCAGAGAGTGCGCACTCTGTATTGTGCCTTGCTGATGGAGAAAATAAAAATCACATTTCCAGCACAGATAAAAGCACTTTGCGAGAATCAGATAGGTGATATGACTGTGGAAACACAGGAGGATTAGGCACGGAGTAGAGTTATAATGAAGAGGTAGCAGTGGGGCTGATTGATGAGGGGCCAGCTAATGCCACTCAAAGATACAAACTTTAGTGGGCCTGTTTGTAACTGAAGTCGATACAGTATATTCACTTGAATCGGTGGGACGTCTGACTTGTGTAGTGTTTGGATATTTGGGGATGCCAAAATCTAGATATGGATGCAATTACTCACAAGTGATATATTGGAGCTATCTGCACTGGTGACTACCATTGGAAAAGTGGCAACACCAATGGCATTTACAGTGGGAACTGCAGCTATGCAGACCATAGGCACAGTAGCGGAATCTCTCAAGAATGTCCCACTGCTGTTTTGAAATCTTTGAGGTGCAAATTTGACATTAAGTTAGGACACAAAACTGTAACAAATGGAGTTCAATGTGGGGAAGTGAGGTCATCCACTTTGGATCTAAGACAGACAAATCTGAGTATTTTCTTAATGGTAAGAGCAAAAGGATTGAGATGTCCTTGTACACAAATCACTACAAGCTAGTGCACAGGTATAAAAAAAAAATCAAAAAAGGCCAACAGCCTTTATCTTAAAAGGAGTTGGAACACAAATATTAGAAAGTTATGCTTCCGTTGTACAGAACCTTGGTCAGACCTCATCTGGAGCTAGGGACCATACCTCAAGAAAGATATATTGGCCATAGAGGGGCCTGAACCCTGGACTGGATAAAATAGGGTGGGAGGAGGCTTGTGTTGAGTATAAACTCCGGCATAGTCTGGTTGGGTCGAATGGCCTGTTTCTGTGCTGTCAATTCTATGTAATAAATTCCAAGATGGGCTGGCTTCAACTTACATGGTGAATAGTTGCAGGCAATCATGAGAGAGGCACACAGAGACTTCATACAGGCCCAGTGTTGTGTGTTAAGCAGATCAGTGGGCCTTGCAAGGAGATGCCCTCCAGCAGTGACATGAGTGGACCAGCAACTGGTTGGTCACGTTAGCAGTAGTTCAGTTTCATTACCCGTCACTGCACCAGTGGTAGTCAACACCTCTTAATGCAAAGAGTCCACAGGGACTCCAGAAAAAGACGTTCCTGGTACTGATGCAAGTTCATCAGGGTCTGTTGCAGATACAGTTGTTGGGCCTCCTGTATGGTGTGCAGTTTGCCACCGGTTCTATGCTCTCAACCAATAGGAAAAATGCAGATATTCACACAATGCAAGGACAAAATTCATTCACAAACCACATTAAACACAAACACCTTGTGATCAAAGACATACTCTTCTCCCCGTCCTTCACAAAAACAAATTCAGCAATAATAGTGGAGTAGAAGACTCCTCTGTACTAAACACTTCTATGCTGATAATTTCAAATCTTCAAATGACTAATGCCTAGTCTACCCTGACATTAAACACTCACTTTACAAAGTGCAATTGTACATTAGGGGAGGGGGTTTCCATTGATTGACTTGAAAAAGGACTTAGTAAGCAATAAATATTTGCTTCCTTTTGTTAAAGTTCGTTAAGATAAAGATAATGGGATTAAAAGGCTAGATAAATCCTGTGGACCTTAAGATCAGAGGGTCTTAAGAGAAGTAGCAGCAGGGATAGTGGATGCACTGGTTGTAATTTACCAAAATTCCCTGGATTCTGGGGAGGTCCCAGCAGATTGGAAAACTGCAAATGTAATGCCCCCATTTTAAAAAAAAGGAGGCAGACAAAAAACAGGAAACTATAGACCAGTTAGCCCAACATCTGTGGTTGGGAAAATGTTGGAGTCCATTATTAAAGATGTAGTAGCAGGACATTTGGAAAAGCATAATTCGGTCAGGCAGAGCCAGCATGGATTTATGAAGGGGAAGTCATGTTTGACAAATTTGCTGGAATTCTTTGAGGATGTAATGAACAGGGTGGATAAAGGGGAACCAGTGGATATGGTGTATTTGGCCTTCCAGAAGGCATTTGACAAGGTGCCACATAAAAGGTTACTGCACAAGATAAGAGTTCACGGGGTTGGGGGCAATATATTAGCAAGGATAGAGGATTGGCTAACTAACAGAAAAGAGAGAGTCAAGATAAATGTTAGGGTTGGCAATCAGTAACTAGTGGGGTGCCGCAGGGATCAGTGCTGAGACCCCAACTATTTACAATCAATATTAACGACTTAGAAGGGACCGAGTGTAACGTAGCCAAGTTTGCTGACGATACAAAGAAGGGAGGAAAAGCAATGCGTGAGGAGGACACAAAATATCTGCAAAAGGACATAGACATACTAAGTGAGTGGGTATAAATTTGCCAGATGGAATATAATGTTGGAAAGTGTGAGGTCATGCACTTTGGCAGAAAAAAAAATCAAGGAGCAAGTTATTATTTAAATGGAGAAAGATTGCAAAGTGCTGCAGTATAGTGGGACCTGGGGGTACTTGTGCATGAAACACAAAAGGTTAGTATGCAGGTACAGCAAGTGATCAGGAAGGCAAATGGAATCTTGGCCTTTATTGCAAAGGGGATGGAGTATAAAAGTAGGGAAGTCTTGCTACAGTTATACAGGGTATTGGTGAGGTCACACCTAGAATACTGTATGCAATTTTGGTTTCCATATTTACGAAAGGATACACTTGTTTTGGAGGCAGTTCAGAGAAGGTTCACTAGGTTGATTCCGGAAATGAGGGGGTTGACCTATGAGGAAAGGTTGAGTAGGTTGGGCCTCTACTCATTGGAATTCAAAAGAATGAGAGGTGATCTTATCGAAACAAATAAGATTATAAGGGAACTTGACAAGGTGGATGCAGAGAGAATGTTTCCACTGATGGGAGAGACTAGAACTAGGGGGCATAATCTTAGAATAAGGGGCTGCCCATTTAAAAGTGAGATGAGGAGAAATTTATTCTCGGAGAGTTGTAAATCTGTGGAATTCGCTACCTCAGAGAGCTGTGGAAGCTGGGACATTGAATAAATTTAAGACAGAGATAGACAGTTTCTTAACCGACAAGGGAATAAGGGATTATGGGGAGCGGGTAGGGAAGTGGACCTAATTCCATGATTGGATCAGCCAAGATCGTATAAAATGGCGGAGCAGGCTCGAGGGGCCGTGTGGCCTACTCCTGCTCCTATTTCTTATGTTCATCCCTTTTTGAAGGAGCAAGAATCGGAGATAGGCTCAACACAGACAAATAGTTATTAATGCTTTCTCTGCAAATTCCACATGTACATTCACATTTTTTTTTCCACTAAATTTGGCAAAAACATTGGGTTTGAGCTTTGGTTTAGACTGATGAAATTCATTTTACTTACTGCTGGCAGAGACTTCTACCGCATTAGGCAGGGATAGAGATGAAGAGGCATTTAACTAACTGTGCCAACAAGTTCTCCATTTTGTATATTTAATAAAACTCTTAGTCAAAAATTATTTGAAGGTCCTTGTCCTTCCTTTAGAAGTGCTCCAAGGCCTCACTCCACCCTATCTCAGTCATCTCCTCTCACCATATATCTCCTGCGCATGCACCCCCTGGTCCTCTCACACCGTTACTGCTTGTTCACTGCTCCCACTTGAAATACTGTGAGATAGCCCCCTCTATTTGAACAGCACTATCGAAATGTAAATTGTTGAAATTATGGCTCATAATTTACTGTCAGAATGAGGCCGAGGCTAATAGCACTCGCTGTTATTTATGCGCAAATGGTACCGCAATCTAAGGCGAGGTGCAAATGCACGATTAAATGCGGAAATCCAAACGTTGTTCTCTAAGATACGCTGCTCTGCCGTTAGATTTGTGAAAATGGCAACTCGTCAGTCTTACCCTTGAAATACATTGAATGGCGTGAAGTTGCTGCATTTGCACGGTAGATATGAACTAAACTCACCATAGAAAGTTCAGTCTTTTCCATTTAAAGTTGAAGGGGGAGAAAGAGCCCTCCTTTGCGAGAGTACTGACGCCCGTCACCTAGCCTTGTAGGTTAGTGGCGGCGGTAAACCCCTAATGCCACGATCACTTGCGCCCCAGAGATTGTGACGTCATCCGGTGTGCAGCACCACCAGATACGAACTTCGGTTACGCCCCCTGCAGCATTGCCGGGCTTCAGCACTGGCAGTTGCAGGAGGCGTTGTAAGGTAGGCCAGCCACTTGGGATAGCTGGTGAGGTAAGTGAATAATCTTAAGAACTCTCTGGATTTTTTATATTTTTAAGCCTTTTCTTCGGCCATAATTAATCAGCCCTATACCCCGTGAGTGCTTGGGGTAGATCGTCGCAGATCGCGGCTGCTGTCGGTGAGCATGGGAGTTGATTTATTGCAGATCCTACAGCAATGACCCTCCCCTTTAAGGGAAGGAAGGAGCCTACGATCCCGGCAGCGCTGCACTGGACATAGCGACAGAGCACAGCACAACCACCGCTCTTGTCTGGTTTAGCATTCCAAGGGAAGTGGTAGTGCTTGATTTGGCGCTCCACTGCCTTCCTGGAGCGCTAAACTGGAAGATTGCGTCGGCTTCACCTGCGTAACGCCCGGCGATACTTTTGCACTCATGCAAAAGTAATCGCCTCAAACTGGGTGCTATGCAATTTCTAGCCCTAAGGACTCTTAACGACACTAATCACTGCCAGTAAACCTCTCTGGCACTGAAAATTAACTATTAAAAATGTGTGTACGCACATTCCTTCAGGTTTTAATTGTTGGACATTTTAAATTTAAACTTTTTAAAATGTTTTCTCTGTCTTAATATTTCTTTCCTGCTCTTCATTTCTATTTCTGTACCTGATTGGACATTGAATTCACCCGCTCTAATTTTCTGCTTTCTTCTCAGTCCACGCATTGATAATTTCATAATCCTTCAATCTGATTGGTTAACGAGATGCAGTCACTTGGCCTGCTCACTCAGGTCCCAGATTCCCTCGCTACGATTTTACCAGTTTGCACTTTCAGCAATTTGCCATGCAAAAAAAAATTAAAAACCTAAACTTGCAAGGGCAAGTCTCTCTGTCTGTTGGATGCAGACTAGATCGGGCTTGCTAGTGATTACTCCCGGCAATCAAATAGCCCCTCAAGGGTCATTCATGAAGTCACTTTCAAAGGACTATCAGCATTCATAAAACCATAACCTAGTGAGAATTCAGCTGAGAAGAAAATTGGGTAAAAAAAAGTTGCTCAATACTAAACTTGCATCAGGAACAAATGACGACTTCAGGAAAGAAATATACTAGAATCAGAATTCTACTGTAATAAGTGTATTTAAAAACAAAAATCGTGCCAAAACTCCAAAAAGTAAAAACAAGCCACAATCCTGTTAATTCAATAACTTATGATGTTTAAAAACTGCCTATTTTTAAGTAAGAAAGTAAAAACAAATTCTCAGGCACTACATGTTTTGGATAAAAGACAAAATGGCTTTCCTAAAAACCTCTTCATGCAGTCTTAAAACACCCACCATCTCTATACCGTGGCATTTTACAGGAACCTTTTTGAGATAGCAATCTTTTTAATCCAAGTTTTCTTAATGAATACAGTATTTACTTCCCTGGCAGACACCAATAGAATTCATTACCTTACAAGAAAGCCCTCTTTATTAAATGTTCCTGCAGACCTCTTTGCGCACAGTATCTATTGCCTAAAACAGAAGTATGATCTGTAGTACTAATGCAGTTACTAAACTGCCACTGCACGGAAAGCTCCATAAATGACAATAGCCTTATTGCTCTGTACGCTAGTTTTTAAAAGTCTCTTTCCCTCTCCCCCGCCCCCTCCCCCCCACATTTTCCATCTTTAGGTCCACACCAGCTGCAACCTGCCACCGTGCTTCAATACTCTGGACCAATAACTGCTACACAGTCAACTGTCGCACAGTAAACAGGCCAACAGATGGGTATACTTCTGTGGGATTGGATTGATCCCAATCAGGTTTTCCGCGTCCCTACTCTGCCCTCACAAGCTGTACGGTCGTGCAGTGCGCCATCCAATGGTTTAGATCAGAACCTGTGATCCCTTACAATCAGAATTATTAAATTCAAGGAACTTGGGTTATGCTATCAACTCAAGTGTTTCAGAACTTCACTACTAGAGCTTCTAAGCTCCCCACTGAGTGATCATAGATGCTTCTTCAAAGAAACCCCGTTTTTCAAATCTCCCCTTCCTCCTATTTCCTAATGTGAATTTTCTTTTATTGAGACACCAAGGTGAAGGGCGAAGGCTCATGATGCAGGACACTACCATAGTTGAAAAGAGTAAAAGAAAAGATTAGGTAAATCCAGAAGTAGTTAAAGGTGATGCCCAGCTTGGGTTTTTAAAAGCCTGAAGATTATAGAAGGTGCCAAGTAGTGAGACTGACAAAGTTAGAATAGGAGACCACACAATCAGTTTTAATTCCAGCAAAGTGAGGGAGGAAGAGGACAGCCTGGCATTTTGCAGCTGAAAGGAAGGCAGGAAAGTGCAGAGAAATAAGGATGAGGGTACCATCAATGAAATAGAACGAGAGGGACAAGAGAGCTTACGACAGAGAAAGACAGGTTGGTGGCCAGTGGTGAGAGAAGGATTGCCTATCAGATGACAAGTTTCTTCTTCTATCCTATCTCGGGGTGTGAGAGGTGTTAAAAGACCCTCCCTAGATCATCTTTTCTGAGTGGAACTTTGTAGTGTTAAGAATGATTAAGGAGAAAAGAAGTGATTGGCAAGAAAGAGGAAACCGAGCATTTGGACAGCTTTAGCAATGGAGGAAATGCGAGAGCTTTATTTAAGGTCAGAGGAGATAATGAGGACAAGAATGTTGACAGATGGGAAAGGACTAAAGGTGAGGCCATTAAAGTTAATGGGACATAGCTGTTACTTCGACTTGCATGAGACATAAGCAAACTGTGCTGAAGATTTGAAAGAAACTGCATTCTCATTGCTCCATCGAAGATGGATAAAATGAAGTTATTTAGTCATTGCAGTGCAAAAGCACTGGGATGTTGTGTATACTGAAGACTTATGATCTGAAGGGCATTGATGACTGTAGAGTAGCTTTATCAACAAGAGTGGTTTAGGTTGGAGAATAAGTGGAGGAGGTCATTATATGAAGGAGGAATAGAGTGGGTTAGAGAACAAACCCTAGGGAGTTAAATCATATGATGAGCTATCAGCTACAGCACAGATAGAATAACTTGAGAGGAAACTGGATAGCCATGAACATAGCTTTGGTGGCAGGTCATATGATAACTTCATGGTGCCAGACCCTGTGAAATGTTTTGGAGTTGCCCAAAGCAATGATAGATGATGATGCACTGAAAAGTGTTCAAGAAGAATTTCAGATGTGCATCAGCAGTGGAACAGCCGTACGAAAAAAATCTATATTGTCGATCGTGGATTTGGTCAGAACTTTCAAGTTGCTGTATTGTTTGAGAATTAACAGCAGATTTATATTTCTTGGAAAGTACTACGGGCAATAGCTCAAATCGAGAACATCCTTTATAGAGATAAAGAGAATAGAAGCACATTTCTGAAGAGCAAGAAACATGGAGTGAGAGTTAGAAAGAGTTAAAAGATGACATAAGTCAGAGTAAGTTTGGAGGCATAGATCTTGATGGGAGGGATCAGAGATCTTATTGCAGTTCAGAGTACAGAGACTAGGGGTGGGTAAACTGTTTGTCACAAGAGTTGAACAGATAAAGAAATGGAGGAATGATCTACATTGCACTCATCAATAGTAGAGTTTAAGGAGAAAAGTGAACCAAAAAGATCAGCTTTTCCATTAGAGGAGATAGTAATTATATCATGACAAAAAAAAGAGGCGGAGAGAAATATTCTTAGAAGTTACAAGGGACAGCTTTGGCAAGGAATGAGGAGTAACAATTGCTGAGGGCCAGAAAGACACAAGTTGATATACCTTCTCAATAAAGCTATATTTAGCAGTAGAATGGCAGGCATGGCTGAACCAAGATGCAACACCAGATTTGACAGTAGGGGAGGAGTAAGGTATGAAACCTTCCAAGTCAACGACAATAGCACTTTACTGGTGCTGATAGAATGATAAGAGTAAAAGCCACAACTGGACTAGGTAAAAGCAGCAAAGAATTCTAAAAGACTGTTGTAGATAGTTGATTTATACTGCCAAACACAGAGGGGCTGATTTATATATAGTGTGAGTTGTTGCTGGGTATTCTGAAAGAGGTAAATGAGATAGTGATCAAAATAGTCTAATGAGACAGATATAGTCTAAAGAGTTCGAGCTCGACGAAAGAAAAAAGAAAGGAAGGAAAGAACTTTCATTGATACAGCGCTCTTCACAACCTCAGGATGTACAGCCAATGAGGTACTTTGAAGTGTAGTCTGGTGAAATGGAGGAATATGCAGTAGTCAATTGGCACTATTTGAAGAAAAGCAAGGATGTTCTCCCAGTGTCCTGGCCAATATTTATCCTTCAATCAAGATCACTAAAAAACAGGTTAGCTGGTTATAATTACATTGCTCTTTGTAGGAGCTTGCTGTGTGCCACCCTTCCTACATTTACAACAGTGACTATACTTCAAAAAATACTTAATTGGCTGTAAAGTGCTTTGGGATGTCTTAAGATCGTGAAAGGCACTACATAAATGCAAGTCTTTCTTTCTTTCTTTCCAATTTATGCACAGCAAAGCCCCATATACACCAAAGATATAACAGCGTGACAATGTCGTTTTGTGTGATGTTGGTTGAGAGATAAATATTGACCAGAACTCTGGGAGACCTCACCCGCTTTTCTTCAAATAGTGCCATGAGATATTTTACATCCACCCGAGAGAGTAAACAGGGTAATGTTTAATGTCTCTGCTGAAAGACAGCACCTCCAGCAGTGTAGCACTCGCTCAGTACTGGACTGAAGTGTCAGTCTCGATCATGTACTCATGTCTCTGAAGGTGGGGAAAGGCTTTTGGAGATTAACTGAAACACTGGTCCAACTTGGGTAACAGGTAGGCGGACATCGTTCAAGGTCACTCAAAAGGGCAAAGGACTCAGCATTAGCGGAATCATTGCTGATGAATATTGAAATCACTAGTAATTTCAGGAGAGGTGAAACTAGATATGACGAGATTACATTTTGCTTGACAAAAAGTTGAAAAGTTCTAGGGAGTTATCAAGGTTAGATAGGACAGGGATAGACTGCAAATTAATTTTGTACGGTGAAGGAGGGAGACTTTAGCCACAAAAGATTGAAATACACTGATTCAAAGAAGCAAAACGGTAAAATTCAGAGTTATCAGAATGAACATAGTATCAACTTGGCTGAGATTGTATCACTCTTGCCACTGGGCCAGAAGTTTCGGGGTTTGAATCCCACAGCAGGATTGGAGTATAGAATTGGCATTCAAGCACAGTATTGAGGCAGTGCTGAATTATCAGAGGTGTTCTTTGAATGAGCTGTGAAACAGAGGTCCTGCCTGCTTGTTCAGGAGGATGTTAAAGCTGTAATATGAAGACATCAGGTTTGGTAGTGTGGGATTAGATCCCTTCATGTTAGCCTATCTTGAAGTAACATAAGCACATAATGAGCTGTGTGTAATGGCCTTATCTACTTGAGGTGCTGCTTTTTTTAAAAAAAACACCTTATGAACTTGAACCCCCCCACCATGCCACTGCTCCTCCACATCACCCAGCTTTCCCCAAAGTATATTTTTTTTACCAAAATGTACATCATCACATTAACTGACATTGAGTTCCATTTGCCATGTTTTTGTCCATCATGTTATCAATATCTCCTTACAGCTTCCTTTAGCTCACATAATTATTTGCTATGCCTCTTATTTCAGTATCATCTGCAAATTTGGACACCAGTCCCTCTGGCCCAATACTGGAATGACTGATATACATAGTGAACAGAAGGTGACCCAGAACAGAACTCTGTGGGGCACTGCTATCCACTTCCAACCACTGAGAACTATCAGCACAGGTGCTTCATGGAGGTTTAGGTAGTGAGAAGGATGACCTGGTGATTCACAGAGCATGAACATGGAGGAGCAAATGAGGTGACAGTAGAGGAGCATGAAGCTTCTTCAATTGAAGAGCCCAGAGGTTCATTCCTCATGGGGCCTGCCATTGCTATCTGAGCAGGATCTTCTTATGGAGTCATTTTGAGGCTGTCGAAAGCACTATGCAAAGTATGGTGACAACTGTAGAGGAACCAGTCCACCTGTGCACAAGTCCTTGGTCAGGCCTCACTTGGAATTCAGTGTCCAGTTTTGGTCTCTTCACATGGTGGGTAATGTTGAGGCTCTAGAAAAGGATGCAGAGGAGGGCTACTACAGTATAAAACATATTGGTGATCAAGATAAGCTCATCATCATTGGCAGTCCCTCGAAATTGAGGAAGACTTGCTTCCACTCTTAGAATGAGTCCTTAGGTAGCTGAACAGTCCAATACGAGAACCACAGTCCCCGTCACAGGTGGGACAGATAGTCGTCGAGGGTAAAGGAGGGTGGGACAGGTTTGCCACATGCTCTTTCTGCTGCCTGCGCTTGATTTCTGCATGCTCTTGGTGATGACTTGAGGTGCTCAGCGCCCTCCCAGATGCACTTCCTCCATTTAGGGTGGTCTTTGGCCAGGGACTCCCAGGTGTTAGTGGGGATGTTGCACTTTATCAGGGAGACTTTGAGGGTGTCCTTGTAACATTTCCTCTGCCCATTTTTGGCTCGTTTGCAAAAGGGTTGCAACTCTACACTTTAGAGAAGCATAGACTTAGGGGTGATCTGATTGAGGTTCATTAGATAATGAAGGGAATAGATTTTGTTTAAATTGGCAGTTTGTTCCAATTAAATAGATTAGGGAGGACCACAGGTCACAATTTTAAGTTGTATAAGGGCAGATCTAGGTTAGATGTCAGGAGGTGGTTCTTTTACCAGAGAATAGTAAACCTCTGGAACTGGCTGGCGTCTCATGCAGTGGTTGAATTCCTTCAAGCAAGAGCTTGACCTGTTTCTGGCTGGGTGGACATCACCTCTTACAAAAGGTAGGTACTGCAGGGAATTCAGGCCAGAGTGATCGCCTGGACTAATTTTGATCGCCTGAATGGGTAAGAGAGGAATTCTAGATTTTTTAAACCCCCTAGATTGGCCTGGGTTTTTAAATCTAGTTTTTTGCCTCTCAAGAGATCACATGATTTTGGGTGGTGTGAAGAGTGTTTATTGTGGTATCACAATTGTATGGAACAGGTTGGATGGACTAGAGGGTCTTTACTTTCCGTCATTGTTCATATATTCATTAGTACAGTTATGCAAGAAGGCTTCTTAGCACTGCAATCCACCACAGTGCATGTGGCACTCCACGAGCATCTCATTGAATCATAGAATGATACAACCTTAAAGGCGGGCATTCGGCCCATCCTGTCCAGATCTTTGAAAGATCTATCTACTATGAGAACCAAAGAATCTACAGCAGAGGCCTCTGTGGTAGAGATGATAATCACAATGGGATTATTTCTACATGGATGTCCATCCACACTACTGCTACTGAGGCCTTGAACTTCAACATCTTGTTCATCTTCCCATGACTTCATAATTTTGAGAGAACATCCGTTTAGTTCATGGCACTGAATATCCACTGCCATAACTACGGTGGACCAGGAATTGCCTTGTGCTATAATAATGTGAGGGGACCCTGACCCTGCAAGAATTTCAGGGAGTTCAAGTAAAACAGGCGGATGGCTATGCCAGTATGAGTGCATCTTGGCCGGGGGCAGAACAGAAAGCGATGTTTCTTAAAGTATAGTGGGATTGAAGCTGGCAAGACCAGCCTGAAATGTAAAGAAGTGTGGAAGTCGGCTGCATTTATAAAAAAGAGGGCTGATCTGAAGATGCTGGAGTGTTCATGACTCCAGTCTGGAATAGCTGTGTGAGCCCCACTAATGTTGCTCCAGCAACTATTTTTTGCTGGTGTCCATTTTGTTGGTGGCAGGAGAAGGAGTAAGCAGTGGGAAATCCAGTGGGCATTGCCATCCCACTTTCTCCTGCTCCATCTCCTTTGCCTATGCCATGATGGGGTGGACAGAATTTACACCCACAGCGGGAGTCATCCTCGGGGCAGAGTTCCAGCGTCCCTGGATACTTTTCCGGTCTCACCAGTCACTGTCCACAGTACTTCCACCCCTGGAACACTCCTAGCTTTCTTTCAATTTACTATCATGTAGATGTTATACTAAACTATACACTAAATCGTGAGTAGCAGTTAATATTTCTACAACGTATAATAGTTTGTAAAACTGGTGATAATTTAAAAAGAGTAATTCCAGTACTTTTATTCTTATAAGTGAAGCAGCAATATAATGGACTTTGTGGGGGGTGCATTTTGCACTTATTCAAGATGAGGCGACGGTATTTGAAAACATTTCCCTGCACTCAGTGACAGCATCAAGCAACCTATGCCAGCTGTACCATACATTAGAATCAAAATAGGGCCCCATCTATACTGCACCGACAATGTGTCTGCACCCTCTTACCAAATGCTCTTTCACACATTGTGCACACACACAAATACACCTTTTCCTATAACCTCACTAGATGTCAATAAATAATCAAATCATAGTTTGTGAGAAGTTCTGTATTATTGACTCACTCTGGTTGGCTTGAGTGTTCAAATTCATTCACTTGGGAAACCTTGAATACAATTGACACAGTAAGGAGAGCAAAAAGGAAGGAGATCTGGCACTACAGGTAAAACAGCAGTATTCTAACCACTCTGCTCTTCAGTGTCCTCAGCATGTAATGTGTTTTACATGATCCAGAAACAACGTTTTACACTGCAACAGAGATCTAATCAGAAAGTAAGAACCCCTGGCCCCGCCCCACCCCACCCCCAACCATCACCACTACCGCTCCAAATAAACTGAAGGTGGTGATTCATTCATGAACTAAAAACAGAAAATACTGAAATACAGTGGATCAGCCAGCATCTGTCCAGAAAACAGAAAAGTTATGATATTTTGGGTGTTTACCCTTCACCAGAACTCACTCATGAACTTTGGCTGAAATTTAATTAATTATATTTTTTGGGGGGGGCGGGGTTTATTCAAAATTTACAGGTGGAAGTGGGAAATATTAATGGTGTATAATTCATTTCGGTAGTCCGGTAGCTTAACCTGTACTGTGCTTTGAACCCAAATCTGAAGTCAATAGGGTTGGAGTTTTGGAGCTGCCTAACAATTAATTTGCCTACACAGGCTGAATTTCATCAGGTCTCAGCTGAAACACAGGACAGATCACCATCTGAAAGGTAAGATTGGTGCAGGGAAAAACTGGCATTGACTCAACCCTCTCAAAACTATAATTGCTTCTGTCCAATGAAGGACACTGGGATAGACGTAGGCAGTTGCTGGGGAGAAGTCCAGAGTCAGCCTTCTTGACTGTAGCAGAATTCATGGTGGTGATCAGCGTGTGCAACAACACGTGCATTCATATAGCACCATTAAAATAGCAAAACGCCCCAAGGTGCTTCGTAATTGATGGTCACATTTGAGCAAGAATTAGAGGGGATTCAGGGAGGTGGCCAAGGGTGTTGGTTTTAAACAAGATTTTGAAAGTGGGCACAGATGTATCAAGATGAAAGGGTTTAAGGAGTTCCACCATGTGAGAGCATGAAGGCTCACCATTTGAAGAATTGAGATGTTTTTGGTTTGGCAATGCCTATTTTAGTTGAATTCCATTTTCTTTTCGTTAATCTATCCAATGATTTTCAATATTTTTGGATAAATATTAAGATTTTTATTTCTCCCCCATTATTCCATTTTCTACTTGACACTTCCCCGTCAGCTTTCACATGTACCCCAACAGTACCTAGCCTTAGCTCTCCACTAACATTCTTGATTTGACAGCTGTTGCCGTGTTGTCAAATGCCTTGTCCAACATCAAGTTGTTGGCAAGAGAGCATGAGGGCTCTACTAATATGAGTGCAGAACCGAGGGAGGGAGAACACATACTAGACAAGTGTTGAAAGAGTAAGGGCACAAGCAAGTGTGTCGAGCTCGAACCAGTTACAAAGGTGGGGATTTGAAAATGAGGACAAGGGTGTTGAAGTCAATGCACTAGGTGATGTGGAGCCATTGGAGGTTGACTACAATCTGTAAGATAAGTGAGTGGGACTTTGTGCGGAATAGAATGAGGGTGACGGAGTTCTGAATTAGTTAGATTTTGTGTAAGGTAAAGATTGGGAGGCCAGTAGAAAAGTTGAGTCTGAAGATGATAAAGATGTGGATGAGAGTAGGGGCAGAGGTGGAAGAATGTTCAGTGGACAGCTAAGGCTAGGTACCGTTGAGGTACATGTGAAAGCTGACGGGGAAGTGTCAAGTAGAAAATGGAATAAAGGGGGAGAAATAAAAATCTTAATATTTATCCAAAAATATTGAAAATCCATTGGATAGATTAAAGAAATGAAAATGGAATTCCATTAAAATAGGCCTTGCCAAATCAAAAACATCTAAATTCTTCAAATTTACAAAACCTGTAGGACACTACTATTTTAGGATTGTTATTCCAAATATTTACATTAAATGGAAATACCTCTCAAGCAAACACAAACATAAAAACCATAGCTATATTATTCATATCCACCTTTTTGGAAACCATTTAAGATTTCAATGTGGCAACTGTGAATAAAGCGCATTTCACAAAGTTAGTTTTTAATCCTAAATATGTAAAACGATTGTGATCGTCATTATTTACATGCTGAACCAACTGAATAAATATAAACAGCTCTGCTACCTTTCTTACTGGGGGTAGCAGTAGGGAGGAAGTGTGTCAAGGGATCCTTGAAATGGTACTGGTGGTACAACTATGGTGCATCAAGAGAGCCAGACAATATAACCAATACAGCTATTCAATGAGTTCTCTCATTCCTCCTCGCTGCAACAAGATTCAGGAACATGCTCAACTATAATGGGAGCACAGGGGTACATTTTAAAAAAAGGTCTGAAAAAACTCGGAGGGGGAGAATTTAAAAAAGACCACGTCACATATCGCTAATACATAAATACAATTTATATGCTGTAAAATGACTTTTGTATTTCACTGAGACCCAATTTCAAGTATCCATTACAGTGCTGCTGATGCATGAACAGTTTGGCATATACAGTATCTGGCACTCTCACGCTGAGTGAAGGGCTAATGGCATGTTAGCAACCCTTGCTGCAAAACATCCCTTTAAAAAAACCCTCAGTCTATGGATCAAAATAAATTTATATTATGACTAATGGGAAAAAAATTCTAGATTGTTTTTAAAAAAAAAATCTATTACTCCTGCATTACTGCCTCAAGTCACAAAAGCTAAATAGCAAGAATCCCCAAAATCACCGACTTGTGTAATGGTGAACAACTTTACATAGAGTTTTTAAAAACAGACCTCTGCAATCTGAATATCTGTTGCTGATGCCTTCATCAACTATTTAACTAGTTACAGACGTGAGTTTCCAACTATATCTCGGTTTACGTGATTAGTACTGCTTCCGTTTTTGTACTGAATTTGCATGTTGTTCTGTACAGGTATTAAAATACATAGTTAATTTTGCACATTTAAAAAAAAAATTACCCTTCTCTTATGCTACTGCAAAAGATAAACACGAGTCTCTCTCTCACGATGCTGATTTTATAGCAGCAGCAAACTAGAGTGATTCAAATCAAGACCATGTCAACAGCCCGATTCAAATCCCTCGCTGCCTTCTGCCCCCTTGTACAACACAAGAGTGTGCATTGACATGAATGTGATACAGTCTGGAGTACCTCCTGCCATGGTGCCATGTAAGTAGAGTACCAGGATTGAATTTAGCTCTGATCAATAATCCATATAGAACTCAATCAGCAATGTAAATGGGCTATATGATTTTTTTTAAACAATAAAATAACCTGCTCATTTTGTAGAATGTTGAAAAATATCTTGGTACACATCAAAGATTATATATGGTGATCCACTCCAAAGCAAGTTCAATAAAATGATAACAACTACCGATAAAAAAAAGTTACTTACAATTTAAAACAGAATTTGAGATTATTTCCGTGATATTAATTTTCTCAACATTTATATATACACGATAGAGATTTTTAAAATACGTCTTTAGCTTCCCATTCCCCAATACTTTACAGCATCCTGCATGGGTGGTATCAGGTGTTTTTTTTTTAAAAACTGGTTTTGGTTTGTTTCCCTTAAAAAATAAATTCCTCTACAGTGCATTGTTTTTCTGCTACATAAAGCAATTAATTTTGGCAGTTTTGTACTTTTCTTTTCAAAATATGTTAAATTACTTTACTTCAGCATAAATCCTCAATGTTCTCATGGTAATTTTTCCACCTAAAAGAACTCTGTACATGCTTACAAAAGAGGAAAAGGCTATGGGGAATATTTAGCATTAGCAGTTCTAATTTGGGTAAAGACTGCTGGAATTCCAACACTGCTGGCAACTAGTTAGTAAAAAAAAAATTAAACGTGAAGTCTTTCTGAAATGTAACAGATCTAAAATACGTAGTCAGGTTTGCATTTCAAAACCAACATCGGTAGTAGATGGGAAAATTACATGTCTCATTGTGAATTTTACTGTAAAATACAAATAGACAGCAGAGTTAAAAGGCTGTAGCAAAAAAAAATTCTCTAATATTCTTGGAGGGTATTTGTGATTTTTGAATGTGTGAGTAGCCAGCAAATGGTTCAAATCGCTGCTGAATCTGTATCAAATAATGACCCTGCCTGAACTGTATGAGAAAAATTAAAGAGGTCAGCAAGTCTGTTGAAGGACTTGATTTGCAACCTCTTCAAATCAATCTGCATATCCTGAATTTCCTGTTATAGTATAGGCAGTTATCAATCATTAGTTATATTAACTGATACAATATTATGATGGGACTTTTGAAATGCTTAATCTCCACGTTGACAGTGCCTTTTGTGAAACTCCCTCCTACATTTTAGAACCCCTCTGTGCTAGCCGATCAGTTCTGGCTATTCCTCTCAACAGAGGAAAGTATTTGAACATGGTTATAAAAATGTTATCTCTGAAATGTTATTTCTGGCCGACAACACATATTCCAGAAACTTCTCATTGAAAGTATCTTCTGAGTACTGGGTCTGAAGCTTCTGACTGGTCATAAGTACCTGATTCTTTTTAAAACCCTTTGATAAAATCATCACGGTTACATTCTGCTGTTATATCACATCACAGAAATCAATTATAACCTTTTGATAACATTTAATCAGCGCTACTTTTAGCCACTGCTTTATCAAATAAAACAGCCGAGGTAATGTAAATGAAAACTTGACATAACAAAAATGCAGGATGCTCCAAACTATTGGTGAATCAAAAACCATCATATTTTTTAAATCTCTATTTTATATCTAAATGTTGAGAACAATAATATTAGAGGGAATTAAGGGCTGTAATTCAATCTCTGTATGCTGCAGACATTCATTAACCGCCTGAACTTCTCTTGTGTGATTTATGCCTTCTGAACCTCCAAGTTAAATAATGGCCATTAACTTCCTGTCTGGCATTTATTATTCTCCATTTTAAGCGCTATCAAAAAATACAAGGTTCCCCCCCTCCCCCCCCGCCACAAAAAATTACTTTTTCTACAATGATCTTCCGTTCACAAATTATGAGTAAACACATATTCCTTTGTAAATGTTACCATTTTCTACTTTCCAAAAATATGCAAACAAGAAATAACAGCCATCGTTTTCTAAAGAAAATACATAATACAAATATACAACCCAACTAATAACCACCATCTCTCGTCATTTTTGTAGCAACTGCATTCCTCCAACGACACAAACTTATATATAATCACATAGGTATGAATCTCATTCACATAACATATCACAAAATACATGCATGGCAATTAAATTAACTAACTTATCAATCTGAAAAATTAGTTAAAATGAGGGTTATTACATCACAAACTCTGGTGGTCTTTGTACTTAGAAGGTTTACGTCAACACAAATCCTCCAAGACATATTTTATTGTGCAGTTAAAAAGATTTTAATGGGATTTCAAAAAAAATCTTGATGGTTTGCCTTACACTGGCTACACTGTTGTACATTTTGCGTTCTTCCACCTATGACTGCTTCTGCCAAAATCTCTTGGCCGCAAAATAAAAATTAGTTTGTTCTGTCTTATTTACAAACAGTCATTAAATAGGTAAAATGTCAAAACTTCTGGCATACCAGCACACAATCTCATCTGCAAGGCACTTGCTTGCAATTCTTAGCCAAGCCGTTAATATTTAAGGTGAACCCCGTTATATGTAATAGATCAGTGTGAGCAAGAAAGTGCTCGCTCCCAAACACTATGTACCCAGACTGCTGCTCCAATACTCAATAATTCTGTTGGGAACAAACAAAAAGATTTGACTATTTCAGAACATTACCTGCAATTTGCTTACATCAGGTTTGCATTTAAATGAATTGAAGTAAGTACTATGAACATATGACACAGTATGTCAGGCAAATTAACAGTTAAAGGGTACTTCAGATGCTTACTAAACAGAGCACCAAAGAAGGTAGGCTCCTTCTATACAGCCTATACGATTATTTTTAAATTGCATAATTCAGGCTATTTTTTTTTTTTTAAATATAAAAACCACACTGAACTTTTTCCAGAAGACTGGAGCCAGTTGTAAATAACTGCTCAGCTTAAATAGGGGAAGAAAGGAACTAATGTCTGTGTTACTTGGAGCCGAAGTACATCAGAATGTTTCCTTGTGGTACAGTTTCACTGAAAATTTGTGATGAAGCAATCTCTGCCTGTTGAATACATTAATTGTTTTTTTAACCCTTTATGGTGCCATGAATGCTGTGGAAAAAAAAGGATGAATCACCACAGACAGAATTCACGCTGTGAGACAGGAGGAGATAAATAGGGATTTCCCACAGAGTTTAACAATGCGGGAAAAATTCCAGATTGAATGGCAGATTCTTCCACCGTGGTCTTTGCAGCCAAAAAGGCTGCCAGCAAGAGGCTGAACAGACGAGGGCACTCTTGCTATGCTAAACCCTATCACTGACCTGGCACATTCATTATGATCTATTCAGTGGCCCAAGACTCAGGATCTGTAACATAGAACCACCTGTGGTACAGTCTGCAATAGTATTCTATTGGAACAGTTGCATTTTCTAAGTATTACAGCATTGCATTACCCGGACAAAACAATTAGCTCTTTGTATACAAAACGCAGATGTGGAAAGGGCTAAAACATTCCTGATATGATGTATTACTCTATGCATGTTGAAAGAGTAATATGTAGAATGCTGAGATTTCCGTGGTCTTCAAGTAACCTCCCAACAAACTTCCTTCTAGAAATAAAATTTGCTGTTCTTTTTAAAATTGTTGATGTGCAGATGAGGGTAGTATAGGCAAAGACACACTGACTGCATGGTATATGAACGTTAACAAGTATTATTGACACTCCTAGTGGGTGGTCTTAAATGGTTGATTAAGGAACAGAGAACAAATGGGAGATTAAATGAAGAAAACACTGAGCCTGTTCTCACTGTGCCATTGTCCGTCAGTCATTAACAAAATGCTGAATTTAGTGGGACAACACTGTAAAATTGAAAGTTGAAGCTGACACACATCAAATTAAAAACTTTCAGCATTCCTCTTCTAAAAGTGGTTCGGCAGTAATATGCTAACAAATGGTTCTGCCTCTGCACACAGAAATCGCTAGCTGGTTGGTTTGGAATTGAATGGAACTGACAAGAATTAGGTCATTACAAAGACATTCTTCAGCTTTTGACCATATACCCTGGATAGCTACTTTTTTCCCCTCCAAAAGAATGATCTGCAACTGCCACTGAAGACTGGAATACTGTACAGCATATGCACATTTGAATATATTGTACTAAAAAAAAGGAATAATTAAACGCAACATCCTAATATAAAAAGCAGGTAAAGTTAAAATTGGATCTGTACCTGCCTGTTTTGAGATGGTTTCTGTACTGTTCTCCTCTAAAAGGCGGCAAATTCAATGCAAATCAGCAGCGTGACAATGTTCATGCTGTTTTGAAGGTTCCACCTCAATGACGTCATGGACAGGGAACTGACACATCGGAGACAGCTACATATTCAACTTTTTCAATACTCTGATGCCATGGTCCGGTTATGTTCCTTTCACACCCAGCCATATTTCTCCCCTCTTTACCGTCATGTCAAGAAACTCAACAGTTGCCAGCAAGCATGACTTATGAGACACTGCATCCATTACGTCACTTCCAGGTCATTCCGTTTTGTACTATAGATTACTCCACCGCTAAATAGGTAAAATGTCAAAACAACGAGAAAAGGGGCCTTGACAGCTACACCGAAGCACGGAATTAAAGTTTCCCTGAACCAAAACACATTTCCACTTTAAGAACATGAACGCCAAACACAAAGCAGAAATTTAAAAAAAAGTTTGCTACATCATTCTTTTTTCTGATCAATGCTAATGGCAATTATTTTGCTTTAGCCTACAACACAACAACATTCTGCACTTGGAGGGTTAAGAAACTAGCCTAGCAAAAGCGTTTTCCCTACTTAAGGACTGTAAACACTTCTCTTCATCTAGATGGGCATGTGATAAGCTGTGGCATGTAACAAACTCACTGGGATCTCTGTTTAACACTCAAATTCAGTGTTAACACTTAACAGAACAGTGGTAAGCTGTGCCGCCAAGGTCAACGGCACAGATGTACTAATTGTATTATGAGTTTGACATCTAGTGGCCACCTCTGGCAGGGCAAAGCAGGCAAAGGTTAAATCAGCAAGCTCTGTCAAAGCGCTTCTAACTACCCACCCTCAGGGATAACCCATCAGATGCTTGTTGGCACACCATGCAATCCCACCTTTTCACTGAAGCCAAACAAAGGAAACTAATGTGTTACACTGGACAACAATGCAGTGCTAATAAAGAAGGGAAGCACAAAAGGTCAAAACAACTCCAGTTTTTTTTTGGAAGCCATGAATAAAACCAGCAACACATTCCAACTATAATTATACCAAATCCTTCCCCTCCCAATCTAGAACTGCACAACACAATTTTCTGCAGCAGAAAAGCTCGGCGTTAGTCACTTCAAATATATATATAAAACTGATCAAATATTCCCACAATTACATCATCATTTTTATTTTGCAAAGTAAATAATATAACTTGCTTTTCACAATTCAGCCACGCCTTCGTGAATATTTTGACAATGCTGTCACCCATGCAATATGTTCGCCTCATAAGTAGTTGAATGTTACCATATTATCAAAATCTGGTGGAACTTATACTGCGATCAAACCGCGCAATGCTGATCAATGTCTGAGCATAGGCAATACTTAGTAAAAATGCTACGGTAGCAGCAACCAAAAAAAAAAATTACTCAGAACAGCCTCAGAACGAATGAGAAACTACTAAGTTATGATAGATGTGTTTGCATATGCCAGTGTCATAATGTTAGAACTAATTGTTACTTAAATCTACTCCATCTACCCTAAACTGGTAGCAAAAAATTAACCACAGCAACAAGAATGTTTTTTTTTAAATAATTTTTGCAAGACATTGGAACTTTTTAATGCAAAAAGTGTGAAATGAAAACAAACATATCAGCTCCTTTGTCAGTTAGAAAACACAAGCTACCTTTTAAGCTATGTGTAGCAAGACCATTTTGTGCTCAGTAGCTTGAGAGAACGACGACATTTTTTACACTAGCTTTCTCTACCAAGTTAGGTTATCTTAAAAACTGAGCTTTAGTAACCTCTATTGTTGATCAAAACAATTTTTAGAATGGTATTAGTAAAAGAACTTCACCAGCTGTCTTTACCTCAGAGAAAATAGTGTAACAACATTTCATTTCCCTGGCCTACATATTCTATATCTTCTTCCCCATAAAGTCTACAGAATGTCTTAAAAAGCCGCAGATACAAAATGCTTTTGTGAAATATTTCATTTGGAATTTGTAATTGAGAAAGGAGAGAAATCAAAATCACTGCAGCATTTTAACTGTCTTATTTTTAGTTGTAGGAAAATGATACCGAATTACAGGATAACACTATAGGCATAGATTAAAAGTGCAATGTACAGAATCAAATGCAGTAATTCTGACAAAGCTGACAGTGTCTAGTGACAAAGAATATTATATATTTTAAGGCGGCTAAAGACCCAAGCAGTTAGTATTCATTGCCATGTTACCCTTACTACCCAAAGTGATTGATGTTCGTAATAGTGGAAGTGAAGTGTTTCTTTATCTGAAGCTGCAATTTAAAAAAGGTAAGCCCATCAAAAAAATTATTTTACTTTCTCTGTCCTTTTCTTTTGAGTGAGAATGCATTTCTTCAGGCACTCACAAAATGAGTGATCTACAAACATCACTGTTTTACATGGGCAACACGGTGCTCTGTGCAAATTTACTACAGTGCATTGCATAAAATAAATTGAGGGTCATCCTTTACTATAACTAAACATACCACCATCTGTCACAATTTAAAATTAGATTATCTTTTTGTACCATCTTCTGTAATGACAACTTTAAATTCCTGTTTTATTTTCATTAATCAATCGTTAATGTGACATTAAAAAAAAAGAAATGCACTAGGCAGTTCTATCTCTGTGTACAAATTCATTTAGGGTTGTTGCAAACTCAACTTGCTTTCAGTGAACGGTTTTAATTTACCAGAGCAGCAAGTGACAAACAGAAATACGGTACTGTCCATTGATGCCTTTTACCAAGCCTATCAGCTATTGTACTAAATAGATTACTATCATTACAAATGACAGATCATAATACTTCCCACAGAGCTATTTTTCTACAGTATTATCATTCAATTCTCAAATATTAACACAAAACTGCACCCTGAGAGGAGTGTTTGTCTTTATTAAAGATAGTTTTTGAAGCATAAATCATTGAGGAAGCTCAGCCGTGCAATGTATCTGGATGGAAAATGAGTGTGTCTCCATGGCATGAGAAACTCTTATTTACATTAAACTCTGTTCTTATCCCAGTATTAAAGTTCCCCACTATATTATCAAGCCCCAAACCAAGGGCTTTTCAGCACAGCATTTTTAGGAGTTCAAAAGAAACATTTACTGTATTGAATTCTGTGGATATATAAATAAGTGTATTCAAATTGATCACCTTAAATTCTGCAAGATTACACATATCTACTCAAACAACTCTCTGTTGGGACTAAGCAAAGAAAATTCCATTCTAAACTTCACTGTGCCATTTTTTGTGTTTCTAGCATCTCTAAAGTGTGTCACAAGAAGAATTATTACAGCATTCATTCCAAAGTATTTTAACAGTTCATACCATGGGAAAATAATTTAATGATCCATTACTTTTGCACTGAATTAACAAAGAAAGGGGAAAAAATAAAACCCAAAAACTTCCTTGCCAAATTACATAATAAAATGTAAACTTGACTGATAATGCTAGTCACAGCAGGGGTGGGGGCTGCCATTCATACCTCTACCTCTGGACTCCAATCAGTTCCTGTTGATTTCCAGATTGAAGATGGCAACATCTGATTAAACCACCGCATTATACCACAATCCCAATCTGAATGTGTGAAAACTAAACTAAAACTTCTCTATCAACCAATTGCCTCGTTTACAACGTCTCCTTAAAAAAAACCTCGTGAATAAATGTGGATTAATGTAGCATTGACATAAGTCAGAATTCCACAACTCAATGCTGGAGCATGTTTTACTTATGTCAATTCTGCATAGAAGTTTGTGGGTAAATATTTAACTATTATTACGAAATTTTTTTTGCACAAGAATGCAACAAAAAAATATGGATTGTGTCTGAAGGCCTCTCTCCTATTTAGTAGTAAGTCTATAAAACCCTGAAATCGTTACATTGTTGCAATGGGCGCTTGTGAGAGCCGGTTTACAGCTATTCACAAATCACAATAATAATGCTAAAAAAATCCACACTGGGATGCAGTGTAGTCCTTTTGATTGTGAGGCTGTCTTTTTCCCCCCGTAGAAATAAATCCATTCATCTGGCCATGTAGTCATTGAGGACGATACAAAACAAGCCAAGTGTGAGAAATTCTACGTGATGAAATAAACAAAAAACATTTCCATGACAAAAAGATACTTTGCACTTAATCTACCTTACCATATGCAAGCGTTTCTTTTTAACTTTGTTTTGTTGCCCTGCTCAAATCTGGCCTGGCATAAAGCTGAGAACGGTCCGCACCCAAAAAAAAAATACATTGCAGCTTTACCTTTCTGCTAATATATCTGTAAAGTCACGTGAAGTTTTAACATGGGCAAATGTTTATTGTCCGCTTATGTGCGACATTACAGCTGAACTCTTGAATATGCCTTCGGTGAAGATTTCATAGCCACACACAAATGTGTTTTATAGTGAGAGAGAGAGGGAGGGGAGCAGGAAAATAACCCTGCAAATGAATCCGCAGACCTGTCTACGAAACACACCACTTTTACCAGACGCAAGATTGTTTTTGTCCCACTTTGTCACATTTTTCCTCCTCGGTGCCTCTGAGGGAAGCTGCAAATACCGAGTTTATAATCTTAGAAGAACAACATTACACAAAATATTATCTAAACAGTGGGAAGCGTTCTGAAGGATGAACTCCTGACCACACTGCGGCTTCCTCCTCTACCTTCTCACATTTGACTGCAAACACGTTTTGACAGTTTTAATTTTGTAGCTTTGTAAGGAGGATGATTTCTCCTGTGCTGCTTTTTTGATGTTTTAAGTAGAATGTGGCTTCCAAAACAAAAATGGTCTAACATGCAAGTCGAAGAAACATGCCAGTCATGAACACTGGATAGTTACTTTCGACATTAAGTTCTCCACTAAAATTGAACATTGTCTGTAATTAAAACTCTTTTAGCGGGGTGATTTTGCTTGTAATAAAAAACTTGAATATTCGTTTTTTGGTCTTACGCCGTGGCGGCTCTGAAATTTGGTGGTGACTAGACTTATAGGTGTTCATTTTTTTGAAGAGATATATATACACACACACACACATACACACGTATATATTTCGCTAAAATTGGGCAGATCTAAAATCCGATGCTTTTAATAAAACAAATTTGGGGGCCAGGAGTGGAGGAATGAAGTGAGAAATCAAAGATGGCTGGCAGGTCAAGCTGGGAGCTCGGCGTCCGGCTTTTTGATAAATTCAACAACAAACACCACACACACCAGTCACACTGACCCTTCACCCAACTTCTCTCTGCCGCCACTGGCCCTCCTTAACCCGGACACCCAAAACTTCCCTCAAATTCAATAAATACACACGCAGAGTTTTATTTTTCTTTTAACAACAAGAAAGCTAAACCTCTCCCCCCCTCCCTCCTCCTCACCCCCCTCTATAAACTTCTGCCAAGCCCAAGCGAAACCAGGATGTCCTTTACTGATCACACACACTCTTGATATATATATATATATATATATTAAAACACACACTCTCTCGTCCATCAAACAGTGCGCCACTTCAAAGTTCTAAGATCCGGTATTATGCGAATAACCCAGGAAGAAAAGGATTTACCAACCAGTACGATTGCACTGTGTTCGCTCACATCTGTTACTTAAAACGCTCGAACTGCAAGGTTTCTTAGAAACATGCAGCTGGGAAGGAGAAAAGAGGGAGGGGGACGGGAGGGGTTGTTGTTGGTAGTCGAAGCTTGTTGTGTTTGTGTGTATAGAAGTTTGGTTTCCGGGGACTGAAACCCCGAGTCCAGCTCCCTTTCCAGCCCCGATTACAACTCTCACTGTGGGCAGAGAGGGGGAAGAGAGACAGAGCTGGAAGCCACCCAGCCTTCGACACACACACACACACACACCCTCTCTCCAAAACAATCAGCACCTCAACTTTTTACAACAAACAAAAAAATGAGAAAATAATGTAATAAAAGTGAAAGATAACGCACTAATCTAACAATATCACTTTCTAAAACTACCCGAACTTCTCGCGAAACAACTCGCAGGCTGTGCCGTTCACTCGGAAACAGCCTAAAAATGTGACAAATGTTGCAATTTTCTAATTATATATAGGAAATATTACATTCTTCGTCCGAAGTCCTTGTTAAAAGGGGGAGGGGTGGAAGAGGGGACTATCTGTGCAAACATTACAGAGTTGCAAGTTACCACTAAAATATGATGCAAGCTTTTTTGTGAAGAAAATATTTAGATACATTTTTTTTTAAATCCCCCCTCCCCTCAACATCACCATCATCTCATACACGTTTTACCCTCCTGGCTTATTCTCTTCGGGGGAAATAATATGCCAGGAGAATTTTTTTTTATAAATAAAAATAAATGGGGATGGAGAGAATCACAATAACAGTAAATAATAATAAGAAAATTGGAAAAGCACACTTACAATTTTGCGAAACTATTGCCACTGCTTCCTCGTCCGACTTGAGATGCTGGGGCTTAGCTTGCTTGCGGCGCGACATGGTAGTGGTGGCAGATACATCAGCAACAAATAAAAAAAAAAAATTTTTCACAAATACCCGAGTTGCAAAATTACGGAAATTAGCCGGGCAGGAGCGGCGCAAGTGCGCATGTCAGTATATAATTATGATTATCAATAATGCATTGCGATTAATCATCGGCGCATCTGACAGACGATTGGCTCCTGTCCAGCGGGGGGAGACACTTTGAAATTATTCAAATTAGAAGGGAGAAGGCGAGCTAGGGAGAGGGAAATAAAGCCACTAATCAATTAGCCGCCCAGTCACTCGCAAGGCAGCCGCGTCCCCTGCTTCCAGCTCCTCTCCATGTGTGTGGCGAACGCAGACACCCAAAAAACAAAAACTGTTGGCATACTTTTTTTCTCTGTAGGATTCAGGAAAGGTCTCTTTCAGAATGATTTTGTCCTCTCTTGTTGGGAAAAGTCTCTTTTCTTCTTCACAGCCAGTGCTGAGATATAGGCATACACATGTTTATATATATATATATATGTGTAAATATATATATAGAAAAAAAAGCTTCGGTTTTGATGGTAAGAAGAACAAGGCTTGTCTTTTTTTTAAACACACACACACAAACAAACTTTTGTTTTCATCTCTCTCTTCTGTGTTGTGTATATTATAAATATATATATGTATGTGTGTGTGTGTGTGTGTGTGTTCAAAGGGAGAGAGGCAGAGAGAACGAGAGACAAGAGTGCGAGCGAGAGGCCAGCCTTAATGCGAGGAGCAGCGGTGCGAGTCACGTCTTCTTGTACCCGGGCTCCATGAGCTCTGTGCAGGACCGGTTGCTGAAAAGGTTACGGGTCGAGTCGATGTCTTTCCTTGATGCCGAGTGTAACAGAACAAAACAAAAGCAACAGAATCCTCCAACAACAAAAAAAAACACTATTAGCTTATATATAAAATAGATAACAATTATTATGTTTTCTTAGTCCTTGGGAAAGTTGTCCGCGATTTGAAGGCAGCACTTACGGTTTTTTTCCCCCAGTAGAGTTTGAAGGAGATTTGACGGTAAGAAGTGCCGGTGTTATATGTAATGAGTGTCCTTGCGTGTCTCTCTATGTGAGCGCGTTAGAACTGTGACCGAGCCAACAAGTTGGAGCCTTTCTGCACAAGGCATCAGCGCAACAACACTACGACGAGCCGCCGCTAGGATGTACCAGATAGTTACTTTCACCAAACTACTCAAAACATCAGCACCGCTCTTCGCTTCTCTGCACACATCACTTTCTCATTTCCCCTTTATTTTCTCCACATTTTTGAAATCCGTCTCTCTTTTTTTTGTTCCTCCCCTCATTTTCTTTCATTTCTTCTTTTTCATCATTGAGACAGAATCGCAAAAATACTTGAACCCATTTGGCGTTTGCCCAGCCGCGTGTTGTGAACGGCTGGGTTGGGCGGGGGGGAGTTGTTCGTGGATCCGCCTTTGCGCCAGCACTGGGGTTCATCAGAAAGATTTGTTTTCATTTTTTTCTTATTTTGAGCAGTAACGCTATTCAAATCCGAATATAACAACAAACACTTGTTAAACTTTGCATTGATACCGCGCAGAATGCGGTAACCTACTTGCAATATATATGGTGTGATGTTACTGTGCAATAAAACGTGACATATAGGGACAGTAACGAAAGATTGCATCGTTTTCCACTGCGTGTTTTATAACTGTCACCAAAGGGTGTTATATTTAAGAAGGGGTTCTCAGTTTTGTCATTTTATTGCATTCAAAACGCGTTTGAAGAACGCGTTCTGTAATAGGTTATGCCTTAAAATGCTTCGTTGAACACAAATTACAGACACCCAAAATGAATGCAGAAAAGGACCAAATGAATTTATAACCGCCCTGAAAGCATAACGCACCTTTTTTTGTTGTTGCATAATTTATTTTACTTAATAAACAATGCAGCCTGAGCGATAAAGAAACGCTTACATCGCAGCGATCAAGTCGGTGATTTGGAAAGTGTGGCAACATGCGAGGCCAAATGTTTAACCATGTGGCGCTCTGCGAATTAAGGCGAAATCATTTGAATATATGTTAAATAAATTTGAGCCATTCGTTAACCTGAAACCAGAATCTTTGTTTCCCCCCCGCCCCCCGTCTTTGACGCCTCAGTGGAAACTCGCACTTAAAATGCGCTGTTGAATATGAAACGCATCTTACATTACAGAGATTTAATTAAGTCTTAAAAACAATGATTTTGTAAGACGGAATCTATCGAAATGTTAAGATTGTCTTAATCTACGTCTTGCTATCAAATCTTAAATAAAACGAATTCACAACATAAGTATGTTTTATTCCTGCTGGTAAAGACTCATATGCTTGTGTGAATCTGTTAAATAATATATTAAATCTTAGATTAATTTGGACGTTGAGATATTAATGTTAACTGCAAAGAATTCCGGTGATCATTTTATTTTGAAATTACGAAAGGACGAGCTCCCTGGGGAATTCAAGCCTGAACATTTATCAGATCACAGCCGAGTTACTTCAATAAAACTTAAGCAAGCAAATTATTCCAGCTACTCCTTACAATTTCAGTGTCTGCACCCCAATATTCTAGTTAAAATAATTTTGCAGGAATCGCGATTAAACTTCTTTACCATTTATATCGAGCGACAGGTATTTAAAGACGAGTTTGGAAATATGCTTTGCTTTGTATATAAAGTGACAGATTCCCTTACAGATCTTTAAAGTAAAAAAAAATGCAATGCCTTATATCTTCGAACTACATTGCGTTTTGACTTCCACACGCGTCAGCGAAATAAGGTTGGGGAAGTATTGGACAGGTTAAATTATCAGCCACTATACTTTGTTTTCCTGTACCTTACAAGACGACAAACTAATAGTGCTTGGGTCAGTTAATGCTTAGATGAGCTAAACCATATGCTGAGTGTTTTTTAAACTGATTTATATGAAAAAACAAAGGATCAATTTCAAAAGGAGGGTCAGGGCAGAATCGTTTGGTCAGCAGTGCGAATGTATTCGGCTGGTTCCGAAGATTTTTGTGCACATTGTAGCGATTATACCCGATATGTGCGCTCATGTTAGTGTGTCATAACTTTTCTTTTTGCACAGAAGTGCCAAAGCAGTTTCCAAATATTCGGGCAGCAGACCACGTTGATTCGGGAGAGAAGAGATCCGGGCTTTTTTTGTCGACATGTCACATTCTCAGATGATTCTAAAGAAAGTCACAAGCGAAATAGCATTCTTTTGTGTGAAATATTAGCTAAGTAAGCGACAATTAATTACACATCTGCTCGCGTCCCCGTTGTACAGGGCAGATATTAACATACCGATATTATATATTATTACATCGACAGATAATTGATAGCATAGCCTGTCATTCTTCAGCAATCACGATGATATATGCTTCCATCAAACGGAAATCTCAGTTGCTTCACCACAGCCAAAGCCAAACAGCCTGTCAAACATCAATTGTATTCATTTTTTTTTTGGTTGTTGCTTATTTAGACTCTTTTCATTGCTTCTCTCTCATTTCCCTGCGAAGAGAACTCTTGTTTAACTGATGCGTGTAGTCCCATCTAGAAGGTTATTATTAGCCAACATTATAGAATCCAGCTCGGGGAGAGAGAGAAAAAAAATCAGCTATTGATAATTGCAAGAACCATACAGCAGCTACTGTATCGATCGGCTTGTCCCCTATTCCCCTGGTATAGGAGAGATAAGAAGACACACTATTTAGTGGAATATAATTTCTTTTGACCTATCTGCTTCGTACAGACTTATGATGAATAGCCAGAGTGGCTATAGTGCTTTATCAGGAAACTTACTCCTATTCTGTTGCTGCCCCCTCCAAAAAAACCTGTCTACTATCCCATCATCATCAATATCATTACAAAGGCGCCCGAATAAAGATCTACTCGAGATTAAAGTGCTGCTTTATTATCTGACCAACTAATCTTTATTGGCCGATGATGGGGCGAAAAAACTGTCATTTAAACTTTTTTTTTTAAAGTGCAAAAAAGCGCCATTAAGATCCGCAACACAAAACGAAGCAGTTATCAAAGTTATTGATCAATTCCTCAAACCATTTGAGTAAAGAGACACCAGGCACAACAAGAACGACTCGGTGCGCTGTTACAGGCTTCCCCTTTCCCGGCTGTAATATTTTTTTCCCCCTCTCACTTAACTTGGAACGCGTGTTACTATAATAAACGAGTTTAAGTTGATCTAAATCTTCGGTTGGGAAAGTAACAAAATATTGTGTTGTGGACACCAACAAAAAAAGTCAAGCGCACGATTTCTATATGCATATGAAATATGTATATATCGAAATCTCGCCTCGTATTCACAGCGTTAGCATAATTTTAAGAGCATACGTTATTGAACCCATTAGCAATTACTGTATTGTGTGAGATTAGGTACGGGGGAAATGGAATTACAATCCCCATTGAGGTAATAATGGCAGAGGAAGGTTTCATTTCAATGAACACTCTATGTTGTTCACCGATAAAGAATGTCTTGACAACTAGTTAAGATGACCATGTAATTTTGGTGCGAGTGCACTTTTAGAGAAAACTTGTTTTCTTTCTCAAGTGCTAAAGTAAAATATAATAACGTGACACGAAATATCTCGTCTGCTCTGAATTTAAAAGCAAAAAAATACTATGTGCCCCCCCCCCCCCACAAACCCATTGATTTCAGTTACCATATCACGACCAACTTTTACAAATATTGCACCTGGATAAAGATTTGCACTCAAACCTGCCGACTCTTAATGGCGTAATCGTGCTTTTATTTGTAGTTTACATTCAACAGCACATCATTTTGTTGCAATTAATGCTCCGCTGCAATCCTAAAATTACAAACCTTTAACTCACACAGTGAAACAAAGTCTGTCCTTTGTGCGACAAGACTTTACACCGCGTTTCAGCGAAGAGTTTACACAAAATAATTTCAGAAATGGACTTTTTCCGAAAACGGACTGTTATTCCAAAACAAACAGTCTGAAGAATAAATACCAATGTAAAGATTACAAATGTATTCATTTTTACAAGACCTCCTGTTAATAATTCTCCAACCAAAGAACGGGTGGCATAAAATAGGACGCATTTGTAGCATATTAGACTGTAGACATTTATTTAAATGGGCACATTATTATGTTCCTCAAGAATTACATTTATTTCAGGAAATTTTTGCCTTGCATTGCTGCAACTTCCTCAGCTCCTTTTTTGGGTTTCTTTTAGCCTAAGAGTTCTGAATAACTGAGGCCACCCTAATTACGTTTGTTTTCTTGATGTTCGTTAGTAGGAGGTGAAGCTCAGAATGATACAGCTGGGGCTCCGAGGACAATCTGTCTGCTTCTGCAAGGTACTCTAAACTGCTATGGCAGGAGGAACGCTTTCACGCTCAGAAGTATTCCAAGTGATGCATCAAACAGGGTTCGTATACACTTGGTAGTCTGATCTAATGTGTTAGAAAAATAAACCGATTATAGGTCGTGCAAGCAGCCTCAACTGTTATAGTCCAGATAGGAAGGTACAGTAGTAACTGATAACTTGAAGACAAAAGGATATGATGATACTCTTTATCAAGAAAGGTCACATTTGGAGCAGAGATCAATCTCCTACAATCTATTCAGCAGACACTCCAAACACCTACCACTCCGATTCTGGATAGATGCACTGCAAACATAACAGATTGCTCTTCTGAGCAAGCTAGAAACTTTTTATAGTTGCTGTTATTCAGGCATAGAAAGTAAAAATGAAAACTTAAAATGTGAACCTATTGTAAAAAAAGTCACATTAAAACATGTTTATATTAATTAAACTCGAATATCACAGTTGAATAAGTGATGACTTGTAAACTATTTACATAGCATTTAAATCAGACACAACTTACACAGACTTTTCCCTTTCATGGCCCAGCAACATTTTAAAATCTATTCCTTATTTATGTAATAAATATACAAACATGCGCAGGTTGATTAGCACTTTTGCTTGGCCATAAAATGTTTGAGTTGTTTGATGACAGGTAACTTTTCAATCATCTGTAAATAGTCGAGTGCTTTAGATTTAATACAGATAGTGAAATTAGATATTTGATAGGCTTAGAGTTGCAAATTATATTGAATTGCAGGCAATTAAGAGTGATGAAAATGGGACTCAGTTAACTGAATGGTTTTTTTGCATATGCATGTGGTGAGATTGAAAATACACAAGTAACTTAAAACTATCAAGAAACTGCCTGTAGCTTTTGTCTCTTCAAGCTTCTGTTTTTGCAGCTCCCTGCTATCCTCCCCCAAAAAGTTGTTAGCACATTTGACTGAAACTTTGTAGAAAAAAGGTAAATATAGATTAAAATGTGAAATACACAAAAAAAAATCACTCAATAGTTAATCATGGGCTTTAAAAACAATAAATTTCAGTTTAAAAATGCTGACTGTTACTGAAAATAAGCAACATTATAGCAGTTTGTGATCCTGCTCTAACTAACATGGATAATATGGAAGAAAAAAACCATGTTTAAACTTTGTAGTATGACTATGTGATGTTTTGTCAATGCAAGTGATTAAAGTGGTAACATATCAATCATCATCAATAACCCATACAAATAGTTGAATCGAGTACATGATTGGTGGCTTCGTTTTTCTATGTCCTGCATAGTGTTTCACTGAATTGAATCATCTTTGTCATTTTTATATTGTATCACTTCAATTTTACATGTAATAGTAGAGCACTAATTCAACCCGAGTGAAAGCGAGTGTCACCTATGTGAATAATGGCAGTTCGAAAATGGATATGAATAAAATTATCAACATTTGTGAAATTAAGGGTAAAACTAACTGTGAAAATGGTCTAAAAATAGAAAGTGCATATACAATTTTTTTTTGATTACACTTTGGTTGACTGCTGCTGAAATTCATTAGGTGTCAATTGATTGAATCGCTGTAACACCTTGGTTTGAAATGTTACCGTTTTGGTTGAAAACAAAAGAAATATTTACCTTACGCTTGATTAATTATTTAAAATATTTAACAAGTTCCTTCCCTTTTTTGTATATGTGTCTGTGCTTGTATTGAGAGTGCTGGCTGGTGGTGGCAGAGAGCCTGTCACAGGCAGTTGCCACTCAGTGAAGTTTCACAAACATTCCTTCATTATTCATGCATGCTGTGCTTTATTACATACACCAGGTGTGAGCCCTGAACACTCCACTACACACAGGCAGTTAAAAAAGGTCAAATGTCACTGTTGGAGAAATAACAATAAAAACCTCAACAGCAGAGGTGTGTTGTCATGTGACTGACCACATGTTTGTCACTCAAACGTTATCAAACTGTACTCATGTTTTCAGTAAAGACTAAAACTGACCATTTCACCCAGCACCTTATCTTAATAAAATGTGAACATGTTTCATTAAGATAGTGACGAGGCCAAGATTTTGGCTGCACTAAAAAAATGGTTAAATTTAAATTACCTTCCCACTATCATTTTAAATTCACCACCTTTTAAACTCAATAATTTTGGATTCTTAACACTGCACAAAAAATTAATATTTCTAATTAGAAACAAATACATTAAAAGGTACTACAACATAACTAAAAAATTCATAATTTATACTTAAACTAAAGTATCCTGATATAAAATTACTTGTACTCCAATAAATAATTCTAATTTTATTTAACAGGCTAAGATTGTGGAAAGAGAATGCATATTTTATTGAGCTAGCTTTTTTATTTCGCAAAATAAATTATATGTACATGGCTTTCTGTCAGATTTTTCCCAAAGCTGAGCATGATTTCTCTCAAAACCATCGAGTGCACACCATCATTACTTTTACTCCAATAATTAGCAATATTTTCTAGCGTGTTGTGTTTCTCCTGTAAGCATGTTAAGCTAAAGTAGTTTACTTCTTCAATATCCTTAGTAATCTTGATAAATTCCCATTACAAGCACCCCTTTTTTGAAGAGTGTGGTGAAGATCACATTCCATTTTTAAAATAACATTTTAATAGACAAAAGACAGTTCTCAGCCTGTTTGCTACCAACTCTCCACAGTTCTGCCCTAGTTTCGAAATCCTCACTCACAATGAATAAGCTCATTCATAACTGTTCAGTTGTTGTTTCACTTGTGTTGTGATAATTTGAAATTATTACTGTAATCCCCATTAAGACTTTGTTTTAAAGTCAGGGGACCATAACATTGATAAAGTGGGTTCTGCATATCTCTATACTATTTAAATATTGTAACAGTGTCTTGTGGGTGTTTATTTTAAACAGAATCCTTTCTAACTTCTAACATTCTCCCTCATTTTACATGAAAAATAAGCATTGCAGGCTGTAAGGTGGAAGATGCTTCTTAACATCACTTCTTACCTATGATGAACACTTCTGAAGCAATATACAAAAATCTTCCTTTTATCAATATGTAATGTGACAAATAAACCTTATAGAACACATACACACACCCACATGCGCTCACACACACACACACAGTAATCTTTACATTTACCCAAACTGTTCCACTCCAGTGTGGTTCCAGAATTGCTGTCACTTTGAAGGATAATAGTCCATGGAGTCAGTCTAGAGTTAAATCTGTCTGGCTTAATGGCAGTTTCACGGAGATTTTATCTCTTCATTTCTTAAAGACGTTTCTTTAGTTTATAAAGAACGACAAAATATTGCTGAATTGGTAAAGTGTAAAGTGTCTCTGGAGTAGAGCAGAGGCTGGTTACTTTGGAAGAGGGAAAGCGATGACTCACAGTCACAGAGGCCAGAAAGTCTCAAGCAGCGCTGAGTTAACTGATCTCACTGCGGGGGCAGCAGGGTTGCTACAATTAGCTTCAGCACCCTGGGCTACAAAGGGGGTGGGGTGGGGCGGGAGGGGAAAACATGCAGGGTCCTGATTGCTATCCATTGACCCCTGTTGGAAAGATGTGTGGTGTGTTCATTAGACGAAGCCGGGAATGGCCTTGCGTGCCCCCATGGTGGAATAGCCTGCCGATACTCACTATTCAATTTTACAAATAAGTAATGGCCAGCAAGGTGAGGTGCTGGAGGGAGCTATGCCCCAGCTTAAACCAATATCTTCAGGAGAAAAGGAGCGGGTAAAGTAGCAGGAAGATGCCAAAATAAATGTCATAATGCATTTGTATTTCTCATATGCATTATATTTCAACACATTTTGGGTCAGCCATACAGGTTCCTGTTTATGTTTTAATGTTTTAATGTGTAAGTAAATGTGACCTATAAAAGTGTATAAAATTGTTGTTAATAATTAGCGATCAGTTGTCAGGAGAGTAAGCTTTTTGCTCAAATTAAGTCCAGTGGATCAAGAGAAAACTTTTCAAATTTGAATTTTAAAATGTTATATGTTTGTTTTGCACTTGTAGGGATTATAGGGTGCATTTACAGTGCAGCTACTAGTTTCAGACTGGTAGTTGCAAATCAGGTTGTCGCCAATCAGGTTGTCGCCAAGCAGTATCCAATTTACATAGATGGCTTCTGCCTGGCTGAAATTCTAACGGTCTTGCCTTTGGAGAGCTCTGCATAGGCATAGATAGATTCATGTGCAGACCTCTATTCCACCAGTAAATAATTCAAATATTTAGATTAATGCCAGGAAATATATATTTTTAAAGTGTCCACCATACCATTTGAGCACTTTGTAAATTAGATTTGACACTGCATTGGATTTATACTCTATGTTTGCTAGGGAGTGTTACATAGAATTTACAGCACAATGACAAGCCATTTGGCCCAACTGGTCTATGCCGGTGTTTATGCTCCACACGAGCCTCCTCCCACCCCTCTTCATCAAACTCTATCAGCAAAACCTCCTATTCCTTTCTCCCTCGTGTGTTTATCTAGCATTCCCTTAAATGCATCTGTGCTATTCATCTCAACTACTCCTTGTGGTAATGAGTTCCATATTCTCACCACTCTCTGAGTAAAGAAGTTTCTTCTGAAACTGGAGAGTTAAGATGGAAATCAACTTTCCTTGCCTACTGCTCCATTTGACTCTGGAGTCCGATCGTGTTCTGACTCTGGATTTGCACCGCCTGTTTAGCATCAGTGCAAAGCAGAAATTGACATTCAACTTGCAGTATAAATGCACCCATATTGCATCCAGTACAAAGTTGCAGCAGTCTGAAGTTACCTCTTAGATGTCTCCTTTCACCTGAAAGCACGATATAAAAACACTTTGTAGTGTTGCAAAATCTGCAGTATAAATGTTCGCAATCTTGAGTAAAGTTATTCTTTAAATCTTTGGATTTTTGAAAAAAGTCAAGTTGCATTTTCAGTGTAAAAGTTGAATTAAATATAGCATCAAGAATCTGTCTTTACATAATAATTTCCATGGTCTAATTTACTACCTAATTAAAAATGTGATTCTTTAAAATCAGTCGTCCAAAATTTCCACACAGGCTGTCCCGATCTGCCAACATAACTATGGCAGGAGATTGGTAAACCCCCAGAGATATAGTGTAAATGGGTATTAAGGTAGGAGATTAGAACTACCCCAATGGGAATTCAGGGCCCGTATTATGATTAGGGCCCCTTTTCAAATTCCAATAATTGTAAAGAAATATGGTTAACAGCACCATCTTTTTTCTTGTTTTGTTGTGAATTTTGTAATGGTTTTTGCATAAGCAGTGATGCGGCATTTGTTGGGAAGTATTGACTCAGCAAGGTTATTCAGTGAGCCATATAGGGGGAGTGGGACTAGCTGAAGTGCTCTTGCAGAGAGCCAGCACGGGCTTGATGGGCTGAATGGCCTCCTTTTGTGCTGTAACCATTCTATGATTCTATGATATAGCCAGTGAGCCATATGGACCAGGAAGATCCCAGGTGTAATCGCTGGTCCATGTGAGACTGATCTCAGCCAGGGTACCAGTAGTGGTGGTTCAGCTGGCTTCTGTGCCGCTGAGTTAGGAAGAGGAAAATCGGCCAGGATTTCTGCTCCTGAACATGATTCTGTGGCTGAGGTTGCATGCGTGGGGCATTGGATGGAGACACGATTGGGATTAAGCGTGACGCCCCTACTGTCAAAGAGCCTGTCAACACTCACTCTCAAGGCTCCCATGTGAATAATGGAGAGTTCAGAAAGGTGAAACTTTTCTACCCTTTTTAAAAAAAAATGTTAAGCTATTAGACATCACTCAATGTAACTCCTTTTTTTGCCCAATTTGTCTCCAACTTCCAAAATAATTAGTTGATTGTGGAGTTGGCGGGTTGGAATTTGTACAGGTAGTCTACAAGAAATCCATTAACTTTTCAGTTTTAAGTTATTTGTGCTGTGTTTATGCAGCAGAGTCACACTGAAAGTGGCTGAGAATTTAGAATCTCTCTCCCGCTGGTGACGAAGCAGCAATTCCATCATAGCAAGGTGAGAAACAAGATAGTACCGGTAATAAAATAAATGATGGCAGCTACCAGTCTGCTGCCTGCTATCCTGGCCACCCTTCAGATTAGTTTAATGAGAGGTATTGGGGATTTGGATCCCAAGTATGTTTTCCCTCCATGGCCTCGCTCCTTCCTATCTTTCTAACCTCCTCCAGCCCTACAACCTGAGATCTCTACAACACTCCAATTCTGGCCTCTGGCGCCATCCCGATTTTAATTGTTCCACCATTGGTGACCATGCCTTCAGCTGCCTATGCCCTGAACACTGGATTTCCATTGTTAAACCTCTCTGCCTCTCTACCTGTCTTTCCTCCTTTAAGACGCTCCTTAAAACCTACCAATTTGACCAAGCTTTTGGTCACATGTCCTACTATCTCCTTATGTGGCTCGGTTTCAAATTTTGTTTGATAACGCTCCTGTGAATCACCTTGGGACTTTTTACTACGTTAAAGGCACTATATAAATACAAGTCATTGTTGTTGTTGACTTCTTTCCAGATAGATCTCAAAGAACCTTTCCAGTCCTGTATGTTTCCTTAACATTTCTATATTTAAAAAACAATGTTATCTTCACCACTTTTTAGAGCCCAAGTCTTAGGTAGGTTGTGTGAACGAATTTGATGAACAGCCAAGATGGAATTTGATGGCAGCCATATTAATTCAGTGTGAAAATCCAATTGTGCAACTTGTTAGTGCTTATAATGACAGATATAATACTGGTTTCAGCAGGCTCACAAAGGTGCATATTTTTTATTCCAAGTATTCTAAATTCTCCAGGTTTATATAATATAGAGGAGCTGAGCCACCTAAAGCATTGGCTCCAATTTAGCTGAGGTATTACTTGTCTTTTACCATAATTTGCTTAATGTTAGATGTACATTGGTGAGATTGGGTTGGGTAATGTTTGGCAATACAATTTTGGAAGCAACAGAAAGCAAGATAAACAGAACAATTTTGAATACAAAAGTTAAACAAGGTCCTGCAAATGGTTTGATGCTGCATGCTGTATATAAACTCAATTGAAGTAAATTGCACATAACCAAGTAGTGAATTTTCTTGTAATTCACCTTAAAAATAACTTGATAACAAATCCAATATACCTTCAGGTTCTATGTTTCAAATTCAATATTCCTTTAGATTCTACATTATTAAATTGATATTCTGTCAGGGCCTGTGACAGTTGACACCTTGGACACAACAATTGTAAGAAAATAACTGCAAAGAAAATTCACTGCCTTTATGTAAATGTGAAAAAAACTTCTGATATTTCTTGGTGAATTTTATGCAAATTTAACCTCATAACTCAGTTGCAAAGCAGAGTGTACTGGAGCCTTGATGTCCAGGTTTATTATATCCTCCAAATCCTGGATTGACTTACTGCTTTGTAATCAATCAAAAGGCATCCACATGTCCTCCATGCATTTAATTGAAACAGAAATGAAATATCTTTATGTTTAAAGCAACTATCCTTCTTAGGTTATGCATATTTATGGTAGAATCACCAATCCTGCTTCAAACAATACTAATTTACACATTTAAGCAGAGAAATTCGGGTCGTTTGCGCCCACCTTTAGCGTCCCTGGGAGCAAACAACTTCCCGCCCGGGTGCAGCGCCGCTACCAACTCCCACGAAATTCCGCGAGAGTCTAGCGGCGGTACTAACTGGTAGTGCCCTGCCCCTACTGGTAGCTCCCTGGGCTGCTGCGTCAACAATGACAACGTCAGCACCATGTGCAGCGATCTGTTTTTACCCCGGAGCGAAAATTCGGTAGCGTCCTGTGAGGCTGCCGCGGGCGATGCCCACGACAGCTTTGTGGGATGTGTACCAGACTTTAGACCGATCGCAGGGCAGAAATTAAAGGGGAGGTGCGACGAACACAATGTTACAAATGGCTGACCTACTGGTCGCAGCATTCTGATGTTCATATTGTGGGGTCTGTGCCGCGATGTTGCAGCCCGGCACTCCGCTTCTGCGCCAGCTGTTGCCACGGCACCCTGATCCCTGGTGGTGAAATGGTGGCCCCTCACCCCAATGCAGAGTCCTCAGCGTGCCCTCCCCTTTAATGGAAGGGGAGGACCCTGTGTTCCTGCCAGCGCTATGTGCCTCTCCGTGTAGCGCTGAAAAATTCCCGAAGGTTAGCGCCCCAGTCAAGCCCCAAGATGAAGTGGCGCACAAGACTTTGCGTTCCCTTCCTCTCGGGGACGATAAGCTCAATTTAGCTGCCAGGGCAAGACTTTTGTGCCTGGCACAGGAAGTCCCGCCTCGCAGCTGTTACCGCCCTCAACCAGAACGATACGCAATTTCACCCTCTCAATCTGATCAGTGGGCAAAGACCCTTTAATTAGTTAAGTCAATCCTGCTTCTCTGACAGGCCATAGATTCGTGCCATGTCAGAGCTAATGGCCAAAAAATTCAATTACGCAGCACTTGTTTTTTGAGTGAACAATGTGCACAGCAGGACCCAATATAGTGTGCGGTGTGCATGCGCTCATTCTATACCAGTAACGCTCTGCATGCCATTTTGGTCAGGGCAACGTGCAGTCCTCCAGGGAACCCACCTGAAACTGGTGTTAGTCCCAATGATAGTGCACATTGTGGGGGGGGGAGGGAGGGAGGGGCGTGGCGGGGTGGGCGGGCGGCCTAATGCTGGTTTTGCACCCTTTTCTAAAATTTGCTCCTGACCAACTACAGCATGGTCAGTTTTCTTAGGTGCATAACAGCCACACCAGTCCATTGAGGCTGCCACCCGAACGGTATGTTTAAAGCTTTTACTTACCTGACTGTGGAGCCAGGAGTGTGTTCCTCACGGCTCCACGTGAAAACTGTGGGCCACTGCCTGCCATCGTTCACACTCAACCCCCCTGCATTACCCCCACTCTCGATTGCTTCCCGCACCCCTTCTTGGACACCATCTGAGAACCTCGGCCGACGTCCCAACCCCCAATCATGCACCCCACCTCCGCCGCTCAACACCCCCCCCCCACCCCACGGCCAGAGAGCTGCCTCTGGGGCTATTCCGGGTGCCCTCAGCTTGCCGGCACTCATCCTAATGAGGCTGGTGGACCAATTTGCCCTGGTACTGCCTTTGGCTTCATTGGTGCAGCACTGCGATCGTGTCCGATTCAGGCATAATCCAATTCCTAGGCCTAGGTGTGTTTTTCCATCCTTCTACTCCACTATGACTCCATGAATATATGGTGCAGGGTGAACTCAAAGGGTAATAACCCTTTACCAGTGTTTGTAACCTTGGATAACTGCTGGTGCTATTCTCCGCCAACGCATTAAGGAAGATGAGATTATAACGCAGGGCACTCGTTTGCTGTAACTGCAGCACTTCTGCATCTTGGTCACGTGCCCCGTACATGTCTCTCTCTCTCTGTTGTGTCTAGTTTAGATTGCTGACGTGAGGAGCTCTCAGCCCTGGCTCCTGAAACTCCTGTAAGTTTAACATGTTTTAGTTGATTAATGAAATATCGATACATTCTGAAACGCATGGCGATTCCGAAGAGGAATCGCCACAGAGATCTACTAGATTATCCTGTGTACAGCAATTCTATTGCTATTACCGCTAAAAAGGAAAACATTACTGGGCTGACTTCAGTCAGAGTGAGGTTAGATTTCCCCATTCATACCAGAGGAGGATTGAGGCAAGAGCTCTGACCTCTGCCTTGACCTCATTATGAAGTGGGCCAGTGTCATTATCTGTGCAGGCAGGATCCCCACTACCAAGAGGGAGCCTGGCATTGTTGAAGAAGGAAATGTGGGCACAGCTGCAGTGAGACACTTGCTACAGTGACAGTAGAATAGAGACTGATGTTAAATGGAGCAGGAACACCCAGAAGATCAGAAGTGTAATTGAAATTTAGGCCTCAGACTGAGTTAAGGCCTAAACAAGATCACCTTTTAGGGGCGTGAGGAGAAGGAGAGGTGCCCATGACTGAGCCCTTTCATTCCAAAAGGTGGGCCTTCTGCATCTTCCCCAGGGCTTACTGCCACCCTCTCCTGGCAGTCTCTGGTGTTGACATTATCAGCGGTGGAAGAGAGGGAAGTTGGGCTGGTTACTGGACACGACCTCCCTGTCGTCCTTTCCATGCAATGAGATGGTGACGGGTTAGCCAACAGCCTTCCTTGCCAGGGTGGGGAGGAAAAGTTAGTTGTGGGGGGAATGGGATATGATGTTAGGCCTTGCCTCCCCCACAGATTCCACAATTGTCCTTCATTATACTATATTTGGATGGTATAATGGAGGAAAATCTAACACACTGTCTCCTGTCTGGCATCGAAAGATGAGTGTGCCTGGTAGTGGGAGGGTGATATTTCTGACTTAGTGGTTGACTCATCCCTCCATATATTTCAGGTTTCTTCTCAGTTGAAATCAGTCTCTTATGATGACCCTGTGGAGCATCATAGATTGGCGGTGACACCCTTTCTGCTTATCTTCATGGCTGCTACAATTCTTTGAATGTTGGATCTCCAGTGGCAACTGGTTCTATTGTCAACTCTTCTTCCGAATCTTCCTTCTGCTCCTCAGACAAGATGATATGGTTCCTTCCCTTGAGAGCTCAGCTGATAAAGCAGTGAGTAGTTGAGCCAAACAGCTCATAGAAATACCAGGTTTAACCCATGGCCTGCACTGGATTTGTTGATCTCGGTTCTTGGTAGTCAGGGTGTGAAATCCTTCCCAGGATCTTAGGGGCCCCAATCATTTTTGGACCCTGAAATCCTATAATTTGCAAAATAAAATCCCAGGAATTAGGAATTACAGAAATCCATAAGGCGCCTTTGCAGCATAGCACTGTCAGCCATATGCCAATATACAGGAACATCTTTGAGATAGTTTTTCAGTTGTCTTTAGAATCCTGAAATCAAAATAAATCATGACAAAAAGCAGAGATTAGATTATTTTAGCACTTGGGTCCTGGAGCAATAACACAGTAATAGTCAACAACGTCTGTGTCCTCCAAACATTAGAAATAATTAAAGTTCCTGGGTTGTCTGAAATGAAGCCATAGAATTGGGCTCAAATTTCTGAGCCTCTGTAAAAAAAAAACCTGAGAAGCATTGCTTGATATTTGTTCGTACTAGTTCCTTATCCTATTGTAGGTAGGTAGCATACCCGGTCATGACCTGGGACTCCGAGGATGTGCAAGATCCAGTTCCGGGATTACAATAGGATTGCAAACCCGAGTGACAGTAGAGACGTTACTATTGGTTTGAGTGCCATTTAACTAGAGAGGGGGAACAAATCAGGCAGAGTTCCTGCTCATGATCACTGTCCAATGCCCCTGCTGGAGGTGTGCATCTGTGTATGCTTGGGTGAGGACAGGATTGGGCTCAGTTGCAATGCCTCACACAGTCGAGTAACTCATGGACACATATATACACACACACACACACACACACACATGAAGAATGATCAGGATCCAACTGTACCCCAGCGAGGAGTCAGCACCTTCAAGAAAAGAGGGAGGCAGAGAAGGAAAAATTAGCAAAGTAAGGGGAGAGAATATAAAAAGATAATAGGGTAACTTTTCCTCTTCACCATTGGGCGTTAATCTGGCGGATAACCCAACCGTTATCGAACCTATGGAATGAAAATTGGATGGGTTCCCTGATGTGCGGGCAAGCTGCTCTGACAGATTACTGCCATGTGGTGAAGACATAAATTTACCCGAATATGTTCTTCTCTGAAGATTCAGCCATTGGTCGGATTGCAGATGTGAAGAGATGAATGTAGGAATTATGAAATGGGCATTATCTGAGGAGTTTTTTTGTTGAAAGACCACCACATAATAACTTGAACCTTAATTTTTAAAAATCTTTCAAGAATGCCAAAACAAAAGGATAATGAATATTATGTTTGAATTCTAATATATAAAATGATTGTATGATCCACATTGAGTTTGTGCACTTTACAGGTGGTGATTATTTATATACAGCGTATTATTTCTGTCTTGGTGTCAGACCTCCAGCCTTGATTTTACATTTTAGACCTTTATATGGGTCATTTTTAAACAGTCAATCTTGTTAGATAATTTAGTTTTTTATCCCATTCATCAATATCTCTGATAATATCGGGTGGTTTATTTATTTTGAGGACAAGCTTGGACCCAGTCTTTTCAACATTGAGATGTTGGGGATTCTAAGACCACCCTCTTTATTTTTTACAGGTTGTTGGCTAGTGTGTGCGATCCTTTCTCTGTGAAATGTGGCATTCACTTCTGTTATATTGGCTGTCTGAACTTAACTGCAAAGCGAAACACAAACAATCCTCTGTGGAAGCCTGTATTTGTGTAGACTGTACTTGCTGGGAAAAGTGCCTCCTGTCCCACTAAAGACGTTTTGCCTCCTACCCCAAGTCACTACTGTATTGCCTTTATATATCAGTCAGAGCATTCGAGAAGAATGCATTGCCCTCAATCTCTGTGTATAAACTAGCAATTCATATAAATTGATTCAGTAGAATCAATATGATCCAAATAGCCTCGATATATGTAGCTAAATGATACAGAGCTGTTAGCAGAGATTATTATGGCCCATATATGTGGTTTCAGTGTGGAAATGTGAAATTTACATCTATATAATTTTCTTCCCACAAAAATGAATGTGTCCTGCTTTTTAGTTTCCTTTGAAGCTGTGCCATTCCTTGATTGAGAAATGGCAAGCATGTGATGGCTTCTAGGCTAAAGTCACTGGGCCATAATTTGTTGTAACAGGGCATCCAACGGCATCTGCCGTTAGTTAGACTTGCCCTTGCAAGTTTAGGTTTTTACATTTCGTGCATGCCAAGTTACTGAAAGTGCGAGCTGGTAACGGCGCCGTGAGGGGAACCGGGCATCTGTTACCAAGCTGCTAGGGGATGTGTGAGAGCGATATGGCTCTTCAGTTTTGTAATTTCCTTACAGGGAAATGTTTGCCATGAAATACTTGTTACCTTCCCCAGATAAAAGAAAAAGAAAGAAGGATTTTCCACTCCTGTTCACTATCCAGCGACTCCTGCAGGAAAGTGCTGGAAGAAAAGAACAAACTTGCATTTATATAGCGCCTTTTACAACCTCAGGATGTCGCAAAGCACTTTACAGCCAATGAAGTACTTTGGAAGTGTAGTCACTGTTGTATTGTAGGAAATGTGGCTGCCAATGTGCGCACAGCAAGGTCCCACAAATAAATGACTAGATAATCTGTTTTTTTATTAATGCTGGTTGAAGGATAAATATTGGCCAGGACATTGGGGATAATTACCCAGCTCTTCTTTGAAATAGTGCCAGGGGGTCTTTTACATTCAGACAGGCCCTCAATTTAACATTCTATCTAAAAGACAGCACTCCCTCGGTACTACACTGGAGTATAAACTCAAACCTCTGGAGTGGGACCTGAACGCACAACTTCCTGACTCAGAGGCAAGAGTGCTACCCACTGAGCCATGGCTGACAGTTAACAGCATGGGTGAGACTCAAGGCAAGCCCTGAAGTGAATCCACAGTACTTCTTTCGTGCAAAAAATGTCAGAACATTAAAATACTCAATAATGCCAGTTTAGCACGCCAGTTTTACCAATCACTGGAATTTCTGCAGTGCAAATGAATTAGGGCTAGAAATTCGCCGACTTTGCGACTGTTTTTTGCCGATATTTCACCACATTTGGTGAAAAACTGGTCGGTGGGAATTTCAGTGACATTTTGCGGTGGCAGTTTTCAAATACTACTGGAGAGAGGAGCGTCGCCGAGCAAGACCCGAAATAGCGTTTTTGCCAAATATTTGGCTCTGAGCACACCCGTATTTTGTGCGAAAAATACCGACATGTAAAAAGCTGCATTGCAGCCTTTAGAGCAGTGGTAAGTAGGAAGACCTGCAAAAAAGGTAAGTTAAAGGTTTTATTTTTAAATTATTTTTCAGTGATTCGATAGATAAGTGTCTTGTAAATGTTTTGTGAATTTTTTTGTTGTCATTTCCTATTTATTTTTAGGAGTTTTACCACACTCCCAAGGCCCAACTCGCAGCGATATCGGCCTCGGACTAAAGTTGGCGAGGATCGCAGTTTGCACCGGTAATCCTTGTGCAATGCTGATTTTTACCGCTGCACAAATTAAAGCTTGAATTTTCAGCCTGATAGCAATAGTGAAGCGATTATGGTAATTTTGGCAAAAAAATACTGTTTTTGCTGAGAACCAAATTTCTAGCCCACTAGTATCTTGTTTACACTGGTACCTGTAATTATTCTGCTCACTCCGAGTATCAGTCCCTGATCCTTGGGTGTGTTTCACTTGGCACTATGAATGACTCTTTTATGTTCCCCATGAATCTGCAGTGTTTACATAAGTACCTGGAATTACTACAACAGGCTCACTGCAGGTGGCAGTCACAAGTCTGTAGTCTTTACACAGCCACAGACCTTAAGATCTCTTAAATCTTTTCAATAACACAGATTCATAGAAGACGACACCAGCATTATTATGTTAAGCCATCACACTGGCATCCTTTATTATTGGGATACACACAGAGAAATAAAATGTTGACTATAATGTCATGTTATGCATGCAGTACTGGCACAATACCAGCATCACACTGATAAAAATAATATGGCCAGAGAGCTTTTCATATTGATAACATTTCTTTATGAGCAGTTTATATTACTCCAAAACCGTGACCTCTACCACCTAGAAGGACAAGGACAGCAGGCGCAGGGGAACACTACCACCTACAAGTCCCCCCCTGACTTGGAAATATATCGTCGTTCCTTCATCGTCGCTGGGTCAAAATACTGGAACACCCTACCCAACAGCACTGTGGGAGTACCTTCACCACGAGAAAGGATATAGACAGGCTAAGTGAGTGGGCAAAAATTTAGCAGATGGAGTATAATGTTGGAAAGTGTGAGGTAGAAAATAATCAAAGAGCAAGTTATTATTTAAATGGAGAAAGATTGCAAAGTGCTGCAGTACAGCGGGACCTGCGGGTACTTGTGCATGAAACACAAAAGGATAGTATGTAGGTACAGCAAGTGATCAGAAAGGCCAATGGTATCTTGGCCTTTATTGCAAAGGGGATGGAGTATAAAAGCAGGGAAGTCTTGCTACAGCTACATAAGGTATTGGTGAGGCCACACCTGGAATACTGCGTGCAGTTTTGGTTTCCATATTTACAAAAGGATATACTTGTTTTGGAGGCAGTTCAGAGAAGGTTCACTAGGTTGATTCCAGGGATGAGGGGGTTGACATGAGTAGGTTGGGCCTCTACTCATTGGAATTCAGAAGAATGAGAGGTGATCTTATCTAAAGATTATGAGGGGGCTTGAAAAGGTGGATGCAGAGAGGATGTTTCCACTGATGGGGGAGACTTGAACTAGAGGGCATGATCTTAGAATAAGGGGCCGCCCATTTAAAACTGAGATGAGGAGAAATTTCTTCTCTCAGAGGGTTGTAACTCTGTGGAATTTGCTGCCTCGGAGAGCTGTGGAAGCTGGGACATTGAATAAATTTAAGACAGAAATAGACAGTTTCTTAAACGATAAGGGGATAAGGGGTTATGGGGAACAGGGGGTGGGGAAGTGGAGCTGAGTCCAAGATCAGATCAGCCATGATCTTATTGAATGGTGGAGCAGGCTCGAGGGGCGCTATGGCCTACTTCTGTTCCTATTTCTTATGTTCTTATGAAAACAGCGGTTCAAGAAGGTGGCTCACCACCACTTTCTCAAGGGTAATTAGGGATGGCAATAAATGCTGGGTTTGCCAGTGACGCCCATATCCTGTGAATAGTTAAAAAAAAACAACTGGAGTAACTAGGGAACCATTACCCATACTTATGTCACCTTCCCGCTCAATCACTGTCTTCGCTGAGCTCACTAATTCCACTCAACTCATCCAAACTTTGCTATCCCATATGAAGTCCTATTCCCCTATTGTCTATGTCCTCGTCCATCTTCATTGGCTCTCTATTCAACAATGCATCAAATGCAAAATCCTTGCCCTCTTTTAATCGTCCCTCACGGTCTTGTCTCTCCTGATCTCTGGATTCTCCTTGAAATCTACCTGCCAGTGTGCACCTTCCTTTTTTCTGAATATGTTCTCATTTGCATTCCCCTCACTCCACTCCAGCTCCGGTGGCAGAGACTCCAGCCATCTTGGTTCTCTAGCCTGGAAAATGCTCATTTGGAGCACTCTTGCCCTATGAGTTAGAATGTTGTGGATCCAATCTCCACTCCAGGACTTGGGTACATAATCTAAACTGACACTCCAGCCCAGTACTGAAGGAGTGCTGAATTGTTGGAGGTGCCATCCTTCAGATGGAACGTAAGAACTGATTTAAAAAAAAAATGTCCCTATGATTTTTCTCCCAGGGATTGCTCAGAGCAGTGTCCATGGGATTAATCTTTAATTCCTGGAGACTCCAGGACAATCCTGGAGGGTTGGCAACCCAAGTGATCATACTTAATTGGATGGAAAGTTCTTTAGGGTGTCCTGAGAATATGATAAAGCACTATATAAATTCAAGTTCTTTATATATTTTTAAATGGACTGGATTTGGGCTGGGCCTACATTAGGTGTTGTTCAGTCCTCCTGTGAAGCAACTGAATACTTGAAAGGAACATTTTGTTTAATATATCAAAGTCAGGTTCCAAATAAAAGCCTATGGCCTAGCCCCGTCACTCGCAATGTGAATGAGATCACATATTTGCAAATGACCAAGGGAGGTCTCTACAGGTCTATGCTTAGATACTACATTAGCAGGAAAATAATTTGAGACTGAACTGACAGAAGCATTTTCATTTTTCAATGTAGCTGTGTAAAAATCCGAGGGCCCATGTTTGATGAAACCTAAGTTCCGCCCAAGTACCAGCCAAGGACTGCAAAGATCCTGACGGTACTTTGGACGGAAGTTTCATGAAAAAATGTCGGGAAAAGCGCCTGGCGGCAAAAATGGGTCTTGCATGCCGATTCTGGGTGGAGCGGGTGCTAGGTCCCATTCTGGGCTACAAATGCAATCCTCGGTAAAATGCCGCCGAGGATAGAGTCAGGCCTAGGGAGGGGGGAAATGGCGAAATTAAAAATCTTTCAAAACAATAACAAAACCCACCAGAAATCCTTCAGGGGACCCCATCCACCTAAATCCCTGCAAACGAAATAAAGAAAAGAAGTGCACTAACCTTTTTTTGCAGGTCTTCATACTTACTGCTCAGGTAAGACCTGCCTCCATGCGGTGGTCTCTTCTGCTGCTGGAGCAGAGGACTGCTCAGACCAAACTGGGCACTCAGTGGGCGGGGGGACTTTTGTGGGCATTGCACACCGGCACACAGTGGTCTTCTCTCCCCACCGGTGTGAGGACCTAACCAAACTCGCTCGGAGGGAAAAGTGCCCAAAAAGCATCGAGACTGTAGAGAAAACTTGGCAGCAGCTGACGGTACGTCGACCAACCTCGGGCCCCAAGACTTGGAGAGAGTGGTTTATGGAAGAAGGCATATTGCACAAATGTCAGAGGCATGAGAGAGTTAGGCCAGCTATATCATGAATTTTATTTTCGATAAACCACTAATTTCTGTTGTGAGTACAATTTGTGTACAGTATTTTGCATATTTTGAAAAAGTCATAATACTGTTGACGTGTACTAACTATGTTGTTATTTTTACAAAAATGTTAATACAGCATTATTTCAACACATTTAGCATTTGCATGACTGATTGCATTGGCTCCAATGGGAAGAGTTAAAGACCATTCTATAGGCCACATGTACTGTATAAAAGATTGTTACAGGTCCAAAGGGATTGAGGGTGTTTATTTTAAGCATGTTAAAGCCTTTGTTAAATTAATGGACAAGAAGTTTTATGCTAATACATTGAGGCATTTGTTACTGATATTGCACAGTGTGATTTGAACCCCAAAGAACCTGCTGTCACATTGAGCTGACATAGATAATAGACACGCGGCGGCTCAAAACCAAACAGCCAATAATTAATACATTTTCAAGAAATTACATCCGTGAAGTAGTAATTTATGAAATAATATTATGAGGCCTAATGACAGGAAATAAGGATTGATAAGTTAAAGATAAAGAGGTCAAGACACATTAGTAGTGGTCGGATGTTGATTCAGAGGGATCGCTGTGTCACATGAACAGTTTATCCATGTTGCCATAGTAGATCTGCAGGCCAAGAGCAGTGTAATAATTTATTTAAAAAGGAAAAAGATACTTTGGTACACAACACGCACTGCCACATCCATGACAGTCAAAAGATTCAATAGAAACAAATAGGGGCTGATAATGCAATGATGGGAGCCCAATGAGTCAAAGGGCTTTGCTTGCTAGATAATTGAGGCCTGTAACATGTCCAGTGCAACGACAACAACAGCTCCTATTAACATAAATTAAAATGTCCCAAGGCACTTCACAGGAGCATTATCAAACAAAATTTGACCAACGAGCCATATATGGAGATACAGGTTGAGTGTCCGAAATCTGGAAACCTCGGGACCGAGGCCATTCCGGATTCCGGGTATTTCCGGATTTTGGAACGCCTTTGCCTGGGCCGTGGTAGGTGGGGTCAGGCAGCCGAGGTAAGTGGGCGATGTTGGCCCGCTGAGGTGGGGGGGGTGGGGGGGAGAGGTGAGGTCAGGCCGCCGAGGGCCGGGACGATCCCGGTGTCCGGATTTTGGAACTCCGGATTTCGGAGGCTGAACCTGTATTAGGATAGGTGACCAAAAGCATGGTTAAAGAGGTATGTTTTAATGAGCATCTTAACGGAGGAGCGCAAGGTAGAGAGGCGGAACGATACTGCACCCCAATACAAGCATTGGGCATGTAGTGTGGAAAGGGGAGGGGCCATAATGAAATGAACTTTTTTTTTTACATGGTGCCTTTCCTGCTTCTCTCCCACCTTTTTCTCCTCCCCTTGGCAGGCAAAACTGCCAATGCTCCATGAGCAGCCATCAGCCCTTCACCAGTTTCTGGTACCAGATTTTTCCAGCCCCCATCCCCCTGGTGCTCCGAGCATGTCATGAGTGATGGACTTGGAAAACTACAAAAATATCCAATTGAGCTAACCTCAAGTTATTGTCTGCACGTGAAGTTCCTGAACAATGCTGACATTGGTGGTGCCTTGTGGAGGCTACTATGTTGACCCTGTATTATTTATGATTTGGAGCAATCATAAGGATGAGGACCGAGGGACTTCAGTTTACATGGAGAGACTTGTGAAGTTGGGATTGTACTCCTTGGAGCCGAGAAGATTAAGGGGGGATTCAATAGAGGCATTCAAAATCATGAGAGGTTTTGATAGAGTAAATAAGGAGAAACTGTTTTCACTAGCTGGAAGGTCGGTAACCAGAGGACACAAATTTAAGGTAATTGGCAAAATAAGCAGAGGGGAGTTGAGGAGAATTTTTTAATGTAGCTTGTCGTTATGATCGGGAATGCATTGCCTGAAAGGACAGCAGATTCAATAGTAAATTTCAAAAGGAAATTGGATAAATACTTGAAGGGGAGAAAAATTTAGGGCTGTGGGGAAAGAGCAGGGGAGTGGGACTAATTGGAAGGCTCTTTCGAAGGGCACAGGCACGTACGATGGGCCAAACGGTCTCCTTCTGCGCTGTACGATTCCATGATTTAATAAAGCAGGTTATTTTAGAATAAAAGAAATGACAGCGTGTTTCATCAAAATAAGTAATCAGCAGACCAAGTATTGTTTCAAATAAAATTAAAACTCTTCAAATATGGTCCAGTTGCACTGGTATGTCATCATACTGTACCACAGAGGAAGGATGGGGGTATAAAATGCTCTTATTGGTGTAATTTGACTCAAATAGCTATTGGAGGGTTTTAGACAGATTCAAATGGGAGTGTGCTGTTTGTTATCAAATTTACAAGCTCAGAACTTCAGGTGCAGATTTAAATGGGTTCAGGGAGCATCATCATCATCATCATCATCATAGACAGCCCCTCAGAATTGAGGAAGACTTGTTTCCACTCTAACATGAGTTCTTAAATGGCTGTACAGTCCAATATGAGAACCACAGTCTCTGTCACAGGTGGGACAGATAGGCGTTGAGGGAAGGGGTGGGTGGGACTGGTTTGCCGCACGCTCTTTCCGCAGCCTGCACTTGATTTCTGCATGCTCTCGGCGATGAGACTCAAGGAGCTCCCGGATGCACTTCCTCCACTTAGGGCGGTCTTTGGCAGGGACTCCCAGGTGCCAGTGGGGATGTTGCACTTTATCAGGGAGGCTTTGAGGGTGTCCTTGTAACATTTCCGCCTTTGGCTCGTTTGCTGTGAAGGATTTCCAAGTAGAGCGCTTGCTTTGGGAGTCTCATGTCTGGCATGAGGACTATGTGGCCTGCCCAGCGGAGCTGATCAAGTGTGCTCAATGCTTCAATGCTGAGGATATTGGCCTGGTCAAGGACACTAACATTGGTGCATCTGCCCTCCCAGGAGATTTGTAGGATCTTGCGGAGATATCGTTGGTGGTATTTCTCCAGCGACTTGAGGTGTCTACTGTACATGGTCCATGTTTCTGAGCCATACAGAAGGACAGGTATTACAACAGCCCTATAGCCATGAGCTTGGAGACAGTTTTGAGGGCCTGGTCTTCAAACACTCTTTTCCTCAGGCGGCCGAAGGCTGCGCTGGTGCACTAGAGGCGGTGTTGGATCTCGTTGTCAATGCCAATTGCAGCACATTAGAGCTGGAAGCAAAACATTGCATGGAAGGGAAATTTAAAGGGTTAAAGAGGAGAAAGAAAGAAGAAAACATGCATTTATGTAACACCATTCACACCATCAGGACGTCCCAAAGTGCTTTACAGTCAATGACGTATTTTCGAAGTGCAGTCACTACTGTAATATAGGAAAATTTGGCAGCCAATTTGTGCACAGCAAAATCCTACAAATATGCAATGAAATAAATGACTGTTTTGGTGTTGTTGGTTGAGGGATAAATGTTGGTCAGGACACCTCTCCTACACTTCCTCAAATAGTGCAATGCTCGGTACTGCATTGAAGTTCATCCTAGATTACATGCTTAAGTCATTAGACAGGAGCTTGAACCCATCACCTTCTGACTTGGAGGCACGAGGGCTATCACAAACCCAAGGCTAGGACGCAATTGGGTGACAACAATTAGGAAATTTTAAAAACAGTGAAAAAGTATTTGTCAGGGGTGTTAGTGGTGTCATCAGACCCGCTTCTGAAATGAAATATGGTCACCTCTGTCTAGAGATGTGGCTTTTTGGTTTACTTGCCTGGCACCCATGCATAGGTCCTCCTCTTATTCCCATTGGGAAACTCAATGTTGCCAATAGTGATATTGGAGGCAAAAAATAATTTCTAACAATTGGCACATGTGAACTTAAGTGCCAGTAGAAACAACAAACAAACAACTGAAGAACTGATTATATATGGCTGAAATAAGACCATCAGTATAAGACCAGGCGTACCGCCCTGACACCAAGCAGTAGTGGAACCCACCGAAGCGCCCAAACTGACACTGGGAACTGGATCCTGGAAGATCAGGGAGAACATTATTTAATGTTACAAGCAACCCCCTGATACAGAGGATGAGTGGGGCTGTGGGTGGGGTGGGGCAGGGGGCAGGGAGGGCAGGCTGGGTAACTTTGATCAGCATTTTTGGCCTCTTTGGCATGGAGAAGCTGCAGATGCACTCTCAACCTGAGAAAGTCCTGCTTCTCGTAGCACTTCCCCATGACCCTGTGAGCTTTGGCAGGGTCAGCGGGCGCATGTTGGCAGTTAGGCAGTGATGCGGCCCTCCCTACAGATTTTAGGGGCCCTAATTTTCACCCTCTACCACATTTTTTACCTAAATATTTGAATATTTCAATCCAATAGTTGCTGTCAGAGATGGAATGAAATAAAGTTATAGGTAGAGGGATTTTCCTGGCATCCTGATGTAATGGTAAAATCCAAGCCCCCAATTATTGGTGCTTTCATCAGAGCATCAAGGCTCTAGAATTAATATTAAGAGGCCAAAATTGTCCCTTTGCACAGGGCCAGTTAGCGCTGCCGGCTGCAGCTAACGGAGCACTAATGAGCTAGCACATGGGTGTGGTGGCCACATCGACTCGCGTGGAATTGCCCTGGGGCTCCGCCGGCGAAAAGAGGTTAGTACCGCGCCCTGCGATTATCGCACTAGCACGGTTCATGCACGACGATGATGTCATCGCCGTGCGCGCGACCCCTATGTGTCTCTCGTGGGAAATTGCTCCATTGGACACGAGGTCGGCATGGGGTGATGCCATCGCCAGCATTTCGGTTCGACAAGCTGTGGTGGCTGTGGTGCCCCAGTCTCCCTTAAAGGAGAGGTGGTAGCGTGACGGCTGCCATCTCTTTTCTGTCGGCTGACTTTTCAGTTGGCCCAACAATGGTGGCCGCTGGTGTGGCTGGGCTACCAACATGCAGAACAGCACCCACCTTGGGTGCCAGGCCGCGGGTGCAGTCCATACCCTCCCTGGTGGCCTGGTGGGCGCCACCAAAGAAGCTGCAGAGTTCGCAGTGGCCCTTCCCCTTTAAAAGAAGAGGAGGGACATTGTGAGGCGGCACGTCCACGTCATGCTTACGTCATCAGCTCCGCGCTGAGCGCACGTCCCGCAAACAGCGCACGAATGCCGCACGAACGCTCCATTAGCGTAACAACCATTTTTTTTCCTCAAAGGGGCCAATTCTGAACTGGAGCCGGTGCTTCCTACATCGGCGCAAAGAAACATGTAATTCGAATTATGTGTTCCAAATCCAGCGCGGGGCAATTTCGGTCCCTCGGCTTGTGACTTGATATAAGTAAAACGATAATACATTTCCAATTCGGTGTTAGTGGAGTACAGAAGGAAAATCTGCTTTTAACATTTTATTTTTTACAGCTGGTCATAGCGACAGTCAGTGTTGTTTTCATCCATGAAAATACGGACAAAATAATCATTAGCAAAAACTGTTTCATTTTTCTCATGGTAGATCAAAATTAGAACTACAATTCTTCTAAGGACTAAAAGGATACATTTTACAGATTTTAATGAGTAGATAATCCTGCCTCTCTAACTATAAATTCCTGATATAAGTTCCTAACAATTGAAACTCCATGCTGAAAGTGCAAATTTAAAAAAAATCACAGCCTTAAAACGAAAATGAGAACTAAAGATAAAAAAACGAAACATTTTCCATCCCCTTTTTTAATGTTTACATTTCCACCGGAAGTGGTGACCGATGCTTCTTCTGCACCCTCTCCCCAACCATCCAGATGTGGGACCAGTGGGATGAGGTCATGCGTCTAAAGATTTCAACTAGTCCCGCCTCACTTGCCCCGACGCAATATATATGTGCATGAAGCATGACTGCCAGGACCTCATCCTGGTAAATGTGGAACCAATAATAATTTAAAAGGCTGGTTTCTCTGTGGCATCTGAGCAATGGTCATCACAGGAAATCGGCCAATTTGGACATCAGGCGATCCTACAAGTGGTTGCGCCACAAATGGAGCATTCGCCCACCTGATTTATTCAAATGCCCCTGATATAGGTGATTTGGACAGGGTCGGGGACACAACCGACCATCCCATCACACGGCAGTCCTGCGCTGCTACGATTACAGTGGCAGAGTGAGGCTTGCGGATTTTCCAGGCTAATATGTCTAAATTTCGGGAACCAAAATTAGGCAGTAAGTTTCTCGTGACGACAATGTGGTAAATTTTGTGAGGCTCTGTTATTGAAAAACTTGTTTAGCCGGAGCACAAACTGAAGAACTGTGCAGGGCAATGGGTTGATTCCTGGCACTCCTTCTTTACGTTTAAGTAATTAAATTTAATCAGTTGAATTTACCCTGGAAACTGATGTAACACTAAAATTCAACATAAAGAGACACGAATAAAAGTAAAAAGAATACTTAGAATTTACAGCACAGAATCAGGCCATTCAGTCCAACAGGTCCATGCTGGTGTTTGTGCTCCACACAAGTATTCTCTTACCTTACTTCATCTAACCTGTATTTTCCCTGTAAGGTTCTGGGGAAGGATGCGATGCATCTTGATTTCAACACATTGCTGATACATGGAGGAGAAACAATGGGATTAATTTTAACCCCCAAAAATGGGTGAGTTTGGTTCGAGTGGAAAATTAAAATGTTAAAAATCTGAAACAGGAACCCAACCTACCTTGAACCTGCCCACCTCCGGTTTTAACGGATGCTGGGTGAGGGACAGGCGACCAATCTACTCGTAGGCTCTCAGGAAGTGGTTGGTCATTGAAACCTTTAAAGGAGGCTTTTAACAGGATTTTTATTCTTAACCCATGTTGGCTGGGTTTCTGGCAAGTAAAAAGAAAGGTGAAGGGTTGGATCCATCTGGTAAGGGCCTTTACAGCACCGCTTGTGGGCCAGGAAGAGCAGGAGTGTTTCCTCCAGTCCCAACAAGCGAATCTGAAAACACCTCCTTGCCTCCGCGATCTCCCCAACACTCCTCTTCATTGCCCCACCCACCATGGTCACCGACCCGCTAGTGATCTCTGACCCCTTCCAATCTCTCTGTGACCCACCTCTGAACTCTCCCCGACTCCCCAGATCTCCGACTCTTCCCCAACCCCTCCTTCTCTGCCCTAATCTCCAACCTCCTCTGATCTCTCCTCAATCTCCACCCCCTGGCACGATCATCCCCGACCCTTCCAACCACGCTGTACCCACTCCCCACCCCGTGATTTCTACCCCCAAAAACCACTAAACATAGCTGCTCCTGGCCTTTTCTGGAGTGCTCCCCTCACCATCTTATCAAAGTCCTGTGAAGTTCTTTGGGACATTTTACTATGTTAAAGGTGCTATGTATTGGCAAGTTGCAAGTTGTTGTTGTTACCAAGCTAAGAGTTGTTGAGGGGGATAGAAGTGCCTGGCATGAAAGGGGAAGCTACATTTTTGGCAGCAGCTTAAGCAATTAAAAAAAAAGACTTGCACTTCTATAACACCTTTCACAACCTCAGGATGTTCCGAAATGCTTTACAGCCAATTAAGTACTTTTTGAAGTGCAGTCGCTGTTGGAATAGTGGATAGTGGCAGCCAATTTGTGCACAGCAAGCTCCTACAATATGCAATGTGATAATGACCAGATAATCTGTTTTAATGATGTTGATTGAGGGATAAATATTGTCCAAGACACCAGGGCGAACTCCCCTGCTCTTCTTCAAAATAGTCCGCCTGAGAGGGCAGCTGGAGCCTCGGTTTAACATCTCATTCAAAGACGGCTCCTCCGACAGTGCAGCACTCCCTCAGTACTGCCAGCCTAGGTTTTTGTGCTCAAGTCTCTGGAGTGGGGCTTGAACTCACAACCTTCTGACTCAGAGGCGCGAGGAGTTGGCGTTCCATTTGAGGTGAGAGGAGAGAGTGAAAGCAGAAACTCTGACAAAGGAATAAGGCCTAAGACTGCAGGCATCAAAATGGGAGATTGGTTATACTTGTGACGGAATGAAAAAGTTTGCGCCTCTAAAGAAATGAAAAATGTTTATTTTGTAAACGGACCGAAGAGTAACACTGTTTTATCTGTGGAAATATGTGGAGCATTTTGACTGATGTAGCTAGCATGACTGCAGGGAACTAACACTGAGGGCAGTGGAGGGACTGGGGAAAAATATTCATTGGGGCGTACTGTAATAGTTTATTGACACCTGGAACCTTTCCTACAATTCTGGTAAAGAAAAAAATCTTTGTGCCTGAACTACATTTATTGAAACTTCCAACATTTATGCCATGTATAAACACAGCATACACACATAAAAAGGTGCATTAGTCTGCCTTTCCGTTTGTAATTAACAGAAACTTGTCTGAAATGAATTTGTTGTTTCCAGATAAGTATTCAGTTTTACGATCACATATATATTATATATATATATATAGATACACACACCATAAAAACTGTGTGGTGGAATGTCAGCTGGCTATAGATTAAGCTCAGAGATTTAGCTGGGAAGATTTGTCACTCTAATAATACTATTTCTCCACTCCAGAACAATGAGTAAAATGGACTAAAACCCCGGCAATGAGGTTTAATCTCATTAGAATTCCTTGTCTGAGCTGACCTTGGAAAGATACTAACCACTGTGAGTGACATTGTTTGTCGGAATGTGGGTGCCAGGGGACCTTTACTATCAATGTGATGGTGATACTTGCTGTATGTTGCGCGCAGAGGTATTTTCTACACACAAATGTACACAACAGATGCACAAAGCTAAAATACTCCATATTTTTTATTTCAGGAGCTTAGGCTGATTGGTAACAGCAATATAAAGTGTATTTTTTGAACTAGTCTATGTTACTTTTTAAAAAATGATCTATTATCTTACAGATTTTTATAATATGCAGCCTTATTTTTTTCCGTTTACCCATTTGTTTCTGCTACCTGCTACCGCTTCCTGACCAACCTCCTTGCAGCGTTATGTTACTACAGACACCAGGCACTCACTGGCTCCTGACCAAAATGAACATTGACAGCGAATATTTGACAGGCTATTTGACCATGGAATAATCTCACCAGGCCTCATTTAAATGATGCCGGACAACTTCCCGGGTTGACAACAGAACAGATGAAAACTGGGCGTGAAATGGCTGCAGTCTGGTGGAAATTGAGATGACTGTCGGCCATTCACTGGCACTCAGTTCAGGGTTCCGGGTGGTGGGGGGGTGGGGTCCCGTGGAAGGGAAGTGGGTGCAGGTCGTGGGGGAGAGCCAGTGGAAGACGAGACTTAAATGTCCTTGTATGGTCCGGAGTACCACTCCTGTTCCTCCTGGCCCTCCACAATCAACATTAAAAAACCTAGCTCGAATACCTCTTCTGCCTCCAATTCTCTTCTGCCTTGAGACCACCTGGTGGGACAGGGGCAGTGGCTTCCTCGTTCAAGTCAGAGTTAAAATTTAGTTGGAGTGAGGCTTGCGGATTTTCCAGGCTAATATGTCTAAATTTCTCATCAGATCCCAACCTGCATATTCAAGGAAGGACCCCACCGGCTTCAGGCAATTGTGTCGCTGCCTGATCGGAAGTGAGCTGGTTGATTTTTAACGTCCTACACCCGTGTTCTCACCAAATAACCTCACAGGTGCACTTTCCGGCACAAGGGTTCTGAGGCCAAGTATAGCATCCATACCTCCCTCTGCCTTGGTTTAGAGCGGCTAAATCAGCCCAAATCAAGGACCGAAACCTAGGGCTTTCCTGCTCTGTATAAGCTACTCAGTGGATAAACTCACCGAATGATCCTGCAAGGCCAATTGCAGCCTTAACAAGTAATTTTGCACAGTTGTTTTTTTTTACTATCACTTTATTGCTCTAAGATGGCTTTTCATTGTAGGAGCTAAGATGGCAACCAAACACTGCAATATTTCTAATTCTGCCGCTTTCAATTTATTAATAATAATATTAGTCTTATTAATGCATTCAACAAAGCTGCAACAAATTATTTGAGCTATCTGAACATGAATGCAATGCTGTCATAATAAAAACTGCCTTCAGCAAAATAACCAGAGGAAATCGTACAATTCCTTCTGCTTTATGATATTATTTCAACCAATATTTTGCTAATAACTGCGGAGAATTATTTTTTTAGATGTTGGTGTCATACCATCTGTTAATCCATGTCCTGATTATGGAAGTAATCCTAAAACCCATTATTCCTAATGACAAGACCATGATCCTTTGGCTGTGCAGGTTTAAAGCATTAGCTGTCGAAAGCAAAGGAGAAGGAATGGTAGTGGATATCAGTGATCTCGGCCACAATTGAGGAATTGGCCCGTCTTGCACACAACAAAAGTGATACAAAAGAATTACACCCTCCCTAAAGTCTATTTCCTCTGTATAATCACACAAAATGATTTTTCTTAAATATGATAATAAATCACAGCAAAAATCAATGTGACAGAGTCCAACTGCTATGGCCTGATAACGCATCAATCAATATTTAGTATTTAGATTTTAATTAATACATAGCAGAGAGGATGCCTCTTAAGAGAGAAATATTATCTCAGATAAAAAATCCGGCAGCAGTAGCATACAAAAGTTGTTGCCCATATCTGTCATTGATCAATAAGCCGCCACTCTGATTAAAAACCCCTTTGAAAATATCAGGCAAGAGTATAAACAGATTGAGCCGGTGTGTGCCTCAGACATCACAGTCTGCCCAGGATACTGGGTGAATTCAGGTCCAGTAATCCAGCACAGGAAACTCTCCGTACCAAAATCCATCTGGTTTCGAGTGTTTGGCATTTACCCAGCCCGAATTTTCAGATTTTCAGACTGAAAAAGAATTTGAAAAAAAGAGTAGAGAACTGTTGGAAGCATTTAAGTAGCAGATCTATGTAAAAAATAACATGTAAAACTGCAAACAAGAAAAGCAGAAATGGTTTGCAGTTATATATCTACAGTAAAAATAATAAATGAAATGGACACAAGGAAAGAGTCAAATTGTGTACATAAAATTGCAGGTTTTGCCTGCTCTTCAGATATCGTGTTGTCAGTCAGATTGAATGCTCTGAGTGACATAACAAATACTGTAGGTTAAACATATTTAGATATCTTATGAAAGAGAAGAAAAATATGTATATGAAAAAGAAGCAGAGGAATTCCACATTTCCTGGAAACAGACATCTTTTGCTTCTGTTGCCTGAGCCACAGCTCAGGGGTAACTTGTCTTTATTGAAACTCTCAGTTTTAATATAAATTATGACAACTACAATTCTTGTGTCATTGGTCCTATTTTCAGAGGACAGTGATGTTGGTTAACTTTGTATTTAAATACTCAGCCATTGATGGTTGCACTGTAAATAAAAAGTCCAAACTTCCACTGAGATTTTTGACTATAAAAAAAATATTATGGATTAATCAAATCCATATTTTTCATGCAATGAAATTCCAACCAATAGCTTTTAAAGGACCGTAAGCTGCTGCAAAGAATATCAATATTCATTTTCTTCACAGTATTTCTTTTACATTTTTAATAATTTTTTTTCACAATAATATTTTTTCAACGTTAAGCCCTGTCCACACAGCAATTATTTTACGAATACTGCGGTGATAGAACAGTTGCTTTATTTTTCGAGACAGCAAACTAAGTTAAAGTGGGCAAACACAATTTTTGCCAAAGACGTCAGCAGAACATCTGTAGAAAGTTTACTGAGGTAAGGTTGTACCTGAGATTTTATCCTGCTTACTTGTATGTGCGAATTCTCTGATGTTGGAATATTTACCCTAGTAAAGACAACCAAATTTTTAATTGCTGGGGAACTAGTCTATTTAGAAAATATGGGCATATGTGAATTTTTAAGACAACTGTCAATATGCAATATTTAGAGAGAGCCAAGAAGCCACATTTCTGCAGATGCAGAGTTAACTTTCAACTTTATTAGCTAGAAATAAAAAATAAAAATATGATAAATACAGTGCAAAAACACTTACATTTTAAAAGGTGAATGGCATTTAAAAGTGTGGGCCTGGAGAAAGACAGAGCAAGAAACACATCTGTTTGCAATATTTTCTTTCAAAGAATGGGCACATGATAAAATAACTGTTAACTCCTTAATATATCCGACACTATATATGTATATTTTAATAAAGGTAGAGTTTTAATGAGAGACAAAACGCTCCAGCAGTCACAAGCCACACAGTCTTGGGTTGAAGGCAAGGAATCTGTGTCATCAAGTGGTCAGTGACTATCAAACAATTGGCTCAAGAAATTCGAGATAAGTCTGCCTTTGTAGCTCTTGAAAAATAACCCACCGGTAAATCTGTCATTGTCGACTGTATTTTTCATGGAATATTTTTCAATTTTTTACCTTTACTTTCCCCCTCCTCTCAAAAAATATAAAGTCGGTAAACTCTCTTCCAATCTTTGCTGCATTTAAATAACTTTCCAAACCACAAACTGACCAATGATTTAAAAAAAAATAAACTATTGCAGTCAATAGCGTGCACTTGCTGATGTATATTTGTTTACTGTTTTATCCTTATACATAATGAAATCAGAATGAAGGATCCAGACATAGATTTTTTTTTAAAGCTTGTAGCATGACAGGCAGTTGGTAGACAGGGTTGTTAGTTTATGTAGGCTGTAGGCTGAGTCAACTGGAAAATTTTGATCACTTTAATTTACTATATCCAGCATGCCTGCTCTACTTGTCCACCACTTTTATCAAGGCTTGTGAGGCAGTATTGATTTTTTTATTTTCTATGTAGGATAAGAAGACAGAGAGTTAGTAGCAAGAGTGAATGAAGAACTTTGCTCAGATTACTGCTATTCTCTAGCTTATTGCATCCTGTCGTTTGTAGTTTCAGATGATGTCCAGTATGTCAGGATTACTTCAAGCAGGAAATAGGGTGAATAACAATAGAAGATGCTAGAAGAGAAAGATTGAAAAAATAGGCAAAGGGAGAAAGTGAAAAAAAGGAGGGGGTGAAAAGAAGAAAATCTGATGTGGGAAGGAAAAACAGAAAACGCTGCTAAATTATCTTTGTAAGTCACTAGAACCTTAACATGTAATGAAAAATGTTATATCTCAATAAAATGGAAGATATGCTGTTTGCTATATTTTGCTTCTGTTTTTGTGTTTGATCCATATAATTAGAGCAAAGTCTTTAACAGCTTAAAAGGTAATTAGTCAAAGTATTGCATATGGTCTGTTCTGACACAGTGGATTAGATTAAACTGCTTAAATGACGAGAATGTTTCTAGGTGTACATTTGTTAAAGCTTGTAACAATGCATTTCACTCAAGGTAATCAGCTGTACTTAATACATAGATTCACAAATAAATAAAAATAAGACCAAGCCTAGGGGGTAGATGAGTTTTAAATAAATGCTATTACAAGATAAAGCATGAAATGCATGCAAATGCAATCAACTGTGTAACAAGCAGACAGGAACAAAATTGAATCTTGCTCATAAGGAAGCAGAATTTAAACTTTATTTTCAAAAAAACTGGATCCTGTAATTCTACTTCTTCACAGAAAACAATTATGACAACAACACCTTTAGTTTGTTGAAATGACATCTCTTTTGTATTTTTACAATCAAATGTTTGGCTCTGTATTTGCTGGATTATAAAAATTATTTTGTACTCCAAAACAAAATGTTTCTAGCAGTGGAGCAAAAGTTAAAGAATGCCCTTTACCATCAATTGCTCTTCTAAATTTCAAACTGTTACAAATAATTATAACTAATTTTAATACCAGTTTGTTTTTTGCTTCTTTTTTGCAGAATATTGATGATGACCTTAAAATACAAAAATGGTTTGGGCAAGTTCCTGCACCCAGAAAAGTGAGAGAGTTGAATCGATGTGCTGAATTGAACTGAAAAGAGTGCTAAAAAACCCGTGGGCTTATGACAATATATCTAATGATATTTAATATCAGACTCACACCTCATTTAAAATAAGACACAAGACCTGAGTGATTGAAAAATTTGAAGGATTATGTTCCTGTTTGTCACTAAAAACCTAGTAAAGCAAAACCAGACAGATTTAATTAAACTATTTTTGGGTGAGTTTTTAAAAAATGACTTTGTTTTCCTATCAGTATAAATTGCAACAGCGTCACCAAAAACATGGCAAGTGACAACCCAACCACTGACTGACCAATTCAGGCAGTAGTGCCTTATGTCACAATACAGTTCAATAGCTTTTTAACATAGTTTCTATTTATAGGAAACAAAAACCAATGGAAAGAAATCTAATAACCAACCGCCTACGCTAGCAGGTTGAAAATGCAGGCTGCGTATTGTCATGTGCGTATTTTTATTTTTATATCTATTTGTTCAATTTTAAATTAAGATTTTTTTCAACCAAATTTTCTCCCATGGTGTCTTGAAGGTGCTGAAACTTGGTGTGATTTGGCTCCACGAGTGCAGCTGTCCTCTGCTATCTTGCTCAAGTGGCCATTCTTCATCTGTGAGTCTAGATCAGGTCAGTAGGCTATTTGACTGTGGTGCACATCACAGTTAAGCCTGATCCTGTCCGATGATCCTTCTAAGCTGCGCACGTGCACGGCCGCTCAGCAATCCGGAAAAAACTGCTCAGGCCACTCACAAGTTGTTCCCTCTAAGATAAGCCACACAGCAAGTTTAACGGTACCGCGCATTGAAATAAACAGGCGCGCCTATCAAAGAAAGTCTAGAGGGAACATTGCTCCTGTCCTCAACCAAAATTCACACAAGAGCACTTGCCAGTGGTAGCAGAAACCCTGGCTGATTTCGTTCCCCATTCGTTCACCTCCATAGTGGCTCTGTGACTGCTCCACCGAAAACTAGTTAACGCAGCCGGGTGATGGGTTGAGCTTGGGATCTTCCTGGTCTCTGTAGTGTAGTATCACATCATATGGTTCACAGTTATTGGTTTAAATAATAATATTCACCTCCCCACCCCCCAAAGAATCAGCAGATTAGACAGAAATAAATAAACAGATGTTCAAGTTATTGCTAATTCCTTATAACTAGGGAAGGACACTTTCTAAAACATCCGATTCTTTTTTTCCTTGTGAAGGTAGCACTGCTTTTAAAAGGTATGCTCTCACTTTTCCCAGTTACCTCTCACTCTGCCACGCATCATTGTGGCCGAGGAAGTCATTGTGGTGGACGAAGGCCCCCAGGCTTCCACTACTGCTTCTCTGATGGTTAGGGTCAGCAACTCTGGTTGTGTGTGTTCCTGGAGGTTTCCTCACATGACCTCCCGCCTCGAACCTCTCTTCCCACTATTGTCCTGTTCTGCAGGCGCACTGCCATCCCACGTCAATGGAAAGGGAACAGACACTGTTAGCCAATTGGATTAATCTTGACTGTTAGTGCAATTCCCTATGTCCAATACTTTTATAACTAATAAATGAAAGTGTTTAAAGAAAATGGGAAAAACCCCACAAAATTTAGATTTTTTTCTCCTGGGTTTGTTCACAGCAGTGTCTTGGAGATTAATCTTCAATTTCTGGAGACTCCAGGGCAATCCTGGACACTTGGCAACTCTCCTGATGGTGTAGGCAGGCGTGGGAACTCTGCTTTTTTTTTTTGTTGCCTTCCCTCACCCAAGGACATCCAAGACAAAGGCAGCACCCCAGCTACGGCCCACAGCTAAAGTCAGCCAATTGAGCACATACCCAACGATCAAACCTACAACCTTCCTGGACTTGATGGCTCAATACAACACATCATGGGCCCATTGTGTATTAGGGCATCTGCTGCAGGAAGCTGGGACAAAAAGTAGATGCGCTTTCCAAAGGATGCTACCTAACAACGCCACTCAAAAAGTTAAATAATGGCCTGTAAAAGATGACATATAAAAATGGGTCAACAATTGAGGCATGAAACATTGTAACTATGCTGAGAGGCTGAGATGAGGTAGCTGGAATGGGAGCAGATACGTGTGAGGTATAAACACCAGCACAGACTGATTGGGCTGAATGGCCTGTTTCTGTGCTGCATATTCTATGTAATTCTATGTAACTAACCTCATTGAACAACAAAGTTGTTTGGAAATATGGTACAAGTAAGCCTTTCTAAACCACAGTGGGCTTTCTGGCCCACAGCAATGGACATATCTGTGTTTTACTGTGACTTATGCAGCAAACCATATCTGTGGTACTTTTTTTAAGCGCAATGCTACATTCAAGGTATTTCTGCAGTGTTTAATTTGAAATCACTATTTTGTAGACCTTAGCCACCAAAACCTCATGTAAATGGAGTGAATGCCATGCTTTTTTTTCATTTCAAGCATTAGAGATTACCAGCAATTTTTGTCCTTGTTTATAGGTTTAAAATATGCAGACAAAGAAATAAAGAATATAATGGGCAAACACTACATGATATGAAGAGAAGGAAAGGATGAAATATTTTCTCCCACCTGACCAAAAAAGGGGGTGAAATTTCCCTGCGCCACGATTAAGGGCAGTAACCTTTTGAGGCTGGGACTTTTAGTGCCTGGTGCAGAAGACCTACCCCCGCCTTTGGGAGCGGTAACCGGGGCGCTACTGGGGCACTGAAGGAAGCACTACGTGGCTGCTCCATGTAGTGCTGAGGCACTTCAATGCTCCTCCCCTTCGATTAAAAGGGAGGGCCGCTGCGCACTCTGCAAGCCCTCTGATGGCCTCCACTAGGCCACCAGGGCAGCTTGCGACCATGCCTGCAGCCCGGAACCCAAGACGGGGCACTGGGCTGCACATTGGAGGCCTGCACCACGCTCAGGCCGCTATCATTGAGCTGACCTGAGAGTCGGCCGACAAACAAAAGATGGCGGCCTGGGTCACTGGCACCCTTCCCTTTAAAGAGCACCCCGAGAGCGGATGTCTGCCAGCCTCACGGCCTGCGGGGCAATTTCCCCCACAGGGCGGTAAGGGGTCGACACGGGATGGTGACAGGTTGCCATGCACGGCACGGGGCACTAACTGCGGGGCACGCCGCTGCCATGGCAGCACCTCCGCAAACTCCCGGCTAATTTCCTGGAAGGCAGTATCGCCCCCCTCCCCCAGGCGTAAACCCCCTGGAGGTGCTAATGGGGCTATAAAAAGGGGCAATTTTGCACCCAGAGGATCTCTCAGTATTACAAAAAAATGTATAGGTTTTAAAAAGATCCTGTCGAAGCAAGTTAAAATCTTTGCTTTCTAATGCTGAGTTTAGACAGTTCCACATATAACAGAATCAGCTAATTACTCCCTTTAAATTACATCTGCAACAAGATATATGCTAACTGGAATTAGACATTTGTTTGCATCAAAATCAGAAAAATGTGCAAAATTTAGAGCAAAGCAGCATACAAATGTGCAAATGATTTGAGCATGCACCCTATTTACTAGCACAGACATTTTTATATGCCTTATGCCACCTTATTGCCTCAAACAGGACAATATCAAGATGGCAAATGAAACAACTATTGCAGTTATCTGTGTTCAAAATAGGACCTTTCTGCCTTGTTTGATATGGTTGATCACACCATTCTCCTCTAATGGTTCTCCTCCACTGTCCAGCTTAGTGGGACTGCCTCACTTGGTTTCACATTAATCTGTCCGATTGTGGCCAAAGCATCTCTACCAATGGCCGTCTCCTCTACTTCATCCAAATACTTCCCCTTAGCGACATTGACTACAGACATGCCGTTAGCTTTCACAATGTACATTGATGACATCCACCTCTACCTCTTCACCACCTCCCTCAACCTCTCCATTGCCTCTGTGCTGTCAGATTGCTAGTCTGCCATTTAGTCTTGGATGAGCTGCAATTTCCTCCAGCTAAACAGTGGGAAAACTGAAACCATTTCCTTCAGCCCATGTCACGAACTTTGTATCCTTGCTTCCAATGGCATCCTTTTCGCCAGCCACTGTCTCAGATTGTTTGCAACCTCAGCATCATATTTGACCCTGAGCTGAGCTTCCGACCCCATAATCATCTCCATCTAAAATACCTCTTACTATCACATCTGTAGCATCACTTACCTCATCCTATCTGCTGCTGAAACCCTCATCCATACCATTGTCACTTCCAGACCCAAGTATTAAAATGCCCCCAATCTCCAGCCTCCATAGCCTTCAGCTCAAACAAAACTCCTGCTGCCTTTATTCTGTCCCACACATCATCATAGGCAGTCCCTCGGAATCGAGGAAGACTTGCTTTCACTCTTAGAATGAGTCCTTAGGTGGCTGAACAGTCCAATACGAGAGTCACAGTTCCTGCCACAGGTGGGACAGACAGCCGTTGAGGATAAGGGTGGGTGGGACTGGTTTGCCGCATGTTCTTTCCGCTGCCTGTGCTTGTTTTCTGCATGCACTTGCCGATCAGACTTGAAGCGCTCAGCGCCCTCCCGGATGCACTTCCTCCACTTAGGGCGGTCTTTGGCCAGCGACTCCCAGGTGTTAGTGGGGATATTGCATTTTATCAGGGAGGCTTTGAGGGTGTCCTTGTAACATTTTCTCTGTCCACCTTTGGCTCGTTTGCCATGAAGTAGTTCCGAGTAGAGTGCTTGGTTTGGGAATCTCATGTCTGGCATGCGGACAATGTGGCCTGCCCAGCGGAGCTGATCAAGTGTGGTCAGTGCTTCAATGCTGGGGATGTTGACCTGGTCGAGGACGCTAATGTTGGTGCGTCTGTCCTCCCAGGGGATTTGTAGGATCTTGCGGAGGCATTGTTGGTGGTATTTCTCCAGCAACTTGAGGTATCTACTGTACATGGTCTATGTCTCTGAGCCATATAGGAGGGCGGGTATTACCCCAGTACTTGCTAACCTGGATTGGTCCCTGATCCTTCAAAGCCACAAATGTAAAGTTCTCACTGTTGTGTTTACATTCCTCCATGGCTTCCCCCTCCATGAATCTGTAACGTCTCCAACACTACAACACTTCTCTGGCTCTCTCTTCCTTTGATTCCGACCATTTGTTCATCCTCCAATCCCTTTACCCCACAATTGGCAACTGTGTCTTCAGGTCCCATGCTCTGGAATTTCATCCATAAATGCCTTCACCTCTCCACCTCTCCTATTTTATGACCCTCTTAAGACCCCCCTCTTTGACAAAGCCATTGGTCAATCCTCCTAATATCTCCTCCTTTGGCTTGGCATCCATTTTCCCCCCTTATACCTCTATGAAGAGCCTTAAAGGTGCTATATTGTTGTTGTTAACAACATATTTTTAATGTTTGCAATCTTTTCAGTATTTCATGTGTAACATTTGTTTGATCAGTTTTCAATTATTTGAGAAGTCAATGATTGAAAGCAAATCATATTGAAACACAATATGTACAGATTTATTGGGAAACAGAATTAATTTATAAAATAATGTAACAAAATCCATCGTTTCAGTGGAATGAGAGGAATGAGGTCATTTTGTTACATAGGAAAGAACATTTAATCAACATGTTTAAACTATGATTACACTGAATGCAAAGTTAAAATTCAATTATTCGTTTTATGTGTAATAAGTATATTTATGTTGCAAATGTCAGATCTTGGAATTGTTTTGATTAGGGAAAAAAATATATATTAGTTAATAAGTAATATTTTGTAGTTTAAGAAGCTATCTATGGGATAAAATAGGCAATTGAAAAATTATTTTCAGAAGAATTTAAATTGTTCTACAAAGTGAAAAATCTGTGTGTGTTTGTATATGTGTATTCATTTTGCATTTTTCTCCAAAAAATGATTATTAATGAAGTGAAAGAATAAATATCATTGATTTCAATAATAATAGGTTTTAATAAATTCAATTAAAAAATCAGAATAAATTAAAATAGTGAATGCTCTTTTTATAGGGCTGTCGTAGCAGTGCCTTAAGTCTGCAATCTTTTAAGATTGCTTTCAAGACATTTACATATTACTTAATCCTATTTTTTGTCCTTTTTGTAATTAAGCTCAGTATAATTTTCATACAATTCACAATGCTTTTCTGAGTAGTTCTGCCTGCTGGATTAAGAAGAATTCACATACAGGGCAAAAACAAAAACCCAATTCGGTTGCGCTGAAAAAAAGTAGGCACACTTCATCCTGTGGGAACTAGTACTATATGATGTTTGAGTAGATACTTTAAATATCATTCAAACTGAAGGGGAAACAGAAAGTTCATCTGTTATTGCAGCTTTGGCAAAATTACAAAGAAAAATTAGTCATTAGAAAAATTGCAGAATAAATTTTGTGGTGAAATGTTGTATCATGAAAACATTGATCAAAATATTACAGAGTAGTGCAGCCTAGTTTTATTTCACAGTTGGGCTTGTGCCTGCCCAGATATTTCTTTAACATTTACAAGTGAGTTGAGTCGTATTTAATATGACTTTGAACATGCACTAAACACTTGCATTTCCAGACCTCCAGACATTTGTGTTTTACAACTCATATGAACGTTAAGTTAGCTGTGTATTAATAGCGATCGGTACTGATATAAAACTTGAGAATTCTTGTTCCAAAGCTCACACAAGTCAGGAAATAAGAATCACAGGGACTATTATAATGGTATTAACCTGTTTATAGTCACTGTGATAAATATGGATTAAATGGATTGCATAATCTTTAAAATACTACCAAGTGTACAGGATTGTATTTAAATCTCTCTCTCTCTCTCTCTGTTTTTACAAGTTCTCTCTGGCATTTCCTTCTAAAAATGGACATATTGTTATTTGAAGTTTGTTCATTTCTGTCTCTTAGACTCCATGGTTTCACCAAGTGCTTATCACATAGAATATTGCTGGCAAAGTTATCTAACAAAATGACTGGGACATCTGTGTCTAGCAAGTATTCCTATAATGGTTCAATCAAACAACATTTTTTCCGTAATGGAGGGTCTGGGTTATTCTGTTGTTTACAACATGAGAGTTAGTATGAATTCAGCAAAAAAATAAAAACCCAGAAGTGGTCCCGGAAATGTTCTGCAGTTGCGATGTTTTGTGATTTTTTTTCTTCCAGTGTTCAAACTGCAATGTTGTTAATTTTTTTCCTGCAATAATCGTAAAAGAATACTTATGATCGCAGAATAAAAAGATCAAAGAATGCTTTTCGCAGCAAAGTCAGCAACGCCGTAATTATTGTTATTGACTAAAAACATGAATTAAAGCCAAGCTACAGAGGCAATGTTTACAGGAGATCAATTATTCCTTTAGTGTTTGAGATGAATCTGTTTTCCAAGTGAAGTGATCACTTTAGCTGACAGAATCTGCTTGTAAGAAAAATGCTATATGCCAGAGATTAGTTCAATTTTACATAAATGCAACCAATACTTTTATCCTATTAAAAAACCATTTCAACTGATTTCAGTGTATTTTCCACAGTAGGAGCAAATTTTTTTTTTGCCAGTTTAAAAAAAATGATCATTTAAAATTGAACATCCTTATTTTCTTTTGTAGTACCAAAAAAGAAAATGAGATGTCAAGTTTGGTTTTCTTAATCTTTGTTTTCTCAAATGTCTTCTTCGCTGCCTTCCTTGTGCATAATTCCACGGGTGCCGGCACCACTCTCGTACCTTGATCAGTTGGCAAGTCTTAATATGAGAAACCAAAGCAGCGAGTGTTGTAAGCTATTCAACTGTGGAAGGGGAGGGTGGTGGGGGGAGACGCACAAACAAATCACCCAGAATCGTCACTGCTGATCGCTTTCCAAGGTTCACTTTGTCTTCCATCCCTAATTTAAAGAGCACTCAAGCCAATTGTAATGTATTACCGACTGCTGCTCCAGCTCAGCCAGTTAACACAGTAGAGACTAGAGACTAAACCTGGCATTTTCCTGGTCTCATGGCTCAATACCACACCACGGAGTGCATTTACTCGCTCAACAATCAGGAGTGTGTTTATATGATTCATGATCCAAACCAGTATATACACTTCCAGCTGAGTCACACAGCAAGGCGCACTAGTAATATAAAACTCATTTACCACAACTGACAGTCATGGAAAGATCCATATCATCAATAACAAGTTAACAATACATTAGCCTGAAATGTTTCCATATCTAGCACTTTCTGCATGAGTATAGTGACAATGTAAAATAAAGAAAGATTTTGGCCCAAATAGATTTCATTTAAATCCCGCTGTTCGTTCACAAGTAGAAAGAATATCAGGATAAATATCTGCTTGTGTTAAACATGTTGGACGATGCAGTGATTCAAAAATACACTGGTATTGATGACATAGGCTCTTACTAAAGTTGTTGTATTTGCTAATCTTGACCATTAATGCCCCTTCTTCATTTTTATTAGCATTTAATAAATTATTTTGTATAAATATACAGTAATGTGAGATACCCCTATAGCTGGGTTAATTTAAAACACTAATTAAAATAGAAATCCCTCTCTACTGTAGTAGAATAAGCATTTTTAAATTCATATCCTTAGCTTCTAAACTTTAAATAGTGGCACATGAGTAAATTGAGGACACATTAAAGGCGATGGATTTGAGACAATCTCCTAACACATATGCTTCAAATGTAATTCACCCAAGCATATTTGTTAAGTTATTTTAAATGAAGATTTTGATGAATTCATGGTGATTACCGTTAATTACAAATCAGATCATATTGAAATGTAAAAAGAAAGACTTGCATGTATATGGCGCATACACAACCGTAGGATGTCCCAAAGCGCTTTATAACCAATGAAGTACTTTTAAAGTGTAGTCACTGTTGTAATATAGAAAAAGCACAACAAGATCCCACAAACGACAATGTGATAATGAACAGATAATCTGTTTTAGTGATTGAGGTTAAGGGACAAATATTGGCCATGACACCGGGGATAACTCTCCTGCTCTTCTTCGAATAGTGCTGTGGGATCTTTTACATCCACCTGAGAGGGCAGACTTGGTTTAACATCTCATCTGAAAGACGGAACCTCTGACAGTGCAGCACTCCCTCGATCCTGCATTGGAGTGTCAGCCTAGATTTTTGTGCTCAGGTCTCTGGAGTGGGACTTAAACCTGCAACCTATTGACTCAGAGGCGAGGGTGCTCCCCATCGAGCCATGGCTGATACGATCCTTACCATTAAAGGTTGCAGTTTGTGTAAATAGTTTGTTAATTTTGATAATAGTAAAATTGAATCATTAATCTTTTAAATTGTCAACTTCTAAAATCAAAATTAGGAAGTCAAGTTGCAAAATAGTAATTTTTGAAATATTGGCCACAATTAATTTTAAAAAGAGTTTTTCCAGCACAGTCTGAAGGCCATTGAGCTTCTTTGTCCTGGCCTGTAAAGCTCTTGCAAGTCTCTTTCTGTTTTTTGTTTATCGTATAAAGCTAACTTCGGCACTTTCAAGCTGTTGAAAGTTCTTGAGTCTGGAGGGCTGGAAAAGTCTGCTCCCTGATTGGCCAAAATCCACCAATCAGGTAGCAGCCTTTGGTAGTCCTCCAGGCCGAGCAATTTTAAAGAGGTGAAGCATTACCACCTGCTCTCCATGCTGCTTTAGTATTTGCCACGTGCGCATTATCTTCCAGAGCACAGGATTCAACAGTGTCCAAATGATCTGCAATATTCTGAAGATTCCTTAATCTCTGCAGCAGAGGCTGGTTTTAACAGTGGCAAATTCTGCCTCAAAAAGCTTTGATTGCAACAGAGGCCAAAGAAGGCATTGCAAGCTAATGACCTGCAGTGGGTGGTGGTGAGGGGAGGAGCAGGAAATTGTGAAGGGCAAGAAATCAGACATACCTAAGCCAGCTAAACTTGAAATAACATAGAGTTTCAGGTTTAATTTTTCCTTTTTGTTTTTGCATAGCCTTTCCCTTCTGCAATGAATTTACACAGTCAGGGGTTTAAACCATCAATAAGTGACACAAAAGGGCCCAATTCAGCAGAAGCACCAAGATGAGGCAATCTCTCCTGTTCGTGACATCATCATGAGTAATGTTACATATTACAACAGTGACAACACTTCAAAAAGTACTTATTTGGCTATAAAGTGCTTTGGGACATCCTGAGGTCATGAAAGGCACGATATAAATGCAAGTCTTTCTTTTACACAGTTTTCTTTTGAATAATTTGTTTCTCTTCAAAACTTTTGGAAGGCGTACTGAAGAGGTGCTATACCTATAAATGCTGATAAACCACTGCACGACTGGTACAGAGAGAAGGGATGATGTTGAGGCATTCTTTTTTCATGCTGCTGGTAAGAAGGTTTTGCAATATAAACAGAGATTACGGGAGTCCCACAATGTAGGTGGAAGTGTGGCAGAGCAGAACTCCTGGATGTCCATGGACATGGATATAGACCCTGCGGGAGAAATTGGCCTGGTTTGTCCCTCCCGATAGCGCCTGTGGCAGGGGGTAATAGGGCGCTAAGGGGTTACCAATCGGGCACGACAAAATCATCGTTACCTGCGAACTGCCCTGGCAGTTTTGTGTTGGCGCTAACACTTACCGTCTCGCTCCCTTGCGCCCCATAGATCGTGACATCATCCAGTGCCCCCGTTACCACCCCAGATGTAGTCTTCGCCTCCGCTCCCTGCATCATCGTCGGGCATCAACAACGGCAGCTGCAGGAGGCGTTGTCACCTCGGCTGGCTGCTTGGGGAGCGATATTTAGAGGTACTGGTGGTCAGGTAGGGCAACATTTAGTTATCTCCCCATTCTGGTGCCTCCTGCTTTGTTTGGACACTGTGATTCCTCAGCCCTGCACTCACTGTTTGGGGCTGTTATGCATGTAGCGCAGGTCCCATGGCCCCACAGTGATAGCATGAGGATTGATTCAAACCAACACTGGCCCTTCCCTTCAAGCGAGGAAAGGAATCTCCATAGACAGCAGCGCTGCACGAAACATTGTTCAGCGCTCTGCTGCTACCGCCCCTCTCACTCACTTTAGTGCTCTCAGGGAAGCGATAGAGCTTGATTTAGCGCTTCACCTCTCTTGGAGCACTAAATCGGAAGTTTCCAGGAGCAAAAATTAAAAGTTACGCAATTTCAAGTCCCCTGTCACAAACTGTGGAGAAACAGAGAAACAAAGGGCCCAAGTTTGCCCCCAGGGTTAGAACGGTGCATCTCCGTGTGGTGCGCTGACTTTTCAGAACACAAACGGCACCTATTATTTACCTTGGTATTCTCCCCTCCGTCCGGTCGATCCAGGCCCTTGGCGCAGCGCAGCAGCAGAGGGGGTGGAGCCAGATTCCGGCGCTGAAAACAGTGCTGGGACCTCTGCACATGCTTGCTAGAGTTTGCGCACATGTGCAGTAGCTCCAGGTCCCCGAGGCTGCGTGGGAGGGGCCCGAAGCACACCGCCCCTAGCCCTGGCCAAATGGGCTCAGTGGAACAGCGAAGATTGGACTCGGGACTCCCTCCCTCCTGTTCAGCTCCCGCTCCCCCCACCCTCCCTCCCTCCCATTCAGCCGTTCTCCCTCCTCCCCCCTCCTCTCCCTCCCTCCCTCCACGTCGGCGGGGCCCACCCACGCCGGCCTCTCACTGGGGTGGGCCCCGCCCGGAGTACTCCGTGGGAGCCCGGTGGTGGTGGCGGCGGCAGCGGGGCCCGTTCAGCCCCCCCCCCCTTCAGCCCCCCTCCATCCCCCCCATTCAACCCCCTCCTTCCCCCCTCCTCTCCTCTCCCCTCCCTCCCTCCACTCGCGTTCAACCCCCCTACCATCCCCCCCTTTCAACCCCCCTCCATCCCCCACATTCAGCCCCCTCCCTCCCCCCCCTGGTCAGCCCCCCTCACTCACCCCCCCCATCATTCTGAGCAACTACCTCCCCCCCCATTCAGCCCCCTCCCTTCCCTCCCCTCTCCCCTCCCTCCCCTCCCCTCCCTCCCCTCTCCCCCTTCTCTTTCCTCCCTCCCCTTCTTGCCCCTCCCTCCCTTTCTCCCCCCACCCCCCAATCCCCCTCTCTCAACCCTTCCCCCCTCTCTCCTCCCTCCCCCCTTTCCCCCCACCCCCTCTCTCTCCCCCCCACCGCCCCCTCTCCCCCCTCCCCCCATTTAGTGAAAACAAACGTAAGTCCCTTGCAGTCAGATTCAGGTGAATTTATAATGGAGAACAAATATTTTGGTTCTGTCTCAGAAACATAGAAACATAGAAAATAGGTGCAGGAGTAGGCCATTCAGCCCTTCTAGCCTGCAACGCCATTTAATGAGTTCATGGCTGAACATGAAACTTCAGTACCCCATTCCTGCTTTCTCGCCATACCCCTTGATCCCCCGAGTAGTAAGGACTTCATCTAACACCCTTTTGAATATATTTAGTGAATTGGCCTCAACTACTTTCTGTGGTAGAGAATTCCACAGGTTCACCACTCTCTGGGTGAAGAAGTTTCTCCTCATCTCGGTCCTAAATGGCTTACCCCTTATCCTTAGACTGTGACCCCTGGTTCTGGACTTCCCCAACATCGGGAACATTCTTCCTGCATCTAACCTGTCTAAACCGGTCAGAATTTTAAATGTTTCTATGAGGTCCCCTCTCATTCTTCTGAACTCCAGTGAATACAAGCCCAGTTGATCCAGTCTTTCTTGATAGGTCAGTCCCACCATCCCGGGAATCAGTCTGATGAATCTTCGCTGCACTCCCTCAATAGCAAGAATGTCCTTCCTCAAGTTAGGTGACCAAAACTGTACACAATACTCCAGGTGTGGCCTCACCAAGGCCCTGTACAACTGTAGCAACACCTCCCTTCCCCTGTACTCAAATCCCCTCGCTATGAAGGCCAACATGCCATTTGCTTTCTTAACCGCCTGCTGTACCTGCATGCCAACCTTCAATGACTGATGTACCATGACACCCAGGTCTTGTTGCACCTTCCCTTTTCCTAATCTGTCACCATTCAGATAATAGTCTGTCTCTCTGTTTTTACCACCAAAGTGGATAACCTCACATTTATCCACATTATACTTCATCTGCCATGCATTTGCCCACTCACCTAACCTATCCAAGTCACTCTGCAGCCTCATAGCATCCTCCTCGCAGCTCACACTGCCACCCAACTTAGTGTCATCCGCAAATTTGGAGATACTACATTTAATCCCCTTGTCTAAATCATTAATGTACAATGTAAACAGCTGGGGCACAGAACCTTGCGGTACCCCACTAGTCACTGCCTGCCATTCTGAAAAGTACCCATTTACTCCTACTCTTTGCTTCCTGTCTGACAACCAGTTCTCAATCCATGTCAGCACACTACCCCCAATCCCATGTGCTTTAACTTTGCACATTAATCTCTTGTGTGGGACCTTATCGAAAGCCTTCTGAAAGTCCAAATATACCACATCAACTGGTTCTCCTTTGTCCACTTTACTGGAAACATCCTCAAAAAATTCCAGAAGATTTGTCAAGCATGATTTCCCTTTCACAAATCCATGCTGACTTGGACCTATCATGTCACCATTTTCCAAATGCGCTGCTATGACATCCTTAATAATTGATTCCATCATTTTACCCACTACTGAGGTCAGGCTGACCGGTCTATAATTCCCTGTTTTCTCTCTCCCTCCTTTTTTAAAAAGTGGGGTTAAATTGGCTACCCTCCACTCGATAGGAACTGATCCAGAGTCAATGGAATGTTGGAAAATGACTGACAATGCATCCGCTATTTCCAAGGCCACCTCCTTAAGTACTCTTGGATGCAGTCCATCAGGCTCTGGGGATTTATCGGCCTTCAATCCCATCAATTTCCCCAACACAATTTCCCGACAAATAAAGATTTCCCTCAGTTCCTCCTCCTTACTAGACCCTCTGACCCCTTTTATATCCGGAAGGTTGTTTGTGTCCTCCTTAGTGAATACTGAACCAAAGTACTTGTTCAATTGGTCTGCCATTTCTTTGTTCCCTGTTATGACTTCCCCTGATTCTGACTGCAGGGGTCCTACGTTTGTCTTTACTAACCTTTTTCTCTTTACATACCTATAGAAACTTTTGCAATCCGCCTTAATGTTCCCTGCAAGCTTCTTCTCGAACTCCATTTTCCCTGCCCTAATCAAACCCTTTGTCCTCCTCTGCTGAGTTCTAAATTTCTCCCAGTCCCCAGGATCGCTGCTATTTCTGGCCAATTTGTATGCCACTTCCTTGGCTTTAATACTATCCCTGATTTCCATAGATAGCCACGGTTGAGTCACCTTCCCTTTTTTATTTTTACGCCAGACAGGAATGTACAATTGTTGTAATTCATCCATGCGGTCTCTAAATGTCTGCCATTGCCCATCCACAGTCAACCCCTTAAGTATCATTCGCCAATCTATCCTAGCCAATTCACGCCTCATACCTTCAAAGTTAGCCTTCTTTAAGTTCTGGCCCATGGTCTCTGAATTAACTGTATCATTCTCCATCCTAATGCAGAATTCCACCATATTATGGTCACTCTTCCCCAAGGGGCCTCGCACAATGAGATTGCTAATTAGTCCTCTCTCATTACACAATACCCAGTCTAAGATGGCCTCCCCCCTAGTTGGTTCCTCGACATATTGGTCTAGAAAACCATCCCTTATGCACTCCAGGAAATCCTCCTCCACCGTATTGCTTCCAGTTTGGCTAGCCCAATTTATGTGCATATTAAAGTCACCCATTATAACTGCTGCACCTTTATTGCATGCACCCCTAATTTCCTGTTTGTTGCCCTCCCCAACATCACTACTACTGTTTGGAGGTCTGTACACAACTCCCACTAATGTTTTTTGCCCTTTGGTGTTCTGCAGCTCTACCCATATAGATTCCACATCATCCAAGCTAATGTCTTTCCTAACTATTGCATTAATCTCCTCTTTAACCAGCAATGCTACCCCACCTCCTTTTCCTTTTATTCTATCCTTCCTGAATATTGAATACCCCTGGATGTTGAGTTCCCAGCCCTGATCATCCTGGAGCCACGTCTCCGTAATCCCAATCACATCATATTTGTTAACATCTATTTGCACAGTTAATTCATCCACCTTATTGCGGATACTCCTTGCATTAAGACACAAAGCCTTTAGGCTTGTTTTTTTAACACCCTTTGTCCTTTTTGAATTTTGCTGTACAATGGCTCTTTTTGTTCTTTGCCTTGGGTTTCTCTGCCCTCCACTTTTCCTCATCTCCTTTCTGTCTTTTGCTTTTGCCTCACAAAGGAAGACATGAATAACCTTCCGGAAATACTAGGGGACCCAGGGTCTAGTGAGAAGGAGGAACTGAAGGAAATCCTTATTAAGCGGGAAATTGTGTTAGGGAAATTGATGGGATTGAAGGCCGATAAATCCCCAGGGCCTGATAGTCTGCATCCCAGAGTATTAAGGAAATAGCCCTAGAAATAGTGGATGCATTGGTGATCATTTTCCAACAGTCTATCGACTCTGGATTGGTTCCTGAGGACTGGAGGGTAGCTAATGTAACACCACTTTTTAAGAAAGGAGGGAGAGCGAAAATGGGTAATTATAGACTGGTTAGCCTGACATCAGTAGTGAGGAAAATGTTGGAATCAATTATTAAAGATGAAATAGCAGCACATTTGGAAAGCAGTGACAGGATCGATCCAAGTCAGCATGGATTTATGAAAGGGAAATCATGCTTGATAAATCTTTGAGAATTTTTTGAGGATGTAACTAGTAGAGTGGACAAGGGAGAACCAGTGGATGTGGTGTATTTGGACTTTCAAAAGGCTTTTGACAAGGTCCCACACAAGAGATTAGTGTACAAAATTAAAGCACATGGTATTGAGGGTAACGTACTGACGTGGATAGAGAACTGGTTGGCAGACAGGAAGTAGAGAGTCCTTGTCAGAATGGCAGGCAGTGACTAGTGGAGTGCAGCAGGGCTCAGTGCTGGGACCCCAGCTATTTAAAATATACATTAATGATTTGGATGAGGGTATTGAGTGTAATATCTCCAAGTTTGCAGATGACACGAAGCTGGGAGGCGGTGTGAGCTGTGAGGAGGATGCTAAAAGGCTGCAGGGTGACTTGGACAGGTTATGTGAGTGGGCAAATGCATGGCAGATGCAGTATAATGTGGATAAATGTGAGATTATCCACTTTGGTGGCAAAAACACGAAGGCAGAATATTATCTGAATGGCGGCAGATTAGGAAAAGGGGAGGTGCAACGAGACGTGGGTGTCATGGTACATCAGTCATTGAAAGTTGGCATGTAGGTACAGCAGGCGGTGAAGAAGGCAAATGGCATGTTGGCCTTCATAGCAAGGGGTTTTGAGTATCGGAGCAGGTTGGTCTTACTGCAGTTGTCCAGGGCCTTGGTGAGGCCACACCTGGAATATTGTGTTCAGTTTTGGTCACCTAATCAGAGGAAGGACATTCTTGCTATTAAGGGAGTGCAGCGAAGGTTCACCAGACTGACATATGAGGAGAGACTGGATCGACTGGACCTTTATTCACTGGAGTTTAGAAGGATGAGAGGGGATCTCGTAGAAACATATAAAATTCTGACGGGACTGGACAGGTTAGATGCAGGAAGAATGTTCCCCATGTTGGGGACGTCCAGAACCAGGGGTCACAGTGTAAGGATAAGGGGTAACCCATTTAGGACTGAGATGAGGAGAAACATCTTCACTCAGAGAATTGTTAACCTGTGGAATTCCCTACCGCAGAGAGTTGTTGATGCCAGTTCATTGGATATATTCAAGAGGGAGTTAGATATGGTCCTTACGGCTAAAGGGATCAAGGGGTATGGAGAGAAAGCAGGAAAAGGGTTCTGAGGTGAATGATCAGCCACGATCATATTGAATGGTGATGCAGGCTCAAAGGGCCAAATGTCCTACTCCTGCACCTATTTTCTATGTTTCTATGTTTTCTATGTTTCCCCTCCCCCCCCTCTCTCACCCCCACCGCCCCCTCTCCCCCCCCCCCCCCACCCCTCGCTGTCAGAAACAGAGAGAGATACTGACAGAGAGAAAGACATTGACAGAGACAGAGAGAGAAAGACACTCGGTGGGGGCGCATCCCAGCACGCTGTTGCAGGGTTCCCGGTGCTGCAGTCAGTGAGTAGAAACTTAATTTTTTATTTATTGATTGATTTTTTTTAAATTAATTTTTTTGATTGATTTATTGGTTGATTTATTGATTTATTTATCATTTATTATTGATGATGGATCTTTATTTGTAAAAGTGAAGTGTTTGATGTTTGTAAACCCCCTTCCCCCCCCACATCTCTCGTTCCCTACGCCTGATTCATAAGTGTAGGCAAGGTTTTTCTGAGCGTACAAAAATCTACTTCATTCTAAGTTAGTTTGGAGTAAGTTTTCGCTGCCTAAACTTGCAAAACAGGCGTAAGTGGCTGGACACGCCCCCTTTTGAAAAAAAAATCTGTGTCTAAAATGGAACTATTCTAACTCACTAGAACTGGAGCAAACTAAATGCCGTGAATTGCAATTTCTAGGATGCTCCATTCTAAACGAGTTGCTCCAAAAAAATAGGAGCAACTCAGGGTGAAACTTGAGCCCAGAAAATAGCTGCAGGATTAGGACATTCGGCCCTTCGAGCCGACACCACCATTCAATATGATCATGGCTGATCATGCAACTTCAGTACCCTATTCCTGCTTTCTCTCCATACCCCTTGATCCCTTTAGTCGTAAGGGCCACATCTAACTCCCTTTTGAATATATCTAACAAACTGGTAACAACTTTCTCCACAGGTTCACAATTCTCTGAATGAAGATGTTTCTCCTCATCTTGGTCCTAAATGGCTTACCCCTCATCATTAGACTGTGACCCCTGGTTCTGGACTTCCCCAACAGCGGGAACATTCTTCCTGCATCTAACCTGTCCAATCCTGTCAGAATTTTATATGTTTCTATGAGATCCTCTCTCATTCTTCTAAATTCCAGTGAATATAAGCCTAGTCGATCCAGCCTTTCTTCATATGTCAGTCCTGCCATCTCGGGAATCAGTCTGGTGAACCTTCGCTGCACTCCCTCAATAGCAAGAATGTCCTTCCTCAGATTAGGAGACCAAAACTGTGCACAATATTCAAGGTGTGGCCTCACCAAGGCCCTGGACAACTGCAATAAGACCTCTCTGCTCCTATCCTCAAATCCTCTCGCTATGAAGGCCAACGTGCCATTTGCCTTCTTCACTGCCTGTTGCACCTGCATGCCAACTTTCAATGACTGATGTACCATGATACCCAGGTCTCATTGCACCTCCCCTTTTCCTAATCTGTCACCATTCAGATAATGTTCTGCCTCCCTGTTTTTGCCACCAAAGTAGATAACCTCACATTTATCTACATTATATTGCATCTGCCATGCATTTGCCCATTCACCTAACCTGTCTAAATCACCCTGCAGCCTATTAGCTCACAGCTAATAGGCTCCTCACAGCTCACACTGCCACCCAGCTCAGTGTCATCTGCAAATTTGGAGATATTACATTCAATTCCTTCGTCCAAATCATTAATGTATATTGTAAATAGCTGGGGTCCAGCACTGAACCTTGTGGTATCCCACTAATCACTGCCTGCCATTCTGAAAAGGACCCATTTATTCCTACTCTTTGCTTCTTGTCTGCCAACCAGTTCTCTAGCCAGGTGAATACATTACCCTAATTCCATATGCTTTAATTTTGCATACTAATTAATCTCTTGTGTGGGACCTTGTCAAAAGCCTTTTGAAAGTCCAAATACAGCATATCCACTAGTTTTCCCTTGTCCACTCTACTGGTTACATCCTCAAAAAATTCTAGAACATTTGTCAAGCATGATTTCCCTTTCATAAATCCATGCTGACTTGGACCGATCCTGTCACTGCTTTCCAAATGCGCTGCTATTACGTCTTTAATAATTGATTCCAACATTTTTCCCACTACTGATGTCAGGCTAACTGGTTTTCATTCCCTGTTTTCTCTCTTCATCCTTTTTTAAAAAGTGGGGTTACATTAGCTACCCTCCAGTCCATAGGAACTGATCCAGAGTCGACAGACTGTTGGAAAATGATAACCAATACATCTACTATTTCTAGAGCCACTTCCTTAAGTACTTTGGGATGCAGACTATTAGGTCCTGGGGATTTATCAGCCTTCAATCCTATCAATTTCCCCAACACAATTTCCTGACTAATAAGGATTTCCTTCAGTTCCTCCTTCTCGCTAGACCCTCGTTCCCCTAGCATTTCCGGAAGTTTATTTGTGTCTTCCTTAGTGAAGACAGAACCAAAGTATTTGTTCAATTGATCTGCCATTTCTTTGTTCCCCATTATAAATTCACCTGATTCTGACTGCAAGGGACCTACATTTGTCTTCACTAATCTTTTTCTCTTCACATATCTATCGAAGCTTTTGCAGTCAGTTTTTATGTTCCCTGCAAGCTTACTCTCATACTCTATTTTCCCCATCCTAATTAAACCCTTTGTCCTCCTCTGCTGAATTCTAAATTTCTCCCAGTCCTCAGGTTTGCTGCTTTTTCTGGCCAATTTATATGCCTCTTCCTTGGATTTAACACTATCCCTAATTTCCTTTGTTAGCCACGGGTGAGCCACCTTCCCCGGTTTATTTTTATGCCAGACAGGAATGTACAATTGTTGAAGTTCATCCATGTGATCTTTAAATGTCTGCCATTGCCTATCCACTGTCAACCCTTTAAGTATCATTCACCAGTCTATCCTAGCCAATTCATGTCTCATACTATTGAAGTTATCTTTCTTTAAGTTCAGGACCCTAGTCTCTGAATTAACTGTGTCACTCTCCATCTTAATAAAGAATTCTACCATATTATGGTCACTCTTTCACAAGGGGCCTCGCACACCAAGATTGCCAATTAATCCTCTCTCATTACACAAGACCCAGTCTAGAATGGCCTGCTCTCCAGTTGGTTCCTCGACATATTGGTCTAGAAAACCATCCCTTATACACTCCAGGAAATCCTCCTCCACCGTATTGGTACCAGTTTGGGTAGCCCAATCTATATGTAGATTAAAGTCACCCAATGTTAACTGCTATACCTTTATTGCATGCATCCTTAATTTCCTGTTTGATGCCATCCCCAACCTCACTACCACTGTTTGGTGGTCTGTACACAACTCCCACTAGCGTTTTCTGCCCTTTGGTGTTCCGCAGTTCTACTCATACAGATTCCACATCATCCAAGTTAATGTCCTTCCTTACTATTGTGTTAATCTCTTCTTTAACCAGCAACACTACCCCACCTCATTTTCCTTTCTGTCTATCCTTCCTGAATATTGAATACCCCTGGATGTTGATTTCCCAGCCTTGGTCATCCTGGAGCCATGTCCCCGTAATCCCAATTACATCATATCCATTAACAGCTATCTGCGCAGTTAATTCATCCACCTTATTACGAATGCTCCTCGCATTGAGACTCAGAGCCTTCAGGCTTGTTTTTTTTAACACTCTTTGTCCTTTTAGAATTATGTTGTAATGTGTCCCTTTTTGATTTTTGCCTTTGATTTCTCTGCCATCCACCTTTCCTTATCTCCTTTTTACCTTTTGCTTCTGCCCCCATTTTACTTCCCTCTGTCTCCCTGCATAGATTCCCATCCCCCTGCCATCTTAGTTTAAACCCTCCCCAACAGCACTAGCAAACACTCCCCCTCGGACATTGGTTCCGGTCCTGCCCAGGTGCAGACCGTCCGGTTTGTACTGGTCCCACCTCCCCCAGAACCGGTTCCAATGTACCAGGAATTTGAATCCCTCCCTCTTGCAGTATTCCTCAAGCCACGTATTCATCTTAACTATCCTGCTATTTCTACTCTGACTAGCACGCGGTACTGGTAGCAATCCTGAGATTACTACCTTTGAAGTCCTACTTTTTAATTGAACTCCTAGCTCCCTAAATTCAGCTTGTAGGACCTCATCCTGTTTTTTACCTATATCGTTGGTACCTATATGCACCACGACAACTGACTGTTCACCCTCCCCCTCCAAAATGCCCTGCAGCTGCTCCAAGACATCCTTGACCCTTGCACCAGGGAGGCAACATACCATCCTGGAGTCTAGATTGCGGCCGCAGAAGGGGTCAATTAAATGCCCGTGCAGATGGCCTGTGTCTATAAGGGCATTTCAATGATGCTCCCTCCATCCACCGACCCCCCGCAGCACCGCCATCCCACTCATCCATTCATCAGGAAGGAAATTGGAGTGCTATTCACTATTCCAGTGCTCTTCTGCCTGACCCTACATAAGCTTTAGCTTATCCAAAACTCTGCTGCCCGTATCCTAATTCGCATCAAGCCCCGTTCACCTATCACCCTTGTGCTCGCTGACCTAGACTGGCTCCCATTCCGGCAACGCCTCGATTTTAAAATTCTTATCCGTGTTTTTAAATCCCACCATGGCCTCATCCCCTCCCTATCTTTGTAACCTCCTCCAGTGCTACTACCCTCCAAGATCTCTGCGCTCCTCCAATTCTGGGCTCTTGCGCATCCCCGATTTCTTTCACTCCACCATTGGTGGCCATGCCTTCAGCTGCCATGGCCCTGAGCTCTGGAATTCCCTCCCTAAACTTCTCCGGCTCTCCACCTCACTCTCCTCCTTTAAGACATTCCTTAAAACCTACCTCTTTGACAAAGCTGTTGGTCACCTGTCCTAATATCTCCTGATGTGGCTTGGTGTCAAATTTCGTTTGATAACTCGCTTGTGAAGCACCTTGGGACATTTTACTATGTTAAAAACAGAATTTAAGTGTAAGTTGTTGCGGTTGTGTGTCCAGGGTGGACCCGATGCATGGGAAGGGCCAAGGAGGCACCGCATTAAGCTTTGAAAAATGCAACTTAGGGAGCATATGGGCATTTTTGGAGGGATAATCTGGGATTTATTACCTCTTCTGAGTGCATCATGGGACCTTTACTATACACTGACTGGAACTCTCACCTGACCTCAGCTGGTGAGAGTTCCATTGGGCTTAATGGAGAAAGCTGAGGAATTTGTGGGGAAAGCCTGGGAACATCCTCCAGACAAACCCCCAAAAAGTGAGGGCTGTGGGCCAGACCTTCGTCTGCTTTCCCTTCCCCGCCCCCATCAGAATTGGAACGCATTTTAATCAGGATGCAAACCTGGTGCTTCCAGTCTCGCCCCAAATTCCAGACCCTCTGTCAGTTAATGCACAGGAGCTCCACAATCGGCGAACTGATTTCAGCCCCATTATTTCTTGTGAGACCAAACTCCCCAAATGTACAGAGCTACATTCAAGAGTAGTTGTGTGGTATAAAGCTGTGGCTCAGTGGGTAGCACGCTCGCCTCTGAATGAGAAGGTTGTGGGACTCCAGGGACTTGAACACATAAATCTAGGCTGACACTCCAGTGCAGTACTGAGGGAGTACTGCACTGTTGGAGGTGTCATTTTTCAATGAGACGTTAAACTGAGATCCCATCTGCTCTCTCAGGTGGACGTAAAAGATCCTCTGGCACTATTTCGAAGAAGAGGAGGGGAGTTCTCTCTGGTGCCCTGGCCAATATTTATCCCTCAATCAACGTAACAAAAAAAAGATTATCTGGTCATTTTCACATTGCTGTTTGTGGGAGCTCGCTGTGTGCAAGTTGGCTGGCATGTTTCCTGTTATGTCTTCAGATGCTCTAATAATGACTCCACGAGACAATGTGTTGTGCTTGAACTGTCGTGACCTGAGTCCATTTAATATAACTCCAGAGTGAGGATTATACATGATGGCCTGCCTTTTATATTAGGTCTGGCACACCTGTACAGGTAACCTACAAGTCTCCCACTGTAGTGCCCTCTGGTGGCAAACCTTTTAATAGTACAAGAAGTAACCATGTAGGATACATGACATCACTCTCCCCCAAGTCCTTAGTGCAAATCGCCTTTGCATTGACTGTGCTCTGGGCTTAGCTCTATCTGGTTGACCATTGGAGGGTCATTTCCATCTTGGGTGAGTGGGTGGTGTTTCGTTGGCAGTAGAGTTGCTGGTAGTTTCTGATTGTGCGTCCATGACCACTCCATTCTCTCCCCCCCCGCACCACATACAGATTGCACTGTTGGCTCAACACATTCATATACATTCAAGTCCAAAAAAAAAAATTTGCATTTACAGTATTGCATTCGTGGTACCGTGGTGAGGTAAGTACATTTGAATGGTGAGGTACATACTTGGAATATACTTGGAGTCAGTGCTGGGGTCAGCACCGGTGCATGAGGACAAACTAGTGCCAGAACTGCTGGATGGTGTCCAGGTAGTCTGGTGGCGGCGCGGTGCCCAGTGCTGGCAGTGGGAACCTGGTTGGCTCAAGTTGCCTGCTCTCGGTGCTTTTGCCGTTGCTTCTAGCATCGGGCAGGTTCACAGATGCCTGTGACCTCCCCGTCCTCTCCTTTCACCACAGGTCGCTGCTGCTCCCTGAGGAGCAGTCGTCTAGCAGTGCACAGGGAACTGCTGACTCGCTTGGCTGGGCGTTATTTGGTTTGGGATCCTGGCTTGTCCCAGTCCCATTTGGGTGATCCTTCGTTCCTGGGTGTAGTCTTGGTGGCGATAGGGACTGTGGGCTGCACCTTAGCGCAGTTTGTTCTTTCAGGTTCATGGCAGTTGTTGCCATCGGGTGCCTGAGAGGTGGAGCCGATCGGGGGTAGGGTATTGATACCGGTGCCATTGCCCTCCTGAGATCGCTTGCTCTGCAGCTTGTATACTTAAGGAGGTGGCCTTGGAAATAGTGGATGCGTTGACAGTCATTTTCCAACATTCCATTGACTCTGGATCAGTTCCTATGGAGTGGAGGGTAGCCAATGTAACCCCACTTTTTAAAAAAGGAGGGAGAGAGAAAACAGGGAATTATAGACCGGTCAGCCTGACATCGGTAGTGGGTAAAATGATGGAATCAATTATTAAGGATGTCATAGCAGTGCATTTGGAAAGAGGTGACATGATAGGTCCAAGTCAGCATGGATTTGTGAAAGGGAAATCATGCTTGACAAATCTTCTGGAATTTTTTGAGGATGTTTCCAGTAGAGTGGATAAGGGCGAACCAGTTGATGTGGTATATTTGGACTTTCAGAAGGCGTTCGACAAGGTCCCACACAAGAGATTGATGTGCAAAGTTAGAGCACATGGGATTGGGGGTAGTGTACTGACATGGATTGAGAACTGGTTGTCAGACAGGAAGCAAAGAGTAGGAGTAAATGGGTACTTTTCAGAATGGCAGGCAGTGACTAGTGGGGTACCGCAAGGTTCTGTGCTGGGGCCCCAGCTGTTTACACTGTACATTAATGATTTAGATGAGGGGATTAAATGTAGTATCTCCAAATTTGCGGATGACACTAAGTTGGGTGGCAGTGTGAGCTGCGAGGAGGATGCTGTGAGGCTGCAGAGCGACTTGGATAGGTTAGGTGAGTGGGCAAATGCATGGCAGATGAAGTATAATGTGGATAAATGTGAGGTTATCCACTTTGGTGGTAAAAACAGAGACACAGACTATTATCTGAATGGTGACAGATTAGGAAAAGGGGAGGTGCAAAGAGACCTGGGTGTCATGGTACATCAGTCATTGAAGGTTGGCATGCAGGTGCAGCAGGCGGTTAAGAAAGCAAATGGCATGTTGGCCTTCATAGCAAGGGGATTTGAGTACAGGGGCAGGGAGGTATTGCTACAGTTGTACAGGGCATTGGTGAGGCCACACCTGGAGTATTGTGTACAGTTTTGGTCTCCTAACCTGAGGAAGGACATTCTTGCTATTGAGGGAGTGCAGCGAAGGTTCACCAGACTGATTCCCGGGATGGCGGAACTGACCTATCAAGAAAGACTGGATCAACTGGGCTTGTATTCACTGGAGTTCAGAAGAATGAGAGGGGACCTCATAGAAACATTTAAAATTCTGACGGGGTTAGACAGGTTAGATGCAGGAAGAATGTTCCCAATGTTGGGGAAGTCCAGAACCAGAGGTCACAGTCTAAGGATAAGGGGTAAGCCATTTAGGACCGAGATGCGGAGGAACTTCTTCACCCAGCGAGTGGTGAACCTGTGGAATTCTCTACCACAGAAAGTTGTTGAGGCCAATTCACTAAATATATTCAAAAAGGAGTTAGATGAGGTCCTTACTACTAGGGGGATCAAGGGGTATGGCGAGAAAGCAGGAATGGGGTACTGAAGTTGAATGTTCAGCCATGAACTCATTGAATGGCGGTGCAGGCTAGAAGGGCCGAATGGCCTACTCCTGCACCTATTTTCTATGTTTCTATGGTAGCTGCTTGTGGCCACACTCCGTGGTGCATCACTCTGGTCCCGGGAACGCAGGCTACAGCATTGGGTAGCTCGCTGGACCTGTGTGCTCCCGATGGGTGTTTGCCCGCTGCAATGACTATATGCAGTTGAAATCCTACATTGCACAACGTTTCATTATTTTATGGTAAATAACCTGTAGCTCCGATCGCAATCGTGCAACTTTTCCTTGCTTATTACTTGTACACAACTCTGATCATCAATTTTACTTCTAACTCACAGTTGCTGTTACATTGATTGAGAGTATGGAACTGTCCCTTTAAGTGTGGTGAGTTGTGGGCCTCCTTTAAGAGAGCCTTGCTACCTTTACCCCAATCCTCTTCTTCACTTGGTGCCACGTGTTGCTCCATCAGCGCTGCACCTCGTGGTCCAGCCGCCGCCATATTTTTCTTCAGCGCCTCACCTCATGGTTTGGGCGCCATCATTTTTCCATCCACAATGTCGACTGCTATGATCCTCTTCTCCCTGGGTCCTGCCACTGGAGCCTAGAAAGTGCATCCGGGTCGTCTCAGCTGGATCATCTCATCGCAGTGGTGCTGAGCGGTCTGTGCCTCGGGTGCTGTGCTGGCCTGCTCTCTGGTGCCAGATCCAGCCTCAGGTGGGGGTTTATTTTGCCTCTGAACATGCAGGGCGTCGATCGCTGGAGGAATGAAATCTTCCCAGCTCCAATAGATCTTCTCCATCCACCTTTTTCCGAGTAGCGTTGGTCCATCACCTGCAACAATCCACAGAGGTAACTTGTGCACCGCGCCGTCATGGAGTACCTTTACATCCGCACTACCAACGACCGGGATAAGTTCATTGGTGTAGGTGCACAGCTTCGCCTGAACTGGGACCAAATTGGGTTGTTCAGCCTGATTGTCCCATAGCCTCTCAAAGGCTTCTTGATTCATTACTGACTGGCTCGCCCCCATGTCCACTTCCATGAAGACTGGAATGCCATTTATCTCGACTTCCATCCTCAACGGAGAACATTCGGTGGTGCAGGTAAACATGCTGTATACCTCATCATGGGGCTGAGCTTCTTCTCTGACTATCGCTTCATATTCCACGCTGGATTCATGGCCATCTGCAGACTCTTCATCAACACAGTGAGTCATATTTCTTTTACACATTCGCTGGAGGTGGCCCTTTGTGCTGCAGCCTTTACATACATAGTTTTTAAAATGGCACTAGTGAGCCCTATGATTCCCTCCGCAACGCCAGCGTGGTGCTACTCGTTTAACCCCCCTCGGCAGACTCTGAGTCAAGGGACTCGGAGGCCTGTTCTCTCTCCCTTGAGAAGATTCACGTTCTACAGTCCAGCCTCTAAAAGACGCCACTCTGTGCACAGTACTTGCTGGGTTTGAGTTCTGAGGATGAGTCATCCGCCTAGAGCCGCAGGTCAAGGTCATGAATGCTTGGCTCACGGAGATGGCCTTCTGCAGTGTGACTGTGGTATCCGCAGATAGTAGCTTATGAAGAAGGCCCTCATGGCCGATTCCGATGACAAAGATATCCCGCAGCGCTTTGGTTCGGTGGTTGCCGAAATCACACGGTGCTGCCAGCCTCCTGAGCTCTGCAGCATATTTCGCGATCTCCTGGCCTTCGGGCCGTCAGTGTGTATAAAACCGGTGTCTGGCTGTGAGGATGCTCTCTTTGGGCTTGAGTTGTTCTTGGATCAGTGTTACAAGCTCCTCCTATGTCTTGGTCGTTGTCTTTGCTGGTACCAGCAAGTTCCTGACGAGGCCATAGATGGTGGGCCCACAACTGGTTAGCAGGATAGCTCTGCGCTTATCAGCCAGTGTGGCCGGATTGTCGCCTGCCAGGTCGTTTGCTGTGAAGAAATAGTCGAGCCTCTCCACAAAGGCTTCCCAATCATCACCATCGACGAACTGCTGCAACGTACCAAAGTTAGCCATTTTCGCGGGAAGGTCTGTAATCTCATCGCCAATTATGTCTTCAGATGCTCTAATAATGACTCCATGAGACAATGTGTTGTGCTTGAACTGTAGTGACCTTAGTCCATTTAATGTAACTTCAGAGTGAGGATCACACAAGGTGGCCTGCTTTTTATACTGGGCCTGGCACACCTGTACAGGTAACCTACAAGTCTCCCACTGCAGTGCCCTCTGGTGGCACACCTTGTAATAGTACAAGCAGTAACCATGACATTTCCCACATTACAACAGTGACTGCACTTCAAAATACTTCATTGACTGCAAAGCGCTTTGAGACATCCAGTGGTCATGAAAGGCACTATATAAATGAAAGTCTTTCTTTATAACATTGGTCAGTCTTTGCCTGATGCAGAGTGACTTCATGGGGCTTGCATTTCTGTGCATGGAAGCTTGCATTATTGTGCAACCCCAATCACTGGTTTTGATGTCCGTATCTAGTCCAAAAAGGTTGGACATTTCGAGCCTAGTGGATAAAGGCATCACCAGGTGCATAGCCGGATCAGCCAGAGGGTTTAAGTATGATTTGTGGTCTCTGCTGACTTAGCTAATATCAGCTGGGTAGCAATTCAGCCCTTCAGTAGCTGCAGTGCCATGGGCTAAGGAAGAATATAAGAAAAAAATTGGCCATATTTTCTGATTGCTGTCCAATGACCTGCACTGGAAGGGATGCGTTTGTAGATGCTGGGAGGACACGGACAGACTTGGTTGTGAGGCCCCCCACTGCACATTATCATCATCATCATCATCATCGAGGAGGTGCGTGGAGAGGCCTATAAAAGGCACAGCAGGGAGTCCGGGGCCCAGCGTCGGCGGCAGACGGGAGCAGCGTCGAGGAGGTGCGTGGTGAGGCCTATAAAAGGCACAGCAGGGAGTCCGGGGCTAGCGTCGGCGGCAGTCGGGAGCAGCGTCGAGGAGGTGCGTGGAGAGGCCTATAAAAGGCACAGCAGGGAGTCCGGGGCCCAGCGTCGGCGGCAGTCGGGAGCAGCGTCGAGGAGGTGCGTGGAGAGGCCTATAAAAGGCGTGACTTGTACAGCTACAGGGAGAAGGCAAAAAAGAAGTAGAAAGAAATCAAAAGGTGACGTCACAGCCAAGAGGGTAAGTGATTGGCTGGTGATTGGTAAGTAGTTTTTCTTTTTTCTCTTCTATATCAGTGAGTAACTTTTAACATTGTTGTTGCCAATTTAAGTGTATCTAAGGGTATCTAAGGGTTAAGTCATGGCAGGAGAGCTCGGTCGGGTGTTATGCTCCTCCTGTACCATGTGGGAACTCAGGGACGACACCAGTGTCCCTGACGCCTATATCTGCAGGAAGTGTATCCACCTCAAGCTCCTGACGGTCCTCGTTGCGGAGTTGGAGCTGAGGGTGGATTCACTCTGGAGCATCCATGATGCTGAGAATGACGTGAGTATCACGTGTAGCGAGTTGGTCATACCGCAGGGAAAGGGTCCACAGCCAGATAGGGAATGGAAGACCAACAGGAAGAGCAGTGCAAGGAAGGTAGTGCAGGAGTCCCATGTGGTCATCCCCCTGCAAAACAGATACACTGCTTTGGGTATTGTTGAGGGGGATGACTCATCAGGGGAGGGCAGCAGCAGCCAAGTTCATGGCACCATGGCTGGCTCTGCTGCACAGGAGGGCAGGAAAAAGAGTGGGAGAGCAATAGTGATTGGGGATTCAATGGTGAGGGGAATAGATAGGCGTTTCTGCGGCCGCAACCGAGACTCCAGGATCGTATGTTGCCTCCCTGGTGCAAGGGTCAAGGATGTCTCGGAGCGGGTGCAGGACATTCTAAAAAGGGAGGGAGAACAGCCAGTTGTCGTGGTGCACATTGGTACCAACGACATAGGTAAAAAAAGGGATGAGGTCCTACGAAACGAATTTAAGGAGCTAGGAGCTAAATTAAAAAGTAGGACCTCAAAAGTAGTAACCAGTGCCACGTGATAGTCAGAGTAGGAATCGCAGGATAGCGCAGATGAATACGTGGCTTGAGCAGTGGTGCAGCAGGGAGGGATTCAAATTCCTGGGGCATTGGAACCGGTTCTGGGGGTGGTGGGACCAGTACAAACTGGTCGGTCTGCACCTGAGCAGGACCGGAACCAATGTCCTAGGGGGAGTGTTTGCTAGTGCTGTTGGGGAGGATTTAAACTAATATGGCAGGGGGATGGGAACCAATGCAGGGAGACAGAGGGAAACAAAAAGGAGGCAAAAGCAAAAGACAGAAAGGAGATGAGGAAAAGTGGAGGGCAGAGAAACCCAAGGCAAAGAACAAAAAGGGCCACTGTACAGCAAAATTATAAAAGGACAAAGGGTGTTAAAAAAACAAGCCTGAAGGCTTTGTGTCTTAATGCAAGGAGTATCCGCAATAAGGTGGGGGTACTGAAGTTGCATGTTCAGCCATGAACTTATTGAATGGCGGTGCAGGCTAGAAGGGCCGAATGGCCTACTCCTGCACCTATTTTCTATGTTTCTATTTTCTATGTTTCTATCATCATCATCATCATCATCATCATCATAGGCAATCCCTCGGAATCGAGGAAGACTTGCTTCCACTCTTAGAATGAGTCCTTAGGTGGCTGAACAGTCGAATACAAGAGCCATAGTCCTTGCCACAGGTGGGACAGACAGTCATTGAGGGTAAGGGAGGGTGGGACAGATTTGCCGCACGTTCTTTCCGCTGCCTGCGCTTGTTTTCTGCATGCACTCGGTGATGAGACTCGAAGCGCTCAGCGCCCTCCTGGATGTACTTCCTCCACTTAGGGCAGTCTTTGGCCAGCGACTCCCAGGTGTTGGTGGGGATGTTGCACATTATCAGGGAGGCTTTGACGGTGTCCATGTAATGTTTCCTCTGTCCACCTTTGGCTCATTTGCCATGAAGGAGTTCGGAGTAGAGCGCTTGCTTTGGGAGTCTCATGTCTGGCATGCAAACAAGGTGACCTGCCCAGCGGAGCTGATCAATGTGGTCAGTGCTTCAATGCTGGGGATGTTGGCCTGGTCGAGGACACTAATGTTGGTGCATCTGACCTCCCAGGGGATTTGTAGGACCTTGCGGAGGCATCGTTGGTGGTATTTCTCCAGTGACTTGAGGTGTCTACTGTACATGGTCCATGTCTCTGAGCCATACAGGAGGGCGGGTATTACTACGGCCCTGTATACCATGAGCTTGGTGGCAGATTTGAGGGCCTGGTCTTCGAACACTCTTTTCCTCAGGTGGCCAAAGGCTGTGCTGGCGCACTGGAGGCGGTGTTGAATCTCCTCATCAATGTCTGCTTTTGCTGATAAGAGGCTCCTGAGGTATGGGAAATGGTTCACATTGTCCAGGGCTGCACCATGGATCTTAATGACTGGAGGGGCAGTGCTGTACGGTGAGGACATGTTGTGTTGCTAGTGTGTTGCATTAGCCATGCAACACACTGCATAAGCTCACACATGAAGCACAGTATCGGCTGTGACTCAATGGGTAGCACTCTAGCCTCGGAGTCAGAAGATTTAGGTTAAAGTCCCACTCCAGAGACTTTGAACACAAAATCCAGGCTGATCCTCCCAATGCTGCACTATTAGAGATGTTAGCGGGCTCGATTTTCGGCTTTGATGTTTTTGGGATGATAATGGCAGCGGGGCAGTAAAGTTTGCATCCGGGAACAGTTTCCACCTCAGTAAGTAAGTTTGGGCAGCTGGGCCCTGCATCAGCGAGCACAGCGCTAAGCGAGGCGTTGTACACCTCTCTTATGGTGTTGGGGTGGAAAACTCCCGAGCTAAAGAACCAGCCAGGAGTGCTCCGAGGGATGCCGGGAGCGGGGGAGTGGGGACCTAAAAACCTCCCCACAAAATCATTCCCAAAACATTGCCCACGCCACCACAATGCAAATTGCAAAAAAAATTTAAAGAAAAAACAAGCACACTTACCTTAGGAGTCCATTACCTATCTCTCTGCTGGCGGGATCATTGGACCGCCCTGATTTCCCAGGTCAGTGCGAGGCACGTTTCGGGGCGATAGTCCAAACTCGCATTGGTGTCGCAACCAGGGTCATTGCACACCGGGCGCAGCTCTTCCGGGCGGTGCTGCTCAGTGCTGCCGCTAAACCCGACCCGAGGATCGCTGTGGGATGCTGGAGGCTTACTGCTGTCATTGCCGCTGCTCTGGGACGAAAAACGGAGTGGAGAGGAGCAGAAAATCTGCCCTGTTGTCTTTTGGATGACATGTTAACCTGAGGGCCTGGTCTTCCCTCTCAGATGAACCTAAAAGATCCACGACACTATTTCGAAGAAGAGCAGAGGAGTTATCCTGGCGCCCTGGCCAATATTTAGTCCTCAACCAACATCACTCAAAACAAATTATCTGGACATTATCACATTGCTGTTTGTGAGAGCTTGCCGTGCTCAAATTGGCTGCCGTCATTCCGACATTACAACAGTAAGTTCACTTCAAAAGTACTATCAAGTGCTTTAGGACTTCATGAGGTCATGACAGGGGCTATCAATATCTGTCTCACCTGTGACAGAGACTGTGGTTCTCATATTGGACTGTTCAGCCACCTAAGAACTCATTTTAAGAGTGGAAGCAAGTCTTCCTCGATTCTGACGGACTGCCTATGATGATGATAGATACAAGTCCTCCTTTCATACTTCTTGGATGCTGGCATTATTGGGTCTGCACTCCAACTAGAATCAGTCTTCAGGAGGGGAGGGGAGAAAATTTGGCAACATTAATATTTAAAACAAAAGCAGAATACTGTGAATACTGGAAATCTGAAATCAAAACAGAGATCATCGACCTGAAACGTTAACTGTGTTTCTCTCTCCACAGATGCTGCCTGATTTGCTGAGTGTTTGCCAGCATTTTCTGTTAATATTTTAAATGTTTTAACTAAAAATGTTATTGATCTGGACCTATTTCCAGTTTTCCGGGTGCACCATAAAATTCAAGGTCGGTTTAAATTCACTTCTGACTTCAGTGGAAAAGGAAATCAGACCGTGTGATGATTTGCTATTACCTGTTTCCACCTGCTGATTAAACTTAAAATGACCCTCACGGAGGGGGTTTGAGATCTTAGGTACGTTCGATGGTGGACTCGCCTACTGAAGCGCATTGTTTCAGTTCACATGTGGAGAATGGCCTCTTTGGCAAAGTATTGGAAGGCACTCCGTGACTGCGCAGTCATATCGCGACAAGGGCCATCGTTTCCATGAACGGAAGGGAAAAAGTTGGAAGGGAGAAAACCCTCTAAAGTAATGCATGTGGCAAGCAGCTCAGCACTCAAAGGGTTAAACGTCTCACCAATCAATAACATTTTTATACTTTTAATTAGCGTTATATTATGCCATATGAATAATCATGATCATTTTACACAATGATTTCTTGCTGTTGCAGGCCCAATCCATTACTTGCTTCATTGAACCGTCCTGTAGATTATGTGCAGTACTTTCAGCCCTAGGTGATGGAAATACCTGCCCTCCTTCCAGCCCCCATTAATTATGGTTATCATTAATATGTATAATTCATGAGAAAATTTGTTTGTCAAGCATTCCAAACGGGTCACTTAAATCCTAGATCAATTGATAATGTTCACACCACATTGAATTAAAATGCACCATCTAGAAACTTGCTTCTTATTTTTAATCAACTTTCTTTTTTGAGCTGATAAAATCGACCTCTGCACTCTAAAAAAATATTTCAAGGCAAAATTATATACTGCTTTCCTCTTATATACATTCTGGGACCTTTAGTAACTGATTTTCCTGGAAATTACTATTGCATACCAGTAATTAAAAATTCTAGCTGGAATTTCTACAGCACACACTGAATACTGATTGGAGCTGCTTGAATTTATTAAATAGGTTACTGTATTACAGACTTAGGTCAAAATGACCTGTATTTATCATTGTTTTTCCCCCTTCTAATTTACTCCCCCATCCCAGTCTATTGAAAACCCTGACTCACAGTGAGGAACAGTTCCATAAACACTGGCTGGTCTCTGGTATCTCATCTGACTGGCCATTCTTTATATGTGAGGCTAAACCAAGGTGCCCAGACTGCAGTCCAGCCTCCTATTCTCATCTACATGCTGGCCCTCGGTGACATCATCCAAAGATACAACATCAGCTTCCACATCTACGGTAACGATAGCCAGCTCTACCTCACCACCACCTCTCTCAACCATTCTACTGCTTCTGTGTTGTCAGACTGCTTGTCCAACATTCAGTCCTGGATGGGCTGAAATTTCCTCCAATTAAATATTGGGAAGATCAAAGCCATTGTCTTCGACCCCCGCATCAAACCCCGTTCCCGATCTATCGACTCCATCCCTCTCCCTAGCCACTGTCTGAGGCTCAACCAGATTATTCGCATCCTCTGCGTCCTATTGACCCTGAGCTGAGCTTCTGACCCCAGATCCACTTCATCACAAAGACCGCTTACCTCCACCTCTGCCTCCACCCCTACCTCAGCTCACCTGCTGTTGAAACCTTCATTCTTGCCTTTGTTACCTCTAGACTCGACTATTCAAAAGCTTTCCTGGCCGGCCTCCCATCCTCCACTTTCCATAAACTTCAGATCATCCAAAACTCTGTTGCCTATATTCTAACTCACTTCAAGTCCTGTGCACCCATCACCCTTGTGTTCGCTGACCCTGGGAGTCCTTGGCCATAGATCGCCCTAAGTGGAGGAAGTGCATTCGGGAGGGCGCTGAGCTCCTCGAGTATCGTCACTGAGAGCATGCAGAAATTAAGCGCAGGCAGCGGAAGGAACGTACGGCAAACCAGGCTCCCTGCCCACCCTTTCCCTCAACCGCTATCTGTCCCACCTGCGACAGAAACTGTGGTTCTCGTATTGAACTGTACAGCCACCTAAGAACTCATGCTGTGGAAGCAAGTCTTCCTTGCTCCCGAGGGACTGCCTATGATGATGATGACATTGACTCCCAGTCCACCAACACCTTCACAGAATCATAGAATGATACAGCATAGAAGGAGGCCATTCGGCCGATCGTGCCTGTGCCAGCTTTTTGGTAGAGCGATCTACTTAATCCCACTCCCCTGCTCTTTCCCTATCACCCTGTAAATGTTTTCCCTTCAAGTATTTATCCAATTCTCTTTTGAAAGTTACTATTGAATCTACTTCAGGCAGTGCATTCTAAATCACAATAACTCACTGTGTATAAAAATGTTTCCTCATGTTGCCTCTGGATCTTTTGCCAATCACCTTAAATCTGTGTCCTCTGGTTACTGACCCTTCTCATCCTTGTATTCAAAGCCTTCCCTAGACTCGCTCCTCCCTATTTCTATAACCTTCTCCAGCCCTAGATCCCTCTGAGAATGCTACATTCCTCCCACTCTGTCTGTTGTGCACCCCCTACTTCCTTCGCCCCACCATTGGCGGCCATGTCTTCAGTTGCTTAGGCCCTAAGCTCTGGAATTCCCTAAACCTCTCTGTCTCTCTACCTCTCGCTCCTCCTTCAAGACGCTCCTTAAAACCTACCTTTTCAACCAAGCTTTTGGTCATCTCTCCAAATATCTCTTTTATGTGGCTTGGTGTCAATTGTTGTCTGATTACACTCCTGTGAAACGCCTTGGGACATTTTATTATATTAAAGGCGCTACTTAAAAGCAAGTTGTTGTGCGACGTTTACCACGTCAGACCTGAAACAAAGCTTTGTTATAACCTTCCTTTAATAGTTGTGGTAGTTCATGGATAATAAGCTCTGTTACTCCTCACAATGGCCAACTTGCCCACAGTATCATTTCACTAACTGGAGGATAGACTCATGTAACCTGATTAGGTTTTAGTGGTTTGGGTGAAGTCCGAAGAAATGGCTGAGGTGTTAAATGGCTAGTTTGCATCAGTCATCACTGCTGAAGAGGATGTTACATAGAGGTGATTTTAAAAGTGAATATGTAGAACTGGATGCAGATTTAGGGCTCTTGAAGCAAATTGCACTGCTGGCTCTTATGGCATTTGGTCTAGGGTGATAAAAGAAATGGGGGATGATTATGCGAACCACTGGCTCATATATTTAACAACTTCCCTGAGGCTTGGGATTGTTCCCACGAACTAAAGAGGCCATGTGGTACCTATATTTAAAAAGGGCAGTAAGTCAGAACCAGGAAACTATAAGCCCATTAGTTTTACTTCAGCCATAGGAGAATTGCTAGAGGGCATTATTAGAGATGCATTGTTCAATCATTTAGAACAAGGAGGTGTTATTAGGGAATCCCAGCAAGGTGTCTGGAAAAGGAAACCCAGGTGTCAGCCTTGGCTCAGTCCGTGGCATTTTTGTCTCTGAGTCAGAAGGTTGTCATTTCAAGCCCCTCTCCAGACTTGAGGAAGCAATCTATAGGCTGACACTCCAGTGCAGTATTGAGGGAGTGCTGCACTGCTGGAGGTTTTTCCTCTGTTTTTATGCTTCTCCCAGGAGAGTGCACAACAGGGGGAAGTAGATTGACTGTGTGTACTCGTTGCATCGTCAGGATGAGTCAGGCTTAAAAACATAAGAATTAGGAGCAGGAGTAGGCCATATGGCCCCTCAAGCCTGCTCTGCCTTTCAATAAGATCCTGGTTGATCTTCGACCTCAACTCCACTTTCCCACCTGATCCCCATATCCCTTGATTCCCCTAGAGTCCAAAAATCTATCTATCTCAGCCTTGAATATACTCAATGATTCAGCACCAACAACCCTTTGAAATAGAGATTTCCAAAGATTCACAACCCTCTGAGTGAAGAAATTCCTCCTCAGCTCAGTCTTAAATGGCTGACCCTTTATCCTGAGACTATGACCCCTAGTTCTAGATGCTCCAGCCAAGAGAAACAACCTCTCAGCATCTACCCTGTCAATCCCCCTCAGAATATATGTTTCAACGAGATCACCTCTCATTCTTATAGACCTCAGAGAGTATAGGCTCAATCTACTCAATCTCTCCTCATAGGACAATCCTCTCATCGCAGGAATCAATCTAGCGAACCTTTCTTACACCGCCTCTAAGGCAAGTATATCCTCCCTTAGATAAGGAGACCAAAACTGTGCACAGTACTCCAGGTGTGGTCTCACCAATCCCTGTACAATTATAGCAAGACGTCCTTACTCTGTACTTCAACCCCCTTCCAATAAAGGACAACATGCATTTGCCTTCCTAATTGCTTGCTAACTTTCTATGTTTCCTGCATGAGAACACCTAACTCTCTCAGAACACCAACATTTAATAGTTTCTCAATGTTTAAAAAATATTCTGCTTTTCTATTATTCCCACCAAAGTGAATAATCTCACATTTCCACACATTGTATTCCATCTGCCACTTTATTTCCCATTCACTTAACCTGTTTATATCCCTTTGCAGGCTCTTTGTGTCCTCCTCACAGCTTGTATCCTCCTTCTTGGCTGCGTAACAACATCAGCATCCACGCAGCCAAATGTGGTAATTTTGCAGGAAAGGCTCTGTACTCCAGAAATATCTGTCTCCCTATTAATTAAGTTGGCTACAAATTCCTTGTCATTTAGGTCATTAACTAACAAAACATCAAATGCCGAAATCCTACTTCTTTTACATCTACCTGAGCCAGATACATAAGCCACAATTTGCCTGAGGCTAGAATTCTCACAATGCCATGAATGTAGGCCCTCCTGCCTTCGATGCAATAATTGTTCCCATGATGTGGGCATACCAGCATCAGACTACACCAAGTTCTATGCAATTCTTCTGTGGGCCACTCTTTCTCTGTGACAAGCACAGCACCAGATCCTCTGCCTCTGCTGTCACAACACATCTGGCAGTCTCATGTCTCAATAACACTTTGCCTGCGTGACTGGGCCCTGGACTCTCTTTCCGATTAAAAGTTTAATTTGCATCCTGTAATGTATATAATGACTCGAAAGACTTGTTACTGTAAACTCACTCAGGTGCCAACCTGTTCAACTTTATTTGCGCCAAAGTGCGCACATGACATGGTACTCGCTCTTATATACCAGGGCCCGCGTACACGTGCGTACAGCCCGATGACCTCCGACAGTGGCGGCCCCTGGTGTCTAGTGACCCCAAGCACCAATACATAACAACATCCCCCTTCAAGATCTTAGTATCAGTTTCTTTACAAATTAAGACGGTCTGGTGCTTTTGCTCACGAGTTGATCGTCTCAGTTCAACTCCAGTTCTGGGTGAATGTTCCGAGTCAGTTATGACTGGAGGCTGAGTAACCAATCTGATGGGATTGGAAATGACCCTATCAGAAACTGACAGTCCAAATTCAGCAATGACAGCAGAGTCTTCTGATGAATGAACATTGGTTGCTTGGTCACTGACTGTATCTTCCTCAACCGGTTCCAGTTCATCCATGTGCCACAGTTTTATCTGATCAACATGTTTCCTGCATGTTTGCCCATTCTGAGCACGACAATAAACACTCTGTTACCCTCCTTGGCCGTAACAGTACCGGCGATCCACTTTGGACCTTGACCATAATTCAGCATATAAACTGGATCACTGACAGATGTCATGTGACACAACAGCACGATCATGATAACATTGCTGATTTTGACGTCTGTTTTCAACATGATCATTCAAATCAGGATGGACAAGAGAAAGCTTGGTCTTGAGACTTCTCTTCATCAGAAGTTCAGCAGGGGAGACCTCGGTAAGCGTGTGAGATCTTGTCCTGTAACTAAGCAATATATATAAATATATATATAAGAACACAAGAACATAAGAAATAGGAACAGGAGAGGACCATACGGCCCCTCGAGCCTGCTCCACCATTCAATAAGATCATGGCTGATCTGATCATGGACTCAGCTCCACTTCCCTGCCTGCTCCCTATAACCCCTTATCCCCTATCGATTAAGAAACTGTCTATTTCTGTCTTAAATTTATTCAATGTCCCAGCTTCCAAAGCTCTCTGAGGCAGCGAATTCCATAGATTTTCAACCCTCTGAGAGAAGAAATTTCTCCTCATCTCAGTTTTAAATGACTTCTTCAAGATTGTTCAGATGTTCAGTAGTGTCGCGATCTGTGACCAGAATGTCATCTTGAAACACGATGGTTCTAAGAATGGACTTCAGTAGACTCTCCATGTTCCTCTGAAATATGGCTGCAGCCAAACGGATTCCAAAAAGACATCTGTAGTAGACAAACAGTCCTTTATGGGTGTTAATGCAGGTGAGTTTCTTCGAAGTGTCGACAAGCTCCTGTATCATATAAGCAGATGTCAGATCCAGTTTAGTGAACGACTTTCCACCAGCTAGCATGGCGAACAGGTCAACAGCCTTCGGTAGCGGATACTGATCCTGTTTCGAAAATTGGTTAATCGCAACTTGTAGTCTCCACAGATCCTGACAGTGCCATCACTCTTTAACACAGGAACGATAGGACTGGCCTATTCATTAAATTTGACCAGTTAAATTTGAGTACAGGGGCAGGGATGTGTTACTACAGTTGTACAGGGCCTTGGTGAGGCCACACCTGGAGTATTGTGTACAGTTTTGGTCTCATAACTTGAAGAAGGACATTCTTGCTATTGAGGGAGTGCAGCGAAGGTTCACCAGACTGATTCCAGGGATGGCTGGGCTATCATATGAGGAGAGACTGGATCAACTGGGCCTTTATTCACTGGCGTTTAGAAGGATGAAAGGGGATCTCATAGAAACGTTTAAAATTCTGACGGGTTTAGACAGGTTAGATGCAGGAAGAATGTTCCCAATATTGGGGAAGTCCAGAACCAGGGGTCACAGTCTAAGGATAAGGGGTAAGCCATTTAGGACCGCGATGAAGAGAAACTTCTTCACCCAGAGAGTGGTGAACCTGTGGAATTCTCTACCACAGAAAGTTGTTGAGGCCAATTCACTAAATATATTCAAAAAGGAGTTAGATGTAGTCCTTACTACTAGGGGGATCAAGGGGTATGGCGAGAAAGCAGGAATAGGGTACTGAAGTTGCATGTTCAGCCATGAACTCATTGAATGGCGGTGCAGGCTCGAAGGGCCGAATGGCCTACTCCTGCACCTATTTTCTATGTTTCTATGATATGACCCCTTCACGTTGGAGTCTGTCATGCTCAATTTCGACCTTCTCCCTCATCATGTACGGAACGGGCCAAGCTTTATGATAGACAGGTCTTATATCAGAATCCAGGTGAATCTGCACCTTGGCTCCAGTAAAATTGCCAATGCCTGGTTCAAACAAAGAAGGAAACTTCTTCAGCACTTGAGCACACAAAGTGTCATCCACCACGGACAACGCTTTGATTATCATTCCAGTTCCACTTGATTTTCTTGAGCCAATTCCTGCCGAACGGCATTGAACCATTGCGTGGGACGATCCATAATGGTAAATCGTGAACCACTCCACCACATGACACCTTGACTACTGCACTGCCAATCACTGGTATGAGTTCCTTAATGTAAGTACGCAACTTGGCATTGATTGGACTCAGCTTAGGCTTCACCGCTTCAGTGTCCCACAGCTTGTCGAATGCCCTTTGGCTCATTATCGACTGACTCGCACCCGTGTCCAGCTCCATTGATACAGGCACACCATTCAGCTTCACATTAACCATTATCGGTTGGCTCTTTGTCAGGAATGAATACAGGCCGTACACTTCCTCCTTGGGTATCTTGGGTTGCATATCCGGGCCAGCACTGGACTGGTCATCATCATCAATGTGCTGAGCAGCAGCACGCTTGCTCAGTTGTGGGCACATTTGCTGAAGATGTCCCACTTTTGAACAGCCTTTACAGATGTACTGTTTAAACTGACACTAATGAGGCTGATGATTGCCCCCACAATGCCAACAGGTGAAATCGGATTTGTACCAGTTGGCGGACTTTGAGCAGCTACAGGTTTCACGTAAGCAGTTGAGTAGGCCCTGCCATAAGCAGTTCTGTCAGATGACGACACAATCTTGTTTACAGTACTTGCCGTGGAGCTCCGACTCTTCGATGATATCTGCCTTAAATTATCATCAGTCGCCATGCATGCCTGGTCAGTCGCGATGGCCTTGCTCAAATCCAGGATTTCTGCAGCCAATAATTTCCGAAGGATCACATCATGGTTGATGCCTTTCACGAAGAAATCTCGCAGCATGTCTTCCAACGTGTTTCTGAACTTACACGGCTCAGCAAGACGTCTTAGGTCAACGACTAATCCCGACACATCCTGGCCCTCAGCATGAACATGTGTGTAGAAGTGATAGCGTGAGATGATGATCCCCTCTTTTGGCTTGAGATGTTCATGCACCGGAGCACACAAATCCCCATACTCTATGTCCGTTGGATGTGCAGGTGAGAGAAGATTCTTTATGAGGCCATAAATTTTTGGACCACAAACAGTGAGGAAAACCGCCCTGCACCTAACAGCATCACCAGCTTCCTCCATTTTGTTGGCCACGAAATACTGATCCAGACCCAATAAAATCCGCCCAATCCTCGTCATCCATGAATCTCTCCAGAATTCCAATGGTGCCCATTGTGCATGCAAAGGTTCTTAAGTTACCTCGTCGTCAAATGTAATGTATATAATGACTCGAAAGACTTGTTCCTGTAAACTCTAGTTCAACTTTATTCGCGTCCAAAGTGCACACATCACATGGTGCTCTTATATAGCAGGGCCCGCGCACACAGGCGTACAGCCCGATGATCTCCGACAGTGACGCCAAGCATCAATACATAACACATCCCACGTTATTATATCTATAACATTTTATTTCTATTGATTCAGCCATCTCTACCGACACAATGCAGGTAGAGTCCGGTGAGTAGAGTCCAGTCAGTGTGAAACCTTTACCTGCCCACCGCTGGCTTCCCTTGAATTCAACAGGCTGAAAAATGTTCATTCAACTCAGCCAAACAGATTCCACTGATGGGAGAGACTAGAACTAGAGGGCACAATCTTAGAATAAGGGGCCGCCCATTTAAAACAGAGATGAGAAATTTCTTCTCTCAGAGGGTTGTAAATCTATGGAATTCGCTGCCTCAGAGAGCTGTGGAAGCTGGGACATTGAATAAATTTAAGACAGAAATAGACAGTTTCTTAAACGATAAGGGGATAAGGAGTTGTGGGGAGCGGGTGAGGAAGTGGAGCTGAGTCCATGGTCAGATCAGCCATGATATTGAATGGCGGAGCAGGCTAGAGGGGCTGTATGGCCTACTCCTGTTCCTATTTCTTATGTTCTTATGTTCTTATACCCTTAAAATATCTGGAACCACTGCCAGAGACTGATCTCTTGAAAAAAGGAACTTTTCATTTTGCATATGTGCTTCACATAAGATGCATCACTTTTAAAGTATAGTCACTGTTGTTATGGAAGCAATGTGGTTGCCAATTTCGGCGCATAAAGGCCCCACAAAACCGCAAATGACCAGTTGATGCTTTTGGTGATGGTGGTTGAAGGAAAAACGTTGGCTCAGGACACTGGAATAATTCCCTGCCCTTCTATGAATTGTACCATGGGATCTAGTATCCTCCCGAACTAGCGGTGCAGGCAGGAAGGCTTTCTAACTGTAGACGTTTACAGCACCGAAGGAGTATTTCAAAACGAATCCCACTGCCCCGCTTTCTCCTAGTTGAACTGTAACTTCATTTGCTTCTAATGTTTATCAATATTTTCCTTAAAAAAATGCAATGGTGTCTGTCTCAGGTTTTCTCTATGACAAAGCATTCCAAAGAAATGTCTCCTGATCTTATTTGGCACTCTTTTACTAATAATTTTGAGTTGATGGTCCCACATCAGTAACTCCTCAACCAAAATAAATTGTTTTTCCTAAACCACCCTGTAAACACCCTTCATAATTTTACTAATCTCTATTAAGTCTCCTTTTAGCCTTCTCTGTTCCAGTGGAAATAATCCCTGTATCTCAAGTTTCTTCTCATAACCATAATTTCCCAACCTTGTCATTATCCTTGTGAATCCACTCACAATGTTCCCTATGGTGTTTATAATATGCCACCAAACCTCAGTCAGTACTCTTAACAATGACCTAGCCATTGCCTTGTACAAATTTATCACTAGCTTGATTTACTCTCTCATTTGACAGATAATGCCATACTCCCATTAGTCTTGCAATCTCAGTCTTCAAAGGCGATAATGTTACCAGCTGCATCAAGTTGAAATTTTGAACTCTTAACATAAATTGATATATTTCTTTATAAGACATTATGGGCTGCAATTCCCTTTGCTATGCCACCCATAATCAAGTAGTAGAGCATGGTGTAGCAGGGAAAATGAGGCAAGAAGTGTGGCAATGAGCTTTGCACAACATTTAAAATTTATGCTTAGACACTTTTTGGCTCATTTTCCTTGCTACACCATGCTCTACTACTTAAAATCAATGTTGGCAAGATTCCTTTTCTCCCCCACCCTTCTTGGTTGTCAACCACTTAATAGACTTGCTGCATTTATATGATGGCAGGGGGTAGATGTTTCCCTGCCTTCCTGCCACAAAACCACTGACCCCAGGTAAAACCAAGAGAGGAGTGGTGGCAGGACAATCACTGAAGGCCCTAATTGAGGGAGGGGCTTAGTTGTGGTCACCTCTGCCACTCTTCTCCCCTCTTCTCAAGTTGAGCAATGTGCTGTGTCTGCTTATTCTGGGGCCCTTACCAGCATTTCTTGGGCGTCTCCAAGTGGCCTTGACCCTCTTTAATCTCTGCCCCTCACCATTCGAGTGCTGCAGCGAGCTAGTGGCTCTGAACTTCTCCGATGGACAGTGGTGGACTCCCTGTGTGGATTTGCGATGCTGCCAGGAATCCACTCTGCACGTATCCTGAACCCTGGCCCAGGAATATGTTTCTGGGGGTCACAGACAGGGTCAACTTGGCGGGATGGATGTCCAAAACCACCTCAGAGGAACATCCAACATTTATCTCCTCTAACCACAATACAACATCTATTTCTATCTTAAATACTCAGCAGGTCAGGCAGCATCTGTGGAGCGAGAAACCAAGTTAACGCTTCAGGTCGATGACCCTTCGCCAGAACTCCATCTTTATAACCAGCTCTTTGCAACAGTGGCAATGAGCTTTGCGCAACATTTAAAATTTATGCCTAGACACTTCTTGGGTGTGGGGTGGGTGGGGAGGGGGTAAATGTTCGGAGCCCGCACCTGTAGTGGGAACTCTGCCTGCCGCCAGCACATATCAGAAAATCTAAGCGTGCTGGTGACAACTCATGAGCAGTGGACCAATTCTAACTGTCTCTCCTTGTCTTTCTGAGTTCTAGTTTCCATAGTGAGTCAGGACTGTTAAAAATCCTTCCACAAATTGCGGAACGTGGAGCTGAATCAAGAACTTTAGCAATGCTACAAATTGGGAAAAGTTGATGACAATGCCATTGATATGAAATTTGTTGGAAGGAGCTTGCTCCCTGGTTCTAACACTCTTATGCCGTTACCATCAAAGGTGGAATGCATTGTATAGGGCCGTTTCCAAATGCTAGTATAAAATGGGCAAAAGAGGCATAACTAATCGGGAACTAGCTATTGTCCACAATTCAAAGTTGCATTTTGCTTGGAAAAAGTTTGAATTCAACAATTTTAATAAAACAGATATTTTTTTTTCTGGTTGCACAATTTGAATTCGAATGAACAGACAATTTGAATTAAGCGATTTTGAATTGAGGAGGTGCATACTGTGGATAAATGCCTCTGCTATTGAGGAATGTTCCCTCTGCAACACTATGGTTTCTGACAGAGTTAACCAGTGGGCTGCAAATCGTGTTTGAAGACAGCAATGATTACCACTTTAAAGAAAAAGTACAAGTCAAGTCCCTTCACCCAACTTATGGAAGATACAGGGGAGTGAAGAAGATGGAAGAAAATGGTTGCAGCATTACAGGAAAGGGCATCAGATTTAGTATGTGTGTACTGTGTCTACAGAAGAATGCATTCATTTCAGAACTGGTTATTGGATAGAAACTGATTGAAATATTATTGTGGCGAATATGCACATGGTCCTTTGAATAACAATTTAAAACTGAACGGGTCCCTTCTTTTATAAAAAATAAACACCAAAATATTTACCTAATGCTGTTAACTTGTAAGCCACATTTTAAAAAGAGAAAACATATTACAATGATACTTTTCTTGGAAAGGAATGAAAGAGTTTATTTTATTTGTGAATGTTATGCCATGCAGCATTTTCCTTTCCATAATGAGGTCAAACAAGATATCAATGTCGATTTTCTTGTTATAATCAGTCTACCAGAACTCCACTATTTAGTGTCTCTGGCCTTATTATCCTAATTAAAAAATTTTTTCTCCTATTCTGCCAAGTGTTTTCTGCTTTTTTTTTTAACCTGAAGGAATTGACCTCTTTTTGGAGGGCAGTCCCACAAGTGCCAATCAGCTTCATGGGGACTTCACCCCAATGGTCATCCTTCCTGCGCGAGCATAGACAATGGAGCGGGGTTTCACTTTGCATGTGGTTGACCATTGGCCGCCCTTACCCACCCTGCCCGATCTTCCTTTCCACTGGTGTCACTAACAATAGTTGAAATTTAAGATTGAACGCGAGCATCAATGAGATTTCTTGACTGCGATGGAAAGAATAAATGAGCAGAGTGCAACTGCCAGTTTTCCGCCTGTGCCCAGAGTGAAAATAACCCCCAGTGCCTATTGACAAACTGTTCGCTCACCCGGTGCCCCAAAGCTGAGCCTCATCCTGTCTGCCTAATGCCAAAGCTTCCATATTTTCAGCAGAGGTCACTGGACAGTAAGCAGAAAGCTTGGCTGATGTTGATTTATTAAAAAAAAAGAGATCCTGGGATGTGGGTGTATTGCCCATCCCTAATTGCCCTTGAGAAGATGGTGGTGAGCTGTTTTCTGGAACCGCTGTAGTTTGTGTAGTGAAGGAACACCCACAGTGCTGTTAGGGAGGGAGTTGCAGGATTTTGACCCAGCATCGATGAAGGAACAGTTGATATATTTGCACATCAGGATGGTGTGTGACTTGGAGGGGAACGTGGAGGTGGTGGTGTCCCCATGCGCCTGCTACCCTTGTCCTTCCAGGTGGTAGAGGTTGCGGGGTTGGGAAGTGCTGCCGAAGAAGCCTTTGTGAGTTGTTGCAGTGCATTCACCTGGAGGGGCGATAAATTGGTGGAATAAAGTCATTAACCAACAGCTTTTGAGCCATATTAAATGATTGGACATTCGGTTAAACATGGATTTTATGCAAAGGTTTGCAATGTTCTTGGTTTTGTTTCATCAGTCTTGGGCCAAATGCAATATAATTAAGTTGGCTTTGACCAGTGTGTGATCAGGAAACCAATAGAGCAAACTCAATTTTTCTAACAGTAAACTGACATTGCTTTTGTTTTTAATTAATTTATAAAATGGCAGTGATGAGGGACTAAAAGTAGAAATTAGTTGAATTTTTCACACCTTGTTTTCTTTCTGCAAGATTTTTGTGATCGGGGAGGTCTTGGATTGTCTACTTTTCATGTCGGTCATACAGAAACACAAAGTCATGGCGGGATGGGGGAATCCATTTGGCTTCGGGTGACAGTGTAAAGTGGGCGATATTGGAAATGAAAGTGGGGAGAGATGTATAACAGCGATGTATAATGAATGGCTGATCCATTATCGCCTGTGGTACACTATCGGCCAAAGTCAAATTTACCCCCATCTTGTGATTAAAAGTAGAAAATTAGACTTATGAGAAACTGTGAAAACTAATATTGGTTTAAAGATACAATTTTATCTCCAAAATGCAGATCAAAGGCAGCCTGAATATTTCCATTGTATGGTACAGATGCACAGGAAGCATGTTGTGTCTTTAATGGCTGGATAAAATGAATACTTAAGTGTACTGAACTTCCTCTTCAACTTTCAAAATTATGTTAATATATCCACTATGTAACTTACGAAAAAAATAGATGATATCTTATTAAACTGCAAAATGCTGAATGATACAAAGAGAAAATAAATACAAGTGAGGAGCCACAGAAACTTTCATGATCAACAGTGTTTTCTGACTTGACTCAAATGCTGTAATCTAAAAAAAAATTGAAGTGTAAAGTATTTAAGGTGAACATTTGGGGACAACACAATGGTTGGAATTTTCAGGGGTAGGAACGGGTTGGAGGCGTGGGGGGGAAATGAAAGTTGAAATACTTTCCAGCCTGCCCACTTTCACCTTTAACTCAGGTGAGACAGGCGTGGGGGTGGGGGAGGGGTGGAGGGCGGACTGCCAAGAGGCAGGTTGGCAATTTACATATGATAATGAGGCCTGAAGCCTCTACTTTGCAGGTTTTACGGGGGATCCGGGGCTCGGGATTCCTGGTGGCTGCAACAAGGGGGTCTCAACCTTGTGGGCCGGGAAGAGCAGCAGTTCCCCCACCATCAGCCTGATCACACCGGAATCGCCATTCGGACCCCACCCCCCCTCCCGGATCGGACCCACCCTGGGCCTGGAACACCCCCACCGGCATTATGACTCAGCCCTGGGGTCGGCGATTGGCCCCCCCTCCCCCCACCCTGGGATTGAGCTCACCCCTCTGGGGTTCGGCGATCGGAACTCCCGCCCCCATCCCCCCGCACCGCCCCCCCACCCCCGGTCTTGGACACCCATCTGGGAGATTGGACACTCCCCCGGACTTTGATCTCTCCCGAGGGATTGGAATCTCTCTCTTGGATCCCCTGACGTTGCAAGCACACTGTAAAGTTAACTGCACAGCATGCCAGGAAACTCGACCTTCCAGGTTTCCTGCCGTCTTTCGGATGCCCTCGCACGGTATGGTTGAGACCAGCAAAATCCAGGCCAATTTGTTTTGTGAAATTTTAATCAATTTCTGATTAATAAATGTGACTACTAAATATGTTTTTTGCTTTTGAAATTATAAATGGAAGTTTTGATTGCCTATGAATATGATGTTACTTCCACCCTCTGCAGCATGTCTCATATTACATTGGTGCTCCAGTGCAGTACTGAGGATGTGCTGTGTCTGCTCCCTCAGGGAACATAAAAGATCCCATGGTACTATTTTGAAGAAGAGCAGGGGAGTTCTCCCCGGTGTCCTGCCCAATATTTATCCCTCAACCAACGAATAGAACAGCTGATTTGGTCATTGTCACATTGCTGTTTGTGGGAGCTTGCTGTGCACAAATTGGCTGCCATGTTTCCTACATTGTAACAGTGACTGCACTTCAATAAGTACTTAATTGTCTGTAAAGCACTTTGGGACATCTGGTGGTCGAGAAAGGTGCTATATAAATGCAATGTTTTCCTTTTTTATATTGAACTCAGAAACTATAAATTATAATATTGCATTTTTTAAATGTTCTGTTTAATTATTCTCTTCTTTCTCCTAGGTCTGTCTGCCAATCTTGCATTGTAATTGACTGCAAGCAGATGCACACAGAGTCCAGTATAGGTCTTGCTGTAATTTTAGCTTCCTTCTCGTGTGGAAGCCTCTGAGGTTTGCCTTCAGTGTCCTCATGTCAATGTGGTTTTGATTGAGAATTTTCTGTATCGGGAGATTTCGACTGCATGAACAGTCATTTCACAACTAAGTATTCAAACTCTGAGTAAATATCGTATTTTTCAATTCATTTCAATTCATTTATCAAATTTAGAGTTAAAAAAATTGATGTCAAATTTACTATTAAAAACATTTTTACAAGTTCCTCCTGTGTGATAAGAGAGCTGTTTGACGAATGCCTCAACGTTCTAGTGTGCAGCAGGAAGTCTTGATAAAATCATCAGCAGTCAGAGGCAAGAACCTCAGGGTAACATTTAGACATGTACAGTAGCAGTAATTTGAGAGTACAAAGGGAGATAGCATTTATAAAACCACATAATACTGTATCCTAAACACAGTTGAATCTCCATTATCCTTTATCATAGAATCATGGAATGGTTACAGCACAGAAGGAGTCTGTGTCGGCTCTCTGCAAGAGCACTTCAGCTAGTCCCACTCCCTCGCCCTTTCTCCGTAGCCCTGCAAAATATTTTCCTTCAGGAACTTATCCAATTCCCTTTTGAAAGCCACGATTGAATCTGCCTCCACCACCCTTTCAGGCAGTTCATTCCAGATCCGAACCACTCGTTATGTAAAATGTTTCCCCTCATGTTGCCTTTGGTTCTTCTGCCAATCATCGTAAATCTGTGTACTCTGGCTCTCGACCCTTCCGCCAATGGGAACAGTTTCTCTCTACCGCTCATGATTTTGAGCACATGATTGTTCCCGATTATTCACTACAACATTCAGGGCACAAAGCCTTATATGAGATGATACTTCACTTCTTTACCCAGAGAGTGGTAAGAATGTGGAAATCGCTACCACAGGAAGTAGTTGAGGTGAATAGCATCGATGCATTTAAGGGGAAGCGAGATAAGTACAAGAGAAGGTTATGCAGATAGGCTTTGATGAAATAAGGTGAGAGGAGGTTGGTGTGGAGCATAAACACCGACACAGAGCACTTGGGCTGAATGACCTCATTCTGTGCTGTATATTCTATGGGCTAAAATTTCCAGCGGTTCACTGCCCGGTTTCTCGGCGGTATTGGCCGTTTTAGGCGAGAACCGGGTGGGTGAAAAATTCCCCAGCTGAGGCACGCCGGCCGTTTCGAAGTCCCGCTGGGGAGCGGCCCGCCGACATGCACCGCCCACGGATCGCCCTGGCGGGATCTTTGGCTGAGTGGGGACCCATAAGTATGTATTAAAAAAAAATGCTCATGAGGATCAGTGGAGCTGGGCGGTAGGTAAGTAGCTCTGCAAGAAAAAGGTAAGTGATTGGTTTTTGACTATTTATTTTCAAAATCTGTTGGGGTGATTTAATTTAAAAGTATGTTGGGAATGTTTTTGTCATTTTTTTAGTTAGGTTTTTTAAAAAATTATTTTTATTCTTTTTCTCGTGTTAGGCCCAACACGCAGCCTCGGGGTAAATTTTTATAGATTTTAAAATTTATCACCCATTTTGTTTAGGCACCGCACAATTTAGCCGAAATTGCACTTTTCCGCCCATATTTTTCGCTGAGCGGATTAAAAAAATTTGGGGGGAAGTTTTTGCCGGCAATAATCTTCCCAGCCTTAGCGGTTTTTTGAGTGGCAATTGGGTGCTGGCGGCCTTAGGGGAAATTCTAGCCCTATGTAATTACCTAGCTCCTGAACATCCAAGAAAGATTAAATTCAATTATCGTATTTTCTCTGTATTTATCTTCATTTCCATGCCTTGGCTGCATACGTTTCGAGTAATTTCCATTATTCACCATGGTGGAAAATGCCAATTCCACCGGGTGGAATTAATATTGCCCGGAGGAGGGAGGCGTTACTGCCTCCCAGGAATTTGCCCCGGAGGTTGTGGGGGGGCTGGGCTCTGTCCTGGCAGCGCCATGCCCCGTGATTAGCGCCCTGAGCAGGCGCACAACCGGCGATGATGTCAACACTGTGCACGCCAACCCTTTAACACCCTGCAGGAGAAATAGCCCCATGGACCACGAGGCTGGTGCGGGTCGCGAAGTTGGCGGACATCCGCCGCTGGAACGCTCCTTTAAAGGGGAGGCCTTTAGTGTCCTGGGCCGCGATCTTTATTTGCTGGCTGACTCTTGGGTCGGCCTGACCCTGGTGGCCCTTGCGTTGACTGGGCCACCACCATGCAGCCTGGCACTCCGTTTTGGGTGCCAGACTGCTGGCCCGGTCGATTGCATCACTGGTGGCTCAGTGGTGGCCACCAAAGGGCAGCAGAGTGTGCAGAAAGGGTGTTGCAGCACGTTATGGAGCATCTGCGTAGCACTGGACTCAACGCCGCACTACCGACCTGGGAGTGCCCCTCAAAGAGACAATGCTCCACTTCCTTTGAGGGGCGTACGACCAAATTGCGCATCGGGGGCAGGACTTACCACGGAAGATTACTGCCACCGATTGGGACGAAGGGCAATCTTTATCCATAAGAGTTTACCCACAGCTCACATTGGACTAACTGGTCTATATTTTGCCAGTTTATCATAAAAGCCTTTTCATAAAATAATTATGGATGAGTAAGGCCATTTACTCCATCTTAGTTCATCCATCCAGAGCTGATTGTCTACCTGTTGCAGTATCTAATTTTTTCTAAAATGATTCCATGGTTTTCACCTCCACTAGTCTAACTGGAAGTCCATTCCACATATTGATCACTGTGTGTATAAAGAATTTCCTGATATCAGTGCTAAATTTTCCTTTTACTAGGTTCAACCTGCACCCATTGTCTCACTCTCACAATTTAGTTTAAATGAATGTTCCTCATTCGCCTTTTCCATACTATGTATTATCTTACTTACCTAAAAAAAACACCTCTAAGATGGCACCTTTCAAGCCTGAAAAGCCCCAGTAGTTTTTCCTCGTATCTCAAATCTTTGATCAGTCTTACAGCTCTTCCCTGCATTGCCTCCAGCACTAGAATGTCTCTCTTGTCTCCTGGTGGACAGAAAAGACACGGTTCTCAAATGGCGGTCTGACCAGAGAGCTGTACAGTTTGATCATGACCTCCTCTGATTTGTATTCTATTGTTATGGTGACATAGGTCAACCTTCTATTGCCCTTGTTGATTGCTGCTCTTCACTAGTTGCCCATGTTCAACGTTAAGTCTGCTGGGACTTCCAGATCTCTCTCAATGTTATCCCCTCTCTTCCATCTTTTAACAAGTGGATTTTAAATTCACCTCAAAGCCAAGCAATTCCACCACCTTGAACATTCACTTCTACCACCACTGACTCAATGTGGCTGCATTGTGTACCATCTACAAGATGCACTGCAGCAATTCACCAAGGCTCCTTCAACAGCACCTTCCAAACCCTTAACCTCTACCACCTGAAAGGACAAGGGCAGCAGGTGCATGGGATCATCACAACCTATAAATTCCCCTGCAAGTTACACACTATCCTGACTTGTAAATATATCGGCCGTTCCTTCATCATCGCTGGGTCAAAATCTTGGAACTCCCTCCCTAACAGCACTGTGGGAGTACCTTCACCACACGGAAAAAAAGCAGAACAAATCCAACCTGGCCAATTACCGTCCCATCAATCTACTCTCAATCAACAGCAAAATGACAGAAGTTGTCACCGCCAGTGCTATCAAGCAGCACTTACTCACCAATAACCTGCTCACTGATGCTCAGTTTGGGTTCTGCCAGGACCACTCAGCTCCAGACCTCATTACAGCCTTGGTCCAAACATAGACAAAAGAGCTGAATTACAGAAGTAAGGTGAGAATGACTGCCCTTGGCATCAAGGCAGCATTTGACTGAGTGTGACATCAAGGAACCCTAATAAAATTGAAGTCAATGGGAATTAGGGGGAAAACTCTCCACTGACTGGAGTTATACCTAGCACAAAAGAAGATGGTTGTGGTGGTAGGAGATCTATCATATCAGCCCTGGGAAATTGCTGCAGGAGTTCCCCAGGTCAGTGTCCTGGGCCCAACCATCTTTAGCTGCTTCATCAATGATCTTCTCTCCACCATAAGGTCGGAAGTGGAGATGTTCACTGATGATTGTACAGTGTTCAATTACATCCTCAGATAATGAAACAGTCCATGCCTGCATGCAGCAAGACCTGGTTGACATTCAGGCTTGGCCTGATAAGTGGCAAGTAACATTCACACCACACAAGTGCCAGGCAATGACTATCTCCAAGAATTAGAGTGAACATAAAATATAGGCTGACATGAAAGTCCCACTGTCCTATCTGTTGCTAACAAATAAATAGACATCCGAGGAAATCTGTGAAGCATTAGCCTCCCATATATTAAATGTGAATTCAGCCTCCTCTATGATTGAGACTTAACTCCCCTTAACTTGAATTTTGGTAGATTTCAACCATCTACTAAAAATGCAGTATGTGAGGTGTGTTTAACTTATTTATAGGTAGTTGAAATACCTGTTATTCCTGTAAGGGGCTATAAATAGAGCTGGAGTGCCGGGCCCTTGAACATCGTGGGCGAAAGTGTGGCGAATGAGGGTACGGTGCCCAGAAGAGCCGAGGGCCCAGGGGCAGCACGGGCCAGCCCACACTGTGATATGTGTGCACACTAGGTTCGTGCAGCAGAGCAGATCTCCAGTCGTCCTGGTTCAACCCTTGCCACTGGATAATGGCCTAGCTCTGTCGGGCCTGTGTGGTGGCTGATATGCAACACATGTTAAAAAAATCCACCCCCTCATTTGGAGTTCAGGACTGGAACATCGAGTCCGTCATTGAAACAGCTGTGAACTCTTGTGGAGGCAAGTCATCCTCGTTCTTTACTATTTATTTTCAAAATCTTTCGGGGTGATTTAATTTAAAAGTATGTTGGGAATGTTTTTGTCATTTTTTTAGTTAGGTTTTATAAAAAAATATTTTTATTCTTTTTCTCGTGTTAGGCCCAACACGCAGCTTGGGGTAAATTTTTATAGATTTTAAAATTTATCACCCATTTTGTTTAGGCACCGCCCAATCTAGCCGAAATTGCACTTTTCCGTCCATATTTTTCGCTGAGCGGATTAAAAATATTTTGGGGAAGTTTTTGCCGGCAATAATCTTCCCAGCCTTAACGGTTTTTTGTGTGGCAATTGGGTGCTGGTGGCCTTTGGGGAAATTCTAGCCCTATGTAATTACCTAGCTCCTGAACATTCAAGAAAGATTAAATTCAATTATTGTATTTTCTCTGTATTTATCTTCATTTCCATGCCTTGGCTGCATACGTTTCGAGTAATTTCTATTATTCACCATGGTGGAAAATGCCAATTCCACCGGGTGGAATTAATATTGCCCGGAGGAGGGAGGCGTTACTGCCTCCCAGGAATTTGCCCCGTAGGTTGTGGGGGGCTGGGCTCTGTCCTGGCAGCGCCATGCCCCGTGATTAGCGCCCTGAGCAGGCGCACAACCGACGATGATGTCAACACTGTGCACGCCGACCCTTTAACACCCTGCAGGAGAAATAGCCCCATGGAGGCTGGTGCGGGTCGCGAAGTTGGTGGACATCCGCCGCTGAGACGCTCCTTTAAAGGGGAGGCCTTTAGTGTCCTGGGCCGCGATCTTTATTTGCTGGCTGACTCTTGGGTCGGCCCGACTCTGGCGACCCTTGCGTTGACTGGGCCACCACCATGCAGCCTGGCACTCCGTTTTGGGTGCCAGACTGCTGGCCCGGTCGATCGCATCACTGGTGGCTCAGTGGTGGCCACCAAAGGGCAGCAGAGTGCGCAGAAAGGGTGTTGCAGCACGTTATGGAGCATCTGCGTAGCACTGGACTCAGCGCCGCACTACCGACCTGGGAGTGCCCCTCAAAGAGACAGTGCTCCGCTTCCTTTGAGGGGCGCACGGCCAAATTGCGCATCGGGGGCAGGACTTACCACGGAAGATTACTGCCCCCAAACGGGACGAAGGACAATCTTTATCCCGAAGAGTTTACCCACAACTCACATTGGACTAACTGGTCTATATTTCGCCAGTTTATCACAAAAGCCTGTTCATAAAATAATTATGGATGAGTAAGGCCATTTACTCCATCTTAGTTCATCCATCCAGAGCTGATTGTCTACCTGTTGCAGAATCTAATTATTTCTAAAATGATTCCTTGGTTTTCACCTCCACTAGTCTAACTGGACGTCCATTCCACATATTGATCACTGTGTGTATAAAGAATTTCCTGATATCAGTGCTAAATTTTCCTTTTACTAGGTTCAACCTGCACCCATTGTCTCACTCTCACAATTTAGTTTAAATGAATGTTCCTCATTCGCCTTTTCCATACTATGTATTATCTTACTTACCTAAAAAAAACACCTCTAAGATGGCACCTTTCAAGCCTGAAAAGCCCCAGTAGTTTTTCCTCGTATCTCAAATCTTTGATCAGTCTTACAGCTCTTCCCTGCATTGCCTCCAGCACTAGAATGTCTCTCTTGTCTCCTGGTGGACAGAAAAGACACGGTTCTCAAATGGCGGTCTGACCAGAGAGCTGTACAGTTTGATCATGACCTCCTCTGATTTGTATTCTATTGTTATGGTGACATAGGTCAACCATCTATTGCCCTTGTTGATTGCTGCTCTTCACTAGTTGCCCATGTTCAACGTTAAGTCTGCTGGGACTTCCAGATCTCTCTCAATGTTATCCCCTCTCGTGCATCTTTTAACAAATGGATTTTAAATTCACCTCAAAGCCAAGCAATTCCACCACCTTGAACATTCACTTCTACCACCACTGACTCAATGTGGCTGCATTGTGTACCATCTACAAGATGCACTGCAGCAATTCACCAAGGCTCCTTCAACAGCACCTTCCAAACCCTTAACCTCTACCACCTGAAAGGACAAGGGCAGCAGGTGCATGGGAACATCACAATCTATAAATTCCCCTGCAAGTTACACACTATTCTGACTTGTTAATATATCGGCCGTTCCTTCATCATCGCTGGGTCAAAATCTTGGAACTCCCTCCCTAACAGCACTGTGGGAGTACCTTCACCACACGGAAAAAAGCAGAACAAATCCAACCTGGCCAATTACTGTCCCATCAGTCTACTCTCAATCAACAGCAAAATGACAGAAGTTGTCACCGCCAGTGCTATCAAGCAGCACTTACTCACCAATAACCTGCTCACTGATGCTCAGTTTGGGTTCTGCCAGGACCACTCAGCTCCAGACCTCATTACAGCCTTGGTCCAAACATAGACAAAAGAGCTGAATTACAGAAGTAAGGTGAGAATGACTGCCCTTGGCATCAAGGCAGCATTTGACTGAGTGTGACATCAAGGAACCCTAATAAAATTGAAGTCAATGGGAATTAGGGGGAAAACTCTCCACTGACTGGAGTTATACCTAGCACAAAAGAAGATGGTTGTGGTGGTAGGAGATCTATCATATCAGCCCTGGGAAATTGCTGCAGGAGTTCCCCAGGTCAGTGTCCTGGGCCCAACCATCTTTAGCTGCTTCATCAATGATCTTCTCTCCACCATAAGGTCGGAAGTGGAGATGTTCATTGATGATTGCACAGTGTTCAATTACATTCGCAACTCCTCAGATAATGAAGCAGTCCATGCCTGCATGCAGTAAGACCTGGTTGACATTCAGGCGTGGCCTGATAAGTGGCAAGTAACATTCACACCACACAAGTGCCAGGCAATGACTATCTCCAAGAATTAGAGTGAACATAAAATATAGGCTGACATGAGAGGTTTGTGGAAAGTCCCACTGTCCTATCTGTTGCGAACAAATAAATAGACATCCGAGGAAATCTGTGAAGCATTAGCCTCCCATATATTAAATGTGAATTCAGCCTCCTCTATGATTGAGACTTAACTCCCCTTAACTTGAATTTTGGTAGATTTCAACCATCTACTAAAAATGCAGTATGTGAGGTGTGTTTAACTTATTTATAGGTAGTTGAAATACCTGTTATTCCTGTAAGGGGCTATAAATAGAGCTGGAGCGCCGGGCCCTGGAACATGTTGGGCGAAAGTGTGGTGAATGAGGGTACGGTGCCCAGAAGAGCCGAGGGCCCAGGGGCAGCACGGGCCTGCCCACACTGTGATATGTGTGCACACTAGGTTCGTGCAGCAGAGCAGGTCTCCAGTCGTCCTGGTTCAACCCTTGCCACTGGATAATGGCCTAGCTCTGTCGGGCCTGTGTGGTGGCTGATGTGCAACACATGTTAAAAAAATCCACCCCCTCATTTGGAGTTCAGGACTGGAACATCGAGTCCGTCATTGAAGCAGCTGTGAACTCTTGTGGAAGCAAGTCATCCTCGTTCGAGGGATCGCCTATGATGATGATGATCTCCAACAAGTGAGAGTCTAACCACTGCCCCTTAACATTCAATTTCATTACCATTGCCGAATCCCCCACCATCAACACCCTAGGGGTCATCGTTGACCAGAAACTTAACTGGACCAGCCACATAAATACTGTTGCAACAAGAGCGGGTCAGAGGCTAGGTATTTTGTAGCGAGTGTCTCACCTCCTGACTCCCCAAAGCCTTTCCATTATCTATAAGGCACAAGTCAGGAGTGTGATGGAATACTCTCCACTTGCCTGGATGAGTGCAGCTCCAACAACACTCAAGAAGATTGACACCATCCAAAACGAAGCAACCTGCTTGATTGGCACCCCATCCACCACCTTAAACATTCACTCCCTCCACCACTGGCGTACCGTGGCTGCAGTGTGTACCATCTACAAGATGCACTGCAGCAACTCACCAAGGCTTCTTTGGCAGCATCTCCCAAACCCGCAACCTCTACCATCTAGAAGGACAAGGGCAGCAGTTGCAAGGGAACACAACCACCTGCAATTTCCCCTCCAAGTTACACACCATTCTGACTTGGGAATATATTGCCATTCCTTCATCGTCTCTGGGTCAAAATCCTGGAACTCTCTCCCTTACAGCACTGTGGGAGTACCTTCACCACAAGGACTGCAGCAGTTCAAGAAGGTGGCTTACTACCACCTTCTCAAGGGCAATTAGGGATGGGCAATAAATGCTGGTTCGCCAGCGATGCTCACATCCCAGGATCAAATAAAAAAAAAATCTATTTTTTAGTAATGTGTTGGTTGAGGGATACATTTTGGGCAGGACACCAGAGAGAACATCCACCTAAGAGAGCAGACTGGGCCTTGGATTAACGTCTCATCCGAAAGATGGCACCTCTGACAGTGCAGCACTCCCTCAGTACAGCACTGAAGTGCACTGCCCTTGTGTTGTACTGAGCCATGCATCTCAGGAGAGCTGCAGGTTTAATCCTGATCTAAGATGAGCCTGTTGATCTCAAGAGTGCAGTGACGGGCAAGTTGCAAATGGCCTCATTGTCACTGGGCTATATCACACAGGCTTCCTGTTCTTGATTCTATCCGATGATCCCTGTTGCAAAGTTTGCGTGTATAAACTTTAGTTCGAGAGTTTTAAAAATCAGACGTGTGCTTCCCCCTTCCATAGTTGAACAGCCTGACCAAACTCCCGGTTTAGGTTTACACAAGAAGGATAGACACTTGGAGAACCGATGACACTCTTGAATCATATCCTCAGCAGAAGAATACTGGGGACAAATTTAGTCAATCTCTTTCTCGCCCTCTGGTCACTTACTGAATTGTACAGGCAACATAGGAACGGGTGTAGGCCGCTCAGCCATTGAGCCTGTTCTGCCATTGAATTAGATCATGTTTGATCTGTGTCATAACTCCATTTAACCGTCTTGGTTCCGTAACCCTTAATATCCTTGCCTGACGAAAACCTCTCAATTTTGAAATTTTCAATCGCCCCCCCCAGCTTCAACATCATTTTGCGGGGAGAGTGTTACTGAGTGTCACTACCCTTTGTATGAAGAACCGCATTCTGGCATCACCCCTGAATGGCCTAGCTCTAATTTTAAGGTCCATCTATCCTGCATTCTTGTGTTGAAACAAATTCTTCCATATTTTGATGGAGAGTGTGCAACAAGTCAAAACAATGCATGGAAGGTAATGAGAGTGAAAAGTGTGCGGGGGTGGAATCCTTCTTTCCTCGAACAAGTGCGCTACATCAACTAAATGGGAAATTCGAACCAATCAACGTGTTTCACACTGTATGGGCGCATTGGACATGCGGCAAACAGAAAGTTTATAATTCTATAGATAAATATGTTTTACAGTTGGAGGAAATGATGTCACTGGCTAGTGTTTTGTTCCAAAGGATTATTGTTTATCCGTTTGCTGGAGAGTCATTTCTCTGAGTCAACCTGCTGGCAGTGTGCTAGTGGGAATAATTGAGGACAAACATCTCACAGTTTTACTGACAATCAATGCATCATTCTTTGACAGACTATTAACAATCTGTTGACCTAGTGAAAACCATGTTTCAAAAAAAAGACCATCCTGTGTTTCTTATCAATAAGATGCTCACACTGCATAGATGCATACACATATTGAATTGTTGGATTTGCAGTTAGCACACTTGAGAGCCTGTTCATTGTCAATAACTGACCCAAAAATAATGATTTACGTTCCAAGCAAAATGCTGCTTTTATATTTTCCGTCAGCTAGTAGTTTCAGCCTCTGCTATCATGGTAGACCCCTGGTTATGCCCCATACTGCTCTACATCTGGGTGACATGAAAGATAATCACGGCATAGTTACAGTCCTGATAAACTATGGTTTCCTTTGCTCTGCAGCCCTTTGAAGTTGCAGACAGTTTCATGATACTTGATAATCTAATCTCTGCCTGGCTTATTCCTTATGCTGCTCTGGGACAACAGAGTAGAAATATTACAGTATGAGTATTGATTGCCATATGCATAGGTTATGTCGCGTAATGACTTTTAAGATCCAAAGGTGCCCATCAAAGATGAAGTGTCAGAGGGAGATTCCTAATCATAACATCAGAATGTTAGTTTAATTCAAAGGGTGGTCGAATGGGTGGGGGGTTGGGGGGGGGGGAGGGGGCGGGGATCGGAATGATTTCTGTTCTTGAGCAGCTGTAGGCTATACACAGTAATTACCAATGCAAGAGCAATAAAGAAGCTGTTAATTATGGGTTTTATATCCTTGCAGCCCAAGAGAGGGGAAAACAGGACTAAAGGTTAAAGCGCTTTTCTTGGTAACTCCTAAGGCATGTGGAACAAGAACCACCAAAGAAACAACTTAACATCTAGGTCAAAAAAAAATGTCTTGATGAATAGGTCTTAAGCAGGAAACGTACGAAGAAAACAAGAAGGGGGAAAAGAAACAAAGCAATTCTGATGCAAAAGACTTCTTTACTCTGTGATATTAAGGACTCAATCAAATGTTACAATTGTAATCCTTTTTCCGTTGCTAAAAAGAAATACGGTTTGTGTTGCCAACTGACTGTATCTGTACCAGGCCCTAATTCATTTGAACCCAGAGCATTGCAGTTTCTATACAGGATGTGATTGTTCCAAGTCCTGTCTACTTCATGTACACGTATGTGCATGCACACACAAAAAGTTCAACTTGAAACAATTTTGCACCAAATTAAATTAAATTACTTTAAAAAAATCGGCTTCTAACTAGAAGCTGCTACTTTGAGCAGTACAATAATTCCATTGCTTACCATTCACATTTTACTGATAATGTACTTCGGCAAAAGGAAAACAGTCTGCTGATTACTGTTGTTCCTAAATTTGGCATTCCCAATGTAACAGTATAATGAACAGATTGTGAGGTTGTTTCATTACTGCACAACAATGTTTTTTATGTCTGCAACAAGTTCACAGCAGTGACATAAATACCAGTATTAGTGTGACATTCTGGTCCGCATATAATTATTAATATCTCTTCACTAATAAAAAAGGAGGGCAAATTTGATTGAATACTTTTCTTATTAAACTGGGGCATGTATAATTAATCCTGGTATGTTTGCAATGATTAGATCATTTAGTGCAGCAAATTTTCCGTTAATGCTTAGGGGAGTAAAGCTCTTGTCAGTACGATTTTTGCGCCATGTCATGAATGAATAAAAAGGTTAGCATTTTCACTCCTGTTTAACGACAGAATTCCATGCACAGTTAAAGGAAAAATTATTTTATTAAGGTGCCATTGGTTTGTAATAATAGGGCCCGATAATGTGCTTTCTGATGCCTGTCGCACAGCTGCATATTGGGTGACAGGGCCCTGTTTTATGAGGCATTGATGCCTTCTGACCGTACAGCACATGTCACAATATGACCAGAAGTTCCTCATAGTGCTCACAGCCTGTGTACCTACCATGTGCTCGGCTCATTAAGGGCCTAAGTTTAATTCAAATTCAGACATACCCACTAATGTATCTGGAATGCTGGTTACCGAATGCTACTATTTTTTTCTGGCCATGAGCACGCTGAGTTTTCGCTTCTTCACTGGCTGCTCAATGAAAATGGCATTGCTGACTGGCTGCCAATTCTTGACATCCAGAAGGTACACGTCCAGAAAATGAAAGATACAACGTTGACTTTTAAACAACTGCACATCCGTCAACTATCAAATGTGGAATTGTGTTTGAGTTTCCACCAGCCATTCTGAAAGCTGATCCACAACAGAAATGTGCCAATGTGCCAAGTTGGTGACAGATATGGTGAATGGGGAAAGCAGTGGATGCGGTGCACATGGACTTTCAGAAAACCTTTGACAAGATACCGGACAGGAGACTATTGGAGAATATTGAAGGGATGGAGTTGGGGGAGTGGCGGGGGGGCGCGGGGAGGGGGGCATGGAGGGTGTGTGCCAGGCACCAAATTGGATTTTAAACTGGTTAGAAAGCAGGAAGGAGAGTAGGAGTTAAGGGCTGTTTCTCAGAGTAGTTGGAAGCGGGTAGCGGTGTCCCACAGGATTTACAATTTCACTACACTTAGTTCATGGAGGAAATCATCTTTTCCCCTCCTATCCAGTAATGACAAGGACATGGTTTTTTGTTTTCACAGAAGGGGCAGAGACTGGGTGGGTGGGCTGTTACAATTGACCAGGTGACTTACTTGTCGACATCTTGCCTGGATCCCGCTGTTTTCAATTTTATCCTGCTCTTCCGAGGAGGCAGAAACTGGTGGGGTTCTTCTTTAAATAAGCGTCCGATGATGTCATTGGGCTCTGACTGCAATTTTAACTCTGACCAGAGTGGGTGAGCTTTGGTGGCTTTCTGCCAGGTGAAGAGAGTCGGGAAGAGGATCCTGGACCAGAAGAAGCCATGTAAGGTGAAGTTTAAAAAGAAATCCTTGTGGGACCAGGAGGAATAGGAGTACTTGCTTCGGGTCACATAAGGAAAGTTGTGACCTCCTCTCTCCCCCTGAACCCCCAGCCCCCGCTCTCCTCCCTCCCGTGGAATCCTCCCCAAATTCTGCCTGGCGGCCTCCTGCCACCCGAGCCTTTGCTCCAGCTGTTTCTAGTGGGCAGCTGACCGGTAGCAAGCAGATGAAGCCCGGGAGCTAAAATTGGCTGGGCATCATGCTGCCGAGTTTGGGAGGGGTTTGGTGTTGCCAGGCAAGCCTGAGACCCAACTCACAGTTAATATTCACCCTTAGAATCCCAGGATTTGATCCCGAGAATGTCAATAACCATGTCAGCATCCCATGTAAGAAAAATGGTTTAATCTGTCATCATAAACTAATAGCCCTGCTTATTAATGTAGAGTGATGGGGTTCCTGGCTATGTTTTACTTCACTTGGGAATGCTTGATATTGACAGCATGGTCGAAATAGGGAGTGTGCTCTATTTCCCAGTGCTGACATAGAATCACAGAAGGAGACCATTCGGCCCATTGTGCTTGTGCCAGCTCTTCGAATCAGCTATCCAATTAGACTCCCCTTGCTAAATATACTCGTTATGTCATGCTCTGTTTTCACATCTGCTCTATTTCAGTTCTTTCTGAATCACTCAGCAATAATCTTTTGTTAAGTATTGATTTTTAATGAGCTGGATACTCAAAATATCTAATTAAATACCACCTTGTGCAGATCAGTGGCTTGTTATTGTAATATTGACGTTGCGAGTCAACACCAGTGGTTAGAATTAATTTAAAAATGTTACGGTCTTCAATAATATTGCTTTAATTCATATTTTAAATGCCTGTCAAAAACCTGCATTACTTAAGACATACGAGTCCACAAAAAAACCTCGAGAAACCATTGTTAAACGAAACATAAATGATCAGTCAGGGGAGGATTTATCGAATTTGTAATAATTCTTGCGTGAAGAAGCTAAAGGCTGAGCATTAGGGCTGCTACCTTTGAATTATAATTAGTTGTTCCAACAGTAACTCATAGTCGATGCTTTCACAATGACAATTGATTGTTCTGCTGTTGGGAAACTGGCACTTGAGGGTGTGGTAGGTCCTACTTTCGCCAGGATCTGGTCCTGGCAGAAATCTCACAGGTGTAACCTTGTGTTGGGTGTGGGGGGGGGGGAGGGGGGGGGGCAGCAATTGAGGTGGAACTGGCAGAATTTCTGAGTGATGATGTAATCATATCGATCCTACCTCTTCTGGTGATGTCTGCACAGCATGCAAGAACTTCTGGTGGAATTGCCTTGCATTTAAAAAATGGACAGTGACACAACAGAAACATGCGCTGTCCAAATCTGGGCCACCCACTATGTTGGTGCTCCCCCTGACCCTTAGTCCAGGAATTTTGGACCCATGACAGTGGAAGAATTGTTTGGCTGAAAGGGAATGGAAATGTGACCGTTTTTGCTTGTTGATATAAATATCATTCTTCCAGATGTCTTCATTTTGCGATGTGCAAAAAAATGAACTCTTTAGAAATGGGTTCCTTTTAAACATCTCTTGTGCGATACCCATTTTGATTGTGGGTGAGGAGTGAACTACTGGATGAGATTCCATTTTGATGTCAGTAAGGAACTGCAGGGGTTGTAGAATGAACTTGACTGTCTAACTGCCTCCAATGCGCCCAACTGTTTCACTGTTAGCAAAGTTACACTGGAATCCGTTTGAACGTATTTCTCACAGTATTTTGTTTGAAGAGGCGTTGATTTTAACAAAAGTATAATATGGCAGATGCTGGAAATCTGTAATAAAAGTAGAAAATGTTGGAAACACTCTCTTTATCACCCACTTTTGCCTTGTACCGTTTTCCCTTTTGTCATTTAATCGCTTCTGATCTCCACCGAATGACAGATCTTCCATTTTTGTTCTTTCACTTACAGCTGTACTTTCAAAATCCCAGATTTCCTGCCTTTGGCCTTCCATTTACCATGACATTTCTGCAGCTACCGATCTGCTCATCCATGTTTTCCAACTCCTCCATGGCCTTGCCCCTCCCTATCTCCGTAATCTCCTCCAGCCCTACAATCCTACGAGATATGTGCTCCTCCAGTTTTGGCCACTTGAGCACCCCTGATTTTAATTGCTGCATCACTGGCATCCATGCCTTCAGCTGCCAAGGCTCTAAGCACTGGAATTCCCTCCCTAAACCTCTCCACCTCTCTACTTCTCTTTCATCCTTTAAGACGTTCCTTAAAACCTACCTCTTTGACCAAGCATCTGTCATAATACCTCCTTATATGGGTCGGTTCAAATTTTGGATGGTAACGCTCCTGTGAAGCGCCTAGGATTGTTTTATGATATTAAAGGCGCTATATAAATGCAAGTTGTTGTTGTTATTTTCTCCCCACCCTCCCTTTTTCCATGGCTCTGTTCTTGCTTATAAACTATTAAATCTCAATCTTCTTCTACTTCTGAGGAAAGGCCATCGACCTGAAATGTTAACTCTCTCCACAGATGCTGCCTGACCTGCTGAGTAGTTCCAGCATTTTCTGTGTTTTTAATACAGAAATGGATGTTGTGTTGATGTTATGGTTAGAGGGGGTAAATGTTGGATTTTCCTCTGAGGTGGTTTTGGACTTCTATCCTGCCAAGCTGCGTGACCTTAAAAAGGTTGTCCTGGGCCAGTGTTCATGATTGGGTTCCCGGAAACGTTGGGGTCAAGTTTCGGCTTGAATTGCTCCTATTTTTTTGGAGCAACTGGTTTAGAATGGAGTATATTAGAAATTGCAATTCTCGGCATTTAGTTTGCTCCAGTTCTAGTCAGTTAGAACAGTTTCATTTTGGAACAGATTTTTTTTTTCAAAAGGGAGTGTGTCCAGCCACTTACGCCTGTTTTGAAACTTTAGGCAGTAAATATTTACTCCAAACTAACTTAGAATGTAGTAAGTCTAGATTTTTGTACGCTCAGAAAAACCTTGCCTACACTTTACAAATCAGGCGTAGGTTACAAATCAGGCTAGGGAACAAGGTGGGGGGGGAAGGGAAGTAATTAAATTCTACAAGCATTCAACAGTCTCACTAATACAAATAAAGAGCCATCCTGAATAAAAAATTATAAACAAAGCAAATACAAAATATTGAATATTCCTGCCTGTGAGAAGCAGCAGCAGCCTTTGAACTGTGGTGCTTCAGGCAGGCTTTCCATGTAGGAGACAGGGGCGGCGTCAGTGACTCGACGGCAGCCCAACAATGGCAGCAAGCAGCCTTCGAGCTGCGGTGCTTCAGGCAGGCCTTCCTTCTATGTAGGAGACAGGGGCAGCATCAGTGGCTCGACGACAGCCGAAGACCCAGCAAGCAAGCGGCCTTCGAGCTGCAAGGGAGACTGATGCCATTCGACCACGGGATAGGGGCGGCGGCAGTGGCCAACGGTGGCCGAAGACACAGCAAGCAGCCTTCGAGCTGCGAGGGAGACTGAGGCCATTCGGCCAGGCCAGGGAGAGGCAGCCAGATAGCCAGGTTGAAACTTAAATTTGCAGAATGGGTGCTGCATTGACAACACCATGGATTATGCAATGGTTCGCCATCAACTCACTGCATAGGAGGGAATTGATTAGAGTTCACCATACCAGGAACATCATAGCCTGTAGGCTGATGGGCAGGAGACCTTACCCACGTCGGCAATAGCGAGCCAGGCGCTCGTACCTGGACATGAGCGAGGCTGATTGTGTCAAAAGGCTGCGTTTCTGCAGAGAAGTTGTCGCTGAGATCTGTGATATGCTGAGAGCAGATTTGCAGCCCAGAAGCAGAACGCTGACTGCCTTGTCTGTTGAACTGAAGGTAACAGCTGCACTTACCTTCTATGCCTCGGCATCGTTTCAGGCTATAACTGGAGATTTGCGTGCCATCTCTTAATGTGCAATACATGCCTGCGTTTACCAGGTTATGACTGCACTGTATGCGCAGAGGAATGACTTCATCAATTTGTCAATGACCGCACAAGCGATCCATGAGAGGGCTATGGGCTTCTTCAGGATTGCCGGCTTCCCAAAGGTATAGGGCTGCATTGATTGTACCCACATAGCCTTGTGAGCACCTGTGGAGGATTCCGAGCAGTACAGGAATAGAAAAGGTTTCCACTCCATCAATGTGCAGCTCGTGTGTGACAACATGCAGCGCATCATGTCAGTCGATGCGAGATACCCTGGCAGCACCCACGATGCGTTCATCCTACGCGACAGCGTTATATCTGACATGTTTGAGCAGCAGTCAGAAGGGCAGAGCTGGCTCCTGGGAGACAAAGGATATGGCCTGACCACCTGGCTCATGACACCCCTACGTGTGACACGGACAGAAGCTGACCGTCAATACAACATGACGCACATTGCGACGCTCAGCATCATTGAGAGGACCATTGGCATCTTGAAACAGCGTTTCCGATGCCTGGACCATTCCGGAGGCCATTTGCAATACTCTCCTCAGATTGTCGGTCACTTCACTGTTGTGTGCTGCATGCTCCATAACTTAGCCATCATGAGGCAGCAGGAGCTGGTAGTGGAACCAGAAGACCCACGTGAGGATCCAGTGCATGATGACAGTATTACAGAAGAGCAGGATGAGGATGATGACGATGATCAGGAAAGCATGCAAGTGCCTGATGCCGGAGCACGAGGTCGGAGGAGGGCCGTCCATCGTGCTCCTTTAACGATTGCTCGAGCCTTGCGCCAGCAGCTCATCCGTGAACGCTTCAACTACTGATGCCTGAGGGCTCTGCGACCACTGTTGCGCATGGACATGTTTATTCTTTGGAGTTGTTCCTACGTTGTGTTGTGTTAATGGAAGATGAATCAGTTTTAATGAAAAAATATTTTATTGAAAAGTTAACGTCACTGTAATAAAATATTTGTTGTATCAAACTTTACTTTTTAATATGACTCTTGAAGATCACTTAAAAACTTTAAGATCACTTATAAGTTGTAAAGTTACAAAACTTACAAAACAATTTCAATTTGAAAAATCTTACATTCTTAAGATCACTTAAACTTCAGGATCACTTTTTAGGTGCAAAATTAAATAAGATACAAAATGAGAGAGCATTTACACTAAGATCACTTAAAAACCCTAAGATCACTTATAAGTTGAAAGTTACAAAATTTACAAAACAATTTAAATTTGAAAAACGCTACTACAGCTACATCAAGAACAAGAACAAAAGCAGCAAAGAAAGGCTGCAACAATCTCTCATCCACATCTCAGTGAATGTTCACTTCGTGGGGGTGTCATTTGATTGGCGGGGATGTGTGCCCTTATTGCAGCAGCTACCTCTATGATGGCCTGTGCCGACACTTGCATGTCCTCCCTGACGGCCTGTGCCGTCGATTGCACTCCCTCAGACATTCCCTCCCTAAGTTCCCGTGTCATTACTGCTATTTCTCCCGTCAGGACCGTCACCTCTTCACCCATTGCACTGATGCTACCGATGAGTGATCGGGTAAGCTCATTGATCTCCATACCCAATGCCACAACCTGAGCCACATCTGTTGCATGCTGCATCTCAGGAGAGCGTGTCTCCAATCTCCTTCTCCTCTGCCTGGGTCTGCCTCGTGGCACCACTACACTGAGAGGCGCGGGCTGGGACGGTGGACCGCTCTGTGTTCCAGACGGCACCACTACACAGAGAGGCGCGGGCTGGGACGGTGGGCCGCTCTGTGTTCCAGACGGCACCACTACACAGGGAGGCGTGGGCTGGGACGGTGGGGTGCTCGGTGTTCCAGACGGCAGTACTCGTGTGTGAGCCGTGGGCTGGGATGGTGGGTGAATGGGTGTAAACTGCTCCATTATATCACCAGCACCACTGGGACCTGCAATGTCGGAATCAAAACCATGGAAGGTGGAACCAGAACCTATGCGAGTGGGAGGTGCAGGCTCGGACGGTGGTGCACTGGCTGTAAACTGCTGCATTACACCAGCAGCACCACTGGGACCCGCAACATCGGAATCAAAACCATGGAAGGTGGAAGCAGAACCTATGCAAGGGGTTGAAACTGTGATGCCCCTGAATGGGGGCTCATAAACATTAATTTGGAAGCTCTCCCCGTAGACATTTCAGTCATCGCAGCCATCATCCAGGCTGGATCGTCCGCATCTGGTTGTACTGGTGCTTGTTTTGTATCTTCAGGATCCTCAGGGTTGGCAGCATCATCATCATCATCATGTTCTGCAAAATACATCAAAACAGTCAAATGTTTAACAGCAAGGGAGGGGGCAGGATGGGTGGCAGGCTAGGCAGCAGGTTGATTTGAAGGACCACGATGCATTTTCAGGACTTACCCTCTTCCTCGCGTGCGGGCCCAGCTTGTGCTGTACTGATTGCTTTTCTCCATGTACGACTCAACATGGCAGCTACCCTCTGTTCCAAGGGTGTCAGTGGATGCAGGTTGGGCGTTCTTCCTCCTGTTTGAGTTGCTTCCCTTTTGTTGTGGGCCAATTTCTTCTGCAAAGAGTAAAATATAACTTTTTACCGAGTGCATCTTTCTGCAAGGTGGGACATACAGATATTCACATTACAATTACGACTACATTAAAAATGGAAAATATTACTTACACTAACTACTTGACCATGCTCGTGCCATTTCTTTTTACACTGGCTTCCAGATCTCATGGTATGCACCACTGCGCAGTAATCTCCAGCAACTTGGTTCCAGTGTTTCTTCATTTCTTTAGGTGGCACTTTTATGCGACCTCTGTTGCTGGTATCTAGCTCCTGCCATCTCTGCTCAATGACGTTGACTAATATCTCCACTTCCTCATGCAAGAAATTCTTTGTTCTTGGTGGACGTTGTTCCATTGCTGTATTGAATTGACACTCTTATTTTTCAAAATACACAGTCCTTAATTTGCATGCACCAATGCAGCATCTGTTCTGGAAGTTTAGCAATAAAAAGCAGCACTCACTGATTTCAGCAGGTGATTTATTCAACAGTGCTACTAAAAGCACTCCTTAAGACAGAAAAAAAATCACCAAAATTAAATCCCAAGCCTTTCCAGGGGTCCATGAGACAAATCAACAGTTTTCTTTAAGTCCCTTTAAAAATAGCCGAGTGCCAATGTTTCTGGGGCTATTGCGTGTGCGCGCGTGCTCCAACGCGCACGCGCAGGGCTGCCGGCACGACATTGCCTCATTTAAATTAGCCCCGCCCCCCTCCACTATCAGAATCGGCGCGACTCTGTGGCTCTGCCCCCTGCTACTGTGTGCGCGCCGCGCCGAGCTCCCAGGGACCTGCAAGGAGCCTGAGAATTGAGAGCTTTTTTTCTGTCGTACTTTTAGGCACGAAAAACGGGCGTCCAGGTCGGGGCTGCGCCGTTCTAGGCACGGGCCGAAACTTGACCCCGTTAATTCTGTTTCTCTCCACAGATGCTGCCTGACCCGCTAAGTGTTTTTCACCATTTTGTTTTTATTTGTGTTTGATTTTAACTTGGACACTACTCCATGATTGTACCACCTGGTGACATTCATTGCCAAGGCTCACACATGAAGAATTGACATGAGGGTGAACTACTCAAGAGCTGCTAACAACAAAGGAAGTATTACCCAGCATGGGACAATGTATTTATAAGAGACTTAAGAGAAAAGGGAAGGAAATTGAAAGAGCCATTATGGAAATTTTAAAATGCATTAATTTCTAACAAAAATAAATAACAGAAGAATTTACCAATTGAAGCTAAAGAAAAATAGACACCCTCCCCACTCTCCCCAGAACTCATAAAGGTATCGGATAAGTTGGCCATACAGATCAGAATGTACTAGGTTTGACTTGTGGCTCTTGCTGAATTAGCTGATTTAAGCCTGAGTGGGAATTGGAGTACTACAATTTACCTTAGATAGAGAGGGAGAAATCATCCTGGCTTCCCCATCTTGATCACTCGCCAGTGACCCTTCCTGAAAAGCACCCTTCCTATGGGACAGTTGGGTGGGGATGGGCCTGGGTTCAGTTGGGATGCCTCTTACATAAGAACATAATAGGACCAAGGGTAGGCCATATGGCCTCTTGAGCCCGCTCCGCCATTTAATACGATCATGGCTGATCCGATCATGTACTCAGGTCCACTTCACTGCCCGCTCTCCATAACCTCTTAATCCCTTATCGGTTAGGAAGCTGTCTATCTCTGTCTTAAATGTATTCAATGTCCCAGCTTCCACAGCTCTCTGAGGCAGTGAATTCAACATATTTACAACCCTCTGAGAGAAGAAATTCCTCCTCACCTCAGTTATAAACGGGTGGCCCCTTATTCTAAGATAGTGGATGCATTGGTTGTACTTTACCAAAATTCCCTGGATTCTGGGGAGTACCCAGCAGATTGGAAAACTGCAAATTTAACGCCCCTATTTAAAAAAGGAGGCAGACAAAAAGCAGGAAACTATAGACCAGTTAGCTTAACATCTGTGTTTGGGAAAATGTTGGAGTCCATTATTAAAGAAGCAGTAGCAGGACATTCGGAAAAGCAGAATTCAGTCAGGCAGAGTCAGCATGATGGATAAAGGGAAACCAGTGGATGTGGTGTATCTTGACTTCCAGAAGGCATTTGACAAGGTGCCACATAAAAGGTTACTGCACAAGATAAAAGTTCACGGGGTTGAGGGTAATATTTAGCATGGATAGAGGATTGGCTAACGAACAGAAAACAGAGAGTTAGGATAAATGGTTCATTCTCTGGTTGGCAATCAGTAACTAGTGGGGTGCCGCAGGGATCAGTGCTGGGACCCAACTATTTACAATCTATATTAACGACTTGGAAGACGGGATCGAGTGTAACTTTTTCCCCTTATTATTCCTTATCTCCACCCAAACTGTTTCAACATCCTGATCATTTGAGCCAATATTATTTCTCACTATTGCAGTGATTCCATCCTTCATCAACAGAGCTACCCCACTTCCTTTTCCTTTCTGTCTGTCCTTCCGGATTGTCAAATACCCCATAATATTTAATTCCCAGTCCTGGTCACCTTGCAACCATGTCTTTATAATGGCTATCAGATCATACCCATTTGTATCTATTTGTGCCATCAACTCATTTATTTTGTTCTGAATGTTACGTGCATTTAGACAAAGTGCCTTTAAATTCATTTTTTTTACCCTTTTTTCCTGCTTGTTTCCTCTCTCCTTCAAACTAACTTCCTTTATTTTTGCTTTCTAATTCCAGCTTTACTCCCCTCCCTACTGAATCTATTTTCAGGTTCCCATCCCCCTGCCAAGCTAGTTTAAACCCTCCCCAACAGCACTAGCAAAACCCCTCCCATGAGGATATTGGTCCCGGCTCTGTTGGGTGCAACCTGTCCGGCTTGTACAGGTGCTACCTCCCCCAGAAGCGGTCTCAATGCCTCAGGAAACTAAAGCCCTCCTGTCTGCACCAATTCTCCAGCCACGTATTCATCTGTTCTATCCTCCTATTTCTGTACTCGCTAGCTCGTGGCACTGGGAGTAATCTGGAGATTACTACCTTTGAGGTCCTGCTTTTTAATCTCTCTCCTAGCTCCCTAAACTCTGCCTGCAGGACCTCATCCCTCTTTCTACCGATGTCATTGGTCCCAATATTGACCACGACCTCTGGCTGTTCACCCTCTCCCACCAGAATGCCCTGCAGCCGCTCAGTGACATCCTTGACCCTGGCACAATGGGAGGCAACATACCATCTGTGGCCGCAGAAATTCCTGTCTGCTCCCCTGACTATTGAATCCCCTACCAGAATAGCACTTCCATTCTTCTTCCCCCCTTGTGCAGCTGAGCCACCCGTGGTGCCGTGGATTTGGCTCTGGCTGCACTCCCCAGAGCCACCATTGCCCTTACCGGTATTCAGAACAGAGTACCGGTTGGAGAGCGAGATGGACTCAGAGGACTCCTGCACTACCTACCTAGTCCTCTTCTGTATGGCAGTTACCCAATCCCTATCTGCCTGCACACTCTTAAGCTGTGGAGTGACCACCTCTAGAAACATGCTATCCATGTAGCTCTCAGTCTCACGGATGCACCGCAGTGACTCCAGCCACCACTCAAGCTCCAAAACACGGAGCTCGAGTTGGTGCAGCTGGAGACACCTCCTGCATACGTGGTTGTCACGGCTGTGCAAAGCATCCAGAATTTTCCACATGCCTCAGAATGTGCAATTCATGGGACTGAGCTGCCCTGCCATCCCTCTAGTTACACTCGGAACTATCCAGTAGAACTAAACTCTAAACCTTTATGGTAGGATACCTCACTGGCACTCGCTTGCTCAGCCACCTAATGACTCATTTTTAGAGTGGAAGCAAGTCTTCTTCGATTCTGAGGGACTGCCTGTGATGATGATGATGACTCGCTTGCGAGACCCTTCCTTGAATAACGATCACAGAATGAGGTACTTGGTACACCAAACCTTGTGTTATTGTACCCTGGTAGGAGTCATTGCCTTTAAGAAAAGAATAGGTGAAAAAGAGAGAAAATGGGCAAAAGAAAATAATTCCCTTTGGAAAAAGAGTCTGCAAGGTAAATAATATCATGAAAGGATTACGGAATGAAGACTGATGAATCAGTAGTGCAAGGACATGGAGGAAGGCAACAAACTTAAAAGTGAAGAAACCTGACTCCCCAGGAAGAGAGAGTTTAAAAAAAAATTCTGGTAACCAAGGATTATGCGATATTTGAAAATCGAGAACATGGTCTGTGGCATCTTTGAAGAACCGTTTAATCTGCAGTGCTGAGGTATGCTAAGCCTCTTTGCTTTTCTTTGTTAGCTCCCTGACTAATGCTGGTCTGCAAAGCAAAGATGATCCCAAATCAGTGGGTGATAGGAGAGAATAATTAGGTGCAGTGATATTCGACGGCATTGTGAAAAGTAGGCTGATGAAATAATTCCTTGATCAGTCCAGTGGAAGAATTGCTCTGGAAAACTTGTGTCAGTTAGTTGCATGATCCCTCTTTGTTGCACTGCTAGATTATACAGTAGACTCTATTTAGCTTGGCTACCAATCAGTTTTGTATTGACATTTAAAGAACAATAAACACTCCATATTATCTCTTTGCCACGTGAACTATCTCTACTATACCTACCCATACTTTTCAACATTGGTCTACATAGGTTTTTCACACTGTTTTCATTATGTGCCTTTCAAGACTTTGTGCCAACATATACTTATTGTATAAATACAAGTCGTCCGAAATGTGCCTAGATTTTCCGCAAATTTTATGATTGTAAGAGGTTCTTTTTTAAGCCATGGTCAAGAAGTCTGCCAAAACTCACTGTCTAGCTTCACACATGAAGAAGCTTCTATTTGGCCATTGAAGGTCAGCTGGCTGGGACAACTGGACCCCACGCGTGTCCGTGCTCTCAGAACAAGAAAGGTTAAGGAGAGAACAAATTGTAGGGAGGGGGAGAGGAAGAGATCATGGGCTAGATATTAGATATGAGTACTTCTGGCATAGAACTCAGTACAACGAGAGTGCCTATCAGGTGTGGAAATCCCGGAGCTCCACCTGATTTTCCATTAAGAACATAAGAACATAAGAAATAGGAGCAAGAGTAGGCCATCTGACCCTTTCGAGCCTGCTCTGCTATTTAATCCGATCATGGACTCAGCTCCGCTTCCCTGCCCGCTCCCAATAACCCTTTAATCCCTTATTGCTCAAACATCTGTCTATCTCCACCTTAAATATATTCAATGACCCAGCCTCCACAGCTCTCTGGGGCAGAGAATTCCATAGATTTACAATGCTCTGAGAGAAGAAATTCCACCTCATCTCAGTTTTAAATGGGCAGTCCCATTATTCTGAGACTATGCCCTCTAGTTTTAGTTTCCCCTATGAGTGGAAATATCCTCTCTGCGTCCACCTGTCGAGCTCCCTCATTATCTTATATGTTTCGATAAGATCACCTCTCATTCTTCTGAACTCCAGCGAGTACAGGCCCAACCTTTTCAATCTATCTTCATAAGTCAACCCCCTCATCTCCAGAATCAACCTAGTGAACCTTCTCTGAAACACCTCCAATGCAAGTATATCCTTAAATACAGAGACCAAAACTGTACGCAGTACTCCAGGTATGGCCTCACCAATACCCTGTACAGTTGTAGCAGGACTTCTCTGCTTTTAAACTCTATCCCCCTTGCAATAAAGACCAACATACCACTTGCCTTCCTGATTACTTGCTGTACCTACATACTAACTTTTTGTGTTTCATGCACAAGGACTGCAACACTTTGCAATTTTTCTCCATTTAAATTATAATTTTCTTTTCTATTTTTTCTGCTAAAGTGGATAACCTCACATTTTTCCACATTGTACTCCATCTGCCAAATTTTTGCCCACTCACTTAGCCTGTCTATATCCCTTTGCAGATTTTTTTGTGTCTTCCTCACAATTTGCTTTCCCATCCATCTTTGTATCATCAGCAAACTTGGCTACATTACACTCAGTCCCTTCATCCAAGTCATTAATATAGATTGTAAATAGTTGAGGTCTCAGCACTGATCCCTGCGGCACCCCACTAGTTATTGTTTGCCAACTGGAAAATGACCCGTTTATCCCGACTCTCTGTTTTTTGTTACTTAGCCAATCCTCTATCCATGCTAATATATTACCCCCAACATTGTGAACTTTTATTTTGTGCAGTAATCTTTTATGTGGCACCTTATCGAATGCTTTCAGGAAATCCAAATACACCACATCCACTGGTTCCCCCTTATCCACCCTGCTCATTACATCCTCAAAGAACTCCAGCAAATTTGTCAAACACGATTTCCCTTTCATAAAACCATGCTGACTCTGGTGATTGAATCATACTTTTCCAAATGTCCCACTACTGCTTCCTTAATAATGGACTCCAGCATTTTCCCAACAGATGTTAGGCTAACTGGTCTATAGTTTCCTGCTTTTTGTCTTCCTCCTTTTTTAAATAGGGGCGTCACATTTGCGGTTTTCCAATCCGCTGGGACCTCCCCAGAATCCAGGGAATTTTGGTAGATTACAACTAAAGCATCCACTATCTTTGCAGACACTTCTTTTAGGACCCTAGGATGCAAGCCATCAGGTCCAGGGGACTTGTCCGCCTTTAGTCCCATTATTTTACCGAGTACTACTTCTTTAGTACTGATTGTATTAAGTTCCTCCCTCCCTATAGCCCCTTGATTATCCACTATTGGCATGTTATTAGTGTCTTCTAACGTGAAGACCGATACAAAATATTTGTTCAAAGTTTCTGCCAATGCCCTGTTCCCCATTATTAGTTCCCCAGTCTCATCATCCAGGGAACCAACATTTACTTTAGCCACCCTTTCCATTTTTATATACCTGTAGAAACTTTTACTGTTATGTATGCAACACCTTGTAGCCAGCAATGTACCACCACCAGAGGGCGCATCTGTTGGAGTCCATAGGGATCCCAGCATCCCTTGGGAGCACTGCATATAAGCAGGCCTCCCATGCTGTGCCAGCATCTGGAGTTAGAATAAAGAGACTAAGGTCACACTTACTCAAGTCTACTGTACTCAGTCACATTGCTTTATTTGAGACAGAACAACTGGTGACGACTAATAGATAACGAACCATCACGCAAAAATGCAGAGAACTGTTGTTATCCTGGAGAAATTCTCAGAAGGTGATGATTGGGAAGCCTTCGTGGAGCAACTCGACCAATACTTTGTGGCCAACGAGCTGGAAGGGAATGAGAACGCTGCCAAACGAAGGGCGATCCTCCTCACCGTCTGCGGGGCAACAACCTATGGCCTCATGAAGAATCTTCTTGCTCCGGTGAAACCAACAACCGAATCATAATCATACGCTGCTCTGGGAGCACCTAAATCCGAAGGAGAGCATTCTGATGGCAAGGTATTGATTTTATACATGTCAGCGGTCTGAAGGCCAGGAAGTGGCAAGCTACATCGCCGAACTAAGGCGCCTTGAAGGACATTGCGAATTTGGTGGATTCCTGGAGCAAATGCTAAGAGACTTTTTTGTGCTTGGCATTGGCCGTGAGGTTATCCTTCGCAAACTATTGGCCGTTGAAACACTGAATCTGAGCAAAGCCATAATGATAGCACAGGCATTTATGTTCACCAGCGAAAACACCAAACAAATTTCGCAGCATAAAGATGCATCGGCAAGTACTGTACACAAAGTAACGTACACGCCTGCAGCTGCATGACCTCAGATGACTCAGAATCCACTATCAAGTGTGAATGTGGAGCAATTAACACCTTGTTGACGCTGCGGAGGTGATCATCGAGCTAATCAATGCTGCTTCAAACATTATGCGTGCAAAGGCTGTGGAATAATGGGACACCTCCAGCAAATGTGCAGACGAGCTGCAAACCCTGCAAACCACCACGTTGCAGAGGAAGACCGATCCATGGCAGATCAAACTGAACTAGAGACTCGAACTGAGGAGGCAGAAGTGTATGGGGTACACACCTTCACCATGAAATGTCCACTGATCATGTTAAAAATTGAACGGAATGGAATTCCAGTATCCATGGAATTGGACACGGGTGCGAGTCAGCCTATCATGAACAAAAAGGCCTTCGAGAGGCTGTGGTGCAACAAGGCACAAAGGCCCGAGCTGAGCCCTATTCATACCAAGCTGAGAACTTACACTAAAGAGCTGATCCCTGTAATTGGCAGTGCAGCAGTAAAAGTCTCCTATGATGGAGAGGTGCATGAACTACCACTATGGATTGTATCAGGAGATGGCCCCACACTGTTCGGCAGAAGCTGGCTGGGAAAAGTCGCTGGAACTGGGACGACATCCGAGCGCTTTCGTCCGTCGACGACACCTCATGTGCCCAGGTTTTGAGCAAGTTCCCGTCGTTGTTTGAGCCAGGCATCGGAAATTTCTCTGAGGCGAAGATGCAGATCCACTTGCTTCCGGTACACGACCCATCCACCACAAGGCACGTGCAGTGCCATACATGCTGTGAGAGAAAGTGACGATCGAGCTGGACAGGCTGCAACGAGAGTGCATCATCGCGCTGGTTGAGTTCAACGAGTGGGCCAGTCTGATTGTTCCGCTTCTCAAGGGCGATGGCATGGTCAGAATTTGTGGGGACTATAAAGTAACAATTAAATGTTTTTCGCTGCAGGACCAGTACCCGCTACCCAAGGCAGACGACCTATTTGGATGCTGGCAGGAAGGAAGACGTTCACCAAGTTGGACCTGACCTCGACCTACATGACGCAGGAGCTGGCGGAATCTTCGAAAGGCCTCACCTGCATCAACACGCACAAAGGTCTGTTCATCTACAATAGATGCCCGTTTGGGATTCGATCGGCCATGGCTATTTTTCAAAGGAACATGGAGAGTCTGCTAAAGTCAGTTCCGTGCACCGTGGTTTTCCAGGATGACATATTGATCACAGATCGGGACACCATTGAACACTTGCAGAACCTGGAAGAGGTTCCAAGTCGGCTAGATCGTGTGGGACTCAGGTTGAAACACTCGATGTGTGTTTTCCTGGCACCAGAGGTCGAGTTCTTAGGGAGAAGATTCGCGGCAGACGGCACAAGACAAACCGATGCAAAGACGGAGGCCATCAAGAACGCACCGAGACCACAGAACGTGACGGAGCTGCGGTCGTTCCTGGGACTCCTCAATTATTTTGATAATTCCCTACGCAGGTTAAGCACCTTGCTAGAACCTCTACATGTGTTGCTACGCAAGGGAGATGACTGGGTATGGGGGAAATCACAAGAGACTGTTTTTGAGAAAGCCAAAAATCTGTCACGTTCCAATAAACTGCTTGTTCTATATGACCTATGTAAATGTTTAGTGCTAGCTTGTGATGCGTCTTCGTACGGGGTCGGGTGTGTGTTACAACAAACAAATGAATCGGGAACATTGCAACCGGTCGCTTATGCGTCCAGGAGTTTGTCCAAGGCCGAAAGGGCCTACAGCATAATTGAAAAAGAAGCTCTGGCATGCATTTACAGGGTGAAAAAAATGCCTACCAGTATCTGTTTGAGTTAGAAACTGACCATAAGCCGCTCATATCGCTATTCTCAGAGAGCAAAGGTATTAATACCAATGCCTCTGCTCGCATCCAAAGATGGGCGCTCACGCTGTCTGTATATATCTATGTAATTCGCCACAGGCAAGGCACAGAGAACTGCGCTGATGCTCTCAGTCAGCTACCTATGCCCAACACTGGGGTGGAAATGGCACAGCCTGCAGATTTGCTCTTGATGATGGATGCATTTGAAAACGAAAAGTCACCTGTTACGGCCCGCCAGATCAGGACCTGGACCAGCCAGGATCCTTTACTGTCCCTTGTAAAAACCTGTGTCCTCCATGAGAGCTGGTCCAGCGTCCCAGTGAAGATGCATGAAGTGATCAAGTCGTTCCAGCGGCGCAAAGATGAAATGTCTATACAGGTGGACTGTCTTTTGTGGGGTAAGCGCGTGGTTTTGCCTAAGAAAGGCAGGGAAATGTTCATACGTGACCTACACAGTACTCACCCAGGCATAGTAATGATGAAAGCTATAGCCAGATCCCATATGTGGTGGCCCGACATCCACTCAGACTTAGAGTCATGCTTGCGCCAATGCAACACTTGCTCTCAACTGAGCATTGCACCCAGGGAGGCACCGCTAAGTTTGTAGCCATGGCCCTCCAAACCATGGTCTAGGATCCACGTTGACTTCGCTGGCCTGTTATTAGGCAATATGTTTTTGGTTGTTGTGGATGCTTATTCAAAATGGATTGAGTGTGTAATAATGTCTGTAAGCACGTCCACTATCACCATCGACAGCCTACGAGCCATGTTTGCCACGCATGGCCTGCCTGATGTCCTTGTCGGCGACAATGGGCCGTGTTTCACCAGCGCTGAATTCAAGGAATTCATGACCCGCAATGGGATCAAGCACATCACATCTGCCCCGTTCAAGCCTGCATCCAACGGCCAGGCAGAACGGGTAATCCAAACCATCAAGCAAAGCTTGAAACGCGTGTCGGAAGGCTCCCTGTAGACCCGCCTGTCCCGAGTCCTGCTCAGCTACCGCACAAGACCCCATCACTCACCGGGGTTCCCCCTGCCGAACTGCTCATGAAAAGGGCACTCAAAACAAGGCTCTCTCTACTCCACCCTGATCTCCATGATCATGTCGAGGGCAGGCGGCATCAACAAAGCATGTACCATGATCGCGCAAATTTGTCACGCGATATTGAAGTCAATGACCCTGTATTTGTACTCAACTATGGATATGGTCCCAAATGGCTTGCTGGCACTGTTGTAGCCAAAGAACGGTGTAGGGTGTTTGAGATCAAACTTGCAAATGGACTAACTTGCAGAAAGCATTTGGACCAAACCAAACTGCGATTCACAGACAGCCACGAGCAACCTGAAAAGGACATCACCAACTTCGACCCTCCGATACACACACACAAGTGGCAACCGACATCACAGTTGACGAAGAAGCTGAACTCATCATCGCCAGCAGCCCAGCAAGGCCAGCTGTGCAGCAGCCCAGCGAAGGCACAACCAACTCACCTGCACCTGTGTTTGTACCGAGATGATCGACCAGGGAGCGGAAAGCCCCAGATCGTCTCACTCTGTAAATAAGTGTACTATTGACTTTGGGGCGGAGTGATGTTATGTATGCAACCCTTGTAACCAGCATTCTATTGCCACCAGAGGGCATATCTGTTGGAGTCCCAAGGGATTCCAGCATCCCTTGGGAGCACTGCATATAAGCAGGCCTCCCATGCTGTGCGAGCACTGGAGTCAGAATAAAGAGACTAAGGTCACACTTACTGAAGGATACAGTACTCAGTCACATTGCTTTATTTGAGACCTAACACTTACTATCTGTTTTTATATTTTGTGCTAGTTTGCTTTCATAATCTATTTTCCCTCTCTTTATTATTTTTTTAGTCGTTCTTTGCTGGCTTTTGAAAGTTTCCCAATCCTCTGGCCTCCCACTAGTCGTGGCCACTTTGTATGCCTTTGTTTTTAATTTGATACCATCCCTTATTTCCTTAGTTAGCCATGCATGATTATCCCTTCTCTTACAGGCTTTCCTTCTCATTGGGATATATTTTTGTTGAGAATGATGAAATAGCTCCTTAAATGTCTGCCACTGCTCATCAATCCCACACTTTAATCTATTTTCCCAGTCCACTTTAGCCATCACTGCCTTCATACCTTTGTAGTCTCCTTTATTTAAGCTGAGGACACTGGTTTGAGATCCAACTTTCTCACCTTCCAACTGAATTTGAAATTCAACCATGTTATGGTCACTCATTCCTGGAGGATCCTTTACTGGGAGATCGTTTATTAATCCTGTGTCATTACACAGTACCAGATCTAAGATGGCGGAACCAACCAAGGAGCAGGCTAAGTACTGTTCAAGGAAACTATCCAAGATACATTCTATGTACTCTTCCTCAAGGCTACCCTGGCTAATTCGCTTTGTCCAATCAATATGAAGGTTTAAATCACCCATGATTATTGCCGTTACTTTTTTACAAGCCTACATTATTTATTGATTTATACTCCAATAGTGTAGCTTCTGCTGGGGAGCCGTTAGGGAGCCGAAAGACTACACCTACCAGAGACTTTTCCCCCTTATTATTCCTTATCTCCACCCAAACTGATTCAACATCTTGATTTTCTGAGCCAATATCGTTTCTCACTAACGTAGTGATCTCATCCTTTATTAACAGAGCTATCCCTCCTTTCTGTCTGTCCTTTTGAATTGTCAAATACCGCTGAATATTTAGTTCCCAGCCTTGGTCACCTTGCAACTATGTCTCTATAATGGCTATCAGATTATACCCATTTGTAATTATTTATACCTCAACTCATCTATTTTGTGATAAATGCTGCGTACATTCAGATACAGAGCTTTTAAATTAGTTTTTTTACCATTTTTTTCTGCTTTGACCCCACTTTCTGATTCACTTTTAAGTTTACACATTCTGTCCCTTCCTCTCATGCTCTGGTTTTCATTTCCCCCAGTGCTACCCTGCTCTATTGCCTTCTCCTTATTCTTTGACTTTTTAAATTTTCACTCACTTGGACCCTCCCACCCCACACTAATTAGTTTAAAGCCCTCTCTACAGCCCAAGTTATTTGAATTGCCAGGACCCTAGTCCCAGCATAGACTAATTGGAACCCGTCCCAACGGAACAGCTCCCCCTTACCCCAGTACTGGTGCCAGTGTCCCACGAACAAAAACCCATTTCTCCCACAGCAGTCTTTGAGCCACGTGTTTAACTTTCTGGTCTTATTTACCCTATGCAAATTTGCTTGTGGCTCAGGTAGTAATCCAGAGATTATTACCTTTGTGGTTCTGCTTTTTAATTTGGCCCCTAGCTGCTCATACTCCCTCAGAAGAACCTCTTTGTTTGTCCTACCTATATCATTGGTACCCATATGGACCACGACAACTGGATCTTCACCCTCCCACTCCAAGTTCCTCTCCAGCTCAGGGGAGATGTCCTTAACCCTGGCACCGGGTAGGCAACACAGCCTTCGGGACTCGTGGTCTCAGCTGCAGAGAACCTTATCTATCCTCCTAACTATACTGTTGCCTACCACTACAACGTTTCTTTTTACTCCCATTTCTTGCATTTCTATAGCGCCTTTCACGACCCCAGGACAACCCAAAGCGCTTTAAAGCCAAGTAAGTACTTTTTTGAAATGTAGTCACTGTTGTAATGTAAGAAATTAAAATTAAAAACAAAGCCTTGCGCCAGGATGTTAATTTGTAAAATCTGCACCCTTGTCTTGTTGAAAACCTAGGGCTTAATTTTCCTCTTTGCCGATTTTTGTTGCCCAGGTGGATTAACGGCCCATTTTTTTGTGCCCGATTGTGGCGAAAAAAAAAGTTGCAACATTCGCCAAAGTAAAATTTCATTTTGGCGCTGTGGTACCCGAAGTTAAGTCTGGGGTGGAGCTTCAAGTGTGCGCCAAAAAGTCGCTGACCTTGCGCCCGGAAAAAAAAATCACTTTTTCCACATGACGGGTGTGCACATTAAACTTCCTTGTCTGGATCAAGAGCTTGCGAGAACCCATTCAGATCGGAGCTGAATCTGGACATTTAGGGGCCGAAATTGGTGAAGGACCGCTGATGGCCGCCGAGATACCTGATGGTACTTTGGGCGGGAGTTTCGGCAAAACGGTCCTTGAAATGGTGCCCTGGAGCAAACGAGGGACTTACGCCGTTAATCTGGGCGGCAGTGGGTGCTCCCAATCTCGACGGCAAAGGTGCTTGCCACCCAAGTGTCACCGAGGCTGGAGTCGGGCCCACGGAGGGTCGAAGAGCTGAAAAGATAAATCAATGGAAAAAAACCCCAGAACACCTTCAGGGGACCCCATATAGGTAAGTCGCTGTCAGAATTTTAAAAAATGTTCACGAACCCTTTTTTGCATGTCGACATACCGACCGTTGGGGACAGACCAGCCTCCACGCAGTGGTCCTTCCCCGTTCTGCCACCGACTCCCACCAACCCCCGCCGACACCAATCTGGCATCTCGGCGGCTGGGAGGTCACTTGCGCCACTTGGCCGTCCGCTGATGTCAGCGGGCGGTTCCAGACGGTTCTCCCCTCCCACCCGCTCCAGCCCAAGTGCAAACCCGCAGAGGAATGTTGGTGGATTTAGGCAGCAGTCGGCAGGAAGGCCATCAATTTCAGCTCCTTAAATTTTAGCTGCAAAAGATGGATCCAAGGGAAGGGGAAGGAGAAGGAGAAGGAAAAGGAGAAGGAGAAGGGGAAGGGGGAAGGGCCAAGAGATTTCGAGCATCAGAAATTGAGCCCCTGGTAGTCATAAGTGAGAAGAGAAGAATGGGAGAATGGGACAAAAGAAACTGAAACCTTTTCTACCAGCAATACTTTGGGACCAAGTTGCAGAAAAGTTTAATACAGTGGCCATGACCCCGAGAAGTGGCACGGAGGTCAAAGGAAGTGGCAGGACCTTGGCCAAGCAGTTACTGTAAGTAATATTTTTATTTTTGCACTGCAATTACATTTGTAAATGTGACTAATATGTGTGTGTGTGTGTGTGTGTGTGTGTGTGGGTGTGTGGCCACCACAGCAGAAGAACCCTCCCTTAAAAAGTTCTATTTTCATCTTTGCTGAGAAAGGTCAAAAACTTGGAGGAGGTGCGCCAAGTCATCATCTCATCATCATCATAGGCACTCCCTCGAATCGAGGATGACTTGCTTCCATGTCAAGAAATTCACAGGTGTTTCAATGAAGGACCTAAAATTGCAGGTCCCGAACTAAATCTTAAAGGGTGGAAGATGCCTGTGCATGGATTTTTTTAACGTGTGGTGGCCGTTGCACACCAGCCACCACACCTGCTGCCCCGGGCCCTTGCCTCTCCTGGGCCCCAAACTCATGCCTCTCCTTGGGCCCAATCACGTCCCTCTACAATCTCTCGCCGCTCCTTCGCCCCGACCTCGCCGCTCCTGCTGTATCTGCCCATGCTGCAATCACCGAGCTGGATCTTGGTGACATCCATTTTCACTGCTGTCGCCCTCCTGCTCCAGCACATGCTGCTCCCTGGAGTGGTATATCTTCATGCCGCTTCTTTCGCTCCCGGCCTGCTCCGATGATGCTCGCAGGCTGGGGGCCACTCAGCCTGCTGGGCCAGGCCTCTACGCCGCTCCTTCCACTCCCCGGCCTACTCCGATGGTGCTCACAGGAGCCAAGTAGGCTGCAACTAACAGCTGTGGAACAGAGGATCGTTGATATGATTAAATCTCGCAAGAGAAGATCAACCACCAATGTGGATGCTGAGCCCAGGTTACGAGAGAGGGTAAGCTCTGCAAATTGTACAGTCTGGGTTGGCTAAATGTTAAGTACTGTGTGGGCTAGCTACACTTTGGTTTATGAGATGGTTTCAGTCAGCTAGGCTTCAGTATATCCAATGTGCTATCATCGTGGTCTTTGAAAAGAGCCTGCGCTGTGTGACCTGCATACTCCTGTGTTAAGTATATAATGGCTCAAAAGACTTGTTACTGTAAACTCACTCAGGTTTAAACCTGGTCCACTTTATTCGCGCCCAAAGTGACCACAAGACATGGTACCAACACTTATATACCAGGCCCCACACACACGCGCATACAGCCCGGTGACCTCCGACAGTGGCACGTCCTGGTGTCTGGTGACCCCAAACATCAATACATGACAACATCCCTCTTCAAGATAGAAACATAGAAACATAGAAAATAGGTGCAGGAGTAGGCCATTCGGCCCTTTGAGCCTGCACCGCCATTCAATGAGTTCATGGCTGAACATGCAACTTCAGTACCCCATTCCTGCTTTCTCGCCATTCCCCTTGATCCCCCTAGTAGTAAGGACTACATCTAACTCCTTTTTGAATATATTTAGTGAATTGGCCTCAACAACTTTCTGTGGTAGAGAATTCCACAGATTCACCACTCTCTGGGTGAAGAAGTTTCTCCTCATCTCGGTCCTAAATGGCTTACCCCTTATCCTTAGACTGTGACCCCTGGTTCTGGACTTCCCCAACATTGGGAACATTCTTCCTGCATCTAACCTGTCTAAACCCGTCAGAATTTTAAATGTTTCTATGAGATCCCCTCTCATTCTTCTGAGCTCCAGTGAATACAAGCCCAGTTGATCCATGCTTTCTTGATATGTAAGTCCTGCCATCCCGGGAATCAGTCTGGTGAACCTTCGCTGCACTCCCTCAACAGCAAGAATGTTCTTCCTCAAGTTAGGAGACCAAAACTGTACACAATACTCCAGGTGTGGCCTCACCAAGGCCCTGTACAACTGTAGTAACACCTCCCTGCCCCTGTACTCAAATCCCCTCGCTATGAAGGCCAACATGCCATTTGCTTTCTTAACCGCATGCTGTACCTGTATGTCGACCTTCAATGACTGATGTACCATGACACCCAGGTCTCGTTGCACCTCCCCTTTTCCTAATCTGTCACCATTCAGATAATAGTCTGTCTCTCTGTTTTTACCATCAAAGTAGATAACCCCACATTTATCCACCTTATACTTCAACTGCCATGCATTTGCCCACTCAACTAACCTATCCAAGTCACTCTGCAGCCTCATAGCATCCTCCTCACAGCTCACACTGCCACCCAACTTAGTGCCATCCGCAAATTTGGAGATATTACATTTAATCCCCTCGTCTAAATCATGAATGTACAATGTAAACAGCTGGGGCCCCAGCACAGAACCTTGTGGTACCCCACTAGTCACTACCTGCCATTCTGAAAAGTACCCATTTACTCCTACTCTTTGCTTCCTGTCTGCCAACCAGTTCTCAATCCACATCAGCACACTACCCCCAATCCCATGTGCTTTAACTTTGCACATTAATCTCTTGTGTGGGACCTTGTCGAAAGCCTTCTGAAAGTCCAAATACACCACATCAACTGGTTCTCTACTGGAAACATCCTCAAAAAATTCCAGAAGATTTGTCAAGCATGATTTCCCTTTCACAAATCCATGCTGACTTGGACCTATCATGTCACCTCTTTCCAAATGTGCTGCTATGACATCCTTAATAATTGATTCCATCATTTTACCCACTACCGATGTCAGGCTGACCAGTCTATAATTCCCTGTTTTCTCTCTCCCTCCTTTTTTAAAAAGTGGGGTTACATTGGCTACCCTCCACTCCATAGGAACTGATCCCGAGTCTATAGAATGTTGGAAAATGACTGTCAATGCATCTGCTATTTCCAAGGCCACCTCCTTAAGTACTCTGGGATGCAGACCATCAGCCACTGGGGATTTATCTGCCTTCAGTCCCATCAATTTCCGCAACACAATTTCCCGACTAATAAGGATTTCCCTCAGTTCCTCCTTCTTACTCGACCCTCTGACCCCTTTTATATTCGGAAGGTTGTTTGTGTCCTCCTTAGTGAATACCGAACCAAAGTACTTGTTCAATAGGTCTGCCATTTCTTTGTTCCCCGTTATGTATTAGTATCTTTATAAATTAAGATGGTCTGGGGCTTTCCTCTCACGAGTTGATTGTCTCAGTTCAACTCCAGTTCTGAGCAAGCGTTCTGAGTCAGTTATGACTGGAGGCTGAGTAGCCGATCTGATGGGAGTGGTAATGACCATGTCAGAGACTGAAAGTTCAGGTTCAGTAATGACAGCAAAGTCCTCTGATGAATGACCATTGGTTGGTTGGTCACTGACAGCATCTTCCTCAAGCGGTTCCAGTTCATCCATGTGCCACAGTTCCACTTGATCAACATGTTTCCTGCATGTTTGCCCATTCTTGAGCATGACAATAAACACTCTGTTGCCCTCCTTGGTTGTGACAGTACCGTCGATCCACTTTGGACCTTCACCATAGGTTAATACATAAAAAGGATCATTGACAGAAATATCACGTGACACAACAGCATGATCATGATACAATTGCTGACTTTGATGTCTGTTTTCAACATGAGCATTCAAATTGGGATGAACAAGAGAGAGCTTGGTCTTGAGACTTCTCTTCATCGGTAGTTCAGCAGGGGAGATCCCGGTAAGTGTGTGAGGTCTTGTCTTGTAACTCAGTAATATGCATGACAAATGAGTTCGCAGTGAACCCTGAGTTACACATTTCATGCTCTGCTTGATCGTTTGAACAGCACGCTCTGCTTGACCATTAGAAGCAGGTTTGAATGGGGCTGACCTCACATGTTTAATACTGATGCATTTTTTTTTACCCCATACACACAGGCCAAAGCTTTTTTTTCTACCATGCTGTAAGTTCTTTCCGCTTTTGACAAACTTCTCGAAGCATACGCAACAGGTTGTAGTTTACCCGACTCATTTGCTTGTTGGAGTACACAGCCAACCCCATATGATGAAGCATCACAGGCCAATACAAGATGCTTACATGGATCATAATGAATCAACAGCTTGTTTGAACAGAGCAGATTCTTAGCTTTCTCAGAAGCTCTATCTTGAGATACACCCCAGACCCAGTTGTCACCTTTTCTGAGCAGCACGTGCAGTGGCTCCAGTAAAGTGCTCAATCCGGGTAAAAAATTACCGAAGTAGTTGAATAGCCCAAGGAATGATCGCAGCTCCATCACATTCTGAGGCCAGGGTGCATTTTTGACAGCCTTGGTTTTCTAATCCGTAGGCCTGATGCCATCAGCAGCAATCTTCCTCCCCAGGAATTCAACTTCAGGTGCCATGAAGACACACTTTGAACGTTTCAGCCTGAGTCCCACTTTGTCCAGTCGATGTCGAACTTCCTCAAGGTTGTTCAGATGTTCAGCAGTGTCGCGACCTGTGACCAGAATGTCACCTTGAAACATGACAATTCTAGGAACGGACTTTAGTAGACTTTCCATATTCCTCTGAAATATGGCTGTAGCCGAACGAATTCAAAAAGGACACCTATTGTAGACAAACAGTCCTTTATGGGTGTTGATGCACCTATGTTTCTTCAAAGTGTCGACAATTTCCTGTGTCATGTAGGCCAATGTCAGGTCCAGTTTAGTGAACGACTTTCCACCAGCTAGCATGGTGAACAGGTCATCAGCTCTCGGTAACAGATACTGATCCTGTTTCGAAAATCGGTTAATCGTAACTTTGTAGTCTCCACAAATCCTGACAGCGCCATCACTCTTCAACACAGGAACAATAGGATGAGCCCACTCGTTAAACTCGTCCGGTGATATGACCCCTTCACGTTGGAGTCTGTCAAGGTCAATTTCAACCTTCTCCCTCATCATATAGGGAACAGACCGAGCTTTATGATAGACATGCCTTGCAGCAGAATCCAGATGAATCTGCACCTTGGCTCCCGTAAAATTTCCAATGCCCGGTTCAAAAAGAAGGAAACTTCTTCAACACTTGAGCACACAAAGTGTCATCCACCGATGACAATGCTTTGATATTGTTCCAATTCCACTTGATTTTCTCGAGCCAATTCCTGCTGAACAATGTTGGACCATTGCCTGGGATGATCCATAACGGAAGATCATGAACCACACCATCATATGACACCTTGACGACTGCTCTGCCAATCACCGGTATGAGTGCCTTTGTGTAAGTACGCAACTTGGCATTGACTGGACTCAGCTTAGGCTTCACTGCCTCAGTGTCCCACAGCTTGTTGAATGGCCTTTGGCTCATTATTGACTGACTCACACCTGTGCCCAGCTCCATTGATACCGGCACGCCATTCAGTTTCACATTAACCATTATCATTATCGGCTGGCTCTTTCCCAAGAACGAATACAGACCATACACTTCCTCCTTGTGTTGTGCATCTGAGCCAGCACTGGACTGGTCATCATCACCAATGTGATGAGCAGCAGCATGCTTGCTCAGTTGTGGGCACATTCTCTGAAGATGCCCCACTTTGGAACAGCCGTTACAGATATACTGCCTAAACCGACACTGCTGAAGCCATTGATTGCCCCCACAACGCCAACAGGGTGAAATAGGATTCGCACGAGATAGCTCCTGGACACCATGGGTTAGGGTGAGGGGAGAATTAGCGGAACTGTCAGTAGAAGTAGCAACACTGTCTGGAGGAATGGGAGCACTGTCGGGACAGATTAGGGAGGGAATGTCGCAGTCAGCTGATGCAGTGTCGGGACAGATGAGGGAGGGGATTTCGGAGATTAGGGAGGAAATGTCGGAGATTAGGGAGGGAACGTTGGAGATAGCTGCTGCAATAAGTGGACATACCCAGGCTGTTATTGCCCAACAGAAATTGCCAGCATCAACAGCTGACACTCACATTTCATCCCCAGACCAACCTCAGGTAGTGTGCCGCTGGTTGATCCACAGGCTGAAGAAGAGTCCGAAGAGGAACCCGGGCCTTCCACAATGCTGTCTGCTAGGTCTGTCCCTGTCCAACCCCACCAATAAGAAATGCGCTTTCGCACAGAAAGCAGGAAAATACCTTAGGGTCGGGAGGAGAAAGCAGAAGTCTCTGACAATGGCACGGTTTGGAGTAGAGGCAACAACAGGGGCAAGAGGGGCATACAGAACTAAGGTCTTTGAATAAGGGGGAGGAGAGATGGCTGCAGCTAGAGTTTGTTTGTTTGTTGCTGTTACTTGTTGTTTTCTTCATTGAAAAGTTTAAAGTTTGATACAAATATTTTTATTAAAGTTAAGTACAACTGTACAAATATTTAATAAGCCTAATTATTTTTTAAATTTAACCAGAATCCTGTACGTTATTTTTTGAATTAAAGCAACATAAACCATCACAACATGACGTACATTATTATGTACATTATTTTTTCACACTAACAAGTGCGAAGAGTAAACAGTGTCGGGCCGTTTAGCCTTCAGGCAGCAAAGTGATCACGGATTAGCTGCTGATGCAAGTCTCTAGCTATGGCTATAGATGCATGAGACCGCCTCCTCCGGCGTCGTCCTGCGAGTTGAGGTGGTGGCATGGATTCGTCCTCCTCCTCCTACTACTGGTCCTCCTCCTCATTTTCAGCCTCCTCCTCCTCCTCCTCCTCCTCCACCCCCTTCTCCCCTTAGGAGGACCTTCCATGTCCAGTACCTGTCCCCTCATGATGGCTAAGTTATGCAGCATACAGCACACAACAGTGAACTGATCGACGCGATGAGGGGCGTATTACAGGTAGCCTCCAGAGTGGTCAAGGCATGGGAAACGCTGCTTCAGTATGCCAATTGTCCGCTCTATGATGCTCCATGTCATTATGTGTGACATGTTGTACTAACGCTCTGGCTCTGGCTCAGTTGGCGGGGATTGCATAGGGGGGTCATAAGTCAAGTGGCGAGCCCATAGCCATTGTGCCCGAACAACTAGCTGTGCCCTTCTGGCAGCTCCTGAAACATCACAGATATAGCGCTCTCACATAAAATTAAAGCAACATGGATGCTACCTGGGTATTTGGCTTCCACTGCCATGCTCTGATGCAGGTCGTCACAGAAGAGCTAGACGTTTAGGGAGTGGAACCCTTTTCTGTTGTGATTAACCTAGGAGTCATCCAAAGGTGCTCTCAAGGCGATGTGGGTACAGTCAATCAGTACCTTGGGGAAGCCAGCAATTCTGGAGAACCCCACAGCCCTGTCTCACATTGCCTGTGTGGTCATAGGGAAATTGATGAACTGGTCCCTTTTGGCATACAGTGCAGCAGTCACCCGTTGAATGCAGCAATATGTGGCATGCTGCAAGATGCAGCACATGTCCCCAGTTGCTGCTTGAAATGAGCCAGAAGCATAGAAGGCAAGTGCTGCAGTGACCTTTCACTTCCGCAGGTAGGGCAGTCCTCCTGCCACTTCTTGGCTGTAAGTTTGACCTGATTAGCTGGCAGATCTCGGTGATGACCTCGTTTGTAAATCACAACCTGCGAATGCAGCCTGCCTCACTCAGGTGTAGTAGGTATGAGCGCCTGTCACTGTAGATTCGATCAGGGTATGGTATCCTCCCCATCATTCCCTGAGCTATCTGGTTTCTGGAATGTTGGCGTTGTGTTATCTGTCCCCTCTGCATGGCATGCATGCAAAACAACCTTATGACATGAGGCATAGTCAGAATTGCACCCATAATTATTATTGTTATTGTTGTTATTATTGTTATTGTGAGACAGTACCTACTGAAGCAGTCACACCTTTGCTGGGTGACACCCTAGTAGAATGGACCACACCCTCGTCTGCACATGCACAACACTAGGCTCTGTCTCTATGGGGATGTGATGCAGTGATTTATGGCACTTTAATTATAACTTTGGGTGGAGTGAAATGTTTATGTTTGCTGCTGTGCACAAAACCGTAGTGCTGTCTCTGATGCTCACCAGGCTCGAGGCACAGGTTGGAGTGCCGGCCGGCAGGATTGCTCCCTCGGCCGGCCAGAAACACAGGAGATCAACGCTCAGCTTGGAAAGAAGCGCGGGAGGCAGGGGGGGTGGAATCCAAGCGCCAAGCTCCTGTGCTTGTGTCCGGCCGAGGGAGCGATCCTGCCACTGACCAGCTGGCACTCCTACGACCTGTGCCTGGAGCCCCATGAGCAGAGATTCTGTGTTGGGTGGAGTCGCAATTTCTATCATTCTGTGGGAAAACTTAACTTTCCGAGTTATTTTCCGAGTTCCCTCTGCAAAAATCATCATGAATTTGTGTTTTAAATTGTCTTCTTCCCTTGCTCCAAAAACTCAGAAATATGCTCAGTGCGATTTTCTTAAGTTAACGTAGGGTTTTTCTGATTGGTACTTAAAAAATCGGTGTTGGCGAAAATCGCTTAAATGGCCAAAAAGGGCCAAAAACGGCATGGAAATCAGTTTTCACCCAGATCTGCGCTAAAACATCGGTCATACAAAAAATCCGGTGCTGACAGTCGCCCGCTGGCGTGCAAACATTGAAGAAAGTTGCAACTTCACAATTGCTCCAAAAAAATCAGCAGACACCAAAAGAATGGCACCCAATGGTGGCAAAAATCGAGCCCCTAGTTCAGTCTAGAATGGCTGTTTTATTAGCTCAATTCCTCGACAGCACCAATCTATTATTGGATCAGATGTGAATAATTTAAACAGCAGAAATAGTCAGACTTTTGTTTCTGTGTAGGCTACCGAGGACAGTAACTGGAGTTGGAATGAAAACAGGGCATACATACCAGATAGAAATGGATCTTTCCCTAAAATCCAGCCCTCAAAATTCCAATGTGTCTTGATTACACTCTTGTTAGAGGTTTTGCGGCCTACTTTAGATATTCTCTTGGGTACGGTAGTGCTGCTCGCTGCTCTAAGTGGTCCAAGCGTCTTATGCTAAGGACCGTGCATGTTCTCCCAAATATCTAACTTACATAGAATTTACACACAGAAATAGGCCATACAGCCCATCCAGTCAGTGTGCCCTTAAATGTACTTCTTCAATTATTCCAAAGGTGGATCGAAATAGCTGGTAAGACAAGGCCAGACATGAATTGTTCAACTGCTTTAGTTTACATACAGTGGGAGTGAGTTTAACTGTTATCATTGGGCGAAAAACAGGAGATAGCGAATCGGACAACAGTTTTATACCTCATCTGATTGACTTCAATGGAACGGTAACTCGGATGGAGCGTAAAGCGTGCTGTCGATTCGCTATATTCCTTTTAATGCTTGACCATAAAAGTTTAAATTAACCTGCATCTCCCCCCTGCCCCCCACCGACACTCCCCCCCCTCCCCCAAAGCAAGTGAATGTATAGACATCAGAAGCAATCAAACATCACCTTCATTTAACTAACTACTGAACCCTTCTTGAGAACAAGAAATATACTCAAAATATATCACATCATCCCTGTTAATGTTTCCGAGTCAACGATATGATTCTAACCAGCTCTGGGCTTGAGAAGGGTGTGTTTGCCCCTGGACTTCATCCCCCAACCTAGCTGGCTGCTCATGTGTCTCTTTGGGCTAGAACCTCTATTTTTGAGCTTGTCGCCCAAAAATGGGCATTATTTCCGGCGTGGGCGTTAAAAAAGGATTTTCAGAACACCGGCTTCTCGCCCTTTCTCAAAACACCTAGTTTACAGTTTTGAAAATGGGCATTACCGCGAGCGATATCAAATGGGTGGTAGCGTTAACTTTTTCTGACCTTCTGCCGTAAAGTGTGGCCAGCCTTAGCAACGGCATGGCAACGCTCGATTCCCGTGATTCAGGAGGTCAAGGGTCATCATGACATGCGCAGAAGAGGAGACAGAGAGTGAGGGAGATCAGAGGGACTGAAAACGTGTGTGGCTGTGGTGTGTGCTTGTTTGGCTGTTGTGGGAGGCACGACGGAGATTCAGCAGCAAAAAGCCCACTAAGCACCAAGAACATAGTTGGCATCGAGTTTTTGTCCAACAAATAAGATATAACATGGAAGGGAAGGAAGAGGCCCTGGATCTGGTAGCCAGGAACACTGGTGGCAGAGGGCTCCCAGTGGTCCCGGAACGTCGCACTGCACCCCAAGGTGACTCACCCCCATTGCCAACCACACGTGAGCCAGCAGCAACATCTTACTTATGGCTCGGAGCACACTCCCATCTCGGGACCGTCCTCTCCCGTATCCATCCAAGCAGTGCTTCGGCCCTCACCGCGATTGAAACATCGCCTGAGGACCTCCTCGGCCAGGCGGCTTGGAGTCAGGAGGGGAAGGTGAAAGGATAGAGGTGGGGAGGAGAAGCGGGTGGTGGGGGGGGCGGGGGGGGGAGTGGTGAAGGGTGGTTTTTACAGAAATACTGGATTTCAGACTAATGTTCAGTTTAAATGTTTTTTATTTAACAAACCTTGCAGTACATTAGCTCAGATAGCTGCACCATTACACGATGGTGATTCCGTAACATCAAAGGATATAATGACACTTAATTTCAATCAACTTAAACTTTAACTGTCACCAAGGTGATGCCCACCATTGATGTATGACCTGCACACCCAGCAGTGTGTCAGCCTTGTAACTAACACCAACGTTCTTTCAGGCAAAGTGATCATTGATGAGCTCCTGACATAAGGCTCTTGCAGCTATCATGCCACCACGGGCCTTTTCATGTGGTCTACAGAGGGCCGGGGGCATGGCTTCAGCATCAGCCTGATTGCCTGGCCTGATGTCAGCGTCCACCTCCTCATCCTCCTCTTCCTCTCTCTAGTGAGGTGGACTGTCAGACTCATCAGGTAATTCTTGTCTCCTCTTGATAGTCAAGTTGTGTAGCATGGAGCACATCATCACGAATTGAGCTACCTGCTCAGGGTGGTATTGGAGTTCACCTCCTGTGTGGTCCAGGCATCTAAAGCACTGCTTCAGCACTCCAATGGTTTTCTCCATATATTGCGAGTTGCTCTGTGGCTTTCGTTGTATCGCCTCTCGGCCTCGGTGTGGGTGTTACGCAGGGGGGCTCATCAGCCAGGTGGCGAGGTTATATCTTTTGTCACCAAGCATCTAGCATTGACTTTGTGGCTCTTTGTTAAACAAGTCAGAAACAGTGCTCTCATGCAGGATATGAGCATCATGGATGCTGCCCGGAAATTGAGCATTCACTGTCAGTATAATTTGCTGGTGGTCGACAACCAGCTGGACATTCAGGGAGTGGAATCCCTTGTAGTTCCCGAAAACCTCAGCATCCTGAAAAGGTGCCCGCATTGCGATGTGCGTACAGTCTATTGCTCCCTGCACCTTGGGGAAGTTTGAAATTCTGGAGAATCCTAGAGCCCTTTTACTCTGTGCCATCCTGATCATAGGGAAGCTGATCAAGTCCCTCCTGCAGGGCTTCAGTGACCTGTCTAATGCAGCGATGTGTGGCATGCTGAGAAAGTCCGCAAATGTCTCCAGCTGTGGCCTGAAAAGAACCCGACGCGTAGAACGACAGTGCTGCAGTGACTGTGACCTCGATGGACAGTGCAGTTCTGATGGTGCTGGCAGACTGCAGATCTGCCCTTATCAGCTGGCATACCTCAGTGATAACCTCTTTGTGAAGCGCAGTCTCCGAAGGCAGGTGGTGTCGGGCAAGTCGAGGTAAGAATGCTTCTCCTTGTACTTGCGGGGGGTGTAACGTCTGGTCCTCCTCATCTGTCTGTCACTTTGTACATTGGGCACATAATGCAGTGGAGCGCTCCTTCAGCAATGTTGAGTCTGCTGCATGTATTTGGTCACCAAGAGAGGATGAGAAAGGACAGGCCCCATTGCAGTAGCTCTCTGTGTTCCACCGATTGGTTACAAACAAGGACAGCCCCGACGAACACCTCTCTTCAATTCCAATCGGTCATAGATGTTTTTAGAGATGTTCACATGAACTCCAACGACCTGCAGAGCACATCCGAACTCTGCCGAGGTTGAAGCTCAGCAGCCTTTTAAAGGATGCGACATGTGATCTACAATATGGCGTCTATAATGCTGTGATTCGTTCCAGTTAGTTCCACTTTTTGTGGGCGGTTTTTTGAGCGAGCGATATTGTGGACGAAATGTGTGCGAGGTGGTGAAATTGACGATGGCTGATCTCCATGGGCTCTAGTTTGGGTAAATATGCTCTTTACGACAAAAAACAATGGGCTGGCATTAATATTGAATCTCAGCGTTAAATCCGTGCGGAAGGTAACGCTGGGCAATATTATGGGCGTTGAACTCGCCCATTCTGCTGATTCTGCCCCAAAAAGGTGGATGGGCGATAATATTTTTTTTCAGCGTTAAGCCCATTGTGAAAATAACGTTCAGCGATAAGTTTCCGAAAAATGCCCGCCAGTTTCCATTTTGTGCCAAAATGGGCGATATATGGGCGTTATACGTCATTTCAGCGGTAAAATGGGCATTAAGTGGCCGTTAAGCAGGCAAAAAAAGTGAGGGTTCTAGCCCCATGTCTTTTTCTCTGTCTTCCCAACCAGTGGGAGCGCTATCCCTCTGACTTGTTCCCCAATCAGTGATTTTCCGGATAGCCAGTCAATAACACTGGCTCCCTCTCCACCTCCCCTTGGGTTGTAGGTTTAAAGAAAACATCTCCTACCTTTCTCTAGATGAACAGGGGGCAATCCTCGCCTAATGGGCCCAGGCTGAGGCAACTGGCCCTCATTGTATACATAAATTCCTGAAATATGACGCCACGGATTTCTGGACCCCGAGTGTCAGCAAACTACGAGATCCTAGAGGAAGCAGGCACCATTGTGAGCCCAATCAGTGTCCACATTCCCGATGTCCACGTACATACAATTCTGGCAGGGTCACTGGATGGCTATCACAGACCAACAACTTGAGAATGAGATGACAGGAATGACTTCCTTGCCATTTGGTGTCATTTAGGCAGGTTCCATTTTTATGCAGCCATCTTCTCCCAAATGAATGAATCGCGAAATGCAGATATCTATGAAACACTAGGAATTTGAAAATACAGGGTTAAGAGCAATTAAAGTTACAGTGATAAAGCACTTTGAATAAAGGTATTTCATTAACAACAGTTTACAAATGATGTAAAGGGATTTCAGAACAGAATCTCTGGACTAGCCAAAGGTTATGAATGACGTATTCTGTCTTCTGAGCCGAGGGTAACACAAACCTGTTCCCTAACTTGAGGCCCAAAATGTCATCAAACAAACTGGAATTAAGCTGAAGAGCTTATGAAAACCAATTTAGCTAGAAGCCATATCTTGTGGTAATAGAGATGGTGGTGGTATGTGTTGCGTGTGTGTGCTGTGTGTAGGTGTGATGTGTGTATGTGTTGTGTTGTGTGCGTGTGTGTAAGGGGTTGAGAACGCTGATTACTCTGTGTTGTACCCAGAAGTGAGTGAAAACTCGAGGAGGGAAGAGCTGCAGCTATATGATATGAGCTGACTTAGTCAACTGATAGTTTAGAGGTACAATTCTACACAGTTGTTCAATAATTAAACTTTAGACACAGATAGATAGCAGCTGAAGATCATGTTCCTCTTAAAAACAACTGAATCCCTCATCCCATCTGATTTGAAGTTATTTAAGTCCTTGTTTTGGAGATCAGTTTCAGTAACACGAGGTTCGCTGTCCTTTGATCTTCCCACTCTGAATCCTGTCTCTATGACTGGCAGGAACCCTTGGGTAAAGAGCATAGGTCAGCGGTGTGAGTATACAAACTGTGCGTTGCTGAAAACGATCTCTATGACAATTTTTTGAGAGAATGGCTACTTCTCGACTGTTGCTTGCAAGGTGATGAATATTCAATTATGAAGTCCAAGGAGAGAGATGAGGCTTGCTTATAACTGGTTGACTGATCTGTAGGACATTAAGGGAAAATATCTACATGTCTCCTACATTACAGCAGTGACGACACTTCAAAAGTACTTCATTGGCTGTATAGCGCTTTGGGGCATCCTGAGGTTGTGAAAGGTGCTATATAAATGCAAGTCTTTCTTTCTTTTACAAGTTCATCAGAACTCCAATGAAAGGAAACTCATAGCTTCCCCTGATGGCCTCATGGTCATGGGTAAATGCAATTTCCAATGTAGCATTCAACTATGCATAACTTTGAGACCTCAGATTTGATTCCCAGTCTGCAGCCAAGGTGGCAATAGGGATGTTAACATTGGGCTCAGTACTCTTGGCCTGTGAAAGCTGAGGTAAAAACTACCTGGATGGAAGCAGCTGGATGAGTGAACACTGTCTCCCTGAGAAGTAGGACATGGCAGCCAATGAGGATGTTTTCAGGCATCAGTAGGAATGCTAAGACAACCTAAGTTGGGATGAGTATTGAACCACAGCAGGCATATCAGAAGCATTTTACTCTTCACCATGTGTACCGTCAGCAAGTTAGCATGGAGACGATGGCCTGAATTTTAATCCTTTGGTGGGTTGAGAGAGGGCGGGGGGCTCAAAAGACATTGGGAAACCCTGGAGAACGGGTTTCCCGCAGGCCCTGTCGGATTTAACGGCAGGGTCTGATTTGCATTTGAAACCTCTGTTTCCATTGCAGGCGGGTAGGCCTGCTGCACCAGGCTACAGAGAGGAGGGAGGGAGTGATTAAGTGGGGGCCGGAGTATAATCAGGGGGCTGGGGCTGATCAAGCAGGGGCAGGGGCAGGAGGACAATAGTGGGGGGGGGGCGTTGGGGAGCTGATCAGGGGACCGGCGGAGCATGGTGGGAGGCAGAAAACATCGGAGGGTGGCCTGAAGATCATCGGCAGCAACGTAGGCTGGGAAGGCGATCGGAGACCTAGGGGTGCAGAATCAGAGTCCGAGGGAGGGGAATCTCCAATCACAGGAAGTGGGTTAGGCAGGGATGCTAGATCAAGGAGTTAAGTGTAAAGACACTTACCTCCTGGCTCCAGCTGCCTTGTCTTCCATTAGCTGTCGGGTTTCCCGAGGCCTACAAAACCTAAACAACCACTGTTAAATTTGAAATGGTAGTTAAATCTGAGGCACACCAGCCTCATTATAATACTTAAATGGGCGACCCGCCTCCTTAGCGGATATTGTCAAACATCTCAAAGCATACTTGAGATCTTTCCATTAGGACTGGTTCTTACAACTCTACAGAAGTTGGGATGGAATTTCTGAGCACTGCTCAGATCCTGCCATGACCCTGACCTAGTCTCCTGGGTTGGGAATCATTTTCTAGGCAGGGTGGACACCTGGCAGGATCCCTGCCCCCAAGAGGGAGCTCATCACTGCTAAAAAGCAAGATATGGCAGTGCTACAGTGGGACAACCACTGCAGAACCAGCAGAGGAGGGAACCCATTTAAATTGGGGAGGATGAATCCCACAGATGCAAAATGTAATTTTATTTTAGGTCTAGAACTGAATTTGAGGCCGGAAACAGGTATGGTCATGGGGCCTGAGGAGAGAGAGAGAGGTTCCTATTACTGGGCATTCTCCGTTGAAAAAAATCATCCACTACACCAAATAAAACTGAAGTTTGCAAGATAAATTCATAAAGCACATCACACCTCAAAGAAACCAATTGTTAAAGCCCATACCATTAAAACAGTCATTTTTCCCAGTGCTAGGAGAAAGATGACCTCTCCAAAATTCTAAACATTTGCATTGGAACAGTTTACCATGGACTTGCATTAGCCAGACAGCAGCAAGGCTGCTTTTAAAAATAAATATAATCGTGCAATGTAACGGGTCGGCTTTCATGCCCTTGACCTGTGATCCTCACCTTGTAGGACCTACTTTCATGATCAGCAAGAGAATTTCTTCAGAGGGCAGGAAAATTGCTGTGGAAAAGCAGACCAAAAGTAAATACATATACTGGAATCAGCTGGCAGCTGAAAATCGGCTGTTATGATCTCATGATTGAATAGACAGCCAACACTCACTATCAACGCTCAAACTTGAAGAATGTCGACTTTGGTGAGGTGCTGGAGAGCTGTCAGTACCAATGGAATTATACTGATGACTCACCACTTCAGTTAAAGCGGGGATAATTGTAAATGAATGGATAAGGTGACCTTCAGTGTAATTCAATTATTTAATACTTTCAATGTTTCCAATCTTCTCCTAGGATGGTCACATTTTTACGTAATTTGACTATTTCATGTTGAATTGTAATTTTGTATGAATCCTCCATCCCGCCAAAATCAACTCTGCTGCCCATATTCTATCCTGCACCAAGTGCTGCTCGCCCATCACATGTGTAATCGCTGTAATTGGCCTGGTCCTCAAACATCTCAAATTGAAAATACTCATTCCTGTGTTTAAATCCTTCCATGGCCTCACCCCTCCATAATTCTGTAAGCACCTACAGCCCTGCACCATCCCTGAATATTCCTTTCTTTTGACTCTGACCCCTTGTATATTCCGCTCCCTTCATTGTTGGCCATGCCTTCAACTACCTAAGCTTCCCTCTGGAATTTTCTCCCTAAATCCCCCTGCTTCCCCCACATCCCTTTCCTTCTTTAGATTCTCCTTAAACCTCATCTCTTACACCAAACTTTTGGTCACCTCTGAAAATCTTTGACTCAGGGTCTGTTTTGTCATCATGTCTCTGGGAAGCACCTTGAGATATTTTTCTACATTAAATATTTCTACATGTGCATAAATACAAGTTATCATTGCTGTAGTTATGAATCCCAACAGTTAAATAAAATGAACCCTATCTCCCAGAATAAAATTACAGGATGTCTAAAGTGTATCTCTGTCTGCCTTATGGACTTCCAAGAGTCTCAAAAAATAAAAATTGGTAACTATGAAAGAAAAACATGCATTTATATAGTGCCTTTCTTGGCCTCAGGATGCCCAAAGTGCTTTGCAGCCATTGAAGTACTTTTAAAGTGTCGTCACTGTTGTAATGTGGAACATAGGAACAGGAGTGGGCCATTCGGCCCCTCGAGCCTGTTCCGCCATTCAGTGGGATCGCACTGATCTGTTATAGTATTGCGATGTGCAGCAGCAAGAGCAAGAGCTTTTATTAAAGTCAAATAGTTCTTTGATGTAGAATTTCTTGAGAATCAATTTAAGATTATTTTCTGACATCACAATAGATAATGCTTTTATGTACATCTCATCCTGCATCAAGCCCACTGACAGTCAGCAGCACAAAGCAAACTAAAAATAGATACAAACATATCATATAAGATGGTAACAGTACACATTATAAATAATAATAAAAAATAATTGAGTGATGTAACTTCATGATTAACCATCTGTCTTATGATACCAACTGAACCCTTATTTTATTTTTCTCCTTTGCAATCTCAGATATTAATTTAAATTAAATAAAAACACAAATAAAGCTCTATCAGGAAATCAGTGTGCTGACGAATTACGTATTACTTTTGTAACTATGTGGTAAAAGGTTCTGAAAGAAAGAAAGACTTGCATTTATATGGCGCCTTTCACCACCACCAGATTCTCAAAGTACTTTACAGCCAATGAAGTATTTTTGAAGTGTAGTCACTGTTGTAATATGGGAAATGTGGCAGCCAATTTGTGCACAGCAAGCTCCCACAAATAGCAATGTGATAATGACCAGATAATCTGCTCTTGTTATGTTGAGTGAGGGAGAAATTTTGGCCAGGACACCGGGGATAACTCCCCTGTTCTTCTCGAAAAAGTGCCATGGGATCTTTTACGTCCACCTGAGAGAGCAGACAGAACCTGATTTAACATCTCATCGAAAAGATGGCATCTCTGACAGTGCAGCATTCCCTCAAGTACTGCACTGGGGTGCCAGCCTAGATTTATGTGCTCAAGTCTCTGGAGTGGGACTTGAACCCACAACCTTCTGATTCAGAGGTGAGTGTGCTACCCACTGAGCCACAACTGACATTTTGCTTTTTTTATGCCTGCAAAAATTAAAAATAATGTAGCTCCCCTGATGTGACTAAATGCACCACCCAGTGGGTGTAATTTTAACTTTTGCCGATGGTGTAAAATGGACATTATTGAATTATCCACTCACGATGTCAGCTGTGGCTCAGTGGGTAGCACCTTTGCCTGTGAATCAAAAAGGTTTTTTTATTTGTTCATGGGATGTGGGCATCGCTGGCAAGACCAGCATTTATTGCCCATCTCTAATTTCCCCTGAGAAGGTGGTAGTGAGCCACTACAGTCCGTGTGGGGAAGGTACTCCCACAGTACTGTTAGGGAGGGGGTTCCAGGATTTTAAGCAATGATGAAGGAACGGATTGTGGGTAAATTGGAGGAGAACTTGGAGGTGGTGGTGTTCTCATCTGCCTTCTAGGTGGCAGAGGTTGTGGATTTGGGAGATGCTGTTGAAGAAGCCTTGGCAAGTTGCGGCAGTGCATCTTATAGGTATGCTGGCGGTGCAGGGAGTGAATGTTTACGGTGGTGGATGGGTACCAATCAAGCGGGATGCTTTATCCTGGATGGTATCGAACTCCTTGAGTGTTGTTGGAGCTGCACCCATCCAGGCAAGTGGAGAGTATGCCATCACACTCCTGACTTGTGCCTTGTAGATTGTGGAAAGGCTTTGGGGAGTCAGGAGGTGAGACACTTGCCACAGAAAACCCAGCCTCTGACCTGCTCTTATTGCCACAGTATTTATGTGGCTGGTCCAGTTAAGGTTCTGGTTAATGGTGACCCCCAGGATGGTGATGGTGGGGGATTTGGCGATGGTAATGTTGGCAGTTAGAATCTCGCTTGTTGCAGATAGTTATTGCCTGGCATTTGTGTGGCCCGAATGTTACTTGTCACTTATCAGGCCAAGTCTGAATGTTACCCAGGCCTTGCTGCATGCGGGCATGGCCTGCTTCATTATCTGAGGAGTTGCGAATGGAACTGAACACTGTGCAGTTACCCCACTTCTGACCTTATGATAGAGGGAAGGTCATTGATGAAGCAGCAGAAGATGGTTGGGCCTAGGACACAGCCCCGAGGAACTCCTGCAGCGATGTCCTGGGGCTGTGATGATTGACCTCCAACCAGCACAACCATCTTCCTTTATAGACAATGGAGAGTTTTCCCCTAATTCCCATTGACTTCAATTTTATTAGGGCTCCTTGATGTTATACTCGATCAAATGCCGCCTTGATGTCAAGGGCAGTCACTTTCACCTCACCTCTGCTCTTCAGCTCTTTTGTCCATGTTTGGACCAAGGCTGTAATGATGTCTGGAGCCGAGTGGTCCTGGCTGAACCCAAACTGGGCGTCAGTGAGCAGGTTATTGGTGAGTATGTGCCGCTTGATACCACTGTCGACAACACCTCCTATCACTTTATTGTTGATTGAGAGTAGACTGATAGGTTGGTAATTAACCGGATTGGATTTTTCCTGCTTTTTATGGACAGGACATACCCGGGCAGTTTTCCACATTGTCGAATAGATACCACTGTTGTAGCTGTACTGGAATAGCTTGGCTTGAGGTGCAGCTAATTCTGGTACACAAGTCTTCGGGGCTGTTATATATGTACACTTCTATTTACTCTGTATAGTCACTAGAGGGCTCATCCCCTGGAGTCCCAAAGGATCCCATAATCCCTTGGGAGCACAGGTATTGAAGGAGGCTTCACAAGTTGGAGAGGCACTCTGGAGACCTGCAATAAAAAACGAAGGTCACACTTTACTTTGAGCTCACAGTGTTCAGTCTGACTCTTTCTCCATACACAACAACTGGCGACGAGATACAGGTAGCGAACCCAAAGATGCAGAGAACAGTGGGCATCCTGGAGAAATTCTCAGAGGGAGATGATTGGGAAATCTTTGGGGAGCGACTCGACCAATACTTTGTGGCCAATGAGCTAGATGGGGAAGCGAACGCTACCAAACGAAGGGCGATTCTCCTTACCGCCTGTGGGGCACCAACGTATGGCCTCATGAAGAATCTGCTCACTCCAGCGAAAGCCACGGAGAAATCGTACGACGATTTGTGCACACTGGTCCGGGAGCATTTGAACCTGAAGGAAAGCATTCTGATGGCAAGGTACCGGTTCTACACCTACAAAAGTTCTAAAGGCCAGGAAGTGACGAGTTATGTTGCCGAGCTAAGATGCCTTGCAGGATATTGCGAATTTGAAGGACATTTGGAGCACATGCTCAGAGACTTTTTCGTACTTGGCATTGACCACGAAACCATACTTTGCAAACTTTTGACTGTAGAGACCCCAACCTTGAGTAAGGCCATAGCGATAGCCCAGGCGTTCATTGCCACCAGTGACAATACGAAGCAAATCTCTCAGCACACAAGGGCTGCTACAAGTACTGTGAACAAAGTGATGTTGTTTTCGAATCGTAACGTACAGGGCAGGTCACACATACCTGCAGGTACACGTCCGCAGATGTCTCAGAGTCCACCATCAAAGGTGATGAATGCAAGGCCATTAACACCTTGTTGGTGCTACGGGGGTGATCATCGTTTCCATTCATGCTCATTCAAAGGATATGTTTGCAAGGGCTGTGGAACAATGGGACACCTCCGGGTGTGCAGGCGAGCTACAAAGACTGTTAAACCTGTAAACCACCATGTTACAGAGGAGGCCAGATCCACGGAAGATCACGATGAACCAGAGCCTCAGATCGAGGAGGCAGAGTTACATGGGGTGCACACATTCACCACGAATTGTTCCCCGATAATGCTGAATGTTGAACTAAATGGAGTCCCGATGTCAATGGAGCTGGACACGGGCATGAGCCAGTCCATCATGGGCAAAAAGACTTTCGAAAGGTTGTGGTGCAACAAGGCCTCAAGGCCAGTCTTAACTCCAATTCGCACGAAACTAAGAACTTACATGAAAGAATTGATTCCTGTAATCGGCAGTGCTACCGTAAAGGTCTCCTACGATGAAGCGGTGAACAAGCTACCACTCTGGGTGGTACTGGTCGATGGTCCCACGCTGCTCGGCAGGAGCTGGTTGGGAAAGATACTCTGGAACTGGGATGACGTCCGAGCACTATCGCACGCTGTGTGCCCAGGTCTTAAACAAATTTCCTTTGCTGTTCGAACCAGTCATCAGGAAATTCCAAGGAACAAAAGTGCAGATCCACCTAATTCCGGAGGCGCGACCCATCCATCACAAGGTGAGAGCAGTACCGTACATGATGAGAGAAAGGGTAGAGATTAAGCTAGACCGGCTGCAAAGAGAGGGCATAATTTCTCCGATCGAGTTCAACGAGTGGGCCAGTCCTATCGTCCCAGTCCTCAAGGGAGATGGCACCGTCAGAATTTGTGGCGATTACAAAGTTTCTCCCTGCAGGACCAATACCCACTACCAAAGGCCGATGACCTCTTTGCAATGCTGGTGGGAGGAAAGACATTCATGAAGCTGGATCTGACTTCAGCCTATTGACTCAGGAACTGGAGGAATCATCGAAGGCCCTCACCTGCATCAACACACACAAAGGTCTTTTTGTTTATAACAGATGCTTGGAATCCAATCGTTGGCCGTTTGGAAAGCTTACTGAAGTCGGTCCCACACATTGTGGTCTTCCAGGATGACATCTTGGTCACAGGTCGGAACACAGTCGAGCATCTGCAGAACCTGGAGGAGGTTCTTAGTCGACTCAACCGCGTGGGGCTCAGGTTAAAATGCTCGAAGTGTGTTTTCCTGCTGCCTGATGTGGAGTTCCTGGGAAGGAGGATTGCGGCGGACGGCATCAGGCCCACCAACGCGAAGACGGAGGCAATCGAGAATGCACCGAGGCCACAGAATGTGACGGAGCCGCGGTCGATTCTGGGACTCCTGAACTACTTTGGTAACTTCTTACCGGATCTCAGCACACTGTTAGAACCACTTCATGTCTTACTACGAAAAGGGGACGAATGGGTTTGGGGCAAAAGCCAAGAAAATGCCTTTGTAAAAGCGAGAAAATTGTTATGCTCAAACAAATTGCTTGTGTTGTATGATCCATGTAAACGTTTGGTATCAGCATGTGATGTGTCGTCATATGGCATCGGGTGTGTAGTGCAACAAGCTTATGATTTTGGGAAACTGCAACTGGTTGCTTATGCATCCAGGAGTCTCTCTAAGGCTGAGAGAGCCTACAGCATGATTGAGAAAGAAACGTAGCGTGTGTCTATTGGTAAATAAAATGCATCAATACCTGTTTGGGCTAAAATTCGAATTGGAAACTGACCATAAGCCACTTATATCCCTGTTCTCCGAGAGTAAAGGGATAAATACTAATGCATCGGCCCGCATCCAGAGATGGGCGCTCACGTTGTCCGCATACAGCTACGCCATCTGCCACAGGCCAGGCACAGAAAACTGCGCCGATGCTCTCAGTAGGCTGCAATTGCTCACCCCGGGGGTGGAAATGGCGCAGCCCGCAGAGCTAGCCACGGTTATGGAAGCATTTGAGAGTGAGCAATCACCCGTCACTGCCCGGCAGATCAAAACGTGGACAAGCCAGGACCCCTTATTATCTCCAGTCAAAAGCTGTGTGCATCACGGGAGCTGGTCCAGTGTCTCAGTGGAAATGCAGGAAGAGATAAAGCTGTTCCAGCGGCGCAAAGATGAAACGTCTATATAGGCAGATTGCCTTCTGTGGGGCAATCGAGTAATGGTCCCCAAGAAGGACAGAGACACCTTCATCAATGACTTCAACAGTACCCACCCAGGCGTCGTAATGATGAAAGCGATAGCCAGATCCCACGTGTGGTAGCCCGATATCAATGCGGACTTAGAGTCCTGCATTCACATGCTCGGAGTTAAGCAATGTATCCAGGGAGGCGCCGCTAAGTTTATGGTCTTGGCCCTCCAATCCGTGGTCTAGGGTTCACGTCGACTATGCAAGCCCGTTCTTGATTAAAATGTTCCTTGTGGTTGTAGACAATACTCCAAGTGGATTGAATGTGCGATAATGTCGGCTAGCACGTCCACTGCCACTACTGTAAGCCTGCGGGCCATGTTTGCCACACACGGCCTACCCGATGTCCTGGTGAGCGACAACGGGCCATGTTTTACCAGTGCAGATTTCAAAGAATTCATGACCCGTAACGGGATCAAACATGCCACATCTACCCCGTTTAAACCAGCGTCTAATGGTCAGGCAGAGAAAGCAGTGCAAACCATCAAGCAAGGCTTGAAGTGGGTAACTGAAAGCTTACTGCAGACTGCCTATTCCGAGTCCTGCTTAGCTACCGCACAAGACCCCACTCACTCACTGGGATCCCACCTGCTGAACTGCTCATGAAAAGAGCACTTAAGACAAGACTCTCGTTAGTTCACCCTGATCTACATGAACAGGTAGAGAGCAGTGGGCTTCAACAAAGTGCATACCATGATAGTGCAAATCTATCACGCGAGATTGAAATCAATGATCCTGTATTTGTATTAAATTATGGACAAGGTCCCAAGTGGCTTCCCGGTACTGTCGTGGGAAAAGAGGGGAGCAGGGTGTTTTGGGTCAAACTTTCAAATGGACTCATTCACTGGAAACACTTGAACCAAATCAAACTCAGATTCACGGACTATCCTGAGCAACCTACATTGGACCCTACCTTTTTTGATACCCCAACATACACACCAATGGCAACCGGCACCATGGTTGACCACGAAGCAGAACCCATCATCCACAGCAGCCCAGCAGAGCTCAACACACCAGGCAGCCCAGCAAGGCCAGGTGCACAGCAGCCCAGCAAGGGCCCAACAAATGATTCAACAATACCAGCTTTCATACCGAGACGATCAACCAGGGCAAGAAGAGCCCCAGATCGACTCACATTGTAAATAGTTACACTATTGACTTTTGGGGGGGTGGGGGAGTGTCGTTATATATGTACACCTGTATTTACTCTGTATAGCCACAAGAGGACTCATCCCCTGGAGTCCCAAGGGATCCCATAATCCCTTGGGAGCACAGGTGTTTAACGAGGCTTCACAGGTTGGAGAGGCATTCTGGAGACCTGCAATAAAAGACTATGGTCGCACTTTACTTTGAGCTCACAGTGTTCAGTCTGACTCTTTCTCCATACACAACAGGGGCCATAACCTTTGCTTTATCCAGTGCACACACCTGCTTCTTGATCTCATGTGGAGTGAATCAAATTGGCTGAAGACTGTTTTTTGTGATGGTGGGGACCTTAGGAGGAGGCCGATGTGGATCATCCATCGGCACTTCTGGCTGAAGATGGTTGCAGGCACTTCAGCCTTGTCTGTTGCACTCATGTACTGGGCTCCACCATTATTGAGGATGGGGACATTATTAAGGATGGGGTCTCTTCCTCTCGTTAGTTGTTTACTTGTCCACCACCATTCATGCCTGGATGTGGCAGGACTGCAGAGCTTTGATCTGATCCATTAATTGTGGAATCGCTTAGCCCTGTCTAGAGCATGCTGCTTCTGTTTTTTAGCATGTGTTGCAGCTTCCCCAGGTTGGCACCTTATTTTTAGGTACGCCTGGTGCTGCTCCTGGCATGCTCTTCTGCACTCCTCATTGAGCAAGGGTTGGATCCCCTGGCTTGATGGTAATGGTAGAGTGAGGGACATGCCGGGCCATGAGTTACAGATTGTGGTGGAATACAATTCTGCTGCTGCTGATGGCCCACAGTGCTTCATGGATGCCCAGTTTAGAGCTGCTTGATTTGTTCTGAATCGATCCCATTTATCATGGCGGAAGGTGTCCTCAGTGTGAAGACGGGACTTTGTCTCCGCAATGACTGTGCGGTGGTCATTGGCAGATGCATCTGTGACAGGTAGATTGTTGAGGACGAGGTCAAGTAGGTTTATCCCTCATGTTGTTTCTCTCACCACCTGTTGCCCAATCTGACAGCTATGTCCTTCAGGCCTCAGCCAGTTCGGTCAGTAGTGGTGCTACCGAGCCACTCTTGGTGATGGACATTGAAGTCCCCCACCCAGAGTAAATTCTCTCAATGCTTTTTCCAACTGGTGTTCAACATGGCGGAGTATTGATTCATCACCTGTTGATTCATACCCTTGTGGGTTCATAATCTAGCCTGTCATTTCAGTGCAGTGCTGAGTGAAGCTACTGAGGTCCTACTGCTCTCAGGATGTAAAAGATTCCATGACACTATTGTAAAGAAGAGCAAGGGAGTTATCCCCAATGCCATATCCAATATGTATCCCTCAACCAACATCATTAAAACAGATTATCTGGTCATTATCATATTGCTGTTTGTGGGAGCTATCTGTGCGCAAATTGGCTGCCGCATGTCCTACATCATCATCATCATAGGCAGTCCCTCAAAATTGAGGAAAACTTGCTTCCATTCCAAAAGTGAGTTCTCAGGTGACTGTACAGTCCAATATGGGAATTACAGTCTCTGTCACAGGTGGGGCAGGTAGTCGTTGAAGGAAAGGGTGGATGGGGAGTCTGGTTTGCCGCACACTCGAGGTGCTCAGTGCCCTCCCGGATGCTCTTCCTCCACTTAGGACGGTCTTTGGCCAGGGACTCCCAGGTGTCGGTGGGGATGTTGTGCTTTATCAAGGTGTCCTTGAAACGTTTCCTCTGCCCACCTGGGGAACGCTTGCCGTGTAGGAGTTCCGAGTGGAGTGCTTGCTTTGAGAGTCTTGTGTCGGGCATGTGGACAATGTGGCCCGCCCAACGGAGCTGGTCGAGAGTGGTCAGTACTTCGATGCTGGGGATGTTGGCCTGATCGAGAATACTGACATGTTCCTACATTCTAACAGTGACTACACTTCTAAAGCACTTTGTTGGCTGGGAAACATTTTGTGACATCCTGAGTTTGAGAAAGGTGCTATATAAATGCAAGTCTTTCTTTTTTCTTCATTATGCACCCCACCCTATTTTTCCTTCCATTGATTTCAATAGTTGGTAAAATCAGGTGTGATGTAAAATGGGGGGCTAATTTAATATCGCCTGTTCTATACCATCGCCTAACGTTAAAACTACCCCTAGTGTATTACCCAGTCATATAGACTGAGTCGGCTGTTATCAGACAAATTGCAGTAATCAGCACTACAGTTGACCCCAGTACCTCTGGACTATGGGCTTTAATAAGCGCACTTTTCATCAGTGCAGTGAGCAATCATCTTATGCCATTGGAGGCTCACAGCTACCATTGAAGTCAATGAAAATAAAAATTTGGAGTGATATTATGTGGTCTACTGATTTGTTATTATCCGTTTTACAAAGCCAAGATCTATCCCATGTCTCTTACGCCACCTCACCTGACTGGAATTCTGGAATAGAGAGGTATTCCCATTGGAGTGTCCACTCCAAATTTTAATGACACAAAAAAATGGCAGTGGCAAATTCTTGATACAAACACTTGCTCTAAATCCTCTTATATCGCAAACTACAATAACAACTTGCATTTATATAGAACCTTTAACGTAGTAAAATATCCCAAGGCGTTTCACAGGAGCATTATCAAACAAAATTTGACACTGAGCCATATAAGGAGATATTAGAACAGGTAATAATTGGTCAAAGTGGTGGGTTTTCAGGAACATCTTAAAAGAGGTGAGAGAGGTAGAGAGGTGAAGAGGTTTAGGGAGGGTATCCCAGAGCTTAAGGACTTGGCAACAGAAGACACAGCCGGCAATGGTGGAGTGATTAAATTGGGGATGCACAAGAGGCTAGAAGTGGAGGAGCGCAGAGATCTCAGAGGATTGTAGGGCTGGAGGAGGTTACGGAGATAGGGAGGGGCAAGGCCATGGAGGGATTGAAAACAAGGATGAGATTTTAAGACAGAAAGAGTTACACCTACTCCGTCTGTTCCAAAAGATGCTTGCAAATCCAAGCTCAGCAACACTAGATACCTGAATGAATGGTGTATGTCCAGTGTGAAAGTCAGGAGAAGGTGTGGCTCTTCAGTAATGCTCATTTGTATGACATTAACATAATGAAGTGAAGCTGTCCTTTTTTTTTGGCAGGAGCTTCCTGTGTCCAGGAAGCTCACGTGACTGGAATTGCATGTGATGTGTGTTATGGGCGGACATTTGGTCAACACAATCTCTGGCGCTACTTCTGATCCCCACTATTCAGTTAACACAACTGAAACATCAGGAAATTAGCCATTGGGTGTTCAACCATTGGGCGGGGGGTGGGGTGGGGGGGGTGGGCGGAGGCATCAGAGTATCGGAAGGAGGCTTGATAAAGGTCTTCACTTAAAGTCCACCAATGCACATTTCAGCCAGGGTGTCATTGGATAATGATCAGGTGGCAACCACACTAAAACCAATTGTAGTATCACCAACATCTAACTCAACATAGACAAGGAAGAAACTTGGGCTGGCCTGCAAGGCTCAGTATCATACCACATGGTGCATTTCGTCACTCAGTGTTTACGGTAATCCCAAGTTAGGCTATTTAATATAATTTGTTTTCTTGCTCTAAGCAAGGAAAGAAAGAGCTTGCATTAATATAGCGCCTTTCATGATTTCAGGACATCCTAAAATACTTCACAGCAAGGAGGTGGATGATGTGTAGAATTTACCATAATGCATGTGATTTCATGACCACTCTGAATTAATGTAGCTTTTTATCCACCGGAGTTTATTGCTATTATCTTTGAATATGTGTGAAAAAGCTGTTCCATACAGATGTGTAGAACTGGAATGTGTTATTGAAATATGAATCTGTCTTCATAACATGCTTGGGCTGCTCTTTTTTATAAATAGAATTTTCATATAAAATGTTATTGTCAGGTTTGCAGTTGTAAAAGTCTCCCAAAGCATTATAATTGTAAAGATCAGCGTAGACTTGTACCTCCAGTGCAGCCTTTGATGATAATGATTAGCTGCTTTTTTGTTTCCTAACAAAAATGTAGGTTTCACATGTAGGATTGTCTTAAGGCTTTAAGCCAGAAATTTGTGGAGGAACAAAATCTGTTACGCTGATTGGATAGTTGTCCCAATAGAATGCTTACTTAAAAAAAAAATAGGCAAAGTTTTTCTGTGTTCTTTGAGGTGTGAGATGTCAGGATTACAGGGCATTTTTCTACCCATTGCATCCAGTGCCATCAATGATAACTGCAAGGTCAAATATGTCACAGTTATCCATGTGCTCTTTCTCAACAGTGTACCTGAACCCTGTCATTAAGAGAATATCACTTCCACCGTTCGAATGTGAGGACTCCATTTTCTACATCAACCATCATTGTACAGGTTGAACCTCCCTTATCCGGAACTCCCTTATCCAGAACCATCCCTCGTCCCGAACCATTCCCAGCCACCGGGTGGCGCATGCGCAGAAGTCCGACATGAACAAATTGAAGTCCTTTCTCACTGCCGACTCCCACAATCACTGGCCTGACCCCACAATCCACCACCCTCCTCCACCCCCCCATGATCTTTCTGCTGCACTCCCAGCCCCAAGCCAGCCAGCCTTGATATCCCCTTGCTCAGTACCTGTACCATCCAATTTAACGTGACCACCCCTTGTCCGGAAAAATCCCTTATCCAGAACAGGCCAGGTCCCAGGGTTCCGGATAAGGGACGTTCAACCTGTAGTTACAACTCTCTGCATTCTCTGCGCTCCTCCAATTTTGGCCTCTTGCGCATCCCCGATTTTCATCAAGCCACCTTTGGCGGTCAGCTGCCTAGCCTCTAAGCTCTGGAATTCCCTCAATAAACCTCTCTGCCACTTTCTCCTCCTCTTTCCTACGTTAATATATCCTTATATGGCTCGGTGTCAAATTTTGTTTAATAACGCTCCTGTGAACTGTCTTTGGACTTTTTATTATGTTAACGGCGTTCTATAAATTGTTATTGTAGTTCTCTGGGTGAGACTGGCAGCGTATAATTGTTTTTGTGGTGGGCTCACAGCTGTTTGGGGCTGGAATACTGTTGACTAAACTTATTTCACCTCGAATGCTTAAATCTGGCAGCAATGGGACTTTTGTCCAATCATTCTGTGCTGGATTTAAATGCAAGTCACAGAGATGAACCAGATGGTACCCTAATGGACTCTTCCATCCAGTTCCCTGGCATTCAGGATAAAAACGATCCTCTGCATAGGAACAATCCACCCCCTCCAAATCCACATCAGGGCCTGAATTACCATGAGGGTAGGTGGGTAGGGCAGGGAGAGGAGGGTTCTACCAATCTCCCGCTGGAACTTTGGCAGGAGATCAATGGAATCCCCAGAATGGTGGAAAATGGCCAATTATGTAATTTCTTTCATGTCAGGTATCAGCCAGTGTCTCAGTGGGTAGCACTCTCGCCTCTGAGTCAGAAGGTTGTGGGTTCAAGTCCCACTCCAGGGACTTGAGCACAAAAAACTAGGTTGACTCTCCAGTGCAGTGCTGAGGGAGTACTGCACTGTTGGAGGTGCCGTCTTTCAGATAAGACGTTAAACTGAGGCCCTGTCTGCTCTCTCAAGTGGACGTGAAAGATCCCATGGCACTATTTTGAGGAAGAGCAGGGGAGTTATCTCCAGTGTCCTGGCTAATATATTTATCCCTCAATCAACATAACAAAAACAGATTATCTGGTCATTATCACATTGCTGTTTGCGGAAGCTTGTTTCTATGCAAATTGGCTGCCGCATTTCCTACATTGTAATAGTGACTACACTCCAAAAGTACTTCATTGGTTGTAAAGCGCTTTGAGACGTCCGGTGGTCGTGAAAGGCGCTATATAAATCCAAGTCTTTGTTTCCTTCTTTCTTTCTTTCTCTGGCGATTTTGCTGATCTCCCAGGAGAGTTATGGTGGGAGATGAGCCGCAGAAATTCCGGTGCTGATGATGATGCTTCCGACTTAGAATGTTTGTAACAGACTTCCTGTCTGGAAGGGTGATAATTCTGACCACTATGAACAGTTTTCATTTATTGGTTTTTGTTTCTGACATCATATGAAAAAGATGCTTAAAGCTGAAAAGGAACATTTTGGTTCAAGATCCACGGTCAGCTGATGTGGTTTATTATACATTTATTTGGTGTTATGTCATTGATTTAGAATATAAGATGAGAATAAGAAAGGGCCTATCTGGCTCACCCTGTCAATAATCCAAACTAAAGGAGTATGTGATGAAGTCTATTTTCAAACCGGATGTCAATTTTGAGTCTGTGATAGTGTCAAGCTTCTTAGTACCTCTGTTACCTCTAGACTTGACCATTCTACTGCTCTCCTGGCTGGCTACCCACCTTGTGTCCTCCGTAAACTCGAGCTCATACAAAATTCTGCTGCCCCCATCCAAATTCACACCAGTCCCATTCACCCATCGCCCCAGTGCTTGTTGACCTACATTGTTCTTGGTTCGACAACATCTCGATTAAAAAAATTCACGTCCTTGTATTCAAATCACTCCATGGACTCACCCCTCCCTATCTCTGTAACCTCTTTCAGCCCTAAATCCCTCCGAGATCTCTGTGCTAACTGCAATTCTGGCCTCTTGTACATACCTGATTTTCATCGCTCCGCCATTGGTGGTCATACCTTCAACTGCCTGGGTGCTAAGTTCTGGAATTCCCTCGCTAAACCCCTCCACCGCTTTATCCCTCTCTCCTCCTTTAAGATACTCTTTAAAACCTACTTCTTTGACAAATCTTTTGGCCATCTGTCATCATCTCCTTATGCGGCTCAGTATCAAATTCTGTTTGATACTGAGCCGTTCCTGTGAAGTGCCTTCGGAAGCTAAAGGCAGTATATAAATGCAAGTTGCTGTTGTACAGTACCTGCAACCACAGATTTTACATGAAACCATCCTAAAACTCTTTAACCTGACAGTGCTTCGGCTGCGATCATGTTTCATCCCCCCCCCTGCTCCACCATCTTCCCCCCACCCCGCCCCCGCCTCGGCAACTAAATTGCTGTCAAAAACATAATCCTCACAGCTTGCCACCAAAGAGACACTTGAAGCTGTCTGTCAGGGACATAAATGACACAGAAGTACAAGGAAAGTAGGGAATTAATAAAGTTCAACAAGGCAGAAAGCACAGGTTAACCAGTGAGTAGTGATGTTTTTTTTACAGCTCCTGGATATTTTAACCTTTTATCTCTGTCTGAATGTGTCTAAAAAAAAAACGTACATACCCTTTTTTATGAGATTGTTGACTGAGGGTGGCCACCATCTGTGCAAACGGTCTCAAACGGTGACTTCCTCTCAAAGCCAGAAAGCACATGAAATGTCTTAGAAAAAAAGCTGGGATCAGTTTGAATAGGAATAGGTTTATTATGTGAGTTCAGTCGGCATTTTCGGTAAAACAAAGTGAGATTTATTAACGATATTGCTGATGCAGCTTTGAAAGTTGCAGGATTTTAGGATAAATGCGTCGAGAATTTTAATGCTGTGCCTTTGCACTGACTAAATATAAAAACACAATTTAAGGAAGCTGGAAATATTGAAACTTGAGAAGTGAAGAGTGAAACTATTTAAAGTATGACAAAGAAGAAATTGAACAAAACTGTGTTGCAGCAATAATGATTGGACAAATAAAAATTAGGACTGCGTCTGTGGAGTCATTAGACTGGTTGACGCTACTTGTAATGACACATTTTACCTAATTAGTATATTTAAGATACACAGATAGAGTTGGCATCTATATTCTTTACAGTAATAAGATGTCTTATGTGACTATTTTTCCATACATTCGAGAACCAGATGGGGAGGATGGTACTACAAACACCATTAGTTACGCTTACCCTTTAATACTTCTTGCTTTGCTTTGAAACAACAGTTTAGTCTGATCTGCTTTCTGGTGTAAAGAGGAAAAAAAGGCAGCGATGGTCAATCATTAGTGCTCTTTTGCAGTAATAAAATGTCTAGACAGCAATTAACATCCATTTCCCTCAAGAATTTAACTGTGTCATCAGTGACTCTTCACAGCTTGCAGTGACCAATTTGAAGATGTTTCATCATCAATCAATTTCTAAATTTGAATAGTATTTGCTTTCAAGAGTGCTTTGTCTTCCACACCCCCTTCCTGCCCTGACAACAGTGCAAAAAAGATAAGGCCAGATAGTTTTAGGCCAGCCTCAATTAGCATGCCCTCTAGATAAAATGTGCGAATTCCAAACGGCAGTGCTGCTAATTATCTCCAAAATGGAACTTGTGACATTCCGTCACAAATGTCGCACAAGTCTACGACAAACAAGAATTAAACAGGAGGAATCCAATGGATCCTTGTTTACCTGTTGATTTCTTTCATTGAATGATTTTGTCATTATTCTATGGCACTGGTCAATTGGAAGGGGACTGGCAAATGCACAGCACATTTTCTGAATAATGTTACAGAAATTATAAATACATGTGCGCCAACAGCACGACAAAGGGGAACCTGCCAGATCTGGAAGTGGACAGCAAAGTTTTAATTACACCAGAATGGTGGGAGGCAAATTCTCTTCAATGGCCGATTTAATCGGCATCTGTTTCTGCTGCTTAGAAAGTCTGTTTTAATGCCAAATATTTTCTAGAGTGTTCGGAGATAATTAAAACAATCTGTTCCTCACGAGAGCGAAGGCCCTATCAATCGTAGCTTAATAGGTCCATTATATAGAAGATATTTATGTCCAGCTTTAATCAAAGGATGGGAACAAAAAAACATGCTAAATTATGTATTCCAGTTAAACACAAACTAATAAAATCATTTGCACAAAGCAACCAAGACCAAAAAAGGGGCAGAGAGGGTTGTGAATATGTTTTCCAATTGATTTCTCAAGATGTAAAAATTCAAAGAGATGATCTGAACACAGAATATGACCATTACCGAGAAACAGCCTTTGGCAGCAGTTGAAATCACTGAGGATTAATTGTCTTGAATTAAAGCTGTCTTGAAAAGAATTTGAGAGTATTTGAATTTGAGAATGTGAAGAAAGTGACCAACTTTATTCAATGTGCCCTCAAGGTATTCTTAATGGGATTTGTCTATCTTGCAACAGTTTGCTTGCTTGCTGGAAATTCTTCCTGATTCTGTACTTATTGCAGTTCGTCTAGCTGAGCGATGGTGGAGAAATTCACTTATTGTAGTGATCATTCCCAGGGCAAGTAAAACATAAATGGAATTTATACCTTGTCCCAAGATCTCTGCGGTCCTCCAATTCTGGTCTCTTGCGCATCCCTGATTTTAATCGCTCCATCATTGGTGGCTGTGCCTTCAGCTGCCTGGGCTTGAAGCTTGAAATTCCCTCCCTGAACCTCTCCACCTCTCTCTCCTCCTTTAAGACACTCCTTAAAACCTACCTCTTTGAGCAAGCGTTTGTTCGCCTTTCCTAATATCTCCTTATGTGGCACAGTGTCTAATTTTGTTTGATAACGCACCTGTGTAGTGCCTTGGGACATTTTACTACGTTAAAGGCGCTATATAAATGCAAGTTGGAGTTTGCTGCCACAATAATGTACTTCAGTAATGATATTTTCATTGTCCAAATAATTAGCTATAACTGAGTCTGAGAGATATGAAGGAAGAATAATTGCTTACTAATCTGAGTGACCCCAATGTCCATGACTCTTGTGTCTGGTCGACAGCAATTCTCAGGATTGTATTGTTTGAATTCTGATTTTGTTGAAATCCAACAAGAATTGTTTTGTCCTTCTGCACATAGGAAGAACCTGGAGTCAACTGTGGTCAACACCAACAACAACTTGAATTTATATAGTGCCTTTAAAGTAATAAAACATCTCAAGACATTTCACAGGAGTGTTATTAAAAACATTTAACACCAAGCCACATAATTAGGACAGATGACCAAATAATTAATCAAAGAGGTAGGTTTTATGGAGCGTCTTGAAGGAGGAGAGAAGGTAGAGAGACAGAGAGGTTTAGGGAGGGATTTCCAGACCTTAGGGAAGCATACCACCATGTGAACAGGCTGCCGTGCCTTTAGCTGCCAAGGCCGAAGCTCTGGAATTCTCTCCCTAAACATCCCTGCATCTCGACCTCTTCTTCCCTTTAAGACGCTCCTTAAAACCTACTCTTTGACCAAGCATTTGGTCATCTGTCCTAATATGTGGCTCAGAGTCAAATTTTGTTTGATAGCACTCCTGTGAAGCGTCTTTGTGCATTTTACTACATTAAAGGCACTATATAGATACAAGTTGTTGTTGTTCCAAAATGTACTGTGGTAAACTATCTTTAGAAACAAGCTCCGTTTGCTACACTGTAGCATATCTCCATAATCTGTATCCTGGAAAGGCACCCAGCAAGGTGTACAACTGCCGAAACACTTGAATGAAGCATTTCTTTTGAAAACAAAACACTTACAGAGATGCCAGAAAGTTCAACAAGGTCCAAGAAAAACAAAACAAACTCCCTGAATGTTCTCAAATTATGGTCAGTCAGTTAGCATAACCAGACTGATCACTGATTCCACATGGCCTTGCATTCCCCTTTGCAAGCTCCCACAGCCGTTTGTCCATTGTCCTTCCTCCATTCAGGTCTTCCTGTGCATATTGCAGCCCATCAGTTTTGGCATTTTGCATGGTCTTTTCCCAGGTGAGACCTAGTTCATCACTTTTATATCCTAGCCATGCTCTGTTATTGCTCCTAGGCGACTTCTTATTGCTTCAGTCTTGGTCATTCTGTCCTTGACAGCTTCCTCCTACAACATGTTTTAAAAGCACCCAGCTTTAGATTCTATGCTTTTTTCCCCCCAGGCCCAGCTCTCAGTACCGTACATAGAATTACATTGAATGTATAGCACAGAAACAGGCCCTTCGGTCCAAGTGGTCCATGCAAGTGTTTCTGCCCCATATGAGCCTCCTCTCACCCCTACTTCATCTCACCCTATCAGCATAACCTTCTATTCCTTTTGTCCCTCATATATTTATCTAGCTTCGCTTTAAATGCATTTAGGCTATCCGCATCAACTACTCTGTGTGGTAGCAAATTCCACTTTCTCACCACTCTCTGGGTAAGGAGGTTTATCCTGAATTCCCTATTGGATTTATTAGTGACTATCTGACACTAAGTTCATCCAATCCTATCTTGAAACTGTGGAGCCATTTTTACACTTAGCACTGCTCCCGCTGAAGCCCCCAGACTCAGAAATATTTCTCGGGCCTGCCCAGTGAACTGTTTCTGTCTGATTATTTGAAGTCCCAACAGCTTTAAATTGCAGAGCCCATGCTTAAACCCACTTTGCTATCTGACAAGCCAAGCGACATACGATGATATGGATAGATCAATTTAAAGCTTTGACTGTGATGAAAATAGAATTCAGGATTATTATTTATGTCTAATTATGAGGTATAGGTTCTTGCACTTTACCTGTCAGTTGTTTGTCTTACACACGCTACATTAGGTCTTCTTTGTTCAGGGGTTTTGTGAGAAGGTAATTTCAGTGTCAGAGCATGAGCTGCCATTTGATGTCTGAATAAACAAACAATTTGAGAAAGGCTGCTTCTCTTGTCTTTTCACAAAGCCAGATCACCTTTCCGATACTAATTAAAAATACCATCAGTTCTGCTAGTTCAGAACTGCAAGCATGGTACTAATAGCAGTAACAATGAAGCAAATCCAGAGATACTTTTTGCAGCATCACAGTTTCCAAATATAAAGGCATTTTCCTCCTTCATCCCCTCACCGGACAGCTGGTCGAGGAAGAATGTTTTCATCATGATTATTAATTCTGCAGGAAGCACTCATCAATTGCAACAATGATTGTATGTGTTTGCTGGGGGAGGAGATAGGTCCATAATAACTCTTTGAAGTGGCTATTTAACTCAACTTTCCAATGACTAACTTTGCCAGAAAGGATAGGAGGGGGATGGTAGTATCACATGAAAAGGAAATGCAATAAAGGCTTCCTTATGACACCAATTTGCACATTTGTTGTGCTTTGGTATGCTAAACAGGTTTCATGGAATATAAAGCTGAATTACTATGAGTTCCGTGGTTAGTGACAGTATATTTCTGAGGGGATGATCTGATTCAAATGGCTGCAAGTTCTTTGTAGACATTCAGAGGTTTGTCTTGTCCAGTGAGGCAGGTGGGGAGTTAGCACAGTTCCAGCAGTGAGTTCTCCCTGGTGTCCTGGCTATCATTTATCCCTCAACCAACACTGCTAAAAGCTGATTATCCTGTCATTGCTGTTTGTGGGAGCTTGCTGTATGCAAATTGGCTGCCGCATTTACCTAAATCACAACAGTGACTACACTTCAAAAGTACTTCGTTGGTTGTGAAACACTTTGGGATGTCCAAAGGATTGAAAGTGGTTATATAAATGTAAGTCTTTCTTCATTATAACTGCTTTTACATCAAAAGAGTGCAGGTGTGCTGTTCTCTCACTGTTAGCTGCAGTATGGGCTGAGAAAGGATAGAATTGTAGACCCATGGAAATGTGCTTTTCTTTCCTTCTAAGGCAGCCCCCCGGTGTCGAGGATGACTTGCTTCCACATTAAAATGAGTTCTAAGGTGATTGATGCCAGGTCCTGAATTTCAATTTAAAGGTTGGAAGATGCCTGTGCATGAATTCTTTTAACTATGGGGTGATCGTTGCACACCATCTATCTCATGGACTTGACAGAGCAAGGTCTTGGTCCAATGGCAAGGGGATTCAAGATGATTGGAGACCAGGCTCTGCTGCATGGGCCTAACATACACAAACACATATTCCTACTGACCCCCTCCCTCCCTCCCTCAGGTCCTCTCTCGCCGGTTTTCAGAGATCGCAGTGTAGGTGATCAAGTTGATCTTAGAGCAGCTTGCCCTAGTGTCAAACATCTCCAGATATCTCAAGGTACCATGAATCTAGTATCAACCATCTCCAGATATCTCAAAGCCCTATGGTCCTAATGTCAATCCTCTCCAGTGTCCCACGAATCTAGTGTCAACCATTGCCAGATGCAGATCACCAACAACAACAACTGGTATTCATATACAACAACAACTTATATTTATATAGCACATTTATCGTAGTGAAACATCCCAAGGCGCTTCACAGGTGAACATAAGAAATAGAAGCAGGAGTAGGCCATATGACCCCTCGAGTCTGCTCCGCCATTAAATACGATCATGGCAGATCCGATCATGGACTCAGAACCACTTCCCTGCCCACTCCCGATAACCCCTTATTCCCTTATTGGTGCAGAAACTGTCTATCTCTGTCTTAAATTTATTCAATGACCCAGCTTCCACAGTTCTCTGAGGTAGCATATTCCACAGATTTACAACCCTCTGAGAGAAGAAATTCCTCCTTATCTCAGTTTTAATTGGGCGGCCCATTATTCTAAGATTATGCTCCCTAGTTCTAGTCTCCCCTATCAGTGGAAACATCCTCTCTGCATCCACCTTGTCAAGCCCCCTCATAATCTTATATGTTTCGATAAGATCACCTCTCATTCTTCTGAATTCCATTGAGTAGAGACCCAAACTACTCAACCTTTCCTTATAAGTCAACCCCCTCATCTCCGGAATCAACCTATTGAACCTTCTCTGAACTGCCTCCAAAGCAAGTATATCTTTTCTTAAATATGGAAACCAAAACTGCACACAGTATTCCAGGTGTGGCCTCACCAATACCCTGTATAACTGTAGCAAGACTTCCCTGCTTTTATACTCCATCCCCTTTGCAATAAAGGCCAAGATTCCATTGGCTTTCCTGATCACTTGCTGTGCCTGCATAATAACCTTTTGTGTTTCATGCACCAGGACCCCCAGGTCCCGCTGTACTGCGGCACTTTGCAATTTTTCTCCATTTCAATAATAACTTGCTCTTCGATTTTTTCTGCCAAAGTGCATAACCTCACACTTTCCAACATTATACTCCATCTGCCAAATTTTTGTCCACTCACTTAGCCTGTCTGTTTCTTTTGCAGGTTTTTTGTGTCCTCCTTACACATTGCTTTTCCTCCCATCTTTGTATCATCAGCAAACTTGGTTATGTTACACTCGGTCCCTTCATCCAAATTGTTAATATAGATTGTAAATAGTTGGGGTCCCAGCACTGATCCCTGCGGCACCCCACTAGTTACTGGTTGCCAACCCGAGAATGAACCATTTATCCCGACTCTGTTTTCTGTTTGTTAGCCAATCCTCTATCCATGCTAATATATTACCCCCAACCCTGTGAACTTTTATCTTGTGCAGTAACCTTTTATGTGGCACCTTGTCAAATGCCTTCTGAAAGTCCAAATACACCACATCCACTGGTTCCCCTTTATCCACCCTGTCCGTTACATCCTCAAAGAATTCCAGCAAATTTGTCAAACATGACTTCCCCTTCATAAATCCATGCTGACTCTGCCTGACTGAATTATGCTTTTCCAAATGTCCTGCTACTGCTTCTTTAATAATAGACTCCAACATTTTCCCAACCACAGATATTAGGCTAACTGGTCTATAGTTTCCTGCTTTTTGTCTGCCTCCTTTTTTAAATAGGGGAGTTACATTTGCAGTTTTCCAGTCTGCTGGGACCTCCCCAGAATCCAGGAAATTTTGGTCACTTACAACCAATGCATCCACAATCCCTGCCACTACTTCTCTTAAGACTGTAGGATGCAAGCCATCAGGTCCAGGGGATTTATCTGCCTTTAGTCCCATTATCCTACTGAGTACCACCTCCTTAGTGATTGTGATTGTGGTAAGTTCTTCCCCCCATATAGCCTCTTGATTATCCACTGTTGGGATACTTTTAGTGTCCTCTACTGTAAAGACTGATACAAAATATTTGTTCAGAGTTTCTGCCATCTCCATGTTCCCCATTACTAATTCCCCGGTTTTGTCCTGTAAGGACCAACATTTACTTTAGCCACTCTTTTCCTTTTTATATACCTGTAGAAACTCTTGCTATCTGTTTTTATATTTCATGCTAGCTTACCTTCATAGTCTATCTTCTCTTTCTTAATCATTTTTTTAGTCACTCTTTGCTGGCTTTTAAAAGCTTCTCAATCTTCTGTCCTCCACTAGTTTTGGTCACTTTGTATGCCCTTGCTTTTAATTGGATACCATCTTTTATTTCTTTAGTTAGCCATGGATGAACAGGACTTGGTGCGAGTTAGAACACGGGCAGCCAAGTTCTGTATCAGCTCTAGTTTAGTAGGATAGAATGTGGGAGGTCAGCCAGGAGTGCGTTAAAATAGTCAAGTCTTGAGATAACAAAGGCATGGATGAGGGCCTCAGCAGCGGATGAGCTGAAGTAAGGGTGGAGATGGGCAATGTTATTGAGGTGGAAATAGGCGCTTAGTTATGCTGTGGATATGTGGTCGAAAGCTAATTTCAGGGTCAAATATGACCAAGGTTGCAAACAGTGTGATTCAGCCTCAGACAGAAGTTGGAGAGAGCGATGGAGTCAGTGGCTAGGGAATGGAATTGGGGGGACTGAAACCAATGGCTTCGGTCTTCCTAATATTTAATTGAAGAACATTTCTGCTCATCTAGAACTGGATGTCGGACAAGCAGTCTGACTATTTAGAGACCATGGAGGGTTCAAGAGGAGTGGTAGTGAGGTAGAGCTGGGTGCCATCAGTGTACATGTCGAAACTGATGCTGTGTTTTCGGATGATGTTGCCAAGGGACAGCATGTAGATGAGAAATAGGAGGGGCGAAGGATAGATCCTTGGGGGACACCAGAGGTGTGGGAAGAGAAGCCATTGCAGGTGATTTTCTGGCTACAATTAGATAGATAAGACTGGAACCAGGCGAGTGCAGTTCCACCCAGCTGGACGACAGTGGAGAGGCATTGGAGAAGGATAGAATGGTCAACCGTGTCAAAGACCGCAGACAAGTCAAGAAGCGCGAGGAGGGATAGTTTGCCTTTATCACAGTTACAAAGGTTGTCATTTGTGACTTTGATGAGAGTCGTTTCGGTACTGTGTAAGGCGCGGAAACCAGATTGGAGGTATTCAAACATGGAGTTGCGGGAAAGATGGGCATGGATTTGGGAGGCAATAACACGTTCAAGCTAGCACCTTTAACATAGTAAAATGTCCCAGTGGCCTTCACAGGAGCACTATCAAACAAAATTCGACACAAGCCACATAAAGAGATATTGGAGCAGATGACCAAAAGCTTGGTCATAGAGGTAGGTTTTAAGGAGCATCTTAAAGGAGGAGAGAGAGGTAGAGAGGCGTCGCGGTTAGGGAGGGAATTCCAGATCCTGGGGTCTGGCAGCTGATTGCATGGCCATCAACGGTGGAGCATTTAAAGTTGGGGATGCTCAAGAAGCAAGAATTGCAGATTCCAGATGTCTCAGAGGGTTGTAGGGCTGGAGGAGATTACAGAGATAGGGAGGGGTGAGGCCATGGAGGGATTTGAAAACAAGGAGGATCAATGAATCGGCCATTGGTTTAAGTCCCTGCTCTTATGGCAAGCGATGTGATCAGAGCCCGTCCCCAATGTGTGCATGTTCCTCTTTCAAATGGGTCTGCATATTTCACATCAGAGTCCAGCAGCCATATGCAAACACGCCTCTAACGACAAATTTAAAAGGGGGGCTGAAATGTGGAGGTCATGCTCCCAAGGCTGGAGGTAAAGAAAATGGTTATGTGGAAGTAATTAAAGACATTATGTGGGTTTCCTTTTCAATGACGGCACCAGCTGCCAACCTCGTTGCTGCTGGTTACATTGTACACGGGGTCCAATTGCCGACCTTTGAACATCAACGAGGCTCCTCAACTGCCTGGGGAGAGGGCCTCACATGCTACCTGAAATGCACCAGTTAAAATAGCATAAAAGCACAAAATGCTGGAAATACACAGCATGTCAGATAGCATCTGTGGAGAGAGAAACAGACTTAACAGCCGGAATTTTCTGGGGTGTCAGCGGGCCACATCCCTGCTTGTGCCATCCTGTACAATGTGCAACCAGGCTGTGTTGATCTCCTGAGGAGGTCTCTTCCATCCTTTGGAAGGGAAGAGAACCTCCCTGCATGCTGTGACTCCCTCCATATACTTATGGAGGAAGTCATGGGAGAACCTGGGTGCAGCTGTGCACCTTTGTCAGTTTTTGCAGCCACTCAGTGCTGTAGAACACTGACAGCACAAACGTCAAAAGCAAGGTGGCCATGGTCCCTTTAAGAGATGTCGTGTCATGCATGACATTACCAGACCCGCTTCTTCTAATTGGTCTGGGAAATGTGCTGGGCGGGCTTAACAAGTCTTATCAACATAAATTCAGTTTAGACAGTGGGATGGAGCCAGCAGCGGGACAGGACTGGTAAACTGTCGGGTAGATACCTGATCAAACACATGAAGGGAAGCAGAAAGCAATGAAGATGAACAAGGTAAAAGAGACAAATGGAAATCCCGTCGGAGAGAAGAGCAGAACTTCTTCAAGGTGGGCATTCCTGAAAGTGAAGTGACAGTGAATTAAACACTAATACAACATCAAAATACTGTGGATGCTGGAAATCAAAATAGAAACAGAAAATGCTGGAAATACTCAGTAGGTCAGGAGGTATCTGTGGAGAAAGTTCTCATCAGGCAGTGGGAGATGGAGGGGTGGAGGGTGGGGGGGATGGTAAAATCAGGGCTTTAATATCAAGGCTAAGACAGACACGATGGCTACTTGAATGAGGTACAGGTGACTTTCACTTGTGAAACCATTTCCCAGCAAAGGGTCAACACCGACAGAGGGAGAAGAGTAAATTAGGGGAGGAAACTTGGAGAGAGAAAAAATAAGTATGGTGACTTTGATAAAAAAATAAAAGTGTAATATTCTTCTTGGACATCTCTACAGAGATCACACATATGAGTATCTCCCAAAACATCACTATAACATACCTTCTCAAGGGCAACTGGGGATGGACAGTAAATGCTGGCCTTGCTAGTGACGCCCACATCCCAAAGAATGAATAAAAGAAATGTCGCAAAGATTGCAGTGGGGTTGGACTATCACCTCTATCTTTGACACTACAATATTGACACTTTGTTCACAGGCAGGGATTTTTGCCTTTCAATCACATAGCTAAACAAAACAAGGCCTTTAAAGCTGTTAGTCTGTTGCAAGTCAATTGGCTGCTTTACCTTAGAAAGTCAGTGCCAGAGTAGATTTAGTGTGGGTTCCATCTCAGAATAAACATTGTAAAGTTATTGTAGCAGGGTGATTGAACGGGAGGAGACTTTCCCCAGCCAGCTGAGCATAAACATGGGAGGTTCAAGAGAAGGAAAAAGAAAACTGAAAAAGAGGCTGGGAGTTGGAGAGTTTTCTAGGACTACTGTTTGTAGGAGAAAGGAGGCTCTGAGATGGTAGGACCATGTAACACGATATAAACCTTGTATAACCAGTCTCATATCCAAACAGATTCACCCCTCTGACATCACAGTGTTACTGGTATTTCTACAATGTAAGCTGATGCCTTGTGTGAAACTGAAATTCATCAAGCAACTATAAGCACCAGCATGTTAAATTGGTGTGATTGTATTGGTATCCTTGCTCCAGGTCTGTACAAGTGGGGTAGGGTCTCCCTGTGACTCACTTGGCACCATGTGGTATACAGGGTACTACCAAGCCATACAGAAATGGAATATCCAGCTTTGATTCCCGGCCTCAGCTAGGGAAATGATTAGCTTCTACAGTTGGCTTCAGTCGCCTTTGGCGAGGGTGGAGAAATAAAAGAAACCCTTAGGGCTAGAAATTCTGTAGCACCCGTTTGGGGCGTTAATTTTTGAAATGTTGAAAAAGTAGTGACAGGCGCTAATGATTCTGAGCTTCCGGTAAATTGGCTGTCAGCGCTCCAAGAAAGAACTGGAGCACTAAATCAAGTGCTAATGACCTCACTGGAGCGCTACAGGGGCTGTAACAGCAGAGCGATAATGAATTTCAGCTGCAATGCAATCGGGAATGATCATTCAAATTGGCTCATTCCAGCTCATAAAGGGGAAGTTCCGTCATTGTGCAGATCCTCCTTATTTACATTGCTGACTGTGAAGGCGACCTGCAAGCGACTGAATCCGGTAATTGTCATGGCTGAGCCCAGTACCAGGGATAGAAATCGCCGTTTCGGCGACCAGGTATTGGAGGCATTGGTCGTGGGAGTGGAAAGAATGGGGGCAGTGTTGTTCCCGGCCACTGGAAGAGGGCCATTGCCTCAGGTCTTCAGGGCAACGTGGAGAGAAGTGGCCCAGGAGTTTTCAGTCAGCAGTATGGTCGTGAGGAGCCTGACACAGTGCCGCAGGAAATTCAACGATTTCACTCGGGTGGCCAGGGTGAGTAGATGCTTCAACAGATCCTACATATCAGCATCTGAACCTCAGTCTGTACACACTGCACAAACCACTACTCACCCACCAAACATCTGCATGTACTAAAACTCACATCTACATCTCACACCTTGCCTACAATTACAGCTATTCAACTACTGCACGCACATCTCCCACAGCTGCACTCTCACTCACACACATTCGTTTCTCTTGCAGGCCAAGATGGCCTACAATAGGAGGGAGCAGCAAATAACAGGTGGGGGTGATGCGCAGATCCAGCACCTTACAGACCTGGAGGAGCGAGTGCTGCGACTCATTGGGCACCAGGTGATGGGTGCTATGGTCGTCGGCGGCGTCAATCCCCTTGGGACAACAACGGCATCTTCATTCCCTCTGGCTAACAAGGGAAATTAAGGATAGTGTTAAATCCAAGGAAGAGGCATATAAATTGGCCAGAAAAAGCAACAAACCTGAGGACTGGGAGAAATTTAGAATTTAGCAGAGGAGGACAAAGGGTTTAATTAAGAGGGGGAAAATAGAGTATGAGAAGAAGCTTGCCGGGAACATAAAAACTGACTGCAAAAGCTTCTATAGATAGGTGAAGAGAAAAAGATGAGTGAAGGCAAATGTAGTCGGATTCAGGTGAATTTATAATGGGGAACAAAGAAATGGCAGACCAATTGAATAAATACTTTGGTTCTGTCTTCACGAAGGAAGACACAAATAACCTTCCGGAAATACTAGGGGACCGAGTGAGAAGGAGGAACTGAAGGATATCCTTATTAGACAGGAAATTGTGTCAGGGAAATTGATGGGATTGAAGTCCGATAAATCCCCGGGGCCTGATAGCCTGCATCCCAGAGTACTTAAGGAAGTGGCTCTAGAAATAGTGGATGCATTGGTGATCATTTTCCAACAGTCTATCGACTCTGGATCAGTTCCTATGGACTGGAGGGTAGCTAATGTAACATCACTTTTTAAAAAGGGAGGGAAAGAGAAAGCGGATAATTATAGACCGGTTAGCCTGACATCAGTCGTGGGGAAAATGTTAGAATCAATTATTAAGGATGAAATAGCAGCGCATTTGGAAAGCAGTGATAGGATCGGTCCAAGTCAGCATGGATTCATGAAGGGGAAATCATGCTTGACAAATCTTCGAGAATTTTTTGAGGATGTAACTAGTAGAGTGGACAAGGGAGAAGCAGTGGATGTGGTGTATTTGGACTTTCAAAAGGCTTTTGACAAGGTCCCACACAAGAGATTGGTGTGCAAAATCAAAGCACATGGTATTGGGGGTAATATACTGACGTGGATAGAGAACTGGTTGGCAGACAGGAAGCAGAGAGTCGGGATAAATGGGTCCTTTTCGAAATGGCAGGCAGTGACTAGTGGAGTGCCGCAGGGCTCAGTGCTGGGACCCAGCTCTTTACAATATACATTAATGAATTGAGTGTAATATCTCCAAGTTTGCAGATGACACTAAACTGGGTGACAGTGTGAGCTGTGAGGGGGACGCTAGGAGGCTGCAGGGTGACTTGGACAGGTTAGGTAAGTGGGCAAATGCATGGCAGATGCAGTATAATGTGGATAAATGTGAGGTTATCCACTTTGGGGGCAAAAACGCGAAAACAGAATATTATCTGAATGGCGGCAGATTAGGAAAAGGGGAGGTGCAATGAGACCTGGGTGTCATGGTTCATCAGTCATTGAAAGTTGGCATACAGGTGCAGCAGGTGGTGAAGAAGGCAAATGGTATGTTGGCCTTCATAGCGAGGGGACTGAGTATAGGAGCAGGGAGGTCTTACTGCAGTTGTACAGGGCCTTGGTGAGGCCTCACCTGGAATATTGTGTTCAGTTTTAGTCTCCTAATCTGAGGAAGGACGTTCTTGCTATTGAGGGAGTGCAGCGAAGGTTCACCAGACTGATTCCCGGGATGGCAGGACTGACATATGAGGAGAGACTGGATCAACTGGGCCTTTATATATTGGAGTTTAGAAGGATGAGAGGGAATCCCATAGAAACATATAAGATTCTGAAGGGACTGGACAGGTTAGATGTGGGTAGACTGTTCTCGATGTTGGGGATGTCCAGAACCAGGGCACACAGTCTTAGGATAAGGGGTAAGCCATTTAGGACTGAGATGAGGAGAAACGTCTTCACTCAAAGAGTTGTTAATCTGTGGAATTCCCTGCTGCAGTGAGTTGTTGATGCCAGTTCATTGGATATATTCAAGAGGGAGTTAGATATGGCCCTTACGGCTAAGGGGATCAAGGGGTCTGGAGAGAAAGCAGGAAAGTGGTACTGAGGGAATGATCAGCCATGATCTTATTGAATGGCGGTGCAGGCTCGAAGGGCCGAATGGCCTACTCCTGCACCTATTTTCTATGTTTCTATGTTCCACTCCTGCTCTCATCCCACTTCCCCCTCACACCAGAAGCCTTTCTAATTTTCTAACTCCTGATGCTGTCTGCATTCCCTGCTCCATTCCTGCCGTCCTGCCCTCACCTTAACACGAGTCTTGTGCCTTGATGCTTTCAGATAATCAGCAGCCAGATGAGCAGCCTGTCTCTGAGCCTCCCAGTGAGACTGAGATGGGAGAAGAGGAGGAGGAGCAAAGCACTGAGTCACTGCATCTCTTACCCGCAGGCACCACCTCAGATACTGGCACTACGCGATCTTTAGAGCCAAGTTTAGTAGAGGGATCTGCACTGGATGATGCCAGTCAATGGTTGGTGGCATCTAGTCTCTGCCATCGTCACTGGGTTCACTATAGTCCACCGGGATCTCACAGTGTCGCAGCAGGCCACCAAACTGTGCTCCAGCAGATTAGTGGGGATGCTGAGGTGCTGTCCCAGGGGAGTGGCAGTGGGTCAGTGGAGCAGGAACCTGCTGTCCACTCTCAGGATGACAGCATTCCTGATCCCATCACTGTCGCTCCACCATTGCACTTGTCTCTGCCTGTCATCCAGCCAGCCCAGACTGCCGCTGCCCAGCATGAGGTGGTGCGGGTCCTCCAGGCCTTGAGTTGGTCGATGGCATCCTGCAAGGCCATCTGTAGTCTCTGGCATCGACACTCAGCAGCTTTCCACTAACCCTGCTGCAGCCATTGGGGAGACACTACGTAGGAGCAGTAGATTAGGAAAATACTTTGTAAAGAGGGGACGTAAGGGTTTGCACAAGGATGATTAGATAATATTTTTGTTGTATATATGTGGTTACTGAATTTGGATAAATTTATTAATGGAATGTAGCAGATTTGGTGCTGTGTTTCATTTCAGCTTCGTACTGTGAAATGGAATGAGAAATTGATGGAATGATGCGGACGTGCTGAGCAACCAGGAAGTGGCCGCAAATTCATTCGAACCGAAGTCTGATGCTTCCACAAGGCTGATTGAGTGGCTGCCTCCTCCGTCACTGCTGTTTGTGCTCCTATTCCTCCTCCTCCTTGTCCTTGTCCTCGTCCTCGTCCTCGCCTTCTTCCAGAGTTGGTGCGGCTATGTCTGATGGTAATGGCTGCGTCCTCATGATGGCCAAGTTGTGCAGCATGTAGCAGAGGATGACGAAAAGGGACACCCGTTCAGCCGAGTACTGCAAGACTCCTCCCGAGCAGTCAAGGCAGCGGAACCATTGCTTGAGCACTCTGATGGTTGCAGCATGGCTGTCATTATCTGAGTGCTGAGCATGAGTGTTGGGGTTGCAGAGGCGAGTCATTAGCAAGGTTGAGAACAGATAGACTTTGTCACCTAGAAGCCAGCAGCGAGCTTGACGTGGTGGCTGAAACAGAGCTGGCAGCGGATGAAGGCGTCGTGGCTGCTGTCAGGATAGCAGGCATTGACTGTGAGGATTCGCTGTGTGTGGTCGCACACCAGCTGCACATGAGTGGTAGCCTTTGCGGTTATAGAATTGTTATGCGGTGCCTGCAAAGCGACGGGGGTGCAGTCAATGGCACCAGGGCAAGCCCGCTATCCTGGCAAAGCAACATACGCACTTGTCTTGCTTCTCTCTGCCGATGGGGAAGGAAATACAGTCCTTTCTTCTTCTGTAGAGAACATCTGTGACCTCGCAGATGCACGGCAATCTGTTAGAGATGTTAGATATGTCCCCTGTTGCAGACTGAAAGGATCCACTGGCATAGAAATTGAGGGCGATGGTTGTTATATATGCAGACTATAGATATATTCTCTGTGTAGTCACTGTATAGTTGCATAAAATGGAGACTTATTACCTGATGTACTATCAATAAGGTTTACACTGTGTATATACTATGCTGGCACCACTAGAGGGTGCAATTGGTGGAGACTGGGGTTTCCTGCCCCTGTGGCAGAGGCTGTCCACCAGAGGGCACTGCGGTGGGAGACCTGAGGGTCACCTGCATAGGTGTGCAGGGCCCACTATAAAAGGCTGCCCACCATGCTTGTGCCTCACTCTGGAGCTACGAATAAAGGACTAAGGTCACTACAGTTTGAGTATAACACATTGCTTCGTGGAATCATTCAAAAGTGCATTACAGACATAACAACTGGCGATGAGAATACAGACTTTCACATGATTATGACTACCTTTGGCACACTAAAAGACTTCGCAGAGGGTGATGATTGGGATGCCTTCACGGAAAGGCTTGAGCAATATTTCATGGCAAACGACCTGGCAGGGGAGACGGACGCATTGTCGGAGAAACGCAAGGCTATACTGCTGACCAGTTGTGGGCCTGAGGTCTACCGCCTTGTCAAGGACTTGCTGGCACCCACGAAGGCCAAGGATAAGACATACGATGAGCTGGCTGAACTAATTCACGACCAACTAAAACCAAAAGAGAGCATCATCATGGCCAGGCACAGATTCTACACTCACCACAGACCTGAGGGCCAGGAGATTGCAAAATATGCTGCCGACCTCAGGAGACTTGCGGCATTGTGTGATTTTGGCACGCACCTCAACGAAGCATTGCGAGACATCTTCATTATGGGAATTGGCCACAAGTGCCTCCTTCACAAGCTATTATCTACCGTCACCACAGTCACCCTGCAGAAGGCCATCAGCATTAGTCAGGTGTATATGACCTCGACCTGCAGCACTAAGCAAATTATTCATCCTGTGGACTCAAACCCGGTAAGTACTGTACACAGAATGGTGCCTTTCATAGGCAAGACTGTGGAACGTGGCTCTGCCCAGGGCAGAGAGCACATACCTCAGGGTTCCAGAACCCAGAGTCCGCCGAGGAGTGCTAATCGAGTAGCACCATGCTGGCGTTGCAGAGACAACCATAGGTGTTAAGTCTTGGATAAAGATTCAGACTAGATACTGCAAGCTTAAAGTAAGTGTGACCGTAGTCCCTTATTACAGGCCTCAGAGTGCCTTGCCAGCCTGTGAGGCCTCCTTATATACAGGTGCTCCCAAGGGATTGTGGGATCCCTTGGGACTCCAGGGGATAAGCCCTCTGGTGGTTAGACATTGTAATTACAGGTTTACATACATAACCAGTGTCGGTTTGCTGAGTACGTATGCAAAGCCTGTAACATGAAGGGCCACCTCCAGCGTATGTGTAAAAGAAATACGACTCACCGTCTAGCAGAGGAGTTGGTAGATGACTTTGAATCCAGTGGGGAGTATGATGATTTGGCCAGAGAGGCAGCTCAGCCCCAAGAAGAAGTGTATGGACTACCGTTTGTCCTCCGGTGAAGATGAAAGTTGAGATAAACGGCGTTCCAGTCTTCATTGAAGAGGACACGGGAGTAAGCCAGTCAGTGAAGAACCAGGATGCCTTTGAGCGGCTATGGAATGAAAAACGACCCGAGCTGGTTCCAGTACAGGAAACGCTGCGCACCTACACCAAGGTGCTGATCCCAGTCCTTGGTAGTGCGGATTTAAGTGTAATCCAAAATGGTGTGGTACACAAGTTACCTCTGTGGATTATTGCAGGTGATGGTCCAATGCTACTCGGAAGAAGGTGGATGGGGAAGATCCAGTCAAAATGGGAAGACCTCTTCACTCCAGGAATTGATGTCCCGTGTTCAAAGGCAGAGCAAAACCTCACCTTCGCTTGGGCCAGGCACTAGAGAACAGACCAGCACAGCACCTGAGGCACAGACCGTCCATCATGACTGCGTGGCAATGATCCGACAGAAACGACCTAAAAGTAGCTTCCCGGCTCCAGTGGCAGGACTCCTGGGGAGGAAGATCAAATTCACAGGCACTCTTACAGCTTTTGTGGCAGAATCGTGGGAGAGAAGGATCAAGGCAGTCGACCTCGAGGACAGAGGCAAGATGGCGTCCCTGCTGCAGCGAGGTGCAGCGTGGCTGAAAAAAAGATGGTTGCGGCCATATCACGAGGTGCAACGCTGAGGGACCAACACGTGGTGTCAAACAAAGGATTTGATTGGGGTAAAGCCAGCAGGGTTCTCTTAAAGGAGACCTGCAACCAACTGAACTTAAAGAGACATTGTATGCATGGCAATCAATGTAACGAACTGATTAAGATTGTGAACAAAATGTTGTTGCGAGATGTCGGTACCATTCCTAATGTAAAGAACAAAATGTTGTTGCAAGATGTCAGGAATAGAGTGTTCCCAAAAGTAGCAAGCGAGTGAATTCAGGAGGGTGAAGGCACTGATCCTGATACCCTGCCCCAGGTCTATCCCACGCTGCAGGCACCCGATGGCACTATTCGCCACGGACCTGGAAACGGAAACGCGCCAAAACGCGCAGTCGGCCGCCGTTGTCCACCACCCGGATGGAGACGGCGCAGCCCCCAGACCCAGTCGCTACCTCAGCCATGTCCGGGAGCGAAAGGTCAGAACCAACAAGTTCCCCAAACGGGACCTGGAACAGCCAGGTTCCCAACACCATTAGAGAGCAGGCAGAAGATTCTGTAGCCCTCAAAGGAGGACAGGGAGGCCACACACATCTGTGGCTCTGCCCACCACTAGGCAATGGCAAAGGCCCTGAGTCCTGGCTAGGTGAGTGAACCAAGCCCACTCTGCTAGCAGGGGGCGCAGCGCCGCTATCAGACGATTGGACACCGTCTGGTTGCTCTGGAACCTGCGTCTTTGCATACCTGTACTGCTACCTCAGTACTTACCATGACTAAACCATGAATGCAATCTACCCAATCCTGGCGCACGACCGCAAAACGTAACGAATGTAAGTCTCTGAACCAAGGTGTCACGATACAAACTGTATCTTCCTTTCTTTGTTCTTGCACTGTGTCTGATCCTGTATGTTAATATAACAGGCCTGCTGCACGACCTCGCTGTGGGGTTGGGGGAATGGATGTATGTAGCCATGGACACACACATGGATTACACCCAGAACCCACTGGAACCTCCACTGCATCATTGAACCATCCAAACTGGTAACCACTACCCAACGTTGTGGCAAAAGGACTTGGGGGTTAACAGGGAGAGAGCCAAGCCAAAGCACAGCCAAGGTGCAAGGGCTATTGGCACTTAAGTCTGGGGAGAGCTAAGCCAGAGCATATTGTGCAAAGTTAATCAGCACAAAGGACTTGGGGGAGAGTGATGTTATATATGCAGACTATAGATAAACTCTCTGTGTAGTCACTGTATCGTTGCATAAGATGGAGACTTGTTACCTGATGTACTATCAATAAGGTTTACACTGTGTATATACTATGCTGTATGCTGGCACCACTAGAGGGTGCAACTGGTGGAGACCAGGTTTTCCCACCCCTGTGGTAGAGGCTGTCCACCAGAGGGCACTGCGGTGGGAGGCCTGAGGGTCACCTACATAGGTGTGCAGGGCCCAGTATAAAAGGCTGCACACCATGCTTGTGCCTCACTCTGGAGTTACAATAAAGGACTAAGGTCACTACAGTTTGAGTATAACACATTGCCTCGTGGAGTCATTCATAAGTGCATTACGGACATAACAACGGTGACCTTGACTGCCACTGAGAGAGCCGTGGTCACCCTGGTCTGAGGCTGGAGGTCTGGATGCAGGAGGTGGCAGAGCTCTGCGACCACGTCCTTGATGAAGCAGAGATTTCTAAGACACTTTCTCAGTGAAATTTATGTATGAGAACTGCTCTTGGAATACCCTGGGAGGGTAACGCCTCCTGTTGAGAGCCTTGTTAGGCTTCCTCCCTCTGGCCACATTTTGCAATTTTTCTCTCTGCCTCCACTGCCTCCGACGTGGATGCTGGAGGGCAAGGTCGAGTGTCAGTATAGCCCCCATTAACGTATGGAAATGAAACACTTTTAAATCTCACCTGAATGATACTGAATAATTTTTATGAGGCAGAAGACTCCTGAAACTGAAAAATGCTTAAATTGCTGAAAAAGGCTATTTGCCTTTCTCAGCCTGATAAAAGGCAGCATTCTTTGCAGACTACAAATAAACCGGATGTTGATGCCTTTAAACACCGCTGTTGCAGCGGCCATCCCAATGCATACCGCCTCCTCTTCCTGTCATTGTTGACTGCTCAGGCAGAGGGCGAGAGTAAATTTCTGATCTGGGGCAGTGACAGGGCGCTGCACACTTGATGACGTCATGATCAATGGGGTGCTCGAGACTGAGGCGGTAAATGTTAGCGCCAATGCAAAACTGTCAGGGAAGTTCGCGTGCCTGGTTGAATTCACTGCACCCGGTCGGTAACCCCTTAGCGCCCCGTTACCGCCCCTGCAAGCGCTAACGGGAGGCACAAAGCAGCTGAATTTCTCCCCTATGTGATTGCGTGTGGATAGTGAGCAAGGACGGCCTTGTGTTCAATCTGCGAACTATGGGGAGAAAGTCATTTTAGCCAGGAAAGTTGCCGGTCACTGGCAACTGGAATTAATGGTTGCTGAAAATGGCTGCAATGCTAATGGGGCAAAATTCATCAGGGGGGGATGGAGATTGTTGATGCAGAGCTTACGTGCTGTGCAATGCTGTCCTGGTGGCCATGCTGGAGGCATCTGAGACGAAATTCCCATCCAGGAGCGGCATTCGAGCTTCGTGCAGCCTCTGGAAGTGAAGCTGTGGAGCCCACAAGGAATTATGGGCAATGAAGAGGTCTGAGAATTAAAGGGGCCATGCACAGTGAAGCAATACAAATTAAAACGAAGTGAAACAATGCAGTTTTCAGCCCTTTCTGCCTTCAAAAAATATATTTAACATTAAACAAAAGTCCCAAAAGTGAATATTCAGCTCTTGAAGCTGAATTCCCTTCCTAACTTCAAAAAATGGGGAAATGTCTCAGGACTAACACAAATGGCTCAACAAGCTAGGGAATGGGTACCCAGGGTCTCGCACGCAGCACTCCAGCTTTGTTCCATTTTTATCTTTCTAATCGTAGCTAGAGAATCCTCTGCAGCAATTTCTTTTCTCGCCCCCACATCGTTACCTCTGGTGTCCCCCAAGGATCGATCCTTAGCCCCCTCCTATTTCTCATCTATATGTTGCAACATGTCAGTTTCCACATGTATGCTGATGATACCCAGCTCTACCTTATTACTGCTTCTCTCGACTCCTCCTCGGTCTCTAAATTATCAGACTGTTTGTCCGACATCTGGATGAGCAGAAATTTTCTCCAATTGAATATTGGGAAGACCGAAGCCATTGTTTTTGGTTCCTACCACACACCTGTTCCCTAGCCACTGGCTCCATCCCTCTCCCCAACTTCTGTCCGAGACTGAACCACACTGTTCGGAACCCTGGCATCATATTTGATCCTGAAATGAGCTTTCGACCTTATATCCCCAGCATAACTAAGACCGTCTATTTCCACATCAGTAACATTGCCCGTCTCTGCCCTTGCATCAGTTCATCTGCTGGTGAAGCCCTCATCCATGCCTTTGTTACCTTTAGATTTGACTATTCCCATCATCATCATAGGCAGTTCCTTGGAATCGAGGAAGACTTGCTTCCACTCTTAGCATGAGTTCTTAATTGGTTGTACAGTCCAATACGAGAACCACAGACTCTGTCACAGGTGGGACAGACAGTGACTATTCCAACGCATTTCTGGCTAACCTCCCACATTCTACCCTTTGTAAACTAAAGGTGATACAAAACTCGGCTGCCTGTGTCCTACTCACCCATCACCCTTGTGCTCGCTAACCGACATTGGCCCTTGGTTAAGCAACGCCTCGATTTCAAAATTCTCATCCTTGTTTTCAATCCCTCCATGGCCTTGTCCCTCCCTATCTCTGTAATCTCCAATCCAGACCCCCGAGATGTCTGCGCTCCTCTAATACTGCCCTCTTGAGCATCCCTGATTATAATCGCTCAACCATTAGTGTTCGTGCCTTCTGTTGCCTAGGTTCTAAGCTCTCCAATTCCCTGTCCTCCTTTAAGATGCTCCTTAAAACCTACCTCTCACCTGCTCTAATTTTTCCTTATGCTGCTTGGTGTCAATTTTTAAAAATCTCATAATACTCCTGTGAAGGGCCTTGGGACATTTTACTACGTTAAAGGCGCTATATAAACACAAGTTGTTGTTGTTGTGCAGGGGGTCAACACTACAAGACAGGCCCTCTATCCACAGGGGCCAGGAGGCCCTCCAGAAAAAATGATGTTTGACCACATCACCGAGGCCATCACTGCCAGCAGTGTCACCCCCACTAGCTGACTCCAGTGCCCAAATAAGCTTCATCACCTCAGACCACTGGTTGAGGTCAGTGAATGCATCTTCAAAAACCGTCTCCTACCAACTGCACCACTAGACTCACACACTGCTCAATGCACGATCCCCACCTCCAATCACTCACCTACCAACAATCTACACCAATTAAGAGGCACATCTCCCATTCCTAACTTCTCCTCACCCCATTGGAGGAGACAGTGTAGGCCATTCTTGGCAGGGACATGGCTGAGCCCTTGGCCAGTGTTGAGGCTGAAAGGATAAAAGACAGCCTCATACATTACCTTCCTTCTGGAATGCACCTCATGCTTTCCCGCCCTCCATCATCACAACTCCACCCTTGGGAGTTCCTCATTTCACATAACCAAGAAGAGGGAGAGGAGAGTGAAGAAGAAGAAGAAGATAGATTTGACACTCCCAGCTCCTCAAGGTCAACCAGCAAGGACATTTGCAGTGACCCTCACTGAAAGTCAGCAGTCTTCCACCAGCCATGCTGCAGCCACTGGGGTAACACTGCATGACATCAGTAGGATAGGGAAGGGCACACACAAGACAGTCACTAAGAGAATGAATAAGGATGATGAGTTGGTTTCTTGATGCCATATAGGATGGATAGATGTCTAAAGCTGGATTGGAAAGTTTGCTTTGTGGTGGCTTTTATTGCAGCATTGCGACCAAGAGGACGCTGTGATGGTCAGTAACAGAGGGAAGGTAAGGTGTGGGACAAACGTTGAAAGGGGAATTGGGGATGTGGTCACTGGGACCACAGGCAGATGATTCCATCCCGGATATCGCGGCCACAAAAGGGGCTGTCTGGGATCTTCCGTCCGCTTCCTCCTCTTCTGCTCCTTCCTCTTCGGCTTCCTCCTCTTCTGTGTCTTTCCCTTACCTCTGCAAGTGGAAACTGTCCATCTGAAATGACAGCATAAAATGTGGAAATACTGAGCTGGTCAGGCAGCATCTGAACCGTGAACTCTGTTTTTCTCCCCACAGATGTTACCTGACCAGCTGAGTATTCGCAGCACTTTCTCTCTTCCCAAAGGCCTTCATTTACCACGGGACCCACCATCAGCTGGTGAAAGTGCGGCAGTCACCGTTTTAGTGACATTTAATGGCGTTACAGAGTCATGCTGAGGGGATAAGTACTGGCCCACTGACCTCTGATGCAGTATTAAAGAAAAGAAAGACAGAAAGATTTGCATTTATATAAAAACATAAGAAGTAGGAGCAGAAGTAGGCCATTCGCCCCTTCAAGCTTGCTCTGACATTCAATGAGACCATGGTTGATCTTCAATCTCAACTTCACCTTCCTGCACTATCCCCATATCCCTTGGTTCCCTTAATATCCAAATATTTATTGATCTCTGCCTTGATGTCTGAGCATCCACAGCTCTCGAGGGCTGAGAATTCCAAAGATTTACAACCATCTGAGTGAAGAGATTTTTCCTCATCTCAGTCTTAAATGGCCAACCTCTTACTCTGAGACTGTGACCCCTGGTCCTAGACTCCCCAGCCAGGGGAAACAACCTCTCAGCATCTACCCTGTCAAGCCCCTTCAGAATTTTGTATGCTCCAATGAGATTATATAGCACCTTTCACAACCTTGTGATGTCCCAAAGCACTTTAAAGCTAATGAAATACTTTTGAAGTAGAGTCACTGCTGTAATGTAGGAACGTGGCTCCACAAATGCAGGTCTCCCTCTGGTATTTTGTCCAAATGAACATTCTGCCTGTATAATCCGAGGCACCAGGTATTGGAAGCTATTTGAACATGGAAGACATAATACTCAGCTGAATCGTATTCTCACTTGATGCCCATATTATCCACAGGTGTGTGGGGGGAGCGGGGGGGGTGGGCGGAGAATGGTCACTGGATAGTGAACAGGAGCACGAATGCCAACTTCTTTTTATCCTCCCAAGCTCGGGGATGCTACAACAAACTATAACCAATACTAGGAGTCAAGGGTTATGGGGAGCAGGCAGGGAAGTGGAGTTGAGGCCAAGATCAGATCAGCCATGATCTTATTGAAGGGTGAAGCAGGCTCGAGGGGCCAAGTGGCCTACTCCTGCTCCTATTTCTTATGTTCAAGTGCCCCTGTTGCTACCCTGCCTGAGATCAGCTAATTCAGCACAGATAGGAAATTGGACCGGGGACCGTCAGTCTGTATGGCTCAGTGCCTGTTATCCACTAAGCCATTGATGGTCCTAATAGTCAATTAGCTGACCAGCACTGGTTGATGAGGCTTTCACTCGAAGAATGGCCAACCAACACAAGCAAAGCACCAGAGGAGTTGCGAACTTCAAGGGGAAGAGAGAAAAACTGGAAAGGAAAAAACATAGAACTTAAATGTTAAAAATTGCAATGCTTGAAATAAATCCAACATCAAGGGACAAAGAAATATGATTCAGGTAAGGCCAACATGTAAGCCAGTCCCTGATTACTTAAAGTTTGAGAACAATCATTGTATGTGTCTGACTGATAATTTGATGCCATTTGGTACATATCCATTAGGCTAAAAGTACATGTAACTGCTAAAAGTTCAACTTGAGTTGCATTCGAGTAATTTGCAACCAGGATTGAGTACAAAGATTTTATAAACCCATTTAACCATATGCACCTCTGTTTCGCCCCCCCCCCCCACCGCACCCCACTCCCACTTAAATGGATGTAACAGCAGCAATAATGTTTTTTTGCTAGAAAGTAGGCACATTTTGTAGGCATCCAGCTACAGACATTGAACCATTTACAATGCAAAATGGTTGTACATCATTAAGAATTGTGATAGGTTCAAGATATACAATATGCTGTTGTTTTAACTGGCATGGCAGGCTTCACTATCTCTCTCTCTGTCCTTTTGTCAGAGCTGGTACTATGTCTTGCTTCAACTATGCCTGACATTTAACGCCATTTAGAAAAATAATTCTGTCTGTTGTATGTGATCAGTTTGAAGCAATCTGAGGCAGCTTTCTCAATCTTTGTCACTGCTGCAAATCCACTATTGAGACTGTTTCCTCAACTTTTTTTGATTGTGACTGACAACTGCTGTCATTCTGCCCCTCTAACAGCCACTTCTGCTGGTCTCTTAGGTGTCTTTCATCATTTGTGTGAGTGCTTGTATCCTAACTCTGTTGCCCGTATACCAACTCACACCAAGTCCTGTTCATCCATCACCCCTGTGCTCGCTGACCTATATTGGCTCCCGGTCTGGCAACGCCTTGATTTAAAAATTCTCATCCTTGGTTTCAAATCCTTCCATGCCCTTGGCCCTCCCTATCTCTGTCACCTCCGCCAGCCCTACAATCCTACCAGATCTCTGCGATCCTAACATTCTGGCCTCTTGTGCATCCTGATTTTCATTGCTCCACCATTGGCAACTGCCCCCTAGGCTATGGAATTTCCTACCTTAACCTCTCTCTCCTCCTTTAAGGCGTTCCTTAAAACCTATCTCTTTGAACAAGCTTTTGGTCATCTGTCCCAATATCTCCTTATGTGGCTCAGTGTCAAATATTGTCTGATAACGCTCCGGTGAAGCACCTTGGGATGTTTTACTATGCTAAAGGTACTATATAAATGCACTGTGTTGTTGTTCTTTTTGCTCCTTTTCCATCCTGATGAGGCAGTTGTTCTCCAATCGTAAAAAACTGACTCTATTAGTGCTTGCTTTTCTTCTTCAACTCCAATCTTTATGATCTTAGTTTAAAAATAAATCTACCAAAGTAACGAAAATTAAGTTTTATTTCCACCATATCTGTTGGATCTTGCATTCCATGCACTCCATAAGACCTCCGGCCCTTATAGCATCCCTCACCTTAACCTTTCCCTCTCCTTGGAATTAGAAGCAGCAAATTGTGGAAGACAGCAGTTGAAGCTTCCTTTATGTTTAGAAGTTTATATGAAGACAATGATTGCCTTATTGATTGTGGATTCACATGTATCCAACACAGATGCTTTTAAATCAACAAGGAATTTCTGGGATGAAAAAAATGATGGTATCATTAAATAGCAGTCATTTAGGGTGAGAAAACTATTTGTGTGGTTCATTGTTATAGTAATGTTATCATGCCAGGCATTGTCTTACTGTGCTTGCAGAATGGAACCCGGACAGGTGAGACAGATTGTGCTTTTTCATTGGTCATCAATTATTTTTCAATAGTGACTAGTCAATCATACATTGTGCTAACACCTTTGTTAGCCTCTGATGGTGTCAGTCAATTAACCATTTTAGAGAATTTTACTTGGCTAGAAAATGCTCCAAGTGGTTTGAAATAAAAACATTACGAGTCACTTTGGCAGTTTAAATGACTCATGCATATAAAGAAAGAAAAGGGGCGAAATTTGGGTACTTTGCATCTCCCGTTCACGCCCCTGGAATTTTCACCCGAGAACAGTGCCTCCTGCTGAATTCAATGGGGGATTTGTGGTGGCGCGAACACGTAGTGCCCCGCTCAGCTGCGCCCGCCGTGATGGCGTCATCGTCATGCACAGCGCCTTGTTAATGCCCCTAAAGCTAAATTTGGTCACATCCCCTGTGTTCCCGCCTGATGCTGGCAACAACAGCTTCAGCTATCGAGTTTCAGTCAGGAGTCGGCTGGAGGAGCCCTATTTAAAGACGCCATCTTTATGAAAATTTTTAGTTGGCCATTACTGTCTGCAGCTTATTAACACATAGGCAGACGAGCTATTTGTTACAGATTTCAGCGATTTTCAGTTGAAGGAGTGTTCTGGCTGTTAAACATTCGTGACTTTCATTGAGGGCAGATTTGAAAGGACAACATTTATATCATTTCATGAGAGCTGTGTTGGCACTCGACCTCCTGCTCCGATGTCGCCGGTGGAGGCAACTTAGGCAGAGAGAAAGGCAGAGAGAAAGACAGCAAAATGTGGTCAGAGGAAGGAGGCCCAACACGGTTGTCAACAGGAGACCTTACCCTCCCAGGGTATTCCGGCAGCAGTTCTCCTTTATCAATTTCACTGAGGATCAGTGTGTTCGAAGGCTGCGCTTCAGCAAGGACGTGGTGTAGGGTGTTTGTTTTTCACTCTACTCTGATTTTTAGACCTCAGAACTTATAGTGGGAAAGGACATTACGTGGCACAAAATTTAGGCTTAACCCAGTGTCAGTTTTATTACGCACAAAATACGACTAAAACTACAGGACTAAACTTCTGAGAGAAATCAACTGAAAACATACAATCACCTTACCTGGCTGTAGGTCCGTGGTTATTGGTTCCGTGACCGGTTGGTTCTTCTTCTGGCCGTTCTCTGCAGTGCTGTTCCTTTTGTGTATGTTCTGTACTACATGTCCGTCGTCCGTTCGTCTGTTCGTCCTTTCGACCCGTGTCCATCAGTACACGTGTCCTTCTACTTCTTTTGTGCTTCTTCTTCCGTCTGTTACTGTCCTTCTTCCATCTTCTGCTGAGCTGCTTCTAGCTCGCACATTTATATCCAGGTTTTGACTGATCTCCTGCCAATGCGGTTTCTGAAAATGTGTCTGCATCGATAAATTATTTTGTGGTCCCCTTGGTTGATTGATTGCAATCATGGACTCGTCTGTTTTCCCATTTGCACACTGAGTCTGCAAGGCTCACTGAGAGCCAAGCAGCCACCAGGAACATCATTGAGCAGATCATCGGACTGCTCAAGCAATGATTCCACTGCCTTGACTGCTCAGGAGGAGTCCTCCAGTACTCACCTGAGCAGGTGTCCCTGTTCGTTGTCTTCTGCTGCATGCTACACAACTCGGCCAACATGAGGGCGCAGCCATCCATAACTCCACAACCTCAAGAGGAAGAGGATGACGAGAAGGAGGAAGAAGAGGAGCAGGAGGAGGAGCAAGAGGAGGAGCAGGAGGAGGACGAGGAGGAGCAGGAGCAGCAACACCAGTGATGGAGGAGGCAGCCACTTAATCGCGATTCTGTAAGGTCGGTCCGCGACCATCTCATCAGTCTTCGGTTCCAGTGAATTCCAGCCCACTTCCTGGTTGCTCTGCACGTCCCCATCAGTGCATCAATTACCCCTTCCAGACCACAGCCCCAAAACTGAAATGAGAAACACCACCAACATGCAACATTTCAATTAAAATTTATCTCATAGCATTTAATAGTACCATAAACAATAATTATATTTAAGAATCACCCTTGTGCAATTCCTTACAATGCCTCTTAACACTCGTCATCCTATTCTAGAGCTTCTCCGCAGTGTGTCCCCTACGGCTGCAGCAGGGCTGTTGGAAGGCTGCTGTGTGTCAGGGCCAGAGACTACAAATGGTGGTGCAGGACACCCTCGACCAGCTCAAGCCTGGAAGGCCTGGCTGTAGACTGCACCACATCAGGCTGGGCAGTGGCAGTCTGGGCTGGCTGGGTGACTGGCAGCGACAAGTGCAATGGCGGAGTAGCAGTGGTGGGATCAGGAATGCTGTCATCCTGAGAGAGGACAGCAGGTTCCTGACCCACTGACCCACAGCCACTCCCCCGGGGCAGCGCCTCAGCACCCCCACCAATCTGCTGGAGCACAGATTGGTGGCCTGCTGTGACACTGTGAGATCCCCGAAGGACTGCGGTGGATCCAGAGCTGATGAGAGTGAGAGCAGTCTGAGCTTCCATACCACCAATCATTGACTGCATTACAGCACTAAGATGTTGCGTTGCTTCCACCTGTGCTGCAATGGAAGCTGTCACATCGCCCATGACACGCGTCATGAGGTCTGGATCCGCACAGTCTCTCTGGGAGTCCATCATTGTCTGCAGACTGGAAATGATGGGCTCCATGGTGTGTGCAGAGCTCTGTGCAATGTTGGAGGCGGACTCCTCCACACTCCTTACCATTGTCGAGAGGTTGTTGGGCACCATTCCCATTGTATCTAACCCTAACCCTAACCCTAAATGGCCATCACCCTTCTTGTGAACTCCTCCCCATCGAGGTCCTCATCTGAATCTTGTACAGCAGAACTCACACACAGACTCTCCCGGGGAGCTGGCTTCCAAGCTACCCTTTCTCCATGGCCTTGCTGCAGCCCGCTTGTCCCCGGTGCATCACCCAATGCAGAACCCTCTGCTTAGCTAACCTCTAATGAATGCATAGTGCCAGTCTCTGAGCTGGTGCCTGTGGGTGACAGATGCAGTGATGTGGTGCTTTGATCCTCCTCCTCTTCTGCTTCATCACTCTCATGGGGGGACTCACGGACAGGCTGCCTATCTGCTTGCTGATTATCTGAAAACATAAATAGCACAAGACTCACGTAAAGGTGAGGGCAGGAATGGAGCAAGAAAGGCAGACATTTTCATGAGCTGAAAAGTGACAAAGCCTTCTGGTTTGAAGGGAAATTGGGATGCGAAAAGGAGAGGGGATGAAGATGCCATTGTTGCCCGCAGCAGGGTCGACGTCTCCGCCGGCCATGGCGTCCACCACCTGTGGGCCAATGAGCTGCAGCACTCGTGCCTCCACGTCAGATAGCTCCTGCAGCTGAGGTTCACCTCCGCCAGTGCTGTGTTGCTCCCTCCAATTATGTGCCATCTTGGCCTGCAAAAGAAAGGAATTTTTGTAAGAGTCCAGCTATGTATGTGCGAGATATGCCTGCCATTGTTGAATAGCTGTGAATGTAGGCAAGGCATAAGATGAGGATGTGAGTCTGAGTAGGTACACATGTTTAGTAGGTGAGTGGTGGGGGAGTGGTGGTTTGCACAGTGTGCATAGACAGAGGTTTAGAGGCTGGTATGTAGGAGGTTGTGGAAGCATGTACTCATCTTGACATAGAAACATAGAAAATAGGTGCAGGAGTAGGCCATTCGGCCCATCAAGCCTGCACCACCATTCAATAAGATCATGGCTGATCATTCCCTCAGTACCCCTTCCTGCTTTCTCTCCATACCCCTTGATCCCTTTAGCCATAAGGGCCATATCTAACTCCCTCTTGACTATATCCAATGAACTGGCATCAACAACTCTCTGCGGTAGAGAATTCCACAGGTCAATAACTCTCTGACTGAAGAAGTTTCTCCTCATCTCAGTCCGAAATGGCTTACCCCTTATCCTTAAACTGTGTCCCCTGGTTCTGGACATCTCCAACATCGGGAACATTTTTCCTGCATCTAACCTATCCAGTCCCGTCAGAATTTTATATGTTTCTATGAGATCCCCTCTCATCCTTCTAAACTCCAGTGAATACAGGCCCAGACGATCCAGTCTCTCCTCATAGGTCAGTACTGCCATCCCGGGAATCAGTCTGGTGAACCTTCGCTGCACTCCCTCAATAGCAAGAACGTCCTTCCTCAGATTAAGAGACCAAAACTGAACACAATATTCCAGGTGAGGCCTCACCAAGGCCCTGTACAACTGCTCCTATACTCAAATCCCCTAGCTATGAAGGCCAACATACCATTTGCCTTCTTCACCGCCTGCTGTACCTGCATGCCAACTTTCAATGACTGATGTACCATGACACCCAGGTCTTGTTGCACCTCCCCTTTTCCTAATCTGTCGCCATTCAGATAATAATCTGCCTTCTTTTTTTGTCACCAAAGTGGCTAACCTCACATTTATCCACATTATACTGCATCTGCCATGCATTTGCCCACTCACCTAACCTGTCCAAGTCACCCTGCAGCCTCTTAGCGTCCTCCTCATAGCTCACACTGCCACCCAGCTTAATGTCATCTGCAAACTTGGAGATATTACACTCAATTCCTTCATCTAAATCATTGATGTATATTGTAAATAGCTGGGGTCCCAGCACTGAGTCCTGCGGCACCCCACTAGTCACTGCCTGCCATTCTGAAAAGGACCCATTTATCCCGACTCTCTGCTTCCAGTCTGCCAACCAGTTCTCTATCCACGTCAATACATTACCCCCAATACCATGTGCTTTAATTTTGCACACCAATCTCTTGTGTGGGACCTTGTCAAAAGCCTTTTGAAAGTCCAAATACACCACATCCACTGGTTCTCCCTTTTCCACTCTACCAGTTACATCCTCAAAAAATTCTCGAAGATTTGTCAAGCATGATTTCCCTTTCATAAATCCATGCTGACTTGGACCGATCCTGTCACTGCTTTCCAAATGCGCTGCTATTTCATCTTTAAAAATTGATTTCAACATTTTCTCCACTACTGATGTCAGGCTAACCGGTCTATAATTACCCGTTTTCTCTCTCCCTTCTTTTTTAAAATGTGGTGTCACATTAACTACCCTCCAGTCCATAGGAACTGATCCAGAGTCGATAGACTGTTGGAAAATGATCACCAATACATCTACTATTTCTCGAGCCACTTCCTTAAGTACTCTGGGATGCAGACTATCAGGCCCTGGGGATTTATCGGCCTTCAATCCCATCAATTTCCCTAACACAATTTCCCGCCTAATAAGGATTTCCTTCAGTTCCTCCTTCTCACTAGACCCTCGATCCCCTAGTATTTCTGGAAGGTTATTTGTGTCTTCCTTCGTGAAGACAGAACCAAAGTATTTGTTCAACTGGTCTGCTATTTCTTTGTTCCCCATTATAAATTCACCTGATTCTGACTGCAAGGGACCTACATTTGTCTTCACTAATCTTTTTCTCTTCACATATCTATAGAAGCTTTTGCAGTCAGTTTTTATGTTCCCAGCAAGCTTCCTCTCATACTCTATTTTCCCCCTCCTAATTAAACTCTTTGCTCTCCTCTGCTGAATTCTAAATTTCTCCCAGTCCTCAGGTTTGCTGCTTTTTCTGGCCAATTTATATGCTTCTTCCTTGGATTTAACACTATCCTTAATTTCCCTTGTTACCCACGGTTGACCCACCTGCCCCGTTTTATATTTTACTCCAGACAGGATGTACAATTGTTGAAGTTCATCCATGTGATCTTTGAATGTTTGCCATTGCCTATCCACCGTCAATCCTTTAAGCATCATTCGCCAGTCTATTCTAGCCAATTCACATCTCATACCATCGAAGTTACAATTCTTAAAGTTCAGGACCCTAGTCTCTGAATTAACTGTGTCACTCTCGATCTTAATAAAGAATTCTACCATATTATGGTCACTTTTCCCCAAGGGGCCTCGCACCACAAGATTGCTAATTAGTCCTTTCTCATTACACATCACCCAGTCTAGGATGGCCAGCCCTCTAGTTGGTTCCTCGACATATTGGTCGAGAAAACCACCCCTAATACACTCCAGGAAATCCTCCTCCACCGTATTGCTACCAGTTTAGTTAGCCCAATCTATAGGTAGATTAACGTCGCCCATGATAATTGCTGTACCTATATTGCACACATCCCTAATTTCTTGTTTGATGCTGTCCCCAACCTCACTACTACTGTTTGGTGGTCTGTACACAACTCCCACTAGCGTTTTCTGCCCTTTGGTATTCCGCAGCTCCACCCAAACAGATTCCACATCATCCAAGCTAATGTCCTTCCTTACTATTGCGTTAATTTCCTCTTTAACCAGCAATGCTACCCCACCTCCTTTTCCTTTCTGTCTATCCTTCCTGAATGTTGAATACCCCTGGATATTGAGTTCCCAGCCTTGGTCACCCTGGAGCCATGTCTCTGTGATGCCAATTATATCATATTCATTAATTGCTGCCCGTGCAGTTAATTCGTCCACCTTATTACGAATACTTCTCGCATTGAGGCACAGAGCCTTCAGGCTTGTCTTTTTAACACACTTTGCCCCTTTAGAATTTTGCTGTAATGTGGCCCTTTTTGATTTTTGCCTTGGGTTTTTCTGCTCTCCACTTTTAATTTTCTTCTTTCTATCTTTTGCGTCTGCCCCCATTCTACTTCCCTCTGACTCCCTGCATAGGTTCCCATCCCCCTGCCATATTAGTTTAACCCCTCCCCAACAGCACTAGCAAACACTCCCCCTAGGACATTGGTTCTGGTCCTGCCCAGGTGCAGACCGTCTGGTTTGTACTGGTCCCACCTCCCCCAGAACCGGTTCCAATGTCCCAGGAATTTGAATTCCTCCCTTCTGCACCACTCCTCAAGCCACGTATTCATCTGAGCTATCCTGAAAGTCCTACTCCGACTAGCACGTGGCACTGGTAGCAATCCTGAGATTACTACTTTTGAGCTCCTTCTTATTAATTTAACTCCTAGCTCCCTAAATTCAGCTTGTAGGACCTCATCCTGTTTTTTACCTATATCGTTGGTACCTATATGCACCACGACAACTAGCTGTTCACCCTCCCGCTCCACCCGACTGAGGTCGTTGTACTTCTTACGGCACCGTATGAGTGTTTGATCCACTACAGTGCTGGCTGACACCTCCTCGGCCACTTCCCTCCACATGGCCCTGAAGATCTGTGGCAATCGCCTCCTTCCAGTTGCGGGGAACAGCACTCCCCTCCTTCTCTCAACTGTCCCCACCAATGCCTCCAATGCCACGTTATTAAATTGCCGTGCAGTCTCCCTTCCAGCTGGATTTGCAGCAGCCATCCCAGAAACTGGTTGCACTTGCTCACAGCTCTACCTCAAATGTAGCACTGGTGAAAATGACCAGGAGCAGCTTGATATAACCTCTCCTTTAAAAGTTGGAATGAGCCAGTGTCAAGGATTGAAGGATGATTGCTGAATACAAGTCATCTGAAATTGGGTAGTGATCTGCTATTAGCACCCCTGCAGTGCCCCACAAAGGTCATGAGTGCCTCATTTACTGCACCCCACCCCCCCCCCCTTCCTTCCTGGAGCGTTAAAGCCCAATTTCGAAGAAGTTAGGAATCATTTGCGCCTGGTGCTAACTTTGAAATTTTTTTTAAGCTAACGCCCCAAACAGGGCGCTATCAAATTTTTACCCCAAAGACTTGCATTTCTAGAGCACCTTTCATGACCTCAGGACGTCCCAAAGCACTTTACAGCCATTTAAGTACTTTTTGAATTATAGTTACCGTTGTAATGTGGGAAATGCGACAGCCAAATTGGACACAGTAAGCTGCCACAAACAGCAATGTGACTGTGACCAGATAATCTATTTTAGTGATGTTGTTTGAGGGATATATATTAGCTAGGACACTGGGATAACTTCCCTGCTCTTCATCGAAATAGTACCATGGGATCTTTTACGTCCACCAGAGAGAGCTGGTGGGGCTTCAGTTTAACATCTCATCTGAAAGATGGATAAACCGAGCAATGCTTTATTATATAAACTTGGTCATACTTTCAATCTGTGAATGAGGGCAAAAGGTACATTTTAATGTGGATTTCTCTTCATCATAAATCATTTCCATCTCACAATATTTTTTGGCTGGTATGTGGAAATGTTGACTATCTCCATGAAACTGGATATCTGTTTTGTAAGAAAATATATAATTCATCAGGCTTACACATATAGTGTGATGTTGTTTAACAGTTTATTTTTTGAGTAAATAACCGTTTGTTATATTTATTCTCTCTGGTTTATGCAGTAGATTACGTGCAAAGGCAGTCGTTTGGACACAGGGTTGGGGTACTCAGGGAATTCCTGTCATCTTCTTTACTGTCCTCTCTCAAGTGCTTAGATCCCATCAACTATGTAAATATCCCAAAAGAAAATTGGTTTTTTATCTTTCTCCTTTATATCAACAATATTTGCTGGGTAGAGCAGTGGAAAGTGCTGGGAGGGGGCTGAAATATGGCAGTTCGACTTCAGTGGAAGTTATGTACAGCATGCTCTTGGGATGGCATTGTGTAGGAGGTCCTTGGAAAAATAAAGTTGGTGAACAGCAAGAAGGATCCAAAACTGCAATTAGATCTTAATCCCAGAGTTCTGCACCAATCTTCCTGTATCTCTGTCCATGTTGCTCTCACCCTCTGAATCTGAATACCTACTAGGCAGTAACAGTTCGCACCAAGCCTCGTTCACCCATCAGCCCTGTGCTCACTGACCTACATTGGCACCCGGTCTGGTAATGCCCCTCCCTATCTCTGTAATGTCCTCCAGCCCTACAACCCCCCGCGATCTCTAAGTTAAAGGCGCTATATAAATGCAAGTTGTTGTTCTGTGCCCGTTCAAGTTCATTTCACTTTTCCACTGAGAAAGGGATAACGTTGTTTTCTCGACAAAATACATCAATTACTTTGTTTATATTTATAATTAATTGCCAATTGACTTATCTGACAGAGGTCTCCTATGGTGGCCCTGAGGGATCTGTTGCATAGAAACTTAATGCTACTGTGAGCTTCAAAGCTATGAAACGAGATGCCTAATCCTTGAAGTTTTCTGTTGACCAATCTGTAGTGGGCGGCATAACTCAGTCGCTGGCTGGAATCTGGCCGAGATTGACAGCCAGTCGGGATCCCACTCTGAACCTGCCTCCGTGTCAGTTTCTCAACTGTCGGGTTTGCGTGCAGATCGCAGACCCGACACCAAGCGGCGGGCCAGTTAATTAAGGTACTTAACAGATAGTTTAATGCTATTTAAGAGGATTAAAAGCAATCACTTACAATTTAACCAACTTTTTGAAGAGTTTTTCATCCATCAGGTTTCACGCCAGGTAAGTGTGTTAGGTTCTCAGTGACTCTCCATTGCTTTGGCTAGTTGACCGCTGCAGAAATGGTATAAAAACTACCACTTCACAGCTGTATATTTCCAATGTCAGAGGCTGAAGCCTTCAGGATTTGGAGGAAACCTTTGAGCTGTTTGCAGGTTGGAAGGTGTGCAGTGAACTCTCTATTCATTGCAACCTCCTTGGAGCAACTTCTCTCACCATTGACAGATTGCTTCTGTCATCTCAACCTCACCTACCATCTATTTTAGTAGCACACGGTGCCCTTGAAAAAAATCTCACCTTGGTTCTCAGAATCCCACTACAATTAGCCCCAACATCAACATCACTAAACACACCAGATTCACCAACTACACTAATCTTCTCCACAAGCAACTGATGCTGCACATGATACAAGGCATCAGTACCCGACCACATTGCTGCTCAGGAGGCCAGGGATGATCTCACCATGACCACATTTACTTCACTTGACGCTGTAATGCCCTGGCTGCTACATGATGTGCCAGGTTGGCATCACCCACAACAGCTCCACAAAGCATCCCTGCAATGTCCAAGCCATTCCTTTTACATTCATCAATGGGGGGTACCCTAATGTCTCACCATTCACTACAGCTCATTAAGCCACTTTCAAAGGTGCCCACAAATCTGTCCAAGAACGCAAAGCATTGAAAATAAAGATTTCAATGTTTGACAACACATCAACATAAACTTTAGATGAACATTGGCTAAAGGACCCAAGTGCCTACTCTTATGTGTTATTAGTTGTTTTGATTGGAAAAGGATGAGGGTGAATGTGAGGGGTGTCTTGTGAGATGGGGAAGTGATAATGTAGATGGAGAGAGAGGGATGGGTGGAGGTTCAAGGTAAGTTGGATATGCAGGGGTAGAGTAGGGAAGGCAGAGTGATGGGAATGTGATGAGTGTCACAGCAGGATGAGGTTGAGTGTGGCTTTGCATTAACGTTTCGTGATCTACTGAGATCATTGAAAGATTTGCTCCACTGCAGCCTGGTCCTCCTGACAACATTCCTGTTTGTGCCCTTTTGTGCAATGTGCAATTGAAAGGGAAGAGAACCTCCTTGTGTGCTGTGACTCTCTCCATTAGCACCTGGAGAGTTATGGGAGAGCCTGGATGCAGCCGTGCACCTCTGTGCGGTGTTTGTCAGTGTTTGCTGCAGCTCAATGCTGCAGAACACTGACAGAAGAACGGTCAAATTCAATGTGGCCATGGTCACTTTACGGAAACCGGCTGATGAGGGGTGACCTAATAGAGGTCTTTAAATTTATGAATGGGTTTGACAGAGAAAATGTTTCCACTTGGGAGGGGAATGGGAGTCCAATACTAGGGTCCATAAATGTAAGAGATAATCACTAATAAATGTAATAAGGAATTCAGAAGAAACTTCTTTATACACAGAATGGTTAGAATGTGGAACTTGCTACCACACAGAGTAGTTGAGGCGAATAGCATAAATGCCTTTCAGTGGAAGCTACACAAGTACAAGAGGGAGAAAGGAATAGAATGATATGCAGATAAGGTGAAATGAAGTAGGGTGGGAGGAGGCTCGTGTGGAGCATAAACACTGGCACGGACCAGGTAGGCTGAATAGCCTGTGTCTGTGCTGTAAATTGTATATAATTGTAAGTATATCTTCTCTATGTCTCTCTCAATTAGGGACGGGAATCAGTCCAGTGTGTTCAGAGTGTTGCTTGCCACTGGATACCATCGACTGATTGAATAAATAGAAATGGTCATTTCTCAACAAACCAAAATCTATCTTACAATTCCTTCTGCATGGGGTGGAGGTACAAAATACAAAGTTCTGAACAAAATTTATATAAATGAGAATATATTTCAGAGAGAGAAATCGAACCAGCTCTTAACTACAATCATTGAATTAACAGACAGTTCCAATACGTTAATGGATGGGTTTTAATTCTGAGTAACACCCAATACTGGAGGAAATAAAATGTGCCCACTTGGGTCAGTTGGTCGCATTCTTCTTGAGCCAGAAGGTTGTGGGTTCCAAGTTCTACTCCAGTAATTAAGCACATAATCTAAGTCTCCACTTCAGTGCAGTATCGAGGGAGTGATGGGTTGGTTTACTTGTCTTTCATTGCCTGCATATTCAGGTGGATATAAAATCACATGGCACTATTAGAAGAAGAGCAAGGGGTTTTCCTGACCAACATTCTTCTGTCAATCAGCCCCACATAAAACACTCTAACTGATCATTAACCTCACTTACTATTTTGCTGTATGTAAATTGACTATCATGTTTGCCTACATAACAACAGTAGTTTCACTTCAAAGGTAATTAATTGTTTGTGAAGTGGCAAAGTGGCAAGGTAACAGGTTGGATCCAACATTGGCTCAGAAGCAGGAAGCAAAGGGTATTGGTTGATGGGTGTTTTTGTGACTGGAAGGCTGTATCCAGTGGGGTTCCGCAGGCCTCAGTGCTGGGTCCCTTGCTTTTTGTGGTATATGTCAATGACTTGGACTTGAATGTGTATGATTAAGATGTTTGCAGATGAGACTAAAATAGGCTGTGTGGTTGATAATGAAAAAGAAAGCTGCGGACTGCAGGAAGATACCAATGTACTGGCCAGGTGGGCAGAACAGTGGCAAATGGAATTCAATCCAGATAAGTGTGAGGTAATGCATCTGGGGAGGTCTAACAAGGCAAGTGAGTACACATTAAATGGTATGCACTGAAAAGTGTAGAGGAACAAAGGGGCTGGCTATAAGTACCTCCCCAATGAATGCAATTTTTGCAAGTTGCCACTTTTAAATTTCAGAGACTCTCACTACATGACGTTCCACAGGCAATAGCCCCTTAGGCTTCTGCAGGCACCTGAGCAGGGATATTCCATCCCCCTGCCCCCCAGGTTGGGCTTCTTGGTGCAGACAGAAATGGTGCTGGGAGCCCACCAAAATGTTTTTTAAAATTAGGCTGACCAATGAAAATTCGCTGGGGTCAACAGTACTTGTGCCAGCTGGGACGTCCTGCCACACATAAGGCCATCAAAGAGGCAAGTCTTGGCTGCCATGTTTATATTCAGGACTTCCTATCCTTACTTGAATGGTGGCCCAGTCCTTCCTGGATTCCCTCCATTAGTAATCTTTATTAACCTCTCTCAGCTACACAGAACAAAAGAGAGTCAATCGACCTCAACATGTGCAACATTTCAAAATTGGGTCTCACTACGACAATGGGAATTTCTCACGTTTTTTTACTCTGGTTGCAGGAGAATACAGCCCATGTAAAATTGAAAAAGAAAACTCAAAGAACAGGAGGAGATAGGAAGGGAAAGCTCTGGTAACCCAACTTTGGGGGATATGTGCAATGGAGCCACCTGATGTCAGAGGTCCTAAGGAAAGTTGGGGCATCGCCCACGGCAGTTTTTGTTTGGCTTAGATTTTGTTTCATGCATTTATTGGCTTGGTTGGTTAGTTTTTGCACATTTTTTTTATTCACACATTATTCTTGGCTGTTGTGCATGATTGAAGCTCCAGGTGGTTCTGTCACCTTTGCTCCAACCTGCTGCAACAAAGAACGTGCAGGAGCACTAGTCACGAGTGGATTCAAAGCCTGGCATCACCATCAACTTCTTCAAGGGTGAGATCTTGTCCTTTGAACAAGCAGTGGACAATTTCCACCTTAATGATCAGAAAGTTATGCCCTGCGCGCACCTGGATTTCCAAAATGCTGTCCCAATGGGCAAGGCTCCCTCTGGGAACACGAGATCAGAAAATTACACTTATGTACTGTTACTATATCAGTGTGAAAATCATGATATGATTTCCTCTTCTCTGAACAAAAACATTTTTCCATTGTTTGTACCGTAACCCATTAATCGTTTTTTTGTCTGTCTGTTTTCCTCTTTCCATGTGTCTATTTGTAGTGATTGGCATCTTGAACTAAAACAGTTCAGGGCTGCTTGCACAACAGTGTAAGATTTGCACTGACTAATCTGTAAGCACTCTAGTAATGACTCTACAAGGTAGGGTATTGCACTTGAACTGTAGCTCCTGAATGAGGATACAGTAAGGCGAGCTCCCTTTTATACTTGGTTACCTGCAGTGTACAGGTGACCCCCTAGGTTTCCACCAGTTGCACCCTCTGGTGGTACAAGCATAGTGTGAAGATATATTCAGTGGTCTTATGTAACTGTACATTGAGTGTACAGGGTATATACTTATTTTATATATACACATCACTCCCCCCTAAGTCTTGTGCCACTGGCCTTTGCATTGTGTGCACTGACCCTCGACTTGAGTGCCCAAAGCCCTTGCACCTTGTCTGTGCTTGGAAATGGCTCTCTCCCTGTAGACCCCCAAGTCCTTATTGCCACAACATTGGGAAATGGTCAGCAGTGGACGGTTGGAGGTTGCAGTGGGGTTTGTGTGGGTTCTGGGTGTGATCCATGTGCGCCCATGGCTGCATACATCCATTTCCCCCTCCATACATAAACCATGTGTGTGGCTCAACACCTGCGTTTGCATACATGTACAGAGAAGAAAAAATAGGATTAGTTACATTACTGTTTGGGTTTAGCAGTAGTGGAACAAGTACATTTTACAGGTAAGGTACATAAGTGGTGTTGCATTCTTGCCCCTGGGGTGTAGGTGCAGGTGAGTGAGGACGCTAGTTCCAGAGTGACCGGACTGTGTCCAGGTTGTCTGATGGCAGTGCTGTGCCCCCTGCCAGCTGGGTAGGCTCGGATCGCTCCCTTGGCTGAGTTTCAGGGCCTATGCCGTTGCCTAGTGGTGGGCAGAGCCACAGGAATATGTGGCCTCCCTGTCCTCCTTTGAGGGCTGTGGTGTCTCCCTGCTGCCCTTCAGCAGTAGTGGCAGCCTGGTCATCCCCGGTCCCGTCGGGAGGGCTGGAGGGCTCTGGCCTCTTGCTCCCGATACTGGCCCTGGTGGCCAGAGAGGTAGGGCCGATCTGGGGCAGGGTGCCAGAAGTGGTGCCTTTGCCGTCTGCTGATGGCTAGCCATGCAGTGGGTATGCTCCCTCTGTGTGTGGCCACACTCCCTGGGGCATCATATTGGTCCCGGAGGTGCAGGCTACATGATCGGGTAGCCCGCTGGACCTGGGTGCTTCCGACGGGAGATTGCCCTTGGTTTTTTTGGCTAACAAGTAGAACCCGGCATCACACATCATTTCATCATTTACAGTCATGATACATTGGCTCTGGCCGCAATCACCCGACTCGACATTGTTAGTTGTCTTTACATCTTCGCATTTGTAACTTACATCTTTGAATTTGTCAATTACATCTTTTCCCGATATATTACCAACATTGCTGTACAATGTTACATTTAGATACTTGCATTTGTCAATTGTATCTTTTCCATGTATACTACCGGCATCGCTGTTCAAAGTTACATTTAGATACTTGCATTTGTTAATTACATCTTTTAAATGTGCATCACCGACATCGCTGTACAAAGAGTGGAACTGTCCCTTTAACTGTGTTGGGTTGCCGGTCTCCTTTAAGAGGGCCTTGCAATCTTTACCCCAATCTGGTTCGCTGCTCGGCATCACATGTTGCTCCCTCAATGCTGCCCCTTGTGGTCTGGTCGTGGCCATCTTGATTTCAGGCGCTTCACCTCATGGTGAGGGCGCCATCTTCTTTCTCTCCACGAGGTTGGCTGCGATGATCCTTTTCTCCCCAGGTTCTGCCACGGAAACATGGACGTTACCTTCTGTGCCGATCTTCTTCCTCCGGAGTCCTGCCACTGGAGCCTGGAAGGTGAGGTCTGGTCGTTTGGGTTGGATCATCTTGCCGATGGGTAGCGCGGTCTGTGTCGTCTCCACGCAGTTGAGTTGGACGGTTGGATTTTCAGGTGCTGTGATGGATCCAAATTTGGGGCCGTATAAGACATCGATCGCCGGGGCTGGAGGCTTTCCCAGCTCCAACAGATTTGGATTTGTTTTATGCATCTTCTTCCTAGCAGTGTTGGACCATCACCAGCAACAATCCACAAAGGTAGCTTGTGCATCTCGCTGTCAGTGACTGGATGGTGTCGTTTGTGTAGGTGAGCAGCTTCACCTGGATCGGGAGCATTTTAGGTTGTTCGATTGGATTGTCCCAGAGTTTCTCGAAGGTCGCCTGATTCATCAGCGATTGGCTCGCCTCTGTGTCGACCTCCATCGAGACTGGGACACCGTTGATTTCGACTTCTATTTTCAATGGGGAACTCTCGGTGGAGCAGGTAAACACTCTGTATACCTCTTCCTGGTTCTGAGCTGCCTCCTGGACTCTCTCTTCATCTTCATCAGCGCTGGAGCCCGGGTGAACGGCCAACTCTTCAGCGACTTGGTGAGTAAAATTTATTTTACACATTCGCTGTAGGTGGCCTTTCGCGTTGCAGCCTTTGCAAGTATAGTCTCTGTATTGGCACTATACACAGCGCCAGCATGGGGCGGGCCGGTTGGCCCCATTGGTGGACTCAGGGTTGCGGGAGTCAGGTAGCAGTCTTGCCTCTAAAAGGCGCCATTCGGTTCACGGTACTTGCCGGGTTAGAGTCCTTGGGGTTGAGACATCAACCTCTTGGACTCGCAGGCTGAGGCCATGAATCCCTGGCTGACATTAATTGCCTTCTGCAGGGTGACCGTGGTGTCCGCAGAGAGCAGCCTGTGGAGGAGGCCCTCGTGGCCAATTCCAATAACAAAGATGTCCCTCAGTGCTTCGGTGAGGTGGTCGCCAAGATCGCATGGTGCAGCCATTCGTCTCAGGTCTGCAACATACTTTACGATTTCTTGACCTTCGGGCCGCCGGTATGTGTAGAACCGATGTTTGGCTGTGAGGATGCTCTCTTTAGGTTTGAGCTGTTCCTGTATCATCGTTACAAGCTCTGCGTACGTTTTGGTTGTCGTCTTCTCTGGGGCTAGCATGTCCCTGACAAGGCCATAAATGTGGGTCCACGACTGCTGAGCAGGACCCGCCAGGTCGTTTGCGATGAAAAAGTGTTTGAGCCTTTCCACAAAGGCATCCCAATCTTTCCCATCAGCGAGTTGTTGAAAGTTGCCAAGGTTAGCCATTCTTTGTGTGGAAATTTGTAATCTCGTCGCCAGTTATTGTGTCTGTAAGGACTCTAGTAATGACTCCACGAGGTAAGGTATTGCACTTGAACTGTTGTGACCTTAGTCCAATAAGGTGAGCTCGCTTTTATACTTGGTTACTTGCCGTGTATAGGTGACCCCTATGTCTCCACCAGTTGCACCCTCTGGTGGTACAGGCATAATGTATGCAGTCTGAAGATACATTTAGTGGTCTTATGTAAGTACATTGAGTGTACAGAGTAAATACTTATTTTATACATACACAACAGCTACGACTTACTTAATGTGCAGTTGGTGTGCAACCACGCCCAACAATTCCTCAATGTCAATGCCCGCTATCCAGGCAACGGCCATGATGCCTTCATCCAGCGTCAGTCCAGAGTGCCAGCAATCTTTCAGCCACCACAGCAACCTCGAGAGTGGCTTCTCGGAGCCAAGGGTTGTCCACTCTGCACCTGCCTTATGACTCCCCTCTGCAATCCAACACACCTGCCCAGCACTCATATAATGAGACCAGAAACTTGATCGAGCAGAGCATCCGGCTAATGAAACAATGATTCCGCTGCCTTGACTGCTCGGGAGGAGCCCTCCAATACTCGGCGCAATGGTTGTCCCATTTCATGGTGATCTACTGCATGCTCCACAACTTGGCCATCATGAAGGCGCTGCCCTTGCCATCAGGGATTGTGGGATCACCTTAGGAGCAGGACTAGGGAGAGGAGGAAGAGGAATTGGAGGACAAGGAGGAACAAGAGGAAGAGGATGGAGGCAGGACGCAGGCAGCTAACTGTCCATCCAGATGATCTCTCTGTGAACAGCTGATCAGACTCCGATTCCAATGAATGATCCCCATTGCTCACCACATCCCCATCATACAATCCATGTCTCACGGAATATCACAGCATCCTCCTGGGCACAAAGCTGAAATGAGAGACACCACAAAAGGTTGCAAACAAAATTAATACATTTATCACAAATCAATTCACACATACTTACATGAAAAATATTAAATAATCACGCTTGTGCAATCCCTTAGTGCCTGTCCTTTGTGTGGCTTTTCCTACTCTAGTGCTCCTATGAAGTGGTTCCTTAGTGGCTGGAGTATGGCTGGTAGAAGTCTGCTGAGTTTCCAGGCGGGAGACTTCCGATGGCCTGACAGGACGACCCAGAGCAGCTCTGGCACGAGAAGGCCCAGCTGTAGACTGTACCACCTTGACATGGATGGTTGAGCTGGCTGGCTCACAGGCAGCGACACGGGCAATGATGGAATGGCAGAGGTGTGAACAGGAATACTGTCATCTTGAGGGTGGACAGTAGGGACCTGCTCTACTGACCCACTGCCACTCCCCCAGGGCAGCTCCTCAGCATTCCTAGCGATCTGTTGGAGCACAGATTGCTGGCCTGCTGCATCATCATCATATGTAGTCTCTCAAAATCGAGGAAGACTTGCTTCCACTCTAAAAGTGAGTTCTCAGATGACTGTACAGTTCAATACGGGAATTATTGTCTCTGTCACAGATGGGACAGACAGTGGTTGAAGGAAAGGTTGGGTGGGGAGTCTGGTTTGCCTCACGCTCCTTCCACTGTTGGTTTCTGCATGCTCTCGGCGACGAGACTCGAGGCATTCAGCGCCTCCCGGATGCTCTTCCTCCACTTAGGGCGCTCTTGGGCCAGGGATTCCCAGGTGCCAGGTGGCGATGTTGCACTTTATTAAGGAGGCTTTGAGGGTGTCCTTGAAACACTCTGACAGCTCCAGTTGGCAGTGGTAAACCCAGCCACAATGGCAGCAGTCTGAGCTTGGGTGGCTATAAGCTAACACTGAATGAAAGCAGTCTGAGCTTCTGCTGCAGCACTAAGATGTTGGGTCGTTTCTCCCTGTGCTGCAATGTAAGATGGGACATTGCCCATCACACGCAGCATCATGTCTGAGTCGCCACATACTTTTTGGCCTGGAAATCCTGGGCTCCATGCTCTGTGCAGAGCCCCATGAAATGTTGGAGGTGGACTCCTCCATGCCCTTGACATTGACAAGATGCTGTCTGAAAGGCATACCATTGCACCCATCACTTCGGTGTGCATGTTCATCACCCCTCATGTATATGCCTCTCCATTGAGGTAATTATCTGAGTCCTATGCAGAAGAACTCGTGCAAGAACTCGCCTTCTGAAGAGCTGGCCCCCGAGCTACCCTTTCCCTTTGGTCTTGCTGCATCCCACTTGTACCTCACTCTGCACAGATGCCTCTTCTACACGAGTCTTTAAAGTACAGAGAGCGTGGCGTGGACAGCATCGTGGCCCCAACCTGCAAGGAAACACGAGCGGTAGGTCGTGGCCATAAAAGGAGTGGTGTGCGGTGGCCCCTGGACAGCGCGGCAGCATACCACTGCAAAGTACAGTGCGAGCTGGTCCGGGAGGGCAATGGCTGTAAAGAGGGTAACGGGATTGGATATCACCATAACCCAGGTCGATGATTGGAGCATGGGCAGGTACAGCAGGAGTGGCGAGGTTGGTGCGAAGGAGCAGCGAGAGATTTCAGAGCGATGTGATCGCGGCTTAGGAGAGGCGTGAGTTCGGAGCCCAGATGCGATGTGGGCCTAAGGGCAGCAAGGGCCAGCCCACATTGCGATATGTGTGTGCACTGGGTCCGTGCAGCAGAGCTGGTCTCCAGTCGTCATGGTAAATCCTTGGCACTGGACCAAGACCTAGCTCTGTCAAGCCTGTGTGGTGGCTGGTGTGCAACGGCCACCACACGTTAAAAAAAAATCCACGCACAAACATCTTCCACCCTTCAAGATGCAGTTTGGGACTTGGAATTTTAGGTCCTTCATTGAAATACCTGTGAACTCATTCCTTTCTGGTGTGGAAGCAAGTCATCCTCGATACAAGGGAGTGCCTAAGAAGAGAAGAAGAAGAAGAAAAAAGTACATGCATGCCAGTTTCTGAGCTGGTGTCTGCGAGTGACAGATGCAATGACGAGGTGTCTTCTTCCTCCTCCTCGTCTCTCTCCTCGCTCTCTGCGGTGACCTCAGGGACAGGCTGCTCCGGTGCTTGTTGATTATCTGAAAGCAGAAAGGCCCAAGAGCCGGGTTATGGTGAGGGGCAGGGAATGGGGTGGCAGGGGGCGGTGATGTACTGCAGATATTTATGCATACAGTATGAACAGCTTGAAAGTGAGAAAAGATTGTGGGATGAGGGGAAAGTGGGATGTGAGAAGGAGGATTAGGAATGAACATACTCTTATCCCCAAGGGGTTGAACCTCACCAGTTGCCAAGGCCTCTACCATAGGCTGCCCAATTAGCTGGCATATTCGCTCCTCCAGCTGCTAGGAGTGCTGCGTGTCAGACTAGACCTCACCTGTCTGCTGCTGCTCCTGGCGATTATGTGCCAGCTTGACCTGAAAGAGAAAGAGAAGTGTGAGAGTGAGTCTGATGCAATGTGTCTGGATGATGTGCCTGCCATAGTCGAATAGCTGTCCGTGTGTGCAAGGTGTGAGATGTGGATGTAAGTCTTGCAGCAGTGGTAAGGTTGTGAGGGTGAAGTGAAGCTACGATTGTGAGTTGTGAATGGTGATAGGTAGAGATTATTGGTAGGTGAGTGCTGGGGGTGTGATGCATTGAGAAGTGTGTGAGGCTTGTGGTGCATTTGATGTAGCCTTCACTCACCTTAACCTGCATTTGAGGTCATTAAACTTTCTTCCTGCACTGGATGGCACCACATGGTATGGGACGTAGACGCCTCCTCATTCTCATCCTCACCCTTATCCTCATCCTCATCCTCATCCCAACTGCCCTGATGTGCTGTAGCATCAATGCACCTCCCTTCTAAGTAGTGGAATTAGACTAGCCCCGATATTGGTCCACCTTTTGAGCGTTAAGCCAGTGAGTAGCAGTTTGAGCTCTGAAATAATGTTAATGAAGACTGAGCATTAATTTTGCGTGCGACCTAGACCATTTTCAGATGCCGCAGCTTAACGTTGTTTGGCCTTAACACTGCCTGTTTTGTGGTGATATCCAATTTCTAGGCTATTGTTTAGAATGGATAGGGAAGGTAGGATGGTGGAGTATTTTTTAAATTATTCATTCTGGGGATATGTGTTGTATTTTTACTCTATTTGTTTGTTACAGCTGACAGGATGGGCATTAGGACTCTGCAGGAGCTATTCACAGTTGCTGTACTCATGCTGGTCCATGCCGGTTTGAAACTCCATTTTGGGTTGTATAAAAGCACAATTAAATTAAGTTACTTTACTCCTGGCTCAGTTTGTCAGTTATTTATGTATACACAACAATATGGGCGTTGCTAGCAAGGCCAGCATTTATTGCCCATCCCTAGTTGTCCTTCAGCATGTGGTGATGGGCCTTCTTCTTGAACCGCTCCAGTCCTTGTGGTGAAGGTACCCCCACAATGCTGTTAGGGAAGGAGTTCCAGGATTTTGACCCAATGACTTTGAAGGAACAGCGACCTATTTCCAAGTCGGGATTGTGTGTGATTTTGAGGGGAAACTGGAAATGATGGTGCTCCCATGCACCTGCTGCCATTGTTCTTCCAGGTCGCAGTTTTGGGAGGTGCTGTCGAAGAAGCCTTGGGGAGTTGCTGCAGTGCATCCTGTAGATAGTACACACTGTCGCCATGGTACACCAGTGGGGTGAGGAAACACACTGGGGTGATTTTGAAGCGGACAGATGATAGGCAGATTGATCCCATCTATCCATTGTAGCAGGTGAGAGGATTGGACCATTTTCATGGAAAGGGTGAGCTGCCATCACATTCTGAGCACTGACGGGCAACGTTCCATTTTGGGAAGTGTTGAAAAAATCCAGAAAAACCATTTGTTTGAATCGAGCCAACAAAACGCTGTTAATGAGGAAGGTCAAGTGGGTGCTGGGAGAGAGCAGGGAAGGGGTTAGCAGACAGGTAAGTGTGTGTTTGGGAGCTTGGGAGGAATTTTAGGGAAGTGTAGTAGGAACCATTATGCTCACTCTGCTCCCAAAACATCTTCACCAAACCATTATGTAAGAACATAAGAAATAGGAACAGGAGTAGGCCACACAGTCCCTCGGGCCTGCTCTGTATTCAGTAAGATCATGGCTGACTTTTTACCGCAACTCCACTTTCCTGCCCGATCCCCATGTCCCCAGATTCCCTTAGTGTCCAATAATCGATTTATCTCAGATTTGAATATACTTAACGACTGAGCATCTATGGCTCGCTGGGGTAGAGAATTCCAAAGATGATTTTAATATTTTCCTCACAAACTCCAGTGATCTCTTTAAGGGACGTTGGTTTGGCTGCATTCCATTTTGGTCAATGGGTGGGGCTTAGACTTTGGGAACACCATGCATTGTTCTATCTATGTCAAAGAGCCGCAGTTTACATGACCCAATGACACTCTTGTCTATTTCTGGCCGGAGTACTGTCTGCCTACTTGAGGCTTGATCAAACTTGGCAGTGGGTGGGTGGTCTGTATTTTTCAGTGATTTTGGCTATTGCCCCTTTCTCATTGAAAAATAGGGTAATGAAGAGACCAAGATGCCTCAACTAGAGCTCGTCAGAAATACCAGAGGGCTTCTTGGTCTGAGTTATAGTCAATCAACTCAAGAGAGGGAAATGGATTTGCAGTTGTGTAATGAAATCACTAAGGTAACCAATGACAGGAAGGTGGTAGTTATGGGAGATTTCACTTATCCACTTAAAGTGGGCAAATGAGGGACAGGCACAAGAGATGGGAGGCCCCCAACAATTATGCCATCTCAATTCAGCATGTGAAGACTAATCCTAGATGGGATAATATCTTGGATTAAGTGTTCAGTAATGAGCCATAATTGGTAAGTGATCTGGAGGTGAGGGAGCAACTTACTTATTTGGAACATTTCATTATAAGATTTAAGCTATGGGGCTGTGATAAGTTTATTAAAATGCTGGTGCCACTTTTCTAAAAGTCTTGGTTTGAGGAAATTGACCGAATAGCGGTTAAATGGGGAGTAAGCTGGGTGAGGATTATTGCAACATGCAAAGGAAATGGGAACTCTTTCAAAAAAAATATTGAAATCTTTATTTAGCCTCCCTATGAGGAGGAGAGTGTGCAATGAGAAAAAGCCATCATGACTTCATGGGGAGTTTGTACGGCAACTTGTACTCAAGTAAAACTATTAGACGGCCGATAAGAGGAGCAATAGTCTTAGATAAAGGTATAAACAGCAGTTCGCGTTAAAAAACAGAAATAGAGAGTCGGGATGAATGGGTCATTTTCCGGTTGGCAAACAGTAACGAGTGGGATGCCGCAGGGAACGGTGCTAGGACCTCAAATATTTACAATCTATATTACTGACTTGGAAGAAGGGACCGAGTGTAATGTTGCCAAGTTTGCTGATGATACAAAAATGGGTGGGAAAGCAAATTGTGAGGAGGACACAAAAAAATCTGCAAAGGGATATGGACAGGCTAAGTGAGTGGGCAAAAATTTGGCAGATGGAGTACAATGTGGGAAAATGTGAGGTTATCCACTTTGGCAGAAAAAATAGAAAAGCAAATTATAATTTAAATGGAGAAAAGGTGCTGCAGTACAGAGGGACCTGGGGGTCTATGTGCATGAAGCACAAAAAGTTAGTATGCAGGTACAGCAAGTAATCAGGAAGGCAAATGGAATGTTGGCCTTTATTGCAAGGGGATAGAGTGTAAAAGCAGAGAAGTCCTACTATAACTGTACAGGGTATTGGTGAGGCCACACATAGAGTACTGCACATTTTGGTCTCCGTATTTAAGGAAGGATATACTTACATTGGAGGCTGTTCAGCGAAGGTTCACTAGGTTGATTCCGGAGATGAGGGGGTTGCGTTATGAAGATAGATTGAGTAAGTTGGGCCTATACTCAATGGAGTTCAGAAGAATGAGAGGTGATCTTATCGAAACATAAAAGATAATGAGGGGGCTCGACAAGGTGGATGCAGAGAGGATATTTCCACTCATCGGGGAAACTAAAACTAGGAGACATAGTCTCAGAATAAGGGGCACCCATTTAAAACTGAGCTGAGGAGGAATTTTTTCTCTTGGAGGATTGTACATCTATGGAATTGTCTGCTCCAGAGAGCTGTGGAGGCTGGGTCATTGAATATATGTAAGGCGGAGATAGACAGATTTTTGAGTGATAAGAGAATAAAGGGATTTGAAGAGCGGGCAGGGAAGTGGAACTGAGTCCATGATCAGATCAGCCATGATCTTATTAAATGTTGGAGCAGTCTCGAGGGGTCAAATGGCCTACCCCTGCTCCTATTTCTTATGATCTTATGTTCTTATGTAAGCATGCTAAAATGAATCTACAAAGGAAAATAATTGAATGTGGCTAAAATAACTCGAAAATATATTTTTTTGCTTATGTTATGAGTCAGAGATTAGAGAGCAAATTGGACCATTGTAGAATTATAGATGATGATAAGAGCTGAACTGCTTTTAATTGTGAAAGCGTTGCCTCTGCCCTTTGTGCAGCAGATAAAACTAAAATTCAAAATGGATTGCTTGCACATCGCCAGGAAATGATGCAACTACATTGTAGAGGTTTAAAGTAGTAAAAGCACTGGGATTGAATTTATTCCAGGGTACTGAAAGGAACGGCTGGGGATGTTGGTGATGTTAGTCAATATTTTTATTATTTGACTGAAAATTGGTAAAGTGTTGGGTGACTGGAGGAAGCCACACACGGCAGTGCAGCCTCGTCCAGAAAATTGTCGGATGCCAAATAAGGCATGAGGTGAATTGGGCACTGATGACTACTTAATGTGGATGGATATTTCAATTTAAAAATCAAAGCATTTTATCAACATTGCCTTCGGAAACATCCTTTGCTTTTTTTTTTACTGGAGACCTGAAAGTGGTTCATGAAATATGAATTGAGTTTCAAATGCAGATACAAATAAATCATCCTGTGCACTAGAGACTGTGTAGGTTTAAAAAAACAAGTATTATGCTGAGCTTGTCTGACATGTCAGCCTCGACAGATAGCCATAAAAATTGTTTGAGCCACTTATTACTTTTTTGGGAGTGTAATCAATAGAGCCAAAAGTAGTAGAGGCCAGACAGTCATTCCTGGAACAAGAAAACTTCTTTCTCTGATGTTTGCATTCTGTCTGCTCTTGTGCAATTGTTGGACTGACTGCCAGTAATACATCCCTCATCAGCTGCAGAGTCTGACACTCTATTGCTCAATCTACTGTAGCTAGGGTTGCCAACTCAGGTTGAATGTATTCCTGGAGGTTTCATCATATGACCTCCTGCCTCCAACTGCCCCACCTCTAAGCTCCTGCCATTGGTTGCCCAACACAATCCATCCTCGTGATGCCTTGCCTTCCCATATAAATTGGAAAGTGAGAAGCTCTTTGTTACCTGATTGAATGATTCTTGACTGCCATTCAAACAGCTTTTTCTTCCGATCGCCAATATTTTTATAACTAATAAGCAAAAGTATATTTTTACTTTATTTTTAATGCCCCCTACAATTTTTCTCCAGTATAGTCCGGAGCAGTTTTCTGGAGATGCGTCTTCACTTCCTGGAGACTCCAGGCCAATCCTGGATGGTTGGCAACCCAAATTCCAGTCCACAATTTGAGCCAGCCTTGGTGCACTCTCACACAATGCTTCTCTTCCATTGAGTTCTGGCTGGTGTGTTCGAAGAATTTGCTCTTGCGGTGCACGAGAGTTAGACCAGTTGTAGCAGGGCTGTTTTGTGAAAGAAGAGATGACTGCTGGGATCAGCAAACCCACGGACATTTCTCCTCTTGGTAATTTTGCACAATGGATTTCCTGTTTTGTTCTGTTGACTTTTGTCAGTCAAACTGTCAAGAGCAGAACTCTTGTCTTATTCAGGTTTTAAAAAAGAGTTGGAGGTGAGAAGAGGGAACTCCAGCCACGAAAAAGCAAGAACAAACTTGCTTGTTTAATCTTTTGTGCGGGGTGGGAATTTTACCTTCATTTATTATGAGTAAAAAGGAAATCCTCCTTTCTCCCGCAGTATTTTTACGTTTAATCCATTAAAAATGAGAACTGCCTGCTGGTTAATCTGTTAACCTGTGTTTGGTGGTAATGTGACCCGACGACTGTGGTGATTAACAGAGTCAGATATCCTCACATTAACTAGTGAGCTTGCCAATCGGGCAGGATTATTGTTACATTCAATTAACGTTACCGTTGCACAACTGCTTCCAATGTATTTAGTAACAAATTTCACAACAAGCTCACAGAAAATGAATAGCAAATCTAGGAAGAAGGGCAGGAGGGAAAAAAAGCATTTCACGATTATGGAAAATTTATGGAGTCCAGCTGGCATAAAATAAATACAATTTGCATAAAAGCGTAAAATGGAGCTGGAATGGACTGGTCTGGCAAGAAAGTATGTACGTTCTGCCTGATGTTTATGAATTATTACTTTGTTATGAACTATTTACTCTTTGACATGAATTGGGTCATGAAAATTTGATCTGAAGGTGATTTTGTAGCAATTACCAAACAACCTCTTAGTCACGAAACTCAGCAAGCAAAACGAGATAAGCAGGGGTGAAGTTAGCTCTTCATGCAATAGTTCTATAGACAGACAGTTAAAATATGTCACATTGTATTGCAGAAACACTGGCACAAAGTTTTCCAATAAAGCAATGAAACTACTTTATTTAAAGCATTTGTCTTCCACTTTTGTCTGAAGGGGTACCACTGTACCAGAGAGACTTGAAGTAATATTTAAGAAACAGCAAGAAACCCGAGGGTTTTTTTGGATGGGGAGGGGGTGGGATTTCAATGACTAGATTTTAAAAAAAAAGCTTAATTCAATGATCTCTGATGTCATTTATAGTATTCTTAGAACATGGCTATTTATTTCCTGTAAGTTAAGTCCTCCAATTCTAGCCTCTTGAACATCCCCAATTATTGTCTGCTAGAGGATGCCCATAATCTAACCGTTCTTTGTCATGTACTCTCCAATGTCTCAGTTTTGCTATCATCAATAGAGTTATCATTGGGGCACCTGGATACATTCCTCTTTCTCATTTCTCCCTGCATCCTTATCTATGCTTTCATCATCTCTAGATTGAATTACTTCAATGCATTCCTTGCACTCCTGTCCGACCTCCCACCTTGCACTCTCTGTAAACTTCAATTCATCCAAATCTCTGCTGCCTGTATCAAGTCTCGTTCACCCATCACCTTTAGCTAGCTGACATACATCGGCTCCTGGTCCAGCAACACCTCGAATTTAAAATTATTATCCTTGTGTTTAAATCTCTCCATGGCCTTGCCTCTCCCTATCTCTGTAACCTCCTCCAGCCCTGCAACCCTCCGAGATCTCTGCATTCCTCCAATTCTGGCCTCTTGAACATCCCCAATTTCTTTCACTCCAACATTGGCAGCCGTGCCATCATCTGGCATGGCTCTAAGCTATAGAATTCCCTCTTTAAACCACTCCGCCTCTTTACCTCTCTCTCCTCCTTCAAGGCATTCCTTAAAACATACCTCTCTGACCAAGCTTTTGTTGCCTGTCCTAATACCTCTTTATGAGGCTCGGCATCAAAGTTTGTCTGATTACGCTTCTGAGAAGAGCCTTGGGATGTTTTTACTATGTTAAAGATGCTGTATAAATACAAGTTGTTGTTGTTGTTGTATTATTGAATCCCAAGAGATGCTGAGAGGCTGTTTCCCCTGGCTGGAGAGTCTAAAACTAGGGGTCATAGTCTCAGGATAAGGGGTCGTCCATTTAAGACTGAGATGAGGAGAAATTTCTTCACTTAGAGGGTTGTGAATCTTTGGAATTCTCTATCCCAGAGGGCTGTGGATGCTCAGTCATTGAATAAATTCAAGACAGAGATTAATTGATTTTTGGTCACTAAGGGGATCAAGGGATATGGGGATAGTGCAGGAAAGTGGAGTTGAGGTAGATCAGCCATGATCTTATTGAATGGAAGAGCAGGCGCGAGGGGCCATCTGGCCTACTCCTGCTCCCACTTCTTATGTTCTTATGAGACATCACAGCTAGACCTGAACTTGTTCTTATCTGTCATCTACACACGTGGTGTACTTTAAGCCGTGGTTACTGAATAGTGATGAGGACCAGAGAACCCTGGACAATGTTTGTCTCCCGAACCCAAGGCGTTAAGATCAAATTTAGCACATTGTACTTTCATTATGCAACTTTTCTATGCATCCAGGGTTGCTGCAGTATATGCATTAGTCCATGGAGATTTATGTGACTTGCCCATTGGTGCCCAGCACAAGATTTGCAAATCATTCTCTCTGCTCCCAGGGATTGCCAGTTAATTTCTGGGGACATTTGTTCTTGTTACAATCGCTATGTTTTTCTCAAGCTGAATGCTGTTATTAAGCCACGTAATATAGAACATAAAGGTGATACATCCATTTGTTTGAAAAGAAATGTCTTTGATCTTATGCTTTAGAACTTTTAATCGGATAAATCATCTGTTCTGCTTGCAACCATTTTATCATTTAAATTTTCAATTTCCTTCATAATTGTTGACAGGTTTTGCCTTGATGCTTCATAAGAGAAGTCAAGATCATACTTTTGCTGATACACATTATTTTACTGATGTATATTTAAGCAGAGGTACAGATTTCCAGATAAATTTCAAGTTTGAAATATCTTTTCAAAATTAGCATTTTTCACCATTTCTCCATTTTTTCTGATATTATGATGAAGTTGGACTCACAGCAATCAGCTTCACCTGTGAGGAGTACGCTCCCCCTGATTTTCTGGTCATTAAAAGTAATATTACAACAACTTGCATTTACACAGACCCTTTAACATAGTTAAACGTCCCAAGGCGCTTCGCCAGAGAGTATTCAGATAAAATTTGGCACCAAGCCACATAAGGAGATATTAGAAAAGGTGACCAAAAGCTTGGTCAAAGATGGAGGTTTTGAGGAGTGACTTAAAGCAGGAGAGAGAAGTAGAGTTAGGTAGAGAGGGGGAGAGGTTGAGGGAGGGAATTCTGGAGCTTAGGGCCTAGGCAGCTGAAGACCTGGCCGCCAAAGGTGCAGCAATGGAAATCCGGGATGTGCAAGAGGCCAGAATTGGAGGAGCACAGAAAGCTGCAGGGCTGGAGGAGGTTACAGAGATAATGAGGTGCAAGACCATGGAGAGATTTGAACACAAGGATAATAATTTTAAATTCATGGTGTTGTTGGACCAGGAGCCAATGTACGTCAGCGAGCACAGAGGTGATGGGTGAATGGGACTTAGAGTAATATAAGATATGGGCAGCAGAGTTCTTCTGATATAAAAACAGAAAATACTCAACAGATCAAGCAGCATTGTGGAGAGAGAAACACAGTTAATGTTTCAGGTTGATAACCTTTCATCAGAACTGGAAAAAGTGAGAGATGCAAGAGGTTTTAAGCAAGTTCTGAGGCAGGGGAAGGGAGGGAAGAACCAGAGGGAAGACCTGTGATAGGGTGGAAGGCAGGAGAGATTAAATGACAAAAGGTATGATGGTGCAAGGCAAAAATAGATGGTAATGGGACAAGTAAAAAAGTAAAGTGAAGTAAAGATACTCCCTTTTGAAGCACTCAAATAAGTAATGGTCACTTGGGTAAGTAGTTGGAGGGTTTCCCATACTTGTGGAAATGTATACAAACAGAGAGTCAATGAGACTGACTTTCTAAAGAGTCAATGGATTAATTTTCTGTTGTGTATGCAATAACTCAACAGATTGAATACTGTAAACTCCGAACAGGTACAAACCTGGCTCCACTTTATTAGGATCCAAAGTGATTACATTACAAGATGGCTGGCCTTTTATACCTGGGCCGCACACACATGCGCACAGCCCAATGACCTCCGACTGTGGTGCCACCTGGTGGCTAGTAAACCCATGCATACATATGTGACAATATCCCCCTTTAAGATATTAGTAACAGTCTTTTTACATATTGAGATGGTCCGGGGCTTTCCGCTCCCGAGTTGAACGTCTCAGTTGAACTCCAGCCTTGGGCGAATGTTCTGAGTCTGTTATGACTGGGGGCTGGGTAGCCGATCTGATGGGAGTGGCAATGACCATGTCAGGGATTGAAAGTCCAGATTCATTGATGACAGCGGAGTCCTCTGATGACTGAGGGTAGGTTGGTTGGTCATTGATTATGTCTACCTCAGACTGTTCTGATTCATCTGTGTGCCGCAGCTGTATCTGATCGACATGTTTCCTGCATGTCTGCCCATTCTTGAGCTTAACGATAAACACTCTGTTACCCTCCTTGGCCGTAACAGTACTGGCGAACCATTTGGGACCTTGACCATAATTCAGTACATACACAGGATCATGGATAGAAATGTCGCGTGACTCAGTAGCGCGATCATGATACCCTTGCTGACTTTGACGTCTGTATTCGACATGATTATTCAAGTCAGGGAGGACAAGAGAGAGCCTAGTCTTGAGACCACTCTTCATCAATAGTTCAGCAGGGGAGACCCCGGTAAGCATATGGGGTCTTGTCCTGTAACTAAGCAATATGCGTGACAAGCGAGTTTGCAGTGAGCCTTGAGTTACACGTTTCATACTCTGCTTGATGGTTTGGACCGCATGCTCTGCTTGTCCATTGGATGCGGGTTTGAATGGTGCTGACCTCACATGTTTGATACCGTTGAGTTTCATGAACTCTTGAAACTCCATACTGGTGAAGCAAGATCCGTTGTCGCTTACAACGATGTCGGGCAGACCATGCGTAGCAAACATGACACAAAAACTCTCAATGGTAGCTGTGGATGTGCTGGATGACATGATTGTACACTCTATCCACTTGGAATAAGCATCCACCACAACTAAGAACATCTTTCCCAGGAAGGGAGCTGCAAAGTCTATGTGGATCCTGGACCATGGTTTAGATGGCCATGACCACAGACTCAGCGGCGATTCCGCTGGTGCTTTACTAAGCTGCATGCAAATGTTGCACTGGTGCACACATGATTCCAGATCAGAGTCAATTCCAGGCCACCATACATGAGACCTGGCAATGGCTTTCATCATGACAATACCGGGATGCATGCTATGTAGATCATGCACAAATTTCTCTCTGCCTTTCTTGGGCATAACAACACTATTACTCCACAGTTTACAATCTGATTGAATGGATAGTTCGTCTTTGCGACGGATGTAAGGTTTGGTCTCCTCACACATTTGCTTGGGTATGGCAGACCAATCACCATTAAGGATACAACGTTTCACAACCAATAATATCGGGTCCTGGCTGATCCAGGTCTTAACTTGTTGGGCCATGACAGGGGTTCCTTCACTTTCAAAAGCATCCATGACTAACAGTAGGTCTGCCGGTTGTGGCGTTTCAACCTCCAGTGTGGGCAATGGCAGATAACTCAATGCATCGGCACAATTCTCAGTGCCAGGTCTATGGCGAATGACATAATCATAGGCAGATAATGTCAGCGCCCACCTCTGGATGCAGGACGATGCATTGGTATTGATACCTTTGTTTTCCGAAAACAATGAAATGAGTGGCTTGTGATCTGTTTCCAGTTCAAACCGAAGACCAAACAGGTACTGATGCATCTTTTTAACCCCATACACACAGGCTAGTGCTCCTTTCTCTACAATGCTGTAGGCTCTTTCCGCCTTTGACAAACTTTTGAAGCATATGCAACAGGTTGTAATTTGCTCATTAGCATGTTGGCGCACCTAACCAACTCCATATTGAAGGTTGGCATGCAGGTACAGCAGGTGGTTAAGAAAGCAAATGGCATGTTGGCCTTCATAGCGAGGGGATTTGAGTACAGGGGCAGGGAGGTGTTGCTACAGTTGTACAGGGCCTTGGTGAGGCCACACCTGGAGTATTGTGTACAGTTTTGGTCTCCTAACCTGAGGAAGGACATTCTTGCTATTGAGGGAGTGCAGCGAAGGTTCACCAGACTGATTCCCGGGATGGCGGGACTGACCTATCAAGAAAGGCTGGATCAACTGGGCTTGTATTCACTGGACTTCAGAAGAATGAGAGGGGACCTCATAGAAACGTTTAAAATTCTGACGGGGTTAGACAGGTTAGATGCAGGAAGAATGTTCCCAATGTTGGGGAAGTCCAGAACCAGGGGACACAGTCTAAGGATAAGGGGTAAGCCATTTAAGACCGAGATGAGGAGGAACTTCTTCACCCAGAGAGTGGTGAACCTGTGGAATTCTCTACCACAGAAAGTTGTTGAGGCCAATTCACTAAATATATTCAAAAAGGAGTTAGATGAAGTCCTTACTACTAGGGGAATCAAGGGGTATGGTGAGAAAGCAGGAATGGGGTACTGAAGTTGCATGTTCAGCCATGAACTCATTGAATGGCGGTGCAGGCTAGAAGGGCCGAATGGCCTACTCCTGCACCTATTTTCTATGTTTCTATGTTTCTATATGACGAAGCATCACAGGCCAATACTGGACGCTTACATGGATCATAATGTACCAGTAGCTTATTAGAGCAAAGCAGATTAGTAGCTTTCTCAAAAGCTCTATCTTGAGATGCACCCCAAACCCACTTGTCGCCTTTTCTTAGCATGTGCAGTGGCTCTAATAAGGTGCTCAATCTAGGTAATAAATTACCGAAGTAGTTGAGTAGACCAAGGAACGAACGCAGCTCCATCACATTCTGAAGCTTGGGTGTATTTTTGATGGCCTTGGTTTTCGAGTCCGTAGGCCTGATACCGTCAGCAGCAATTTTCCTCCTCAGGAATTTGACTTCTGGTGCCATGAAGACACACTTCGAGCCTTTCAATCTGAGTCCCACTTTGTCCAGATGATGTAGAACCTCTTTCAGGTTGTTCAGATGTTCGGCGGAGTCACGACCTATGACCCGTATATCATCTTGGAACACGACGGTTCTGGGGATGGACTTCAGTAGACTATCCATGTTCCTCTGACATATGGCTGCAGCCAAGCAAATTCCAAAAGGGCACCTGTTGTAGATAAACAATCCTTTATGAGTGTTGATGCACGTAAGTTTCTTCGACATGTTGACCGGCTTCTGTGTCATGTAGGCCGACATCAGATCCAGTTTTGTTAACGACTTCCCCTCCGGCTAGCGTTGCAAACAGGTCATCAGCCTTCGGTAACGGGTATTGATCCTGTTTTAAAACTCGGTTAATCGTAATCTTGTAGTCTCCACAAATCCTGACAGTGCCATCACTTTTCAACACGGGAACAATGGGGCTGGCCCGTTCATTAAATTTGACCGGTGATATAATCCCTTCACACTGGAGTCTGTCCAATTTGATTCTCCCTCATTGTGTACGGAACTGCCCGAGCTTTATGATGGACGGGTCTTGCATCCGAGTCCACGTGGATCTGCACCTTGGCTCCTGTGAAATTGCCGATGCCTGGTTCAAACAGCGAGGGGAACTTGCTCAGCACTTGGGCACATGGGTATCCTCCTCCGACAACAACACTTTGATCTCGTTCCAGTTCCATTTGATTTTTTTCTAACCAGTTGCTGCCGAATAGCGTTGGACCATTGCCTGGAACAATCCATAATGGTAAATCGTGAACCGCACCATCATACGACACCTTGATTACTGCACTGCCAATCACCGTTATGAGTTCTTCAGTATACGTATGCAACTTGGCATTGACTGGACTCAGCTTAGGCCTCACAACCTTAGTATCCCACAGCCTGTCGAATGTCCTCTGCCTCATTATTGATTGACTCGCACCCATATTCAATTCCATCGATACTGGCACACCATTAAGTTTTACATTAATCATTATCGGTTGGCTCTTTGTTGGGAACGAATACAGTCCATACACTTCCTCCTCTGGTATCTCAAATTGCATATTCGGATCCGCGCTAGACTGGTCATCATCCTCCACGTGGTGTGTCGCAGCACGCTTTTTCAGTTGCGAACACATGCGCTGGAGATGCCCCACTTTCGAACAGCCTTTACAAATATACTGTTTAAACCGACACTGATGATGCCGATGATTTCCTCCACAACGCCAACATGGTGATATCGGATTCATTCCCGTTGGCGGACTTTGAGCAGCCACAGGTTTCACGTACGCAGTCGGTTAGGCCCTGCCATATGCAGCTCTGCCAAATGACGATACTATCTTGTTTACAGTACTTGTCGAGTTCTGATTTTTCAATGATATCTGCTTTAAGCTTTTGTTCGTCGTCATGCATGATTGGGCAATCGTGATGGCCTTGCTCAAATCCAGCGTCTCCGCCGTCAGTAGCTTACGCAGGATCACCTTGTGGTTGATGCCGATTACAAAGAAGTCCCGCAGCATGTTTGCCAATGCAGTTTTGAACTTACATGATCCAGCTAGATGTCTTAGGTCGGCAACTAATTCTGATACATCCTGGCCCTCAGAACGAACGTGCGTATAGAATCGATATCTTCAGATGATGATGCTGCCTTCTAGTTTGAGATGGTCACGTACCAGAGCACACAATGTTTCATAGTCCTTGTCCATTAGACTTAAGGGCGAAAGGAGATACTTTATGCATCCATAGATTTTCGGATGGCAAATCGTGAGGACGACCGCCCGGCACAGAACTGCGTCTGCCTCTTTCTCCATTTTGTTGGTCACAAAGTACTGGTTCAAGCGGGCTACAAAATCTGTCCAATCTTCTCCCTCCACGAATCGCTCCAGAATTCCAATTGTGCTCATTTTTGCATGCGAAGGTTCTTGTTACCTTGTCGCCAAATGTTGTGTATGCAATAACTCAATAGACTGAATACTGTAAACTCCGAACAGGTACAAACCTAGCTCTACTTTATTAGGGCCCAAAATGATTACATTACAAGATAGGTGGCCTTTTATACCTGGGCAGCACACACATGCGCACAGCTCAATGACCTCCGACAGTGGTGCCACCTGGTGGCTAGTAAACCCAAGCATACATACATGACATTTTCATATACAGATCTAAGTTAGTTCCTAATGGTGTAGAACTGATCCTGGTCCCTCCTGAATGTCAAATGTTCAATTGTACAGTCCAATTAATTTGGATGATTATTCACAACTCCAGATAGAAACTCAGACAGGTCTCGGGCAGGTGCAAGGAGCGGGAGATGAAAATTGCATACAAATTACATTTAAATGGTTGGAGACAATTAAATGGACACAATGGCGGGGGAGGAGCAAAAATTCAGCAAAGCTCTTGGATGATCTTAAAAAACATCTCACACAATCAGCAGCCTTTACAAGCCCAACACCCTGTGGAGTGGGGGTGGTGTTGCTCAGCTTCGTTGCGAGGACAGTGGTCCTTTGTGCTACTCTGTGCTATCATCCCTGTAGGCCGGCATTGCAATATGCCTGCAGGGCATTACAGCCAAGTTTCAGGCCACAGTTGACCATTACTGTCCCTGCATGTGCTAACCCATCTACTGCATGATAGCTGCAGATATCCTTACAGGAGCTCGCATAGCTTTCCCTGCTGACCCATACCCAGACAAGGCAGCTCGCCACACCACACCATTCCCAAGTAGATATGCCAGAGACTACAGAAATGGTTGGCGACACCTTGAACTGAGCAAAGCTGCCTTGCGGTTACACTGGAATGCCTTCTTTCATGCAGTGAAAAGGAAGATAGGAACATAACAGTATAAAAAGGACCAAGAGAAAAAACATTGGTATTCATATGGTCTCTTCAGTGATTGAAATGCTTTCAAAGAATCTTCCAGACTTATAAAAGAAAGAAATAAAGACTTGCATTTATATAGCACCTTTTACAATTTCAGGACATTCCAAAGTGCTTTACAACCAATTAACTACTCTTTTAAAGAGTAGCCACTGTTGTAATGTAGGTAACCTGGCAGCCAATTTGTGCACAGAAAGCTCCCACAAACAGCAATGTGACAATGACCAGATAATATGTTTCAACGATATTGGTTGAGGGGTAAATATTAGGCCATGTAAGGTTACACATTTTTCCAGAAGGCACAGAAAGAGGCCAAAAACTAAAAATTGATTTAATTGATTTAATACAAGCTTTTGGGATTGACTGGACAAAGGGAGAAAAAGGATGTCAGCCTGGGGCAGGTGGTGACTCATCACCCTGCAGTTGAGAGCCAGACTGGTTTTATGCATAGTAACAATGGTTTTGATATATTTGATATGAACCCACAGAAGAACCCCTGAACTGATTGGCCGGAGGGGGTAAAACAATTCTCTCTGGAGACTCCCAAGTCTGCAAGGAATCAGAACAACAAAGGAACCCCACAAGATATACATTTTTGGAGAACGGGGTACTTAAGATAAGTTGTTATCTTTTGCCCTGTAGACTCTGTGTGCAAATTGGGGACATCCAAGTCCATCATCATAGTCAGTCAAACTAATCACCACAAACAACGTATCGATCCAAACACACTATTGGAAACCGTAGCTCAGCGGGGATATTATTCATAAAATGGATATAAGTATACGAGCTAGAAGCAGCTCAGAAGCGAAGTACGGAAGCAAACAGAAAGGAACGAACACAGAAGGAACAGAACTGAAGAGAATGACCAGAAGAGGGAACAACCGGTCATGGAACCAACGATCACGAACCTACAATCTACGATTACAGCTACAAACTGGATGGGTGATTGTATGTCTTCAGTCAATTCTTTCAGAAGTCTAGTTCTGTAGTTTTTAGGTAATTTTTGCGTAATAAAACTGGGTTAAGCCTAAACTTTGCGTCATGTGTAGTCCTTTTTCCTGTAATTCCCGAGGTCTACAAATCAAGGTAGAGTGTAAAACAAACACCCTACACCCAGGACACCAAGGAAAACTTCTCCCTGTTCTTCTTCGAAATAGTGTCATGGGATCTGTTATGTTCAGCTGAGAGGGCAGACGGGGCCTCAGTTTCACGTCTTATCCAAAAGATTCTGAGGTGGAATGACAGGGTAGACGCTGAGAGGTTGTTTCTTTGGCTGGAGAGTCTCGAACTAGGGGACATAATCTCAGCATAAGGAGGTCGGCCATTTAAGACTGAAATGAGGAGGAATTTGTTCACTCCGAGGGTTGTGAATCTTTGGAATTCTCTACCCCAAAAGGCTGTGGATGTTGAATCGTTCAGTATATTCAAGGCTGAGATAGATAGCAGTATATTCAAGGCTGAGATAGATAGATTTTTGGACTGTAGGGGAATCAAGTGATATAGGGATCGGGTGGGGAGGTGTTGTTGAGATTGAAGGTCAGCCATGATCGTATTAAATGGCGGAGCAGACTCGAGGAGCCATATGGCCTACTCCTCCTCCTAATTATTATGTTCTTATGCTCTTATATAAATGTTCTTAAGACAGCACCTCCAACAGTGTAGCACTTCTTCAGCACCACACTGACCTGAAATACTTTGTATTGGATAAATAGACATTCACACCTCATTATGATGCAGTCAGGGGTCTACTGAAGGCAGCTTCCTATGGGAAGAGGAGTGTCCACCAATGCAACATCTGCCCAAGTGAGCTCAGTTCACTTCCCTGTGCAGATGTGAGGGTGTGGGTCCTCTTGAAAGGGAACAATGCATTTCCCTGGTAGCCAGACCTGCCTGTCATTGCCCCCACTCCCCCACACAAAAACAGACCATGCCGGCATTTATGCTCCATTGAGGCTTCCTCCCACCCCTCTTCATCTCACCCTATCAGCATATCCTTCTATTTGTTTTTCTGTCATGTACATCTCCAGTTGCCCCGTAAATGCAGCTATGGTACTCATTTTTCTCTAAACATGCCAGCTTAGAGAATTTCCATTGGCAAACTTACTGGTGCCAGTTAAGAGATCTGGAGGCAAAAACAAGAAATAATTAGCAACAACTGGCGCAAATCCTCCAGAGAGCCCAAGTGCCAGCAATAAATAGAAAACACAAAAAAGATTAACAACAAGGGCTCAGAAATGAGTTATAAAACAATCACCTTTGAAATCTATGGGCCTTTTAAAAGCTCTCCTCACCTGAAGCTCTTGAAAATAAATGAAAGACTTACATTTCTATAGCACCTTTCATGACCTCAGGATATCCCAAAGTGCTTTACAGCCAATGAAGTACTTTTGAAGTGTAGTCACTGTTGTAGTGTGCTGGCAGCCAATTTGTGCACAGCAAGGTTCCACAAATAGAAATGTGATAATGACCAGATAATTTGTTTGTTTTTGTGATGTTGATTGAGGGATAAATATAGGCCAGGATACCAGGGATAACTCCCCTGCTCTCCTTCAACATAGTAGCATGGGAATTTTTTACATCCATCTGAGAGGGCAGATGGGACTTCGGTTTAACGTCTCATCTGAAAGACGGCACCTCCGACAGTGCAGCACTCCCTCAGTACTGCAGTGTCAGCCTAGAAAGCCCGATTTATTTTTTTTTCTCTCTTTACCCATTCTTGAGATATGGGTGTCGCTGGTAAGGCCAGCATTTATTGCCCATTCTTTATACAATGGAGTTGCTTGTTAGGTCACTTCGAGGGCAATTAAGAGTCAACCATATTGGTGTGACACTGGAGTCACATAAAGTTCAGAATGGGTCAGATGGCTCGTTTCCTTCCCTAAAGAAATGTTAGCATGGATTTGTTAAGGAAAGGTCGTGTCTGATTAGCTTGAGTGAATTTTTTGAGGAGGTAACAAGGAGGGTCGATGAGGGTAAAGCATTTGATGTAGTCTACATGGATTTTAGCAGGGCTTTTGATAAGGTCCCACATATCAAACGGACCAGAAAAGTAAAAGCTCACGGGATCCAAGGGAAAGTGGCAAGTTGGGTCAAAAATTGGCTCAGTGGCAGGAAGCAAAGGGTAATGGTCGATGGATGTTTTTGTAACTGGAAGGCTGTTTCCTGTGGGGTTTCGCAAGGCTGAGTACAAGGTCCTTTGCTTTTTGTGGTATATATTAATGATTTAGACTTCAATGCAGGGCATTATTAAGAAGTTTGCAGCTGATACAAAAATTGGCCATGTGGTTGATAGTGAAAAAGAAAGCTGTGCACTGCAGGAAGATATCAATGGACTGATGAGGTGGGCAGGAAAGTAGCAAATGGAATTCAATCTGAAGAAGTGTGAGGTAATGCATTTGGGGAGGACTAATTAGGCAAGGGAATACACAATAAATGGTAGGATACCGAGAAGAATAGCGGAACAGAGGGACCTTGGAGTGCATGTCCACAGATCTCTGAAGGCAGCAGGACAGGTAGATAAGGTGGTTAAGAAGGCATACGGGATACTTTCCTTTATTAGCTGAGGCATAGAATATAAGAGCAGAGAGATAATGCTTTAACTGTATAAAACACTAGCTAGGCCACAGTTAGAGTACGGTGCGCAGTTCTAGTCACCACATTACAGGAACGGTGTGATTTCACTAGAGAAGGTACAGAGGAGATTTACGAGGATGTTGCCAGGACTGTAGAATTTTAGCTATGAGGACAGATTGGATAGGCTGGGGTTGTTTTCTTTGAAACAAAGGAAGCTGAGGGGAGACTTAATTGAGATACATAAAATTATGAGGGACCCAGATAGAATGGATAGGAAGGACTTACTTCTTTCAGCAGAGTGGTCAATAACTAGAGAGCACAGATTTAAAGTAATTGATAGAAGATAAAAGGGGATTTGAGGAGAACTTTTTCACCTGGAGGTTGGTGGGGGTCGAGAACTCATTGCCTGAAAGGCTGGAGAAGGCAGAAACCCTCATTGCATTTAAAAAGAATTTGGATGTGTACTTGAAGTGCCATAACCTATAGAATTATGGACCAAGAGCTGGAAAGTGGGATTAGGCTGGATAATTGTTTTCGTTCAGCACAGACACGATAGGCCGAATGACCTCCTTCTGTGCCATAAAATTCTTTAATTCTATGATTCTATGAACCAGTTGGGTTTTGTGACAATTCAACAACTTCATGGTCACTTTTACTGATACTGGCTTTTTATTTTCAGATTTGTTCAACTGAATTCAAAATGAAACTCTCAACCTGCCATGGTGGGCTTTGAATTTATGTTCTTCTAGATTATTAGCCCAGGCCTCTGGCTTACTTGTCTGGTTACATAAGCACTATGTTACTCTACCCAGGTTCCCTGGGTGTTCCGGGGACTAGTCCTCCAGCATTCTCATGGGCCAGGAAATGGAACAGCAATCTTCTCCGCTCCTATTGAACAAATTCGCAAAGCTCTTGCCTGCTTCAAATAAGAGCTTCAAGTATCTGTTCTGCACCCGACTGCATATTAGAATGGGGACTAAATTAGGCAGAAACTCACTTAGTTCCAGAGTGCCCTATCTGTTTCCAGTTAATTAGGGTATACTGGACATTCCCTTCTTGAGACAAGGGGAGAAACTTGGTAGAAAAATAGCAAACATGTAATAAAGTAACCCAACTCAAGTATAATCGAAGGCTAAAAATCCAATGTATCATTCTTCTGCACTCCGATTAGCTTGAACTTTGAATCTGACCACAATCTTGATCTTTTGCCTTAATGCTTTGGGGCAAATAAATTATATATTTAATCAGGATTAAAATGATTACATTTATCAGAAAACAGTGAAAATTAAACATATATTTTTTGAGCCCCTTCAAAAATAATAGCTGACAATTGATTAAAAAGTCCTTGAGTATAAGTCAACAGTCCCATAAGAAGCAACTAGTTACAATTAAGATGAACATGGGGGCGCAGGTTTGTCATAACTTAAGTCAAAATATATCCTAATTCTCCCCCAAAAAGTGAAGTACATGAAAGTGCAGCAATGGTGAATTTAGAAATTGCCAAAGGCTTATGTTGAAAGGGTAAAGATTTATCTTCTTGGTGGTTCTGAGAGTCTGCTGCTTCAGAGCATTGTGATTTTTAGGGTTAGAAATTAAATTTTTGGTCATAGCGGTTTTCCGCCAAACATACCGCTATGACTCTGTTCTGATTTCGAAGCCTAAATTTCGGTAAGAAATGCGCCCAGCGGTAAAAATTGGCATTGCACGAGAATTCATGACGCAAACTGCAAATTTTCTGCAAGTTTTCTCCGAGGCCGATACCGCTGCGAGTTGGGCCTAGGGAGGGGGTAAACACCCTCAAAGAAATTCCAAAAAACAAAAAATAAAAAGTCACAAAAGAAAAGTCCTTTTCTAGCGAATTGCTGCAAAAGAATTAAAAAATAAAACGTTAACTTACCTTTTTTGCAGGTCTTCACACCGATCGCCGTTCCAAAGGCTATGACGAAATATCGCCGATAAACCCGGCGCAAGGTTGGGGAATTTCCAGCCCTTAATATTTTATTTGCTGCATCTTCCATAAGTTTGTAATACTGCCACAGGGATGAAAGCAAATAGTGTCTTCAGTGTATTGGCCTAGAAATTAGGCGAGACCACTTTTGGATGCATGGAGACCATTTTTGGATGCTGTCAAGCCCGTGTGGAAGTTAATGTGTAACGGCCACCCCACGTTAAAATAATTCACGAACAGGCATCTTCCACACTTTAAAATGAAGTTCAGGACCTGGAACATCAGGCATCAGTCACCTTCGAACTCATTTTAGTGTGGAAGCAAGCCATCCTCAACTCCGGGGAATTGCCTAAGAAGAAGAAGAAGAAGAAGAAGAGTTCGTACCCAACCCCGTGTTGGAATGCCCGAAGCTCTCCAGATATTAGGCCTCCGGCCTCATTTCAATGTTACAAGAGAAGCGATAAGAGCCTGTCCTTCAAGAGGATTCCAAATTTGGGCCGCTTCCAGTCTCTCAGCAGCCCCCAGGTAAGCGTTGTATTGTTAAAATAGGGTAGGTGCAAGGAAACTGTCCTCTGATGGGAAAAGCAAGAATAATTGGAACATTATCTTAAAATTAGAGCTAGGCCATTTAGAAGAGAAATCAAGAAGTACTTTTTCACATAAAGGGTAGCCGGAATTTGGAATTCTCTCCCCCCAAAAGGCTGTGGCTGCTGGTACAATTGAAGCTTTCAAGACTGAGTTCGATATATTTTTGTTAGGTAGGGTATCTAGGGATATGGAGCTGAGGCGGGTAAATGGAGTTGAGGTATAGACCTGCCATTATCTAATTGGAAGATTGAGGGGCTGAATGACCTACTACTCTTCCTATGTTGGTGATCGGGAGGGGGGGTCAGAGGTCTGAGATTGTGAAAGGGGCCTGAGTTGGGGATCGGGAGGGGAGGCTGGGTGTCTGGGATTGGTAGTGGGGAGAGGAAGTAGTTTAAATGTGGGACCAGGAAGAGCACTCCTGCGCCTCCTGACTCCACATTCAGGTAACTTGCTTAACTTCTTTGTTGCAGGGATACCTAGGACTGGTTTCCCTGATTGCAGCCAGCGATGATGATCAGGGCAAACCAGTCTTGGAGTGAAAACCTCAAACAGGCTTTCGGCCGCTTATTTGCATATTAAAAAGGGCGAATGTCTGCTTCAGGCAAAGGTCGCCTCTTATTTTCCCTTACCCAATATGGCGGCTAGTGCACTTTCAGCTGGAAGTATGCGCACTTTTCCTGCTCGCCATTTTGAGGACTTAGTAGGTCGCTTAGCGCCTGACAACTGGATACAACACAGCCCGATTTCTACGTTATTAAATCTTGTGCAAGATAGAAATTCAGTAAAGAGATATAATTGAACTCAATTGGTGTGGGAAGGGATGTGAGCTGAGTTTAGAATAACTCATGGTTAGCTTTTTGTTCTTGTGTAATTGAATTCTTCACACACAGAGTGGTGAGAATATGGAGCTCGCTGCTACATGGAGCTTTTTTTGAATTAATTCTCAGGATGTGAGCGTCACTGGCAAGACTAGCCTTTATTGTCCATCACTGGTTGCCCTTGAGAAGGTGGTGATGAGCCGTATTCTTGAACCGCTGCAGTCCATGTGGTGAAGATACTCACTTATTGGGAGCTCCAGGATTTTGACCTGGGGCGATGAAGCAGGTAGCATTGACACATTTAGGGGGGAGATTGATGCATACCTGAGGGAGAAAGGAATAGAGGGGTATGAGGGAAGGGTTGAAATAGTTAATTAGAGCAGGAGGAGGATATGTGGAAAATAATATAGACCATAAACAGAATGGCCTGTTGCTGTACTGTAAATTGTGTGTAATGAATAAAGCTGTTGGTGTCTGTAAAGTAAATGCAGTAGGCTTGGAAATTCTACCATTGTTCGTTTCTTTCCTACATAAAGCTGTGCCCAAAGAACATTCTTTACATCACTCGTTGCAATACACAAGGGATTCTGTCGTAGCCATATATCATCTTCCAATTATATTTAAACTGTCATATGAATGGGCTATTAAACCCATTCATGGCCTCTTTGTGATAATAGTTCACATACACACTCTTGACGATGGCTTCTTGTTCTCTCGCCCCTATCCTTTTGATTTGTTTGGTTCTATAAACAGGTTCGCTTATCCTCTACTTCTCAGTTCTGATGAAGGATTGAACCATGAAACGTTAACCTGTGTCTTCCAAAACGCAGATGGACATACTACATTTTTAAAAGTTTTTCTCTTTTTATCTGATCACATCACAACTAAATTCATATGCTGGAAAATAAGAGCCCTCGATGCGTTATTCTCCAAACCGGAAATTATATAAAATAACCTATTTGGTACAACAATCAAGAATATGGCATAATGACGTGATTCCAATTCAAATGATTTACTTGCAGTTTGTGGCACCAGGAGCATTTGGAACTGGGAAACTCCTTGTTGTGTAGGCATGCCTGTTCACTGTATGATGTCTGTAACACTGTTATGCAACATTGAATGTACCCTTGTACTGTACACACCTTACCGGTACACTAGAGGGTGCTGTTGCTGGAGACCCAGGGGTTGCCTGCACACGGCAGGTAACCCAGTATAAAAAGGAACACACAGCTTGTTGTCGTCACTCAGGAGCTGCTAATAAAAGACTTCAGGTATGCAGAGTTTAAGTACCATACCCTGCCTCGTGGTGTCATTACTAAAGGTGCCTACATACACCATCATGGCAACGGGAATACGGGATCACGAACTACACGCTCAACAGATCTAACCTCAGCAACTTTCAACATTTTACAAAGGGGGAAGATTGGGATGCTTTTGTGGAAAGATTGGAACACTTCTTTATAGCCAACGACCTGGATGGAGACACACCAGCCACACTACCGAACCAATGCAGGGCCATCCTGCTTAGCAGTTGTGGGCCCACCATTTATGGTCTCGTCAGGGACTTACTAGCCCCGGAGAAGACCACCACCAAGAGCTATGAGAAACTTGTAACAATCATACAGGAACAACTAAAACCGAAAGAAAGCATCCTCACAGCCAGGCACCGGTTCTACACTTACCGGTGACCTGAGGGCCAAGAAATTGCCAAGTATGCTGTACACTTAAGAAGATTAGCTGCACTGTGTGAGTTTGGCGACCACCTTAATGAAGCACTAAGGGACATATTTGTCATCGGAATCGGCCACGAAGGCCTCCTACACAAATTGCACTCGGCTGACATCACGGTCACCCTACAGAAAGCAATTCAAGTGAGCCAGGCCTACATGGTTTCGGCCAGCGACTCCAGGCGAATACTGACCCAGGACTCTAAACCGGCAAGCGCAGTGCACCGCATGGACACTTCTAAAGGCAGAAATGCTGCCCCGAGTCCCGCAACCCTGAGTCCGCCACATGGGGCAAACCGGATGGCACCCTTCCTGGCGCTGTGGAGGAAACCACAGGGCCCACCAGTGCCGCTACAAAGGCTGCAAAGAAAAAGGTCACTTTCAGAGAATGTGCAGAAAAGGCTGTACTCACTGTGTCTCTGATGAGTTGGCTAATCACCGGGGCTCCGACACAGATGAAGATGAAGCTGCTCAAACCCTGGGAGAAGAGTATGGAATCTTTACCTGCTCCACCGGAAGTTCTCCGTGGATGATGGAAGTAGACATCGACGGGGTCCCAGTTTCCATGGAGATTGACACGGGCGTGCCAGTCTGTGATGAGCCAAAAGACCTTTGAAAAAATTTGGAGGAATCCTGCCACTCGACCAAAACTGTCTCCTGTCCAGGCAAAGCTGCTCACCTATACATAGGTAAAATCCAAATCGTTGTTCGTGTGGACGTCCAGGACTCCCAGGGCGGCGTGTTGCACAAACTCCCCCTGTGGATTGTAGCTGGCGATGGTCCCACGCTGCTGGGCAGGAATTGGATGAACCGGGTCCACATTAGGCGAAGTGGTGCTGTGGAAGAAAAGAGCACCACAGCCTGCCTGCAGCAAGACCACAAAATGGCTGCAGCACCACAAGCAGCAGACCTGCATTCAAAATGGCCTCCTCCATGCCATGAGTCAACATGGAGGAGCATCATGTGACATCGAGCGGCCAATCGGATTTGAAGGCTCCCTTAAAGGAGACCGGTAACCAAAAAAATTTAAAGGGGAAGTTTCAACTATTTGAGTACACGGACTTTAAAGTTAAAGATACAATTAAAGGGTGTAAGTATGAAAATGTATGCAATGTAACCATGAATTGTGATGCTGGTTTAACTAATGTGACTAATGAGATGAATGCAGGTGTCAGTAAGGTTAAGAACAAGTTTATTATGCTTAACAATAATGATAGAGATTGTGAAATGCTTAATGTAAGCATGTCTGTTGAAACCAGGACGCCCAAAAGTGATGCAAGTGCTAGAATGTATAATGCAGGCTTGATGATATGTGATCAGAGCCAAGGTGTCATGAATACCGATAGGACACTGCCAAAGGGCATTGGGTCCTACAGGGACCATGCTATTGCCAATGGAATCCCCCTGTGGGAGACTCCCAGGTCCAGCAGGCTACCTGACCATGTAGCCTGGACCTTTGGAACAAATGTGGTGCCCCTTGCAGGATACACACACAGGCAGTGGGAGCAGACCCACTACAGCGACAGTAGTCAATGGGCAGCCCAGACACCACCAATGGCAACCTGCACAAGACCAGCCCTACAGCCCCTGGCCATCAGGGCCAACACCAGAAGCATGAGGCCAATACCTTCCAGCTTCCCTGGCAAACATGACCTGACCCTCATCCCCATTGGTGGACAAGGAGCCCACCCAGTCTTGTGGCCCTGCCCACCACCCCACAACTACCCACAGTGTATATACACCACCCACTGCTGCCGTGGCTACCTCCCTGAGGAATCCCACAACAGTGACACCCACTTGGTTTGTGTGTGAGGGAGGGGAAACGTACGAGGCCAGCCTCAAGCACAGGGGTCACACCTGGCAACCACATAACCCTCACCACAACCTCCCATAGCCCACCATTGATCACCTCCCCTGGTCATGACAACAAGGATATGAAAAATGCTCAGGGAGTATTGTTGTGTAGGCATGCCTGTTCACTGTATGATGTCTGTAACACTGTTATGCAACATTGAATGTACCCTTGTACTGTACACATCTTACCGGTACACTAGAGGGTGCTGTTGCTGGAGACCCAGGGGTTGCCTGCACATGGCAGGTAACCCAGTATAAAAACGAACACACAGCTTGTTGTTGTCACTTAGGAGCTGCTAATAAAGGACTGCAGGTCTGCAGAGTTTAAGTACCATACCCTGCCTCGTGGAGTCATTACTAAAGATGCCTACATACACCACTCCTGGCATGTTTATACCATGCATGGACACCCATTAAAGCTAACACATCAAGAAAGAGACCTGGGGATAATAGTTGATAACTCAATAAAGATGCACAAGCAATGTGAGATGGCTGTACGGAAGGCAAAAAGGTTTTTGGATTATTTGTTCATGGGATGTGGGTGTCACTGGTAAGGCTAGCATTTAGAGTCTTGGATTGTATTGTTAGGGTGATTGGGTGACCTACATTGGCTCCCAGTCCAACAACACCTCAATTTTAAAATTCTCACACTTATTTTCAAATCCCTCCGAGGCTTCGTCCCACCCTATCTCTGTAACCTCCTCCAGCCCTACAACCCTCAGAGATCTCTGAGCTCCTCCAATTCTGGCCTCTTGCACATCCCCGATTTTAATCGCTTCATGATTGGCAACCATGCTTTCAGCTGCCTAGGCCCTAAGCTCTGGAATTCCTTCCCAAAACCTCTCCGCCTTGCTCTCCTCCTTTAAGATGCTTCTTAAGACCTACCTCTTTGACCAAACTTTTAATCACCTGTGCTAATACCTCCGATGTGGCTCAGTGTCAAATTTTGTTTCATAACACTCCTGTGAAGCGCTTTGGGATGTTTTACTATGTTAACGGTGCTATATTAATGCAACTTGTTGTTGTTGACTGAGTATGGATAAAGAGTACTATATTTAGGCTATATAAGACTTTGGTGCATTTGCATTTGGAATATTGTCCAGTTTTGGTCCTACCACATGGCAGATGATAGAGGGTACTATATTAGGTACTATATAGGTGCAGAAGAGGGTAACCAAAAGGGCGCAGTCAATTTGGCTCAGTTGCTAGCAATCCCAGTTATGAGTCTGAAAATGACGTGTGAGTATGAATTCCACATGTAGGGAAGACCTGAGGAAATTTGACAGCTCCTGAGAAGAGAGAACGGGGCTGAAATAGCCCCTTTTGATAAGGCCTCTGAACGCCGGAAAGTGGCAGCCATGAGGCAGCGCGGAATGGCCGCCGACTCTCCGTGGATGGGCCGCCATGTTAGAAATTGCCCTTCATCAGGAGCGGAGCGGTGTCTGGGACCGCTCTGCCTGTTTTCCCGCTGCAGCATGCGCGCCTTACCGTCTTGGGGGACCCCCTCGCGAAATTGTCCCTTACCCGAAAGTGCCCCACGGTAGTGGCCCCGCCACCAGCTTTTGCTGTCGGTGCACTCTGTGTAAAAAATGGCGGCACGGTGGTCCTTAAAGGGATGGGCACACTGCAGCGTCCGCTGTGTTACTTTTTTTTTTGTCGGCTGACTGCCAGATCGGCCTGATAATTATGCCCCCGGGCTCGACCGGGCCACCAACCCCCCCTTGGGTGCCAGGCTGCTGGCCCGGCCAAAACCCTCCCTGGTGGCCCAGTGGACCTAACTAAAATGAATGCAGATTTCACAGCAGCTCTCCCCTTTAACTGAAGGTGAGAGACATTGTGATGTGTGAGCGCGATGACATCATCAGCGTTGCGCTGAGGACTCTCAGATGCGGACACCCCATCCCGCCCCCACTTCCGCCCTGCTAGCGACAGCCACTGCGCTTCACTCCCACTTCCGCTCCCATGAAGATCCACTTCCGCCCCGCTGGAAAAAAAACCCCAGAGGAACTGAATTTCGCCAGATGCGGTGGCCAGAATATTGCCAAAACGTTAGGTGCGTCCGTTTCTGGTGTAGGGCAATTTCCCCCCACATTTCCAGACATAGTGGGTAAATTGGCAGTTATTTGGGAATATGAAGAGTTGTGGACAATTGTGGTCTCTGAAGTCTTGATTACCTTAGAGTCAGAGACGAATCTCCCAGAGTTTTTTTCTTGAATTGGCTGCACTCTTGCCTGAACTTGCTACACCATAAATAACAGTGAGTGCCATTAACCTCGCCATTATTTTGACAGGAAAATCTGGACTCATATATATCTACTTTTACAATTGTTTGTTGTTCATTTCAGCTACACAGAGTATTGCATTTTTTTTTACAAAGACAAGCTATAAGAAAAGCTTTAATTGCTAAAGGATATAGGATGAATTTATCTCTTTACAGTCAGATTAAATATTCCATTTCATTAACATCGTTAAATTGCAATTATGGCTTACTACTTTAGTGAAACTGGTGTATGTGCGAATATCACATATTTCTAGTTTCCCATTGCTGAATCCACCCTGTGGTATAAACTGGGCAGAATTCCACTACAGGAACCATTTATATTATCCAGCTGCTATTACTGCAAGTTGCTTGCTAATATGAAAATGGAATCAATCTCTATTGGGAGAATCATTTCTTAATGACACTTTGTAAAAAAGGCACTCATTCCAGCTGAGCTGCAGGAAACAGTTTCATGATTGCAATCTTGCGCCTCAAACCTGAAAAAGCAGGAACGGAAGCAGAAAATGTAAGAGATAATAAGGCAGACCTATCAGCATCTGAAAAGAGGACAGATCAATCAATGCAATTTTCAGTTTTTAATTTCAGAATTTGCCACTTTTTTTTTTCTTTTACATAGAAACATAGAAAATAGGTGCAGGAGCAGGCCATTCAGCCCTTCTAGCCTGCACCGCCATTCAATGAGTTCATGGCTGAACATGCAACTTCAGTACCCCCTTCCTGCTTTCACGCCATACCCCTTGATCCCCCGAGTAGTAAGGACTTCATCTAACTCCCTTTTGAATATATTTAGTGAATTGGCCTCAACTACTTTCTGTGATAGAGAATTCCACAGGTTCACCACTCTCTGGGTGAAGAAGTTTCTCCTTATCTCGGTCCTAAATGGCTTACCCCTTATCCTTAGACTGTGACCTCTGGTTCTGGACTTCCCCAACATTGGGAACATTCTTCCTGCATCCAACCTGTCCAAACCCGTCAGAATTTTAAATGTTTCTATGAGGTCCCCTCTCACTCTTCTGAACTCCAGTGAATACAAGCCCAGTTGATCCAGTCTTTCTTGATAGGTCAGTCCCACCATCCCGGGAATCAGTCTGGTGAATCTTCGCTGCACTCCCTCAATAGCAAGAATGTCCTTCCTCAAGTTAGGAGACCAAAACTGTACACAATACTCCAGGTGTGGCCTCACCAAGGCTCTGTACAACTGTAGCAACATCTCCCTGCCCCTGTACTCAAATCCCCTCGCTATGAAGGCCAACATGCCATTTGCTTTCTTAACCGCCTGCTGTACCTGCATGCCAACCTTCAATGACTGATGTACCATGACACCCAGGTCTCGTTGCACCTTCCCTTTTCCTAATCTGTCACCATTCAGATAATAGTCTGTCTCTCTGTTTTTACCACCAAAGTGGATAACCTCACATTTATCCACATTATACTTCATCTGCCACGCATTTGCCCACTCACCTAACCTATCCAAGTCACTCTGCAGCCTCATAGCATCCTCCTCGCAGCTCACACTGCCACCCAACTTAGTGTCATCCGCAAATTTGGAGATACTACATTTAATCCCCTCGTCTAAATCATTAATGTACAATGTAAACAACTGGGGCCCCAGCACAGAACCCTGCGGTACCCCACTAGTCACTGCCTGCCATTCTGAAAAGTACCCATTTACTCCTACTCTTTGCTTCCTGTCTGACAACCAGTTCTCAATCCACGTCAGCACACTACCCCCTTCGTCTCTGCTGAAAAAAAGCAGTGAATACTGCCGATTTTATGCTGAGAAAATCTTTGGGGTAGGAATCAGCTGCCCATTGATTGCAATAGAACTGAATATTGGGTCGGGCGTATAATGGGCGGCTAATGTGATAACACCCATTTTGTGCCGCTGCCCAAGATGAGTTTCTACCCTGTTGAATCAATTTTTAAACCCTTTGCTTCTTTTCTCTACATTATTAAGCAGTGTGTCAGGTGTGGCTCAGTGGGTAGCACTCTTGCTTCTGGGTCAGAAGGTTGTAGGTTCAAATCCCACTCCAGAGACTAGAGGCCAAAAATTCTACGCTGCACTTTTGGAGGTGGTGTCTTTTGGATGAGATATTAAATTGAGGCCCCGTCTGCTCTTTTAGATGGATATAAAAGATCCCTGGGCATTGTTTTGAAGAGCAGGCGACTTGTCATGGCCGATATTTATCCCTGAACCGACATCACAATCACAAACAGATTGTCTGCTCATTTTCATATTGTGTTTGTGGGAGCTTGCTGTGCGCAAATTGGTTGCCATGTTTCCTACATTACAACAGTGATTACACTTTAAAAATACTTCATTGGCTGTAAAGTGCTTTGGGACGTCCTGAGGTTGTGGTAGGCGCTATATAAATGTAAGTCTTTCTTTCAGCCATTAATCTTCAAACACCAGATCCTGATGTAATAAAATTTGACACACGCTGTGACATTTGAGTATTGCTAAGGAGACTACAAATAACAGTCCAGTGTTTTAAGCATGTTTCTGAATCAACATGGTGTATTACACAGTAAGGGGCTTACAAGTTGCTGAACAGTGATGATTTGATCTCAGTCAGGGTGTATTAGGGAGGGGCGAGGGGAGGTGCAGGGGCACAGGAGGAGAGTAATGATTGGAGACCAAGTCAATCTAAACTGTTCTCATCCACTTCCAAGCAGCTGGTGACAGAGCTACATTGGCAGAGGTATAAGAGCAGGCTACCTGCCTGTCATATCTACGAGGACATGGGTGGAATTTAAAGATGAGGGGGACTGGGACGGAGCGGGATAAGAAATGCAGTGTTTACTTTGAATATTAAATTATTATGAGCTTTCAAGGCGCTATTTAAAGAAACCACACAAATAAAGCATATTTCAATCTCGTTAAAAAACAAGTAAAAAGGAAAATAAAAGCAAATTGTGGATGGAACTTTCACATTATTCATTGCGAAGCCTTTATCAAACACAGTCGTTTTATCAACAAAACAATGCACCTATTCAGTTCAATGAACTTGACTCACTCAGGTGATTCACCAGTCTAAGCGAATGTTAAACAAATATTATGAGAAATAAAATAAGGGCATTAAATTTCAAAAAAGCACATAAATTTCAGGGCAGTTCATAGGAGTGTCTGGCGACATCACCGGGACTGCTTTTAACCACATTAACAATCAAAATATCGTGCTCCTACGCAAAGTTAAGAATTACATGCAGACATTTGTGTGTTGTTCGATGATTCAGGTTAACAGTAATTCAATGCACCTGGTGTTAGTTTAAGGTTAAAAGAAAAGTAACAAAATCAGCATCCCAGACCATGCGCAACTTTCACTTTGCTCATCACAGGCTTCTCACCAAGTTCCGCCCATGTTTTATTGCGGCAATGTCCAAGATGAGGAGATATATCATGCTGAGTGGCTTCTGCACCTTTATTCACAGTGTAAGTCACAGAGTGAATTAACACATGTAACAAACATGGCAGTGACTCGCTTTCTTTAATTAGAGCATGGGGGTGGTGGTTGAGGCACCTGTTAAATAGCTATTATTTTAGTAACCATTTATGACAAGTTATATCAAGCAGTAAGACTCAGGGTTGAGTTTTCAGCTCTACTGCCTGACAGAAATGGGGGTAGTCGTGGCCTGAAAATGGTGGCCTACGATCGACAGCCCTGTTGCTGTGGCAATGCTCACTGGAGCTTACCGCTGTGTGGTCGGAGCACCTTCCACCCCATTCCCCCTGGAGTCAGGTGGTCGGCCATTTAAAATAGAAATTGGGGTCCCGTGACTTCCGCCTTTAAGTAGCGTGGGTTCCTACCGATATTGGGCCTCCCGCCACTTTCCCCAACTGAGAGAGGTGCAGCCAATGAACAGCGTTAGCAGCACTGCTGCATGCATTGATCATTAAAATGAGCAGGCAGCACGGAATTTCACGTGCTACCTGCACTCCCAACAATTAGCGTGGGTTAACAACTCACTGCCCTCATAACGCACATGTGACCACGTTATTGAACAACTGCCCTTATTAGAGAGTTAGGATAGAGAGTAGAAGAACATTTTTTACACAGAGAGTTATGAAGCTGTGGAATGCACTGCTGGAGTTAACAATTAAAGCAGAGACCATGTCGGCATTTCAGAATAGGTTAGCGAGGTTGTTGAAGGAAAGGGGATTAAAAGTGAAATCATTTTATTGTGTCTAAGTACAAGTGGTGTTTGAGTGTACGGTAGCATTTTAAATGGAATGTCCTTGGAGTTTCTCCTGATTGGCCACCATAACTTCAGCACAGAATTGATGGAAATCCTGTTTCACTGATGTAAACCTCTTTCATAGAATCATAGAATGGTTACAGCATGGAAGGAGGCCCTTCGGCCCATTGATCCCGGCTCTCTGCAAGAGCACCTCAGCTAGTCCCGCCCCCCCCTCCCTTTCCTCGTAGCCCTGCAAAATTTTTTTCTTTCAGGTACTTATCCAATTCCCATTTGAAAGCCGTGATTTAGTCTGCCTCCACCACTCTCTCAGGCAGTGAATTCCAGATCCTAACCACTTGATGCGCAAAAAAGTTTTTCCTCATGTCGCCTTTGATTCTGTTGCCAATCACCTTAAATCTGTGTCCTCCAGTTCTTGATCTTTCTGCCAATGTGAACAGATTCTCTCTATTCTGTCCAGACTCCTCAACATTTTGAATGCCTCAATCTTCTCTACTCTAAGGAGAACAACCCCAGCTTCTCCAGTTTATCCACATAACTGAAGTCCCTCATCCCTGATATCACTCACGTAAATCTTTTCTGCACCCTCTCTAAGACCTTCACATCCTTCCTAAAGTGCGGTGCCAAGAATTGGACATGTTAAGTTCAGAATAATTCCCCAAGACTGTGTTGTAAGCTTAAACCACTGTGATCTTGGTCTCTTTTTAATGTAACTCCAAAGTGAGGAAGCAACATGGTGGATTGCCTTTTATACCTGCTTGCCCAGGGTGCACAGGTGACCGTTAGGTCTCCCACAGGTGTGCCCCCTGGTGGCAAGTCTTACTCATTGGTGAGGTTAGTATACATAACATCACCCCCCCCCCAAAGTCTTATGTAAGAGTTATTTACAGGTTGAGGCGATCTGGCGCTCTGCGTTCCCGGGTCAATCGCCTGAGTTGAAGTCCTGGCATGGGTGAGTTGGTTGGATCATTGCTGTACGGCAGCGCGGCTGGTCTGATCGGACTGTTGGGCAAGGTGGGCTCATCCTCGTGGTTGACAGTAAGGTCAATTGCTGGTTGGGTGTGTGTTAGTGGATCATAGATGGTAAAGTCTTCTTCAAATTGTTCTTGGTAGTCAGTGAATCGCAGTTTGGTCTGACCCAAATGCTTTCTGCACGTTTGCCCATTCAACAGTTTAACAACAAACACTCTATTCCCCTCCTTGGCTAAAACAGTGCCAGCAATCCATTTGGGACCATGACCGTAATTGAGAACAAACACAGGATCATTAACCTCAATGTCATGTGATACAGCCGCACGATCGTGGTACTCGTTATGCCAATGCTGCCAGGTTTCTACGTGATCATTGAGATCCAGGTGGACTAAGGAGAGCCTGGTTTTGAGTGCTCTCTTCATTCACAATTCTGCAGGGGGAACCCCGGTGAGCGAGTGGGGGCGCTTCCGATAACTGAGCAGGACCCGAGATAACCGGGTCTGCAAGGAGCCGTCCGTTACGCGTTTCAAGCTCCGCTTGATGGTTTGGACTGCCCGTTCCGCTTGACCATTGAATGCGGGCTTAAATGGGGCAGACCTGACATGCTTAATGCCATTGCGGGTCATGAACTTGTTGAATTCCGAGCTGGTGAAACACGGTCCATTGTCACTAAAAAGAAAGTCGGGCAAACCATGGTGGCGAACATGGCCCAGAGGCTTTCAATGGTGGCAGTGGATGTACATGATGACATTATTATACATTCAATCCATTGAGAGTAAGCGTCCACTGCTACAAGAAACATCTTTCCTAGAAAAGGGGCCAGCGAAATCTACGTGGACCCTGGACCACGGTTTGGAGGGCCATGACCACAGGCTCAGTAGGGTCTCCCTGTGTGTGTTGCTCAACTGTGAGAAAGTGTTGCATTGATGTAAGCATGATTCCAATTCGGAGTCAATGTTGGGCCACCAAATGTGCGACCTGGCGATAGCCTTCTTCATGACTATACCTGGGCGGGTCGCGTATAAACGTTTCGCTGACTTTTTTTGGCAAAACCACACGATTACCCCATAGGAGACAATCCGATTGGATGGACAATTCATCCTTATGTCGGTGGAATGGCTTAATTTCATCTTGCATTTCCCTGGGAATCGGCGACCAGTTCCCATTAAGGATGCAGCTTTTTACTAGTGATAGCACAGGGTCTTGGCTAGTCCAAGTCCTGATCTGGGGAGCTCTCAAAAGCATCCATTTCCACCCCGGTGGAGGGCAATGGTTGCCGACTGAGGGCGTCAGCGCAGTTCTCAGTGCCTGGTCTGTGGCGGATTACATCGTCATACGCAGACAATGTTAGTGCCCATCTTTGGATGCAGGACAAAGCATTGGTGTTGATATCTTTGCTTTCTGAGTGCAGTGAAGTAAGTGGTTTGTGGTCGGTTTCGAGCTCGAACCGGAGACCAAATAGGTATTGGTGCATTTTCTTAACCCCGTATACACATGCTAACATAGAAACATAGAAACATAGAAAATAGGTGCAGGAGTAGGCCACTCGGCCCTTTGAGCCTGCACCACCATTCAATATGATCATTGCTGATCATGCAACTTCAGTATCCCATTCCTGCTTTCTCTCCATACCCCTTGATCCCTTTAGCCGCAAGGGCCACATCTAACTCACTTTTGAATATATCTAATGAACTGGCCTCAACAACTTTCTGTGTTAGAGAATTTCATAGGTTCGCAATTCTCTGAGTGAAGAAGTTTCTCCTCATCTCGGTCCTAAATGGTTTACCCCTTATCCTTAGACTGTGACCCCTGGTTCTGGACTTCCCCAACATCGGGAATATTCTTCCTGCATCTAATCTGTCCAATCCCATCAGAATTTTATATGTTTCTATGAGATCCCCTCTCATTCTTCTAAATTCCAGTGAATATATGCCTAGTCGATCCAGTCTTTCTTCATATGTCAGTCCTGCCATCCCGGGAATCAATCTGGTGAATCTTCGCTGCACTCCCTCAATAGCAAGAATGTCCTTCCTCAGATTAGGAGACCAAAACTGCACACTGTATTCAAGGTGTGGCCTCACCAAGATCCTGTACAACTGCAGTAAGACCTCCCTGCTCCTATACTCAAATCCTCTCGCCATGAAGGCCAACATGCCATTTGCCGCCTTCACTGCCTGCTGTACCTGCATGCCAACTTTAATGACTGATGTACCATAACACCCAGGTCTTATTGCACCTCCCCTTTTCCTAATCTGTCACCATTCAGATAATATTCTGCCTTCCTGTTTTTGCCACCAAAGTGGATAACCTCACATTTATCTACATTATACTGCATCTGCCATGCATTTGCCCACTCACCTAACCTGTCCAAGTCACCCTGCAGCCTCTTAGCATCCTCCTCACAGCTCACACTGCCACCCAGCTTAGTGTCATCTGCAAATTTGGAGATATTACATTCAATTCCTTCGTCTAAATCATTAATGTATATTGTAAATAGCTGGGGTCCCAGCACTGAACCTTGCGGTACCCCACTAGTTCACTGCCTGCCATTCTGAAAAGGACCCGTTTATTCCTACTCTTTGCTTCCTGTCTGCCAACCAGTTCTCTATCCACGTCAATACATTACCCCAATACCATGTGCTTTAATTTTGCACACCAATCTCTTGTGTGGGACCTTGTCAAAGCCTTTTGAAACTCCAAATACACCACATCCACTGGTTCTCCCTTGTCCACTCTACTAGTTACATCCTCAAAAAATTCTAGAAGATTTGTTATGCATGATTTCCCTTTCATAAATCCATACTGACTTCGACCGATCCTGGCACTGCTTTCCAAATGCGCTGCTATTACATCTTAAATAATTGATTCCAACATTTTCCCCACTACCGATGTCAGGCTAACTGATCCATAATTCCCCGTTTTCTCTCTCCCTCCTTTTTTAAAAAGTGGGGTTACATTAGCTACCCTCCAATCCATAGGAACTGATCCAGAGTCTGTAGAATGTTGGAAAATGACCATCAATTCATCCAATATTTCTAGGGTCACTTCCTTAAGTACTCTGGGATGCAGACTATCAGGCCCTGGGAATTTATCGGCCTTCAATCCCATCAATTTTCCTAACACAATTTCCTGACTAATATGGATTTCCTTCAGTTCCTCCTTCTCGCTAGACCCTCGATCCCCTAGTATTTCCGGAAGGTTCTTTCTCAACCATACTGTAGGCTCTTTCAGCCTTGGATAAATTTCTGGACGCATATGCAACCGGTTGTAGTTTGCCTGACACATTTGCTTGCTGTAACACACAACTGACCCCGTCCGACGATGCATCACAAGCTAGTACTGAACATTTACATGGGTCATACAATACAAGTAACTTGTTAGAGCATAGCAGGTTTCTGGTCTTATTACAGGCTGTCTCTTGAGATTTACCCCAAACCCAGTCATCACCTTTGCATAGCAATAAATGCAAGGGTTCCAGCAAAGTGCTCAACCCCGGTAGAAAGTTACCAAAATAGTTGAGAAGCCCCAGGAACGAAGGCAGCTCTGTCACATTCTGTGGTCTAGGTGCATTCTTGATGGCCTCTGTCTTGGAGTCCGTGGGTCTGATGCCATCTGCAGCAATCTTTCTCCCCAAAAGTTCGACCTCTGGTGCCAGGAAAACACACTTGGAGCATTTCAGCCTGAGTCCCACTCTGTCCAGCTGCTTTCGAACCTCTTCCAGGTTGTGCAGGTGTTCGGTGGTGTTGCAACCAGTGATCAAGATGTCGTCTTAGAACACCACGGTGCATGGAACCGATTTCAGCAGACTATCCATGTCCCTCTGGAAGATGGCCACAGCCAAGCGAATCGCAAAGGGGCATCTGTAGTACACGAATAGTCCTTTGTGCGTGTTGATGCACGTCAATTTCTTTGACTGTTCAGCCAGCTCCTGTGTCATGTAAGCAGAGGTTAGATCTAGCTTGGTGAATGAGTTTCCTCCTGCTAGCATTGCGAATAGGTCCTCCACTTTAGGTAGTGGGTACTGGTCCTGTAACGAGACTCGGTTGATCGTTACCTTGTAGTCCCCGCAGATTCTGACCGTCCCATCGCTCTTTAGCACCGGCACGATTGGACTGGCCCACTCATTGAACTCAACTGCCGATATGATTCCCTCGCATTGAAGTCTGTCCAGCACGATCTCGACTTTCTCTCGCATCTTATATGGGACTGCTCGGGCCTTGTGATAAACGGGCTGTGCCCCAGGAACAAGATGGATCTGTACCTTGGCGCCTGTTAAGTTGCCGATGCCTGGCTCAAATAACGCCGGGATTTTGTTTATCACCTGGGCGCACGAAGCCTCATCCACCAAAGACAGTGTTTTGATGTCGTCCCAGTTCCATCGGATCTTTCCTAGCCAGCTTCTGCCGAACAGCGTTGGGCCATCGCCAGGTACAATCCATAGTAGTAAATCATGCACCATTCCGCCGTATGATACTTTCACTGCCGCACTGCCGATAACATGTATGAGTTCTTTGGTGTAAGTGTGCAACGTTGTGTGAATCAGGCTCAGTTTTGGCCTCTATGCCTTGTTACCTCACAGTTTCTCAAAAGCCTTCTGGCTCATGATTGATTGACTCGCCCCCGTGTCCAATTCCATGGATACTGGAATGCCGTTAAGTTTAACTTTTAACATTAACGGAAGGCTTTTGGTGGTGAAGGTGTGTACCACATACACTTCCTCTTCATCCTCCGGTTGAATAGCCTCTCCTGCTCGTTCAGCGTGATCCGCACTGCATCGGTCATCCTCTGCTGACTCTGCCACATGGTGAATCAGAGGTCATTTGCACATTCGCTGGAGGTGCCCCATTGTTCCACAGCCCTTGCACACATAGTGCTTGAATCGACATTGATGGGCTCTATGACTGCCCCCGCAGCGCCAACATAGTGTTAATGGTGTTAATGGATATGCATTCACACCCCACAGCAGCCTCTGAGTCACCCTAGGCCTGGCCTCTGTGGTCGTGTAGGCCCTGCCATGTACAGTTCTGCCCACTGAAGGCACGATTTTACGCACAGTACTTGCCGGTGAGCTTCGATGCTATAAAAATATCTGTTCGTGTTGTCGCTCGTGGATCTGAAAGCCTGGGCTATCGTGATGGCCTTGCTCAGATCTAGGGATTCAGCAGACAGCAGTTTGTGAAAAATGACCTCATGGCCGATTCCAAGCACGAAAAAGTCCCGCAACATTTCCCCCAAAGATCCGGCCAATTCGCACTGTCCCGCAAGGTGTCTTAGGTCGGCGACAAAGCTCACCACATTCTGGCCCTCGGAGCACTGGTGCGTGTAAAAGCGATACCTGGCCATTAGGATGCTCTCCTTCGGCTTGGGGTGTTCCCGAACCAGCGTGCACAGTTCTGTGTAAGTCTTGTCCGTTGGTTTGACTGGTGCCAGCAGATTTTTGAAGAGGCCATATATCGAAGACCACATACGGTGAGGAGAATCGCCCTGCGCTTGACCGCCGTCTCAACCTTGTCCAGCTCATTGGCCACGAAGTACTGGTCGAGGCACTCAACGAAAGCTTCCCAATCATCACCCTCAACAAATCTCTCAAGAATACCAACAGCAGCCATTACCACGTGAAAGTTCGTGATCTGTAACTTGCCACCAATTATTATGTTCAGAATAACTCCACAAGACTGTGTTGTAAGCTCAAATCATTGTGACCTCGGTCTCTTTAATGTAACACCAAAGTGAGGAAGCAACATGGTGGATTGCCTTCTGTACCTGCTTGCCCAGGATGCACAGGTGACCCTTAGGTCTCCCACAGGTGTGCTGCCTGGTGGCAAGTCCTACTCAGTGTGAGGTTAGTATACATAACATCGCACAATACTCCAGTTGAGGCCGAACCAGTGTTTCATACAGGTTCATCATAATTTCCAAGCTTTTGTACTCTATGGGGCCAAAATTAATGAACTTACTGCCCACTGCTGCTGACTGCTGCTGACATTCCTCTGCTCGAACCGACCAGTGCCACTTTTGATGTGGCCTGGAGCGGGTGGGAGGGGAGAGCCGCCGGGAAGCTCCCACTGACGTCAGCAGACGGCCGATGCGTGTAAGTAGACTCCCGCCTGCCAAGATGCCATATTCATGCGGGCGGGAGTCGGCTAAAGTCAGCGGCAGGACGGCGGTGGACCGCTGCATGGAGGCTGCTCTGTCCTCAACGGTAAGTGTGAAAATGGGGGAAAACAGGTTAGTGACATTTTTAAAATGTATTTCTTTACAGGAACTTACCTGTATGGGGTCCCCTGAATGTGTCAGGTGTTTTTTCTAATGCTTTTTATTTTTAGGTGTTCGACCCTCCGGGGGCCTGACTCCATCCTCGGTGACACTTGGGCGGCAAGCGCATTTGCTGCTGAGAATGAGAGCTCCCGCTGGCTCCCGCCCAGATTGGCAACGTACGTCGCAGCTTTGCCGCCCGCTGACCTTCGAGGGGCCTTGCTGTTGAAAACCCTGCCCAAAGAACCATCAGGGTCCTCAGCGGTCCTTTGGGTGGCACTTTGTCGGGTGGAGGCCTTCATCAAATTCGGGCCCTTTACCTCAATTCCTGAAGCCTAGGATCCCGTATGCTTTTTAAATTGCTTTCGCAACATGCCCTGCCACCTTCAACGATTTGTGCACATATACCCCCAGGCCTCTCTGTTCATGCATTCCCTTTAGGATTGTACCCTTTAGTTTATATTTCCTCTCCTCATTCTTTCTTCCAAAATGTATCACTTCATACTTTTCTGTGTTAAATTTCATCTGTCATGTGTCCGCTGATTCCACCAGTCTATCTATGTCCTCTTGAAGTTATCACTATCCACCTCATTGAGCACTTTTCTCACAATTCTGATTCTCTATGCACTTTTCCCTTTTGTGAAACATCTTGGGACGTTTTACTATGTCAAAGGTACTATGGCCCAATTTTGCCCATCACTGGGCGTCGTTTTATCGGCATCTACTACCAACACCAGAATGTTTGGCGCCATACAATTCTGGCGCTGGTGTACCTGTAAAAGAAGGATCCGTGCCATTTCTTAACATAAGGCAAACTTTCCCCACCAATGAAATTTTAAATCCGGCATAGAGACCCTAGAAGCACCGTAGGAAAAACCCTTACCTGGACTTAGATAATCTGCGCTGGCCCACTACTATCCCTCGCCAAAGGGACTCCCTGCATCTTACAAATAAACTTTAAGGTGATTTAAAGAACAAACTTTAACTATAAGCAGTATAAAATAAAAAAAAATATATAAAAATATTTACCTTTTTCCATCGATGTCCTCACTGCCCAAAATGCTCCAAACAGTTAAGGGAAACCTTTTGAACCATCCAAAAATGAAAAATCAGCATACCAATCGAAGTCGTCTTCTTCTGGCATCCAGTGCAGCCTTCTCCCCACTCTCCTGGACATCAAATGCAGCCGCTGCTAGCCCCAGGCCAAAGGTCCTCCACCCACGCAGCCCGCTACTAGCCCAGGCCGAAGGTCCTCCACCCACGCAGCCCGCTGCTAACCCAGGCCGAGGGTCCTCCACCCACGCAGCCCGCTGCTAGCCCAGGCCAAAGGTCTGCACACAAAAGACAGTGCAAGACAATCCAGGCTCAAAGGGAAGCAGCAGTGATCTCTAATAAAGGTGGAACATTACATTAAAAAAAATAATCCCACCACAAATCTTTTATATTTTTATGGAGTATTGGAGTGCTTAGGTGCAAAATATATAATTTATATTAAATATTACCACCACAAATCTTTTATGTTTCAAAGGAGTGTTGGAGTGCTTAGGTGGTCATTGAGTTATGTTTATTAAATATTCCCACCACAAATCTTGTATGTTTTAATGGAGTTTTGGAGTGTTGGAGTGCTTAGGTGGACAATAATACTAAGTTGTTCATGGATCCAGACTGGGTGAGGGTCACTGATACATACACCATGGTACTTTGTTGCATGTATCAGTGACCCAGAACAAGGCAGGATCCATGAACACCTTAGTACTGGAACCTGCCCCTGTATCATTTAAACCAATAGGTTGCAAAGGGTGAGTCCATTTTACATGTTGAGTCTGGTTATCCTGTAATATTTATTAGTGCAGCATTAGAAAATGAAGTGCAGGAGTCAGACTAAAAGTCCAAAATTAAAATATTTATTAAACATTTGTACAGCACCGTTGTAATTAGCATGACTTTATTTCTGTTTAAACCTTCATAACTTAAAAAACTTTATTCAAAATCGTGACAAACTTGACAAAGAACAATCAACTAAAGCAACCAAAAAACAAACAAGACATCTAAGCTCTTCCTTAGCGCGGTGCATCAATCCTGCCCCAGTAGTTGCCGCTACCCCTGTGCGTGCCCGTAGTTGTAGACTTCTGCTTCCTTGCCCCCCGTACCCCCAGGTGTAATCTGTTTCTTTTCCGGCGCAGTGTTTCTTGCTGCTGGGCTACACCAGGGACAGAGCCAAAATGTGTCTTCGTGGAATGACCGGGTTCCTCTTCGTAGTCAACCTCAGTCTCAGGATCAAATCTTGAATTTGGTGCAGATTGGAAAGCACTCCTTGCGTTAAGGACATAAGAACATAAGAAATAGGAGCAGGAGTAGGATATTTGGCCGTTCAAGCCTGCTCCACCATTCAATAAGATCATGGCTGATCTGATCATGGATTCAGCTCCACTTCCCTGCCAGCTCCCCATTCTCTGGTTGGCAACCAGTAACTAGTGGGGTGCCGCAGGGATCAGTGCTGGGACCCCAACTATTTACAATCTATACTAACGACTTGGAAGAAGGGACTGAGTGTAACATAGCCAAGTTTGCTGACGATACAAAGATGGGAGGAAAAGCAATGTGTGAGGAGGACACAAAAAATCTGCAAAAGGACATAGACAGGCTAAGTGAGTGGGAAAAAATTTGGCAGATGGAGTATAATGTCGGAAAGTGTGAGGTCATGCACTTTGCAGAAAAAAAATCAAAGAGCAAGTTATTATTTAAATAAAGAAAGATTGCAAAGTGTCGCAGTACAGGGGGACCTAGGAAACACAAAAGGATAGTGTTATGTATGCAGCATTCTACCGCCACCAGAGGGCGCATCTGTTGGAGTCCCAAGGAATCCCAGCATCCCTTGGGAGCACTGCATATAAGCAGGCCTCCCATGATGTGCTAGCACTCTGGAGTCAGAATGAAGAGACTAAGGTTACACTTACTCAAGTCTACAGTACTCAGTCACATTGCTTTATTTGAGACATAACAACTGGCGACGAGTAATAGATAGCAAACCATCACACGAAAATGCAGAGAACTGTTGGTATCCTGGAGAAATTCTCAGAAAGTGATGATTGGGAAGCCTTCGTGGAGCGTTTCGACCAATGCTTCATGGCCAACGAGCTGGAAGGGAATGAGAACACTGCCAAACGAAGGGTGATCCTCCTCACCGTCTATGGGGCAACAACCTATGGCCTCATGAAGAATCTTCTTGCTCCGGTGAAACCAACAACCAAATCGTATGAAGAACTGTGTACGCTGGTCCGGGAGCACCTAAATCCGAAGGAGACTTTTCTGATGGCAAGGTATCGATTTTATACATGTCAACGCTCTGAAGGCCACGAAGTGGCGAGCTATGCTGCCGAGCTGAGGTGCCTTGCAGGACATTGCGAATTCGGTGGATTCCTGGAGCAAATGCTAAGAAACATTTTTGTGCTTGGCATTGGCCATGAGGTGATCCTTCGCAAACTATTGGCTGTTGAAACACCGAACCTGAACAAAGCCATAACGATAGCCCAGGAATTTATCTCCACCAGCGATAACACCAGACAAATTTTGCAGCATAAAGATGCATCAATAAGTACTATACACAAAGTAACGGCGTTTTCAGGCAGGAATGCATATGGCAGAACGTACACGCCTGCAGCTGCATAACCTCAGATGACCCAGAGTCCGCCATCAATCGTTAATTCGAGGCAGTTAACAGCTTGTTGCCGCTGCAGAGGTGATCATCGAGCCCATCAATGCCGCTTCAAACACTATGCGTGCAAAGGCTGTGGAACAATGGGACACCTCCAGCGAATGTGCAGACGAGCTGCAAACCCTGCAAACCACCACGTTGCAGAGGAAGACCGATCCATGGCGGATCAAGCTGAACTAGAGACTCGAACCGAGGGGGCAGAAGTTTACGGGTACACACTTTAACCATGAAATGTCCACCGATCATGTTAAAAATTGAACTGAACGGAATTCCAGTGTCCATGGAATTGGACATGGGTGCTGTTACACTCATAATAAATGGTGAGACTGAGCACTGTTTGTAATGAGCAAGCGTGACCTTAGCTCCTTTATTAAGGTTCCAGGGTGCAGGTACCTTGTGGGTGGCCTGCTTAGATGCTGGGATCCCTTGGGACTCCAACAGGTGGGCCCTCTGGTGGTCAGGTGTACTGCAAGTTACCCTCCATGACCGCGGTTTTAGGTGGCAGGCGGACGAGAGGGCTGTGGCTGGCGAGGTGACCAGGGTCATGGACTTGCTCAATGGCAGAGGAGCGGGCTGGATGGCGCCAGACATGCTGGCACAGAGCCTAAACTGGGCTGACGTCCGGCGCGCGGCCAATGCCATCAAGTCGCTAAAAACAGCTCTGGGCCCTGATTCCGTTAGGTGCGTCGAGGAGGTGCAAGCACGTGGGGAGATCCCGTCCGAACTGACCCCCGTCCGGACGAAATTTCTCATTTGCGCCAAGCCCCGAAACCTCCTGCGGGAGCCGGCGCCTCACAACTTGAGCCACCTCGGGGAAATCCCCTCCATGCCTTTCAGTTCTGCGTGGAGGGGTTTCCTGTACGGGCTGCTCCTGCACACTCTCCACCTTGCCATCCTCATCTGCCGTGCGGACATGCCATGGCGCACCATCTTGCCATCCGGAGGAGGCGGGGGTCCCCAATGGAGTGCACTCTATGTGGGAGTCCTCCCACTATTTATTGGGGACTTGGCCTGGAGGGTGGTGCATGGAGCAGTGCCGTGCAACAAGTTTTTAAGTTGGTTCACGGGCTCCCAGGCCGCCTGCAATTTCTGCGGTCTAGAAGAGTCCGTGTTCGATGTTTTTTATTGAATGTGCGAGGTTGCAGCCCCTATTCCATTATTTGAAGGGGCTGCTCCTCAAATTTTGGTTGCACTTCAGTCCCACTCTCCTGATCTTTGGACACCCTGTGCAGAGGGGAGCGGGTAGGTCTGAAGACCTCCTCGTAGGACTGCTCCTGGGCACGGCCAAGGGGGCCATCAGCCGGTCCAGGCAGCAGGCGGTCGAGGGGGTCGTTCAGCCCGACTGCCTGCCTCTCTTCCGCGGTTACATCTGAGCCAGGGTGTCCCAGGGTGTCCACCGGTACGCTCGCGGTCTTCCGCGAGAGGTGGGCGGCGGAGGGATTGGAGTGTATCATCACTCCTGGCAACCAAATTTTAATTTGATTAGCTTTGTTTAAAAAGTTTAATATGTTTTATTGCTGGGTTTTAGTGCCCCCCCGCCCTGCTTTTAGCCAGGGGGCACTTGTAAAATTTGTGTTTTTAGTGTCCTAAAAAACACCCTCAAAAAACAAAAAAAAATGGCACTTGCAAAGTGTTTGGAGTATCCCCCCCATTAATCAGGGGGCACTTGATTTAAATGTTTATTTTTGTTCACAACAAAAAGAGTTGCAGTGCAAGTTACAAAGGGTTAAATACATAACCGGTGCAAGTCAGTCTATCATAAGCAAAAGGGCCTTCGAGAGGCTGTGGTGCAACAAGGCACAAAAGCCCAAGCTGAGCCCTATTCATACCAAGCTGAGAACTTACACTAAAGAGCTGATCCCTGTTATTGGCAGTGCAGCAGTAAAAGTCTCCTATGATGGAGCGGTGCACGAACTACCACTATGGATTGTATCAGGAGATGGCTCCACACTGTTCGGCAGAAGCTGGCTGGGAAAAATCCGCTGGAACTGGGACGACATCCGAGCGCTTTCGTCCGTCGACGATGCCTCATGTGCCCAGGTTTTGAGCAAGTTCCCGTCGTTGTTTGAGCCAGGCATCGGAAATTTCTCTGGGGCGAAGGTGCAGATCCACTTGGTTCTCGGTACACGACCCATCCACCACAAGGCACCGGTCGTGTCATACGTGATGCGAGAGAAAGTGGAGATCGAGCTGGACAGGCTGCAATTAGAGGGCATCATCACGCCGGTTGAGTTCAATGAGTGGGTCAGTCCGACTGTTCCGGTTCTCAAGGGTGACGACACGGTCAGACTTTGTAGGGACTATAAAGTAACGATTAACCATTTTTCGCTGCAGGATCAGTACCCGCTACCCAAGGCAGATGACCTATTTGCGACGCTGGCAGGAGGGAAGACGTTCACCAAGCTGGACCTGACCTTGGCCTGCATGACACAGGAGCTGGCGGAATCTTCAAAAGGCCTCACCTGCATCAACACGCACAAAGGTCTGTTCATCGACAATAGATACCCGTTTGGGATTCGATTAGCCGCGGCGATCTTTCAAAAGAACATGGAGAGTCTGCTAAAGTCGGTTTCGCGCACCGTGGTTTTCCAGGACGACATATTGATCACAGGTCGGGACACCATCAAACACTTGCAGAACCTGGAAGAGGTTCTAAGTCGGCTAGATCGTGTGGGACTCAGGTTGAAACGCTCAAAGTGTGTTTTCCTGGTGCCAGAGGTCGAGTTCTTAGGGAGAAGAATCGCGGCAGACGGCATCAGACCCACCGACACCAAGACAGAGGCCATCAAGAACGCACCGAGACCACAGAACGTGACGGAGCTGCGGTGGTTCCTGGGACTTCTCAACTATTTCAGTAATTTCCTATCCGGGTTAAGCACCTTGCTAGAACCCCTACATGTGCTACTGCGCAAGGGAGATGACTGGGTATGGGGGAAATCACAAGAGACTGTTTTTGAGAAAGTCAGAAATCTGTTATGTTCCAACAAACTGTTTGTTCTGTATGACCCTTGTAAACGTTTAGTGCTAGCTTGCGATGCGTCTTCGTGCGGGGTCGGGTGTGTGTTACAACAAGCAAACAAACATTGCAACTGATCACTTATGCGTGCAGGAGCTTGTCCAAGGCCGAAAGGGCCTGCAGCATGATTGAAAAAGAAGCTCTGGCATGCGTTTACGGGGTGAAAAAAATGCACCAGTATCTGTTTGGACTTAAATTCGAGTTAGAAACTGACCATAAGCCGCTCATATCACTATTCTCAGAGAGCAAAGGTATTAATACCAATGTCTCTGCTCGCATCCAAAGATGGGCGCTCACACTGTCTGCATATAACTATGTAATTCGCCACAGACCAGGCACAGAGAACTGCGCTGATGCTCTCAGTCGGCTACCATTGCCCAGCACCGGGGTGGAAATGGCACAGCTCTTGGTGATGGATGCATTTGAAAACGAAAACGAAAAGTCACCTGTTATGGCCGTTATAGCCCGCCAGATCAGGACCTGGACCAGCCAGGATCCTTTACTGTCCCTTGTAAAAACCTATGTCCTCTGTGGGAGCTGGGCCAGCGTCCCAGCAGAGATGCATGAAGAGATCAAGCAGTTCCAGCGGCGCAAAGACGAAATGTCTATACAGGCGGACTGTCTTTTGTAGGGTAATCGCATGGTTTTGCCTAAGAAAGGCAGGGAAACGTTCATACGCGACCTACACAGTACCCACCCAGGCATAGTAATGGTGAAAGCTATAGCCAGATCCCATATGTGGTGGTCTGGCATCGACTCAGATTTGGAGTCTTGTGTGCGCCAATGCAACACTTGCTCTCAACTGAGCAATGCACCCAGGGAGGCAACGCTAAGTTTGTGGTCATGGCCCTCCAAACCGTGGTCTAGGATCCACGTTGACTTCGCTGGCACGTTTCTGGGCAAAATGTTTTTGGTTGTTGTGGATGCATTTTCAAAATGGATTGAGTGTGTAATAATGTCTGTAAGCACATCCACTGCCACCATCGAAAGCCTACGAGTCATGTTTGCCACGCACGGCCTGCCTGATGTCCTTGTCAGCGACAATGTGCTGTGCTTCACCAGCGCTGAATTCAAGGAATTCATGACCCACAATGGGATCAAGCACATCACATCTGCCCCGTTGAAGCCCGCATCTAACGGCCAGGCAAAACGGGCAGTCCAAACCATCGAGCAAAGCTTGAAAGGCGTGTCGGAAGGCTCCCTGCAGACCCACCTGTCCCGAGTCCTGCTCAGCTACTGTACAAGACCCCACTCGCTCAACGGGGTTCCCCCTGCCGAACTGCTCATGAAAAGGGCACTCAAAACAAGGCTCTCTCTACTCCACCCTGATCTCCATGATCATGTCGAGGGCAGGCGGCATCAACAAAGTATGTACCATGATCGCGCAAATTTGTCACGCGATATTGAAGTCAATGACCCTGTATTTGTACTCAACTATGGACATGGTCCCAAATGGCTTGCTGGCACTGTCGTAGCCAAAGAAGGGAGTAGGGTGTTTGAGGTCAAACTTGCAAATGGACTAACTTGCAGAAAGCATTTGGGCCAAACCAAACTGCGATTCACAGACAGTCACGAGCAACCTGAAAAGGACACCACCAACTTCGACCCTCCTATACACACACACAAGTGGCAACCGACATCATGGTTGACCACGAAACTGAACTCATCATCGCCAGCAGCCCAGAAAGGCCAGCTGCGCAGCAGCCCAGCGAAGGCACAACCAACTCACCTGCACCTGTGTTTGTACTGAGACAATCGACCAGGGAGCAGAAAGCCCCAGATCGTCTCACCCTGTAAATAAGTGTACTATTGACTTTGGGCGGGAGTGATGTTATGTATGCAACACCTTGTAACCATCATTCTACCGCCACCAGAGGGTGCATCTGTTGGAGTCCCAAGGTATACCAGCATCCCTTAGGAGCACTGCATATAAGCAGGCCTCCCATGCTGTGCCAACACTCTGGAGTCAGAATAAAGAGACTAAGGTCACACTTACTCAAGTCTACAGTACTCAGTCACATTGCTTTATTTGAGACATAACAGATAGCATTCAGGTACAGCAAGTGATCAGGAAGGCCAATGGTATCTTGGCCTTTACTGCAAAGGGGATGGAGTATAAAAGCAGGGAAATCTTGCTACAGCTGTACATGGTTTTGGTGAGGCCACACCTGGAATACTACGTGCAGTTTTGGTTTCCATATTTATGAAAGGATATACTTGCTTTGGAGGCAGTTCAGAGAAGGTTCACCAGGTTGATTCCGGTGGTTGATTTATGAGGAAAGGTTGAGTAGGTTGGTCCTCTACTCATTGGAATTCAGAAGAATGAGAGGTGATCTTATTGAAACGTACAAGATTATGAGGGGGCTTGCCAAGGTGGATGCAGAGAGGATGTTTCCACTGATGGGGGTGACTAGAACTAGAGGGCATGATCTTAGAATAAGGGGCCGCCCATTTAAAACAAATATGAGGATAAATTTCTTCTCTCAGAGGGTTGTAACTCTGTGGAATTTGCTGCCTCAGAGAGCTGTGGAAGCTGGGACATTGAATAAATTTAAGACAGAAATAGACAGTTTCTTAAACGATAAGAGGATAAGGGGTTATGGGAACGGGCGGAGAAGTGGAGCTGAGTCCATGATCAGATCAGCCACGATCTTATTGAATGATTGAGCAGGCTCGAGGGGCTGTATGGCCTACTCCTGATTCTAGTTCTTATGTTCTTATACTCTTTACTCTCTTATCACTCAAAAATCTGTCTATCTCCATCTTAAATACATTCAATGACCCAGCCTCCACTGCTCTCTGGGGCAGAGAATTACATAGATTTACAACCCTCTGAGAGAAGAAATGTCTCCTCATCTCAGTTTTAAATGGGCAGCCCCTTATTCTAAGACTATATCCCCTAGCTTTAGTTTCCCCTATGAGCGGAATATCCTCTCTGCATCCACCTTGTCGAGCCTCCTCATTATCCTGTAAGTTTCAATAAGATCACATCTCATTTTTCTGAACTCCAACGTGTATAGGCCCAACCTACTCAACCTATCCTCATAAGTTAACCCCCTCATCTCCGGAATCAACCTAGTGAACCTTCACGGAACTGCCTCCAATGCAAGTATATCCTTTCTTAAATACGGAGATCAAAACTGTACGCAGAATTCCAGGTGTGGCCTCACCAATACCCTGTATAGTTGTAGCAGGATATATTACCCCAACCCCATGAGCTTTTATCTTGTGCCATAACCTCTTATGAGGCACCTTATCAAATGCCTTCTGGAACTCCAAATACACCACCTCCACTGGTTCCCACGTATCCACACTGCTTGTTACATCCTTAAAGAACTCCAGCAAATTTGTCAAACATTATTTAATTTCATAAACCATGCTGACTCTGCTTGATTGAATCATGCTTTTCCAAATGTCCTTGGTGCGCCCCCCTTTGGCCAATGCTACCTCGTTCAATCATCCCGAAAGTCTTTCAACCTGTAATGACAGTCCCCTCAGGATGTTCTCCCCGCTCATCCCCACAAGATGTCCTATGCTCTTTGTCATATATGTGGACTTGTATTTACTCTGTACAGCCATCAGAGGGCTCATTCCCCAGAGTCCCAAGGGATCCCATAATCCCTTGGGAGCACAGGTATTTAAGAAGGCTTCACAGGTTGGAGAGGCACTCTGGAGACCTGCAATAAAAGACTAAGGACACTCTTTACTTTGAGCTCACAGTGTTCAGTCTGACTCTTTCTCCATACACAACAACTGCCGATGAGACACAGATAGCAAACCTAATAATACAGAGAACAATGGGCATCCTGTTGAAATTTTCGGAGGGAGATGATAGGGAAACTTTTGTGGAGCGACTCGACCAACACTTTGTGGCCAACGAGCTACATGGGGAAGAGAGCGCTGCCAAACGTAGAGCGATCCTTCTCACCATCTGTGGGGCACCAACGTATGGCCTCATGAAGAATCTGCTCACTCCAGCGAAACCCATGGAGAAATCATACGACAATTTGTGCACACTGGTCCGGGAGCATTTGAACTCGAAGGAAAGCCTTCTGGTGGCGAAGTACCGGTTCTACACCTACAAAAGGTCTGAAGGCCAGGAAGTGGCGAGTTATGTCGCCGAGCTGAGACGTCTTGCAGGACATTGCAAATTTGAAGGACATTTGGAGCACATGCTCAGAGACTTTTTCGTACTTGGCATTGGCCACGAAACCATACTTCGCAAGCTTTTGACTGTAGAGACCCCAACCTTGAGTAAGACCATAGCGATAGCCCAGGCGTTCATTGCCACCAGTGACAATATGAAGCAAATCTCTCAGCACACAAGTGCTGTGAACAAAGTGATGTTGTTTTCAAATCGTAATGTACAGGGCAGGTCACATATACCTGCAGCTACACATCCGCAGATGTCTCAGAGACCACCATCATGGGTGATGAATGCAAGGCCATTAACACTTTGTTGGCGCTGCGGGGCGTGATCATCGTTTCCATTCATGCCGATTCAAAGGATATGTTTGCAAGGGCTGTGGAACAATGGAACACCTCCAACAAGTGTGCAGGCGATCTGCTAAGCCTGTTAAACCTGCAAACCACCATGTTGCAGAGGAGGACAGATCCATGGAGGATCACTAAACCAGAGCCTCAGATCGAGGAGGCAGAGGTACATGGGGTCCACACATTCACCATGAATTATCCCCCGATAATGCTGAATGTTGAACTAAATGGACTCCCAGTGTCAATGGAGCTGGACACAGGCGCGAGCCAGTCCATCATGGGCAAAAAGACTTTAGAAAGTTTGTGGTGCAACAAGGCCTCAAGGCCAGTCTTAACTCCAGTTCACACGAGACTAAGAACTTACACTAAAGAACTGATTCCTGTAATCGGCAGTGCTACTGTAAAGGTCCCAGACAATGGAGCGGCGCACAAGCTACCACTCTGGGTGGTACCGGGCGATGGTCCCACGCTGCTCGGCAGGAGCTGGCTGGGAAAAATATGCTGGAACTGGGATGACGTCCGAGCGTTTTTGCCCGCTGATGACACTTCGAGTGCCCAGGTCCTAAACAAATTTCCTTCGCTGTTCGAACCAGGCATCGGGAAATTCCCAGGAGCAAAAGTGCAGATCCACCTAATTCCGGGGGCACGACCCATCCATCACAAGGCGAGAGCAGTACCGTACATGATGAGAGAAAGTGTAGAGATCGAGCTCGACCGGCTGCAACGAGAGGGCATCATTTCACCGATCGAGTTCAGCGAGTGGGCCAGTCCTCTTGTCCCAGTCCTCAAGGGAGACGGCACCGTCAGAATCTGTGGCGATTACAAAGTAACTATCAATCATTTCTCCCTGCAGGACCAATACCCACTACCAAAAGCTGACGACCTCTTTGCAACACTGGTGGGAGGAAAGACGTTCACGAAGCTGGATCTGACTTCAGCCTACATGACGCAGGAACTGGAGGAATCATCGAAGGCCCTCACCTGCATCAACACGCACAAAGGTCTTTATGTTTATAACAGATGCCTGATTGGAATCTGATCAGCGGCAGCGATATTCCAGAGAAACATAGAAAGTTTACTGAAGTCGGTCCCGCAAACCATGGTCTTCCAGGAAGACATCTTGGTCACAGGTCGGAACACAGTCAAGCACCTGCAGAACCTGGAGGAAGTTCTTAGTCGACTCAACCGCGTGGGGCTCAGGTTAAAACGCTCGAAGTGCGTTTTCCTGGCACCTGAAGTAGAGTTCCTGAGAAGGAGGATTGCAGCGGACGGCATCAGGCCCACCAATGTGAAGACGGAGACAATCGAGAACGCACCGAGGCCACAGAACGTGACAGAGCTGCGGTCGATTCTGGGACTCTTGAACTACTTTGGTAACTCCTTACCGGTCTCAGCACCCTGCTAGAAAATTGTTATGCTCAAACAAATCGCTTGTGTTGTAAGATCCATGTAAGCGTTTGGTACCAGCATTTGATGGGTCGACATATGGCGTCGGGTGTGTATTGCAACAAGCTAATGATTTCGGGAAACTGCAACCGTTGCTGATGCATCCAGGAGTCTGTCTAAGGCTGAGAGCGCCTACAGCATGATTGAAAAAGAAGCGTTAGCGTGTGTCTGTGGCGTAAAGAAAATGCATCAATGCCTGTTTGGGCTAAAATTCGATTTGCAAACTGACCATAAGCCACTTATATCCCTGTTTTCCGAGAGTAAAGGGATAAATACCAACGCATCGGCTCGCATCCAGAGGTGGGCGCTCATGTTGTCCGCATACAGCTATGCCATCCGCCACAGGCCAGGCACAGAAAACTGCGCCGATGCTCTCAGTAGGCTGCCATTGCCCACCATGGGGATGGAAATGGCGCAGCCCACAGATCTAGCCATGGTAATAGAAGCATTTGAGAGTGTGCAATCACCCGTCACTGCCCGGCAGATCAAAACCTGGACAAGCCAGGACCCCTTATTATCTCCAGTCAAAAGCTGTGTGCTTCATGGGAGCTGGTCCAGTGTCCCAGTGGAAATGCAGGAAGAGATAAAGCCGTTCCAGTGGCGCAAAGTTGAAGTGTCTATACAGGCAGACTGCCTTCTGTGGGGCAATCGAGTAGTGGTCCCCAAGAAGGGCAGAGACACCTTCATCAATGACCTCCACAGTACCCACCCAGACATCGTAATGATGAAAGCGATAGCCAGATCCCACGTGTGGTGGTCCGATATCGATGAGGATTTTGAGTCCTGCGTTCACAGATGGAATACATGCTCGCAGTTAAGCAGTTAAGCAATGTACGCAGGGAGGCGCTGCTAAGTTTATGATCTTGGCCCTCCAAGCCGTGGTCTAGGATACACGTCGACTATGCAGGCCTGTTCTTGGGTAAAATATTCCTTGTGGTTGTAGATGCGTACTCTAAGTGGATTGAATGTGAGATAATGTTGGCTAGCACGTCCACTGCCACTACTGAAAGCCTGCAGGCCATGTTTGCCATATATGGCTTATCCGATGTCCTGGTGAGTGACAACGGGCCATGTTTTACCAGTGCAGAGTTCAAAGAATTCATGACCCGTAACGGGATCAAACATGTTACATCTGCCCGGTTTAATCCAGCGTCTAATGGTCAGGCAGAGAGAGCAGTGCAAACCATCAAGCAAGGCTTGAAGAGGGTAACTGAAGGCTCACTGCAGACTCGCCTATCCCGAGTCCTGCTTAGCTACCGCACGAGACCACACTCACTCACTGGGATCCCACCTGCTGAACTGCTCATGAGAAGAGCACTTAAGACAAGGCTCTCGTTAGTTCACCCTGCTCTACATGAACAGGTAGAGAGCAAGCAGCTTCACAAAGTGCATACCATGATAGCGCAAATGTGTCACGCAAGATTGAAGTCAATGATCCTGTATTTATATTAAATTATGGACAAGTTCCCAAGTCGCTTCCCGGCACTGTCGTGGCCAAAGAGAGGAGCAGGGTGTTTTGGGTCAAACTTTCAAATGGACTCATTCACCGGAAACACTTGGACCAAATCAAACTCAGATTCACGGACTACCCTGAGTAACCCACATTGGATCCAACCTTTTTTGATCCCCTAACACACACACCAGTGGCAACTGACACCACGGTTGACCACGAAGCGGAACCCATCATCCACAGCAGCCCTGCACGGCGCAACACACCAGGCAGCCCAGCAAGGCCAGCTGCACAGTAGCCTAGCGAGGGCCCAACAAATGATTCAACAACACCAGCTTTCACATCGAGTCGATCAACCAGGGCAAGAAGGGCCCCAGATCGACTCAAATTGTAAACAGTTTCACTATTGATTTTGAGGGGGTAATGTTGGTCTATATGTGGACTTGTATTTACTCTGTACAGCCACCAGAAGACTCATTCCCCGGAGTCCCAAGAGATCCCATAATCCCTTGTGAGCACAGGTATTTTAGAAGGCTTCACAGGTTGGAGAGGCACTCTGGAGACCTGCAATAAAAGTCTAAGGTCACACTTTACTTTGAGCTCACAGTGTTCAGTCTGACTCTTTCTCCATACACAACATGCTCAGAGTCCAGTGTTTCTCCATCAGGTCTGGAGTTCGCCCTCCTATCATGTCTTGCAGGTGTGGCTTGCTGCGACACACCTGTACTCGCAGCCTCAGACGTCACACCTAGAAAAGTCCTCTTGCTTGATTCACTCATGAAAGGGCTTGGAATCTTCGAGGGGTTCAGCACCTCCAAATCCAGGGTAAGCATCTCGTCGTCTATGACTTCTTGCTGCTCATCATTCTCCTGAGTTGGAATATCTGGTGTGGTGGTTTCTTGAACATTCTCTCCTTCAACTTCAGGTGCACCTTCTGTCTCCTCCTGATGCTCAACCTCTGCGAAACAAAAGATTGATGCTCGGTTAGCAACATTGAGGAAGGAGAAGTGTAGGAAGCACACACAGTACGTAACATTTAGCCATCGCAGACTGCAATTTGCAGGATTACCCTCTAATGGAAAACTGGGCCCAGCTGCCGCATTGATTGTTGTCCTTCTCCTGTAACATTTAATCATTGACACTATCCTCTGCTCCACGGCTGTTAGTTGCAGCCTACTTGGTGGACCTCTCCCAGTTTGTGACCATTCTCGGTTGATCTGTGACACCATCTTCTGCAAAGTTGCAAATGGAACTTTTTAAGAGAGGGTCCTTCTGAACACACGCACACACACACACACACACACACACACTCACACGGATCACATTTACAGATGTTATTGCAGTGCATAAATATACATATATTTAAATGCCCAAATAAATGTAAGTTTAACGTATTACTTACAGTCACTGCTTGTTGAGATCCTGCCATTTCTTTTTCAGCTGCGCACCGGTTCTTGGGGTCATAGGCATTCCATTAAACTCGAATGTGACCTGGTCCCAAACTTTTGCAAGTGCAGATGGTGTAATCTTTTTTTTACCTAAGCTCCCCTTGTTCTCATGAACTCCCCATCTACTCTCGATTAAGTCCACCAGGGGCTTAATTTCTTCCGTGTGAAATCTCTTCACCCTTACGGTTTCCGCTTCTCCGTCCCTGGCCTTTTCACCTTCTGTGCCCTTTCATTGCAGCTATCTCGTGAACAAAGCTGCATTTCCTACTTGCGAATCTACCTCTGCCACCAATGGATTCTCAATGGTGATCCACACAGTCCCCACACGTGCTGATTTTTTAATACTTTCTACTGCGTATGTGCAAATGTATTTTTTTGTGCTTTGCGCATGCGCAATTTGGTGCCTGATTTTTTTTCATCGTTTGCGCTGTGCGGTTTCAGTGCACATTGGAGGCTCCGCCCTGCAGATTTGGATCGGGTGTGCATGTGGTGAGAAAACTCTGCATTTTTATTTTCAGCGCTGAGGGGCCAAAGAAAAATCGGTGTCCAGGTAAGTGAATGCCACTTTTCTTCTTTAGGGAAAATTGGGCCCTGTATAAGTGAAAATTGATGTTTAAATCGTAAACATATCTGCTTACTATGTGTCTGTGCCCTATTCCTAACTGTTCTTTGGATGACTTAGCTTTAGTAATGGGTAACAGTTCACCCAAATGGAAAGCTGCAGGGGATTAAGAAGGCCCACTATCTCTATCTGTCTCTATAACTCGGTAACCGGTTATATATGTTTAATAGCCCAGGCTTTCTGAGGCCCTGTGATGCCAACAGGGCATTGCATTCTGGTAGTGTTAGCCATGGCTCAGTTGGTCGCAGTCTTGCTTATGAGTCATAAAGGTTGTGGGTTCAAGTCCCACTCCAGAGATTTGAGCAAAAAATCTAAGTTGACATTTCAGTGCAGTACTTTTGGGGGAGCTGTCTTTTGGATGAGACATCAGAACCGAGGCCCTGTCTGCCTTCTCAGATGGTTGTAAAGGATCTGATGGTGATACTTGAAGAAAAGCAGGGGAGTTCTCCCAGTGTCCTGGCCAATACTTATCCCACAATCAACATCACTAAAACAGATTATCTGGTCATTAACTCATTGGGGCTGAAATTGCCCACAGTTGGAAATGGGGTGCACCTACCCCGTTTCTTGTGCTTTTAGTGGCGCTGTGGCCTCTTGAGCGAAATTCCGCTTTTTGGCTTTTTTTCCCGTCGGACTGGAAGTCGGTCAAAATGGGGGTGGATATGCGGTGGTGAGCGGAAGTTCGCACACTAGAGGGGCAGAACTTGGGGGCGGATGGAGTGGCTGCTGCTGTCATGACGTCATCACGGTGCCATGTCACCATGACGTTTCCTTTCACTTAAGGGGAGATCTAGCGCGATTGTTTAAGTTTGGTCTACTGGGCCACCAGGGAGAGCTTCGGCCGGGCCAGCAGCCTAGTATTCAAGAGGGGGTGCCAGGCTGCCTGTTGGCGGCCTGGCCAAACCCGGGGGCATAATTGTCGGCCCGACATGGCAGTCAGCTGACAAAAATAAATATGGCAGCAGTGGCAGTAGGTCCTCCCCTTTAATGGGAGCCACACTGCCATTTTACAAGGACTACAGCCTCATTGCACCGGCAGAAAAAAGCAGCTTTTGGTTCGAATGACCTTACATAATTTTGCAATGTCAAGGGAGGCTCTGTCCACAATGTAACATTTACCTGCACTGAGGTTAAAATCGGTGAGGCCTGCTTGTTAGGCTTTCTTAAAGGGAAGAGGGTAGTTTTTCTTCAAATTGTTTTTTGAGGGGGCTTTTAGGTACCTTTGGCTGCATTAGTTGGTTTTACAAAAAAAGGCTTCCATTTTTGACTGTGTATTCCAGACACCAATACTTTCCTTTATTATTCCTAGTAACAAGAGATGAGGATATTTATTTCTTTGGCGGTTCTGCATAATTGAAATTGGGAAGCGGAATTAGCGAGGGACCCACCAAATGCAGGTGCAATAACATCTGCCCACATACACCACTGCCTTGGGACCTGTACCTGGGCATGTCAGAGGAGTCATGTCTTCATCACCTCTGCATCATACTGTAGTTGCCATACAGTTGTGCCATCTTCTGTACAATGATCTGCGCACAACATCTGGATTGAGGAGATTTTTCCCGTAGAAGTGTAACTTACCACAGCATGTAGTTTTCATGTAATTTCTTCCTTCCAACGCACCACAAGGAAAATCTGTCACACCAAGCACACTTCAACATGCATTTATATAGCATCGTTAGCATCATAAACCATCCCAAGATGCATCAAAGGAGCATTAACAAACAAAATTTGACACTGAGCTACATAAAATTATATCAGGACAGGTGACCAAAAACTTTAAGGTTTTATGGAGTGTCTGAAAGGAGGAGAGTTAGAGAGGTGGAGAGGTTTAGGGAACGAATTCCAAAACCTAGGGCTGAGGCAGCTGAAGGCATGGCCGCCAATGGTGGAGAGAAGGAAACCGGGGATGTGCAAGAGGCCAGAATTGGAGGAACGCAGAGATCTTGGAGTGTTGCAGGGCTGGAGGAGGTACAGAGATAGGGAGGGGTGAGGCCATGGAGGGATTGGAAAACAAGGATGAGAACTTTAAAATCGAGGCTTTGCTGAATGGGAGCCAATGTAGGTCAGGGAGCACAACAATGGTGAACACGCTGACTTGAAGCAATTGTCAGCGACAGACATGTCCACACAAATATCTAGTATTGCAGGCAAGGAAATTCACGTGCTTTGTGATGACTTAACAAGTTCTTGCTTCTGTTGCTTAACTGTTGCCCTATCTCAGCAAAAGCCCGTTTCTCCATTACACATTCCTCAAAGACATTATCATCATCATAGGCAGTCCCTCGAAGTGAGGATGACTTACCTCTGTGCCAAAAAGGGATGAGTTCACAGGTGTTTCACTGAAGAACCTAATATTCCAGATCCCGAAATACATGTTAAAGGGTGGAAGATGCCTGTGCGTGGATTTTTTTAACATGTGGTGGCCGTTGCACACCAGCCACCACACGGGTTTGACAGAGTCTTGGTCCAGTGGCAAGGATTACCCAAGACGACTAGAGACCAGCTCTGTTGCACAGACCTGGTGAGCACACATATCACAGTGTGGGCTGGCACGTGCTGCCCCTGGGCCCTCGCCTCTTCTGAGCCCCAAACTCATGCCTCTCCTGGGCCCGGTCACTTCCATCTACAAACTCTTGCCACTCCTTCGTCCCCCCTGCTGTGCCTGCCCGCACTGCAATCAGCAACCTGGCTTCGCAGCCGTCACCCTCCTGCAGCAGCACGCGCTGCTCCCTGCAGTGGTATGCTGCCGCACGCTCCAATGGCCCCGGCCTGCTGATGGTCTGAAAGTTCTGCAGAGCTTTCGGGCCTCAAAGACAACTCTGGGAATGAATACAGTTTTGTTGTGCCTTTCCTCTACAATTGGATTAATGAAATACTCATAACTTATACTCGTTAAGTGGCTCATTGGCTACTTGAAAAGGATAAATGAAGCATTATTACACATGGATCGCGATTGGCTAGTTTTCTGCTGTTTGTTGATATTGGATTACACAAATTCATCAGGAGCTAAATTGCTCTCACCTGCCATGTAGATTAATAATCGTCAAAATTTACAAAAAAGAATCATTACAAATTCTCACTGATGGCCCCGTTGATAGATACAATGGCCTGGATATTCCACAAGTTGTGTCGCACCACTTTTACGTCAATGGATTGGCGTCCGTCGATTGCCTAGAGAGGTAGTTACACTAGAATTTCTGGTCCATTGGAGTAGTGATTGGCATAAAGACTATGTGAGGCAGGACGTATCTACTGGGTTGCATGGAAATTAGAGTGTAGCCTTCAGAAAAGTGGTTCTGGTCGAAGATTGCTGCAGCAGGCATGGGTAGCGGGTATGTAAGGAATAGTACCTGGCTCAGTCAGTTGGCTGTCAGCTAGTCGGACTGGATGTCCCATGACTGTTCTTATGTCACTTTACAAGAATGTCTGACACTGGACAATGTAGCAGAGGCAGCCAAGAAGGGACGTGCATCATAGAGAAGGAGATGCCAGAATTTCGCAAGATTCAGATCTGCAAACCCGCCTTGATCTAATCGAGCATAGAAACATAGAAACATAGAAAGTAGGTGCAGGAGTAGGCCATTCGGCACTTCGAGCCTGCACCACCATTCAATATGATCATGGCTGATCATGCAACTTCAGTACCCCATTCCTGCTTTCTCTCCATACCCCTTGATCCCTTTAACCGTAAGAGCCACATCTATCTCCCTTTTGAATATATCTAATGAACTGGCCTCAACAACTTTCTATGGTAGAGAATTCCACAGGTTCACAATTCTCTGAGTAAAGAAATTTTTCCTCATCTCGGTCCTAAATGGCTTACCCCTTATCCTTAGACTGTGACCCCTGGTTCTGGACTTCCCCAACATCGGGAACATTCTTTCTGCATCTAACCTGTCCAATCCCGTCAGAATTTTATATGTTTCTATGAGCAGAGGAGGGATGGATGTCCATAGCAGGAAATCTGCCAGAACAGTGACTCATGCCATGTGGAGTGAGGTGGCACTGACACTGAGTGCCAATTCTCACATTCCCAGGTGAAAACAATCCAATGACCTGACCAGAGTAGGCAAGGGCTACTTTCTGGGGCACCCTGGACACCAGCACATGCTTGACCCTGAAAAATTAACAGCTGTACAATTAACCTTTCACAATATACATTGGTTAAGGGAAACACTAACTCAAGATCTCACAATATGGCTACCTATGACCTCTCAAAGCAATTGTTTGAATGCACAAGCCTAATCCACTTTGACAGAGTGATATCACCACATCTCCTGATTCAACTGACTAATGCCAATTGGAACACACACCTCAGCTGCTAGTCTTTATCTCATGTACTCACTTTGTTACAGGTGAAAATGGCACAAAATGCCTGTGAGAGGCAGGCCACTGGAGAGACCATCTCAACCTGATACACCTCGCGTCCTGCAAGGAGAAGGCCAAGGAGTTAATGGGGTCATCCTGGAACCATGGTCATCCTGGTTTCTTTGGGACACTGTCTCCATAAACCCCTCTACTCCATCCTCTCTACTTTTACCTCCAACAACAAGGGGCAATTTTGACTGTGTGAAGTCAATTGAAATAAAAATCAAGTGAAATGTAAACAAGCTGCTGATTTGCTATCACCTGTTTTACACTGTTGCCCACAGTCAAAATTAACACTCCTTCCAAATGTGAGGAGCTCATGAACTTCTTTGTTCCTAAGATTGAGACCATCTGATCAGCTGCCTCTGCTGCTTCCCCCCTTCTTGTACACTAAGCTAAAACCTTCCCCCAGCTCCTCCCTGCTCTTCGCGTCTTTCTCCAATTTCTCTCCTATCTTCTCTCATGGTCTCATCGAGCCCATCTTGTCCAAGAGACTCACCTTCACCCTCACCCCATTTCCACTAAACTGTTGACCCACCCCAACTTCCCTTCCTGGTTCACCTGCCAGCTGATATTGTAATTGGTTCCCTTTCCTCAAGTACTTTCCCCTCCCTTTCAAAACTGCTGTCATCACCTCTTCCTCAAAAAATTCACCCTTGACCCACCTTGTAAACTACCATCCCATAATCAAATTCCCTTTCCTCTTCAATGTTCTTGAATGTATTGTCGTCTCTCAAATCCATGTCCAGCTTTCCCGCAACTCCATGTTTGTACCTTTCCAATCCGGTTTCTGACCCTTCCACAGCACTAAAATGGCCCTAACTTAAATCACAAATGATATCCTCTGTGACTGTGACCGTGGTACATTATGACTTCTCGTCTTCCTCGACCTCTCTGCAGCCTTTGACACAGTTGACCACACAATCCTCCTCCAACACCTCTCCTCTGTTGTTTGGCTCAGTGGGAGTTCTCTCGCTTGGTTCCGCTCTTATCTATCCAATCGTAGGTAGAGCATCTCCATCAATTATATCTCTTCCCGCCCTACACTGTTACCAAGGATCCATCTCTACGTATTACCCCTTGGCAACATCATGCAAAGACATCGAGTCAGTTTCCATGTGTACACTGACGACACCAAGCTTTACCTTTCCTCCACCTCTCTCGATCTTTCCACTGTTGTCTCTGTGCTGTCAGACTGCTTGTTTGACGTCCAGTCTTAGATGAACCTCAATTTCCTCCAATTAAACATTAGGTAGACTGAAGCTATCATTTTCAGCCCCTGCCACATACACCAAACCCTCATGATTGATTCCATTCCCCTACCCAGCCACTGTCTCAGGTTGAACCAGAGTGTTCGCAATTTCAGCATCCCAGTTCACCTGAGTTAAGTTTTCAGCATATCGTTTCCATCGCAAAGACCGCTTACTTCCTCTGTAACATTGTCTACCCCTGGCTCTGCTTCAGCCCATCTACCCCAGAAGAAAAATATCAGCCAGGACTTTTGCTTCTGATTGTAACCTTTGCTGGAAAGCAGAAAATAAAGGTTAGGTCGATAAAGAAAAGTAGCAAATGTCTTCAATGCTCTGGGAGAAAGTATTAACAGTTTGTACATGAGCACACATCTATCTAATGTAGAATCCAGTTATAGTAATCGATTTGGTCACTAGCCCAATGATCACCAATTGATCAGTATAGGTGATCCTCCATGTGCACTGCCACTCAACACTGAGTGGCACTTCCAACAACTGATTAATCAGTGGCTGACTCTCCCAGCCTCTCCTTTTAATAACCCATTCATTTCATCCTAAACTGGCACTATGCGCATAACGCTGCTCAGTGCTATTTAGCTATTTAGACAAGTGAGTTGCTCATTATTGCCATCGGCAAGAGTAATGTCAGCCTACTACTGATGTCCGGCATTGTTAGGGGCTGGCAGAGGCCCACCCAGGAAGTGCAATTGGTCGCAGAGCAATCAATCTGCAGTTCTCTACAAGCATGTCACACCAGGTCCACCAGAAACCTAATACAACAACAATACCTTTAGAAAGCGTCTTTAACATAATACAACATCCCAAGGTGCTTCACAGGTGCGATTATCAAACAAAATTTGACACCCAGCTACATAAGGAGATATTAGGATGGGTGATCAAAGAGGTAGGATTTAAGGAGCATCACAAAGGAGGAGAGTGAGGTAGAAAGGCAGAGAGGTTTAGGGAGGAAATTCCAGAGCTTGGGGCCTTGGCAGCTGAAGGCATGACTGCCAATGGTGGAACGATTAAAATCGGGGATCGGGAATGAATATAGGTCAGGGAGCACAGGGATGATGGGCGAACAGGACTTGGTGTGAGTTAGGATATGGGCAGCAGAGTTTTTGATGAGCTCAAGTTTATGTCGGATTAAAGATGGGAGGCCAGCCAGAAGTGCTTTGACTCTGCCTGGAGAAGGATGGGCTCTTATAGCAACTTTGGGCACCAGAGTGGTGAGTCTTCCCTGGGCAGGTTGGCTAGTGGAGGCAGAAATCCCACTTGGATCCCAGCAAAAACATACTTAAATTAAGCTGACCCTAGGAATTTATCAATGGCTCATAACAATTTTTGAGTGCACTCAATGGGCTTCCTGCCTGCTCTAGGGAACATCTCAAGTGGTGATGGAGGGAGGGGAAGCTATGTGACTTCCCCTGCTCTGCCACAATTATGGCAGCATAGCTACCAAAGAGGAAAGCCTAGTCCATGAAAAAGAAACAAAAGAAAAAACTTTCATTTCTATCGTTTCTTTCAGAACCTCAGGGTGCCCCAAAGAGCTTAGTGAAGTATAGTCACCATTGTAATGTAGGAAAATGCAGCAGCCAAATCCCACAAACAACAATTAAGTAAATGACAAGATCATCTTTTTAGGTGTTGTTTGAGGTGTTGGCCAGGACACTACTCTTCTTCACATAGTGTCATGGGATCTTTTATGTCTACCTAAGAGAGCAGATGGGGCCTCTGTTTAATGTCTCACCTAAAAGATGGCAACCCTGACAGTCCAGCACTCACTCCGGACTGCACTGAAGGGTCGGACTGGGTTTTGTGCTCAAAACTCTGGAGTGGGATTTGAACCCATGACCTTCCGATTCAAAGACAAGGGAGTGCTAGTAACTGAGCCATGGTTGATGCTGCTAACAGTGCAGCACTCCCTCAGTACTGCACTGATGTTTCGGCCTAGATTTTGTGCTTATGCAGCTACATCTAACATACATTTTGTTTGTCACACTTTTCAGGCACCACACATGTCACATTTGCTGTACCAGGCCTTACTGTACAGCTGTCACACAGGTAAGGGGTGTGCTAAACAACACGTACAACATGTAGCAACTAGGAATGAAAATGACCAATCAGCAATTTTGAAGAACTTACAATCTAACATTGTCAGTCAGCAACAACTACCAACATAGGGTTTGTCAAATCTGGTTGGATGTATTTCTGGAGTTTTCATCACATGACCTTCTGCCGCCAACTACCCTTCCCCCACGCTCCAGCCATTGGATGCCCGACATGTTCATCTTCGTGGTGCCCCGCCTTCCCACACCACTTGGAAAGTGAAAAGACATTTGTTTCCCATTTGGATGATTCTTGAGTCTCGGTCAAACAGTCCTTTTCTTATTTCCAATATCTCACGATGTGCTGAGGGAGTGAGATGAAGAGGGATGGGAAGAGGCTCGTGTGGAGCATAAACATCAGCATGGACCTATTGGGACAATTTTTTGGGCTGTAAACACTTTGTAATATTTTTATAACCAATAAACAGAAGTGTTCAAAGAAAATGGAAAAACACATTTTTTTAATACCTCTGTGATTTTTCTCCCCACTTGCATGCGTCCTAGAGATCAATTCAATTTCTAGAGACCTATACCTACAGGAAGAAGTGGAGCCAATCATACTCTCCAATTTTTTTTGAAAATCTCTTTCATTACTACCATGGATTCTCCAATAGATTAAGCCTTCACTTCTTTAAACAAGGTGCATAACATAGCAAAGAAATGATAAGTTAACAAGAAAATGAGTAATGTTACATAAAGAATCGAAGTTTCTGTGATTTCTGTTGGAGATGTCTGCCCCTCTGACAGGCTTTGCCTTGAGTTCATATTCTGCCCAGAGCCTTCACTGTAGCTCAAAAGAAACCAATCTCAACTCCAAATAAGTGCCTGTGCCTACATTTCCAAGTATGGCACGATCTCAGTGTGTGCACTTGGGAGAAAACTGCTGATGTACATCAATAGGATTGTCTGCAGCTATCCTGTGTAGTACAATTTGAAATGTCACGATTATAACACCTGTTAAGAGATTGATTTTCCTAAAGGCTTGAAAACAAGGTAAAGCCTGAACTTTTGTATTTTTGTGAGGTAAGTTTTTGTCTATTTACAAGAGTTTATTTTTACAACAGGGAGGAAGAGAAACACAGGTGGGTTTGGAGCGTGGAGGAAGTTAAATTGTTAAAAATTGGATTCCCGACCTGAACTTGCCTCCATCCTGCCCACTTACGGTTTAAATGGAGGGGGGAGCAGGTGAGGCAACGCGCTGCCAGGAGACGGACGTCAATTCAAATATTATAATGAGGCTAGTAGCTTCTTCTTTAACCTCCATTTTGTGTTTAACTGTAGATGGTTGGGGTTTGCACAGCCATAAAGCTCGCCAGCAACAGCAAGGCGAGTTCTGCTGTATCCAGGAGGTAAGTGCCTTTACACCTATATCCTGGATCCGGGGTTCCTGCCGAACACACCCCTCACAATCGGACACCCTCCTCAGAACTCCGATCACCCTCCCAGGCCCCTTCCCGAGGCCTCCGATTTTCCCCCCAAGGGCTCCGATTCCTCCCTGCAGGAGAATAATTCCCTTCCTACCCTGGCCTCTGATCCCTCCACAAGGCCTCCACCTCCGTCCCATTCCGCAGGCCTCCGATCATACTCCCAGGACTCCGATCCCTCCATGAAGCCTCCATGCTGCCCCCAGGCCTCTCCCTCCCCCACATCACAGGCCTTTGATCACCCTCTCGGGCTACCAATTCCTGCCCCCAAGGCTCCGATTTCTCCACAAGGCCTAACATCCCCCCCTCCCCCCTGCCAGGTCTCCGATTCTTCCCCTCCCCCTTCCTGTACTGGTCCTTCCAACCTCGACTCTCTTCGGACCCCTCCCCCACTCTTTTCCCATCCCGAGACTCTCTTTGGAGCCCCCGCCCCCGACCATAATCTTCTCCCAGCCCGTCCTCCACCCGATCTTCTCCTGGCCCGGCCTCCCCCTCCCTTCGATCTCCTCCCAGTCCAGCCCCCACCTCCCCGCAATCTTCTCCTGGCCTGACCCCACCCCCCACCACCGATCGTCTACCGGCCCGCCCCCTCCCCCCCCCCCCCCCCCCCCCCCCCCTGGTCTTCTCCAGTCTTGGCCCGTCCTGGCCCGTCCTGTCGACCCCCCCCACCACCCGATCTTCTCCTGGCCCGGCCTCCCCCTGCCCTTGATCTTCTCCCAGTCCAGCCCCCACCTCCCTGCAATTTTCTCCTGGCCTGGCACCCCCCCCCCCCCCCACCCCGATTGTCTACCGGCCCGCCCCCCCCCCCCCACCCGATCTTCTCCTGGTCCAGCAGCCCCCTCCCTCCCAATCTTCTTCCGGCCTGATTCCCTCGATCTTCTACTGGCCATTCCCCCTGCCAACCATTCTGATCTTTTCCCAGCCTGACCCCGCTCTTCCCGATCTTCTGTCGGCCTGACCCCTCAAGCTTCTCACCGTGTGGCACCCTCACCCCCACCCCGATCTTCTCCTGGCCCAACCCCCACACGATACCTCCGTAGTGCCACAAGCCTACCTGACCGAAGCCAACTAACCTCTAAATCTGACTGGTTGCTGGTGGGAAACATTCAAATCAGGCCCTGGTATTAAATTAAGGCCTGCTGGAAACCCGTTCTCCCGGGTTTTCTTACCGCCTCGGAGCCCTCCCCCCGCAGCCCCCAACCCTCCTTCTCCATTAAAATTCAGCCCACAGAGTGTGAAAGTGACAAGTGGAATCTTCTCAATGAGTGTAATGCATTTTTTAAAGCAATTTTGTGCTCAGTAAGATGAGGGATTTTAGTACCGGAGAACGTAAGACTTTCTATTTCGGGGATTTTAAACCCAATCGCTCAGCAGAAACCTGGCAGGTGGGCAGTTAAAATTGTTATGGGTCTTATCCTTCTAAAGCTGCCATGATCGCAACATCTGCAATTTTAACCTGCTCTCCTGAGCAGGCAGCTAGGACATGCGACTGGAGCCAACAGGTCCTTCTTTACATGGGTATGTTGGGACCCAATGACATAATTTTTGAGATCCAACTGTAACTTTAACTCCGGCCTGAACAGGGAATCCACCTGGAGTTATAATCAGGGCCACAGCATCAAGCACTTCCAGGTTAGGCCCAGGGACAACTAGATACAGAGTGAAGCTTCCTCTACACTGCCCAACGATGTGCTTTCATCCCGAACCAAAAAAATCATGTTTCACTGCAGCATTGTAGCATTTTTTCCATTCCCCACACCAAGCATCCTAAGTCTGTTTGAGTGACATTGCTAATTAGTGTTGAATTAGAAGCAGTTTGTGCTGTAGGCCCACTAGGAAATGGATTTAGGCCAAGAGGGAGTAGTGTCGAAATTTGAAGACGATCCAGAATAGGAGATATAGTTCATTTTTTAAAAGACTAAAGGAAACGGCAAAGGGATATTGATAAAAATGGGCTAAAAAGTGGCAGATGGAATTCAGTGTTAGTAAGTGTGAGTCGACACATTCCAGTTAAAAAAATAAGACCAGTAATTATATTCATAGAATGGATATAAGCCCAGAACAGGACCCGCAGCCTGCTCTCAGCAAATGTAGGTTCTGGCGGGCTATCACGGGTACTTCTGGTGCAATTCTCAGATTACCCTGTAAACACACTCTCAGGGGTCGGCAGAAGTGGGGCCCATGCTCCCCCAGTGCAATTTGCAGGGCCATTTTAAATGGGGTGGAAACATGGCGCATCTAGCTTCTGCCACAGACGGGACATCACGCCACCATAGCTTTGGAATCTGCCACCCTCACCCGAGGGTCGAATTTTTATCCTTATTTATTTATTTTCAAGGAGTCAAGCAAAAAGACCTTACTTCAGTGTGTCGGGGAAGATTCCTTGCAAGCTTCTTTCAATTTTGTCTCACTGGACAGATGCTCCTATGCCTCACTCTCACACTCCAGCAAATCATACTCCCTTCTCCGAACAACTAATCATAGCAATACCACAGGACATCTGCTAGTATATTGATAAAGAAGAATTAATAATCCTTATTCTTGTTAGGAGGAAGTATGGATTTCTTCTATAATATTACTATCAATAATATTAAGCGATATTATTGTTCATCCAATTAGTATTGTCCATTTTCCATAATTGGTTGATGTGGATGAAGTAAATATACCAATTATTGGTTTTCTGTCTTCCAGAGAAGTTTTATTGTAAAACTGTTTTTGGCTCATAGACTGTCCAAGGTTAATTAATAAAAGCCTTTTCTTTCATATATTCACATTCATGCCTTTCAATAACAACTTGCATTTATATAATGCCATTTACATAGTAAAATGTCCCAAGGCGCTTCACAGGAGTGTTATCAAACAGAATTTGACACCCAACCACATAAGGAGATATTAGGACAAGTGACCAAAAGCTTGATCAAAGAGGTAGGTTTTAAGGAGCGTCTTAAAGGAGGAGAAATAGGTAGAGAGGCGGAGAGGTTTAGGAGGGAATTCCAGCGCATAGGGCTGAGGCATCTGAAAGCACGGCTGCCAATGGTGGAATGAAGGAAACTGGAGATGTGCAAGAGGCCAGAATTGGAGGAGCGCAGAGATCTTGGAATGTTATAAGGATGGAGGAGATTACTGAGTTAGGGAGGGGTGAGGCCATAAGTGTTTTAAAACCAGGATGAGAATTTTAAAATCGAGGCATTGCCAGACCGGGAGCCAATGTAGGTCAGCGATCACAGGGGAGATGGGTGAACGGGACTTGGTGCGAGTTAGGCTACGGGCAGCTTCTGCAATGTTGCTGTTCAGAGCTTTTTCAAGGCATCTGAAGGTCAATCTGCAGAGATGTGATAAAAATCATAAGGAAGCCAATGATCCATTACTCTTAAATATGGTGAACTGTGAGAATTGCAAGCTAGGCTCTTCTTGTAAGGCTTCTCCAAACTCCTGCCTCAACTTTGATGGAAGATCAGCAGAAACCGCAGAGGCTATTTCGCCGGAGCTTCTGTCGAAGTTACGACAGGAGATCAGGAGATACCCTGCGGAAATTACTGATGTCTTTGTTTACCTAGAAATAGTATATCTGTCAGATGAGACGGTAAACTGAGGCCCGTCTGCCCTCTCAGGTGGACATCAAATATTCCACGGCACTATTTTGAAGAAGAACAGGGGAGTTCTGCCCGGTGTCCTGGAGCCAAGAATGATCCCTCAACCAGCATCACCTAAACAGATTATCTGGTCATTATCACATTGCTGTTTGTGGGAGCTTGCTGTGTGCAAATTGACTGCCGCATTTCCCACATTACAACAGTGACTACACTTCAAAAATAATTCATTGGCTGTGAAGCAATTTTGGACATCTTGAAGTTGTGAAAGGTGCTATATAAATGCAAGTTCTTTCTTTTATATGTTTATGTAATTACTATTTTATCCATTGTCACATCATACAAAGATTATAAACCAACAGCAGGATGCCTCTTTACCTTGCTTGGTCCTAGCTTTTATGACATAGACAATTTTCAATCAGATTCGACCTTAATTTATCTTGGACCTGTTTTCATTAATAGTCAAGTGGAAGCTGCCTTTACATTTGGCAGTTGAAAGGGATACATTATTTTCTTCACCAAAAAAGGCACAGTTGCAAACTATTTCTATGGAATCCAGTGAATTCACCAAAGCTACAAATGAAATAATGAATAGGTCGTTGACACACAATGGACTCCGCGTTAGTGTTAGAAAAACATTATTAGTATTGCTCCGCAATGAATAATCTGGGGGGGGCGGGGGGGGGGGGGTAATTTTCTGAGCATGTGCCACTGGCAGGGAATCTCATCCATCAGCTTTGCATGCTGGAAAATTGTGGGCGCTCTGTGCGTTTAAATTAAGATAGAAAATCATTGGCAGTGTGCAAAAACTTGCATTATATCGTGCCTTTAACAACAATAACAGCAACTTGTAGTTACACAGCACCTTTAACATAGTAAGACATTACAAAGTGCTTCTCAGCAGCGTTATCAGACAATATTTGACACCGAGCCACTTAAGGAGATATTAGGACAACATAAGAACATAAGAAATAGGAACAGTAGTAGGCCATACGGCCCCTCGAGCCTGCTCCGCCATTTAATAAGATCATAGCTGATCTGATCATGGACTCAGCTCCACTTCCCCGCCTGCTACCCATAACCCCTTATCGTTTAAGAAACTGTCTATTTCTGTCTTAAATTTATTCAATGTCCCAGCTTCCACAGCTCTCTGAGGCAGCGAATTCCACAGATTTACAACCCTCTGAGAGAAGAAATTTCTCCTCATCTCAGTTTTAAATGGGCGACCGCTTATTCTAAGATCATGCCCTCTTGTTCTAGTCTCCCCCATCAGTGGAAACATCCTCTCTGCATCCACCTTGTCAAGCCCCCTCATAATCTTTACGTTTCGTTAAGATCGGCAGTCATTCTTCTGAATTCAAATGAGTAGAGGCCCAACCTCCTCAACCTTTCCTCATGTCAAGCCCCTCATCCCCGGAATCAACCAAGTGAATCTTCTCCAAACTGCCTCCAAAGCAAGTATATCCTTTCGTAAATATGGAAACCAAAACTGCACGCAGTTTGTAGGCTGGTGCAGTAAAATGTCCCAAAATGTCCCAAAAAGCTTACCTGCAACACAGTGCCACCAGGTGAGTTCTCTTGCACACCTCGGTAATATTGGAAATTCCATCACAGATTTTATAAAATATCAATTGATATATATCAATTTATGTATTTTTTATGGTAATAAATCTGGTCGCAGAGTGATATATAGCACCGCTAGTTAATGGTTAAACTGGTTTTGTAGTTTAATCACTCTGCTAAAACTATATCTGAATATGTTATGTGGCAACAATACTGCTAAAACTGCCCATACCACCTAAAGGGTCATTTTCAACATGGCTGTAATTGAGTGTAAAAATTACTGATGGTTAAAATATAGGGCACCTGCCATAAAAAAAAACTCAAAAGGAAATTGGACAAATACTGTCAGGAAAAAAAAATTGCCGTGAAATGAGGAAAGAACGGGGGAGTGGGACTAACTGGATTGCTCTTCGAAAGAGCCAGTGCAGACTCGATGGGCCGAATGGCCTCCTTCTGTGCTGTACTATTTTATGAATCTATTAGAACTGCAAAAATATATAAACCCTGAAATCCTGGTATCTTCTTCCCACGGGCGTTTGACTCAATTCTAGAGAAAAGATGCGCACTTACCTTTTGTTGCTGCGCCCACCAGAGATTCCAGTCCTCCTCTCCCTGCGCATCGGAGCGCATGCACGTTGGGATGGACGTAGAGCTGGACTGGAGTCACGTGGCACTGGGCAGCCAATCCAGATAAGATATTTTCTCATTCAAAATGATGGGAACTCCGTAAGTAGTTCTCATTATTATCATTGAGAAACACCCCCCAACATCAAAACACCAATAAACAATAGAAAAAAAACATCACATATTTAACATTAATTTAAATTAAAGTTAATAAATGTCTTTAGAAAAAAAAATATTTTTCCAATTATTTTTTACGTTTTTAAATTCTGGTTTAAAATAAACTTACCTTAGTGGGCAGGGTTTTTAACATTAAAATGTGTTTTTTAAATTTTATTTTTATATATTTTTGTATGTTTTAAAACTCTTATGCTGGTAAAAGTCGGCTATGTGCCTGCTTTTAACAGGCGCAAGAGTTTTAAGGACATTCGCTGGGCAAGAGATGGGCAAATACCGCAATCTTACCCATGTAAATGTCCTGGCTGTGGGAATACAGTGGATCTGTCAAAGCTAAAACTTGACAGATCGGAAAAGCCGGTTTTCGTCGCATGCGCATTGAGCGCCGTAAACTGGCTTTTGCGATACCTTCCCAGGTCCGTACGCACTCCATACAGACCCGGGGAGGCCGGAATTTCAGCGCCATCAATTCTCTTCTAGTTTGCAAGTTCGCATATCAGAAACAACACAGGGATCAATATAAATATTGCTGGTACTAAATTCAGGAATTTTTGAATTTAAGAGGCTTCAAGTGGTTCTCAAGTACTGAATACATCTAATGTCCAGAAGTTTGACAAAATCGGACATTTGGTGTCTACGTTATTGGGAAAATAAATCTGCTCCACAGCAGTTGAATTCTTGATGATGTCAGGTGCTAATTAGTGCATGTGATGTCATGATATGCATTTGGTATTTGACCTTTGGTTGCTGCAACGTTGACCTTTACCCCCATTCAGATCAGCTCTTGAAGCTTTCTCTGCGTGAGATGGCTCGGCAGATCAATGTGTAAGTTACTGTTTTGTCCACTGCGGTTAACTGCCTACTGCTCATTCGTAGGGTAAGATTGGACAAATGATGGTGTCGCTCGTTCATTTTCAAGGGCCCAACAGAGTTTTGATTGACTCACGTTCAAATCAACTTGCAGAAGTCAATGATTATATGTAAGTTATGTGTAAGGTGCTGATTCTGTGTTGTAAATCATTTACAGTCACATCACGCTGTAAAGTTACACTTATAATACAGTCGTTCAAAGCGTGTGTCGCCTTTACTTCTGGCCTTTGTTGCCCCAGACTCGACTATTGCAATGCTCTCCTGGCCAACCTCCCATCTTCCAGCATCCTAAACTTGAGCTCCTCCAAAACTCTGCTGCCTGTATCCTAACTTGCAACACGTCTCATTCACCCATCACCTCCTATGCTCGCTGATCTACATTGGCTCTTGGTTAAGCAACGCCTTGATTTTAAAATTCTCATTCTAATATTCAAATCCCTCTATGGCACCACCCTTCCCTAACTCTGCAAGTCCTCCAGCCCGACGATCCTCTGAGAACTCTGCGTTCTTCCAATTCTGTCCTCTTGTACATCCCCAATTTCCTTCGCCCCACCACTGCCTAGGCCCTACACTCTGGAAATTCCTCCCTAAATCTCTCTGCCTCTCTATCTCTCTCCCCCTCTTTAAGACGCTCCTTCAAACCTACTTTTTTAACCAAGATTTTGATTACCTGTCTTAATATCTCATCACATGGCTCAGTGTCTAATTTTGATTGATAGGTGAAGCACCTTGAGACGTTTTGCTAGGTGAAAGGTGCTATATAAATGTAAGTTGTTGATGTTGTTGTTGGCATACTTGCAACTCCACATGTGTCTAGGCCTCCATTAAGCACAACCCTGGCTGTAGGATGTTGCCTGAGTTGCGATTCAGCGCTTTTCCCTCTTTGGCAATCGGAGGAGAGTAGAACAAGCTGTGCCAGCATCCAAGGAATCATCTTGGCAATCGGCTTAGTAACTGCTCACAGTGGTGTGATTGAATCCTGGAGCCCACCGTGTGTGGGGAAATCACAGGTGCAGCGGCAGTTCCCATTAGTCCATTGGCAACGTGTTATAGCCCTTCAGCCACATATTGGCTGAGATTGTAAAGTTACAAAGTTGGCTGATGACACAGGTGTCGTGTAGTAAAGCATGTGTGTCCGATGTTAGTTAGAGGGGGCTTGGATTTTTTTTTTCTGCGCTATCATTTTCTCCACATCCTAATGTTCCAGTCTTACAGTAACCTTATTGAACCTCTCCGTGGCAGATTTAAAGGACACCTTTGCTACAAAAAGATTATATTAATTTTTTTCCCTTATCTACTGCAGAGATTCAGACGCTACCTGACAAGAGTTGGGCCACTATCCATAAAATAGCACTTATACACAAGTGCCTGAGCTCATTGTTCTGCTCTGCCATGTAGAAAAGAGCATGAATCAAGAAGCGCAGAAGCCAAACAGAAATTATTATTGATTTAATCACATAATCAGCAGCAAACACTTCAGGCTAAGATAGTAAATCCATAACAGCCTGCCCACATAACCACCCTTACAAATTTTCCAGCAAACCACCGTATGCATTTAGCAAACAGGAGATCAAGGGTCACCTTCACTTGGTGGGGAAATATTGACATTCCTAATGCTTAAATATGTTTTGAGTTAAGTGTTATCAATCAGTGATAAGAGTTGACTGTCTGTTAAACATAAATACATTGGCAAAAGGATTATAGAATGCTTTCTTGTCATAATCTCGGCCAGATAGGTGCATCTATCAGACAAAACTCTGCATGAAATCAATTGCACACAAGGTGCTGCCTGCTATGTCTGTCCAATACAATGAGAGAGAGAAAAAAAAGGAGCTCTGTGATCTTTAAGCATAACTAGTTATCTAATGGGAATAAAGCTTTAATTTTTATGTTGAACATGCAATCGATGTACTGGGATCTGTAATGTCTCGGTAAACAGGCTGTTTAACTGTCCCTTCAGAGGGCAAGCAATTCAGTCTTCATTTACAGGCCCCATTAACAGCAGCAAAGTGCTAGATCTCATCCCCGCATACTAATTCTGATTAAAGGCTGATGGGGGCCATTGTTTGAACATTCCACCAGTAATAACCGATTACCAGCCTAATGTTTTAACTCTTTGCCTTCCCCGCGAAAGGAAAGCTTGCGATTGCAATGAATGTTTTTCTCCATTGAGAGATGGGAAAAAAAGTCTTCCTGCAACAACAAAGTGTTGAAACAATTTATTCGCCGCATGTTGTAGCCCATGTAATAACTTTTTTTCGATTCGTCTTTCTCTCTTGCCAAACTGTAAAATGACCTCACATCATCAAAACTATGAATGCAATAATTCCCTCCTCTGTTTCCATCCCACCATCATGGAGGAGAATTTCCTCCGGTCACTGTGTGTTTGTGGCATTGCAAACACAGCAGAAAGATTTCCTGTGTTCTCTATCTCCAGTGAAATTCTAAAAGAAAAGAGTTCTGATGAAAAACAACTTTATGATTTTGCTAGAAATGGTGATGAGGAAATTTTCTCACCATCACTACAGCTTCCCTATCACATAGCGATTGGAAGGATAAAGAGAAAGATGTACATTTATATGCACCTCATCGTGTTTATGAGAAACATCTTGCAGCAACTCATATTTTCTTTGTTGTACAGCCACTAGGTTAAGGGCTGATTCGATCCAAGTTTTCATGATGTTAAGGTGAACTGATAGGAGAGCGAGAGGGAACCTATTTCTGCTGGTCGGGGAGTCTAATTAGAGCTAGACCTTTCAGGAGTGAAGTTAAGAAACACTTCTACATGCAAAGGGTGGTAAAAGTTTGGAACTCTCTTCCGCAAATGAAAATTGTTGCGAGGTCAATTGTTCATTTTAAATCTGAGATTGATAGATTTTTGTTAACCAAAGGTATTAAGGGATATGAGCCAAAGGCTTTCACTATGGACATAGGTCACAGATCAGCCATGATCTCATAGAATGGCGAAACAGGCTCGAGAGGCTAAATGGACTACTCCTGTTCCTATGTTCTACTGTTGTTTTGTAGGCAAATGCAGTAACGCACAGCAAGATCTCACAATCAAACAATTGAGCAATGAACAACTGATCTGTTTTTCTGGTGTTGATTGAGAAATGAATATTGGCTAGAACATCACGAGAATGAGTGAAGGAGTCACTGGGGTTTTTGGGGGAGGTCGGGGGCAGGGATCTCCCCATTTTATTATCGGGTGACATTTTGAGTTGTGTTGTGTATTCATTGTATGGTTGTACCTTATTACGTGATTCTCAATGATGTTTCTCTAATGAGAGTAGAATATAATAAATAAAGGATATCACGTGGGCCCTGAATCCCCTGATGTGATATAGTATTGCATTTATGTAAGTGGACAGCGCCGATTTCAGGGCCAGGCAGTCGCACGCTGCTCCCTCCAATGGCCTCGGCCTGTTGATGATCTTGCAGGCTGGGACCGTGCCGATTTCCGGGCCGGGCCACCGCACACTGCTCCCTGCAAGACCATCAGCAGGCCGGGGCCATTAGAGGGAGCAGCGTGCGGCGGCATACCACTGCAGGGAGCAGCGCGTGCTGCTGCAGGAGGGTGACGGCTGCGAAGCCAGGTTGCTGATTGCAGTGCGGGCCGGCATAGCAGGAGGGGCGAAGGAGTGGAAAGAGTTTGTAGAGTGCAGTGACCGGGGCCCAGGAGAGGCGTGAGTTTGGGGCTCAGAAGAGACGAGGGCCCAGGGGCAGCACAGGCCAGCCCACACTGCAATATGTGTGTGCACTAGGTCTGTGCAGCAGAGCTGGTCTCCAGTCATCTTGGGTAATCATAGAAACATAGAAACATAGAAAATAGATGCAGTATTAGTCCATTCGGCCCTTTGAGCCTACACCACCATTCAATATGATCATGGCTGATCATTTTTGCAACTTTAGTACCCCATTCCTGCTTTCTCTCCATACCCCTTGATCCCTTTAGCCGCAAGGGCCACATCTAACTCCCTTTTGAATATATCTAATGAACTGACCTCAACAACTTTCTGTGGTAGAGAATTCCCCATGTTCACAATTCTCTGAGTGAAGAAGTTTCTCTTCATCTCGGTCTTAAATGGCTTACCACTTACCCTTAGACTGTGACCTCTGGTTCTGGACTTCCCCAACATCGGGAACATTCTTCCTGCATCTAACCTGTCCAATCCTGTCAGAATTTTATATGTTTCTATGAGATGCCCTCTCATTCTTCTAAACTTCAGTGAATATAAGCCTAGTCGATCCAGTCTTTCTTCATATGTCAGCCCAGCCATCCCGGGAATCAGTCTGGTGAACCTTCGCTGCACTTCCTCAATAGCAAGAATGTCCTTCCTCAGATTAGGAGACCAAAACTGTACACCATATTCAAGGTGTAGCCTCACCAAGGCCCTGTACAACTGCAGTAAGACCTCCCTGCTCCTCTACTCAAATCCTCTAGCTATGAAGGCCAACATGCCATTTGCCTTCTTCACCGCCTGCTGTACCTGCATGCCAACTTTCAATGACTGATGTACCATGACACCCAGGTCTTATTGCACCTCCCCTTTTCCTAATCTGTCACCATTCAGATAATATTCGGCCTTCCTGTTTTTGATTTATGATTTGGATGAGGGAATTAAGTGTGGTATCTCCAAGTTTGCAGATAACACTAAGCTGCGTGGCGGTGTGAGCTGTGAGAAGGATGCTAAGAGGCTGCAGGGTGACTTGGACAGGTTAGGTGAGTGGGCAAACGAATGGCAGATGCCATATAATGTGGATAAATGTGAGGTTATCCACTTTGGTAGCAAAAACACGAAGGCAGAATATTATCTGAATGGCGGCAGATTAGGAAAAGGGGAGGTGCTGAGGTATGGTTTCATAGATGCTGGTAGTTGCCCAAATGGTCTCTCTGCATATGCTGATAGTGTTAGATGAAGTAGGCTGGGAGGAGGCTTATGTGGAGCATAAACGTTGGTATAGACCAGTTGGGCTGAATAGCCTGTTTTTGTGCTGTAGACTTGATGTAACTCGATATGTGAGCCTACACAGTGAGTATTAGTTTGCTATTTGACCATGGAAGCACCACATGCCAGGTCAATCCTATTAACTGCTTAATTAGGATCAGAGATTTGAGCTCATTTCAACCTTCATGTATAAATAGAAAACAGAACAGGACATAACAAGTCAACATGTTAACAATTCAAAACATGTCACCAGAATCTCGCTATCCCTCACAGCCATCACATTGCTGATTAACCAGGATGGTCTGATTCTTAACAGGAGGCAGGTTAATTAAAGAATCGTCAGCAGTTTCCCCTGTACTCACATGATGTCCATGCACGACGTATTACTAGAAGACCTACTGACAATAATCGGCAATGGGAACCGTGGTTTTTAAAAAAATCTCTCTAGTTCAGCAACACTGAGGTCAATTGTAGAACTCCATTATTATCCTGGTTTAAGTCCGAGGTTGAACCTGGCACCTTTCTGGTTTGTCTGGCTCAATAAGACATCCTGTGATGCATCTACCACTAAGTGACTGGAAGAGCTTATTTGTTAATTTATTTCTTAAACGTTGCATTTTTTTATTGAGTAATCCTCTAACCACAAATGTGGAGCAGCATCCAAAATAATTCATTAGTAGTTTTTACGGTGCATTGTTCCTAATATTCATGGTGACTTATTGAGACATGTATCTTTCTGGTCCAAGGGCTATTTGTATTGTATAAGAATAATTATAATGCACTGAATTCCACTTGTCATGATTGCCATTTCCTGCTTTGTGCCTCTTCTTTCTAAAGTCCCATTTCTTTTCACTACATTTCCATTCATTTTGTAATCCAATAAAGGCACTTTTTTGTTGCCAATTTCAGCCTAGCGTTACTTCTTTACCCATAATCTCCATACACTTGCACACTCCATTAATATTTACCTGTCACGTCAGTCAAATGTAAACTCCCACTAATTGGCCATTATTAACAAAAAATCTCCACAGAATCACAGTCGCAGCCACTGCAGAAAGGAACAGGCTCAAACATTTCAGTCATTTCTTTATGTTTTCTCTCCTGATTCTTTCTCTCCTGAATATGTTCACTCAGGCACTGGGATACAATACCACAATGGTGCTAGCAACCTTCTGGTACCTTCTAAAGATCCAGCTGAAATCAGTTGGGTAATCACGGTTTGTCGGTGTTCAGCTTGAAATTAATAATAACAGGTTTTTTGTGATATATATACGTAAACATATAACACTCACAGCCTCGCTCTTAGAAATTTTCATCAACTATCCTATCACCGAAGGCTCATGAGTGACTTCAAGCTGGTCTTTTCTCATGTTCTTATTTAAAAACCTAGCAGAGTGTTATTATGGACAATAAATAACTAGGAAAATGCTAACACATCAACGGTGATCTCTTCAGCCATAAAAGTGAAGTGATTTATTGCTTTCTGAACTCGTTGATATGTTGCTTTCTTGTAGCAACGCTATTATACTTTCATTCTATCTCAAAGAATAATATGTAGAATGCTATTTTATTTTCTCATCCACTCTTTAGATCTTCCCGTGCTCCAAGGACCAAGAGCTTCTCCCTGAACCCTGCTAATGGGATTCTTCAGATGGATATTAGATTGCAACCTAGATTGGATGATGGGCAGGTATCTGGTCTAAGGCTTCCAGGGGTGCCTTTCTTGATTGCATTGTGAAGGTTGGGAACCTGCCATATGGAAAATCAAAGTACAAAGTTGCACCTTATTAACTCGTATCAACTGCCATTTGCATTTGCAGAGCAGAGTTCCAAACTGCTGCCACCCTTTGGGAAGTCTAGAACAGGGGGTCACAGTCTCAGGATATGGGGTAGGAAATTTGGGACCGAGATGAGGAGACATTTTTTTCGTTTGGAGGGTGGTGAACCTGTGGAATTCTCTACCACAGAAGGCTGTGGAAGCCAAGTCACTCAATATATTTAAGAAGCAGATAGATAGATTTCTACACACAACAGGCATCAAGGGGTATGCGGGAGAAGCGGGGATATGGTGTTGAGTTAGAGGATCAGCCATGATCATATTGAATGGCGGTGCAGACTCGAAGGGCCAAATGGTCTACTACTGCTTCTATTTCCTATGTTTCTATGTTTGCAAGTAGAAGTGTTTCCTAACTTCACTCCTGAAAGGCCTGGATCTAATTTCTAGTCCTGGACTCCCTGGCCGGCGGCGAATGTTTCTCTCTATCTACCCTATCAGTTCCCCTTAGTATATTGAGGGTTTCAATCGGGTCACCTCTTAGCCTTCTAAATTCTGGGATGTATAGCCCAGTTTGTGTAATCTCACCATGTAGTTTAACTCTTGTGGTCCTGGTATCATTCTGGTGGGTCTATGCTGTGCTTCCTTCAAGGCCAATATACCCTTCCTGGGTGCCCAGAGCTGAGCATGGTGCTCCAGGTGTGGTCTAGCTAGGGCTATGTATAGCAGTAGCATGGCTTCAACCCCCTTGTATTCTAGACCTCTAGATATAGAGGCCAGTATTCCATTCACTTTTTTCATTATTTTCTGAGTACATGAGAGAAAACGGAATAGAAAGATGTGCTGAAAGGTTGAGATGAAGCAGATGGTATGGGAGGAGGCTCGCCTGGAGTATAAACACCAGCACAGACTAGTTTTCGTTGTATGGCCTGTTTCTTGTGCTGTTTTAAATATAATTCTAATGTAATCATGATGCTCAAAACACTAAATGCTGCACCACCAAGTCATGAAAGGCGCTATATAAATGTGAGTCTTTTGGAAAATAAGCAGGACCCGGGAGAATCCACAGACTTGCCTAATTGCAACATTTGTGTCAAATACTGCGGCTGCTGTTTTTGATGCACTCAAAATGGTGGCTAAAGCAGAATAAAAGCTCAGTTTCTGCAATATGGGCCAAGTTGGTTTAAAATCTTGATTAATAGTGCCGGTAAATAGTAATTTTTTTCCTCCTTCCATTATGAACACATTTGAGTTCATTCCATTTAAAGGTAATACTTAGGCCTAGAAATTTGGGTCATCTGTGCCTCCTGTTAGCGCTAACGGGACGTAAACAGCTTTGCAACTGGGCATGGCGCCACTAACCACTCTGGCTAAATTTGGCAGGAGTTTAGCGGTGGCGGTAATCCGTAGCGTCCCATTCCGCTGCGCCGACGGTACTAACGTTAACACCGTGCGCAGCGCCCCGTTAGCACACTGAACCCTAAATTGGGTATTGGCCCCTGAAGCTGCGCCGGGCGATGACAGCGACAGCTTCAGGTGATACGTACCGGGCGGCCGCTGCTTGCGGGGCAAAACATAAAGGGGAGGTGTGCTGCGGTGAAAAAAAAGCGTATTTTTTCCTGCGTTCCGTTGGTGTTTTAAACACGGGGTCCGTGCCGTGATCGGTCGGCCTGGCACTCTGCATGTGTGCTGGGCTGTTGTCGTGGTCTAGCTACGACTCTCTTTTTGCTGCAGAGTTTGAAGCTTGGGCCTTTCCTTTTAGTTAAGGGACGAGCCCCTCCTAAGTGGCAGTGCGAAGCGCTGTGCTCCACTCCCGGCGTGTCTGCCCTGCTACCATCCCAGAAAGGAAGTGGAGTGATTTATTTTGCACTTTACTTCCATTCAGAGGCGGTAACCCCAATTTCTTGCAAGAGGAAAGACTTCTGCACCTGGGGTAAAGTCACACGCCTCGCGAGTGTAACTGCCCTCTACCCAATTATTCAACAAACATTGAATGCGGGAACAAACTACACTCGAGCCATTGCAGTTCTTATAATCTTATTTCTTTTGTTGAACAACATCTGCAACAATCAATTTTTGAATCCTTTAACAGAAGAAAGAACACTTTCAGTAAAACAAAGGGCTCCTAGCTACCATTAGGATTCTTGTTTACACAGGAAAACCCTAGTTAAACTGTTCGACAAAGGGACAATCCACCTCGTCCTCCACACCACTGGACTGGATTAGCCTTCCTTGCCAAAAGTGACCAGTAATCCTTGGGAAGCACAAGCCTATTGTTTTATCAGCATAAATTAACTGTGAATAATAGTTAGTTATGAAATATGCAATGTTTATTGCTTACCAAAATAAAATCACAAATGCAATGTTGATGTACTGTATTTTAGGTTGTGTTTAGTCTTAACAGGTACCCAGGGAGGCATTTAAAGCTAATCAAGAGCTTGTGATAAAGAGCAATAAGGAAAACGCCTTTTTTGAAATGTTATCTTTGCTGCTTTTTCTCATTATGCTTCCCTTTGCCAGATTATTTGGAAGCTGTGTACAGTTGAATATCATTAGAAAGAAAGAAAGAACTTGCATTTCTAAAACGCCTTTCACGACCTCAGCAAGTCCCAAAGCGCTTTACGGCCAATGAAGCAATGAAGTATAGTCGCTGTTGTAATGTAGGTAATGCGGCATCCAATCTGCACACAGCAAGCTCCCACAAACAGCAATGAGATACTGACCAGATTATCCCTTTAAGTATTAAGGCAACAAACTCCAGACCTTTAAAGCAGAGATTTGGAGAGGGGGGGAGGGGGGGGGGGTTGTGGGTAGAGAAATATTATGAACAGATTTTTTATGATTAAAATTTTAGTCATGTTGGTTGAGGAATAAATATTGGCCAGGACACCAGTGATAACTGCTCTGTTCTTCTTCACATAATGCCATGGGATTTTTTACATCCACCTGAGAGGGCCTTGATTTGACATCTCATCCGAAAGATCTCATCTGACAGTGTATCATTCCCTTAGAGGCGAGAATGCTACCCACTGATCCACGACTGAACATTTGTATCATGTTTTCTGATACTAATGTTTCATATATTGGGCAAGATAGTAACTAATGATGAAGGTTTCACCTTGCAGTTTGTGGTTCAATCTTAATAAAAGCCCAATAAAAATTGTAATCATAAAAAATCTATCCTCGATCTCCACCCCCTGCCCCCCTTCCCCATCTAAATATCTGCTTAAAATGCGTGGAATTTGTAACCCTAATACTTAAAGGGTTAATATTAAGACACAGAATGTCCTTCAATGACAGGCATTTCTGGCCTAACCAAGATAGGAACTAATTAACAATCCCTGTGCTAGTTAGGCCAAAAATGGCTAATTAATTGTAATCGGCCCAAATCTCAAGTTATGCTATTGTTTTATAGGGAACATCTGAGATTGCCTCAACCATTTGCGGAATCCTGGGTAGACTTTTAACAGTTTCATTAGAGGAGATAATATTGGAAAGAATTAATAACAAATCATTTTGATAAATGTTTAGAAATTACATTGCATGTTAATGAAGTGTGAATAAACTAATTATTTTCTGAAAGAACAGAGACTTGATTGAAAATACCAGAATTAAATGAGAAAAGAGGCCTATTGTAGACTAGTTAACATTAATTAGGCACAATGTAAAGTAGTAAGTGAAGTACAAACCCTTTGAACACAATCTAAAACCACAGCAAGGAGAAGCTAAATGTAACATTAAAATATACCAAGTAAAGAAAGTGCATGAAATAAAGAAAGAAAATAAATGACGTTTATTTCTATGAAATAAAAGCATGGATAATAGTAATATAGTGTAATAATTACACTTTTGCACTTTCAAATACTTTGCTAGACTTTTCACTTCACATCGCCCATCTATGGCCCATATATCACCCAAAACGGAACTCTATCGCCCATTTTGAGTAAAAAGTGGAAACTAGGCCAGAAAGATCACTGGAAAAATAAGTTCCCGTTTCGGTTCATTTCGCCGAACTGATCGGCAAACTGATCGCCGAACTGATCGTCTACACATCGCCCATCCCAACTTTCGGCACATCGCCATCACAAGGCCGGGCTGATCGCTCGCCTGGGTAATAGTTGCTTTTCCTGGGCTTTACAGAAGGAAATGGGCAATACGGACGCCATGTTGAAGATCAGAGGAAGGGTGGAGGCAGCTTAAAAAATCGTGTTTAGATAGTTGTGAGTTATTTAAGGGTCCTTTATAGATAGATCAACTCAGAATATTAATTATATTTAATTTTAATAATAGTAGCCTAGTGGACTAGGCATTTTTTAATGAAAAGTGCATTATACCAAGTGAAAATAATTATTGAAAGTGATGGGGTCTAGTGTTAGACTGGGACTGGAATAGAGAGAGTATTAGACTGTTTAGTATGCAGACTGGGGCTTGTATAGAGAAAGTAGTTTAATAGATTGACATTCTTTCGTGAAAAGTGCATTTATAGCAAGTGAAAATAATTATTGATAGTGATGGGGCCTATGCTTTCTGCGCCATTACTCGTAACTGCTCACACGCTGGTTTCTGAAAGGATCAATCGAAGAGGTGGCAGAGTAATGTGTAGACAGAGACAGAGGAGACAGAGGAGGCGAGTGTACAGCCAATGAAGGTACAAAGAAACGCAATCTTACCTCAACTTGTCTGAAAACGCATGTCTTACGAGGTTGCGCTTCCGGAAGGAGGTAATCGATGAGATTTGCCAGCTCATCAAGGGGGATCTGCAGCCTTCCAGCACCATCAGAACTGCACTCTCCATTGAGGTGAAGGTTACTGCTGCCCTAGCATTCTACGCTTCGGGATCTTTTCAGGCTTCAGCTGGCGACATTTGTCATATCTCTCAGCACGCCACACACTGCTGCATTCGGCAGGTAACTGAAGCCCTTTTCGCTCGCAGGAAGGACTTTATAAGCTTCCCTATGACCAGGGAGGCACAGACCGGGAGGGCTTTGGGTTTCTCCAGAATAGCAGATTTCCCCAAGATGCAGGGAGCAATAGACGGCACGCACATTGCCCTGAACGCCCCCTTAAAGAACACGGAGGTGTTTCATAATAGAAGGGGATTCCACTCCCTAAATGTGAGCTTGTTGTCGACCACAAGCAAATAATCATGACAGTAAATGCTACATTTTCTGGCAGCATCCATGATACACACATCCTATGTGAGCGTGCTATCCCTGACCTGTTTGTCAATCAGCCAGAAGGTCACGGTTGGATGCTGGGGGATAAGGGATATGGGCTTGCCAGTTGGCTGATGATCCCACTGTGTAATCCCGTCACTGAAGCAGAGAAACATTACAATGAAAGCCACATAGCGACACGCAACATCATCAAAAAGACAATTGGAGTTCTAAAGCAGAGCTTCAGATGCCTGGACCATTCTGATGGCAGCCTACAGTACCACCCTGACCAGGTCGCTGAGTTTATTGTGGTGTGTTGCATGCTGCATAACCGAGCTATACAGAGTGGACAACTAATGCCAGATCTGGCTGCAGGTCCATCTCCAGAAGGAGGGGAGAATGAAGAGCCAGCCGGCGAGGAGCAAGAGGAGGAAGAGGCGGAAGAAAAGGCTGGTGAGCACCTAGCGGAGGGCAATCAGCCTGGCAATCTAGACCTGGTCCCCGCCCCCCCTCCCCCCCTCCCCCCCCCCCGAAGACCAGTACCCAATGGCAGTTACGCGGCTGCTAAGCTGTTGCGTCAGCAGCTCATTTACGAACGCTTTTCATGACTTTTCATTGTGGATAGTCACATTTACATTTACATTTACTGTTAAGCAAAAGTTGCATTTGCATAGAGTTACGTTTCTGCCTTTCATTAATGCTTAAGTTAAGTAAACTTTTGTTACAATAATACAATGCTCAACTAATGCAGAACAATTGTTAAAATGTTATGCATAACGTAACTATGAGAGAATGCACAACAATTGTTAAACTCAATAAAAAATTTTATTTAACAGAACGAATTATTGAAAATATTTGATCAAAACCCTCCCCCCCCCTCCCCCCGCAACCCACCCCCACCCCAAACAACAATGAACACACGAACTTTAAAAAAATTAACAATTATTATGAAAAACCAATACCCCTCCCTACCTGCGGCCACATTTCCCTCCAGGTCCTCTCCCACCCCTTTTTAAAAACATTTTTTAAATTTATTTTTTTATTATTTCAAAATATACTTTATTCATATAAAAATTTGTACAGTACATTCAAAAGCAGTTCAGTACATTTAGCTGCGGTTAACAATCCCATACACTACATTTGGGTGCTGACGGCAGTTCCGTTCGATACATTTCCTTGCTTTTCAGTTCAAGTACAATTCGGTACAATACGGGATACATTGTAGTACATTCAACAAATTACATTACATGTGTCACTATAAGTACACAGAATGGGTGACGGTACATTTACATTTTTCCTTTCCACCGTGCATCACAAAACAGACCTTGCATTGTACATGGCACTACATAGGTGTTTACAGATCATGGTGCTCCATGTACACAAAAAAGAAGTTACAAGTATGGCCCGAGGGGAGTTTTGTACTGATTCCTGCCCCCGGGTTTACCGTGGCAGAAGGGCTTTAACCTGTGGCCCTTCCCCACCGTGCCTTTGCGGCGGCTGCACCAATTTTAAGTGCGTCCCTCAGCACGTACTCCTGGATCTTGGATTGTGCCAGTCTGCAACACGCAGACGTGAACATCTCCTTGCTCTGGAAGACCAGCAAGTTTCGGCAAGACCAAAGAGCATCTTTGACCGAATTGATGGCCCTCCAGCAGCAGGTGATGTCTGTCTCGGTGTGTGTCCCTGCGAACAGCCCGTAGAGCACAGAGTCCTGTGTTACGGAGCTGCTTGGCATGAACCTCGACAGCAACCACTGCATCTCTTTCCAAACCTGCCTTGCGAAGGCGCAATCCTGAAGGAGATGGGTGACAGTCTCGTCCGCCCCGCAGCCGACTCGGGGGCACCGTGCCGTGCTGCTGAGATGTCGGCTGTGCATGAACGCTCTGACAGGTAAGGCCCTCCTCACCGCCAACCAAGCTACGTCTTGGTGCTTGTGTGACAGCTTTGGTGATGAGACGTTCTGCCAAACGAGTTCGACAGTCTGCTCAGAGAACCACCCGACATGGTCCACTCTCTCCTTCTTTCATAGGGCATCCAGGACGTTATGTGCTGACTACTGTTTTATGGCCTTGTGGTCAAAGGGGTTTTTTGTGAAAAACTTTTCCATGAAGGACAGGTGGACAGGCATGGTCCAACTGGTGGGGACGTTTCGCAGCAGCGTGGCCAGGCCCATCCTTCGCAACAAAGGGGACAGGTAGAACCTCAGCACGTAGTGACACTTGGTGTTTGCGTACCGGGGGTCTGTGCACAGCTTGATGCAGCCGCACACAAAGGTGGCCATCAGGATGAGGGCCACGTTCAGAACATCCTTTCCTCCACTGTCCAGAGCTTTGTACATTGTGTCTCTGCGGACACGTTCCATTTTGGACCTCCAGACAAAGTGGAAGACGGCCCGGGTAACTGCCGCGGCACAGGAGGGTGAGATGGTCCAGACCAGTGCCACGTGTAGCAACCCCGAGAGCACCTCACTCCCGATGACCAGGTTCTTTCCTGCCATGGAGAGGAAGTGCAGCTTCCACCATCCCAGTTTTTGCTTCACTTTGGCGATACGCTTTTCCCAGTTTTTGGCGCACGCCCCGTCCGCTCCGAACCATATTCCTAACACCTTCAGGTAATTTGGTTTAACGGTGTAAGGAATAAAGGATTGGTCGGTCTAGTTGCCAAAGAGCACGGCCTCGCTTTTGCTGCGATTAACCTTCGCTCCCGAGGCCAGTTCAAACTGGTCGCAGATTGCAAGCAATCTGCGGACCGACTGCGGATCCGAGCAAAAGATGGCGATGTCGTCCATGTACAGGGAGGTCTTGACCTGAGCGCCTCCGCTGCCTGGGATCGTCACCCCTTTAATGCCCGCATCCCTCCTGATGGACTCGGCAAAGGGCTCGATACAGCACACAAACAAGACAGAGGAGAGGGGACAGCCTTGCCTGACTTCAGATCTGGTCGGAAAGCTTTCAGTTTCCCACCCGTTGATTAGAACTGTGCTACTGATGTCTGTGTAGAACAGTTGGACCCAATTGTGGATACCCTCCCCAAACCCCATCTTGGAGAGCACGTCCATCAGGTATGTGTGCGATATCCTGTCAAAGGCCTTCTCCTGGTCCAGGCTGATTAAACAGTTGTCCACCCTCCTGTCCCGCATGTAGGCAATCGTATGCCTGAGTAGCGTGAGGCTTCAGAGATCTTCCTGCCGGGGACAGCGCAGGTCTGGTCCGGGTGGATTGCCAGCTCCAGAGCAGACTTGACCCTGTTTGCGATGACCTTCGACAGGATCTTGTAGTAGCGAAATGGGCCGGCAGTTTTTGATTTCCTCCCTATCCCCCTTCTGCTTGTCGATGAGGGTGATGATGCCTTTCCTCATTGATTCTGACATACTGCCGGCCAGAAGCATACCCCCGTACACTTCCAGCAGATCTGGGCCCATCCAGTCCCACAGAGCCGAATGCAACTCGACCGGTAAGCCATCGCTTCCGGGAGTTCTACTCGTCGCAAGGGACCGGACGGTATTTGTCATCTCGTCCAGAGTTAACGGGTGGTCCAGACTCTTCCGCTCGCCGTCATCTAGGACCTCCGTGATAGACAAGAGGAATGACTGGGAGGCCGCGCGGTCTGTGGGCTTGACGTCATACAGTCTGGCATAGAAGGATTTGCTGATCCTCAGCATGTTAGGCTGCGAAGACGTCACAGAACCGTCTTCTTCCTTTAGGCTGGTGATCACAGAGCTCCCCCTGTGTACCTTTTGGAAGAAGAAGCGCGAACACATCTCATCCTGCTCGACGGAGCAGACTCTGGAGCGGAAAATGATTTTGGAGGACTCTGAGGCAAAGAGCGAGGCTTGCTGGCCCTTCACCTATTGGAGTTCCTCCGCGACATCGACCCCCATCGACTGCAGCAGGAGCAGGTTTTGCACACTCTTCTGGAGTTGGGACAATTCCCTCTGTCTCCCTCTCACCTCCTGAACACCTTTGAGGATGAAGAACCTCTTGATGTTTGTCTTGATTGTTTCCCACCAGTGCATCGGGGAATCACAGAAGGGTTTTACGGTTCTCCAACCTTTGTAATCCCTCTTGAGTTCCTCAAGGTTTTCCGGGGTTAACAGTTTCATGTTGAGCTTCCATATCCCCCTGCCAACTTTCTGGTCTTCCTGTGGGAGGCAGTCGGCCAGTAGGAGGCAGTGGTCAGAGAAGAACACTGGCGTGACATCGGTGGATCTGATCTTGAGCATGTGGGACACAAACAGGAAGTCTATTCTGGAACGGATGGACCCGTCTGGTCTCAACCAGGTGTATCTGTGCAGTGTTCCATCTGCAGGGTTGCTGAAGACATCGCACAGCCTGGCATCTTTTACCACTACCATCAGGAGCTTGGACGGGGTGTCCAGTTTGCTGTCGGCTCTGCTGGATCGTCCAGCCGCATCGATGATGCAATTGAAATCACTGCCCAGAATGACCGGTCTGGATGTCGCCAGCAGCAGTGGGAGCTGCTGGAGGAGGGCCAGCTGCTCGCTTCTGAGAGGTGAGGCATACACGTTAATTAGCCTTAGAGGAACATTTTTATACAATACATCTGCTACGAGGAGGCGGCCGCCCACTACCTCCTTAACTTCGGTGATGGTGAAGTGGCCTCCCCGCAGCAGAATGCCCAGGCCGGAGGAACGGCAATCGTTGCCTCCTGACCAAACGGATGGTCCGTGGGACCACTATTGCGACCACTGCCGGTAACTGCTGAAGTGCGGCAGGCCGCACTCCTGCAAGAATAGCAGGTCTGCCTTGACCTTGGCGAGGTATCCCAAGGTGGAAACACATCGCGTAGTTGACTTAATGCTACGCACGTTAATGGATGCAATCTTTAAACCCATTTTTAAATTGGTGGTTACCGTCCAAAAAATTACATTTGGGTCACACAGTCCTTTGGCCCTGTGGCCTGTTCCCGTATACATAGGTTAACTTTAAACTTTTCACCTTGGCTGAGATATGGGTTGCCCTCTGCCTTGGGGATGGTTCGACCAGGTGACGCCAGCAGTGTGGACAGGGGTCCTCCATGTCAACTGGGCTGCCCTTGCCTGGTGATGGTTGTTCCTTGAGTGCATCCCCTGTGGTGTCATCGCTCACAGCGTTCTGGAGCTGGGGTGTATCTGTCGCTTCGTCGCTCCCGGAGATCCGGAGCGGGGGGGGCATTGGTGGCTTCGTCGCTCCCGGAGATCCGGAGCGGGGGGGGCATTGGTGGCTTCGTCACTCCCAGAGATCCGGAGCGGGGGGGGCATTGGTGGCTTCGTCGCTCCCGGAAATCCGGAGCAGGGGTGCATCGGTGACATCACTGCTGCTGGGGTCCCGGAGCTGGACTGCGCTGGTCACATTGGCGTGTTGCCTCTTCTTCTGCTGCTGGTAGTGAGAGCTTTTGCCTCGCCCTTCATCATCGGATGAGCTGCAGCCACTGCTGTCCGTCGTGGACTCTCTTTTGCCTCTCGTTTCTGTAGGAGGCCCCTTTTCCTTTGACTTGCGGGCCTTCTTCTTCTTGACGAGCTGCCATTCCTGTTTTCCTTCTGCTTCTGCTCCCTCCTCTTCCATGGACTCGGTGTCTCGGGGGGGAGTTTCACTGCTGGGTGTTAGTGTCTGGTGACTTGCCGTGGCAGACTTTCCTTTCTCCTCTCGGTCAGTGTCGACCAGGGCAGTGGTTTGTTCATACGGTGTCTTTCAGGGGAGGGAGGTGTAGGTCTCCTCTGGGGCATTGTACTCCTCAACTTTCTCCTCACATGTCACCATGTTCTTTGCCGCCTGCGCATAGCTGGAATTGCGCTTGGGGCAGGCCTTGTACAGATGTACAGGTTGCAGCACTTGGTCTCTTTACAGTTGTTTGTCTGGTGTCCTTCCTTCTTGCAGTTGTGGCAAATGATTGCTTTGCAGCTTGCCGCCACGTGGCCTGCTTTCCCGCAGGTTCGGCACACATTGGGTTGTCCGGCGTACACCATGTAGCCCCGACTTCCTCCGATGGCAAAGCTGGAGGGGGGGTGCAGGATGGTTCCGCTGGGGGTCCACTTTCAAGGTGACCTGGATCTGGCGCTTGCTGGTCCAAATCCCATGGAAATCCTTCAGGTCGATGCTGTTTCCTGCCCCATCGACATACCTGGCGAGGAATGTCAGCACATTAATGACTGGGATGTGGGGGTTGTACATGTGCATTGTGATAGTTCGCTTCCTCTGCGATGGGAGGAGAAGTCAGCATTGACCGCAGTGGTTCACTCGCCTCCTTCAATCCCTTCAGGAATTTCGGGCCTTGGGTGACGTTTCTGAAGGTTACATCAAAGTAACCTCTCTTCGGGATGTCCTGCAAGGCGAAGACATCCGCGATTTTCATGCCACAGGTTTCAAGCCGGATTTTCTTCACGAAGAGGTCCCGGTTGATTGTCGTCTGTCCTTCCACTTTCTTTACCGTCACTCGGATGGTGTTTCGGACGCCCTGGTTCGCCGCTCGGTTGGCCGCCATCCGGGTTGCAGATTCCTCCTTCCGGCTTGTGTTTTGGCCGAAGCCATCAATCTTTTGTGGTGCCAGTCCGGCACCTTGGCTGACCTCCTGGTCCGCCCATTGGTCGGTCGACATGCAGATTTCTTCTAATTGGTGCTTGGCCCGAGCCAAAAGGCCAGACCCAGCCAAACTGGAAAGCCGAGTCTCTGCAAGCAGTCAATTCGCAGAGAGTGCCATTGAGCAGCAACACTTCAAGCCCACCCCGTGTTTTAACACCACCCACCCATTTTGGTCCCTGCAAACCGAGACGAAGCTGGCGTGCAGAGGACAACGACAAGATTTCCTGTGGTGGTGGTGGTGTGGGAGTGGATGACGAAGCGTGATGATGTTCGTCTTCCGAGTCAGGAGTAACTGTAGCCTCTGTACTCGCTTGTGTGCTTGGGGTTGCCATTGGACCCAACATGACATCTTGGGGTGCAGCACCATGTCCAGCCAACAATGCATGCCGGAGGGCATTGGTTGCGGCGGTCTGCTCTCCGATCCCCTCCAAGGTCCGCCGTGCTAACTCAGTTTGCATGACAGACCAGTTGGAGAAGTTCGTGGAGAACTGATGGAACCTCTGGATAAGCTCGCAACCTATCGTGACCATCTCCCTGCACATGGAGATCAAGCACTCCGTCTGCCCTTCCAAGGTAGGCGATTGCTCCCTTCGCTGACCTGGCCTCCGTGGCCATGTGCAATATGTCGCGCCTTGGCGTCGCCAGCTGCACACCGCTTGGTCCCGGTGCCTCATCCCTCTCAATTGAGATGGCCGCAGGTTCATCCCCCCCCCACATTAACAGCCACCTCATGCAGGAGCTCCAGCTCTTCTTCATCCTCCTCCTGCTCCTCCTCCTCCTCTAGGCAAGTAAAGTGCTCAGGTTCCTCCAGCTCTAACTCCTCTCGTTCCTCCTGCTCCACCGATGGAGAAGGTGAAGGTGCTGGTGATGGCTGCACCTGTACCAGTGTATCAGGTTTACCTTAAAAACACATATGATGACATATTTACGCAGCTTATTAGAACATAACGGTGAACATTACCAAGAAGCGTTACATCTCAATACTTTTCACTACCCCAGAAAGCTATAGCTGCTGCAATCCCTGCTTCTTATGCCCTGCTTCTTATGCATGCATGAAATTACATGACATCATTAGTACATCATAAGCACATTACAAGTATATTACATTTTGCATTATAATTACAGGACATTAGATTAGTTACATACTTAAGTTTTTAATACTGTTTTTAATACAGGTCGACAAATTACAAATTAATCACAAGACGTATGGCTGGGTTCGGCCAGACCACGGGTGGTGGTCGAACAGTTATCACGGCCAACCAGCGCGACCGCACGCTCTTCGATTTCAGATAATGGCTGCAACTGAGCAATGCCGCCCCCTGTCCGCCGTTGCTCAGCATGGTTGATAGATATCTTCTTCCGCAAACGAAAAAAGAGCATGGCATGGCATGGCATAAGCTAATGGATTTGGTAATATCTTGAAGTCACAACAGTTTAAAATGTTTAATATGTTACATGCTGCTGGTTCAGATCACTGTCCAGATCTTAATATGGTTTCTGCAACACACTTAAGAATGACAAACTTAAATTCAATGCAGGAGAGTCATTGTTATAATAAAAATTTGCATGCATGCATCAGTAAAATATTAAATATAAAATTTCAAATAGAAAATGCAACTTACTGTTAACATGGCTTTATTAATACAATAAAGAATGTCCAATTTAAATTAAATGCAGGACATTCATTGCTCTAATAAAAATTTCCATGCAAAAGTAAAACATTACATATAAATTATAAAATATTAAGTGCAAATTACTGTTAACATGGTTTAACTAATACATTCAAGAATTAGATTCACTGCAGGAGATTCATTGTTCTAATAAAAATTTGCATGCATCAGTAAAATATACAATATAAAATGCAACTTACTCTTGCTGCAGCCACCAAGCTATTCCAGCATTTTCTGCACTGGTCAGCCCCCCTCGCCTCATGGGATGCAGACGAAACCACGGCTGCAATCTCCGCCTAAATTTTTCTGTAGACACGGGCGGTTTCCCATACACACCCCATATCAAATTGGCCCACCTGGCATGCACCTCATCGATCAGGGCCTCGTTTGTCTCATCACTAAAGGGTTTAGCCCTTTTCCTCTCTGATTCAGTCTCCGAAGTCATTTTCAGAATGGATATACTATTATACAATTATTTAGATACAATTATTTAGATTTAAATTTGATTTTTCAATTTAAATCACTGCAAATAGATCGAGTCTAACCTTTCTGCTTCCTCCTCTATCAATCTCCTCTTTTTCTCTCTCTCTACCCCTTCCTCTACCTTCTGTGCATGTGTGATGACCCCTGAACTCCTGAAACGTGGTAAAACCAGTCGGCCGGAAAAAAAAAATCTCACACATGCGCAGAAGGCCATTGCTAGGGAAGCTTTTGACTTCTTCTTTTGGTGGGCGAACGCGACTTCGCCAAAAAATCAGATTGCCCATTCCACATCAGCTTAAGGCCGAGTGGAAAATCGCAAAAAAAAATGGGCCATGTACCAGCGATCAGTAAGGCTAAGACGTTCTACATCGTTGGAACAAGGTCCATTTTTTGGGGCGATGACCACCTAGTGGAAAGTCCAGCCCTCTTTTTTTCTGGCGATATTTCTGGCCTATTTTTCACTTTTTCCTCAAATTGGGTGATGGAGGTCTGTTTTGGGCGATAGATGGGCCTTAGATGGGTGATGTGAAGTGGAAAGTCTAGCCCTATATTTCTTATATTGTCTTTCAGATGAGACGTTAAACCGAGGCCCCGTCGGCTCTCTCAGATGGACGTAAAAGATCCCATGGCACTATTCGAAGAAGAGCAGGGGAGTTATCCCTGGTGTCCTGGCCAATATTTATCCCTCAATCAACATCACTAAACAAACACATTATCTGGTCATTATCATCATCATCATAGGCGATCCCTTGAACGAGGACGACTTGTTCCCACTGCTGTTTGTGGGAGCTTGCTGTGCACAAATTGGCTGCCGTGTTTCCTACGCTACAGCAGCGACTACACTTCAAAAGTACCTCATTGGCTGTAAGGCACTTTGGCATGCCCTGAGGTTGTGAAAGACGCTATATAAATGCAAGTCTTTCTTTCTTTATATAAAGCTATACAGAAAGAACTGCAGAAACATTGCTGGAAATTTTAACTTCCCTCCCGTCCATCGAAAACTGGACAGGCAGGCAGTTCAAATGGAGTAGGAGAAGCACACACTTTGTTCCAATGTTACAAGGCCAGATTTTTCAGGTGTAGGCGTTGTCTGCCTGATTCAGGTGGAAGCCTCATACATTTATGTAAATCGAGGTCCCATTACGTTGATAGGACACCAATGTCATCTTCACCTGGAAGAGTGGAGGATGCCCACAGCAGACATTCTGGCAGCTATAACAAGGTCTGAAGACCAAATAGGTCTTGCCAGGTGCGTTTGAAGCATGCCTTTGTAGGGCTTGGAGGAGTAGGAATGCACTTACTGGCCTCACAAGGAAACCATATGCTTTCCTCTGCTCTGGACTGCATCTCCTCCTGCTCCTTTTGTGACCCGCTAACTGACCCTGAACCACCCCTCACCTACCCTGCCCCGTACTTACCTAGGGCCTGGCATTTTGGCTGGGAAGTTGTGCAGCAACAACAACTTACATTTATATAGCACCTTTAACTTAGTAAAATGTCCCAAGTTGCTTCACAGGAAGAAAAGTTGACACCGAGCCACATAAGGAGATATTAGGACAGGTTTTCGAAAAGAAGCTTGGTCAAAGAGGTAAGTTTTAAGGAGCATCTAAAAGGTAGAGAGGTGGAGAGGTTTAAGGAGGGAATTCCAGAGCTTAAGACCTAGACAGCTGAAAGCACTTGGTGGAGCGATGAAAATCGGGCATGTGCAAGAGGCCAGAATTGGAGGAGTGCAGAGATCGCGGAGGGTTGCAGAGCTAGAAAAGGTTACAGAGATAGGGAGGGCAAGGCCATGGAGGGATTTGGAAAGAAGGATGAGAATTTTAAAATCAAGGCATGACCAGACCATGAATTAATGTAGGGCAGTGATAGGTGAACGGGACTTGGGGCGAGTTAGGATATGGGCAGCAGAGTCTTGGATGAGCTCAAGTTTATGGAGGGTGGAAGGTGGGAGGCCGACCAGGAGAGCATTGGAACAGTCAAGTTTAGTGGTGACGAAGGCCTGGAGGGTGAGCTGAGGCAGGGGTGGAGATGGGCGATGTTACAGAGTTTGAAGTAGGCAATCTTGGTGATGTTAATAAGACCCAACCATTAAAATCATCCAGCGCTCCTACTGCTGCTCCCGTCTGGGGGTTAAAATTCCCCCCAATGTAGAAGCGATATTTGGTTCCTTTTTAGTCAGCTAAACTGGTCAGACATATTAGCTAGACTTTCCACTACGGTCGATATTGCCTAAAATAGGCGATATTTCCGGCCATAGTGCTTTTTTTATTTTTCAGGATCGCTGGAATATCATCCATTTTAAAAACCGCTAGTTTCGCCTTTTTAATTTGGGCGATAGCCTTAGCGATGTGAAATGGGCTTTAGCGATGTATTCAGTCGTGCAAGGCTGGCATCCATAGCAACGGCCATTCTGCACATGCGCGCTTTTTTTCAGGCAAAGAACTTTTCCCACGGGGGTTGACAGAAGGAACAGGGGCCTGGTCCCCATCAATAACATTGTAGAATCTTTCTTTTATTCTAGCCCCTGTTAATTATAAAATAAAATCTATCAACCAACTGAGGTGAACTCCATTTCCTTCCTCATGGGATGAAATACCCTAGTTCTGTTTCTACTTGTACGGTGGACCAGAGGGGGGGCAAAATCCATGATTTATCCATGAGCAATGTACTTGAATGTAACTTTTTTCATTTTATTCTCACATCTCTATTCTGCAGCATGTGATTAGTGATCAATACTGGTTGAGAAATTACAGGCCCCATCACTATAAATCGCTATAAATGCCCTTAATTTGTCCTCAACAAATACAAATGTGATTAGATGATTGGCAAGAGTCAAAAAGGTCCTTAAAATCACTCACAAATTGATTGTCCTGACAGCCTTTTACTTCAAACCCTCCCAGTAGTGCCGAGGAGTGCCGAGTTATTGCAGCTTTTCTTCAGCGTATTTTTGGGCCAGCGATCATTTGGGTGAATTGCCGAAAGTAGCACTCGGCGATAATCTGGGCCATAATTGGGCGCAAGTTTCCATTCTAAGCACTATTCTCGGCCTTGCGCGAGGATGACGTCATATATATTTTTTTAAAGTAGGCCGCACGATGTAGCTCATGCAGCAGTGCTAAAAGTTGGGCCGGCGATAAATGGGCTATAATCAGCCGCTAGTTTCAACTTTTCAGCAAATATGGGTGATAGCCTGCATCTCAGCTCTTATATGGGCACTAAATTTTCTGTGTTTCTATGTTACAAAGCTGGTGAAAACTTCTCCTTCCCATTATGTTGTTCTGGAGTTGTTTTTGGAAGACCACCCATTTGAAATGGCATTTATTCCCTGATTCAAACAGTGAGTATTAACTCCATTCGTTAAATCTATCATTGAGCACTGGCTTCATGATAAAATACAGGTACTTCTTTTAAACTTTATAAATGCAGGTTGGAGGGTCTAACAAAAATGACGACTAAATATGGTTTGTAGAAAAGGTTATTGTGGGCAATCCCTCATCAATTCTACACCAGGGAATATCACATTCTTTCTCACACTGAGTCCGTTTTGAAGAATTGGTAATTCAGTATGTAGGAATGGGTTGTATTAAAAACCCAATCTGTAGTTAGTGCAGGAGTTATTGCTAAATCTCTGTTTTTATTGTGGATTATCGAGGTGAGGGATATCAGTGCTGAGGTGTAGAACACGTTCTATTTCAGCTATCAAGTGTCGGCATCAAGCAAGCACTTCCAGTCAGGTATAACACAGGGCTAGATACAGAGTAAAGCTCCCTCTACACTGTCCCATCAAACACTCTCGGGGCAGATACAGCACGGGTTAGATATAGAGTAAAGCTCCCTCTACACTGTCCCATCAAACACTCTCGGGGTAGATACAGCACGGGTTAGATACAGAGTAAAGCTCCCTCTACACTGTCCCATCAAACACTCTCGGGGCAGATACAGCACGGGTTAGATACAGAGTAAAGCTCCCTCTACACTGTCCCATCAAACACTCTCGGGGCAGATACAGCACGGATTAGATACAGAGTAAAGCTCCCTCTACACTGTCCTCCCTCAGTCCCAACCCAAGACGAGCGCTTCCCGTTGCACTAGTGTGACACTTCCATTTCCACACCAGTCATACTGAAGGATTTTGTTAGTTAATGCTGACTAAGGGGCAGCTTTGCACTTTGACCCCTGGCCTACTCCTTGCACACTCGACCTGTCAGGTGGTGTAGGCTCGAAGGGCCGAATGGCCTACTCCTGCACCTATTTTCTATGTTTCTATGTTTCTAAATGGGCGATAAATGGGCGATGATGTGCCGAAAGTCAAGCCATTAAATTACTTTCAAATCTAATTTTGTCTCATTCATTCTAACTACAATTCCTCTGATAAAATGACACAAATAAAATGTATTGACTGTCAAGCCAATGAGATCAACACTGTGATCCTAAATTGTGGGTGAACAGCTGCTTTGTTGTGTGCAAGGTGAGCACCTTGAGGCCATTAAACGCATCCCACATAGTGTTATTGTTTTTGATGTTTGATGCAATAAAGTTTATAGACATAGGAAGTTGAATATAACAGATTTAAAATAATGCTGGGCTAAATCACACCCATTGGGGCCCTTGGCATGTTAGTGTGAGCTCAGATCTTTGAGGTAAAGAAATCCAATTTAGATGCCGGCTCCCTTTTGATAGGAAGAACGGTTATTGTGCCTTCCGCTGCTAAACTTATTGCGTGAGAATAAGAAACTAGCTGCTTGACCCAAACGTCTGTTACACAAATTGTTACAAATCAGGTCTGTGTAAGTGTGTGCACAGTAGTGTGTGTGCACATGAGTGTGCATGCGTGCATGTTTGTGTGTGCACATGAGTGTGCATGCGTGCATGTTTGTGTGTGTACTTGTGTGTGTGAACGTGCATGTGTATGCAAGTGTGTGTGCATGCGTGTGCGTACATAAGTGTGTGTGCGCGTGTGCATGTGCGCGTGTGAATGTGTGCACGCGCATGTGTGTGTAAACGTGCATGTATATATAATTGTCCAGAGATAATTGTAGGTACACCAGTATGTTTTATTTTAGTGTGCGTGCTTATGTATATGTGTGAACGTGTACGTGGAGGGATGGGGTAAGATTATACAGATGTGTGCGTGCACGAAATCGGAGGATCAAGAGCAGCAAAACAGTTGCTGTAAAAAGCATTGCTTAGATGTCACACAGCTTTACAAACCATGCCCATAGCATTCTTGCCAGGTGGCTCATCAGCAAGAGATCTTTTGCTCTGTGTGATTCACACACCCTCAATTCACAGGTCGTAAAAAGCATACTATTTTCTTGTCAGATTTTCTTTCTTTTTTTTAAACAGAGGGAATATTTTTTAGTTGTCTTATGGTCCTTCCAATTGCCCCCCCCCCCCCCCCGCCCCGCCCTCCAACCCACACCCCAATCCTTCTAAAGGTGCCGGCCCATGTTAAGAAAGACTTGCATTGATATTGCGCCTATCACGACCTCAGGACGTCCCAAATCACTTTACAGCCAAAGAAGTGCCGTCACTGATGTAATGTAGGAAATGCGACAACCAATTTGCCCATAGCAAGCTCCCACAAATAGTCAGGTTTGACCAGCTAATCTGTTTTTATTTATGTTGATTGAGGGATAAATATTGGCCCTAGGATACCGGGAAGAACTCCCCTGCTCTTCTTTAAAACTTTGCCGTGGAATCTTTTATGTTCACCTGAGCCTTGGTTTAATGTCTCATTCAAAAGATGGCACCTCCGGCAGTGTAGCACTCCCTCAGTACTGCACTGGAGTGTCAGTCTAGATTTTGCGCACAAGTTACTGGAATGGGGTTTGAACCCATCACCTTCTGATTCAAAGGTGAGAGTGCTAGCTACTGAGTCACAAATTGAGCTAATCCCTCCAGAACCTTACCCACGTCGCTCTTCTTTATATGCCGGCCTATGACGTGAGTATTGGCAGGTGATTTGATTGTGGAATGATCTCATGCAATTCCCGATGCAATCTCATTTTCCAGCAGGTGTCACTGGATTGGGATAAAGACTGGAAACCACAGCTTGGCTTTTTTCCACGCATTAGTCCAGCGATATGAATGTTCATTGTGCCACCCGACACCTCTTCCACGGCTGAGATCCGATAACTCAGCACAAGTCATGGATTGAAACTGGGCTCTTCCTGTGCTGGGTTGTTCAGTACCATCCCAGCAAGACATCAGGGAATTTTAATTTGTTGGATGTTCCCATGACCCAGACCCTCAGGGGGACATGGCATAGAGTTGGCACAGGTACATCTGGTAAAACCAAGCATACTCGATGGCCCACTGGCGGTTGTGTTGCTCTAATGGGTGTCTGGGCTGAAATCAAGGCCCGTACCCCCTAAAGAGGAGGCAATGGAAAGTTTTTAAACTTTTTCGTTCGGCCCCACTTTGCAAAGAGGCTGCTGGGTGCCAGTAGTTTTTCGTGGGGGTGCCAACATCTAGTGGCGCAGAAACCCCTAGCAATTGCAAATAAGGAGACCTCACTCTGACCCTGAACACTCCAGCTGGGTATGTGGCAGAAGTCACCAGTGGGTGTGATCCGATATTATTGCCAGGATTACAGACTTGCACATCTCTGACCTCATCATTTCTTCTTTATGGGTTTGTGTTGTCAATGTGACTTCACCTTGAAAAGAAAAGCTCATCTTGTGGTGTCCCTGCACCGTACTACAAACTCACATGAGGCATGTACTGCAGACACAGTCACTACGTGACCTTAACCTTTATTCCCAGGACCAAGGAGTGCTGACCCTGGGTGGGACCTCCCCTTTTATATCTGGAAACCCAGGTGAGGAGTGTCTCCCACAAGTTCACCCCCTGTGGTCAGGGTGTGCATTTCTAGGGTATAACTACAGTGTACAGGAGTTGCATGAAGGTTACAGTTATATGAAGATTACAATTGCATGATGGTTACATACATGACATCACCTCCCCCTTTACGTCTTTTTGTGTCAAAGGTTAAATCTTTCAGGTGGTCGACGCTCTCTCGTGGAGCGCTGCAGTTGTGGCTCTGGTGGCTGAGCCTCGGCATGTGGCTCTGCCACCTGGGGTGATTCCGGCCTGTCCGGGCTGGCCGCAGGGACTGTGCATGCTGTGGATTGTCCTGGTTCCTCGTCCACTGGCAGTGGTGTGGGTGACATCTCATGCTCTTCTTCAGGTTCCTCCGTGTCTATGCTGAACCTTTTCTTTACTTGGTCCAAGTGTTTGCGGCATATCTGCCCATTGTTTAGTCTGACCATTATGACCATATTCCCTTTTTTGCCAATTACAGTGCCTTCAAGCCACTTGGGTCCCAAAGCATGGTTACGAACAAATTCCGGGTCATCCATTTCTATACACCTCCCCCTTGAGTTTCGATCATGGAACTCGGTTTGGGAATGGCGCTTGCCCTCACCAATGTCTGCCAGTGCTGGGTGAATGAGGGACAGCTGCGTTTTAAGCGTGCGTTTCATGAGAAGTTCCGCTGGCGGGACTCCCGTGAGCGAGTGCTCACCATTTTAACCAATAAGGGAATTAAGGGTTATGGGGAGAGGGCGGGTAAGTAGAGCTGAGTCCACGGCCAGATCAGCCATGATCTTATTGAATGGCGGAGCAGGCTCGAGAGGCTAGATGGCCTACTCCTGTTCTTAATTCTTATGTTCTTATGTTCTTATGACTTGTAGGCCAGCAGGAGGCGCGATAGGCTGTACTGAAGGGATGGTCCTTGGATGCATAGCATGCCCTGTTTTCTGACTTGGACCGCATGTTCCGCCTGGCCATTGGAAGCCGGCTTGAACGGCGCTGTCCGGACGTGTTTGATACCATTGCCCAACATAAACTCCTGGAATTCATGGCTGGTGAAACACGGGCCACTGTCGCTGACCAGGATGTCCGGCAAGCCGTGGGTCGCGAAAACCGTACGCAGACTCTCCACGGTGATGGATGTCATGTACGAGTTTAAAATGATGCACTCGATCCATTTCGAGTATGCATCGACAACGATCAGGAACATTTTCCCCATGAACGGGCCCACATAGTCTACGTGAATACGTGACCATAGCCTGGTGGGCCAGGGCCACGGGCTGAGTGGGGCCTCCCTGGGGGCATTGCCCAGCTGGGCACACGTCATGCACCTGCGAACCCAGTGTTCCAGGTCTGAGTCAATTCCCGGCCACCATACATGTGACTGGGCAATGGCCTTCATTAACACGATGCCAGGGTGCTCGCTGTGGAATTCCCTGATGAACGCTTCCCTGCCTTTCTGGGGCATGACTACCCGGCTGCCCCATAGCAGGCAGTCGGTTTGGATGGAGAGCTCATCCATCCGTCTCTGAAACGGTCTGACCTCCTCAGGGCACGCCCTGTGTGCGGGCGCCCAATCCCCAGTCAGGACACATTTCTTTATCATGGATAGGAGAGGGTCTCTGTTGGTCCAGAGTTTGATCTGGCGGGCTGTGATGGGGGAGCCTGCAGTGTCAAAAGCCTCAACGGCCATGACCATCTCAGCGCTTTGCTCCGCTGCCCCCTCGGTGGTGGCCAGTGGGAGCCTGCTGAGCACATCAGCGCAATTTTCGGTGCCTGGCCGGTGCCGTATGGTGTAGTCATACGCAGCCAGCATGAGAGCCCATCGCTGTATGCGAGCTGACGCATTGGCATTGATAGCCTTGCTGTCGGACAACAGGGATGTTAACGGCTTGTGGTCCATCTCTAGCTCGAACCGTCTACCGAAAAGGTACTGGTGCACCTTTTTCACACCGTAAACACAAGCGAGTGCTTCCTTTTCGACCATGCCCTATCCACGCTCTGCCTGGGAGAGTGACCTGGAGGCATAAGCCACCGGTTGGAGTCGGCCGTCGTCATTACCCTGCTGCAACACACACCCAACCCCCGTAGGACGATGCATCGCACGTTAAAACCAGTTTTTTACAGGGGTCATACAAAGTCAACAGTTTGTTAGAACACAGCAGGTTCCTCGCCTTATTGAAAGCCCATTCTTGACAGTCCCCCCAACACCATTCGCAACCTTTACGCAGGAGCATGTGTAACGGCTCTAACAATGTGCTTAAGTTCGGCAGAAAGTTCCCGAAATAGTTCAAAAGTCCCAGGAATGATCGCTACTCTGACGTGTTGCCAGGCCTGGGCGCCCGGCGGATCGCCTCCGTTTTTGATTCAGTGGGCCGGATCCCATCTGCGGCAGCCCTCCTGCCCAAGAACTCGACCTCTGGGGCCAAAAACACACACTTGGCTTTTTTCAGCTGCAAATCTACCCGGTCCAGTCGGCGTAGCACCTCCTCCAGGTTGTGGAGGTGTTCCTCGGTGTCTCGACCCGTTATAAGGATGTCGTCTTGGAATACGATTGTTCCAGGAATGGATTTGAGCAAGCTTTCCATGTTCCACTGAAAGATTGCTGCCGCCGAACGAATGCCAAACGGACACCTGTTGTAGATAAATAATCCCTTGTGCGTCGTGATGGTGGTCAGAAGCTTGGATTCTGCAGCCAGTTTCTGAGTCATGTAGGCCGAAGTGAGGTCCAGCTTCGTGAACAGCTTGCCACCTGCCAGCATGGCAAAAAGGTCCTCCGCTCTTGGGAGCGGGTATTGGTCTTGCAGCGACACTCGGTTGATGGTGGCTTTGTAGTCGCCACAAATCCTGACCGAGCCATCTGCTTTAAGGACAGAAACGATGGGACTTGCCCAGTCGCTGAAATCAACGGCCGAAATTATGCCCTCTCTGAGCAGCCTGTCCAATTCACTTTCAATTTTCTCACACATCACATATGGCACCGCTCTGGCTTTGTGGTGCAATAATCTGGCATCCGGAGTGATGCCTATCACTACTTTAGTGCCCTTGAACGTTCCGACACTGGGTTGAAACAGTGACCTGAATTTTTGTAGAATCTGTGAGCATGAACTTCGCTCCACAGATGAAATAGCGTGCACATCCCCCCATTTCCAATTCATCTTGGCTAGCCAACTCCTCCCCAAGAGCGCGGGGCCATTTCCCGGGACGATCCAGAGTGGCAGTCGGTTCTGTGATCCATTATGTGTTACCACCAAGTTTGCACTGCCTAGCACTGGGATGATCTCTTTGGTGTACGTCCGTAGCTGCATGTCAATGCATTCCATTTTGGGCCTGCTAGCTCTGTGTGGCCATAGTCTCTTAAATTGTTGGGCGCTCATAAGTGACTGGCCAGCTCCCGTATCCAGCTCCATGCGCACCGGGGTGCCATTCAATAAAACTTTCATCATCATGGGTGGCGTTTTAGTGTATGAGCTGTGGACGTCAGCCAAGTGAACCCGCTGAACTTCAGCATCCATGGCTTTTCTCCAGGCATCATCCTGCATTGCAGACCCTCGTCTGGTTCCTCTGTCTCGCAGATTAGCCTCGCCACAGCCTTTTTGCACATCCTGGCCAAGTGTCCACTGACGTTACAAATCCTACAGGTATGTTGCTGGAACCTGCAGCTTTTCGCAGTATGTCTACTCCCGCATCTCCAGCATGAGCTGAGATTGTTGTTGACAAAGGGACTGTTACTAGGCATTCCTCTCTGATTGCCCATTTGGTTGTTTCTAAGCACTCTGATGGTGGGTGTTAATGGTCCCATCTCGGGATGCTTTGTTCCTCGTGATGGCGTGAATTGACAATCCCCTTTCCATTGTCCCTGTTGCGGGCCCACCCTAGAGTCCGTTGCTGCCTGGGCGGTTTCAAAATGCCCTTGCCTGCCTGCGGGGTCCCTAGCCGTGTTCACAATGTTAACTCCCTGGTCCATCACCACGTTGGGACCAGGGCTGCACGTGTAAATTAGCTTGGTCTCCTCTTCCCCTGCCATGAAGGTCTGAGCTATCAACGCCGCCCCTTCTAAAGTCAAGTCCTTGGCCTCTGAGCTTCCTGAAAATCCCGGCATGATTAATGCCCTCAATGAAAAAGTCCCTTAACATCTCCCCCCTGCAGGCGTCTGTGAACTTACAGAGACTAGCCAAGCGCCGCAGGTCCGCAACGAAGTCCGAGATGTATTGTCCCTCCCGACGCCGGTGTGTGAAGAACCGGTGCCGGGCCATGTGTACGCTACTCGCCGGCTTGAGATGCTCACTGATCAGCTGGCTGAGCTCTTCAAAGGACTTGTCCGCTGGCTTTTGGGGTGCGAGCAGGTCTTTCATCAGCGCATACGTCTGTGGTCCGCAGCTGGTCAGTAGATGTGCCCTCCGCTTGTCAGCTGCTGTCACTCCCAGCCAGTCCTTCGTGACAAAGCTCTGCTGGAGTCTTTCCACAAAGTCATCCCAGTCCTCACCCACACAGTAACGTTCCTCTGTGCTACCGGTGGCCATCCTCGTGGTTTGCTGATTCCTGTTTCTCGTTGCCAAATGTGGTGTCACTGCACCGTACTACAAACTCACACGAGGCATGTACTGCAGACACAGTCACAACATGACCTTACCCTTTATCTCCAGGACCAAGGAGTGTTGACCCTGGATGGGACCTCCACTTTTATACCTGGAAATCCAGGTGAGGAGTGTCTCCCACAAGTTCATCCCCTGTGGTCAGGGTGTGCATTTCTAGGGTATAAGTACAGTGAACAGGAGTTGCATGAAGGTTACAGTTACATGAAGATTACCGTTGCATGAGGGTTACATACATGACACATCTTTCCGAGACAAAAATGACAATATTGCCCATTGTGGTTTGACGATTGATAATGAATAACTCTGTGGCTCTGAAAACATATTCTTAACTTAAATTGCAAAGCTGAAAGCAACAACAACAATAACAACTTCAACTTGTACAGCGTCTTTAACATAGTAAAACATCCCAAGGCGCTTCACAGGAGTGTTTAAGACAAAGCAAATAGCTTTGACACCAAGCCACATAAGAAGAAATTAGGGCAGGTGACCAAAAGCTCGGTCAAAGAGGTAGGTTTTAAGGAGCATCTTAAAGGAGTAAAGAGAAGCAGAGAGGTTTAGGGAGGGAGTTCCAGAGTTTAGGGCCTTGGCAACTGAAGGCACAGCCGCCAATGGTGGAACGATTAAAGGAGGAAAGAGAGGTGGAGAGATGGAGAGGTTAAGGGAGGGAGCAAAATGTTCCGACGGCTTTAAAGAGTGGTTTGGAAGTTTGCAATCCTGATTATATACATTCAATGTTAGTCCCCAATTTATGGTGCTTTCCTTTCACTGTATCATTGGAAAATGAATGCAAGGAATATGACTATGATTCAGTCAATGACGTCATTAACTCTAGTGGAGATTGGAAGGCAATTGGAGAGCACCTAATTTGCAATGGCAGGTGGACATAAGTGCCACTGCGGATATAGCTTGAACATCCACCTGTCCCTGTAGCCAGTGGGTTGTATAGGACTGCCCTACTCCACCCATTCACACCCACATCCCCGTGAAGATTTTCATTGGCTTCCTGTATAAGGCGCTTGGACTGTTTTTACAAAAAAAGAATTCAAGACATTTTTCATGCTTCAGGTCACTTCGCTGGCTCTTGTCCCGATTTCCCGCTCCAGCTGCTCCTGATGTCAGTCCTGCTACATTTGGGAGGGAGACCGCCCTGCATTATTTAAATGAGGCCTGGAAGTTAAAATAGCCTGGGCCTCAGGCTGAGATCCCAGTGAGGGTTTCCCTCCTGCCCCTCCCGCTCGAACCACCACCCCTCCTGCTTTGTCAATCTCAGATTTGAGCAGCTTAAGTTTCAGAAATTTCATGACAGCTCGAATATAATTTTGAGATATGAGCCTAGAAATGAGGATTAGTGGACAAATGCTGGATACGTGTGTATGACATTCCTTTGTCCGCTATCCTCGTGGAAGTGCTCACCCATTTAAAATAACTTAATCTGCTGATATCATTACATTACATAAAATTACAACAACAACAACTTGTATTTATATAGCACCGCTAACATAATAAAACATCCCAAGGCGCTTCACAGGAGCATTGTAGACAAAGAATTTGACATCGAGCCACATAAGGAGAAATTAGGGCAGGTGACCAAAAGTTTGGTCAATGAGGTAGCTTTTATGGGGTATCTTAAAGGAGGAAAGTGTGGTAGAGAGGCCGAGAGGCTTAGGCATGGAATTTAAGAGCTTAGGGCCGAGGCAACAGAAGGCACGGCCACTAATGGTTGAGCGATTATAAACAGGGACGCTCAAGAGGGCAGAATTAGATGAACGGGAGGGGGCGGGGGTTGGGTGGGTTTGGGGTTTTAGGGTTGGAGGAAATTACAGAGATAGGAAGGTGCGAGGCCATGGAGGGATTCGAAAACAAGAATGAGAATTTTGAAATCGAGTTGTTGCTTAACTGGGAGCCAATGTAGGTCAGCGAGCAGAGAGGTGATGGGTGAACGGGACTTGGTGCAAGATGGGACACAGGTTTTGGATCATCTCAAGTTTACTAGGTTAGAATGTGGGAGGCCAGTCAGGAGTGCATTGGAATAGTCGTCTAAAGGTAAAAAATGCATGGATGAGGGCTTCAGCAGCCAATGAGCCGAGGCAAGGGCGGAGACAGGTGCTATTACAGAGGTGGAAATAGGTGGTCTTTGTTATATCTGTAATGTACTTATGAATGACTCCACGAGGCAATGTGTTGTACTCAAACTGTAGTGACTTTGGTCCTTTATTCTAAACTCCAGAGTGAGGCACAAGCATGGTGTGCAGCCTTTTATACTGGGCCCTGTCACCAGGGCAAGAAAACCCCGGACTCCACTAGTTGCACCCTCTAGTGGTGCCAGCATGTACCTACACAGTGTAAACCTTATTATTGGTACATCAGGTAAACAAGTCTCCATCTTATGACTACACAGAGAGTACATCCATAGTCTGCATACACAACAGTCTTAGTTATACTGTGGATATGTGGTCGAAAGCTCATTTCAGGGTCAAATATGAAACCAAGGCTGCAAATAGTGTGGTTCAGCCTCAGACAGATGTCAGGGAGAGGGATGCAGTCAGTGGCTAGGGAGCGGAGTTTGTGGCAGGGACCAAAAACAATGGCTTAGTTCTTCCCAATATTTAATTGTAGAAAATTTCTGCTTATCCAGAACTGGATGTTGGACGAGCAATCTAAAAATTTAGTTACCGTGGAGGGGTCGAGAGAAATGGTAGTGAGGTAGAGCTGTTGTTAAAAAATTTGTTCCGGGTTATGGGCATCGCTGGCATGGCCAGCATTTATTGCCCATCCCTAATTACCTTTAGAAGGTGATGGTGAGCTGCCTTCTTGAACCACTGCAGTCCTTGTGGTGAAGGAACTCCCACTGTGCTATCAGAGAGGGAGTTCCAGGATTTTGACCCTGTGACGATGAAGGAACAGCGATATATTTCCAATTCAGGATGGTGTGCAACTTGGAGGGGAACTTGCAGGTGATGCACCTGCTGTCCTAGTCCTTCTAGATGGTGGGGGCTGCGGGTTTGGGAGGTGCTCTGAAAGAAGCCTTGGTGAGTTGCTGCAGTGCATCTTGTAGATGGTACACACTGCAGTCATGGTGCACTGGTAGTGGAGGGAGTAAATGTTGACTGTGGTGGATGGGGTGCCAATCAAGCAGACTGCTTGGTCCTGGATGGTGTCGAGCTTCTTGAGTGTTGTTGGAGCTGCATTCATCTAGGCAAATGGAGAGTATTCCATCACACTTCTGATTTGTGGCTTGTAGATGGTGGAAAGGCTTTGGGGAGTCAGGAGGTGAGTCATGTTGCAGAATACCCAGCCTCTGACCTGGGCTTGTTGCCACAGTATTTATGTGGCTGGTTCAGTTAAGTTTCTAGTTAATAGTGATCCCCAGAATGTTTGGTGATGCTAATGCCATTGAATATCATGGGGAGGTGGTTAGACTCTCGTTTGTTGGAGATGATCATTGCCTGGCACTTGTGTGGCGTGAATGTTACTTGCCACATCAGCCCAAGCTTGAATATCGTCCAGGTCTTGCTGCATGCCGGCATGGACTGCTTCATGTTCTGAGGAATTGCAAATGGAACTGAACACTGTGCATTCGTCAGCGAACATCCCCACTTCTGACCTTATGATGGAGGGAAGGTCATGACGAAGCAGCTGAAGATGGTTGGGCCTAGGACCTAGGCCCTGAGGCAGTCATCAGCGTACATGTGGAAACTGACGCTGTGTTTTTGGATGATATTGACAAGTGACAACGTGTAGATGTGAAATAGGAGGGGGCCAAGGATAGATCCTTGGGGGACATCAGAAGTAACAATGTGGGAGAGGCACGAGAAGCCTTTATAGGTGATTCTCTGGTTACAATTAGATAGATAAGATTGGACCCAGGTGAGTGCAGTCCCACCCAGTTGAATGACAGTGGAGAGGCATTGGAGAAGGATGGAGTTGTCAACTGTGTCAAAGGCTGCAGACAAGTCAAGAAGGGTGAGGAGGAATAGTTTGCCTTTGTCACAATCACAAAGGATGTCATTTGTGACTTTGACGAGAGCTGTTTCGGTACTGTGGCAGGGGCGGAAAGCTGATTGGAGGGATTCAAACATGGAATTGTGGGAAAGATGGGCATGGTTTAGGAGGTGACAACACATTCAAGGACTTTGGAGAGGAAAGGGAGGTTGGAGATGGAGCATTAGTTTGCGAGGACAGAAGGAGAGTGATGATGACGCAGATTTGAGGGAGAGGGGGACAGTACCTGAGGAGAGAGAACTGTTAACAATGTCAGCTAACATGGGAGCCAGAAAAGGAAGTTGGTTGGTCAGCAGTTTGGTGGGAATAGGGTCAAGGGAGCAGGAAGTGGGTCTCATGGACAAGATGAGTGCAGAGAGCTCATGAGGGGAGATTGGAGAGAAACTGGAGAAAGATGTGAGTTCCGGGCTAGGGCAGGGGGGAACCACAATGGAAGTTTAGCCCACTGGGCTAGGGGAAGGAAGGGAAGAAGCAGAGGCAGGAGAATGGATGGTCCCAAACTTAGAGACAAAGAAGTCAATGAGTTCCTCAGTTGCTGTCGGAGTTGAGGGAAGGAGGAGACGGGGAGAGGGTTTTAAGAAGACGGTTAGCAATGGAGAATAGAAGCTGAGGTTTATCTTTGCATTCCAGAATTATTCTGGAATAGTGAACAATTTTGGCAGACTAGAGTAGGACCTGATAATGATTTATGTGGTCCAGCCAGAACTGGCGGTGAACGGCCAAACCAGTTGTCCGCCATATCCATTCTATGTTCCTTGGACTTAAGATGGACCAGGGTGAGAGAGAGTAATTATTTGAATAGTGAATAGGGCATCAAAGGTGGTGGTGAGGGTGTAGTTGAGCAGATCGGTAGCTGCAGAAATGTCATGTTGAATGGAGGGCCAAAGGCTGAACAGTTGGGATTTCATAAGTGCAGTTGTAAGAGAGTTGGGAGTGTTTTTTTCCAGGGGTGGACTCAGAAGGAAGTAGGGTTGGTGGGGGGTGGAAGGAGAGTGTGGGTGGAGAATGAAATGGGAAAGTGGTCAGAGATGGCCTTATCTGTGACTGACATGATGGGAGTAGCGAGGCCACAAGAGATGGCAAGGTCGAGGGTGTGGCCGTGAATATGGGTTGGGGAGTTTACATGGAGGGAGAGATTAAGGGAGGAGATGAGGCTAGTGAACTCAGAGGAGAGAGAGCATGATGAATTGAGATGGAAGTTGAAATCACTGAGAATGAGAAGTCATTTGGTGCAGAGGCTGAGGGAGGAAAGCAGTGAAGATATCTCAGTCATAACATTTTTATGATACTTGGATGTGTAGTAGCGAATGAACAAGCCATGAACTAGAGCTTACTTAGAAATTACAGCACAGAAACAGACCATTCAACTCAACTGGTCTTCACCAGTGTTTCTGCTCCGCATGAGCATCCTCCCACCCTACTTCATCTAACACTATCAACTATTCCTTTCCCCTTCCTGTACTTATCCAGGTTCCCTTCAAATACATCTATACTATGCGCCTCAACCACTCCATGTGATAGCCAGTTCCACATTCTCACATCCACATCCTCATTCTTGGAAAAATAAGTTTCTTCTGAATGCCATATTGAATTTATTAGTGACTATATTATATTTATATATATTTATGACCCTTTGTTTTGGACTCTCCCAAAAGTGGTAACTACGTCTACACTACTAAACACTTTCATAATCTTAAAGACCCTTTTAAAGACTTTAACAGGTCACCCCTTGCCTTCTCTTTTCTGGAGAAAGGAGCCCCAGCTTGCTCAGTCTTTCCTGATAGTTATCACCCACAGTAATCTCTAGTTCATGGCTTGTTATGTACAGAAGGGGGAAGAAATGGTTCTGTAATACTTGGGTCGAGGTGAGCATTGCGGCTGCTTAAACTGGATGTGACCAGATTTGGGGCGGGACCAGGTATTGCTGTATATCTGCTTGTTCTTTGTTATGTTGGGAAATTACGCTTGAAGTTGGGGGAGGTGCTTATTGCATCCCCTCCCCCAAATCTGTGCAGACATTAGCAAAAGCGGCGAGAATGGTGGGATGACATCATGTGTTAGAAATCCTGTAAGTTCTGCCTCCAGTTCCCCAACCCAAAATGTGCTTTGTCAGCCATGGCTCAGTTGGTAGCACTCTCGTTTCTGAGTTGGAAGGCTGCAGGTTCATAGTCCCACTCCAGAGACTTGAGCACAAAAATCTAGGCTGATGTGTTGTTGAGGTGCTGTGCTTTGGATGAGATGATAAACTGAGACACTGCGTGCCCTCTCAGCTGAATGTAAAAGATCTCGTGGCATAGTTTGAAGAAGAGCAGGGGAGTTCTCCCCGGTGTCCTGGGCCAATATTTATCCCTCGACCAACATCACTAAAACAAATTATCTGGTCATTGTCACATTGCTGTTTGTGGGACCTTGCTGTGCACAAATTGGCTGCCACGTTTCCTACATTACAACAGTGAGCACACTTGAAAAGTACTTCATTGGCTGCAAAGCACTTTGGGAGGTCCTGAGGGCATGATAGGCGCTATAGAAATGCAAATTATTTTCTTTCTCTGAGGGATGTCTAATACAAGGAGACTCATACAACCAGTAAAGGAGTAATGGTGCGTAAAGTTCACAGAATTGTGATCATTATCTTCAGAATGTATGATAGGGAACAGCTACTGAGTATTCGTGAATCACATCCTTCACTGTTACATTTCATGGCAGTAAGGATCAGTATTTTGGAAATATTTGTCTTCTTTCAAGTGGTACAAGGCGCACAGTTAGATCTCTGATGGTTTATTTTAAATGTTCCGGTTGTTTGTCATGTCAAAAAATATTTTACACTTAACCTGATTACAGTAATTATCAGTCATGTTGAAAGAATACTTTAGTAGGCAGACAACTTAACTGCAGATGAGACAATCTGCAACTGGTTTCATTCCTAATATCTCAAGCCTTGAAGTCTTCAAATCTCTGCCTGTTTCAGTAAACTGATAACTATTTACAAGAATGGCAATATTGGTGAGAAATGTCAGCTGCCAAGGGCCTAAACGCTGGAACTCCCTCCCTAGACCTCTCCGCCTCTCTACCTTTTTCTCCTTCTTTAAGACGCTTCTTAAAACCTAGCTCACCTGTCCTCATATCTTCTTATGTGGCTCGTTGTCAAATTTTGTTTGATAACACTCCTGTGAAGCGCCTTGGGATGTTTTACTACTTTGAAGGCACTGCATATAAGAGAGAAAGAAGAAAGAAAGACTTGGATTTATATAGTGCCTTTCACGGCCACCGGATGTCCCAAAGTGCTTTACAGCCAATAAAGTACTTTTGGAGTGTAGTCACTGTTGCAATGTAGGAAACGAGACAGCCAATTTGCGCACAAGCAAGCTCCCACAAACAGCAATATGATAATGACCAGATAATCTGTTTTTGTTGTTATGTTGATTGAGATAGATAGAGAGGAACTATTTTCTCTGGTGGGAGGAGTCCAGAACAAGGGGGAAAAACCTTAAAAATGTGGGGCGTGGGGGCAGACCAAAACTAGGGGCCATAAATATAAGAGAGTCATGAATAAATTCAATAGGGAATTCAGGAGAAAGTTCTTTACCCAGAGAGTGGTGAGACCATGGACAGGGAATGGTTGAGGTGAATAACATAGATGTATTTAGTAATGGGGAACATGGAGATGGCAGAAACTCTGAACAAATATTTTGTATCAGTCTTTACGGTAGAGGACATTAACAATATTCCGACAGTGGATAGTCAAGGGGCTACAGGGGGGGGAGGAACTTAACACAATCACAATCACTAAGGAGGTGATACTCAGTAAGATAATGGGACTAAAGGCAGATAAATCCCCTGGACCTGATGGCTTGCATCCTAGGGTTTTAAGAGAAGTAACGGCAGGGATTGTGGATGCATTGGTTGTAATTTACCAAAATTCCCTGGATTCTGGGTAGGTCCCAACAGATTGGAAAGCTGCACATGTAATGTCCCTATTTAAAAAAGGAGGCAGACAAAAAGCAGGAAATTATAGACCAGTTAGCCTAACATCTGGTTTGGGAAAATGTTGGAGTCCATTATTAAAGAAACAGTAGCAGGACATTTGGAAAAGCAAAATTCGGTCAGGCAGAGTCAGCATGGATTTGTGAAGGGGAAGTCATGTTTGACAACTTTGCTGGAATTCTTTGAGGATGTAACAAACAGGATGGATAAAGGGGAACCAGTGGATGTGATGTATTTGGAATTCCAAAAGGCATTTGACAAGGTGACACATAAAAGGTTATTACACAAGATAAAAGTTCACGGGATTGGGAGTAATATATTAGCATGGATAGAAGATTAGCTAACTAACAGAAAACAGAGAGTTGGGATAAATGGTTCATTCTCTGGTTGACAACCAGTAACTAGTGGGGTGCTGCAAGGATCAGTGCTGGGACCCCAATTATTTACAATCTATATTAACGACTTGGAAGAAGGGACTGAGTGTTAAGTAGCCAAGTTTGCTGACGATACACAGATGGGAGGTAAGGCAATATGTGAGAAGGACACAAAAAATCTGCAAAAGGACATAAATAGGCTAAGTGAGTGGGCAAAAAGTTGGCAGATGGAGTATAATGTTGGAAAGTGCGAGGTCAGGCACTTTGGCACAAAAAATCAAAGAGCAAGTTATTATTTAAATGGAGAAAAATTGCAAAGTGCTGCAGTACAGCGGGACCTGGGGGTACTTGTGCATGAAACATAAAAGGATAGTATGCAGGTACATCAAGTGATCAGGAAGGCCAATGGAATCTTGGCCTTTATTGCAAAGGGGATGGAATATAAAAACAGGGAAGTCTTGCTACAGTTATACAGGGTATTGGTGAGGTCACACCTGGAATACTGCGTGCAGTTTTGGTTTCCATATTTACAAAAGGATATACTTGCTTTGGAGGCAGTTCAGAGAAGGATAAGTAGGTTGATTCCGAGGATGAGGGGGTTGACTTATGGGGAAAGGTTGAGTAGGTTGGGCCTCTACTCATTGGAGTTCAGAAGAATGAGAGGTGATCTTATCGAATGTATAAGATGAGGGGGCTTGACAAGGTGGATGCAGAGAGGATGTTTCCACTGATGGGGGAGACTAAACTAGAGGGCATGATCTTAGAATAAGGGGCCACTCATTTAAAACAGAGATGAGGAGAAATTTCTCCTCTGAGAGGGTTGTAAATCTGTGAAATTTGCTGCCTCAGAGAGCTGTGGAAGCTGGGACATTGAATAAATTTAAGAAGAAATAGATAGTTTCTTAAACGATAAGGGGATAAGGGGTTATGGGGAGCGGGCAGGGAGGTGGAGCTGAGTCCATGATCAGATCAGCCATGATCTTATTGAATGGCAGAGCAGGCTCGAGAGGCCATATGGCCTACTCCTGCTCCTATTTCTTATGTTCTTATGTTCTTTTGCATTTAAGGGCTGAGAGAGAAAGGAATAGAAGGATATGCTGATGGGGTGAGAAGAAGAGGGGTGGCTCGTGTGGAGCATAAACATCGGCATGGAGCAGTTGGGCCGAATAGCCTGTTTCTGTGCTGTAAATTCTATGGAACTGATCGATAGATTGATTGCTATGATGAGTCAACAACTCCATTATCGTTGGATCCTGAAACGATCAGGATGGTAGGAGGTGAACTAGATGGACCTCGGTCTATTTGGGTTTTGTGATTCCCCTGTTCCTTAGCACGCCCCCTTGAGTTTGGATGGTGAAGTAGGTTTGGAAAAGCTCCCCATTGGAACACAAGCGCGTAAGAGGAGACTGTCTGTGTGGCAGAGCTGGCACCTAACTAAGGTAACACTGCTCTGGGCTGCAACGTGTGAACAGCCAGGCTCCATTAACCATTGGAAAAAGGTGGCAAGGGTTAACAGCCTTCACTATGAAACATGTGTTTTGCAATCATGTTGTGTAAAACCAAGACATCCTCGCTTCGAGGGACTGCCTATGATGATGATGTGTAAAACCATTGCGTGAGTAAGGGAATGCATAGAACGAGCTTTCATTACCTGCGAAATCAAACAGTGCGAAAAACTGAAATAGAAACAGAAAATGCTGGAAACACTCAGCAGGCCAGGCAGCATCTGTGGAGAGAGAAATAGAGTCAACTTTTCAGGTCGATGACCTTTCTTCAGAGGGTGTGAGGAGGCTCGTGTGGAGCATAAAGAGCACATGAGCTGATTGGGCCGAATGGCCTGCCTTGGAGGGAAATCCCTTGAGGGGAGGGCGGTTAGAAACCAAATATGAGCAAATGTAATAGAGCTGCATGTCTTGTCCTGACTCATCTACTGTTCCAAATGTTAAAAAGAAAAATGAAAGAATTTACATTTATATAGTGCCTATCAGAACCTCAGACGTCGTAAAGTACTTTACAAAGTACTGTTGTCATGTAGGGAAATGCGGCAGCCAATTTGCACACAGCAGGTTTGCACAAACAGCAATGTGATCAATGACCAGATAATCTGTTTTAGTGATGTTGTTTGCGGGATAAATATTGGCCAGGACACTGGGGAGATCTCCCCTGCTCTTCTTTGAATAATGCTATGGGATCTTTTACGTCCAGCTGAGAGGGAAGATGATTATCTATTGTTTCCCATTGACAAACATATAGGGTTCCTCTGACACATAAAATGATGCAAATATACCTATGACACTAACAACTCCCCATGCCAAGGGAAGACTATGGCTCTGAGACACTATTCCTGGGTAGCCTGTGGTTTTAGAATACACCACAGATCTTTAAATGGACCATTAAAGACATCTACTCTAAAGATAAGCAAAAGTTTTTTCCTGACAGAGCCAGGAGGAACAGCAGTGCAGCACCTGCCTCCATATTAAAACTGTGGACCACTACATGCACCCCTCCCAATTACTTCCTGGACTGTCCAGAGGCCCTCAGCTGGCATCTCAACTGGGCGATCTTGCCCCCTTCCGTGACCATAGAGCTGCCTTTTGGACTGTGATGGGCGCCCTTGGCTTGCCGGTCCTATCCTAACGAGGCTGGTCGACCAATTTGCCGAGACCCTGCCGCAGGCCTCATCCGGCGCGACACCCAATCTGGTCATGATCCAATTTCTAGGCCATGGACTCGGCACAGAACTGGGAAAATACGAAGGAGTCTGGGCCTCCATCCTGGAGAACATATACCAGAGATTCCCTCGCTCCAACCTGACAGCCACCCGACAGGTGGAGCGACTGACCAATAGCAATGAGACCACACACCACCACTGGCTCCCAACCACATAGAAAAAGTGACCCAGGCCAAATTGGAGGGACAGCGTTAGCTCAAATGTGTCTCTGTCTGACTGCGCTGCCTTGCCCTCTGTACACCTTGGGCTTCAGATATGTTAAATTACTGTACAACAATGAACAACTAGGTTATCAATATTATCCCTTGCAAATCTCGTGCAAAGAATATACACCAGTGCCATGTATCAGTATGAAAGTGTAAAACCTTTTCCTTCTGTTTAAAAAAAAAGTTTTTGAAAACTTGAAATTTAAATGCTTGTTTATCCTTGGACTGAAAACTGTTAAATCTTTACCAGTTATCTTGTAATGTTTAGTTTCTTGAAAGATGTGTGTGTGGGGGAATTTTTTTTACCAACGTTCTGAGTAAGCGTCACAGTGAGGGAGGACTTTCTGGGCTAATGATGTGTTAGCTAAATCGTAATCGTAGCAGATCAGTTTCCAGTGACAGCTATTTCTAATGCAATTGTAAACACAGTGGCCTAGAAAATTGGGGGGGTTGGGGGAGGGGGGCGGTGCAGGATCTATACCGTGTATCTCAATGCTGAGGCCTGAGGTGCCCCCGATATTGGGCCTCAGGCCTCATTACACTTGAGCCAGCAGTTCGCAAACAGCCAATCAGGGAAGAACAGACCAAGATTTGGCCGCTGCTACATCACAACGGACCCTGGGTAAGTGAAGTCGGGGGATGGAATCGGAGGCCGGGGTGAGGGGAAGGATCAAAGGTTAGGAGGGTAGGGTCGGAGGCTGTGAGGGCAGGGAGTAGGGGGAAGGATGGGAGGTGGCGGGGTGGGTCTTAAAATTAGAGCTATGCCATTCTGTCAGTAAGCACTGCTTCACACAAGTAGTGGAAATCTGGAACTTTCTCCCCCAAAAAGCTGTTGAGGCCAGGGGTCAATTGAACATGTCAAAACTGAGATTGATAGGTTTGGTATTTTTGTTTGGTATTAAGGGTTACAGAACCATGGCGGGTAGCTGGAGTTAAGATATAGATCATCCATGATATAATTGAATGGGCCTGAATGGCCTGTTATTGTTTCTAAATCCACCTCTATGCAATATGAACAAATTTGCAGCACTCTCCTCTGAAGATATGCAGATTATCAAGCCCCAATTTGCCCTGATGCCGTTAGTAATGGTATAACTGCCCTCTTGAACTGCAGGGTGGTTACATGCAATGTTTTGAACTGGGGTCCCAACCTGCTGTGTGCACAGAATTGCCCAGTAATTAGGATCATTTGGTTAAATTGTGATTTCAGAAATGAAATTTATGAGGTCATTGATAAATTTGGTCATTTTTATGGCAGTAAATGTAGGTATCGATCGTAATACAGTTTTATGATATAATTGCATTTTACTACCTGCGTTTTATGGTAGAATAATGTATAATCATTAGGTGATAATAAATGCTTGTTTTATTGATTGTCTAGACAGGTATGATAGTGTGAAACAAATGTCAGGAATCGTGATATCAAGAGACAAGCTCAAGTATCTAAAATAATCCTGAAGTGTATAATTCACTCTTTAGTAAGTTATTGCTTTTACATAATGCTTTTGCCCATTCAACATCAATTTACTAGGAAATAAATGAAGCTTTCCAATGAAGTGTGATATGAAGTACATTCATGCACACCCACTTAGTGCATTTTAGAAAATTATCCCCAGCATTATGCATGAAAGTGAAAAAAATACAGATGTCATTAAAATGCTAATAGGACACTATTTATTAAAATTCACTGTGCTATGCAGTTGGTTTTTCATTTTCATATTTGTATTTTATCATTTTCTTAACTTTGTGAAGGAGAAGCGAAGACTTTGCACTGAAGACTTCAGAAAGCAATGGACCAGGTTAGCTATCATTTTTTTTTTAGAAAACTTTGGTTCCAGGGTCTCGCCAAGCTGTAGAATAATGGCCATTCATGATTTAAATGTACTAGGTGCAGCCTGATGATTAGGTGCGTGCCCAGCATGGCACTGAGTCAATTAAGGCCAGGTTCAAAGCCTGAACCGTACTGAGTTAGCCGGTCTCCGGTAGCGCAGGGATAAGGGCACTACAATTAGGTACAGGAGCTCCCTGGGAGTAGGGAGGGGAGAAATCAAACCAGGGTCCCCCTAATCCTGATCACTATCCATTGGACTATGGAAGACACAGCTTGTAGGTTTTCCTCCCTGAGTGATGTTTGGGAAAAGTGTGCCAGCCAGCCAGCTGCCCGATAGTTTGAACAACAACAACAACAGCTTGCATTTATATAGCGCCTTTAATGTAGCTAAACATCCCAAGGCGCTTAACAGGAGCGTTAACAAATAAAATTTGACACTGAGCCACATAAGGAGATATTAGGACAGGAGACCAAAGATCTTGGTCGAAGAAGTAGGTTTTAAGGAGCGTCTCAAAGGAGGAGCGAGAGGTAGAGAGGCGGAGAGGTTTAGGGAGGGAATTCCAGGGCTCAGGGCCTAAGAGCTGAAGGCATGGCTGCCAATGATGGAGCGTTTAATATTGGAGATGTGCAAGTGGGCAGAATTGGAGGAGACCAGTGGAGGGATTTTAAAATTGAGGCACTAAAACAGCCCAGGCCTCACTTCTGTAGCAGCAAGCGAGTTCCCGAACCACCCACCTGCCCGAAATCCTGCCCGCAATTAAAATCAGGGGCTTTAATGTGTTTAATAAAATGGCTGTGTACATTTACTGTGGAAAATAATTGAACAAACACTCGCCAGGGTTGTGATAACATGGCTCAATGATCACTCAGTTTGATGACATAATTGTTCAGTTGAGGAAAATATTGCGCAATGTATCTCTCCTCCTTTTGACGGAACAATGGCAAGTACTCAGACTAGCCCTTGCATTTCTGCACATTGTCAAAATGTGACAAATTAAAATATAAGGCTGCTGGCATCTATGAAAGGCCTGATAATGTTTTCTCATTCAGGCAGAGACCATTGTTGTTTGCTTTACCAATGATGTAAGAAGCAACATTGATTGTTGGAAACATGGTTTCATCTAGCATGTTTTCAAAAGGAAATTGCGCCTTTTCAAAGTATTAAATGGCTAGATTAAACCTGAGAAATCCTTTTTTCTATTGTGAACAAAACGACCAAAGACTTACTTTGATATGAGTAATAGTATATCTCCAATAGACCTATGATAAGAGAAAACCCGAATGTCTAATTGTCAGAGATAATAATGCTGTTATTGAGTGCCCTTTGCTATAATCAGCAACATGTTTGTGCATTGTACCAATGAATTACTTTAAACATTATTGTGTGTCATTATTAATATTGTCGTGAAAGCAGAAAGCAAACAGAGCAGGTCCCAAAGTACTAGCTCATTAATAAAATGTACTCATGAAACCAAAGGAAAAAGATTAACTTTTATATTTCATAGCAGCAGGGGGCTTTAAATCTAATAATTAGTTGCAGTTGTTCTTTATTGCTGTGGCTTATTAATTTCATTGTTGCCTCAATTTAGACAGATGATCCTCATTGGGGAACAGTGGGGTATGCTGTTTATACATCAACAAGGAAGTCATTCACAACCCACAAAAACATCCAACCATAAATGAGTTATGTAGATCTTATTTCTGAATAGGATAAATTTGGTATCTCTTTGTTCCCATGGTGAATTATGTTTATATCATGGGTAGTAGACATCAAAGTGGTATAATAAATGTAAGTGAAGTTGACTGAATAAGTTGTGAAAGGGGCTTTAACTATTCCATTCATAATATTTTACAACCACAAAATGTGTATTTTTCTAGTACAAGAAATCGATTGAAAGTGGTGTGGTGGGTTTAAATTGCAGAATATTTAAGGCCTAGAATCCGCTCTGTGTATATTTGAGGGAGACTTCATAGCAGTCAATGCAACATAAAAACAATCAGTTCTGATGAAAGGTCATCAATCTGAAACTTTAACTCTCTTTCTCCTTCCACAAATGTTGTCTGACCTGCTGAGTATTTCCAGCGTTTTCTATTTTTATTTTGCATTTCCAGCATCTGCAATATGCTTTTTGTTATAAAAACAACTATGAGAACAACAAATATTAAATAGTATCTACGGCACAGAAACAGGCCATTCGGCCTGGTTTATTCTCTGCCTGCACAGTGGCTTTTTGTGTGTTTTGCCACTATGTTTCTGGGCTGCTATGCTTTTTGTAAATGCTAGGGAAGGTATATATAGAGCAGCAAATCCAAAATCTCAACTCAAAATGGGGGAACTGCTCATTCCTAACAGTAGCCAGAAAACATGGCATCATCTACACTGCTGCCTCAATGGTGCTCACATCATCGAGCGTATCACATCAATCGAGTGTAAAACACAGAAACAGGTCATTCGGCCCAACTGGTCCATACCAGTGTTTATGTTCCACACGAGCCTCCTCCACCCCTCTTCATCTTATCAACATAACCTTCTATTCCTTTCTCCCTCAATTACTTATCTAGCTTCCCCTTAAATGCATCTATGCTATTCGCCTCAACTACTCCTTATGGTGGCGCGTTCCACATTCTTACCACTCTTTGAAAATTAAAGTTTTCACCTGAATTACTTCTTGAATTTATTAGTGACTATCTTATATTTATGACCTCTAGTTTTATTCTCCCTTACAAGTGGAAACATCTTCTCTACGTCTACCCTATCAAACCCTTTCATTATCTTAAAGACCTCGATCAGGTCACTCCTCAGCCTTCTCTTTGCTGGAGAAAAGAGCCCCAGCTGTTCAGCCAGAGTTGCCTATAGATACCACTTTTTTGATGATTCACATAGCCTTGAGTATATTCAAGACTGAGATCGATAGATTTTTGGATACCAAGGGAATCAAGGGATATGGGGATCATGCAGGAAAGTGGAGTTGAGGTAGGTCAGCCATGATCTTATTGAATAGCGGAGCAGGCTTGAAGGGCCGCATGGCCTACTCCTACTCCTATTTCTTATGATTTTATGTTCTTTGGTGACAGCAGCTCTGCCTTTACATTGCCAGTGTGCTGCCAATTAAAGGGGAGGGCTGCTGTGCACTCTGCAGACCCTTTTGTGGCCAGCCACTGGTCCACCAGGGATGCGATTGATCGGACCACTGCCCCAGCACCCAAAATGGAGTGCCGAGCTACATGATGGCGGCCCGACAAAATAAAATGGCGGCCCGAGGTGCTAAGGGCCTCCCCTTTAAGGTGCGCCCGGGCAACAAATGCCTGGCAGCTTTGCAACCTACGGGTCAATTTCCCCCGCGGTGTACAAAGAGGTCAACGTGGGGCAGTGAGGGGTTGGCGCGAATGGGGATGACGTCATCGGCAGTTATGTACCGGCCTGGATCGGTAATCGCGGGGTGTAGCGCTACTGGCATAGCGCTCCCAAAACCTCCGGGGCAATTTTCCCAGAGCCCTCCCCCGGGCGTAAACACCATTACGCCCCATTAGTGCCCCCTGGAGGTGCTAATGAGGCTATCTCAAGGGGAAATTTCGGCGCCATGGTTTTATATTTGCTGATGCTTTTCCAAGACTAGCATTGTAAAGAATGAAACTCCCTTTTCAACAGTTTACAAACATTTTTAAATTGCATTGCATCACTTTTAAATATATCTAATTTTTTAATGACTTAAGAAGCCTGGGCCAGATCTCATTGGAGAAATAATGGCATGGGATCGATGCACATCGTTATTAATGTGCAAATTGGCCAGCAAGTTCAAGGATGAAGAGATATGCTGCAGGTTGCGAATTTCCAGAGTTTGCTGGACAAGTTATGCTATGCCTTCAGCCTCCCTGTTATTTTTAAGAACTTGCTGGATTTGCACAAAAAGGCCAGAATTTTGCCAGCACTCAGAAGGCGGGTTTGGAAAGGGATCCGCTGTCAAAATATAAAAGATTGACAGCGGGTCAACAGCCTGCTACCAACCCGCCTCCGTGTCAGTTTCCCAAGTGCAGGGTCTGTCAGCGCTTCACAGACCTGACATCAAGTGGCAGGGGAGCTAATTACCATTATTAAGAACTTGTTAAAAGGTACTTAAACAGCAGTTTACCATTTGCTTACCATTTTTCCAGCTTTTTCATGAGGTTCACAGTGCTCGGGGATCACGTCAGGTAAGTAGGTCGGGTTTTCAATGAATCCCCATTCATAAGAACTTAAGAATCTAAAAAATAGGAACAGGAGTAGGCCATACGGCCCCTCAAGCCTACTTCGCCATTCAATAAGATCATGACTGATCTGATCATGGACTCAGCTCCACTTCCCTGCTCGCTCCCCTTATCGTTTAAGAAACTGTCTATTTCTGTCTTAAATTTATTCAATGTCCCAGCTTCCACAGCTCTCTAGGCAGCGAACTCGACAGATTTACAACCCTCTGAGAGAAGAATAGTAACCCTCTGAATAGTTACCCTGAGTGCTGTGGCTCCCTCGTGGAGGGAGTCATGGGAGAGCCTGGGTGCAGCGGTGCACCTTTGTGCAGTGTTTGTCAGTGATTGCACCCCACCTCAATGCTGCAGAACACTGACTGTACAACTGCCAAAATGAATGTGGACACGGAGGTCGAAATTCACCCCCGCTGGAAATGGGCCGCACCTATTGTTTTTCTTGTGTTTTTGCTGCAGTAACGGATGCGGCGGCCCACCTTGTGAAATTCAGCTCTTTGTTGTTTTTTTTCGAGCGGGGCAGAAGTCAGTCATAATAGGGGTGGAAGTGGGGGTGGGAGAGGAGTGTTCACCATAAGAGGGGCGGAGGTGGGGGCGGGCGGTGTGTCAGCCACTGTCAGTCATCAGTGCCGGGCTGGTGACGTCATCGTGCTGGCGCGTCAACACGTCTCTCGCCTTCAGTTAAAGGGGAGAGCCACTGCAAGCTCTGCAGCTTTTTAAGTTAGGTGCACTAGGCCACCGAGGAGGGTTTCGGCTGGGCCAGCGGCCTGGCACCCAAGAGGAGGGTGCCAGGCTGCCTGTTGGCGACCTGGCTGAACCTGGGGACATAATTGTTGGACCGACCTGACAGTCGGCCGACAAAACAAAAAAATGGCGGCCGCAGCAGTGAGCCCTCCCCTTTAATGGCGGCCGCACCACCATTTTACGCACACTGCAATCACAGTGCACCGACAGAAAAAACTGTCGGGTGCATCAAGCGGAAGCTGAAAGATTTTTTAAGGTGAATTTTGCTTGCGGGGCGGGACATCGGCGGTGCGCGCTATGATGACACACTTAGGAGGGTTTGGCAGCAACGGGACGGAAGTGGGGACCACCAGAAAAACTACTGGGGAGAATTTCACGAGCGGCGGCCATTCGACACCGCCGTGTGGCCGCTGTTTTCCGGTAGTAACAGACCTTATCGGGTGGCTGAATTTTGGCCCTATGATCTGTTTAAGGAAAGCGGCTGATGACGCGTCATTAAATGATGTCATCAGAACCGCTTCCTTTTAATTGGCTGGGAATCTCGCAGGATGGGCTTAACCCCATCAACGTAAAATTTTTTCCACAGAGCGGGATGGAGCTGGGAGCAGGGTCACAACCCGTCGCCTACCTCGGCCGCACTGGGCCCGCCTTGGTAGGCAAAATCGTGGCCTAATTGTCCATTGAACTTGCCACAGAAAGTCAAGTTTGATGATTAAAAACAAGTACCTTTTTAACAACATTGAAAATGCGACCGCCAATTTGTGCACACTAAGGCCCCACAAACAGCAATGTGATAATGATCAGATAATCTATTTTTAGTGACGATGTGGAGATAAATATTGGCCAGGACACCAGGGAGAACGCCCCTTCTGTGAGGGGATGACTTAAACTTGGGTCATTCCATGAGGTGATGACTTAAACACAGGTCCTTGTTGTATTTTTTTGTATTTGTAAAATAATAATCTCATTTTACATAAACATTGAAGAATGGGGCACAAAAGTATGACTTGCAATAAGATTTTGGATATGTCTTCATGAATTGTGGTGTCCTCCTGTGTTCCTTGTACTCCTCAAGCACCTTGGGACGTTTTATTATGTTGGAGGCGCTATATAAATACAAGTTGTTGTTGTTGTCAACAATACCAAGAGATATTTGTACACTTCAATATGGCTGCCAAGGTGTCCAGATATTTGCCTGAAAGATCTCAATGGAGAAACAGAAGGAATTATAATAGCAGTTGTCCACAGTTTTGATAATGTGATCACCCCCTATCCTTTTGAAATGAATGAGAATGAGTTATTTAAGATGCAGAATGCTAATTTATGAAGAGTGAAGTTTTGAATTTGATTTGCTGGGCAAGTCCTTTGATGTGCTGGCTTTGATGTCCTAATATTTTAATAAAATACAATATTAGTATTGTCACCTTCATATATAAAATAAAAAATTGATGAAAATACTGCAATGAAGGGCTATTTTGCAAAATGATTTTTTATTAGTTTGTAAAAAAAAATTCAATACAATAGTGCAAAGTTAAAGGTGCTATTTAAACAGAATCTACTAACTGACTACCATGGGACTTCATGCATGTTCCTACATGGGTCATCAATGATTTGCAACTGTTTCACGTGAGATGCCATGTTAGTCTTGACCAATGACGTTGTTGATGTTCAGTTCCTTGGTGGGCAAGTCATCTTATTATGTTTTGACAAATATTGCAAGGTTCTTGCTGCTCAGAAAAGAGAGTTTGTGCAATAAATCAAGCATGACATCACTAAATTGGGTTTGATGCCATTTGTATATTAAACATTGCTTTAGAGATTATTAACAATGGGATCAGAAAAAACATATTTACATGAAAAAGATCTTGTTATTGAATGTCTCAAATGATGCTTATTGTACAAGACACAGCAAATCTGTCATTGCCATATTTGATATTATTTTACCGACTGCAAGCACTTCACATTTGCGTGTTTGTTAATATGAATTACTCACATCTGAGCAAGTAATTTCTGATGCCACGGCAATTGGACAATTGTGACTGATGCTTAAAGTGACCTTAGAAGAGTCTTCAGGTATCACGCATTGAAAATAAAACCTTACAGACATGTAGGAACAAATACAAATCTGAGACATTTCAGAGCTCACAACTTGTAAGTTCTGCCTTAAGAGGATTACGCAATATTTAAATTGTTCCTTCTTCATCAGCACATAATGGCAAGGAGACTTTAGCGGCACGTAGCACTAGTATTCCAGAAAACTTCCCCTCCAGGGCAAACATTCCGGGCCAAAATTCCTGTGGTAGGAGACAGCAAAGTTGGACCACATTGCAGAGGGCTCAATTTTCAGCCATGAATTCATTGAATGGCGGTGCAGGCTAGAAGGGCCGAATGGCCTACTCCTGCACCTATTTTCTATGTTTCTATGTTTCTATGTTTTCCCCAGTATTTGCGTGTTTTTTTTGGAGCAGGCTGCTTTTTTTGACCTAACTCAAAAATCCCCAGTTTCCCCAATCAATTTGCACCAGCGTAACTCAGTTAGTTACGAATATTTTAAGTCAGTTTTATTTTCAGCCAAAGAGGGCGTAACCAGCCACCTACACCACTTCTGGCCATTGAGGGAAGTTAGGAAGTTTGGCCAGCTGAGAGTTACTCCAGTTCTGATTAGGCCAGCGTATATGGCCTGTCCTCAAAAAAGGAGAGCGAGCGAGAGTGAGAGCGATAGAGAGCGAGAGCGAGAGAGAGAGAGAAAGAAAAATCCGGCGTAACTCTTCAAGTATGCCAAAAAAATGCTTTGGAGAAAATTGAGCCCAGATGTCTTTGATGATAATATGAAGAGCCCCTTTGTTGATATTATGAAGCACTGACATATGAAAGAAATAACTTGCATTTATATAGCACCTTTCACAACCTCAGGACATCCTAAAGTACTTTATGAAGTTTAGCCACTGTTGTAATGTAGGGAAACACGACAGTTAATTTGCCCACAGCAAGCTCCCACAATCAGCAATGTGATAAATGCCCAGATAATTTGTTTTTAGTGATGTTGGTTGGTAGATAAATATTGGGCAGGACACCAGGGAGAACTCCCCTGCTCTTATTTGAATAGTGCCAAGGGATCGTTTACATAGAAACATAGAAAATAGGTGCAGGGGTAGGCCATTCGGCCCTTCGAGCCTGCACCACCATTCAATATGATCATGGCTGATCATGCAACTTTAGTACCCCATTCCTGCTTTCCCTTCATATCCCTTGATCCTTTTATCCATAAGGGCCACATCTAACTCCCTTTTGAATATATCTAACGAACTGACCTCAACAACTTTCTATGGTAGAGAATTCCATCTTCCTGTTTTTGCCACTAAAGTGGATAACCTCACATTTATCTACATTATACTGCATCTGCCATGCATTTGCCCACTCACCTAACCTGTCCAAGTCACCCTGCAGCATCTTACCATCCTCCTCACAACTCACACTGCCATCCAGCTTAGTGTCACCTGCAAACTTGGAGATAATACATTCAATTCCTTCGTCTAAATCATTAATGTATATTGTAAATAGCTGGGGTCCCAGCACTGAACCTTGCGGTACCCCACTAGTCACTGCCTGCCATTCTGAAAAGGACCCGTTGATTCCTACTCTTTGCTTCCTGTCTGCCAACCAGTTCTCTATCCACGTCAATACATTACCCCCAATACCATGTGCTTTAATTTTGCACACTAATCTCTTGTGTGCGACCTTGTCAAAAGCCTTTTGAAAGTCCATATACATCACATGCACTGGTTCTTTTTTGTCCACTCTACTAGTTACATCCTCAAAAAATTCTAGAAGATATGTCAAGCATGATTTCCCTTTCATAAATCTATGCTGACTTGGACCGATCCTGTCACTGCTTTCCAAATGCGCTGCTGTTACATTTTTAATAATTGATTCCAACATTTTCCCCACCTCCGATGTCAGGCTAACTGATCTATAATTCCCTGTTTTCTCTCTCCCTCCTTTTTTAAAAAGTGGAGTTACATTAGCTACCCTCCAATCCATAGGAACTGATCCAGAGTCTATAGAATGTTGGAAAATGACCACCAATGCATCCACTATTTCTAGGGCCACTTCCTTAAGTACTCTGGGATGCAGACTATCAGGCCCTGGGGATTTATCGGCCTTCAATCCCAATCAATTTCCCTAACACAATTTCCTGACTAATAAGCATTTCCTTTGGTTCCTCCTTCTCGCTAAACCCTCGGTCCCCTAGTATTTCCGGAAGGCTATTTGTGTCTTCCTTAGTTAAGACAGAACCAAAGTATTTGTTCAATTGGTCTTCCATTTCTTGTTCCCCATTATAAATTCACCTGATTCTGATTGCAAGGGACCTACATTTGTCTTCGCTAATCTTTTTCTCTTCACATATCTATAGAAGCTTTTGCAGTCAGTTTTTATGTTCCCTGCAAGCTTCCTCTCATACTCTATTTTCCCCCTCCTAATTAAACCCTTTGTCCTCCTCTGCTGAATTCTAAATTTCTCCCAGTCCTCAGGTTTGCTGCTTTTTCTGGCCAATTTATATGCCTCTTCCTTGGATTTAACACTATCCCTAATTTCCCTTGTTAGCCACGGTTGAGCCACCTTCCCCGTTTTATTTTTACGCCAGGCAGGGATGTACAATTGTTGAAGTTCATCCATGTGATCTTTAAATGTTTTCCATTGCCTATCCACCATCAACCCTTAAAGTATATTCGCCAGTCTATCCTAACCAATTCACATCTCATATCATCGAAGTTACCTTTCTTTAATCTCTGAATTAACTGTATCACTCTCCATCTTAATGAATAATTCTACCATATTATGGTCACTTTTCCCAAGGGGGCTCGCACAACAAGATTGCTAATTAATCCTCTCTCGTTACACAATACCCAGTCGAGGATGGCCTGCTCTCTCGTTGGTTCCTTGACATATTGGTCTAGAAAATCATCACTTATACACTCCAGCAAATCCTCCTCCACCGTATTGCTACCAGTTTGGTTAGCCAGTCTATATGTAGATTAAAGTCACCTATGATAACTGCTGTACCTTTATTGCACGCATCCCTAATTTCCTGTTTGATGCCACCCCCAACTTCACTACTACTGTTTGGTGGTCTGTACACAACTCCCACTAGCGTTTTCTGCCCTTTGGTGTTCCGCGGCTCTACCCATACAGTTTCCACACCATCCAAGCTAATATCCTTCCTTTCTATTGTGTTAATCTCCTCTTTAACCAGCAACGCTACCCCACCTCCTTTTCCTTTCTCTCTATCCTTCCTGAATATTGAATACCCCTGGATGTTGAGTTCCCAGCCTTGGTCACTCTGGAGCCATGTCTCTCTAATCCCAATTACATCATATCCATTAACAGCTATCTGCGCAATTAATTCATCCACCTTATTATAAGAATGCTCCTCGCATTGAGACACAGAGCCTTCAGGCTAGTTTTTTTAAACACTCTTTGTCCTTTTAGAATGATATTGTAATGTGGGACTTTTTGATTTTTGCCTTTGATTTCCCTGCCCTCCACTTTTCCTTATCTCTTTTCTGCCTTTTGCTTCTGTCCCATTTTACTTCCCTCTGTCTCCCTGCATAGGTTCCCATCCCCCTGCCATATTAGTTTAACCCCTCCCCAACAGCGCTAGCAAACACTCCCCCTAGGACATCGGTTCCGGTCCTGCTCAGGTGCAGACTGTCCAGTTTGTATTGGTCCCACCTTCCCCAGAACCGGTTCCAATGTCCCAGGAATTTACCTCCACCTGAGAGGGCAGATGGAGCCTTGGTTTAATGTCTCATCTGAAAGACGGCACCTTCGACAGTGCAGCACTCCCTCAGTACTGCACTGAAGTGTCAGCCTAGACATTTGTGCTCAAGTCCCTGGAGTGGAATTTGAACCCATAACCTTCTGATTAAGCACTAAAAGGCAATCCCCATGTTTGATCCTTCCTCTGTGCTTTGTTAATAAAGTACAACTTATTTGCTAAGACTGTCCTCAGTCTCCCTGGGCTAGGGAAGGAAAATAACCAGGGTTCCTGCTCCTCATTGCTAGTGTATGATTCCTGCTGGAAAGTGGTGCAAGGCTGGGTTGGTGTCTGCTTTATTAATACGGTTGCTTCATCTTATTGTTGTAGCAATACATTAGCTGGGAATTTCCTTGGAGTTGTTCCCTCTCCATCGCTGTATCTTTGCCAGAAGTGCGGTGCAAACACCCTTTGATGCGTGTAAACCAGGGCGGAGAGGGAACAGCTCCAAAATAATTTTGCAGTGCGTTCCCTGTTCATGTTGGTTTGCATGGAAACAAAGCATGTGCAATGTGGAAGAAAAGCAGAAAATGCTGGAAATGCTCAGTGGGTCAGGCAGCATCTATGGAGAGAGCAACAGTTAACGTTTCAGTTCAATAACCTTTCATCAGAACTGGAAAAAAATAGTGATATAACAGGTTTAAGCAAGTACAGAGGCAGGGAAAGTGGGGAGGGGAGGAAAGAACAAAAGGGAAGGTCTGTGATAGGGTGGAAGGCTGGAGAGGTTAAATGACAAAAGGGATGATGATGATGCAAGGTGATAGGAGATGGTAATGGGGCAAGTAAGGAAACAAAAGATAGGTCTAGAAGAGCTGTAAATGGGAATATCACAATCATTAACACTAGCTGCTGTCCAAAAAAATGGGGTCCAAGGTTATGATCTGAAATTGTTGAACTCAATGTTGAGTCTGGAAGGCTGTAAAGTGTCTCATAGAAATATGAGGTGTTGTTCCTCAAGCTTACGCTGACCTTCATTAGAACAGTGTTGGAGGCCAAGGACAGAGAGGTCAGTGTGGGAGTGGGGAGGATTATTAAAATGACAGACGACCGGAAGCTCGGGACCATGCTTGCGGACTGAACCACGAAGAACTGATATGAATCAACCATTGGGACAGATGTATCATCCTGCTTTTCTTTGAATAGTGCCATGAATAATGTTACATTTCTCAGAAATGTCCCACAGTGTTTGACAATCAATTACTATGAAACTCAAAGACTGTTGTTAAGCAACATGACACTTTTCAAAGAAGACAGGAAGCTCTTCCTGTATTCTGGCCAATATTCCATCCTCAATTAACATAATCAAAAATAGATTAACTGGTCATTCACCTCATTGCTGCTTGTCGGACCTCCCTGAGCACAATTGTTTGTCATGTTACTACATAACAACAGTCACTGCATTTCACAGTATTTATGTATGTATGTATGTATGTATTTATTTATTTATTTATTTACTTACTTACTACTTACTCCTTTCTTTTCCTTTCCTTTCCCTTCCTTTCCTCCTTCCTTCCTTCCTTCCTTCCTTCCTTCCTTCCTTCTTTCCTTCCTTTTCCTTCCTTCCTTCCTTCATTCCTTCCTTCCTTCATTCCTTCCTTCCTTCCTTTTCCCCTTTTCCTTCCTTTCCTTTCTTTCCTTCCTAAGGCAATATGGTGACTCTCATCTTCAAGTTTATTATCATGTCATCCTGCGACCTTCTACAATTAGCACTGCACCAGGTTTTCCAGTCTCCAGATTTACACTACAGCTGGCTCAGATGCCAAGAGTACAATGCCCTTTACAGTTACAGACGATGGCCTCATGGGTTTGTTAAGAGCAGTGGCCTTCAGAGCCATTGACACTGGCCAAGAGAATTCCTTTAAACCAAGACTAATGACAGACTTGGCCAAATGAAAAATGATTAAGGATCATTTTTTGGTGTAGTTGTGCACCTTGGTGGGTGAACATAACCCACTGATCATCCCCATATTAAGGCAGTTAGGTTTTAACGCACTGTATCATAATATACCAGTTTTCACTTGCTCCTTGAAAGCTTCAAGTAATCCTGTAAAGGCTCTCTAATTTTGCCTCTGGAAACTGAGTTTGAATCTAACCCATGTTGATGGGATTAACTTATTCTTCCTATATTGAATATAATTGTGCTAAATTAAATGAGCATGGATAAATTCAACCACTTTTCAAGTTGGCATAAATTGCTCATAAAGAAAGAACTTGCATTTATATTGCACCTTTCACGACCCCAGGATGCCCCAAAGTGTTTCACAGCAAATAAAGTAAGTTTTGAAGTGCAGTCAGTGTTGTAATGTAGGAAACACGGCAGCCCATTTGCGCACAGCAAGTTCCCATGGACAGCAATGTGACAATGCCAGATAATCTGTTTTGGTAATGTTGGTTGAGGGATAAATATTACCTAGAACACTGGGGAGAACTCCTTTGCTTCTCTTCAAAATATTGCCAAGGGATATTTTGTGTCCACCTGAGAGGGCAGATGGGGCCTTGTTTTAACGTCCCATCCAAAAGACGCACCTCTGACTGTGCAGCACTCCCTCAGTGCAGAACTGGAGTGTCAGCCTAGATTTTGTGTTCAAGTCTCTGGAGTGGGACTTGAATCCATGACCTTTTGACTCAGAGGCGAGAATGCTAAGACAACCATAGACTGAACCATAATGTTTCAGTAAATGCCCTAAGCTTGGATTTGAAGCACTTTCTTAAAGGAGAATAAAAGAAGTTCACTTTTCCAGCCAACAAAAAAGCTTTGTGTTTAAGAGAAGCTGATCTAGTTTTGAATCTACAGTCTGTTTCATAGTGCAAGAAATGAGCTTCAGTCTTAAAGATCCTGTTATGGAAAGAAGCAAGTGGCATATTTATTATTTTAAATATTGAGGATATTAAAGTGAATGATTCCTGGCTTTATCCTGTATATGGTTCATTTACCTGATCTATTTAAGTAAAACCATGCGTTACTTTAGAGCTTGAGCATCATTCTGATAGAGTGTATATTCAGTCCATCTCTCAAAGACAGCAGAATCACGGGGCAGCACGTAATAGTTGGTGAGTCTACTAAAGGTTCTCTATTATGATCCCCACACCTCACTATCCCTTATCTAGATACTAAGCAGGTTGAGGCACATTCCAGATTAAGGGGGCACAATTCTGGAATGGTTGGTAAAACGGAACCCGATAAATTATCTTGCATAAAAACCCAAAACACTTGGAGCTTGAAGGCCATTTAAAGTATCCACAATTGCCCCTTATGATGTCAGCTAACTGAACAATAGATCTGGGACCTTCCCGGTCTGCATGGCTCAGTACTACATTGAGTGCTCACTTCCCTACTAAACCACTCAGCACGAGCTCACAGGTTTCAGGAACTTATGAACAGGAGTAGGCCATTCAGGCCCTCGATCGAGCCTGTTCCACAATTCAATGAGATCATGGCTGATCTATATCTTAATCTTCGTATCCTTGCCTAGCAAAAAAATTATCGATCTCAGAATTAAAATTATTAATTCAGCTAGTAACTACTGTTTTTTGTGGGAGAGAATTCCACTACCCTTTGCGTGAAGAAGTGATTCCTAACTTCTCTCTTAAATGGCCTGGCTCTGATTTTAAGGTTATGCCCCCTTGTCCTAGTGGAAATAGTTTCCATCTACCCTATCAATTCCTTCCAAAATCCTAAAACCCTCAATCAAATCTTGTCCTAATCATCTATATTCCAGGGAATGCAAGTCTAGCTTTTGTAATCTGTCCTCATAATCTAACCCTTGGAGCCCTGGTAACATTCTGGTCAATCTGCATGGCACTCCTTCCAAGACCTGAACAGTGAAACCAGGACTTCACATCTGCTGTTAATGCGATTTCTTAATCAGTTTTGTTCGGCAAGGCCAATGGTCCTGCCAGTTTTATCTGCAGCCCCTTCCCCACCCGGCCCGGAACCCCTTACGAGAGTCTATCTGAGGCGAATGCCAGCCAAGCTTGTAATTCTGACTCAGGTCTCTCTGAAGTACCAGCATGCTTCAGGGATAAAAACGTGATTAATTGAGCTAACCCTAAGTATCCATCAGAAATAATTACGTACAACTTTTTAAGACTGTTTGATCACCAGGAGGTCTTCATTTTATGGGAAGTAGAGATTTAAAAACTCTGCATATGAGTAGTTTTCTATCCAACTACAATATTTATCTTTTTTTCACTTCCGTAACCATTTAACAAAAGAAAAAGAAAAATATCTGTCGAAATAATTTCCAACAGGCATAAAATGCATTCAATATGATGAACAAATGACTAATTGCACAGAAATGAAAAAGAAATCACATAAACAATAGAAAGCATTATAAATTCCTTTCAAATAAGAATAGCTTTGTTCTGAGAGCATCACAGCCCCATCTGTGTTATTTTGCTTGCAGTGTTATGAGTCCTTCAAAGACAGCTATGTGGAGTTTGCTTATTTGTTTTCATTTTATTGGATGGTAGGTTAACTTGTGACTTCAAAGAACTTAAACAAATCCATCAAAGAAGACTAGTCGAGTGTTGGAACTCAAGCAATGTTAACCCCCAGGTGAGTCCACTTGCCTCGGGGACAAATTGGTTGAACTAAACATGGCCTCTCCGCATGCACAATCAAGCACATGTTGATTCTGTTGCGAGATGTTGTCAAATAATTGATCCCTTGCATGCTTGGGACTGAGAAGGAGTAGGGACTCTGAAAATATAGACATTTGGCAACAACACCAACTTGCATTTATATAGCTCCCTTAACGTAACAAGTACTCAAGGCATTTCACAGTAAGAAAGGAACAAGTTGCATTTATATATCTCCTTTCATAACCTCAAGATATCCCAAAATGCGTCATAGCCAATGAAGTATTTTTTAAGTACAGTCACCATTGTAACATTACAACAGTGACAGCCACTTCATTGACGGTAAAGCATTTTGGGACATCCTGAGGTTGTGAAAGGTGCTAGATAAATCCAAGTTCTTTCTATTTTTTAATGTAAGGAAATATGACAACCAATTTGTGCACAGCAAGGTACCATTAAAAGCAATGAGATAAAAAAAAGCAGATAATCTGTTTTTGATGATATTGGTTTAGGGATAAATGTTGGCCGAGGCACTGAGAGAATTCTCATGCTCCTCTTTGAATAGTGCCATGGGATCTTTTACTTCCACCTGAACTGGAAAACAGGGCCTCTGTTCAACATCTCACCCAAAAGGTGGCACCTTCGACAGTGCAGCAGACCATTAGTACTGCATTGAAGTGTCAGACTAGATTATATGACAAGTCTCTAGAGTGGAACTTTAATCCATGACCTTCATTGCTCAGGGTTGAGAGTGTTACGACTGAGCCAAGGCTGACACTGGGATAATTAGAGCACTGGATACCAACCAATGGAGACAGGCAATGTTGTGGAGGTGATCATCCCTGTGCTCACTGACCTACAATAACTCCAGGTCCGTTAACGCCTAATTTTAAAATTCACATCCTTGTATTCAAATACCTCCATGGCCTCACCCCTCTGTTTGCTGACCTACATTGGCTCCCGGTCTGACAATGCCTTGATTTTTAAATTCTCATCCTTGTTTTCAAATCCCTCTATGCCCTTGGCCCTCCCTATCTCTGGAACCTCCGCCAGCCCTACAATCCTCCGAGATCTCTGCGCTCCTCCAATTCTGGCCAATTGCGCATTCCCGATTTTCATCGCTCCACCATTGGTGGCCGTGCCTTCAGCTGCCTCGTCCTAAGCTCTGGAATTCCCTCCCCAAACCTCCCTGCCTCTGCACCTCTCTCTCCTCCTTTAAAATCTACCTCCTTGACCAAGCTTTTGGACTCCTATCCTAATATCAATTGGCATCAAATTTTATTTGATAACGTTCACGTGGAGCGACTTGGGACAGTTTACTATATTAAAGGTGATATTTATGTGCAAGTTGTTTTTGAAAGTAAGTGGTCTGAGTGAAAAAGAGGAGTTTGGAAGAGGGCCAAACATGACACTGAGATTAAAAGTATTCCTGTTCTGGGGTCTCCTATTTGATGACGGGCAATACACAGTCATTCTGCTCCTACAATAGCTAACCAGGTTTAGCAAGCGAGTAGCTGAGCAACACAGACCAGAAAAGTTTAGTGCTTGATCCCCAGAAAGGTTCCATGCTTGATCCCTAGTCTGGCACTGATTGTCGAGGCTCAAACACGGATAGCCATCATTTGGGCACGGAACTAAAGAGCAACCAGCACTTAAGAACACAAGAACATAAGAAATAGGAGCAGGAGTAGGCCATTTGGTCCCACGAGCCTGCTCCGCCATTCAATAAGATCATGGCTGATCTGATCATGGACTTAGCTCAACTTCCCTGGCTGCTCCCCATAACCCTTTGCTCCCTTATTGCTCAAAAATCTGTCTATCTCCACCTTAAATATATTCAATGACCCAGCCTCCACAGCTCTCTGGGGCAGAGAATTCCAGAGATTTACAACCCTCTGAGAGAAGAAATTTCTCCTCATCTCAGTTTTAAATGGGAGGCCCCTTACTCTAAGACAATGTCCCCTAGCCTTAGTTTCCCCTATGAGTAGAAATATCCTCTCTGCATCTATTTGTCGAACCCCCTCATTATCTTATAAGTTTCAATAAGATCATCTTTCATTTTTCTGAGCTCCAATGTGTATAGGCCCAACCTACTTAACCTATCCTCATAAGTCAACCCCCTCATTTCTGGAATCAACCTAGTGAACCTTCTCTGAACATCCTCCAATGCTAATATATCCTTCCTTAAATACAGAGACCAAAACTGTACGCAGTACTCTAGCTGTGGCCTCACCAATACCCTGTACAGTTGTTGCAGGATCTCTCTGCTTTTATACTCTATCCCCCTTGCAATAAAGACCAACATTCCATTTGCCTTCCTGATTACTTGCTGTACCTGCATGCTAACATTTTGTGTTTCATGCACAAGGACCCCCAGGTCCCTCTGTACTGCAGCACTTTGCAATTTTTCTCCATTTAAATTATAATTTGCTTTTTTATTTTTTCTGCCAAAGTGTATAATCTCACATTTTCCCACATTGTACTCCATCTGCTAAATCTTTTCCCACTCATTTAGCCTGTCTATATCCTTTTGCAGATTTTGTGTGTCCTCACAATTTGCCTTCCCACCCAGCTTTGTATCATCAGCAAACTTGGCTACATTACACTCAGTCCCTTTATCCAAGTTATTAATATAGATTGTAAATCGTTAAGAACCCAGCACCGATCCCTGTGGCACTGTTTGCCAACCGGAAAATTACCCATTTATCCTGATTCTCTGTTTTCTATTAATTAGTCAATCCTCTATCCATCCTAATATATTACCCCCAACCCCATGAGCTTTTATCTTGTGCAATAATCTCTTGTGTGACACCTTATCGAATGCCTTGTAGAAATCCAAACACACCACATCCACTGGTTCCCCCTTATTTACCCTGCTCGTTACATCCTCAAAGAACTCCAGCAAATTTGTCAAACATGATTTCCATGTTTTACAACTTAATTGGTAAGTTGCATTATTTATTTTTTTCAAATTGAAAATGTGCTGTGAGCATTCCTGTAGGCTTTCAGAATTGTAGCCCAAGATGGGTTCAATATAAAGATTAAAATGTTATTGTAAACTATCTCACTCTTTTGGAAGATCTTTCAATATTTGTGGGAGATGAGGTCATTATTTTAGAGTGGTATGAATTTTAAATCATGTCAGAGTATTTCCTATAGACTATGAGCGAAAACAATTATCCAAGTGAGTGCACACTCCAATATGATGGACAGCTAGGGTTCCTTCACTCTGGTGGGACACTCTAAAATATGGCCCACATCTCTAGAACGTGGTCCTTCAATCAGAGGTGAGATAAGGAAATTAGAAATATTGATTCCTTTGTTAGATTTTCAATAGTTTAATAGCACATATTTAGATTTTTTCACAAAAGTGCTGCATTACTGCATTGTAACCATGGGGGCTGAACAACGCAAGTACTTTAATTTAAAAAAAACATTGATTGTGTCCTATGGCAGTCTGTAACACACTGGATAAGGCATTCACTTCATAACTCAGATCTCATTTACTTTGGGAGATCAAATTCATTTACTTTGGGAAATCTGCTGATCTGAAATGAATCCGATCTTCCTCATACTTACACTCACCTCTGCCCTATGTGCTGGGCGAAACTGCATTGAAACTTCTCTTTTACACTTTATTTGTTTTATTGAAGTATTCTGTGGTCAACAGTGTGACGAACAATTTGGGATTATCATAATTCTACAGAATATTAACTGCACAATCTTGGCATTCAAGAAATGGACTGAAAAGTTACACCACTTTGGCCAATACTTATCTGTCAATCAACATAACTAAAACAGATTATCTGGTTATTATCACATTGCTGTTTGTGGGAGCTTGCTTGTGCGCAAATACTGCCGTATTTCCTACATTGCAACAGTGATTACACTTGAAAAAAGTACTTCATTGGTCGTAAAGCGCTTTGAGGTGTCTGGTGGTCATGAAGGGCGCTATATAAATGCAAGTCTTTCTTTTCCGTTCACACAGTTATTCACGTGCGTATTTTTTGGTAATCTTCTCTGTCACGGGTCTCTCTAAGTCACATAGCTGGATAGGGTATGGAGCTCATGACTTGCTCCACCATAGCTACTGTGAAGCCAGACATTAAATCATTCTCGCTCTGATGAGGCCTTCTCCCTCATAATGAAATGGCCTTAATATTGCTTCCCATTATGTCATGGCTGAGATCAATAATTTTTCTTAAGGAGAATTGTTGTAAACTCCATAGTAAAGCACATGAGACTTCCAGTATGCTAACGACTACTATTGCCCTGGCCAGATACTTCAAATGGCTTTGCAATTCCAAAGACAAAGATGCACACACCAGATAATAACCAGCTTGTGGAATTACACACACCATCACAGTACACTGGTTGATACTGCGCTTGTAGGGAAATGATGTTACTCTCCTAGAATACGATGCAATACTCTAACCTAATTCACACTCTGATTCATTAAGCCTAACACAGGGCTCCTGCCAGAGTTTTTGCACAGAACTAATTGAAATCTTTTTAATTCGGAAGCAGAGAGGTTGGGTTGTTTCCAAACCATCTCCACAGTCATTGAGTCCCATCTCGTGGGTAGTCACAACTTGAGACATACACATGCCAGTCCAAACTGGCAGCTGGACATGCCAACTGAAATGCCTGCCTCTCCTCTTCTCTCGACGACCATCACCGCCCCTGTTGTAGTACTAATGTTGGTCTTACTCTCCTAGCTGGAATAAAAAAGCGCAGCCAAATAGCTGGCACATTTACCTTTATTATTCAGCTGCTTCAGTGTCAATCAGGTCAGTATCAGATTGTACAAAGATCCTACTTCATTCAGTCATTATTGGGCTGATTTTAACTTTCGTTAATGGCGTAAAATAAGTCGCCTGTTATACAACCTGTCTGATTTTCCTTTCCATTGAAGTATGGCAGGTTATATAGAATGTACAGCACAGAAACAGGCCATTTTACCCAACAGTTCCATACCAGTGTTTAAGCTCCACATGAGCCTCCTCCCACCCTTCTTCATCTCACCCTATCTGCATCATCCTTCGAATCCTTTCTCCCTCATGTACTTAACCTAGCTTCACATTAAATGCATCCATGCCAACTGCCTCAACCACTCCATGTAGTAGCGAGTTTCACATTCTTATCATTCTCTGGGTCAAGAAGTTTCTCCTGAATTCCTGATTGAATTTATTATTGACTAACTTATATTTATGACTCCTAGTTTTGGTTTTCCCCCACAAGTGAAACCATCTTCTCTATGCCTACCCTATCAAACCCCTTCATAATTTTAAAGACCTCTGACAAGTCATCCTTCAGCCTTCTCTTTTCTAGAAAAAAAAGCCCCAGCCAGTTTAATCTTTCCTGATAGTTACAATAGGTGTATAATGGGCAACCGATTAAGGTACCACCAATTGTCCATCAATGCCGAAAGTTAAAATCAACAGTTGTATTTATGATCCAACCACAGTGATGCAACCACACCTCAGTCAATAATCTGTTACAACTGTTTGAATTTACAAAGGGCTATCCACTTTTTATTTGTCAGTGGAGTGCTTGAAGCCAAGAATTTGATTGGTCTTTTCACAGTCTACCTGATTAGATTTTGCAATGTAAATCATAATGCTCACTTGACTTATATGCAATACTCCTTCAGCTGCTTGTGGGGTGTCAGCTGAGATATGTAAAGTGAGAATAGCAGCACAGGACAGTGTGCCATCTATGGATGGGTGGGGAAGGACGGGAGCAGCAACAGCCATTGCTTTAAGTACACAGGAGTCAGATGTAGGGTTGACACACTCTTTTGTGATGCTAATTGATTCAGGTCACAGACTGGAGTTGAGCTTGGGTTCAATTCAGAGTATGGGAGTTAGCAAAGTTAATGTTTCATATTATATTGGATTTGGCTGAACTAGCATAAAAATCTGATGTGCATTTGAAACAAGACAGTGAAGCAAGCACATTCTTGCCTTTAGGGATCTCTCTTCTTACTATCGAAAAATTCAATGATCTTTTAAATTCTGTCAACATCAAAGAAAGTCATAAATGAATTTCATGGCACTGGTTTTGTCATCTTCGCCTGAACATTCCATTGGTGGATTCAACTCATATTCTCAACTTTCTGGTTTGAATCAGACTTTCTGACGTTAAGCATTGCTGCTGAGAATAGCTGTGTCTTTTTTTTCATTCATTTACAGGATGTGGGCGTCGCTGGCAAGGCCAGCATTTATTGCCCATCCATAATTGCCCTTGGGAAGGTGGTGGTGAGCCTTCTTCTTGAACCACTGCAGTCTGTGTGGTTAAGGTACTCCCACAGTACTGTTAGAGAAGGAGCTCCAGGATTTTAATCCAGCGACAATGATGAAACAGTGATATATTTCCAAGTCAGGATGGTGTGTGACTTGGAGGGGAACTTGGAGGTGATAGTGTTCCCAAACTCTTGTTGCCCTTGTCCTTCTAGGTGGTAGAGGTCGTGGGTTTTGGAGGCGCTGTCGAAAAAACCTTGGTGAGTTGTTGCAGTGCTTCTTGTTGATGGTACACACAGTGAATGTTTAAGGTGCTGGGTGGGGTGCCAATGAAGCGGGTTGCTTTATCCTGGATCATGTTGAGCTTCTTGAGTATTGTTGGAGCTGCACTCATCCAGGCAAGTGGAGACTAATCCTAACTCCTGACTTGTGCCTTGTGAATAGTGGAAAGGCTTTGCGGAGTCAGGAGGTGAGGCGCTCACTACAGAATACCCAGCCTCTGACCTGCTCTTGTTGCCACGGTATTTATGTGGCTGGTCCAGTTAAGTTTCTGATATATGGCAACTCCCAGGATGTCGATGGTGGGGGATTCAACAATGGTAATGCCATTGAAAATCAAGGGGAGGTGGTTAGACTTTCTCTTGTGGAAGATAGTCATTGCTTGGCACTTGTGTGGCGTGAATGTTACTTGCCACTTATCAGCCCAAGCCTCCATGTTGTTCAGGTCTTGCTACATGTGGGCACGGCCTAATTCATTATCTGAAGAGTTGCGAATAGAACTGAACACTGTGCAATCATCAGCGAACATCTCCACTTCTGACCTTATGATGGAAGGAAGGTCATTAATGAAGCAACTGAAGATGGTTGGGCCTAGGACACTGCCCTGAGGAACTCCTGCAGATATGTCCTGGGGCTAAAATGATTTTCCTCCAACAACCACAACCATCTTCCCTTGTGCTAGGATGACCCTAGCCAGTGGATTTGATTCCCATTGACTTCAATTTTACTAGGTCATACTCGGTCAAATGCAGCCTTGATGTCAAGGACAGTCACTCTCACCTCACCTTTGAAATTCAGCTCTTTTTCCATATTTGGACCAAGGTTGTAATGATGTCTGGACCCGAGTAGTCCTGGCAGAACCCAAACTGACCATCGATGAGCAGGTGAGTAAATGCTACTTGATAGCACTATTACCAACACTTTCCATCACTTTGCTGATGATTGAGAGTAGACTGATGGGGCGGTAATTGTACAGATTGGATTTGTCCTGCTTTTTGTGGACAGGACATACCTTGGCAGTTTTCCACATTGTTGGGTAGATGCCAGTGTTGTAACTGTACCGGAAAAGTTTGGCTAGAGGTACGGCCAGTTCTGGAGGACAAGTATTCAGTACTACAGCCGGCATGTTGTCAGGGCCCATAGCCTTTGCTAAATAGAGTGTGCTCAGCTGTTTCTTGATATCACATGGAGTGAATAGAATTGGCTGAAGACTGGCTTCTGTGGTGGTGGGGATGTCAAGAGGAGGCCGATATGAATCATTCATTCGGCACTTCCGGCTGTAGATGGTTGCAAATACTTCAGCCTTGTCTTTTGTATTCATGTGCTGGCCTCTGCCATCATTGAGGATGGGGATATTCATGGAGCCTCCTCCTCCTCGCGTTAGTTGTTTAATTGTCCGCCACCAATCACAACTGGAAGTAGTAGGACTGCAGAGCTTTGATCTGATCTGATGATTGAGGGATCATTTAGCTCTGGTCTATAGCATGCTGTTTCAGTTGTTTAGCATGCATGTGGGCCTGTACAGGTGGAGCTGCGGAATACCAAAGGGCAGAAAACGCTAGTGGGAGTTGTGTACAGACCACCAAACAGTAGTAGTGAGGTTGGGGACAGCATCAAACAAGAAATTAGGGATGCGTGTAATAAAGGTACAGCAGTTTTCATGGGCGGCTTTAATCTACATATAGACTGGGGTAACCAAACTGGTAGCAATACGGTGGAGGAGGATTTCCTGGAGTGTATTAGGAATGGTTTTCTAGATAAATATGTCGAGGAACCAACTAGAGTGCTGGCCATTCTAGACTGGGTGATGTGTAACGAGAAAGGACTAATTAGCAATCTTGTTGTGCGAGGCCCCTTGGGGAAGAGTGACCATAATATGGTAGAATTCTTTATTAAGATGGAGAGTGACACAGTTAATTCAGAGACTAGGGTCCTGAACTTAAGGAAAGGTAACTTCGATGGTATGAGATGTGAATTGGCTAGAATAGACTGGCGAATGATACTTAAAAGGTTGACGGTGGATAGGCAATGAAAATATTTAAAGATCATATGGATGAACTTCAACAATTGTACATCCCTGTCTGGAGTAAAAATAAAATGGGGAAGGTGGCTCAACCGTGGCTAACAAGGGAAATTAAGGATAGTATTAAATCAAAGGAAGAGACATATAAATTGGCCAGAAAAAGCAGTAAACCTGAGGACTGGGAGAAATTTAGAATTCAGCAGAGGAGGGCAAAGTGTTTAATTAGGAGGGGGAAAATAAAGTATGAGAGGAAGCTGGCTGGGAACATAAAAACTGACTGCAAAAGCGTCTAACGATATGTGAAGAGAAAAAGATTAGTGAAGACAAACGTAGGTCCCTTGCAGTCAGATTCAGGTGAATTTATAATGAGGAACAAAGAAATGGCGGAACAGCTGAACAAATACTTTGGTTCTGTCTTCACGAAGGAAGACACAAATAACCTTCCGGAAGTACTAGGGGACCAAGGGTCTAGTGAGAAGGAGAAACTGAAGGAAATCCTTATTAGGTGGGAAATGGTGTTCGGGAAATTGATTGGAATTGAAGGCTGATAAATCCCCGTGGCCTGATAGTCTGCATCCCAGAGTACTTAAGGAAGTGGCCCTAGAAATAGTGGATGCATTGGTGATCATTTTCTAACAGTCTATCGACTCTGAATCAGTTCCTATGGACTGGAGGGTAGCTAATGTAACACCACTTTTTAAAAAAGGAGGGAGAGAAAAAACGGGTAATTATAGACCGGTTAGCCTGACATCAGTAGTGGGGAAAATGTTGGAATCAATTATTAAAGATGAAATAGCAGTGCATGTGGAAAGCAGTGACAGGATCGGTCCAAATCAGCATGGATTTATGAAAGGGAAATCATGCTTGACAGATCTTCTGGAATTTTTTGAGGATGTAACTAGTAGAGTGGACAAGGGAGAACCAGTGGATGTGGTGTATTTGGACTTTCAAAAGGCTTTTGACAAGGTCCCACATAAGAGATTGGTGTGCAAAATTAAAGCACATGGTATTGGGGGTAATGCACTGATGTGGATAGAGAACTGGTTGGCAGAGAGTCGGGATAAATGGGTCCTTTTCAGAATGGCAGGCAGTGACTAGTGGGGTGCCGCAGGGCTCAGTGCTGGGACCCCAGCCATTTACAATATACATTAATGATTTAGATGAAGGAATTGAGTGTAATATCTCCAAGTTTGCAGATGACACTAAGCTGGGTGGCGGTGTGAGCTGTGAGGAGGATGCTAAGAGTCTGCAGGGTGACTTGGACAGGTTAGGTGAGTGGGCAAATGCATGGCAGATGCAGTATAATGTGAATAAATGTGAGGTTATCCACTTTGGTGGCAAAAATATGAAGGTAGATTATTATCTGAATGGCAGCAGATTAGGAAAAGGGGAGGTGCAATGAGACCTGGGTGTCATGGTACATCAGTCATTGAAAGTTAGCATGCAAGTGCAGCAGGCGGTGAAGAAGGCAAATATGTTGGTCTTCATAGCTACGGGATTTGAGTATAGGAGCAGGGAAGTCTTACTGCAGTTGTACAGGGCCTTAGTGAGGCCTCACCTGGAATATTGTGTTCAGTTTTGGTCTCCTAATCTGAGGAAGGACGTTCTTGCTATTGAGGGAGTGCAGCGAAGGTTCACCAGACTGATTCCCGGGATGGCTGGACTGACATATGAGGAGAGACTGGATCGACTGGGCCTGTACTCACTCGAGTTTCGAAGGATGAGAGGGGATCTCATAGAAACATATAAATTTCTGACTGGACTGGACAGGTTAGATGCAGGAAGAATGTTCCTGATGTTGGGGAAGTCCAGAACCAGGGGTCACAGTCTAAGGATAAGGGGTAAGCCATTTAGGACCCAGAGAGTGGTGAACCTATGGAATTCTCTACTGCAGAGAGTTGTTGATGCCAGTTCATTGGATATATTCAGGAGGGAGTTAGATATGGCCCTTATGACTAAAGGGATCAAGAGGTATGGTGAGAAAGCAGGAAACGGGTACTGAGGTGAATGATCAGCCATGATCTTATGAATGGTAGTGCAGGCTCGAAGGGCCGAATGGCCTATCCCTGCATCTATTTTCTATGTTTCTATGTGTTATCTGAGGTGGCAATTTCAGCTGATTTCTCAGTTCTACAGAATATCGCACTCCCAACCCAAGTATGAACAGAAATTCCACTCTTTCAACCCAGTGCAGGTTCGGGCATAGCCTTCAGCTCTCCCACCATCCACATATGTGTTAGACTGAGCCAATCCATGAAACTTCAATAATGATGGAGACAGTGGTGAAGGCTATGGTTTGTTCCTTATACTTCATTGCCTTGAGCAAAGGATCAGGCGAACAAATATAAAAAAGAGAATTAGTAAAATGAAAAATAAAAACCTTATATATTGTTCGAGGTTAACTGTAAATGTGCTTTGGTCTGTTTTACTTAAACAAATCACCGTGGAGTCAATTTTTTCTCTGCACCACCTGGGCGTGAATCATCGCCTGGGTGGCACTTGGGGTGAGTAACTGGGAAGCCAGGATAACATACCAGGAACAGAGCCCACTTCATTTTCCTTCCATTAATGTAAATGGAGGGAATATCAGGCAGGATATGAGCGTGGGATCCTCCCTGCCTGATTTATGGTCCTTACACTGCCCAGAACGTCGCTGGCAAGGCCAGCATTTATTGCCTGTCCCTAATTGCCCTCGAGAAGGTGATGGTGAGATGCCTTCTTGAATACAACTGAGTGGCTTGCTAGGCCATTTCAGAAGGCAGTTAAGAGTCAACTACAGTGCTGTGAGTCTGGAGTCACATATAGGCCAGACACGGTAAGGACGGAAGATTTCCTGCCCTAAAGGACATTAGTGACCCAGATGGGTTTTTACAACAATCTGGTAGTTTCATGGTCATACTAGCTTTTTATTCCAGCTTTATTTTAATTGAATTTAAATTCTACAGCTGCTGTGGTGGGATTTGAACTCTTGTCTCCACGTGATTAGTCCAGGTATCTGGATTACTTGCCCAGTAACATAACCGCTATCCTACTGTACCCGTAAGATGATGCTTTACCCCCATGTGTTGCGAGTTGAAAATCTACCCATGTGTTGCTTGCAGTTTTCAGTCTCGTCAGGTGGCATTCAAGAACCGTGCCATTCAGCGAACCTTTTACACAATTCGTTACTCTTCTATTCTCCCCCATCCAAGAGAGAATGAAAATCCTTAATTACTATCAAAAGCAGGTGTCAGAAATGTCTGACTGACCAGGCAAATGTCAACAACATGTGGACAAAATATATGCAAAATACTGTACACCAATTGACAGCTTAATAGGAAAGGTTGTCTTGAGTAGTAAAGACAATATTGAGCTACATGTTGAAAGTCCTTTGCTGATCTGGAGTGCTATCAAGGCAGCAGTATGCTAAAATTTATAGACTGCAATGGTCTCATCGGTCCTGTTGTATGCAAGCTTGATTATAAAAGGCTTCTTTGTCCATCACAATCTATTCTATATAACACGATTTCACAGAATTTTGCCCTGTGTTGGAGTCAAGAGAGAACTTGTTAGCATTTAATCACTGCTTATTTCCATAAATAAGGGATACAGTCAAGTTGGTGTCATGCCCAAAGGAGTTTTATTATCAGTGGTTTAAAGAACAAGGCTGTTATTTTAGTCAAAAGTGTCAGTTTCGGCCACATTAAAACTGTGACCTCCAAAAAGAATGTTACAGATGGTGGACCGCATAATGATAAAAGCCCCTTTTAAAGGATCATTGTATATCCACTGCAGATTTTTCAAAATTCATTTCAAGTTGCATAAAGTAAGATTAACAGATTAATATGAGGCCTTGTGAAGATGGTCTCCCAAGGCAAACCTGCCCATTTGACTCTCATGCTACAGCTTCTCATCAAAGCTGTAAAATATAATAATATATATATAATTTCCTGGTATCTTCTATTGTATGACTGAATAAACTTGCAGTGATTATGTTCCGGGTCAGAGCTAGTGCTAGGGTCAGGGATCCATGCCATGTATTGGAGCCATGGCAGATAATTCCCCTAAACAAATCTAGAGACACAGATGCATTTTATCCCATTGCACCTGTTTAAATACTTGAACATAAGAACATTCGGCCCCTCGAGCCTGCTCCAGCATTATGATCATGGCTGATCTTTGACTTCAACTCCACTTTCCCACCTGATCCCAAAAATCTATCTATCTCAGCCTTGAATATAATCAACGACTCATCATCCACAGCCTTTTTGAGTAGAGAATTCCAAAGGTTCACAACTGTCTGCGTGAAGAAATTCCTCCTCATCTCAGTCTTAAATGGCTAATCCCTTATCCTGAGTCTATGCCTCCTAGTTCTAGACTCTCCAGCTCAGGGAAACAACCTCTCAGCATCTACTCTGTCAATCACCCTCAGAATCTTGTATGTTTCAATGAGATCACCTCTCATTCTCCTAAACCCCAGAGAGTATAAGCCCCAGGGGAGAAAATTTCAGGGCTATGAGAAACGAGCAGAAGACTGGGCCTAAATTGGATAGCTCTTTCAAAGAGTCGGCACAGAAATGATGGTCTGTGTGGCCTCCTTCTGTGCTGGAAGATTCTATGTCAATCAAAAGTCTATCAGCAAGAACATCATCATATATTAATGACTGGGAGCACACTGGTCATCAATGAAGCTATGGTCCCATGTCCATGAGGGTCCTGACGTTCCAGGTCCAAAACTTCATTTTGAAGGGTGGAAGATGCCTGTGCGTGATTTCTTTTAATGTGGGGTGGCTGTTGCACACCGGCTACCACATGGGCTTAGCTGAGTAAGGTCTTGGTCCAGTGGCAAGGGGGTCCAAGATGGCTGGAGGTCATGCACTGCTGTATGAGCCTAGTTGCCTCCGGCGAGATGTGAGCCATAAGCTTGGCTCTGAGCAGCGCGCTTCGGTGAGATGGTGAGAAAACTGAGGCCTGGCTGAGGGCAGGCATTGGGATGATCAGAGGTCCACGTTCTGGAAGCAGGAGAGGTCAAAGAGGTCAGAGTGACCACAGCCATTGTGCACATCACGTGCTCGACAGAGACTCCGCCGTTGAGTGGGGCTAGCAGCCAGAGGGAGGCCACAGCATCATTGGAGGAAGGGAGGCCAGGACGTCACCGGTGGAATGAAGGCCAGGACGTCGCCGATGGGAGGCAGGCATGTGAGGTGGGCCCAAACCTGTATTTGAAGCTGGTCGGAGGCTCACCGCTTTTGAGATTGCCAGGGATCGGTTGGAGCAGCTGAGTCGGCCGTGGGGAGCGAGAAGCGAGGGTCTAGCTGGAGGGACTTGGCAGCAGGTAGGTTGTCCTGGAAGGTAGGCTGAGGTTGGGGGATGGGCAGTGGGCCCTTGCAGGATGGGATTTTAGGGTTTTAGGAGTAGGTAGAATATTTGGGGGTCGAAGTTAGGGCCAGAGGGGGCTTAGACAGTGAGGGGGGGTGGGGGGAAGGTTTGAGCAACAAAGAGGTGGAAGATGGCAGCAGATGGTCAGAGGAAGGTTTGTTTGGGGAGAGCACCCGAGGGAGCTGCTATCCCATCCACCATCTTATTCTGCAGAAACTTTGAGTCCTTCAGGACGAAACATATCATATAGTGCAATTGCTTTCTGAGCCATTGGCGAACACATTTTTAAAACATTATAGTAAATTAATATATTTCAATAATTCCACAATTAGATGAATGAAAAATATATTTAAAGCTCAAAATTATTTTTTGATTTACATAATAAAAATGGATAAACTTAACATTGGCCCAGAATTTGCGGTCAGTGGTGAAATGATGACGATCGATGTTGACCGCGAAGAAAGCTGCCCACAAAGATCTCACGATCTCTGTGGCGAAAACATGTGCTGAAGTTCTTGGCGAGCTCCTGGTTTCTGTGAAACTGTATCCCAACAAGGAATCTCCAACTGCAAGGAAAAAATAGGGGAAAAAATTGGTATGGAAAAATAGCTTGTGCTTTTGGTTTTGATTCTAATTTCTCACTTTGATTCAGATTCTGGTATCGATTTTCCAAAATTTCCAACCAGTCCTGATTTGAAGCAACTTTGCATAGCCCTAATAGTGAAATCTATTCGCTGCATTGAATTGCACATTTAGAATTACAGTATCTGCTCTACAAGAATGCTTCACTGATATAACCTTTACTCTCTGCCACTTGTAAGAAAATTCCAAGGATTATTTTTTAAAATTCTGTTTGGATCACTGGATCAACTGCACAATGTTCAGTGCCATTCGCAACTCCTCAGATAATGAAACAGTCCATGCCCGCATGCAGCAAGACCTGGATGACATTCAGGCTTGGGCTGATAAGTGGCAAATAACATTCGCACCACACAAGTGCCAGGCAATGACAATCTCCAACAAGCGAGAGTCTAACCACCGCTCCTTGACAATCAATGGCATTACCATTGCCGAATCCCTCACTATCAACATCCTGGGGGTCACCATTGACCAGAAACTCTACCAGCCACATAAATACTGTGGCAACAAGAGCGGGTCAGAGGCTGGAAATTCTGAGCGAGTGTCTCACCTTCTGACTTCCCAAAGCCTTTCTACTATCAACAAGGCATAAGTCAGGAGTGTAATGGAATACTCTCCACTTGCCTGGATGAGTGCAGCTCCAAGAACACTCAAGAAGCGCGACATGATCCAGGACAAAGCAATCTGCTTGATTGGCACCCCATCCACCACCTTAAACATTCACTCCCTCCACTACCGGAGTACCATGGCTGCACTGTGTACCATCTACAAGATGCACTGCAACAACTCGCCGAGGCTTCTTCGGCAGCACTCCCAAACCCGCGACTACTACCACCTAGAAGGTCAAGGGCAGTAGGCGCGTGGGAACATCACCACCTGCAGGTTTCCCTCCAAGTCGCACACCATCCTGACTTGGAAGTATATTGCCGTTCTTTCATCGTCGTTGGGTCAAAATCCTGGAACCTAACAGCACTGTGGGAGTACCTATACCCACGAAAGTGCAGCGGTTCAAGATGGTAGCTCGCCACCAGCTTCTCAAGGGCAATTAGGGATGGGCTATAAATGCTGGCCTTGTCAGCGACGCCCACATCTGATGAAAAAATTTAAAAAATCTAGTACAATATATACAATCCTAAAAAGCTGCTGTCTGCCAAAGAATGGACGTTTTTTTTTACAGACAATTGGGAAAGATTTCTCCCCCTGCACTGAGGTAAATTTTACAATTTAATGCCCTGAATGCAGAATTTTGTGCAATGCTAGAACATATCAGGAATATGAGCATGCTGTTCCTGTGCCTGATTCGTAACTTGCATATTTTTTCATTCATTAAAGCTATTAAAGTTACATTTCTGCAAAGTATGTGTAAAGTTACAAAGTAATGCTAAACTGTAAAACATGACTGCAATCTTAAATGCATTCTTTAATAAATGGTACATAGAGTTACTTCGAGTCTACAGCACAGAAATAGACCATTCGACCCAACTGGTCTAGGCTGCTGTTTATGCTCCATACGAGCCTCCTCCCACCTCTCTTCACCTAACCCTATCAACATAATCCTTCCAAATATGTCCACAACTTGTCGACACATTGAGTGCTGAGGAAATCTTCTTTGAATATTTTCGCACTCTTATATAGTTTGCAAACATTGCACAAGATAAGGTCAGTCAAGATATCGGACAAGGTGAATGAAATCCAAGTATTGTCTATGAACTTCCCGCTCCCCTGAAACAAAAGTTCAGATGTTAGGGTTTCCAAGCTCTATTTAATGTTCTCTTCCAGTAAAATTCATGTATGCATCAAAAAATTTATTTTCTTTAATACAAACTATAACAGAGGTCGTATATTGTAGAACCATAAAATTGTCCATAATTGAGGGCCCGATATTTCTATGACATACTGTTATGCTCGTAATAAAGCGATGCAACTGAGTACTGTAGACAATGAGTAAGTGTGACCTTAGCTCCTTTATTCAAACTCCAGAGTCCAGTACAGCATGGGAGGCCTGCATATATACAGTGCTCCCAAGGGATGCTGGGATCCCTTGGGACTCCATCAGTTAAGCCGTCTAGTGGCGGTATGATACAGGTTGCCAAGAATTACACACATAACATCACTCCCTCCCAAAGTCAATAGTACACTTAGTTACAGGGTGAGATGATCTGGGGCTTTTCGCTCCCTTGTCGATCGTCTCGGTACAAATGCAGGTGTGGGTGAATTGATTGGTTCTTCACTGGGCTGCTGGGAAGCTGGCCTTGCTGGGCTGCTGGGGATGATGAGTTCAGCTTCATGGTCAACCGTGATGTCAGTTGCCACTTGTGTGTGTGTTGGAGGGTCGTAGTTGGTGGTGTCCTCTTTGGGTTGCTCGTGGCTGTTGTGAATCGCAGTTTGGTTTGGTCCAAATGCTTTCTGTAAGTTAGTCCATTGGCCAGTTTGACCTGAAACACCCTACTCCCTTCTTTGGTTATGACGGTGCCAGCAAGCCATTTGGGACCATGTCCATCATTGACTACAAATACAGGGTCATTGACTTCAATATCGCGTGACAAGTTTGCGCGATCATGGTACATGTTTTGTTGATGCTGCCTGCCCTTGACGTGATCATGGCGATTGGGGTGGACAAGAGAGAGTATTGTTTTGAACGCCCTTTTCATGAGCAGCTCGGCTGGGGGAACCCCAGTGAGCGAGTGGGTCTGGTGCCGTAGCTGAGCAGGACTCGGGACAGGCGGGTCTGCAGGGAGCCTTCTGACACACGTTTTAAGCTTTGCTTGATGGTTTGTATTATGCTCATAATAAAGGATGAAACTGAGTACTGTATGCAATAAGTGTGACCTTAGCTCCTTTAATTAGACTCCAGAGTGCAGGCACAGCATGGGAGGCCTGCTTATGTACAGTGCTCCCAAGGGATGCTGGGATCCCTTGGGACTCCAACAGATAGGCCCTCTGGTGGTGGTGTGATACAGGTTGCCAAGGGTTACATACATAACATCACTCCCTCGTAAAGTCAATAGAACACTTATTTACAGGGCAAGACGATCTCGGGCTTTTTGCTCCCTTGTTGATTGTCTCAGTACAAATGCAGGTGTGGCTGAGTTGGTTGGTTCTTCACTGAGCTGCTGGGCCGCTGGCCTTGCCGGGCTGCTGGGAATGGTGAGTCCGGCTTCGTGATCAACCGTGATGTCGGTTGCCACTTGTGTGTGTGTGTTGGAAGGTCGAAGTTGGTGGTGTCCTCTTCGGGTTGCTCGTAGCTGTTAGTGATCCGCAATTTGATTTGGTCCAAATGCTTTCTGCACATTAGTCCATTGGCCAATTTGACCTGAAACACCCTACTCCCTTCTTTGGCTATGACCGTGCCAGCAAGCCATTTGGGACCATGTCCATAATTGAGTACAAACACAGGGTCATTGACCTCAATATCGTGTGACAAGATCATGGTACATGCTTTGTTGATGCCGCCTGCCCTCGACGTAATCCATGGAGATCAGGGTGGACAAGAGAGAGCCTTGTTTTGAGCACCCTTTTCATGAGCAGCTCAGCTGGAGGAACCCTGGTGAGCGAGTGGGGTCTGGTGCGGTAGCTGAGCAGGACTTGGGATAGTCGGGTCTGCAGGGAGTCTTCCGACACGTGCTTCAGGCTTTGCTTGATGGTTTGAACTGCCCGTTCTGCCTGGCCGTTGGATGCGGGCTTGAACGGGGCAGATGTGACATGCTTGATCCCATTACGGGTCATGAATTCCTTGAATTCAGCACTGGTGAAGCACAACCCATTGTCGCTGACTAGGACATCAGGCAGCCCATGTAGGGGTTCTAGCAAGGTGCTTAACCCGGGTAGGAAATTACTGAAATAGTTGAGGAGTCCCAGGAATGACCGCAGCTCCGTCACGTTCTGTGGTCTCGGCGCGTTCTTGATGGCCTCCGTCTTGGCATCGGTGGGTCTGATGCCATCTGCTGCGATTCTTCTTCCCAAGAACTTGACCTCTGGCGCCAGGAAAACACACTTCAAGCATTTCAACCTGAGTCCCACGCGATCTAGCCGGCTTAGAACCTCTTCCAGATTCTTCAAGTGTTTGATGGTTTCCCGACCTGTGAACAGTATGTCGTCCTGGAAAACTACGGTGCGTGGAACCGACTTTAGCAGGCTCTCCATGTTCCATTGGAAAATTGCCGCTGCCGAACGAATCCCGAACGGGCATCTGTGATAGATGAACAGACCTTTGTGCATGTTGATGCAGGTGAGGCCTTTCGAAGATTCCTCCATCTCCTGCGTCATATAGGCCGAGGTCAGGTCCAACTTGGTGAACATCTTTCCTCCCGCCAGGGTCGTTAGTCTGTCTTGGGTAGTGGGTACTGGTCCTGTAGCGAAAAATGGTTACTCGTTACTTTATAGTCCCCACAAATTCTGACCATGCCATCGCCTTTGAGTACCGGGACAATTGGACTGGCCTACTTGTTGAATTCCACCGGCGCGATGATGCCTGCTCGCTGCAGCCTGTCTAGCTCAATTTGCAATTTCTCTCGCATCATATACGGTACTGCCCTTGCCTTGTGGTGGATGGGTTGTGTACCGGGAACCAAGTGGATCTGCACTTTCGCCCCCGAGAAACTTCCAATGCCTGGCTCGAAGAACGATGGAAATCTGCTCAGAACCTGAGCACATGAGGCATTGTTGACGGACGAAAGCGCTCGGATGTTGTCCCAGTTCCAGCAGATTTTTCCCAGCCAGCTTCTGCTGAACAGTGTGGGGCCATCCCCTGGCACGATCCATAGTGGGAGTTCGTGCACTGCTCCATCATAGGAGACTTTGACTTCTGTGCTGCCAATTACAGGGATCAGCTCTTTGGTGTAAGTTCTTAACTTGGTGTGAATGGGGCTAAGCTTGGGCCTGTGTGCCTTGTTGCACCACAGCCTGTCGAAAGCCTTTTTGCTCATTATGGACTGACTCACACCCGTGTCCAGTTCCATGGATACTGGAATTCCGTTCAGTTCAACTTTTAACATAATCGGTGGACATTTCATGGTGAAGGTGTGTACCCCGTACATTTCTACCTCCTCGGTTCGAGTCTCGAGTTCAGCCTGATCCACCATGGATCGATCTTCCTCTGCAACGTGGTGGTTTGCAGGGTTTGAAGTTCGCCTGCACATTCGCTGAAGGTGTCCCATTGTTCCACAGCACAGTATATAAGCAGGCCACCCACGAGGTACCTGCACTCTAGAGTCTTATTAAAGTCTTATTAAAGGAGCTAAGGAGCTAAGGTCACACTTGCTCATTGTACACAGTACTCAGTTTCATCCATTGTTATGATTGTATCAATTGGCGACGAGGTAATGAACAACTGCGTGAAAATGCAAAGAACTGTTGGTATCCTGGAGAAATTCTCAGAAGGAGACGATTGGGAAGCCATCGTGGAGCGACTCGACCAATACTTCGTGGCTAACAAGCTGGAAGGGGACGAGAACGCTGCCAAACGAAGGGCGATCCTCCTAACTGTCTGTGGGGCAATAACTTATGGCCTCATGAAGAATCTTCTCGCTCTGCTAAAACCAAAAACCAAATCCTATGAAGAATTGTGTACACTGGTCCGGAAGCACCTAAATCTGAAGGAAAGCGTTTTGATGGCGAGGTATCGGTTCTACTCGTGTCAACGGTCGGAGGGCCAGGAAGTGGCGAGCTATGTCGCCAAACTAAGGCGCCTTGCAGAACATTGCGAATTTGATGGATTCCTTGAACAAATGCTAAGAGACTTTTTTGTGCTTGGCATTGGCCATGAGGTTATCCTTCGCGAACTATTGACTGTTGAAACCAAATCTGAACAAAGCCATAACGATAGCTCAGGCATTTATGTCCCCCAGCGATAACACCAAACAAATGTCACAGCCTAAAGAGGTTTCGGCTAGTACTGTACACAAAGTAACATCATTTTTGAGCAGGAATATACATGGCAGAATGTATATGCCGGCTGCTGCACGACCTCAGATGACCCAGAGTCCACCATCAATCGTTAATGCGAGGCAGTTAACACATTGTTGGCGTTGTGGAGGTGATCATCGGCCCCATCAATGCCGCTTCAGGCACTATGTGTGCAACGGTTGCAGAACAATGGGACACCTCCAGCGAATGTGCAGGCGAGCTGCAAAACCTGCAAACCCTGCAAACCACCACATTGTAGAGGGAGATCGATCCACTGTGGATCGGGCTGAATTGGGGACTCGTACCGAGGAGGCAGAAGTGTACGGGGTACACACATTCACCACGAAATGTCCACCAATAATGAATACGTGGCTTGAGGAGTGGTGCAGAAGGGAGGGATTCAAATTCCTGGGACATTGGAACCGGCTCTGGGGGAGGTGGGACCAGTACAAACCGGACGGGCTGCACCTGGGCAGGACCGGAACCAATGTCCTAGGGGGAGTGTTTGCTGGTGCTGTTGGGGAGGGATTAAACTAATGTGGCAGGGGGATGGGAATCTATGCAGGGAGACAGAGGGAAGTAGAATGGGGACAGAAGCAAAAGTTAGAAAGAAGAAAAGTAAAAGTGGAGGGCAGAGAAAACCAAGGCAAAAAGCAAAAAGGGCCACATTACAGCAAAATGCTAAAGGGGTAAAGTGTGTTAAAAAGTCAAGCCTGAAGGTTCTGTGCCTCAATGCGAGGAGTATTCATAATAAGGTGGACGAAGCAGTTAACGGAGATGATGTAATTGGCATCACGGAGACATGGCTCCAGGGTGACCAAGGCTGGGAACTCAACATCCAAGGGTATTCAACATTTAGGAAGGATAGACAGAAAGGAAAAGGAAATTAATGCAATAGTAAGGAGGGACATTAGCCTGGATGATGTGGAATTGGTATGGGTGGAGCTATGGAATACTAAAGGGCAGAAAACGCCAGTGGGAGTTGTGTACAGATCACCAAACAATAGCAGTGAGGTTGGGGACAGCATCAAACAAGAAATTACGGATATGTGCAATAAAGGTACAGCAGTTATCATGGGCGACTTTAATCTACATATTGATTGGGTTAACCAAACTGGTAGCAATGCGGTGGAGGAGGATTTCTGGATCACCAATACATCCACTATTTCTAGGGCCACTTCCTTAAGTACTCTGGGATGCAGACTATCAGGCCCTGGGGATTTATTGGCCTTCAATCCTATCAATTTCCCTAACACAATTTCTTGGCTAATAAGGATTTCCTTCAGTTCCTCCTTCTCGCTAGACCCTCGGTCCCCTAGTATTTCCGGAATGTTATTTGTGTCTTCCTTAGTCAAGACAGAACCAAAGTATTTGTTCAATTGGTCTGCTGGGCATGCTGCAGCGAGAAGGCATCATCGCGCCAGTGGAATTCAACGAGTGGGCTCGTCCGATTGTCCTGGTACTTAAAGCGGATGGCACAGTCAGAATTTGTGGGGACTATAAAGTAACTATTAACCGTTTTTCAGGACCAGTACCCGCAACTCAAGGCAGACGACCTATTTGCGACCGTGGCTGGAGGAAAGATGTTCACCAAGTTGGACCTGACCTCGGCCTACATGATGCAGGAGCTGGAGGAGTCTTCGAAAGGCCTCACCTGTATCAAGGTCTGTTCATCTATAACAGATGCCCATTCGGGATTCGGTCAGCCACGGCAATCTTCCAACCTAACATGGAGAGCCTGCTAAAGTCGATTCCTCGCACAGTGGTTTTCCAGGACGACATACTGGTTACAGTTCGGGACACCATTGAGCACTTGAAGTATCTGGAAGAGGTTTTTAGTCAGTTGGATCGCGTGGGGCTCAGGTTGAAACGCTCGAAGTGTATTTTCCTGGCACAGGAGGTTGAGTTCTTGGGAAGAAGAATCGCAGCAGACGGCATCAGATCCACCAATGCCAAGACAGAGGCCATCAAGAACGCGCCGAAGCTGCGGTCGTTCCTGGGACTCCTTAACTATTTTGATAATTTCCTACTTGAGTTAAGCACCTTGCTAGAACCCCTACATGCGCTACTGCGCAAGGGAGACGACTGGGTATGGGGGAATTCACAAGAGGCTGCCTTTAAGAAAGCCAGGAATCTAATGTGTTCAAACAAACTGCTTGTCCAGTATGACCCTTGTAGTGCTAGCTTGCGATGTGTCGTCATACGGGGCCGGGTGTGTTTTACAACAGGCTAACGAATCGGGGATGTTGCAACCGGTTGCTTATGCATCCAGGAGTTTGTCCAAGACCAAAAGGACCTACAGCATGATTGAAAAAGAGGCTCTGGCTTGCGTTTACGGGGTAAAGAAAATGCACCACTACTTATTTGGCCTCAAGTTTGAGCTTGATTCTGACCACAAGCCGCTCATATCACTGTTCTCTGAGAGCAAAGGGATTAACACCAATGCCTCTGCCCGCATCCAAAGATGGGCACCCACGCCGTTTGCATACAACTATGTAATCTGCCATAGACCGGGCACAGAGAACTGTGCAGAGGCTCGCAGTCGGCTGCCATTGCCCACCACCGGGGTGGAAATGGCACAGCCTGCGGACTTGCTCATGGTAATGGATGCATTCGAAAACGAAAAGTCCCCCGTTATGGCCCGCCAGATCAGGACCTGGACCAGCCAGGATCCTTTACTGTAATTGGTAAAAACTGTGTCCTCCATGGGAGCTGGGCCAGTGTCCCAGCGGAGATGCAGGAGGCAATTAAGCCGTTCCACAGGCGCAAAGACGAAATGTTCCTTCAGGCGAACAGTCTGTTGTGGGGCAATCGCGTGGTCTTGCCCAAGAAAGGCAGCGATACGTTCATTTGTGAACTGCACTGCACCCTCCCAGGCATTGTAATGATGAAAGCCATAGCCAGATCCCATGTGTGGTGGCCCGGCATCGACTCAGATTTAGAGTCATGAATGCGCCAGCGCAACACTTGCTCTCAGCTGAGCAATGCACCCAGAGAGGCACCGCTAAGTTTGTGGTCGTGGCCCTCCAAACCGTGGTCGAGGATCCACGTGGACTATGCGGACCCATTTCTAGGCAAAATGTTTTTGATTGTCGTGGACACTTACTCAAAATGGATTGAATGTGCAATAATGTCTGTAAGCACAGCCACGGTCACTATTGAAAGCCTATGAACCATGTTTGCCATGCACGGCTTGCCTGATGTCCTAGTCAGCGACAATGGGCCGTGTTTCACCAGTGCTGAATTCAAGGAATTCATGACCCGCAATGGGATCAAGCACGTCACATCTGCCCCGTTCAAGCCCGCATCCAATGGCCAGGCAGAACGGGCAGTTCAGACCATTAAGCAAAGCCTGAAATGCATGTCGGAAGGCTCCCTGCAGACCCGACTATCCCGAGTGCTGCTCAGCTACCGCACCAGACCCCACTCACTCACTGGAGTTCCCCCAGCCGAGCTGCTCATGAAAAGGGTGCTCAAAACAAGGCTCTCTCTTGTCCACCCTGATCTCCATGATCACGTCGAGGGCAGGCGGCATCAACAAAGCATGTACCATGACCGCACAAATTTGTCATATGATATTGAGTTCAATGATCCTGTGTTTGTATTCAATTATGGACATGGTCCCAAATGGCTCCCGGGCACACTGCCAAAGAGGGAAGTAGGGTGTTTCAGGTCAAATTGGCCAACGGACTAACGTGCAGAAAACATTTGGACCAAAACAAATTGCGATTCACCAACAGTTACGAACAACCCGAAGAAGACACCACCAACTTTGACCCTCCAACACACACTCAAGTGGCAACCGATATCATGGTTGACCATAAAGCCGAACTCATCATCCCCAGCAGCCCGGCAAGACCAGCTGCCCAGCAGCCCAGTGAAGAACTAACCAACTCACCCACACCTGCATTTGTACCGAGACAATCAACAAGGGAGCGAAAAGCCCCAGATCGTCTCACCTTGTAAATAAGTGTATTATTGACTTCACGGGGGAGTGATGTTATGTATTTAACCCCTTGAAACCTGTATTACACTACCACTAGAGGGCCTACCTGTTGGAGTCCCAAGGAATCCCAGCATCCCTTGGGAGCACGGTATATAAGCAGGCCACCCACGAGGTACCCGCACTCTGGAGTCTTATTAAAAGAGCTAAGGTCACACTTGCTCATTGTACACAGTACTCAGTTTCATCCTTTGTTATGAATGTATCAGGTTACATACATAACAGTTTGGACTTCCCGTTCTACCTGGCTGTTGGATGCGGACTTGAACGGGGCAGAAGTGACATGCTTGATCCCATTGTGGGTCATGAATTCTTTGAATTCAGCGCTGGTGAAGCACGGCACATTGTCGCTGACAAGGACATCAGGCAGGCCGTGCGTGGCGAACATGGCTCGTAGGTTTTCGATGACGGCAGTGGACGTGCTTACAGACATCATTACATATTCAATCCATTTTGAATAAGCATCCACAACAACCAAAAATATTTTGCCAAGAAACGGGCCCGCAAAGTCAACGTGGAGTCTAGGCCACGGTTTGGACGGCCATGACCACAAACCTAGCGGTGCCTCTCTGGGTGCATTGCTCAGTTGAGAGCAAGTGTTGCATTGGCGCACGCATGATTCTAAATCTCAGTCGATGCCGGGCCACCACACATGGGATCTGGCTATAGCTTTCATCATTACTATGCCTGGGTGGGTACTGTGTAGGTCGCATATGAACATTTCCCTGCCGCGATTACCCCGCAAAAGGCAGTCCGCCTGACTGGACATTTCGTCTTTACGCCGCTGGAACGGCTTGTTCTCTTCACGCATCTCCGCTGGGACGCTGGACCAGCTCCCATGGAGAACACAGTTTTTTACAAGGGACAGTAAAGGATCCTGGCTGGTCCAGGTCCTGATCTGGCGGCTGTAATGGGTGCCTTTTCGTTTTCGAATGCATCCATCACCAAGAGCAAGTCCGCAGGCTGTGCCATTTCCACCCCGGTGGTGGGCAATGGTAGCCGACTGAGAGCATCAGCGCAGTTCTCTGTGCCTGGTCTGTGGCAAATTACATAGTTGTATGCAGACAGTGTGTGCACCCCATCTTTGGATGCCGGCAGAGGCATTGGTGTTAATCCATTTGCTCTCTGAGAATAGTGATATGAGCGGCTAATGGTCAGTTTCTAACTCAAACTTGAGACCGAATAGATACTGGTGCATTTTTTTCACCCCGTAAACGCTGCCAGAGCTTTATTTTCAATCATGCTGTAGGCCCTTTCGGCCTTTGTTAAACTCCTGGACGCATAGGCGACCGGTTGCAATGTTCCCGATTCTTCTGCTTGTTGTAACACACACCCGACTCCGTATAAAGATGCATCACAAGCTAGCACTAAATGTTTACATGGGTTATACAGAACAAGCAGTTTGTTGGAACATAACAGATTTCTGGCTTTCTCAAAAGCAGCCTCTTGTGATTTCCCCCATACTCAGTCGTCTCTCTTGTGTAGCAACACATGCCTCTATAGATATGTAAAGAGAAAAAGGTTAGCAAAGTCAAACGTAGGTCCCTTGCAGTCAGAATCAGGGGAAGTCATAACGGGGAACAAAGAAATGGCAGACCAATTGAACAAGTACTTTGGTTCAGTATTCACTAAGGAGGACACAAACAACCTTCCGGATATAAAAGGGGTCAGACGGTCTAGTAAGAAGGAGGAACTGAGGGAAATCCTTATTAGTCGGGAAATTGTGTTGGGGAAATTGATAGGATTGAAGGCCGATAAATCCCCAAGGCCTGATGGACTGCATCCCAGAGTACTTAAGGAGGTGGCCTTGGAAATAGCAGATGTTTTGACAGTCATTTTCCAACATTCCATAGTCTCTGGATCAGTTCCTATGGAATGGAGGGTAGCCAATGTAACCCCACCTTTTAAGAAAGGAGGGAGAGAGAAAACAGGGAGTTATAGACCGGTCAGCCTGACATCGGTAGTGGGTAAAATGATGGAATCAATTATTAAGGGTGTCATAGCAGCGCATTTGGAAAGAGGTGACATGATAGGTCCAGGTCAGCATGGATTTGTGAAAGGGAAATCAAGCTTGACAAATCTTCTGGAATTTTTGAGGATGTTTCCAGTCGAGTGGACAAGGGGGAACCAGTTGATGTGGTGTATTTGGACTTTCAGAAAGCTTTCGACAAGGTCCCACACAAGAGATTAATGTGCAAAGTTAAAGCACATGGGATTGGGGGTAGTGTGCTGATGTGGATTGAGAACTGGTTGTCAGACAGGAAGCAAAGAGTAGGAGTAAATGGGTACTTTTCAGAATGGCAGGCAGTGACTAGTGGGGTACCGCAAGGTTCTGTGCTGGGGCCCCAGCTGTTTACATTGTACATTAATTTTTTCGACAAGGGGATTAAATGTAGTATCTCCAAATTTGCGGATGACACTAAGTTGGGTGGCAGTGTGAGCTGCGAGGAGGATGCTATGAGGCTGCAGAGTGACTTGGATAGGTTAGGTGAGTGGGCAAATGCATGGCAGATGAAGTATAATGTGGATAAATGTGAGGTTATCCACTTTGGTGGTAAAAACAGAGAGACAGACTATTAACTGAATGGTGACAGATTAGGAAAAGGGGAGGTGCAATGAGGTCTGGGTATCATGGTACATCAGTCATTGAAGGTTGGCATGCAGGTACAGCAGGCGGTTAAGAAAGCAAATGGCATATTGGCCTTCATAGCGAGGGGATTTGAGTACAGGGGCAGGGAGGTGTTACTACAGTTGTACAGGGCCTTGGTGAGGCCACACCTGGAGTATTGTGTACAGTTTTGGTCTCCTAACTTGAGGAAGGACATTCTTGCTATTGAGGGAGAGTAGCGAAGGTTCACCAGACTGATTCCCGGGATGGCAGGACTGACATATCAAGAAAGACTGGATCAACTGGGCTTGTATTCACTGGAGTTCAGAAGAATGAGACGGGATCTCATAGAAACGTTTAAAATTCTGACGGGTTTAGACAGGTTAGATGCAGGAAGAATGTTCCCAATGTTGGGGAAGTCCAGAACCAGGGGTCACAGTCTAAGGATAAGGGGTAAGCCATTTAGGACCGAGATGAGGAGAAACTTCTTCACCCAGAGAGTGGTGAACCTGTGGAATTCTCTACCACAGAAAGTTGTTGAGACCAATTCACTAAATATATTCAAAAAGGAGTTAGATGTAGTCCTTACTACTTGGGGGATCAAGGGGTATGGCGAGAAAGCAGGAATGGGGTACTGAAGTTGCATGTTCAGCCATGAACTCATTGAATGGTGGTGCAAGCTCGATGGGCCAAATGGCCTACTCCTGCACCTATTTTCTATGTTTCTATGTCTATGTAGGGTTCTAGCAACGTGCTTAACCCGGATAGGAAATTACCGAAACAGTTGATGAGTCCCAGGAATGACCACAGCTCTGTCATGTTCTGTGGTCTCGGCACGTTCTTGATGGCCTCCACCTTGGCGTCGGTGGGTCTGATGCCGTCTGCCGTGATTCTTCTCCCGAAGAACTCAACTTCTGGCACCAGGAAAACACACTTCGAGCGCTTCAACCTGAGTTCCAGGCGTTATAGCTGACTTAGAACCTCTTCCAGATTCTTCAAATGTTCGATGGTGTCCCGATCTGTGACCAGCATGTTGTCCTGGAAAACCATAGTGCGCGGAACCGACTTTACCAGGCTCTCCATGTTCCTTTGGAAAATTGCCATAGCCGATCCAATCCCAAACGGGCATCTGTTGTAGATGAACAGACCTTTGTGCGTGTTGATGCAGGTGAGGCCTTTCGAAGATTCCGCCAGCTCCTGCATCATGTAGACTGAGGTCAGGTCCAACTTGGTGAACGTCTTCCCTCCGGCCAGCATCGCAAATAGGTCGTCTGCCTTTGGTAACGGGTACTGGTCCTGTAGCGAAAAATGTTTAATCATTACATTGTAGTCCCCACAAATTCTGACCGTGTCATCACCTTTGAGAACCAGAATAATCAGTCTGGCCCACTTGTTGAACTCCACCGGCACGATGATGCCTTCTCTCTTCAGCCTGTCCAGCTCAATTTCTATTTTCTCTCGCATCATATTTGGTACTGCCCGCGTCTTGTGGTGGATGGGTTGTGTACCGGGAACCAAGTGGATCTGCACCTTCATCCCTGAGAAGCTTCCGATACCTGGCTCAAACAATGATGGGAACATGCTCAAAATTTGGGTACATGAGGCGTCGTCGACGGACAAAAGCGCTTGGATGTCGTCCCAGTTCCGGTGGATTTTTCCCAGCCAACTTCTGCTGAACATTGTGGGGCCATCTCCTGGTACAATGCATAGTGGGAGTTCGTGCACTGCTCCATCATAGGAGACTTTTACTGCTGCGCTGCCAATAACAGGGATCAGCTCTTTAGTGTAAGTTCTTAGCTTGGTATGACTGGGGCTAAGCTTGGGCCTGTGTGCCTTGTTGCACCACAGCCTGTTGAAGGCCTTTTTGCTCATGATAGACTGATTCACACCCGTGTCCAGTTCCATGGATACTGGAATTCCATCCAGTTCGACTTTTAGCATGATCGGTGGACATCTCGTGGTGAAGGTGTGTATCCCGTACACTTCTGCCTCCTCGGTTCGAGTCTCTAGTTCAGCACGATCCACCATGGATTGATCCTCCTCTGCAACGTGGTGGTTTGCAGGGTTTGCAGCTCGTCTGCACATTCGCTGGAGGTGTCCCATTGTTCCACAGCCTTTGCACACATTGTGTTTAAAGCGGCATTGATGGGCTCGATGATCACCTCCGCAGCGCCAACAAGATGTCAACAAGATGCCTCGCATTAACGATTGATGGTGGACTCTGGGTCATCTGAGGTCATGCAACTGCCGGCGTGCACATTCTGCCATATGCATTCCTGCCTGAAACCGAAGTTACTTTGTGTACAGTACTAACCGAAACCTCTTTCTGCTGCAAAATCTGTTTGGTGTTATCACTGGTGGACATAAATGCTTGGGCTATCGTTATGGCTTTGCTCAGATTCGGTGTTTCAACAGTCAATAGTTTGCGAAGGATAACCTCGTGGCCAATGCCAAGCAAAAAAAGTCTCTTAGCATTTGCTCAAGGAATCCATCGAATTCGCAATGTCCTGCAAGGCGCCTCAGTTCGGCGACATAGCTCACCACTTCCTGGCCTTCAGACCGTTGACACGTGTAGAACCGATATCTTGCCATCAGAACGCTTTCCTTCGGATTTAGGTGCTCGCCCGGACCAGCGTACACAGTTCTTCGTAGGAATTGGTTGTTGGTTTCACTGGAGCTAGAAGATTCTTCATGAGGACATAGGTTGTTGCCCCACAGACGGTAAGGAGGATCACCCTTTGTTTGGCAATGTTCTCATCCCCTTCCAGCTCATTGGCCACGAAGTATTGATCGAGTCGCTCCACGAAGGCCTCCCAATCATCCCCTTCTGAGAATTTCTCCAGAATACGATAGTTCTTTGCATTTACGCGTAGTTGTTCATTATCTTGTTGCCAGTTGTTATGCTCATAATAAAGTGATGCAACTGAGTACTGTAGACAATGAGTAAGTGTGACCTTAGCTCCTTTATTCAAACTCCAGAGCCCAGTACAGCATGGGAGGCCTGCTTATATACAGTGCTCCCAAGGGATCCCGGGATCCCTTGGGACTTCAACAGGTAAGCCCTCTGGTGGCGGTATGATACAGCTGGCCTAGGGTTGCATACATAACACAAACAATTACACAGAATTTACAGCACAGGAACAGGCCATTCGGCCCAACTGGTCCATGCTTGAGTTTACGCTCCACACGAACCTCCTCACATCCCTTTGATCTAACCCTAAAAGTGTAAACCCTTAAATACATCTATGCTATTTGCCTCAACCACTCCTGTGGTAACGTGTTCCACATTCTAACCACTCTTTGGGTAAAGAGGTTTCTCCTGAATTTCATATTGGATTGATTCGTAACTGTCTTATATTTATGGCCGCTAGTTTTAGACTCTCCCACAGGTGAAAAACATCTTCTTTACCTTGACGCTATCGAACCCCTTCATAATCTTAATTACCTCTAGCAGGTCAATCCTCAGCCTTTTCTTTCCTTGAGAAAAGAACCCTTTTTTAGGACTTCCAGCTTGATAAATCGATTGGCACAAATAGCTACGGTTTGCATGCTAGAGGGCTGCCAGCCCACCAAAAATCTCTTTGTGCCGCTCCATTGCTGTCCTGACGCACTTCCTCCATGAATCTGCTTTACCCTGTTCAGATATTTTCTCCCAACAATTACACACTCCACAGCTGTATTGTGAAACGTTTCACCATTCAGCTCCCATCAGCTTTTTGTTGGACAGAATATTTGCCCTCATTTTTAATTGGGATTTCCTTATTTCATTGTTTTTTTTTATTGATTTGTTTATTTAGTTCAGTTGCTAGCTACTTGCAAAGTGTTGAAGGATCAGTCAGTACCACAGATGCGTTGCGATTCACTGCTACTTTTTTGTTGTTGCAATTTTTAAAAGATTGGATACTCACAAACTACACGTTCGAAAGCCGTGCATTCCTGTGGTTTCATTCTGTTTTATTATTAATAATAATAACTTTTATATATTGCGCCTTTAACATAGTAAAACGTCCCAAGGTGCTTCACAGCAGTGTTAGAAGAGGAAACAGATAAATTTGACTCCAAGCCACAAAAGATGAAATTAAGGCAGATGACCAAAAGCTTGGTTAAAGAGATAGGTTTTAAGGAGCGTCTTAAAGGAGGAAAGAGAGATGGAGAGGTTTAGGGAGGGAGTTCCAGAGCTTAGGGCCTAAACATCTGAAGACACGGACACCGATGGTTGAGCAGTTATAATCAGGGATGTTCAAGAGGGCAGAATTTGAGGAGCGCGGACATCTTGTGGGGCTGTGAGGCTGAAAAAGATTACAGAGACAGGGAGGGTCGAGGCCATGGGGGGATTTGTAAACAAGGATGAGAATTTTGAAATCAAGGCTTTGGTAACATTAGAGAAAAGAAATGCTATTTTGCCCCCCTCCCTGTTTTTAACGACAAGCGAAATATATGAGCACGAGAGATTGAATAAAAATGGTGTGGCGTATTGCACCTGTTTTCAGTTTAGACGGGGTGAGGGAGATGAGGGTGGTGGTTTGATTTCTTGTTTTCCATTTATAAAAGTTGATTGCGGTAAAAGTCAAGTATTGAGCGATACCGCTGCGATACACCAGCAAGATTGCACATGCACGTTAAGAGTTAACCACAGAAGTACCTGTAGACTGTCCTCACGTCAAACTGTGCAAAAGTGCTTCCGATTCTTGCCTGCAGAAAACTGAATCGATATTGAGAGGGGAGGAAATGCAGGATGAAGGGGATCTGGAGTGGAAAAAAAATAACCTTGGGAAAAAAAATCTGAAAAAGCTTAAGATTATACAACGCATCTATTCTAAACTGATTTTTTTTCTCTCTACAATCCGGTGTTGTGTTCACAACACAAAATCTGAGAATACTTCCCAGTGCAGAAAACAAAAGGGCAGCTCTAGCCATACATCTGTGAGTTCTTAAACAAAGGTTTGTTTGTATGCCTCGATCACTCTTGCCCATGAAAGTAGACACTTACTTGAAAAACTTTTCAGGGAAACACTCTAAACTAACATCCTGGTATAAATTTGCAAAATGCAATACAGGCCTGATTGTCTTTAGAGTGGATGCAGGTTGCATACGAATAGTCCTTTCTGAAACGTAATGTTCTTTGCATGGCTCACTGGCTAATGTACAATAAATCAACAAAGAAAGGTTTCAATACTGCTATTGGGCAGCAGCAAAGCCACTGTTATTTTATCTTTTTACAGTATTTAATTGGAAGGTGCTTCCCCCACCTAACTGTAACATAACCCTGCTTTCAAATGACTAGTTCTCGAAGAGATTACAAAGATGAATTTTTTTAGTCTCATTTTTTTATCCCCTCACCCCCCCCCCACCCCCCTTTTTACAAGAGAACGCATTTTTTTCCAGACCGAGAATAAAGTTACAAGTGTCTAGCTTTTTTTTTGCTCAAGGAGATTGAAATTAGATGCTGAATGGAGCATACAGGGAAAGGCTGGGAAAATGCGAATTTGGCAAGTCTTACCGGGTCAATCTGGAGCTCCCAATTCCCTTCTTACTGCACCAGGTGTCCATTGCATTCAAATGGTACCATTATTCATACCACTCTGAGAACCAAAGTATTAAAGTGCAAAAAAAATAATTTGCAACTGAATAAAGGAATAATCCTGGAAATATAACTCACAATTTAGAGTCTGCACTGAGCTGCACAAGCCCTCCATTGTTAGGGAATTATGTATATTTATCAACCTTTTTTTCCTCTGTTTCTCGACTGTTTACATGTTAATGGAAAACTTTCTTTTTATTTTTAACAGCCATAGCTTAGGAGCTAGTTATGCATAAAACTCAACTCGAAGCTTCATTCTTTTTCAGGCTGTTCAGACACGTGCGTGCCAAAGTAGCCCAGACTTTATTACGTGATATAGCCATTTTTCAATTGTTAGATTGTAGATGGCCAGGTAGAACCATTGGGATTGATTGAGCACTGTGTTCTGAGACAGAACAAAACCTTCCTTGCGTTGTCCTGGAGACGTTTTTGTCTGGATACTCAGCTGCATTAATATTTTATTTGAATGTTAAATAAGAAAGAACTTGCATTTCTATAGCACTTTTTTATGATCTCAGGGTGTCCCAAAGCGCTTTACAGCCCATGAAGTTTTTTTGAAATGTTTTCACTGTAGGAAATATAATGTAAAGTAATTGCAGGTTAGCATTTCAAACAAGAAAAAATATCAAATCAAAAAATGGGCTGAAAATATGTTAATTGGTCTCAGAAACCAATTTGGCATTGTACCTTATGTCTAGATAGAACCAGGCTTGCTAAAATAGCCGATTAATGAACAGAATTATTGTTCTGGTACTTATTCACTTTAATTAGTAATTTACTTTTTCAAATTGTTATTTGAGTGATATTTGGATACCAGCATTGGCAAAATTAGAGTAAATGATTTTTTGAAAATTATTTTGTACAGAAACAGCATTTCACATTAATATCATGTGGCATGATTAAAAAAAAGAAAGTATTTCTATGACAGGCACAAACATAAAGCATAGCTGGTGGGACTTGTGCCCAAAGTTCTCTATCCACTTCATTACTGTGCACTGAGGGTGGTGGGGGGAGGAGAAAGAGAAGGCAAATGGGTGGCTCACATTGAGTGGTGAAAGGAAGATGCACTCCCTTGTGGGAGTGCATCCCGAGTGCATCCCAAGCAATCAGCTCACTTGCAAGGCTGCCAGAGGTCAAGGAGAAGGTTATCTGTGCATCTTAGTCTGACTAATTAGCATGGGTGGAGGGAGGGAGGGGTAACTAATGTGGAGCAACCTAAGGAGGTGTAAAAATAAAGTTGAAAAATATAGGGTAAAATCTATTCTGCGAAAAAGATTAACATAGAAAGAAAGACTTGGATTTATGTCGTGTCATTCACGACCACCGGACTTCTCAAAGCGATTTATAGCAAATGAAGTACTTTTGGAGTGTAGTCACTGTTGTAATGTAGGAAACACGGCAGCCAATTTGTGCACAAACAAAATCCCACAAACAGCAATGTGATAATGACCAGATAATCTGTTTTTAGGTATTGCTTGATGGATTAATATTCGCCAGGACATTTGGGCGAAAACCCCTGCTCTTGTTCAAAATAGTACCATGGGATCTTTTACGTCCACTTGAGAGGGCAGAAGGGACCTCGGTTTATCATCATAGGCAATCTCTCGAATCGAGGATGACTTGTTTCCACGTCAAAAAGTTCACAGGTGTTTCAAAGAAGGACCTAAAATTCCAGATCCCGAATTAAATCTTGAAGGGTGGAAGATGCCGGCGCGTGGATTTTTTTAATGTGTGGTGGCCGTTGCACACCAGCCACCACACGGGCTTGTCAGAGCTAGGTCTTGGTCCAGTAGCAAGGATTAACCAAGGTGACTGGAGACCAGCTCTGCTGCACGGACCTAGTGCGCACACATATCGCAGTGTGGGCTGGCCCGTGCTGCCCCTGGGCCCTCACCTCCTTAGGGTCCCAAACTCACACCTCTTCTAGGTCCTGATCAAATCCCTCTGCAATCTCTCGCCGCTCCTTCGCCCTGACTTCGCCGCACCTGCTGTACCTGCCCATGCTCCAATCACCAACCTAGATCTTGGTGACATCCCTCTTCACTGCCATTGCTTTCCTGCTCCAGGACGTGCTGCTCCCTGGAGTGATATGCTGCCATGCTGTTCCTTCCGCCCAATGGTTTAACGACTCATCTGAAAGACAGCACACCTGACAGTGCAACACTATCTCACTCTTGCAGTGGGAGTGTTAGTCTAAATTTGTGGTTAAGTCTCTGGAGTGGCATGTGAACTCACACACAATCTTCTGACTCAGAGGCAAGAGTGCTACACTTTGAATAGCGCCTTTCACAACCACCGGACATCCCAAAGCGCTTTACAGCCAATGAAGTACTTTTGAAGTGTAGTCACTGTTGTAATGTAGGAAATGAAGCAGCCAATTTGCGCACAGCAAGCTCCCACAAACAGCAATGTGATAGTGAGCAGATAATCTGTTTTTAGTGATGTTGATTGAGGGATAAATAGTGGCCATGACACCGGGGATAACTTCCCCTCAGCTAACACCTAGACGCAAACGTTAGGTAAGAGCAGTTACAGTTGATCAGCCAGCTGTCACTCGTTGTCAATGCTCACACATAGAATTACCTTAAGAATTGGTCAGCTCCTTGGAACCATACAGCATCAAGGGTCATCAGCTCCAGGAGAAGCGGTGAGAAAATTAAAAAAAACGATGAATCGTTTGAACAAAAGAATCCCAAAAGCATTATGTGGCAGCTTTCAGAATATTTCCTAAGTTTTACTAAAGTATTTTTTCTTATATGTCTGTCTCTCATGCAGACCACTGACACAGTCCACCAGTTTGGTCAGTTGGAGGAGCACATGACAAGCAGAAGAAAATTATGAAATCTTGTTGGCTGCGTCATGGCAACTGAACAAACAGCTCGAGCAAAGAAAGCAGCTCACAGAAAATAGCAATATTTCTCTTTGTGTTCGCACACTTGACATTTTTATCCTTCCATCTGTTTAAAGCTTACTGCATGATAGGCTTACTCAGTTTCTAAAGTGCTCTCCTCCCGGAAAGGGCTGTAAAAAAATCCTCCGAAGATTTACTTTAATACTTCTGTCCTTATATCAATAGATGTTTGTGAAATAATTCTGCACCATTTCCAAGTCGATGACAGGATACAATGGATTGTTAGCCTCTGTCACATCCAACCTTTGTGTTTTTATTCCATTTCCAAGTTATTTTGCACTTTTCTTTCATGTTTCCGCTCACCGCTCTCTCTGCGGCATGTATCATAACCACAGCTGAGAATGGAGCAACCAGACTACTCCCAGACCTCTGTCAATGCCACTCTAGGGGGGTTGCTAGGAGCTGCTTGACTGTGCCACAGGTGTGACCTGCCCCTTCAATCTTTTCCCCAGCCTTCCTTGTGAGATAGTTCTTTTTTTTTGTTCATTTTGGGTTTATTTTTGTTGCAGAAAGTTCGCAGGCATGTGAAGTGGCCACCTACCTAATGCACGACCTTTGTCACTAATGCATGATAGCATTCACAATCCAGCAATAATGGGTACAGTGTTACTCCTTCATCTTTGCAAAGGAGATTTTATGGGCAGTTTACATTCTAAATTAATAAAAAAAGAAAAAAATAGACTTGCATATAGCACCTTTTACAACCTCAGAACGTCCCAAGTCGCTTTACAGCCAATGAAATACTTTTTGACATGTAGTCACTGTTGTAATGTAGAAAACGTGGCAGCTAATTTGTGCACAGCAAGCTCCCACAAACAGCAATAAGATAATGTCCAGATCATCTGTTGTTGTTCGAAGGAGTAATATTGGCCAGTACACTGGAGAGAACTCCCCTGCTCGTCTTCAAATTGTGTGTTGGGATCTTTTATGTCTAAGAGGGTAGACAGACCCTCATTTTAAAGTCTCATCTGAAAGACGACACCTCTGACAGTGCAGCCCCCCTCCCCCTCAGAACTGCACTGGAGTGTCAGCGCAGATAATGTGTTCAAATCTCTGGAGTGGGTCTTGAACCCACAACTTTCTGACTCAGAGGTGAGAGAGAGCTACCAACTGAGCCTTGGCTGACATTAGTATTACAACATATGAAGCACACTTTTGTGTTTAAACAACCTGTCCCTTTAGGACCAGAGAGTCCAATTGCCATAAATCTGAGGTCACTGAGGATCAAGTTATTATTTGGGCAGGGAACATTGCAAATTGTAAAGTGCATGTCAGTTTCAGCTCCAGATTAGAAGTATTCTGCATCAAGTACCTGGCTTTTTCCCTCCTTATTTTACAAAACAGTTTTGTATCTGTAACAAAGTGTGATATTGGAGTGTGATACCAGGTTTACTATACTACTAGTGAATCACCTCTAGGGCTGCTGATAGCAAGTCAGAGGATGCTCTGCTTTACCAGGACAAGAAAACTGTGCCATGCGTAACAGAATGTAAACGTGTGTTCCTTTAAAACAAGGAGGTGTAATTGATCTGCATTCTCGAAATCAACGCTGGAGTACATTACAGGTCAGGCTGCGGATCAGAACCCTGGCTTTGATTCGTTGACTGGTAACCTAAGAAGTTGATGATGATGATGATGGTAAACTAAGAAGTTGGAACGCAGTGATGATATATTCACTGCATCAGCTACCCGCTCTCCAGAAAAATCGCTTGAGGTGTGGTCGGATAAATTTGCCTAGGTAAGAGTAAATTTGACTAATGGGATCATTCTAACCTAGCTGTCAGGGCAGGGAACACAAGGGATTGAGTGGAACAACGGTTTCACATCCTGTACCCAATATTGCTCTCCACTGACTGCAACAGCGAGTAAAATTGGGTGAGATATAAAACCGACGTCGCACCCAAACCTGTCAGTATCCCTGATGGGCAGGTTAGGTTAAATTGCTCCCTTAGTGTGACCAAAAGGGGTTACAGAGAAGTGTTACAGGATGTTTGTGACTGCAACCAATATAAATGATGTTTGTTGGTAGATCTCCTGTGGCATTGCTCACAACCAGTTACAGGCGCTAAATTAGACTGCTCCTTCAAAGAGCTGGCACAGGCATGATAGGTCGAATGTCCTCTTTCCCTGCTATAAGATTCTATTATTCTATGACACAGTCTGTTTCTTGACCATGTCATTCACATGTTGCTGGTTGCGTATCTTTCTCTCCTTTGCTGGTTCTCTTTATGCTGTTTCTGATTGTCTCTTTCTCTGCTCTCTTGCTCTGCCTCTCTTTCTTATTTTTGGTTCTTTTATCATTTTTTTCTCTGCGTTCTGCAATTCCCATTTGTTATTTGGCTTCTTTCTTCTTTTTCACAAAATGAAAACTGGATCTGGGAGCCAGAGTTTAAAGGAACCACAGCATCATCTAATGTTGGGAGGACCGAAAGGTAAGTACAGTCTCCACCACATATACCATCCCGCACTGCCACCTACATCAAGTGGATCGCTCTAACCATTTTCCATTACCCCAGGCATCGATTACAAAGATGCCGCTTAAACCATTTTAAGCGCCCAATTCTTTCAGGCCGTTCAAGTAGCTGTTTGCACCAAGTTAAGGTATGACTTCTTTACAATCCCAGTTATTCCTGATTTCCCTGTCTTGAAAGATTCTTATAAATGGGAAACAGTATGAATAATGCTTAAAATTAAGTAGGTGCTGAAAGCAATTCAGGGCCAGGGTGATCTTCTGGACCAGTTTTGATCATCTTGGAGGGGTCGGAGAGGAATTTCCCCAGCTGGTGTTTCTGACACAATGGTCTCATCCCTCCCTATCTCTGGAACCTCCTCCAGCCCTACAACCAATGTTCCCTATAAATCAACACTCCAGGGAACCCCGTGCAGCCGGCTTTTCAATAGAAAAACCACATATGCGCTGTATTTTAAATGGGTCGCCCGGTCTGAAAATAATTATTGGTAACATTGCCTACAACCCTCCGAAATCTCTGCACTCCTCTAATTCTGATCTCTCCACTTCACCCCCAGCTGCCTAGGCCATAAGTTGTGGAATTCCCTCCCTAAACTTCTCTGCCTCCCTGCCTTTCTCTCTCTTTTCTTTTAACATGCTCCTTAAAGCCTACCTCATTGATCAAGGTTTAGGGTCACCTATCCTAATATCTCTTTCTGTGGCTCGGTGTTGAATTTTCTCTGATAACGCTCCTGTGAAGCACCTTGGGACATTTTACTACATCAAAGGTGCTATATAAATGCAAGTGGTTAAGCTCTCGACCTAACGTTGTTGTTGTTGTTGTATTGGGCAAGGAGAGCAGACATGTTGATATCCAGAAAGAAGGCCACACAGCTTCTCCTGTTGCACTTCTGCAGGGCTGGGCCTTATCAGTCCTACTGATGGGCGGGAGCTCAGTGAAAGCCACTATCTTGTAAGGCCGCACCTGGAGTACTGCGTGCAGTTTTGGTCACCTTACTTAAGGAAGGATATACTAGCTTTGGAAGGGGTACAGAGACGATTCACTAGGCTGATTCGAGAAATGAGGGGGTTAACTTATGATGATAGATTGAGTAGACTGGGTCTTTACTCTTTGGAGTTCAGAAGGATGAGGGGTGATCTTATAGAAACATTTAAAATCATGAAAGGGATAGACAAGATAGAGGCAGAGAGGTTGTTTCCATTGGTGGGGGAGACTAGAACTAGGGGGCACAGCCTCAAAATACGGAGGAGCCAATTTAAAACCGAGTTGAGAAAGAATTTCTTCTCCCAGAGGGTTGTGAATCTGTGGAATTCTCTGCCCAAGGAAACAGTTGAGGCTGGCTCATTGAATGTATTCAAGTCAAAGATAGATAGATTTTTAACCAATAAGGGAATTAAGGGTTACGGGGAGAGGGCGGGTAAGTGGAGCTGAGTCCACGACCAGATCAGCCATGATCTTGTTGAATGGCAGAGCAGGCTCAAGGGGCTAGATGGCCTACTCCTGTTCCTAATTCTTATGTTCTTATGTTCTTATCTCTTCGGTCCACCAGTCTCTCCAAGGTGGATCCCAGAGTCTGGATGGCAGCTGCTTCAGCTTCCACCACAGCTGCAAAGGCTGGCAACAGACAGACTCCTATTGTGAAGGTATCGGCAGTAGTGTCCACTAGAGGTGGCCACAGTGTGTCCTGAGTCAGAAAGTTGTGGATTTAAATCCCACTCCAGAGATTTGAAGCACAATCTCGGTTGACACTCCCAGAGTTTAAACAGATAATGTGGTCATTATCACATCTTTGGGTGTGGGAGTTGGCTGTTCACAAATTGGCATGTTTTCTTACATTCGAACAATGACTACACTTCAAAAGTGGCTGTAAATTGCTTTGGGATGTCCTGAGGTTGTGAAAGGCCCTGCAGAAATGTAAGTCTATCTACCTTGTGATGAGCATTGAACAATGTCAATGCAGGGGAGGAAGTTGTTCAGAGTGCTGGGGGAGGTGAATGGGAAGGACTCTTACCAGGTGTTCTGCAGAGAGATGAAGAAATGAACCTTTGTTACTCTTGTGCAACCATTGAAGGGTTTGCTGCACTGGATCCAGGTCCTGGAGGAGTGTTGCTCCTGAAGCTGACCTTCTCAGTCACCTCTCTCCAGGCCTGGTGAACATATATTTTTGAAACCTTCCTGCCACTAATGGGGAAAGTGAACTTCCATTCTTGTCCTTAACACTTTGACCATGACCTCCAGTGAGGCTTCAGAAAATCTGGGAGCTTGTCTGCAAATTCCCTCTTGCAACCAGATGGGAGTGCAGCTTCCCTTTAAGATTGATTTCTGTGATTAATAACTCCAGACTGTGCATATAGTGATAATTTCACCTAGATTCTTTCTTAGCTCTAAAACAACATAAACATTCGCTATAAAGTTTTTGACGTGTAAAATAACAAAAGCCAAATTTCTAAATTAAATAGAATACAAAAAAATTCCTGCAGATATACCCATAAATATGAACTGGATTCATTTATTAATCCTGATTTGGATTGGGACTGCTACTGGGAGCTTGCACAAGAGGGGGTGACAAATTGAGTGCAGCTGCAGCTCTTAAAGGGGCTGCAGCTGCCACTTAAAGGGAAGCTTGCTTATTTTGGCATTGGTAGGATCACAGGCAGCAAGCTGATTGCTGGCAAGCAATGGTACAGTGCCAACAATGAACCCCCGGCATTTGATGAGCTAGTTGCTTCTTCAATCAGTAGGCCAAAGGAGGGTTACTCTTTTTTGGGACTGAAGAACATTCTCCTGACAGGAGGTTTACCATATTAAGTGGGAGGAAGTGGCAGCACAAAGAATCAAAGCATAGAAATTATAAATTTAATGGTAATAAATACCGATATTTTTTAACATATATGTAAATACATAGGGTAGACATAGAGTAAATGTTTCCACTTGTGGGGAAGTCCAAAACTAAGGGCCATAAATATAAGAGAGTCACTAATAAATCCAATAAGGAATTCAGGAGAAACCTCTTTACCCAGAGAGTGCTGAAATGTGGAACTCGCTCCCACATGGAGTGGGTGAAGCGAATAGTATAGATGCCTTTAAGGAGAAGCTAGATAAGTAGATGAGGGAGAAAGGAATAGAAGGATATGCTAATAGGGTTAGATGAAATAGGGGTGGGAGGAGGCTTGTGTGAAGCATAAACACTGGCATGGACCAGTTGGGCCGATTGGCCTGTTTTTGTGCTGTAAATTCTATATAAATATATTCAGATGAGGAAGTTTGTTTGCCTCAGAAAATCTGTCATGGTAAAATGATGCCATACTTCTCACTTCAAAATAGATGGGCATGTTGCTAAAACATTTTTCTGAACAAATACATCTCGACTGAGGCTGCATACGAATCATTCGGACAATCTTATGGATCTTCATGCACGGGCTTCCGGTACAGAAAGACAAAGGGGTCGATATTCACTGGCTTCACGTGGTATTAACTTGGCCTTTATTAAGTTCGGTAGTCTAACCGCCTCATTAACACCAGCGACATGGCCAGCTCCATTTTGAAAGCAGCCTACATCTGGATGTAGAAAGCGCCCTGCTGTTTCAGGCAATAGGCTGCTTTTAATATGGAAATTGGGGTCCTTTGTTTGGCTCCAGCTATACAAAGCGCTGGTTAGACCACATCTGGAGTACCGTGTACAATTCTGGGCACCACACCTTAGAAAGGATATATTGGCCTTGGAAAGAGTGCAGCACAGATTGACCAGGAGGATTATGAGAAGAGAATACATAAACTAGGCTTGTATTTCCTGGAATATAGAAGGTTAAGGGATGATTTGATTGAGGTTGTTAGGATTTTGAAAGGAATTGATAGAGTAGAGAGAAACTTTTTCTGCTGGCAGGGAGTGTAGGATAAGGGGACATAATCTTAAAATCAGAGCCAGGCCATTCAGGAGAGAAATTAGGACACATTTGTTATTATGTATGTAAACCTGTAAATCATGTCCAACCACCAGAGAGCTTATCCCCTGGAATCCCAAGGGATCCCACAATCCCTTGGGAGCACCTGTATATAAGGAGGCCTCACAGGCTGGAGAGGCACTCTGAGATCTATAATAAAGGACTACAGTCACAACTTAAATTGAGCTCACAGTATCTAGTCTGACTATTTAAGATATAACAACTGGCGATGAGATACAAATGACGAACCCCACTGCAACAATGCAAAGAACTGTGGGCATCCTGGAGAAATTTTCGGAGGGAGATGATTGGGAAACCTTCGTGGAGCGACTCGACCAATACGTCGTGGCCAACGAGGTGGAAGGAGAAGCAAACGCTGCCAAATGAAGGGCGATCCGCCTCACTGTTTATGGGGCACCAACGTGTGGCCTCATGAAAAATCTGCGCGCTCCAGCGAAACCCACAGACAAGTCATACAATGATTTGTGCACACTGGTCCGGGAGCAGCTGAACCCGAAGGAAAGCATTCTGATGGCGAGGTATCGGTTCTACACGTACAAGATGTCTGAAGGCCAGGAAGTTGCGAGCTACGTCGCCGAGCTACGGCGCCTTGCAGGACATTGCGAATTTGAAGGACATTTGGAGCACATGTTCATGGACTTCTTTGTACTTGGCATTGGCCATGAAGTAATACTTCGCAAATTTTTGACAGTACAGATCCCAACCTTGAGTAAAGCCATAGCGATAGCCCAGGTGCTTATCGTCACCAGTGACAATACCAAACAAATTTCTCAGCACACGAGTGCTGCTACAAGTTTTGAACAAAGTAACGTTGTTTTCAAATCAAAATGTACAGGGCAGGACTCACATGCCTGCAGCTGCACGTCCGCAGATGACTCAGAGTCCACCATCAAGGGTGGTGAATACAAGGCCATTAACACCTTGTAGGCTCTGCGGGGGTGATCATCATTTCCATTCATGCCGATTCAAAGGATACATTTGCAATGGCTGTGGAACAATGGAACATCTCCAACGTATGTGCAGGCGAGCTGCAAACTCTGCTAATCCTGCAAACCACCATGTTGCAGAGGAGGACAGATCCACGGTGGATCACGACGAACCAGAGCCTCAGACCGAGGAGACAGAGGTATATGGTGTGCACACATTTACCACAAAGTGTCCCCTGATAATGCTGAAGGTTGAATTAAATGGACTCCCGGTGTCCATGGAGCTGGACACGGGTGCAAGCCAGTCCATAATGAGCAAAAAGGTTTTCGATAAATTGTGGTGCAGCAAGACCTCAAGGCCAGTCCTGACTCCCATTCGTACTAAACTGAGAAGTACACAAAGGAACTGATTCCCGTAATCAGCAGTGCTACCGTAAAGGTCTCCTACGATGGAGCGGTGCACGAGTTACCACTCTGGGTGGTACCGGGCGATGGCCCCATGCTGTTCGGCAGGAGCTGACTGGGAAAGATACACTGGAACTGGGACGACGTCCGAGCGCTTTCGTCCATTGATGACACCTCATGTGTCCAGGTCCTAAACAAGTTCCCCTCGCTATTCGAACCAGGCATCGGGAAGTTCCAAGGAGCAAAAATGCAGATCCATTTGATTCCGGGAACGCGACCCATCCATCACAAGGTGAGAGCGGTACCGTACATGATGAGAGAGAGAGTGGTGATCGAACTGGACAGGCTGCAATGAGAAGGCATCATTTCGCCGATCGAATTCAATGAATGGGTCAGTCCGATTGTTCCAGTCCTCAAGGGAGACGGCACCGTCAGAATCTGTGGTGATTACAAAGTAACTATCAATCGTTTCTCACTGCAGGATCAATACCCACTACCGAAGGCAGATGACCTATTCGCGACACTGGACTTGACCTCGGCCTACATGACGCAAGAGCTGGAGTAATCATCGAAGGCCTCAGCTGCATCAACACGCACAAAGGTCTCTTCATTTACAACAGATGCCCGTTTGGGATTCGATCAGCCGCGGTGATATTCCAGAGGAACATGGAAAGCTTGCTGAAGTCGGTCCCGCGCACCGTGATCTTCCAGGACGACATCTTGGTTACAGGTCGGGACACCATCGAGCACTTGCAAAACCTGGAGGAGGTTCTTAGTCGGCTTAATCGTGTGGGGCTCAGGGTAAAATGCTCGAAGCGAATGAATTTGGGAAATTGCAACCGGTTGCTTATGCATCTAGAAGCTTGTCTAAGGCCGAGAGGGCCGACAGCATGATCGAAAAAGAAGCGTTAGCATGTGTTTACGGGGTAAAGAAAATGCATCAATATCTGTTCGGGCTCAAATTTGAATTGGAAACCGACCATAAGCCGCTTATATCCCTCTTCTGAAAGCAAGAGGATAAATACGAATGCATCGGCCCGCATCCAGAGATGGGCGCTCACGTTGTCCGCTCACGTCATCTGCCACAGGCCAGGCACAGAAAACTGTGCTGATGCTCTCAGTAGGCTGCCATTGCCCACCACAGAGGGGGAGATGGCACAGCCCGCAGATGTAGTCATGGTAATGGAAGCATTCGAGAGTGAGCAATCACCTGTTACCGCCTGATCGATTAGACCCTGGACGAGCCAGGACTCCTTACTGGCCTAAGTAAAAAGCTGTGTGCGCCACGGGAGTTGGTCTAGTGTCCTGTTAGAGATGCAGGAGGAAATAAAGTATCAGTGGCGCAAAGATGAAATGTCTATACAGGCAGACTGCCTCCTATGGGGTAATCGGGTAGTGGTGCCAAAAAAGGGCAGGGACACTTTCATCAGTGATCTCCATAGCACCCACCCAGGCATCATAATGATGAAAGTGATAGCCAGATCCCATGTGTGGTGGCCCGGTATCGATGCAGAATTAGAGTCCTGCGTGCACAAATGTAATACATGTTCACAGTTAAGCACAGGGAGGCGCCACTAAGTTTATGGTCCTGGCCCTCCAAACCATGGTTCAGGGTCCATGTCAACTATGCAGGCCCATTCTTGGGAAAATTGTTCTTTGTGGTTGTAGATGCATACTCCAAATGGATTGTGTTGTATATGTGAACTTGTATTTACTCTGTACAGCCACCAGAGGGCTCATCCCTTGGACTCCCTTGGGAGCACAGGTATTTAAGAAGGCTTCACAGGCTGGAGAGGCACTCTGGAGACCTGCAATAAAAGACTAAGGTCACACTTTACTTTGAGCTCACAGTAGTCAGTCTGACTCTTTCTCCATACACAACAACTGGCGACGAGATACAGATAGCGAACCCAAAGATGCAGAGAACAGTGGGCATCCTGGAGAAATTCTTGGAGGGAGATGATTGGGAAAGTTTTGTGGAGCGACTCGACCAATACTTTGTGGCCAACGAGCTAGATGGGGAAGAGAGCGCTGCCAAACAAAGGGCGATCCTCCTTACCGCCTGTGGGGCACAAACGTATAGCCTCATGAAGAATCTGCTCACTCCAGCGAAATCCACGGAGGGATCATATGACGATTTGTGCACACTGGTCCGAGAGCATTTGAACCCGAAAGAAAGCGTTCTGATGGCGAGGTACCGGTTCGACACCAACAAAAGGTTTAAAGGCCAGGAAGTGGCGAGTTATGTCACCGAGCTAAGACGCCTTGCAGGACATGTTAGAGCTCTTAATTTCCAATGAAATACGAACTCCGATTGTAGTTTTAACTTTTTAATCTTGGCAGAGAGCAATAACAAGTTCTTGGCTTTAAGCCAGGTCTTTGTTCTTTTGAAACCACATGGTCAAAATGGCTGTACTTATACCTGGATCAATTTACAGAAAAGAACTCGCCTTCTTTGACCTTATTGGCTCAATTAATAGTCTTTTAACCTTTTAATTGGCTCGCTACCCGAGGGTCCTAAAATGTCAAGTTGATTGATGCCTTAATGCAACATGCTTCTGGAATTTTTTGAGGATGTTTCCAGTAGAGTGGACAAGGGAGAACCAGTTGATGTGGTATATTTGGACTTTCAGAAGGCTTTTGACAAGGTCCCACACAAGAGATTAATGTGCAAAGTTAAAGCACATGGGATTGGGGGTAGTGTGCTGACATGGATTGAGAACTGGTTGTCAGACAGGAAGCAAAGAGTAGGAGTAAATGGGGACTTTTCAGAATGGCAGGCAGTGACTAGTGGGGTACCGCAAGGTTCTGTGCTGGGGCCCCAGCTGTTTACACTGTACATTAATGATTTAGACGAGGGGATTAAATGTAGTATCTCCAAATTTGCGGATGACACTAAGTTGGGTGGCAGTGTGAGCTGCGAGGAGGATGCTATGAGGCTGCAGAGCGACTTGGATAGGTTAGGTGAGTGGGCAAATGCATGGCAGATGAAGTATAATGTGGATAAATGTGAGGTTATCCACTTTGGTGGTAAAAACAGAGAGACAGACTATTATCTGAATGGTGACAGATTAGGAAAAGGGGAGGTGCAACGAGACCTGGGTGTCATGGTACATCAGTCATTGAAGGTTGGCATGCAGGTACAGCAGGCGGTTAAGAAAGCAAATGGCATGTTGGCCTTCATAGCGAGGGGATTTGAGTCCAGGGGCAGGGAGGTGTTGCTACAGTTGTACAGGGCCTTGGTGAGGCCACACCTGGAGTATTGTGTACAGTTTTGGTCTCCTAACCTGAGGAAGGACATTCTTGCTATTGAGGGAGTGCAGCGAAGGTTCACCAGACTGATTCCCGGGATGGCGGGACTGACCTATCAAGAAAGACTGGATCAACTGGGCTTGTATTCACTGGACTTCAGAAGAATGAGAGGGGACCTCATAGAAACGTTTAAAATTCTGACGGGGTTAGACAGGTTAGATGCAGGAAGAATGTTCCCAATGTTGGGGAAGTCCAGAACCAGGGGACACAGTCTAAGAATAAGGGGTAAGCCATTTAAGACCGAGATGAGGAGGAACTTCTTCACCCAGAGAGTGGTGAACCTGTGGAATTCTCTACCACAGAAAGTTGTTGAGGCCAATTCACTAAATATATTCAAAAGGGAGTTAGATGAAGTCCTTACTACTCGGGGAATCAAGGGGTATGGTGAGAAAGCAGGAATGGGGTACTGAAGTTGCATGTTCAGCCATGAACTCATTGAATGGCGGTGCAGGCTAGAAGGGCCGAATGGCCTACTCCTGCACCTATTTTCTATGTTTCTATGTTTCTATGTTTCTATGCTACCACTCACGTAGCATCTCTGACTTGTTGTCTGTGAATTTTCACAGCCTGTCTAAATGCAGCCTGTTTGAATTCTCGATCAATCCCCCCTTTGATTCTTTCACAAACTGAATCATAAAACATCAGGTATCACTGGTTAAACATTCTACAAAATAATTTCATACATGTTAATAGAGTTTCCTTCTAAAATTTGTTGATGTGTTTCGCCACATGTCCGGACTAGTAGCTTCCACACAAATTTACACCAACCCGAGTTCCATCGTGGCCACAATGGAAGTCTGGTTTTAGTAGGTTAATTAACCTTATTCCAATTTAACCCAAATCAATATCTTAATTCAACCAGTAAACAACCTTCCCTTAAGCATAACATACCCCTGTGCCACGTACAGATGGTCTGCTGGGACCTGCAAGGTGTCTCACCTGCGGGACAGCAGCTACAGCCGCCTGGTCGCAACAACATTTAATCAACATAAACAAACAATATAAAAGTGAAATAATTACAACAAATAGAATTAAACCTTCCACCAATGAAGTTCCTATTGAACCTAGCCATTCAGTGGCTCCACTCCACAAAGTGAATGATGGGGGTTGCTTAAGTTTTTCTACCTCCTTTTGGATATGCTCCGCTAAGTGGGTAATTTCTTCGGAGCTATCTGGGATATATGTGCAACACTCAGTTCCGAGTAGGGTGCAAGTACCTCCCTTTTCAGCCAGGATGTAATCAAGGGCCAGTCTATTCTGTCGGGCTACTGTGCGGATTGCTACCATTTCTGCATTGATTTTAACTAGGGCCTCTGAGGTATCATTGGCTACTCGTTCCACAACGGATGCCATGTTAATGGATTCCCTTGCCAGTTTGGCGGTCCCATACCCGGGGATCAGAATGGCAAAGAACCTCTCTGTTTCTGTGATAGCTCTCTTAGGACGGTGTAAATGTTCTGACAGTGACTTTATATTATACATATAAGGCACAATGTAGGCTAAATAGCAGGATCCCATCCAATTCTGGGGCAGCCAAGGGTAGGCCATAGGTGCCATTATATGCAATGAATGTTAGCTGTTTCTTTGTAAGCAACACTCCGGGGCCTATCCAGGCTTTTCCATCTGTTTTATTCAGAATCCCTGTTACGTTAAAAATTCCCACATAGAAATATAGAAACATAGAAAATAGGTGCAGGAGCAGGCCATTCAGCCCTTCTAGCCTGCACCGCCATTCAATGAGTTCATGGCTGAACATGAAACTTCAGTACCCCATTCCTGCTTTCTCGCCATACCCCTTGATCCCCCGAGTAGTAAGGACTTCATCTAACTCCCTTTTGAATATATTTAGTGAATTGGCCCCAACCACTTTCTGTGGCAGAGAATTCCACAGGTTCAGGGTGAAGAAGTCTCTCCTCATCTCGGTCCTAAATGGCTTACCCCTTATCCTTAGACTGTGACCCCTGGTTCTGGACTTCCCCAACATTGGGAACATTCTTCCTGCATCTAACCTGTCTAAACCCGTCAGGATTTTAAACGTTTCTATGAGGTCCCCTCTCATTCTTCTGAACTCCAGTGAATACAAGCCCAGTTGATCCAGTCTTTCTTGATAGGTCAGTCCCACCATCCCGGGAATCAGTCTGGTGAACCTTCGCTGCACTCCCTCAATAGCAAGAATGTCCTTCCTCAAGTTAGGAGACCAACAAAATTGTACACAATACTCCAGGTGCGGCCTCACCAAGGCCCTGTACAACTGTAGCAACACCTCCCTGCCCCTGTACTCAAATCCCCTCGCTATGAAGGCCAATATGCCATTTGCTTTCTTAACCGCCTGCTGTACCTGCATGCCAACCTTCAATGACTGATGTACCATGACACCCAGGTCTCGATGCACCTTCCCTTTTCCTAATCTGTCACCATTCAGATAATAGTCTGTCTCTCTGTTTTTACCACCAAAGTGGATAACCTCACATTTATCCACATTATACTTCATCTGCCATGCATTTGCCCACTCACCTAACCTATCCAAGTCACTCTGCAGCCTCATAGCATCCTCCTCGCAGCTCACACTGCCACCCAACTTAGTGTCATCCGCAAATTTGGAGATACTACATTTAATCCCCTCGTCTAAATCATTAATGTACAATGTAAACAGCTGGGGCCCCAGCACAGAACCTTGCGGTACCCCACTAGTCACTGCCTGCCATTCTGAAAAGTACCCATTTACTCCTACTCTTTGCTTCCTGTCTGCCAACCAGTTCTCAATCCACGTCAGCACACTACCCCCAATCCCATGTGCTTTAACTTTGCACATTAATCTCTTGTGTGGGACCTTGTCGAAAGCCTTCTGAAAGTCCAAATATACCACATCAACTGGTTCTCCTTTGTCCACTTTACTGGAAACATCCTCAAAAAATTCCAGAAGATTTGTCAAACAAGATTTCCCCTTCACAAATCCATGCTGACTTGGACCTATCATGTCACCATTTTTCAAATGCGCTGCTATGACATCCTTAATAATTGATTCCATCATTTTACCCACTACTGAGGTCAGGCTGACCGATCTATAATTCCCTGTTTTCTCTCTCCCTCCTTTTTTAAAAAGTGGGGTTACATTGGCTACCCTCCACTCGATCGGAACTGATCCAGAGTCAATGGAATGTTGGAAAATGACTGTCAATGCATCCGCTATTTCCAAGGCCACCTCCTTAAGTACTCTGGGATGCAGTCCATCAGGCCCTGGGGATTTATCGGCCTTCAATCCCATCAATTTCCCCAACACAATTTCCCGACTAATAAAGATTTCCCTCAGTTCCTCCTCCCTACTAGACCCTCTGACCCCTTTTATATCCGGAAGGTTGTTTGTGTCCTCCTTAGTGAATACTGAACCAAAGTACTTGTTCAATTGGTCTGCCATTTCTTTGTTCCCCGTTATGACTTCCCCTGATTCTGACTGCAGGGGACCTACGTTTGTCTTTACTAACCTTTTTCTCTTTACATACCTATAGAAACTTTTGCAATCCGCCTTAATGTTCCCTGCAAGCTTCTTCTCGTACTCCATTTTCCCTGCCCTAATCAAACCCTTTGTCCTCCTCTGCTGAGTTCTAAATTTCTCCCAGTCCCCAGGCTCGCTGCTATTTCTGGCCAATTTGTATGCCACTTCCTTGGCTTTAATACTATCCCTGATTTCCCTTGATAGCCACGGTTGAGCCACCTTCCCTTTTTTATTTTTACGCCAGACAGGAATGTACAATTGTTGTAATTCATCCATGCGGTCTCTAAATGTGTGCCATTGCCCATCCACAGTCAACCCCTTAAGTATCATTCGCCAATCTATCCTAGCCAATTCACGCCTCATACCTTCAAAGTTACCCTTCTTTAAGTTCTGGACCATGGTCTCTGAATTAACTGTATCATTCTCCATCCTAATGCAGAATTCCACCATATTATGGTCACTCTTCCCCAAGGGGCCTCACACAATGAGATTGCTAATTAGTCCTCTCTCATTACACAACACCCAGTCTAAGATGGCCTCCCCGCTAGTTGGTTCCTCGACATATTGGTCTCGAAAACCATCCCTTATGCACTCCAGGAAATCCTCCTCCACCGTATTGCTTCCAGTTTGGCTAGCCCAATCTATGTGCATATTAAAGTCACCCATTATAACTGCTGCACCTTTATTGCATGCACCCCTAATTTCCTGTTTGATGCCCTCCCCAACATCACTACTACTGTTTGGAGGTCTGTACACAACTCCCACTAATGTTTTTTGCCCTTTGGTGTTCTGCAGCTCTACCCATATAGATTCCACATCATCCAAGCTAATGTCTTTCCTAACTATTGCATTAATCTCCTCTTTAACCAGTAATGCTACCCCACCTCCTTTTCCTTTTATTCTATCCTTCCTGAATGTTGAATACCCCTGGATGTTGAGTTCCCAGCCCTGATCATCCTGGAGCCACATCTCCGTAATCCCAATCACATCATATTTGTTAACATCTATTTGCACAGTTAATTCATCCACTTTATTGCGGATACTCCTTGCATTAAGACATAAAGCCTTCAGGCTTGTTTTTTTAACACCCTTTGTCCTTTTAGAATTCTGCCGCACAGTGGCCCTTCTTGTTCCCGCCCCGGGTCACTCCGCACCCCACCCCACCCCCATCTCCCCTCCGTCTCCTGCCTCTGCCTCCCTTTTGTCTCCCTCTGTCTCCCTGCATTGGTTCCCATCCCCTGCCATATTAGTTTAACTCCTCCCCAACAGCACTCGCAAACACTCCCCCTAGGACATTGGTTCCGGTCCTGCCCACGTGCAGACCGTCCGGTTTGTACTGGTCCCACCTCCCCCAGAACTGGTTCCAATGCCCCAGGAATTTGAATCCCTCCCTGCTGCACCACTGCTCAAGCCACGTATTCATCTGCGTTATCCTGCGATTCCTACTCTGACTAGCACGTGGCACTGGTAGCAATCCCGAGATTACTACTTTTGAGGTTCTACTTTTTAATTTAGCTCCTAGCTCCTTAAATTCGTTTCGTAGGACCTCATCCCTTTTTTTACCTATGTCGTTGGTACCAATGTGCACCACGACAACTGGCTGTTCTCCCTCCCATTTCAGAATGTCCTGCACCCGCTCCGAGACATCCTTGACCCTTGCACCAGGGAGGCAACATACTATCCTGGAGTCTCGGTTGCGGCCGCAGAAACGCCTATCTATTCCTATCACAATTGAATCCCCTATCACTATCGCGCTCCCACTCTTTTTCTTGCCCTCCTGTGCAGCAGCGCCAGCCACGGTGCCATAAACTTGTCTGCTGCTGACCTCCCCCGATGAGTTATCCCCCGCAACAGTACTCAAAACGGTGTATCTGTTTTGCAGGGGGATGACCACAGGGGACCCCTGCACTACCTTCCTTGCACTGCTCTTCCTGCTGGTCTTCCATTCCCTATCTGGCTGTGGACCCTTCTCCTGCGGTAAGACCAACTCACTACACGTGATACTCACGTCATTCTCAGCATCGTGGATGCTCCAGAGTGAATCCACCCTCAGCTCCAATTCCGTAACGCGGACCGTCAGGAGCTCGAGGCGGACACACTTCTCACACACGTAGTCGTCAGGGACACCGGAAGTGTCCCTGAGTTCCCACATGGCACAGGAGGAGCATATCACGTGACCGATCTCTCCTGCCATGCCTTAACCCTTAGATACCCTTAAATTGGTAATAACAATGTTACAGTTCACTTACTGATATAAAAAACAAAAAGAAAAGCTGCTCACCAATCACCAGCCAATCATTTTCCCCATTGGCTGTGACGTCACCTTTTGATTCCTTTCTACTTCGATTTTGCTTTCTCTCCCACTGTAGCTGCACAAGTACGCCTTTATAGGCCGCTCCGACGCTGCTCCCACCTCTCGCCAACTGCCGCTGACCCTCGAGCTCCCGCTGGGCCTTTATAGGCCGCTCCGACGCTGCTCCCACCTCTCGCCAACTGCCGCTGACCCTCGAGCTCCCGCTGGGCCTTTATAGGCCGCTCCGAAGCTGCTCCCACCTCTCGCCAACTGCCGCTGACCCTCGAGCTCCCGCTGGGCCTTTATAGGCCGCTCTGACGCTGCTCCCTCCTCTCGCCAACTGTCGCTGACCCTCGAGCTCCCGCTGGGCCTTTATAGGCCGCTCCGACGCTGCTCTCGCCTCTCGCCAACTGACGCTGACTCTCGTGCTCCCGCTGGGCCTTTATAGGCCGCTCCGGCGCTGCTCCCACCTCTCGCCAACTGCCGCTGACCCTCGAGCTCCCGCTAGGCCTTTATAGGCCGCTCCGACGCTGCTCCCACCTCTCGCCAACTGCCGCTGACCCTCGAGCTCCCGCTGGGCCTTTATAGGCCGCTCCGATGCTGCTCTCGCCTCTCGCCAACTGCCGCTGACTCTCGAGCTCCCGCTGGGCCTTTATAGGCCGCTCCGGCGCTGCTCCCACCTCTCGCCAACTGCCGCTGACCCTCGAGCTCCCGCTGGGCCTTTATAGGCCGCTCCGGCGCTGCTCCCACCTCTCGTCAACTGCCGCTGACCCTCGAGCTCCCGCTGGGCCTTTATAGGCCGCTCCGACGCTGCTCCCACCTCTCGCCAACTGCCGCTGACTCTCGAGCTCCCGCTGGGCCTTTATAGGCCGCTCCGACGCTGCTCCCACCTCTCGCCAACTGCCGCTGACTCTCGAGCTCCCGCTGGGCCTTTATAGGCCGCTCCGACGCTGCTCCCACCTCTCGCCAACTGCCGCTGACTCTCGAGCTCCCGCTGGGCCTTTATTGGCCGCTCCAACGCTGCTCGCACCTCTCGCCAACTGCCGCTGACCCTCGAGCTCCCGCTGGGCCTTTATAGGCCGCTCCGACGCTGCTCCCACCTCTCGCCAACTGCCGCTGACCCTCGAGCTCCCGCTGGGCCTTTATAGGCCGCTCCGACGCTGCTCCCACCTCTCGCCAACTGCCGCTGACCCTCGAGCTCCCGCTGGGCCTTTATAGGCCGCTCCGACGCTGCTCCCACCTCTCGCCAACTGCCGCTGACCCTCGAGCTCCCGCTGGGCCTTTATAGGCCGCTCCGACGCTGCTCCCACCTCTCGCCAACTGCCGCTGACCCTCGAGCTCCCGCTGGGCCTTTATAGGCCGCTCCGACTCTGCTCCCACCTCTCGCCAACTGCCGCTGACTCTCGAGCTCCTGCTGGGCCTTTATAGGCCGCTCCGACGCTGCTCCCACCTCTCGCCAACTGCCGCTGACTCTCGAGCTCCCGCTGGGCCTTTATAGGCCGCTCCGACGCTGCTCCCACCTCTCGCCAACTGCCGCTGACTCTCGAGCTCCCGCTGGGCCTTTATTGGCCGCTCCGACGCTGCTCGCACCTCTCGCCAACTGCCGCTGACCCTCGAGCTCCCGCTGGGCCTTTATAGGCCGCTCCGACGCTGCTCCCACCTCTCGCCAACTGCCGCTGACCCTCGAGCTCCCGCTGGGCCTTTATAGGCCGCTCCGACGCTGCTCCCACCTTTCGCCAACTGCCGCTGACCCTCGAGCTCCTGCTGGGCCTTTATAGGCCGCTCCGACGCTGCTCCCACCTCTCGCCAACTGCTGCTGACCCTCGAGCTCCCGCTGGGCCTTTTATAGGCCGCTCCGACGCTGCTCCCACCTCTTGCCAACTGCCGCTGACCCTCGAGCTCCCGCTGTGCCTTTATAGGCTGCTCCGACGCTGCTCCCACCTCTCGCCAACTGCCGCTGACCCTCGAGCTCCCGCTGGGCCTTTATAGGCCGCTCCGACGCTGTTCCCACCTCTCGCCAACTGCCGCTGACCCTCGAGCTCCCGCTGGGCCTTTATAGGCCACTCCTACGCTGCTCCCGCCTCTCGCCAACATCGGCCCAGTTTGGACGGTTCCGTGGCTTGATTATATTATAATTCCGGGAGCAGTTACTATACCCCATATTTTGGCCTCCTTTGATGTTTCTAATCAGACAGACCGATTCCCCCGGTCTTCCTATTCTCGTTGTATTAGTGATAACAAAAAATGGGGGCCATTTGGAATTATTGTAGCACGGTTGGTATCCCCCTTCAAAGGTAGTCAGATTGTAACCTGCTGACTTCCATTTACGTGCCCAGTTTTCCGTATCCTGAAACGCATTGCCTGCTTTGTTTTGATTAATTATCCACTGAGCCATTTCCGAGATATTCAAGGGAACTGGCCTCAAGAGAATCCCTCCCTTTGAGTGAATAAGAATATGCACACACACCCAACAACTAGAAATGTTACCTTGTTTGGCATAAATGTATGACATATATAAAAAGGTATTTACATGTAATTCCCTTGCTACCCTACTATTTCCCTTTGGTGCAGAGGGTCGGCTAGTAAGAAGTAGGCCTATGCCGAGGATACCTACAATCAATAATAGAGTAAATTTATACATTTTCGCAAAAAGTAATTGTCCTTATTAGATTTCAGCTTCAGTTACGGGTGCTCGTTTAACGTGTGAAGCGTGGATCCAGGCTTTCTTTCCTTGGACTTTTACAGCTGCCTGGGTGGTCAATAACACTTGATAAAGTCCCTCCCACTTGGCACCCAAAGGTTCTTTATGCAACTTTTTCACATACACCCAGACTCCCGGGATGATGTCGTGTCCTCCTTCGGGTGGATTACCCCAAGCTGCCGATACCTGTCGGGAAACAGAACTAAAGCATTGGTTAAGTTCTGACATTATGATAACAAAGTGTCACTCATTAAGTGAACATCAGCTTTCCATAAATCGATAGTTCCTGGCAGCGACATGGGTCTTCCTGTTATAATTTCAAATGGGCTTAGACCTGTAGTTTGTTCGGGGTTGCCCTAATACTACATAGTAGTGGTAGTGCCTGGGGCCATGGTGTTCCTTCTTGGTGATATTTGGCAAGCCGTTGTTTCAGAGTTCGATTCATTCGTTCTACTTGTCCTGATGATTGTGGATGATAAGGACAGTGTAAATCCCACGTAATGTTCAGTAACCTGCAGACTTCTTGGCAGACAGCATCTGTGAAGTGTGTTCCCTGATCTGAGTCAATGCAACTCGGGACTCCCCATCGGGGAATGTAATGAGTGCTTTCAATCTGCACATCTGTGTTGATTCTTCTGGAGGAACGCCCTGTGAGGCGGCATCTTTAGCTGCCTGGTCGGCTAGGGCATTTCCCTGTGCTTCTATGGTATTTTCCTTGGTATGGGCCTTACACTTCAGGATGGACACTTCCTGAGGTAATTGTATGACCTCCAGTAAGTCTCTGACTTCTTTTCCATTTCGGATAGGTGTACCAGCAGCAGTGAGGAATCCTCTTTTCCGCCATAACAGACCAAAGTCGTGAGCGACTCCAAAAGCATAACGCGAATCTGTGTCGACATTAGCTGTCTGTCCTTCTGCTATTCGACATGCTTCTGACAGGGCCCGTAACTCGGCTTGTTGTGCTGACGTTCCTGAGGGTAAACATCCTTTTGCCACTACCTCATATAAGGTTGTAACTGCCCATCCTGCTTTTCTGGTACCATTGTCAACAAAGGAGGAACCATCTGTAAACAGGATGAGGTCTGGGTTGTGCAGAGGCTCCTCTGCTGCTAAGGCTGCTTCTTCTGTTTCTTTTAAAATCTCCACGCAGTCATGCTCTTCACATTCTCCCCCCTCTTGCTCCCTCGGTTCTGACATCGGGAGCATAGTTGCGGGATTAACCGGGCTGGCCCGGACGATATGGAGATTAGGAGCTTCCAAAACTGCTGTCCAGCGGGTACATCTAGCTGCCGTCACCTGAGACATTCTATTCATAAACAGCAAAGCGTGTACGGTGTGGGGACACTTGACAATCAGCTTTTGGTCGAGGACTAGACCCGCAGTGGTCATTACCGCTCGACATGTAGCTTCCATGGCTCTTAGGCAACTTCCCCATCCGAGGGCTACCACATCCAGTTTTGCCGAATAATAGCCAATAGGTCTTTGCCGATCCCCATGTTCTTGTGTCAGTATAGCTGTCATATATCCTTCTTTCTCATGGACAAACAGGGTAAATGGCTTACCACTGTCGGGGATTCCCAGAGCCGGTGCCGAACACAAAGCCTTTTTCAAACTCAGGAAGGCCTCTTGCTGTTCTTTAGTGAGGGTGATGGCTTCTTTAGAGGCACGTTTCCCCTTTAAAATATCATTCAATGGCTGAGCAAGCTGTGTGAAGGAGTCAATCCAATTTCTGTTAAAGTTACACAATCCCAAAAAAGACCATAGTTCCTGAATAGTGGTGGGTTTTTTAGCAGCCCGAATGGCTGCAGTTCTATCCTGGGTAAGTTCTCTCTTTCCTTGTGAAATCTTTTGTCCCAGGTATACAACCTCTTCTTGGGATATTTGTGCTTTGTCGATGCTGGCTTTATGTCCTTTCAGCCGAAGGTGGTCCAGCAAAGCTCGTAAATCTTGTTCATGCTGTTCTTCCGTGTTTGAAGCTCGCAGGATATCGTCTACATATTGGATGACTGTGGATGACAGGGGAGGTAATTCTCGCAAATGGCTTTGTAAAGCCATGTGGAATACCGTAGGGCTGTTGTGGAAACCCTGCGGTAACCGGATCCAAGTATACTGTTGTCCTTGGACCGTGAAAGCAAACCACTGTCGAACCTCCGGTGCCAGAGGCACCGACCAAAATCCGTTGGCCATATCTATAACCAAGAAATATTTATGTTCCAGTTTGAGGGCATTAAAAATGGTGGAGGGATCTGCGACCAAAGGAGCTTTTTGATCAATACACTGGTTAGCTTTCCTATAATCGACAGTCAAACGCCAAGTCTCATTAGATTTCTGTACCGGCCACACGGGGCTATTAGAGGAGCTATGCGTTTTAATAAGCACCCCTTGTTTCTCCAATTGCTGAAAAACCGGTAAGATTCCCGCGATGGCAGTTAGACTGATGGGATACTGTTTAGTGCATGGAGGCTTGGTCCCTGTAAATGACGCAGGCTCCATCTGGAGTAGGCCACAATCGTTCTTATCTTTAGCCCATATCGGGTGTTCCTTCAATTCTTCTTTCTTCAAAGTTCTAATTGACCATGTCACCCGACCATCCTCGAAATGCAACGATGAATCTACTTGGATTAGAACGTCCATTCCCAAAAGGGGTTGATCTACTGGGCCTATCCAGACCAGCGTGGTTAGTTCATGTGGACCCAGCCCTATAAGTACCGGTGTTGTCCTTTTAATTTCCATTTTATGGCCCCCAACTCCATAGGCTGTACGTGCCCTACCATCCAATGGCAAAAAGTCTCCATGTTGTAGGGGTAAGCATGTTAATTCCGCCCCTGTGTCTAAAAGACAGTCCACATCCTTATCGCCCACCCTCACAGTTATATATAGCCCATCTCCCCTTTGTTGTATTAGTGCGAGGAGGGGGGCCAGGGTGGGCTCTAATCGTTTTTTGCTATCCTAAGTAACTCCTTCTGTTGTTGTATTGTCAGTCGCTTAAATGCTTCTATGAGGTCGTTATCTTGTGACTAGCCTGGTTTGTTGGCTGAATTGTATCCCTGGCTGTGTCCTCTTCCCCAGCCATGACCTTGCTGTTTTACCCTGCACGTCTTGGCCCAGTGACCTTCTTTCCCACAATAATGACATTTTCCGGGTAATTTTCCAAATAACTGTTAATCGGAATCCTGGGATTTCCATCCCATAGCCTGTACAGCTCGGACTTTAGCTCCCATATCCCGATCTAATTGGTTACATCGATCCACCAATGCTGCAAAGGTAGTTCCTCTACCTTCCCAGTCTGGTAACACTACCTTAAGCATTTTGGACAGTTCTGGCTTTAGACCTGCCACGAAAGCTGCTTTCAGGGGTCCAAACACTTGTTCATCCATTTCCTCATCCGTATTATTCATACCCGAATGTTCTAGCCACGTGCATCTAAACCGCTCGTCATACTCCAGGACCTCCTCTGTTCCTTTCTGTTGGCAGGCTGCAATTTTTCCCCAGTCTGTCTTAGCTGGACTGAAGGCTTGCAGCCAGTGTTTAATCGCCTCCCATCCTGCGTTTAATTCTTGCTCATCCTGCCCCAAAGCTTCTTCTACCTTGTCGTGCAATTTTCTTCCCTGTGTTTTTGGCACCATTATGGTCAAAATTTGCACTCCGTCCCAGGGATGAAGTTGATATATATTTCTTAAGCAGTCCAATTGGTCCCACGTTTTTACTCCCCCTTTCTTTGGATTGGGCAATTCCTTGGACCATTTATCAATTTTCTCTGGGTCTGCCGGATCATGAACTAAGTATTTTTCATACAGCCTTTTCTTCGTTTTTTTGGTTCCGCCCTCATCCGCAGTCTCTTCTGATTTGACCACAACTCGTCTTTTTTTAAACGGGGCAAAGTGCACCCCTAATTCTTCATCCTCCGACCATGTATCGTCAGAGGATTCAGAATTCGTATCTATTCCTCGGTCGTGTCTTCGGGTTTGTGCTTTTAATTTATCCAAACATGGGTACCCTGGGAATTGACCGATACATTTTCCTTTTCCTATTACTGTCTCTTGACCTAATGATTTTTTCCATTCTTTAATTTCACCTTTAAGATCTTTAACTTCCGCTTCCAGCTTTTCAAGTTCAAGCTTTTTCTGTCGCAGCTGCGTACAAACTGCTTGCAATTGATCCTTTGTACTGGTCAGTTCTCGATCATGTTGGGAACGCATTATAATTTCATTCATGTTTCGGATCTTTCCCATAACCGCTAGGGACCATCTAGTTCGCTCTTTATTTTTCGTACGGGTCGTTTTTCCCCAGACTCTTTTAATCTCGTCCAAGGACCATTGTCCTTTGGAGGTTCCGTACTTTTGTTCGATCTTAATACAGGTTTTAGATAAGTTGAATTGTTGCTTTATGTATTCTTTCAACTGTTCGAGAATTAAATCTAGCAAAACTTCAGGTGGTGCCTGCCCACCTTTAACAGTTGTAGGCAATTCTTTGCCCTTATCTCCTGCTGCCATAATTTCTTTACTGGGGTCTCGAGTCGCAGGCTTTCTAGCCGATCAATAGGTCGGTGATTAATTAACTAACACACCGCCGAAGTTTAGACATCTATGGGATCTCGAGCCGACTACCTACCGGAGGGTTCGCAAACCGGAGGCTTTCGGAATCGCGTAGCAGGAGAGGCGAATTTAGACTTTTGACCGAGGACTTTTAAAAAGAGGTATCCTTACCTCAATATGTAGGTCCGATGTCCAAAATTCAGTTTCTTTCCTCAGCGATCGTGTTCGCGACGCCAAAATTGTTCGATCTCTTAATTTCCAATGAAATACGAACTCCGATTGTAGTTTTAACTTTTTAATCTTGGCAGAGAGCAATAACAAGTTCTTGGCTTTAAGCTAGGTCTTTGTTCTTCTGAAACCACATGGTCAAAATGGCTGTACTTATACCTGGATCAATTTACAGAAAAGAACTCGCCTTCTTTGACCTTATTGGCTCAATTAATAGTCTTTTAACCTTTTAATTGGCTCGCTACCCAAGGGTCCTAAAATGTCAAGTTGATTGATGCCTTAATGCAACATGCTACCACTCACGTAGCATCTCTGACTTGTTGTCTGTGAATTTTCACAGCCTGTCTAAATGCAGCCTGTTTGAATTCTCTATCATATTACGAATTTGAAGGACATTTGGAGCACATGCTCAGAGACTTTTTCGTACTTGGCATTGGACAGGAAACCATACTTCGCAAACTTTTGACTGTAGAGACCCCAACCTTGAGTAAGGCCATAGCGATAGCCCAGGCGTTCATTGCACCAATGACAATACTAAGCAAATCTCTCAGCTGCTACAAGTACTCTGACAAAGTGACGTTGTTTTCAAATCGTAACGTACAGAGCAAGTCACACAAGCTTGCAGCTGCACGTCTGCAGATGTCTCAGAGTCCACCATCAAGGGGTGATGAATACAAAGCCATTAACACCTTGTTGGTGCTGCGGTGGTGATCATCGTTTCCATTCATGCCGATTCAAAGAGTACATTTGCAAGGGCTGTGGAACAATGAGACACTTCCAACGAGTGTGCAGGTGAGCTGAAAAGCCAGTTAAACCTGCAAACCACCATGTTGCAGAGGAGAACAGATCCACAGAGGATCACGATGAACCAGAGCCTCAGATCGAGGATGCAGAGGTACATGGGGTGCACACATTCATCCCGAATTATCCCCCGATAATGCTGAATGTTGAACTAAATGGACTCCTGGTGTCAATGGAGCTGGAAACGGATGCGAGCCAGTCCATCATGGGCAAAAAGACTTTCGAAAGGTTGCGGTGCAACAAGGCCTCAAGACCAGTCTTAAGTCCAGTTCACACAAAACTAAGAACTTACACAAAAGAACTGATTCCTGTAAAGATCAGTGCTACCGAAAAGATCTCCTACGATGGAGCGGTGCACAAGCTACCACTCTGGGTGCTACTGAGCGCTGGTCCCATGCTGCTCGGCAGGAGCTGGCTGGGAAAGATACGCTGGAACTAGGACAATGTCTGAGTGCTGTCGCCCACTGATGACACTTCGTGTGCCCAGGTCTTAAACAAATTTCCTTCACTGTTCAAACCAGGCATCGGGAAATTCCAAGAAGCAAAAGTATAGATCCATCAAATTCCGTGAGAGCGACCCATCCATCACAAGGCGAGAGCAGTACCGTACATGATGAGAGAAAGGGAAGAGATCGAGCTAGACCGGCTGCAAAGAGAGGGCATCATTTCCCCGATCGAGTTCAACGAGTGGGCCAGTCCTATCGTCCCAGTCCTCAAGGGAGACACACCGTCAGAATCTGTGGCGATTACAAAGTAACTATCAATCGTTTCTCCCTGCAGGAACAATACCCATTACCAAAGACCGATAACCTCTTTGCAACGCTGGCGGGAGGAAAGATGTTCACGAAGCTGGATCTAACTTCAGCCTACATGACGCAGGAACTGGAGGAATCATCGAAGGCCCTCACCTGCATCAACACGCACAAAGGTCTTTTTGTTTATAACAGATGCCCATTTGGAATCCGATTGGCGGCGGCGATATTCCAAAGAAACATCGAAAGCTTACTGAAGTCAGTCCCGCACACCGTGGTCTTCCAGGATGACATCTTGGTCACAGGTCGGAACACAGTCGAGCACCTGCAGAACCTGGAGGAGGTTCTAAGTCGACTCAACTGCGTGGGGCTCAGGTTGAAACGCTCGAAGTGCATTTTCCTGGTGCTTGAAGTGGAGTTCCTGGGAAGGAGGATTGCGGTGGACGGCATCAGGCCCACCAATGCGAAGATGGAGGCAATCGAGAATGCACCGAGGCCACAGAACCTGACGGAGCTGAGGTCGTTTCTGGGACTCCTGAACTACTTTGGTAACTTCTTACCAGATCTCAGCACACTGTTAGAACCACTACATGTCTTACTACGAAAAGGGGGCGAATGGGTTTGGGGCAAAAGCCAAGAAAATGCCTTTGTAAAAGCGAGAAAATTGTTATGCTCAAACAAATTGTTTGTGTTGTATGATCGATGTAAGCGTTTGGTACTCGCATGTGTTGCGTCGTTATATGGTGTCGGGTGTGTATTGCAATAAGCTAATGATTTCGGGAAACTGCAACCAGTTGCTTATGCATCCAAGAGTCTGTCGAAGACTGAGAGAGCCTACAGTATGATTGAGAAAGAAGCGTTAGCGAGCATCTATGGGGTAAAGAAAATGCATCAATATCTGTTTGGCTAAAATTCGAATTGGAAACCGACCATAAGCCACTTATTCAGAAACCATGATCCAGAACTTAAAGAAGGGTAACTTTGAAGGTATGAGGCGTGAATTGGCTAGGATAGATTGGTGAATGATACTTAAGGGGTTGACTGTGGATGGGCAATGGCAGACATTTAGAGACCGCATGGATGAACTACAACAATTGTACATTCCTGTCTGGCGTAAAAATAAAAAAGGGAAGGTGGCTCAACCGTGGCGATCAAGGGAAATCAGGGATAGTATTAAAGCCAAGGAAGTGGCATACAAATTGGCCAGAAATAGCAGCGAACCCGGGGACTGGGAGAAATTTAGAACTCAGCAGAGGAGGACAAAGAGTTTGATTAGGGCAGGGAAAATGGAGTACGAAAAGAAGCTTGCAGGGAACATTAAGACGTATTGCAAAAGTTTCGATAGATATGTAAAGAGAAAAAGGTTAGTAAAGACAAATGTAGGCCCCTGTAGTCAGAATCAGGGGAAGTCATAACTGGGAACAAAGAAATGGCAGACCAATTGAACAAGTACTTTGGTTCCGTATTCACTAAGGAGGTCTCAAACAACCTTCCAAATAAAAAAGAGATCAAAGGGTCTAGTAAGGAGGAGGAACTGAGGGAAATCCTTATTAGTCGGGACATTGTGTTGGGGAAATTGATGAGATTGAAGGTCGATAAATCCCCAGGGCCTGATGGTCTGCATCCCAGAGTACTTAAACAGGTGGCCTTGGAAATAGCGGATGCATTGACAGTCATTTTCCAACATTCCATAGACTCTGGATCAGTTCCTATGGAGTGGAGGCCAGCCAATGTAACCCCACTTTTTAAAAAAGGAGGGAGCGAGAAAACAGGGAATTATGGACCGGTCAACCTGACATCGGTAGTGGGTAAAATGATGGAATCAATTATTAAGGATGTCATAGCAGCACATGATAGGTCCAAGTCAGCATGGATTTGTGAAAGGGAAATCATGCTTGACAAATATTCTGGAATTTTTTGAGGATGTTTCCAGTAGGGTGGACAAGGGAGAACCAGTTGATGTGGTGTATTTGGACTTTCAGAAGGCTTTCGACAAGGTCCCACACAAGAGATTAATGTGCAAAGTTAAAGCACATGGGATTGGTGGTCGTGTGCTGACGTGGATTGAGAACTGGTTAGCAGACAGGAAGCAAAGAGTAGGAGTAAATGGGTACTTTTCAGAATGGCAGGCAGTGACGAGTGGGGTACCGCAAGGTTCTGTGCTGGGGTCCCAGCTGTTTACACTGTACATTAATGATTTCGATGAGGGGATTGAATTTAGTATCTCCAAATTTGCAGATGACACTAAGTTGGATGGCAGTGTGAGCTGTGAGGAGGATGCTATGAGGCTGCAGAGTGACTTGGATAGGTTAGGTGAATGGGCAAATGCATGGCAGATGAAGTATAATGTGGATAAATGTGAGGTGATCCACTTTGGTGGTAAAAACAGAGAGACAGACTATTATCTGAATGGTGACAGATTAGGAAAAGGGGAGGTGCAACGAGACCTGGGTGCCATGGTACATCAGTCATTGAAGGTTGGCATGCAGGTACAGCAGGCGGTTAAGAAAGCAAATGGCATATTGGCCTTCATAGCGAGGGGATTTGAGTACAGGGGAAGGGAGGTGTTACTACAGTTGTACAGGGCCTTGGTGAGACCACACCTGGAGTATTGTGTACAGTTTTGGTCTCCTAACTTGAGGAAGGACATTCTTGCTATTGAGCGAGTGCAGCGAAGGTTCACCAGACTGATTCCCGGGATGGCAGGACTGACATATCAAGAAAGACTGGATCAACTGGGTTTGTATTCACTGGAGTTCAGAAGAATGAGAGGGGATCTCATAGAAACGTTTAAAATTCTGACAGGTTTAGACAGGTTAGATGCAGGAAGAATGTTCCCAATGTTGGGGAAGTCCAGAACCAGGGGTCACAGTCTAAGGATAAGGGGTAAGCCATTTAGGACCGAGATGAGGAGAAACTTCTTCACCCAGAGAGTGGTGAACCTGTGGAATTCTCTACCACAGAAAATTGTTGAGGCCAATTCACTAAATATATTCAAAAAGGAGTTAGATGTAGTCCTTACTACTAGATAGATCAAGGGGTATGGTGAGAAAGCAGGAATGGGGTACTGAAGTTGCATGTTCATCCATTTACTCATTGAATGGCGGTGCAGGCTCGAAGGGCCGAAAGGCCTACTCCTGCACCTATTTTCTTTGTTTCTGTGTTTCTATCCCTTATTTCCGAGAGTAAAGGGATAAACACCAACGCATTGGCTCGCATCCAGAGATGGGCACTCATGTTGTCCGCATACAACTACGCCATCCGCCACAGGCCAGGCACAGAAAACTGCGCCAATGCTCTCAGTAGGCTGCCATTGCCCACCGCGGGGGTGGAAATGGCGCAACCCGCAGATCTAGCCATGGTTATAGAAGCATTTGAGAGTGAACAATCACCCATCACTGCTCGGCAGATCAAAACCTGGACAAACCAGGACCCCTTATTATCTCTAGTCCAAAGCTGTGTGCTTCATGGGAGCTGGTCCAGTATCCCAGTGGAAATGCAGGAAGAGATAAAGCCGTTCCAGCGGCGCAAAGATGAAATGTCCATACAGGCAGACTGTCTTCTGTGGGGCAATCGTGTAGTGGTCCCCAAGAAGGGCAAAAACACCTTCAGCAATGACCTCCACAGTACCCACCCAGGCATCGTAATGATGAAAGCGATAGCCTTATCCCACGTGTGGTGGCCTGGTATCGATGTGGACTTAGAGTTCTGCGTTCACAGATGTAATACATGCTCACAGTTAAGCAATGTACCCAGGGAGGTGCCGCTAAATGTATGGTCTTGGCCCTCCAAACCGTGGTCCAGGATACACGTCGACTATGCAGGCCCATTCTTGGGTAAAATGTTCCTTGTGGTTGTAACCGCGTACTCAAAGTGGATTGAATGTGAGATAATGTCGGCTAGCACATCCGCTACCACTACTGAAAGCCTGCAGCCATGTTTGCCACTCACGGCTTACCCGATGTCCTGGTGAGCGACAACGGGCCATGTTTTACCAGCGCTGAGTTCAAAGAAATCATGACTCGCAATGCGATCAAACATGTCACATCTGCCCCATTTAAACCAGCGTCCAATGGTCAGGCAGAGAGAGCAGTGCAAACCATCAAGCAAGGCTTGAAGAGGGTAACTGAAGGCTCACTGCAGACTCGCCTATCCCGAGTCCTGCTTAGCTACCGCACAAGACCCCACTCACTCACTGCGATCCCACCTGCTGAACTGCTCATGAAAAGAGCACTTAAGACAAGGCTCTCATTAGTTCACCCTGATCTACATGAACAGGTAGAGAGCAGGCGGCTTCAACAAAGTGCATACTATGATAGCGCAAATGTGTCACGTGAGATTGAAATCAATGATCCTGTATTTGTCTTAAATTATGGACAAGGTCCCAAGTGGCTTCCCGGCACTGTCGTGGCCAAAGAGGGGAGCAGGTTGTTTTGGGTCAAACTTTCAAATGGACTCATTCACCAGAAACACTTGGACCAAATCAAACTCAGATTCACGGACTATCCTGAGCAATCCACCTTGGACCCTACCTTTTTTGATCCCCCAACATACACACCAGTGGCAACTGACCCAACGGTTTACAACAAAGCAGAACCCATCACCCGCAGCAGCCCAGCAGGACCCAGCACACCTGGCTGTCCAGCAAGGCCAGCTGCACAGCAGCCCAGCGAGGCACCAACAAATGATTCAACAATGCCAGCTTTCACACCGAGACGATCAACCAGGGCAAGAAGGGCCCCAAATCGACTCACATTGTAAATAGTTACACTATTGACTTTGCGGGGGGTGTTATGTATGTAAACCTGTAAATACCACCAGAGGGCTTATTCCCTGGAGTCCCAAGGGATCCCACAAACCCTTGGGGGCACCTGTATATAAGGAGGCCTCACAGGCTGGAGAGGCACTCTAAGATCTGTAATGAAGGACTACAGTCACACCTTACTTTGAGCTTGCAGTATCTGGTCTGACTCTTTATTCAAGACTGAACACTTGTTCCCGCAAAGGGTGATAGAAATATGAAACTCTCCTACAAAAAGCTGTAGATGTTAGCTTAATTAATCATTTTAAATCTGAGATTGGTACTTTTATGCTCGCCAAGGGTATTACGGGAAAAGGAGTCAAGGCGGGCTTATGGAGTTAGGATACAGACCAGCCATGCTCTCATTGAATGGAAGGCTCCTGTTCCGATGTTCCTAATGCGTCAATAGGACCCTGAGTGTTATTAGGTCAGAACTGGTTGGAGCCGATACTGTGCAGTTCCACAGGCGATGGATGCCTGATTTAAATGAGGCCAGGGTGCCTCCAAAATCATGGGGTGGGATGGGGGAAAGGATTGGGGGCCTCTTCGCTGTTGGTGGAATGGGGTGAACCACCAGCGCATTCTGTCAGTCAGTTGTCCAAAAGTCAAAATAAACCACAAATTGTCCAGCTTCACTATCAAACTGAAACTATTGGAAAGACAGAGTTGCATTTATAGATGCTTTTATTTGTACTCATAAAATGGCCACCATGTCTCTGATTGGCTCTTCATTATCACATGATCTATTACTGATTGGTCCCCTTGGAGGATAAGCCACACCCTGAAGTTTCTCTGGAATGTGTAACTGGAACCGCCCAGCTCAAGTTACTTTGCAAATTGTAATTCAATCCATTTTGACTTCAGAAGCCAGAGCGGACAGATCTCGAACAACCCAGTAAAAGCCACCAAGTTCCAATCGAAGTCTCTTACCCCAGCATAAGTGCATCCCTTCCCCCAGCTGAAGTCCATTACCCCAGCACAAATGCATGACCTTAGTGCCTCCCCCCACGCACCCCCCTCCCCACCGTCGCCATAGATGAGGCATTGTGTGCGGATTGTTAACAGGTTTATTGGGTATGAAGTGAATAGTGACAGTGTTGTGACTTCTGGATTTCATCCTCTTCAACGATGTCCCTGACACCCCGAGTTCCCTCTCTCCCCTCTCTCTACCCCTCACGTGCATCTCTTCCCCCCTCCCTCGTATCTCTCTACGCCCCGTGTGTCTCTTCCCCCCGCTGTGTTTCTCTCCACCCCCATGTCTCTCTCTCTTTACCCCCCCTCCGTGTCTCTCTTCACCCGCCTTCCCCCGTGTCTCTCTCCCCCCGCCCTTCCGTGTCTCACCCCCATGCCGTGTCTCTTCCCCCCCACACCCCCGGCCACCTGCCACTTCTCTTTCTCCCTGCTGCTTCTCTCTCCCCTGCTGCCCACCGTCTCTCTTTCTATTCCTGGCTCGGTCAGAGGCTCAGCGGCTGGCCTAGACAATGTGGTTAAATGCTGGGCCCCACATCCGGTTTGGGGCCCACTTCCTGTTCTTGTTTCAGGCGGGAGGCGTGGGGGGCGGGGTCCAGAGGACACAGGTGCAGAAGGAAGAGAAAAGGATTAGTACAAATAGTCAGTCCATGCATTTATATAGCGTCTTTCACAACCTCAGGATGCTTATGAAATGTAGTCACTGTTATAATGTAGAAAATGCAGCAGCCAATTTGCACACAGCAAGCTCCCACAAACAGCAATGTTTTTCAAATGACCAGATAAACTGTTTTCGTGACGTTGATTGAGGGATAAATATTGGCCAGGACACCAGGGATAATTCCCCTGCTCTTCTTTGAAATAGTTCCATGGGATCTTTTACATCCACGCAAGAGAGCTGGCGGGGCCTCGGTTTAATATCTCATCTGAAAGATGACACCTCTGACAGTGTAGCACTCCCTCAGTACTGCACTGGTGTGACAGACTAGATTTTTGTGCTCAGGTTTCTGGGGTGGGACTTGAATCCACAACTCTTACTCAGAAGTGAGAGTGCTACCTACTGAGCCACAATTGACACTCTTAACACCTGGAAAGTTGAGCTCACAAAGTAAGCTCCCAACAAAACGGAGTTACCTGATGTATGCTTAATTACTTGCTGGATGGGCACTTGGGTGTCATTTGTATGTAGTCTTCAAATTTGAAAGGTGAAAAACGACTTTGCTTGCCGGACATAAGAGAAACACCCAATGCAATTCCCATTTTAAGAATTTAACTTGCAGCAATGAAATATCCAATGCACCTTTAAGAACTCATTCCTAAAAACTCTTTAATTACCCAGTTCATATGGATGAGTTGAGCGCACAACATTGCTCAATTTCAATACTATTCAGGCACTATATCATCAATACAACTGCTAGACATAATATTAAAATGAAGCTCTTGCACTGACCAGGGACTACCCAGAGGATTAAGTGCTGCACATTAAGTGCCCCACCGACACCTGGGAATCCCTGGCCCAAGACTGCTCAAAGTGGAGGAGAAGCATCTGGGAAGGTGCCGAACACCTCGAATCTCTTTGCCGCGAGCACATGGAAGCCAAGAACAAACAACGGAAGAACGCACGACAACCCAAGAACCCCACCCACCTGTGACAGAGACTGGAGGTCTCACACTCATCAGAGAACTCATATTAGTGTGGAAGCAAGTCATCCTCGACTCCGGGGGACTGCCCAAAGGATTAAGTGCTGCACGATTTGGGCAGGAGCTTGCCAATATGGATTTCTGCTTGCTTTCTTTTCCCTTGCTCACCCATTCTGTTCTGGTGTGAATGTTCCTGCAGGCTGGAAAATTTAGAGAGCATATCTTGCACATGTGTGTGTGTGTTGTTTAGTTGGTGGAATGTTAAGGAGAGACTTGCATTTATTAAGTGCCTTCTCGCATCTTTCGAGGAGATCCCAAAGTGTTTCACAAATGGTGAATTACTTTGAAGTATAATAACTATTGTTATGTAGATGAACTATTCAAACCAAAGACCTCACTGATATAAGACTGTGACTGCAGGAGATGTTTGGGGTAAGGAGTTGCATTTATATCATGCCTTTCCCAACCTCAGGATGTCCCAAAGCGTTTTACAGCCAATTATGTACATTTTTTGACATGTAGATACTGTTGTAATGTAGGAAACGTGGCAGCCAATTTGCACAGAGCAAGGATCGAAGAACTATGAGAAAGAAAGATTTGCATTCTATATAGCGCCCTTCATGACCTCCGGGTGTCCCAAAGTGCTTTAAAGCCAATGAGATGCTTTGAAATGTATTCACTGTGTAATGTAGTAAATGCAGCAGTCAATTTGCGTACAACAAGCCCCTACAAACAGCAGTATAATAATAACCAGATAATCTGTTTTAAGTGATGTTGGTTGAGGGATAAATATTGGGCAGGACACCGGGGACAACTCCCCTGTTCTTCTTAAAAATAGTGGCATGGGATCGTTTACGTCCACCTTAGAGGGCAGACGGAGCTTTGGTTTAACGTCTCATTGGAAGAACAGAATATCTGACAGAGAAGCACTCCCTCAGCACTGCACTGAAGTGTCAGCCTAGATCAGGTGCTCAAGTCTATGAAGTGGATAGTGGCATCCCAGAGAAGATTGTTTGATTGTGCAGTGATAATGGGTTAGAGGTTCCTTAACCTGTTTTTCTGGCGACCTCCAAGCGCGCCGAAGAAAAATGTCGGTATTCTGGCTGCTCCCCAGCCTCTCTTCGGTCGTGGCGCAGCGTGGCCCAATGGATTGGGGGCGGAACCAGGTCCCGGCACTGAGAACAGTGCCTGGACTTCTGCACATGTGCATTAGAGTCTGCACGCATGTGCAGTAGCTCCTGGCAGGCCGAATCTGTGAGTACGCGCTGCAGGCTGTGTAGGAGGGGCCTGAAGCATGCTGTCCCTAGCCCTGGCCGAATGGGCTTCCTTATCGGCGGCCCGCTGCGTTCCCTAAGGTAGGACTTCTACTTTTTATTTGTTATTTACTGATTGATTTTGGTGCTTTAGGGGCAGGGTTCCTATTTTTTTATTTGTTATTTATTGATTGCTTATTACTTTGGTCTTGGTGCTTTAGGGGCAGGGTTCCTTCTATTTTATTTGTTAATTATTTGCCTATTACTTTTTGTGCTTTGTTTGGTGCTTGGTGGTGCTTTAAATGTAGTTACTTGCGCCAATTCCTTAACTGTAAGTAAGATCTTTCTGTGCGGACAAAAGTGGACACATACATTGCCCTAAGTTAGTTTAGTACAACTTTTTTCTGGCCAAATTGACATAAATGGTGTAAGTGGCTGGGAATACCCACTTTTGAAAAAAAAACTGACCTAACAAAAAACCTAACTAACTCACTTACACTGGTGCAAATTAAATGGCCATATTTGCAACTAAAAAGATACACCAGAAAAATCAAGTTACACCAAAAAAAACAGTGCAACTCACGGGGAACTTTGGGCCCAATGTTTTGGAGTTGCTGAGTGTCAGTTACCCCACAGTAAAGCAGGAAAGTTTTTCCGCTTATCTCCCGACCCCCTCTTTCTCCAGAAACATATCTTGGGTCATATTTTCTTCCTTTTGCTAATTTGGGGTAAATTGTTGCTTATTGTCAACACTTCTTTGTCAATGGCCAGTATTCGACAGTAGCACCCAACTTACTGCTGACTTCTTTTCAATTGAAGATTTTTCACAGAAATGCAACATCTTATTGTGATTCCAAAGATAAGTACTGATGGGGGAGGACCATCTTGCTCATCTTTCCTAAGCCTTTGGTACCCCTATCATAGAATCCAAGTGCCTTGGAATGATTGCAGAGTTTTTGCCTCGACTACCCTATTCAGAAGATTATTCCAGGTATCGATCACTCTTTGCATGAAATGTTTCCTGCCATCAGTTCTGAGCTTGCCTTTCACCAGTTTGTTCCTATGTTCCATGGTTCTGCAGTCATGGTTTAATCTTTTATTTCTTCAGATGACTTACATCATCCTGTTGTGAAAATATAAAAGATCTGTCAAAATACCTGGGCCGGGGTGAGTGAACAACCTCAGAAAATGAGGTTGATTTGATTCAATCTTATCTCATCTAATGGTTTTGAATCTGAACTTGGCTCAAAGTGATTGGAAGTGCTACTCTTCCCCTCCCCCTTGCCATGGCTCAGTTCTAAGACTCATTCCTCACTGTCACCTGGGAATAAAATAATCCAAACTTCTTCAAACTTGAACCAGGGAAAGCTTGAGCAGAGTTCTATTCCTTTGTGATATATATGTGTTATATCACATTATCTCTCCAAGCCCTCTTGCACATGGAATCATAGAATCATAGAAGTTTACGGCACTGAAGGAGGCCATTTGGGTCATCGTGCCTGTGCCGGCCGAAAAAGAGTTTTCCAGCCTATTCCCACTTTCCAGCTCTTGGTCCATAGCCCTGTAGGTTACAGCACTTCAAGTGCACATCCAAGTACTTTTTAAATGCAATGAGATTTCTGTCTCTACCATCCTTTCAGGTAGTGAGTTCCAGACCCCCACCACCCTCTGGGTGAAAAACATTTTCCTCATCTCCCCTCTAATCTGTCTATCAATTACTTTAAATCTATGCCTCCTGGTTATTGACCTCTCTGCTCAGGGAAATAGGTCCTCCCTATCCACTCTATCTAAGCCCCTCATAATTTTATACACCTCAATTAAGTCTCCCCTCAGCCTCCACTGTTCCAAAGAAAACAACCCCAGCCTATTCAATCTTTCCTCATAGCTAAAATTCTCCAGTCCAGGCAAGATTCTTGTAAATCTATCGCGCCCTGAGAGTGTGCATGATAATCTTCTCACAATATACTAGCAATGCTAGCTTTATTGCATAAAAGTAGATGAATAATAATCCTTCTGGTTTTTCCTCCCTCTCTTTTGGTACTTTCCAATGACAACACAGATGAAATTGGTACTACACTCCATGGAAGATTGTCGATGTGAACTGTCTTTATCACTCCATGACATAACTTGGAGTTTCAATGTATTGTAAAACCTGAGAGAGTACCACAATCATCTTTGTTGGTGTACTTGCTGTGATCATTGAGTTGCATAGAATTTACAACACAGAAACAGACCATTTGGCCCAACAATCTGTGCTGGTGTTTATGCTCCACACGAGACTCCTCCCATTCTATTTACTTCATCTAACCTTATCAACATATTTATCGATTCCTTTCTCCCTCATGTGCTCATCTAGCTTCCCCTTAAATGTATCTCTGCTATTCACCTCAACCATTCTATGTGGTAGCGAATAATCTGTAATCTCCTCCAACCCTGCAACTATCTAAGATATCTGCGCTCCTCCAATTCTGGCTTCTTGAGCATCCCCGATTTTAATTACTTCACCACTGAAGGCAGTGCCTTCAGTCCCAAGGCCCTTAGCTCTGGAATTCCCTCTCTAAACCTCCACCTCTCTAACACGCTTTCCTCCTGTAAGACAGGCCCTAAAACCTACCTCTTTGTCTGCCCTAATATCTGCTTATGTGGCTCAATGTCAAATTTTATTTGATATCGCTGCTGTGTAGTGCCTTGGGATGCTTTACCATGTTAAAGGCACGATAGAAATACAAGTTGTTGTTGTTCCACATTCTCACCAGTCTCTGAGTAAGGAAATATCTCCTGAATTTCTTATTGGATTTATGTGATTATTTTATATTTATGATAGTATGGAAAGTATTCAATATGAAGGTACATCATATGCCAAGTACTCTGCTTCCAACGATCAATTAGGTCTGTTCTCCAAGGGTTTTGGCTTCCAATTCTCTTTAATTTCCTACTTTTAAAACACCTCCCTTGAAGTTGCTGACCCATGTTGGGCTATAGTGTTCTGGAAGATTAATGCCTTCCTGCACAGTGCTGAAGTGTCCATTCTTTATGTGAATGCAGACAATGTTTTTCAGCAGGTTGTTTTGCCAGGGAGGTTATTGAGTGCTGGGGGGAGCCCAATCTAGTACTTAATTGTCATGTGTTCAAACATTCACATTTCTACCAAGGAGTCAATAGTGGACAACTGTAGTCAGTTTTCCCTCTTATTAGCCTTGGTCACTAAAGCCAATTGGAGACTCCTATCTGCTGCTTCAGTTGAGGTTTTCTTGTCTGAGCACAGAACAGGGATCGGGCCTTGGCGTCTTGGGCTGTACATACACTGCAGCTGCAGCGGCAGTGCAAAGTGGTTTCAGTTTACAACAACGCTAAAGTTAACTCCGCGACTGAATTTCCGAGTTATCGCTGCTGGTGAGAAACCTTGTCTGCTAGCTAAGCATAATCGACAAACCATGGGCGTGTTGCCTGTGATTTTTTTTTATTCAATGGAAAGAAACTTGTAGGGAGCTCACCAGCAATTTCCCGATACTCCCAGCTGCTGGTCGAAGCTTAAATGATGGGGAAAGTTTGTATGTGAAGAGCTGGTGGAATGGCTCCCAACCCAATCATCTGCTTCTGCCCAGTCCTGTAGTACAACTGTGGCTCAGTGTCAAATTTTGTTTGCAATGCTCCTGTGAAGTGCCTTGGGATGTTTTACTAGATTAAGGGCACTATATAAATGCAAGTTGTTGTTGTTAGGTGTCAGCCATGGCTCAGTTGGTAGCACTTCCAGCTCTAAATTAGTAGGTTATGGGTTCAAGTCCCACTCCAGAGACTTAAGCACGTAGTTTAGCTTCACTCCATTGCAGTGTTGAGGGAGTGTTGCACTGTCAGAGGTGCTGTCTTTTGGATGAGACGTTAAACTGAGATCCCGCCTGCTCTCTCAGCTGAACATAAAAAATTCCATCGCACTATTTTGAAGACGAGCAGAAGTCCTCAATATTAATCTCTTAACCAACATCATCAAAAAAACTGATTATCTGGTCATTACCTCATTGCTGTTTGTGGGAGCTTCCTATGTGCTGATTAACTGTTGCGTTTCCTACATTACAATAGTGACTACACTTTAAAACGTACTTCAATAGCTCTATTGGGACATCTTGAGGTCATGAAAAATACAAATTCTTGCTTTTTACTTTCTTCCTGCTCTACATGATTGAATGCTACTCCACACAATGCAGTTAAAAACTGAGCCAGAGAGCAATTTTACCGATTCTCCACGAAGATTTTTCTGTGTCTGTATTCCACAAGTGAGCATTCAAGTACTTTTTAATGATTCCAGAGTTTTTGCCCCCACTTCTCTAACCAGAAGATCATTGCAGGTATCAGTCAATCTTTGCAGGAAGTGTCTTCTGCCACCAATTTTGAACTTACCTTTCATCAGTTTGTACCTATGTTCCATGGTTCTGCAGTCATGGTTTAATCTTTTATTTCTTCAGATGACTTACATCATCCTGATGTGAAGCTATAAATGAATCTGTCAAAATACCTGGGCAGGAATGAGTAACCAGGAGCAAATGGGCTCTTCACGTCTTTCGGATGAGACGTTAAACCGAGGCCCCGTCTGCTCTCTGAGGTGGATGTAAAAGCTCCCATGACACTAGTTCGAAGAGCAGGGGAGTTATCCCCGGTATCCTGGGCAATATTTATCGCTCAATCAAACATGACTAAACAAACAGATTATCTGGTTATTATCACATTGCTGTTTGTGGGAGCTTGCTGCGTGCAAATTGGCTGCCGCATTTCCTACATTACAGCAGTGATTACAAGTCAACATCCCCAGCATCGAAGCACTTACCACACTCGACCAGCTCCGTTGGGCAGGCCACATTGTTCGCATGCCTGACACAAGACTCCCAAGAACTCCTACATGGCAAGTGAGCCCCCAGTTGGGCAGAGGAAACATTTCAAGGACACCCTCAAAGTCTCCTTGATAAAATGCAACATCCTCACCAACACCTGGGATTCCCTGGCCAAAGACCGCCCTAAGTGGAGGGAGAGCATCCGGCAGGGCGCTGGGCACCTCGAGTCTCGTCGCCGAGAGCATGCAGAAAGCAAGCGCAGGCAGCGGAAGGAGTGTGCGGCAAACCAGACTCCCCAATCAACCTTTCCTTCAACGACTGACTGTCTGTCCCACCTGTGACAGAAACTGTAATTCCCATATTGGACTGTTCAGTCACCTAAGAACTCACTTTAGAGTGGAAGCAAGTATTCCTCGATTTCGAGGGACTGCCTATGATGATGACACCTCAAAAAGCACTTAATTGGCTGTAAAGCACTTTGGGACATCCTGAGGTTATGAAAGGCGCGATATAAATGCCAATCTTTTTTCTCCTCTGCCATTTCAAACAATTCAAGACACCAATACAGTACAAGCACATGGGATTATTTTGATATATATGTTTATTCAACATCACAAAATAGGACTTTGCAGTGAGCAATGAGAAACCACTTTGCATGCATCAGAAGATCAGTCATGCTGTACTCACGTCATTTTGCTTCCATGTGACTGTTTAGGCTAACCACATCAGTCAACCCCAAGAGAGAAGGTGGCTTATTTTAAAGAAGGTTTGTGCTTTTGTTTAGCCAAATTGTTGTCAAATTTGAATGGGGATCAGAAGCGAATCATCATGTCAACATTACTTCTGGTTGGGCAAAACTACTCTGAAAGATAAAAACATAGTGGAACAAAAATGAAATATATCTCAATATAATTGCATGAATACACCTTTGATTCATTCCCCGCTTATTCCCCTCTTAGGGAAGCTTACCATCGCATAGCTGGGGGAGATGGTCGATCAACTGTACTCTACTGACTGGCCTGCTGATAGAGTTGGAGGTTTTCCTGGAGCTTTTATCACTTCCAACTACTCTTGCCCTGTCAAATTGCCTTTCCCCATCTCCAATATTTTTATAACTAATAAATGAATATGTTCAAATAAAATAAAAATAATAACACAATTTTTAAAATTCCCCTATGATCTTTCTCCAGGTTTGGTCGCAGCATTTCCCAGAAGATTAAGCTTTAATTCCTGGAGACGCCAGTACAATCCTGGAGGGTTGGCAGCCCTGTTTGTGGAAAGGTCCCAGGTTTCTGGGAGGGGACCTGTTGCTGTACAGTCTGTATTACCAGGCTCTTCCAAACTCTCCACACCCCCACAGTTTGAATCCTGAACCATTGGGCAAATGATGGAGGGACACAGATGCCTGTTTGATGGCTAGTGAAGTGGTTAATGCAGATTAACTGGCCATTTATTTGTTTGCTGTTTGTAGGACCATGCTGTACACAAATTGGCAACTGGTTTACTTATAAAACAGCAACGCACGCAGTTCAAAAGCAATCTATTGTGAAGTTGTGAAATGCTTTGGGATGTGATGAGCTACAATATTAATGTAAGTTCATTTTTCTTTTGTCTTTCTTTCTTTCTTTTACTTTCTTTCCTTTCTTCTTTCTTTTCTTCTATTCCTTTCTTTCTTTCTCATATTCTTTCTTTCTTATTTTCTTTCTCTCTCTTTCTTTCTTTCTTTCTTGCTTGCTTTCCCTGTTCTGCAGATACCATTGGATATTAGCATAAGGATGATGTCCTATGGTCTGTCATAATGTTAAGGCCTGCTTGCATAAGGGCTGATTTCCCCAGTTGAGCGCTCACCCCAGTGGAGAGCCTCACTCATTTGGGGGTGCAGGCAGGGAAATCGCAGGCCAGGAAGGCCTCATTTTCTGTCCTTTCATTTAAATGGATAGAACATTGAGCGAGGGGGGGAGCTGTGATTTCTTGATGGCTGCTCCCTATGCCCGCTGCTCAATGCTGGGATCTGAAAATCAACCCGATGGTCTGGGGCCTGCTGAACTCTGGCAGCCTTCTTTCATGTTGTGCCACTTTACCCACAAAATAATGTATCTGAGGCACTTTAAAACAAACTCACTTTAAGGAGTAATATCATAATTGGCCTCCCAAGTTGTTTCTAAAATGTTAAAAATTACAAATTCAAAAAATATGGGGAAAAAATTCAATAATAACTTTGCACTAAAAATGAATTAGCATTTCTATAGCGCCTTTCACCATCTTAGGACGTCCCAAAGCGCTTTACATCCAATGAAGTCATTGTTGTAATGTAGGAAACGATAAATATTAGGGGGAAAAAAAATCACAAATGTTTTACCACTTTAAGAACTCTTACACCCATGGAGCTTCCCTTTCCCACAAATAAGCACAACTGGCACAAATACCACATTATGGTGCAATGTGCTCTTTTAAATATTTTTGCATGGAGCCTGTAGCCTTAATGAAGGCTTGTTCATGACGTCTGTGCAATCCCTCAGCACCACAAGGGCTTCCCAACCACACTATACTGTCTGTTGCACCGTAGGCCTCAGACTTCAATCCCAGTTAAAGCAGTGAGTCAGTGCCTTTAGCATCTTACCTTCTCCAATTTGTCTTCTGTTATTGGTGCTGTACATTTAATTTTCTTTTCCTCTACAATTTTCCCCATCGTCAGCTGAATGCGTTGACTTGAGCTTGGGTATAGTTCCATGGAAGCTAGTTACCCCCTACCCCCGCCCCCAATATTTGTCCAAGGGGGTGTTTTCAGATCTGTTGCACCTCCCCGATTTTTAGTGCTCCACCATTGGCGACCATGCCTTCAGCTGCCTCGGCCCAAAGCTCTAAACCTCTCTACCTCTCTCTCCTCCTTTCAGACGCTCTTTAAAACCTACCTCTTTGGCCAAGCCCTTGGTCACCTGTCCTAATTTCTCCTTATGTGTCTCAGTGTCGAATTCTGTCTGATAATGCTCCTGTGGAGTGCCTTAGGACGTTTTCCGACTGTCTTATCGATGCGCTGTATAAATGCAAGTTGCTGTTGTATTTCTGCAGAGGATCCCCCACATATCCACCGGATCTTTGATCATGCTGTTTATTCGGGTTTTCACAGCTCTTCTGCTGAAGTCATGGCAGATGAACGGAAGAATCCTCACGGAAATTCACCTCTCACATTCATCTTAACAGTCTTGACAGGCCATTTAACTATGTATGGCAGCACAGTTGAGCCTGGCTACCACGGCTCAAGCTGAGATGGCTACCTTCATGCAGGGCAGGAATTGAACATGGGATCTTCCTACTTTAAACTAAATTGGAAAACTAGGATGAAGGGACACAGATCCAAACTAGTAAATGATACATTTAGGACCCTCACACCAAGAGTGATCAACATGTAGAATGGACTTCCCAAATAGAGTCGTGGAGGCAAAAACCCCGGAATAATTTAGAATCAATTGGAACACTTTCTGGATGGATGGGTGGGCATTCCTCACCTTGTAATGGTATATATGAATAGCTTAGTTACTTTTATACATTCACGGGATGTGGGCATCGCTGGCAAGGCCAGCATTTATTGCCCATCCCTATTTGCCCTTGAGAAGACGGTAGTGAGCCATCTTCTTGAACCGTTGCAGTCCATGTGGTGAAGGTACTCCCACAGGGCTGTTAGGGAGGGATTCCCAGGATTTTGACACAGCGACAGTGAAGGAACGGCGATATATTTCCAAGTCAGGACAGTGTGTGACTTGGAGGGGAACTTGCAGGTGATGCTGTTCCTATGCATTTGCTGCCCTTGTTCTTCTAGATGGTAGAGGTTGTGGGTTTGGGAAATGCTGTCGAAGAAGCCTTGGCGAGTTGCTGATTTTCAAAAATAAGTAGTGGACTTGATCCATCGTGACAGTATCCATTTTCCACATGAAGTAAATTCTTTCCTCACCAGTCCTCAGAAAACCTTTGCTACACGGACTGCAGTGGTTCAAGAAGAAAGTTCACCATCACCTTCTGGAAAAAGGAAGACTTGCATTCACAACCACCAGATATCCCAAAGTGCTTTACAGCCAATGAGTAATTTGGAAGTGTAGTTACCGTTGTGATGTAGGAAATGCTGCAGCCAATTTCTGTACAGCAAGCTCCCACAAACAGCAATGTGATAATGACCAGATAATCTGCTTTTTAGCAATGTTGGTTAAGGGATAAATATTGGCCAGGATACTGGGGACAACTCCATTGCTCTTATTTGAATAGTGCCATGGGATCTTTTACATCTACTTAAGAGGGCAAATGGGATCTCAGTTTAACATCCAATCGGAAAGACAGCACCTCCATCAGTGTAGCACTCTCTCAGATTTGCACTGGAGTGTTAGCCTAGATTCTTGTGCTCAAGTCTCTGAAGTGGGACTTGAACCCACAACCTTGTGACTCAGAGGCAAGTGTGCTACCCACTGAGCCACAGCTTACACTTGATGGGGCAACAAATGCTAATAGTGAAAGATGACAAACTGTGCAATGTGCATGCACTGTTCAACAAGTTCCACCTGTCACTTTTCATTTCAGTGATCTATTTCAGTAACACACATTCACTTCTGTAGGTAGAAATGATTTATTGCTGTCATCGACATCACCCAGTTCGCAGAGGGGAGAGCGGAGAGGGGAGGGGGGTGGTGGTGTTTGGGGGCGGGGGGGAAAGAGGTCTGAAAGAAAAGTCAACCTAATCTCATTCACAGTAGCACATGCCGAGTGGGAGTGTGGTTACCTGAATTATGCATGCCCATTGTGTTGCAATATCATAAAGCAATGAATACCCTCAGAAGCATTTGCAGCACCTCGACATCTATTTACACCCAGCCTGAGCACAATGTCTCCACTGCGAAAGACAATTAGTCATATTTGTATGCCGGAATTAATTGAGAGTGAGTTGCAGGAGGCATAAAGAGAGAACAAAGAATGCATTTTTTTTGTCGATTCTTCTAACTGACAGGGATAATTAGATATATGAAATTGAAATTTCTCAGCAGGAGGTTTCTGTTGACAATGAATTTTCTTTTATTCTATTCTGTTATTCTTTTGTGCTGTCACTTGTGGTCATTTGTTATTCAGCCTGAAACATATAAAAAAGCCAAGCAGTCAGGGAGAAGAAAAAAAATACATGCACAAACAACCCAGGCCCCAGATGAAATCAGTTTGTACACTGGAGGGAGAGAATTATTAGGTGCATTAGACCTGTAGCCTCTGCGTCTCTTTCCCCTCCTCCCAAGTTTCCCATCTCTTCTGCCCCCCTCCGTCTAAATTCCCTACTGACTGACCATATCACCTTTCAGAGTTTGAATTGAAAATTATAAGGGCAGACTGTGTGGTCAATGTTTTCAATATTCCCCTTGCTAACGATGACATCACCCGTGCAAACCCTTAAAGGGGATTTTCTCAGCAGCCTCGGCTTCTGTGATTGAGCCAGCAGTCATTACATTTTCCACACTTGCAGGAGGGTTTCAGGCGCAAAAGGAAGCTTTTCCCCACAGTCAGGCCGATCTTTTCAGAGAGCTGTAATCAGCATATATTGTACAGTAGGCTTTCTGTCTGAGAAAGTAGTGTGTTGAAGTTGTGGAATGTACGTTGGAGGCCCAGGCTTTTGAGCCTCCTGAAGGATAAATCAATGGCCACAAAGGTCCAATGATTCTCCGAGTAACGGTGACTATCCTTTCGCGACTTCACTTGAGCAGCTTTTCTTTTCAGCACCATTCTTTCAAGTATCAATGTTGACAAAAGTAACAGGTGGGTAAAAATCTCACAAAACAAATCCCCACCTATTGAATTTAAAGGGGATTTTCTGTCTTTGAGCTTCTGGTGACGAGCCTCGCTCTCAGCGCTCATTGAAAATTCCAGCCCGTGCTGGCGCATGATTTTAGCGAGCGCTCACAACAATGGTTGGAAAACAATGCTCAGTGCCTGCTGCAAGTTCCGGTGTGCATCTTTTGGCGGATGCTGCCCTGCGCGGTCCAAAACTGACACCCTTCTCCGCGGTTAATAGGGAATTATGACATGAATCTAGAGATTTTAGCTCCAATATGTACTACCTTAGAGCTGAATGGAAGGCTAGTTACGGAATTGTATTTCTTGCATGTGTTCCCATGTCTCAGGCACACAGCTCTGAATAGCCAGCTGCTCTTTGAGCTCTGGTAGGTATGTTGGGCTAGTAGGTCAATCACATGGCAAAGATGAAAGAGCAGGAAACGGCTGTCATAGCCTGACAGGAAATATTTGTTGAAAAACAGCACCACAGCAAATAAAGTGCTAATTAATGCCTAGCTCCACTAAATGATAGAGACCACAGGAGTAGGACGAAACCTGTGGCGTTACCATTGGCACTTTACTCCCAGACACAGATTCGGCTAGGCATTTTAAAAAAAATTTGTATTTTCTTCCTCACCAGTTTTCTCCTGAATGTGCCAGGCTGCTGTTCTCCGAGATATGGGCATCCTCACTCATGGGCCACACGTATCAGTAAACTATTCGACTGCAGAGGACACAAATTCAAACTCAATCCTGTCCTTGTTAGGCATCCGCTTCCAGTAAGCGTCACCGACTGCTTTCCCCATTCCTATTCCAGGGGTACAGAGACCAATTTCAGCCTCTGACTGTCCCTGACTAAGACTGACCAGGGGAAGCAATTTTAACCAACTGGCCTGGCAAGAAACCGTCGGAATTGGGTGTAATGCTGGCTTTACACCCCGCCCAGTTTTGCTCTCCACGCTTCACCATTTCACCCAAACCTGTGCTTTTCCAGCCAGGCCAGTTGGGTTAAAACTTCCCACACTGACAGCACAGTTTAGGGATTGGGCCTGGGACATTCCTGGCTATGACTCCATGGCCTCAATGTTAATGCCACCCCCGCCCCCCCCCTCCCCCCCGCAAGGATGGGCAGGAGACAGCCGGGTATGGGGAGAGAAGGGGTTACATAAGAACATAAGAAATAGGAAGAGGAGTAGGCCATACGGCCCCTCGGGCCTGGTCCGCCATTCAATAAGATCATGGCTGATCTGGTCATGGACTCAGCTCCACTTCCCTGCCCATTCCCCATAACCCCTTATCCCCTTATCGTTTAAGAAACTGTCTATATCTGTCTTAAATTTATTCAATGTCCCACCTTCCACAGCTCTCTGAGGCAGCGAATTCCACAGATTTACAACCCTCTGAGAGAAGAAATTTCTCCTCATCTCTATTTTAAATGAGCGGCCCCTTATTCTAAGATCATGCCCTCTAGTTCTAGTCTCCCTCATCAGTGGAAACATCCTCTCTGCATCCACCTTGTCAAGCCCCCTCATAATCTTATACGTTCCGATAAGATCACCTCTCATTCTTCTGAATTTCAATGAGTAGAGGCCCAATCTACTCAACCTTTCCTCATAAGTCAACCCTCTCATCCCCGGAATCAACCTGGTGAACCTTCTCTGAACTGCCTTCAAAGCAAGTATATCCTTTCGTAAATGTGGAAACCAAAACTGCACGCAGTATTCCAGGTGTGGCCTCACCAATACCTTATATAGCTGTAGAAAGATTCCCTGCTTTTATACTCCACCCCCTTTGCAATAAAGGCCAATATACCATTGGCCTTTCTGATCACTTGCTGTACCTGCATGCTATCCTTTTGTGTTTCATGTACAAGGACCCCCAGGTCCCTCTGTACTGCAGCATTTGCAATCTTTCTCCATTTAAATAATAACTTGCTCTTTGATTTTTTCTGCCAAAGTGCATGACCTCACACGTTCCAACATTGTAATCCATCTGCCAAATTTTTGCCCACTAAAAGAAAGACTGCAGCATAATATGGATAAATGTGAAGTTATCCACTTTGGGGATAAAAACACGAAGGCAGAATATCATCTGAATGGCGGCAGATTAGGAAAAGGGGAGGTGCAGCGAGACCTGAGTGTCATGGTTCATCAGTCATTGAAAGTTGGCATGCAGATACAGCAGGCGGTGAAGAAGGCAAATGGTATGTTGGCCTTCATAGCTAGGGGATTTCAGTATAGGAGCAGGGAAGTCTTACTGCAGTTGTACAAGGCCTTGGTGAGGCCTCACCTGGAATATTGTGTTCAGTTTTGGTCTCCTAATCTGAGGAATCACGCTCTTGCTATTGAGGGAGTGCAGCGAAGGTTCACCAGACTGATTCCAGGGATGGCAGGACTGACATATGAGGAGAGACTGAATCAACTGGGCCTTTATACACTGGAGTTTAGAAGGATGAGAGGGGATCTCATAGAAACATATAAGATTCTGACGGGGCTGGACAGGTTAGATGCGGGAGGAATGTTCCCGATGTTGGGGAAGTCCAGAACCAGGGGACACAGCCTTAGGATAAGGGGCAGGCCATTTAGGACTGAGATGAGGAGAAACTTCTTCACTCAGAGAGTTGTTAACCTGTGGAATTCCCTGCCGCAGAGAGTTATTGGTGCCAGTTCATTGGATATATTCAAGAGGGAGTTAGATATGGCCCTTATGGCTAAAGGGATCAAGGGGTATGGAAAGAAAGCAGGAAAGGGCTACTGAAGGAATGATCAGCCATGATCTTATTGAATGGTGGTGCAGGCTCGAAGGGCCGAATGGCCTACTCCTGCACCTATTTTCTAGGTTTCTATGACTTGCATTTATATAACGCCTTTCACGACCACCAGCCGTCTCAAAGTGCTTTACAGCCACTGAAGTACTTTTGAAGTATGGTCACTGTTGTAATGTAATATGAAATGCGGCAGCCATTGTGCGTACAACAAGCTCCCACAAACAGCAATGTGATAATGACCAGATAATCTGTTTTTGTTATATTTATTGAAGGATAAATATTGGCCAGGATACCGGGGAGAACTCCCCTGCTTTTTTTCGAATAGTGCCATGGGATCTTTTACGTACATCTGAGAGAGCAGACGGGGCTTCAGTTTAATGACTCATTGGGAACACTCACCTCCAACAGTGCAGCACTCCCTCAGTATTGCACTGGAGTTTCAGCCTAGATTTTTGAACTCAAGTCTCTGGAGTAGGACTTCAACCCGCAACCTGAAGATGTACTGGGTACATGTCCCTAACCTGATGATGTATTGGTACATGTCTCCAACTTGTACGCAGCCATTGCCGTTTTTACAGCGGTGGATTTCATGGTGTCCGAGTGGGACACTTCATTAACATATTTAACTCTGGCTCCCACAGTGCAATTGGGAGCATAATTCCAAATTCACTGCCACTGCGCGGGTTTCCCAGGGATCGGGAAACCTGCGCAGCAAAATGGAGGCGGGAGCTGCTGGCTCCAGAAGGTAAGTGCCTTTTCCTGCACTCTTTGTGGGGCAGGAAGAGCAGGAGTGCTTCCCCCCACCTCACCCTACCCCACGACCCCTCAAGGAAGCCTTCGGCCTTTCCATGCCGATCGCAGCCTCACTCTTCCCCTCTCTGCAATTGCTGACCCCCTCCCCCCCCCCCCTGCCCCCACCGCCACCGTCCCACTCCTCTAGCCCCGATGGCCGATTTCTCCCAACGCTGCGATGGCCTCTCTCTCCCTCAGGACCCACCCGCCGACTTTCCCCCTTCCCGGTAGCTGGAGACCGTCCCCAAGGGTCCCAGGCCTCCTGCCGCTGGCGTTCCCTCCCGCCCATCGGCAAGCCTGTCTATTTGGCTGGCTACCGGATGGGAAACAGATCTAAAAACCGATAAAGAGGTCCTGCCGTTCCTCACGATAATTTTAACTTTTGGTCACCAAAAAATGCTTGGATGACTTTTCCTGGCTCACAGGCGCCTGAGGCACTTGGCAACCATTAACTCCCCCCATCGCACCCCCCCACCCCCCACCCCCAAACCCATCCCCCAATCCCACCCCACCAGTTCATATGGGAAACCTGCACAAAATATATGTGAAATGTATATATATATATATAGATAGTGGAAAATTCACCGGGATTAGCAGCTATCCTTCGGGCAGGTGGGAGTCCTGTCCTGTCACTCTGACGCCAGCTTCTGCGCTTCAGAAGAGAATTCTGGCCTCGCCAGCAATCTGAATGACTCGGGCAAGGTGATTGAGCAAATCTTCTCCACTCTATCGTGCCAGAAATTCTTCTGGAGGGACTTTGGGGTGGGGAGGGGTAACTTCTGCCGGGTATACTTTCCAGGGTTGCGGGGGGTGGCGGTTCGGGTGACAGGGGGGTGTTTATTTTGGTTGAGTGCTGGTGCCATTTATATGCAAGTGGGAGGCCCACCTCAAGATGGAGAATGAAAATATGCCGGGTTCCGCAGTGCGTGAGCCGCACCGTCAGTCTTAAAAATAAATGTTCGAGCATCAGGATCTCAAATTGCCATCTCATAATCAATGTAAAAATGCCATAATCTGGGCAAATTCCCATTTTTAAATATTCTGTTCACAGTAGGGCAACACAAGCCTTTTAAATTTTAAATCACCTCGGAGACGGTTAGAACAACGTATGTGTCCCAGGTAACTTGCGGTGAGAAACAACACATTTCCCTTTTTTGGAGTTGCTGTTGCAAGTTTTTGTTGTTATTTTGCGTGACGTCATGTTATATGACTGCCGCTAAATGCTATGGAAATTCTGTTGCATGGAAAAGAGAGGGCAATCCAGTGTAATGGGTCCTGCCCCAATTTCTCACCCCACCCCACCCCACCTTGCCCAGATTATGGCATCTTTACACTGATTATGAGGCGGGAATTTGAAATCCTGATGTTCAACGAGTCACTAAATCTTGTTGCAGCAGCCTCGGTAAGTGAGACTAGTTTGTATCTCATGAGTGTTTGCACTGCAGCCATGGTTAGTCTTGCATGATAAAATGCAGGAAGCTGTGAGGGCTGGTTTGGACTCATTGGGATCAAGACTGCAGACTACCCTTGCAGGAGAGATTGCAGCAAGTCAAGCAGGTGTATTATTTTATGACCTCATAGATCGGCCCACATGCCATACTTGCTGTGTGAGAGTACGGTGTTGGCCAATTGACTATCGAAACAACAAGCCCAGCATGAAAGCAAGACAGAAAGACTTGCATTTCTCTAGCACCTTTCATGACCTCAGGATGTCCCAAAGCGTTTTATAGCCAATGAAATATTTTTAAAGTGTTGTCACTGTTGTAATGTTGGAAACAAGGCAGCCAATCTGCTCATAGCAAGCTCTCACAAATCAGCAATGAGATAATGACCAGATCACTTGTTTTAGTGATATTGGTTGAGGGATAAATATTGGCCAGGACACCAAGTAGAATTTCCCTGCTCTTCTTCGAAATAGTATGACGGAATCTTTTATGTTCACCTAAGATGGCAGACGGTGATCTGCATCTGCAAAATGTTGCTTTTGTCATTATTATTATGCTGTTTAGGTCAGAAATTGTGGGTTCAAGCCCCACTATGAGCTTGAGTTCATAATCTACAGTGGCAATTCAGCGAAGTACTGAGGCAGTGCTGCATTGTCAGAGGTGCTGCTATTTTGGATGAGACGTTAAACTGATGCCCCATTTGACAGTTCAGGTGAATGTAAAAGATCCCGTAGCACTATTCAAAGAAAAGCAGGGCGTTCTTCCGGGGATCTGACCAGCAATCCTTCCTCAATCAATGGTCGCAAAAACAGATTAACTAGCCATTCATTTGTTTGATGTCTATAGGACCTTGCTGTGCACAACTTGGCTGCTGGTTTGCTTACTAAACAGCAGTGCAGTTCAAAAGCAATCCATTGATTATGAAGTGCTTTGAGATGTGATAAGATGCAATATTAATGTAAGCTCTTTCTTTCTATGCTTGTTCTGTAGACACCATAGGATATTAGCTTGAGGGTGTCTAAGAAATGGTCAGCCAACCCCTATTCTCTGACCCTGAAGTTCCTGTCAGTCTCTTTCATTCTAATGCGCTCTTGCGCCAAACTCTTCAGTGGGTTAAATTCATGAGTATCCATTTTTGCCCCATTTTCCAGAGAAAAGAGTCTTCCCTTGTTCGCAACCTTGGTGTCATATTTGACCCTAAAATGAGCTTTCGACTACATATCCATAGCATAAATAAGACCACCTATTTCCACCTCCATAACATTGCCATCTCCGCCCTTGCCTCAGCTCTTCCACTGCTGAAACCCTCATCCATTTCTTTGTTACCTCTATTGACTATTCCAACCCACTCCTGGCTGGCCTCCCACATTCTACCCCATGTAAACTTGAGGTGATCCAAAACTCGGCTGTCCATGTCCTAAGTCCCGCTCACCCATCATCCCTGTGCTCGCTGACCTATATTGGCTCCGGTTAAGCAATGCCTTGATTCCAAAATTCTCATTCTTGTTTTCAAATCCCTCCATAGCCTCACCCTTCCCTATCTCTCTAATCTTCTTCAGCCCCACAACCCTCCGCGATATCTGTGCTCCTCTAATTCTGCCCTCTTGAGCATGCCTGATTATAATCGCTCAACCATTGGTGACCATGTTCTGAGAGCCTAGGCCCTAAGCTTTGGAACTGCCTGCCTAAACCTTTCTGCCTCTCTACCTCTCTTTCCTCCTTTAAGACGCTCCCTTAAAATCTACCTCTTTGACCAAACTTTTGTTCACCTGCCCTAATTTCTCCTTATGTGGCTCGGTGTCAAATCTTTTGTCTTATAATACTCCTGTGAAGCACCTTGAGGTGTTTTACTATGTTAAAGGTGCTATATCTGTTGTTGTTGTTGTTCCTGATATGCATCCCCACTCAGTTCTGGTATCGTCCCTGTAAATCTTTTTAGTTGAGATACTGGGGGATGAAATTTAATCTTAATGGCAGAGGCACAATACAGGAGGCAGTGGATTGCCAGTCCGTTATATAGCCCACCTGATCTTTCTTTCCAAGGACTTATACACTCGTGCCAAACTTCAATTTCACTATCTTCAGGGGAGCAAGGGAGAGAGGGAGAGCCAAGAAAGCACATGCTCGAAAATCAGACTGTCCATGCTCTGCTAAATGTTTGTACATCAACTATTATTACGGAACTTCAGTCACAACAGTTTTGTTTGATGCAAAACCTGCAAAAGAGGCACAGAATCCTTCAGTTTGACCTTTACTGGTTGTCATTCTAATATACTGTGCAAATGATTTATGCTTTTGACCACATTATTGATTGAGTGCACTAAATTTTCCAGATTACTGTACTGAAGAGAGCATATTCTACAGAGACCAAACTAAAGAGTCAATCCCAAAGTGATATCATGTTCAGCATGAAACAGCTCCACTTAATGCTTTCTTTCAGTGAGAATTTATGGACTGTGATACTATTATATTATTACATTACATTAACTTATGCTATTGAGTTAAAAAGCCCTTGGTAGCCCTTAATTTTCAGGTACAACGTTTTTTTTAATATTGGAAGTACTTAAAATAATAGACTGGCTAGATCCAAACAGCTGAAAGTTGCGATATAAATTCTTATTTCTATCAGGGGAAATTTCTCGGGTTGCGTGAGCATGACAAGTATGGGGAAAATCAGGGAGTAGGAGGTTGGAGTGTACACCTGTAAGGAAGGAAATTCAAGCAGGTTCCTTTATAGGTCTGCGTTTCAGTCCAGCTCATTTTCTACTATTTTCTGCATTCTGGCAATCCACTGTGCCTGGGCTGTGACCCAGGAATATCTCCCCTATCATGTCTCTCACAAATGTTTCTTCACATGAAGAAAGAAAGAACATGCATTTATATAGCGCCTTTCATGGCCTCAGGGTGTCCCGAAGTGTTTTTCAACCAATTAAGTCATTTTAGACTGTCGTCGCTGTTGTAATGCAGGAAATATCAAACAAATTATTTTTGCAATGCAAAGGTGGTGGTCATTTGGTGTACAGCAACATTCAACAAACAGCAATGAGATGAATCTGCTTTATTTGGTGTTAGTTAAGCGAGGTCAAGTTAGCTACTTCCTAGTGTTGGTTCCCTCACTACTCAATCTGGCATCTATGTCCTTCAGAACACGGCCAGCTCAATCAGCAGTGATATTGCAGATCCACACTTGGTGGTTGTCATTGAAGGCCCCACCCAAAGTATATATAAAAGCTTTCTCCAAACGGCATTCAAAATGGAAGAGCACTGATTTGTCAGTTGAGAAGGTGATGATCTACAGGTGGTTTTCTTGACCTTGTTTGACCTGAAGTCATGAGGCTTCATGGGGTCCAAAGGCAATGTTGGTGATTCCCAGGGCCACTCCCACTCTATGCCATTTTGCCGCCCCACCACCCTTGTCTGTGGTGGGCCTATCCTGCCAGTGAGACAGGCTCATGATAGAGACATATGGGATGCTTAGCTGATAGATATGAATCTGTACCCACAACTATGTCAGACTGAGACGGTTCTCCGAAATTGGATAGACGGGTGTGACGCCTGGTTCTTGCCAACTATATCCACCCGATGGCAATTGTCTACAACTGAGTAGCTTGTGAGTTAAGAGTTATATGGTATTCGACTGGAATTATTTGTAAGTTAGACTGGGGGAGGGGTGGCAGATTCCCTTGTCTGAAGGATAGGCGTTCATGCTTATTTGTTCTGTTGTTTGCCCAGTAATGGCCAGATTTATTGAAGCCCTCACCCGAGAGGGGTGGGGGTTCTATTTCACAAATCGCCACGTTGAGCTCATCGAGTTACATCGAGTCGACAGCACAGGACAGGCCACTCGCCCCATGCCGGCGTTGAGGCTCCACACGAACTCACCACCTCTGTGTTGCTAACCCGGGACCCTAACCACGACACTACCATATCTTAATTGAGCTCTGTCGCGGCAGAAACAGGTCTTAATTTGGGCAGCATGCCATCAGAGAACTGGGTGGTGTGGACAGAATAGTATTTAATTAGCAGGGATTTAAAGCTGAAGGAAGTCGGCAGACAGCAATAAATAGCAATAAGTAGATGAAGACAATGTGTTGGATATTGTCAAATGCCATTCGCTGAAGAGGAATATTCAATTATCAGGCGGTCGCAAAGTGGGATTGGCTACGCTTTTATGAGAATTACATCCTGTCCTATTTGCTCCTATGAGCTCATGGGCAGTATTTATATACTCAGAGATAAGTGGTACTCAGTTCAATGACATGGTGGGGGGGGGGGGAGCGGGGGCAGTGGGGGGGGGGCGGTGTGGGGGGTGGGGGAGTGTGATCATCTAAAGGAATGTGATTAGACTCAACTCAGTGGAAACTGCAGCTGCTTAATTCCTCCTTAGCTTCCGCAGATATGAAGCGTCTGCTTCTTGGGGAAGTCAATCATGTCTACAGAAAATAAAAACAGATTAAAAACCGAGAGGTTCTGTTTCCCCCGACCCCTTCCACCTCCCAACTTCTCCCAGAATAGCCAAATGGGCTCTGGCAGTTGTGATATCACTTGTCTTGTTTTTATAGTCGTGTCGGTGTTACATTGAAAAAAGTGGAAATATGCAGCAATAATACCGAGGTGTTTACTCTGCTCGGTGTTTGAGACAATGCGTAGTCGGAGCTGGAGTGAGAAGACATGCTGTGTTTATCTTCACTGATTTAGTCAGCTGTTGAGACGAATAAGAGCTTAAGTAGAACAAGCAAACATTTGCCTTTCCTTCCATAATGCTGTTTTTTCACTTTGCATAGTCGAGAACATAAATCTTCCCCCCCCCCCCCCCGCCTTCTCCCCGGCCTTCCCCACCCCTGTGTCAGACAAACAAACTTTAGAGCTACAGCGCTAAGAGGAGCCTTGCAGGACATCAGCCCAGCTTGTATGACCCCCCTCCTCCCAGGTCTGTGCTAAAAAGCACCCACAATCCATCTCAAGACAAATAAAAGGGACACAGTACTAAAACGGTTGAGCGGAAAACAATAAAAGCCTATAATTCCTCCTGTGAACTAGCCTCTGACTAACTATCTGTTGTACAAATGACTTCCTACCTATTGTGCTGCCCACAAAGTGGAATATGGGAATGATCAGCAGCTGAGTAATGAATTAGAGTTATAGTTACAGCATGAGTGAGCCTGTAACTGGTGCTAAACAACAGGTGTAGGGAGTGGAGGGAAGAGAACATAGTTGAAAAAGTTGCTTCAAAAAGTCCTATGTTTTTTTTAAGCAAGTGAGTTTTTCTTTACATATATAAAGTTTCAAGATGTTCATTTGATTTGAGAAAATGTACGTTCTAATTTTCTTTTTAAATTTTGCAGATGCTAATTTCGATTCTCATTTTATCCCTGGTTGCACAAAGTGGTTGGTATTGTCAGGACTGGCATTATAGTAGTGCTGGTGGTAGAGATAGCAGTAATGAGGGTTAGAGCTCCCCGTTTGGTGGTTGTTAGTGCTATAAACTAAAAAAAACTTATGGCATAGCAATAGAGAATTGGAAGACGGAGATAATACATATTCATGTTTAAAACATTTGATTCTGAAAACATCAAGACCTACCTTTTCAATTTTTCCCCTAACCCCATTTCCAAACTCCTACTCGGTGTTCAGTCTCCCCTTTATAAAGTACATTGAAATGTTGCATTGCATTACAGACACTCTGTAAGTATAAGTTGTTGATATGATGATAAAGGTATAGATTTTTTAAATTGCTGAAAATTCATCGCTTAAAATATAGCCCTGAAATTAAGGGTAGGAATGGTTAACACATCTGTATAAAATTCCTTTGCTGGTTATTTCAGTGAAGGGTTAATACATTTAAAAATAATAGATTAACATCTCTTTAAAATAGATGTTTTTAAAACAGAAATTTTATTTGAATGTGTGAAGCGTTTTTCTGTTAATATTTGCATAAGGTGCGATTTTAATCCTACTCGCTCAGCAGAAACCTGGTGGGTGGGCAGTTAAAATCAGCCTGGCTCTTACCTGTTCAAAAGCCAAAATCTGCAATTTTAACCTGCTCCCCTGAGCAGACAGCAAGGACACGCACCTGGAGAAAACAGGGTCCTTCTTTACATATGCATGTTGCGGCCCGATGACATCATTGAGACCCGACTATAATTTTAACTCGGGCCTGAGCAGGGAATCCACCTGAAGTTAAAATTGAGACTTATACTGAATTAGGAACATAGGAACAGGAGTGGGCCATTCAGCCACTCAAGCCTGTTCCGCCATTCAATTAGATTATGGCTGATCTGTATTTTATCGCCATCAACCCGCCTTGCTTCCGTAACCCTTAAAACTCTAGCCTAATAAAAATCTAAAATGATAAATTAATACTCCTCTTTTAGGGCCTGCTTTTACTAGTGTAAGGGTTAATATGAATGTTAAATTAAAATTTTAAAAATTCAAAAAATACACCAGCACTTAAAATTAGTTTATGGAAATTTTGGTCCAATTTAAAATATTTAAAATTATTTTTCAAAAAATTTAATTTTTATTTAAAATATTTGCTGCAGTTGTACAGGGCCTTGGTGAGGCCCCACCTGGAATATTGTGTTCAGTTTTGGTCTCCTAATCTGAGGAAGGATGCTCTGGCTATTGAGGGAGTGCAGCGAAGGTTCACCAGACTGATTCCCGGGATGGCTGGACTGACATATGAGGAGAGACTGGATCAACTGGGCCTTTATTCACTGGACTTTAGAAGGATGAGAGGGGATCTCATAGAAACATATAAGATTCTGACTGGATTGGACAGGTTAGATGCGGGAAGAATGTTCCCGATGTTGGGGAAGTCCAGAACCAGGTGACACAGTCTAAGGATAAGGGGCAGGCCGTTTAAGACTGAGATGAGGAGAAACTTCTTCACTCAGAGAGTTGTTAACCTGTGGAATTCCCTGCCGCAGAGAGTTATTGGTGCCAGTTCATTGGATATATTCAAGAGGGAGTTAGATATGGCCCTTATGGCTAAAGGGATCAAGGGGTATGGAAAGAAAGCAGGAAAGGGGTACTGAAGGAATGATCAGCCATGATCTTATTGAATGGTGGTGCAGGCTCAAAGGGCCGAATGGCCTACTCCTGCACCTATTTTCTATGTTTCTATGTTTCAATGTTAACCAGAGTTCAAATGTTTAGAACAGTAATAATGAAAGGCATCAGGCACCACCTTCTATGAGTCTAGAACCTTGACTAAAACAACAGACCCAATGAGGAAATTAAATGTTCTTGCATGTTAAAGCAGTTGTATGGTTTAGATTTCCAAAGATCATCTAACGTAGTCCAGGTAGTCAAAACAGAAATAATAAGGAAAGTCATTTAGATTTGACTTGTTTCTTCGCTTTATTGGGATTTTTCTGAATGTTCCCGCTGAACTTGTCCACAAAGGAAATGCTTCAGTGGTTTAATATTTATTATTTTTACTAAATTGCTGTTCGTCTCCTCATTCCTCCCCAGTCGGACAGTATTGTGGCCACGGGAACTGACGCTGATGCAGAGGAAACTTCTCCAGTGTCTAAAGCTAACATATTGATAGCTGTGACTCAGTGTGTAGCACTCTCACCTCTGGGTTGGAAGGTTGTGGGCTCAAGTCCCACTCCAGGAACTTGAGCACAAAATCTAGGTTGATGCTCCAGTGCATACTGAGGGAATGCTGCACTGTTGGATGTAAAAGGTCCCATGGCACTATTTTGAAGAAGAGCAGAGGAGTTCTCCCAAGTATCTTGGCCAATATTTATCTCTCAATCAACATCACTAAAACAGATGACCTGGTCATTACCTCATTGCTGTTTGTGGGAGCTTGCTGTGTGCAAATTGGCTGTGGTGTTTCCTACAGTACAACAGTGAATACACATTAATGAGGTCTTGATATTAACTGCCCCTTGCCTGACAGAAACTGGGGTTGAGGGGGGAACGCGGTGGGGTGACAGTTAAAATATGGGGTCTGAATTACCCAGATACTTCTGCCTTCCTGCCATGTCCCGATCTTTACCTGCGCTTACGAGAGGATATTTTGAGATCAGTTTGCAATAGGAGTTAGAAATTCTTCCACGTCTCCTTAAGCAGATCTCTTCTGAGACATCATTGAGTGAGCAGCATGGTCTATGAACTTTGGAGGAAGTATATCTTCTAGTTCGTTCTCTCCTTTGGTGTAGCCTCATCCTGCATGTATCTATCATTTCCTCTTCCTCCTTCTCTTGTTCGACTTCTATTATAAGGACATTTATGAGAATGCCCATGAATTCCATGATATGAATTCCATGACGGGAGGATGGAAGGCAAAAGATTTGATTGGCCACATATCCATTTATATCCAATGGGAATGTGTGGCAGATTGCACCGAATATATTAAATTGCATTATCAAGCTATGGGTCAAAAGGCACTTTTTCTTTGGTGTATATTAATCATTCATCTTGAAGTGGTCCAATATAAAGAAAGAAAGACTTGCATTTATATAGTGCCTATCATGACCACCGGACACCTCAAAGTGTTTTACAGCCAATGAAGTACTTTTGGAGTGTAGTCACTGTTGTATTGGTGCCGTACATTATAATCGACACTGAAATTAGGATTTTGATGAAAGTTAGCTTTAGGGGCTGTACCATAGAGGGGCAGGAAAGCAATATACCAATCAGGAACAAGAGCACTGCTCTTCAGAATCTGAAGCATCAGGCTATTGACATTGAAGTGAGTTATGCGTCTCAATTCACAAGCCCTTACTGCGTTGCCATGTTTGGGAGTAAAAGCCCAGTCAAAAGCTATCAGTCACCTGCTCCCTCTTTCCTCTGCTATATAAAAAAAATAATGTGCTAACCCTTGCTGATGGTTTTGTGAGTCACAAATATTTTAAGAAGAAAAAATAAAAACTTGCATTTATATAGCGCCTTTCACGACAACCGGACGTCCCAAAGCGCTTTACAACCAATGAAGTACTTTTTGAAGTGTAGTCACTGTTGTAATGTAGGAAATGCAGCAGGCAATTTGTGCACAGCAAGCTCCCACAAAAAGCAATGTGATAATGACCAGATAATCTGTTTTAGTGATGTTGATTGAGGGATAAATATTGCCATGGGATCTTTTACGTCCACCTGAGAGAGCAGATGACTCAGACATCTGAGCCATCACTAAAACAGAATATATGGTCATTATCAGATTGCTGTTTGTAGGAACTTGCTGTACGCAAATTGGCTGCCGTGTTTCCTACAGTACCACAGTGACTACATTTCAAAAAGTGCTTAATTGGCTGTAAAGTGCTTTGGGACGTCCGGTGGTCATGAAATGCACTGTAAAAATGCGAGACTTTCTTGTCTTTTAACAGCATTGTAGGAGTAGCTTTACCACAGGAACTATAGAGGTTCAAGGAGAAGGTCCCCCTCCATATTCTCAAGGGCAATTAGGGACGGGCAATAAATACCGACATTGCTAGTGACGCCCATATCCTGAAAATGAATGTTTTAAAATTTGCATTTGTATGGCGCCTTTGATGTAGAAAAAGGTCCTAAAATGTTTCACAGAGGTGTAATAAAAAAATGTTTCTTTGTTTATAGAATCATAATCATAGAATGATATGGCACAGAAGGAGGCTATTCGGCCCATCATCCCTGTGAAGGCTTTTCAGAAGAATTATCCAATTAATCTCACCCCTGCTCTTTCCCCATAGCCCTGTAAAAAAATATATTTTAAATGTTTATACAATTCTCTTTTGAAAGTTCCTATTGAATCTGTTTCTACCACCCTTGCAGGCAGTGAATTCCAAATCATAACAAAAACATATTTTTTTTCTAATTTTTTTCCTTATGTCGCGTCTAATTCTTTTGCCTATCACATTACATAAGAACATAAGAAATAGAAGCAGGAGTAGGCCATTAGGTCCCTCGAGTTTACTCAGAGAATCTTAAAGCTGTATCCCACCTGCTATATATGTGACAATTTCCCCAGGGAAGTGTCATTGTGCTTAAATTATCTCTCTAGACACACCTCTCCAGTTCCAGGTTCTGGAGGAAGATGAGAAGGAACAGAGGAGGCATGCACAACGGTAAAATTATCCTTGGACTTTAGGGGCATTCCTGCATACAGGTCAAGCAACTGCTGCTGTACCTGTCTCAAGGATTGGGCATATGGAGAGTACTATTCTCCAAGGTAACTCTTGCAGAACTTTGCAGGTTTCCAGTGGGGTTCCGCAGGGCTCAGTACTAGGTCTCTTTTTGTGGTATATATCAGTGATTTAGACTTGAATGTAGGGGGTATAGAAACATAGAAACATAGAAAATAGGTGCAGGAGTAGGCCATTCGGCCCTTCGAGCCTGCAGCACCATTCAATGAGTTCATGGCTGAACATGCAACTTCAGTACCCCATTCCTGCTTTCTCACCATACCTCTTGATCCCCCTAGTAGTAACGATTACATCTAACTCCTTTTTGAATATATTTAGTGAATTGGCCTCAACAACTTTCTGTGGTAGAGAATTCCACAGGTTAACCACTCTCTGGGTGAAGAAGTTTCTCCTCATCTCGGTCCTAAATGGCTTTACCCTTATCCTTAGACTGTGACCCCTGGTTCTGGACTTCCCCAACATTGGGAACATTCGTCCTGCATCTAACCTGTGTAAACCCATCAGAATTTTAAACGTTTCTATGAGATCCCCTCTCATTCTTCTGAACTCCAGTGAATACAAGCCCAGTTGATCTAGTCTTTCTTGATATGTCAGTCCCGCCATCCTGGAAATCAGTCTGGTGAACCTTCGCTGCACTCCCTTAATAGCAAGAATGTCCTTCCTCAAGTTAGGAGACCAAAACTGTACACAATACTCCAGGTGTGGCCTCACTAAGGCCCTGTACAACTGTAGTAGCACCTCCCTGCCCCTGCCCTCAAATCCCCTCGCTATGAAGGCCAACATGCCATTTGCTTTCTTAACCGCCAGCTGTACCTGCATGCCAACCTTCAATGACTGATGTACATGATTATGAAGTTTGTAGATGATACTAAAATCGGCTGTGTGGTTGATAATGAAGAAGAAAGCTGTAGACTGCAGGAAGATATCAATGAACTGGTCAGGTGGGCAGAACAGTGGCAAATGGAATCCAATCCGGAGAAGTGTGCAGCAATACATTTGGGGAGGGCTAATAAGACAAGAGAATCATCATCGTCATGGACACATTAAATGGTAGAACTCTGAGATGTGTAGAGGAACAAAGGGACCTTGGAGTGCATGTCCACAGACCCCTGAAGATGGCAGGCCAGGTAGATAAGATGGTTAAGAAGGCCTACTGAATACTTGCCTTTATTAGCCTAGGCATAGAATACAAGAGCAGGGAGGTTATACTTGAACTGTTTAAATCACTAGTTAGGCGAAAGCTAGAGGACTGCATGCAGTTCTGGTCACCACATTACAGGAAAGATGTGATTGCACTAGAGAGGGTACAGAGGAGATTTACGAGGATGTTGCCTGTGTTGTGTATGGAGAAAGAGTCAGAGTGAACACTGTGAGCTCAAAGTAAAGTGTGACCTTGGTCTTTTATTGCAGGTTTCCAGAGTGCCTCTCCAACCTGTGAAGCCTTCTTAAATATCTGTGCTCCCAAGGGATTATGGGATCCCTTGGGACTCTGCGGAATGAGCCCTCTGGTGGCTGTACAGAGTAAATACAAGTCCACATCTATAACAGCTTGGATTGGAGAATTTTAGCTTGGAGGAAAGATTGGATAGGCTGGGTTTGTTTTCTTTGGAACAGAGGAGGCTGAGGGGAGACCTTATTGAGGTGTATAAAATTATGAGGGATCTAGATAGAGTGCATAGGAAGGACCTATTTCCCTTAGCAGAGGGGTCAATAACTAGGGGGCATCGATTTAAAGTAATTGGTAGGAAGTTTAGAGGCGATTTGAGGGGAAATTTGAGGGTGGTGGTGGTCTGGAACTCACTGCCTGAAAGGGTGGTAGAGGCAGAAACCTTCATCACATTTAAAGGGTACTTGGATATGCGCTTGAAGTGCCGTAACCCACAGGGCTACGGACCAAGATCTGGAAAGTGGTATTAGGCTGGATAGCTCATTGTTGGCCGGCACGGACACGATGGGCCGAAATGGCCTCCTTCCGTGCTGTAAATTTCTATGATTCTATGATTCTATGATCTATCCTTTCAGATAAATATAAAAGATCGCAGAAGAGTAGGGTAGTTCTCCCCAGTGTCCTGGCCAATATTTATCTCTCAACAAAACAATAAAAAGCAAATTATTGTCACATTGCTGCTCATGGGACCTTGCTGTGCGCAAATTGGCTGCCACGTTGGCTACATTAAAAAAAGTGCTCAATTGGTTGTAAAGTGCTTTGGGACATCCTAAGGTCATGAAAGGTGCTATATAAATGCAAGTCTTTCTTCTTTCTTTTCCTATTTATTTTTCTTCTTTAGGTTACTTGAACTCTGATTTTTTAAAATCATCTTCTCTTCCCTCTCAGATCTTCCTCTCTAACCACACACTATTTGAGATTAATGGGGAAGATAGGTAACCTGCTGTCTAAGATCTGAACCAGCCACTGGGAGATATGCCAGTGAATAATATTCCTCCCAGTTAATTCTCCTTCCAAGTTTGCATGAGTGTAGATCTCTGTTCAGAACCTCCCATATCAATGCAGTTTAGATGAGGAAATCAGAGCAAGAGATTTAATTTTTGCTTTACTCTTATGGTATGGCATATCCTATATCCAAGAGGTATTGTCACCACAGCTGTAATGGTAACCATTGCCTTGCATTTTTATGCTCCTGGGTCTTTCCAAACAATAGCGGGATATAGATGTGAAATCGCCCAGTGTATAGGTCCCATGCCCTGAAATTCCCTCGCCAAACCTCTCCACTTCCCTCGCCTCCTTTAAACCCACTTCTTTGACCAATTTTTTGGCCACTCCTCTTGATATCTCCTTCTTTGGCTCAGCATCCATTTTTGTCTGATTACGCCCCTGCGAAGTGCATTGAGATGTTTTCCTACCTTGAAAGTGCTAAGTTGTTGTTGTTCAGAGTTTTGCTGATTCTAATCTGTAACTGAATTGGACTGTTCGTTCCGAGTGTACGGTGTAGGATTTCTAAATCTCTCTGGGCTTACATTTGATAGTGAGACGATTCTTTCCAAACAATTAGAAGAGTTTATTAAAAACATACACACATGCACATTAGCAGCAGTAATCAGTTATCTTAAAAAGACACACACATGCACATTATCAACAGTTGTCAATTATATTATAACAGAGCTACAATGAGGTTATAATAACGAGTGATATACGTTACGTCCCTTTTGCTGGCTGGTTTGGACACACGGCTTGCTGTTTTAGCTGGTCTTCAGGGATGTCTTGTGCCGTGTGTCCAAGAGAGAGAAAAAAGTCTTTGGCTGAGTTCTTTTTAACCTCTCAAAGCCATTGTCCCTCCGAAAGCCCCACGATTGGATCTTGGCTCCAGGGCAGCTCCTTACTGGCTCTCCTCACACATGTGGCTGTCTGGTCTGGCTCAGCCATCTCTGATTAGTTGAAATGGCTTTCCACTACACAAAACACATGCGGCAGCTCTGGGGGCTTTCACTTTGTTTCTTACAAAACTTAGCCCATGCTGGCAATCTGTGGGCTTCCATTTTATCTCAACACAAACAGGCCTTTCCGTTAATCTACACTTTTAACATTTATACCTACACATAATCAATTTTAATCATTAATAAACACTTTTATTCTTACAACGGAGTATTGTAAAGGACATCCTGCATAAATGGCAAAATTCCTTCATGCTATTCAATTCTGTCATCATTTTCACAGTAATTATATTTTGAAGCACTTCCAAAATGCAGTTCATGCAATGGCCATTTTAACTATATCCCTTTAATAAAGATGAACAACTGTGTTCATTTATCTCCAAGGCAGTCTGTTCTGCTTAGTACATAATAGTAAAAGTAATTTTAATTTCTGTGTGTAGTTTTACAGTCCGTACACACAGAGCAGATGTATGAAGGAGATTAATTGCCCCATTTTCATTTATACAAATAGTAATTTGTTAATTGTTTATCTAAACAGGTTGCTTTAACAGCTCATTATTCACTAACTAGTCCAACATCAGTGTGAATGTCATTCCTCAAACTTCTATAAACTGTCACATTTTTGTAAAGAAAATAATTATTCTCAACAATTAGGATCATTTTGCATGTAAAAGAAAAAGAAAGAACTTGCCAGTTCGTATGCCAGATACGAGACTCCCTAAGCAAATGCTCAATGCGGAGCTCCATCACGGCAAACGAGCCAAAGGTGGGCAGCGGAAACGTTACAAGGACACCCTCAAAGCCTCCCTGATAAAGTGCGACATCACCACTGACACCTGGGAGACCCTGGCCGAAGACCGCCCTCGGTGGAGAAAGTGCATCCGGGAGGGCGTTGAGCTCTTCGTATCTCAACGCCGAGAGCATGAAGAGGTCAAGCGCAGGCAGCGGAAGGAGCGTGCGGCAAACCAGCCCCACCGACCCCTTCCCTCGACGAATGTCTGTCCCACCTGTGACAGAGTCTGTGGCTCTCGTATCGGACTGTTCAGCATCAAAGAACTCACTTCAGGAGTGGAAGCAAGTCTTCCTCGATTCCGAGGGACTGCCTATGATGATAATGATGTCATTCCTCAAACTTCTATAAACTGTCACATTTTTGTAAAGAAAATAGAATTATTCTCAACAATTAGGATAATTTTGCATGTAAAAGAAAAAGAAAGAAAGAACTTGCATTTATACAGCACCTTTTGTGACCTCAGGACGTCCCAAAGGAAATTACAGCCAATGAAGTACTTTTGAAGTCTTGCCACTGTTGTAATGTAGGAATGCAATGTATCTTGTATGGCAGATATAATTGGTAATTCTGTGATCCGATGCCCCCAGTGGGAAGCCATATTCTCAGGGAGTGCAAGTTGGAGAATCGGGTTTCCATGTTATAGTCCTATCACTGACCCTCGCTCCCTGTGAGCATGGCTTTTCCACTGGCATTGTGGAATCAATAGATCTCTCTTAAACATATACACCAGGTTCCTCATTGAATTAGTGGTTAAAGGCACTACCTGGTGTAACAGTAAGCATAGTGCATATTTAAATAAGGGACATAATGCCTGTTTGAGGCCCCCTACGCATGACTGGGTTGCCTTGAACATAGCCGGCTGGCTAAATTCAGGAAAACCAGGTTTACACTCGGCCTAACCAGCGGTCCTTAAAGGGCCGCTGCAGGCCGCCACCAGAAAGGTAAGTTTTTAAAACATATTTACCTGACTGTATAACCAGGTGGTGCAGGAGTACTCCTCCTGGCTCCACTTTCAAACCACCGCTGCCAGCTACCGCTCCACCTCCCTAATGACCAAATTCACCACCCCTGATCACCAACAACCCCTCTTGACTGCCTCCCCGCACCCAACTCTCCCAGTTGCCTTCCCTTCTCCTTTAAAGACTTACCTGAGGGCTGGTACCTGTAACGTGGTGGCTTAATATTGGAAGTTACTTCACCAGCGAGCTGCCTGGGGATGCCCGGTTGGTGTCTGCAGCTCGAGGCCCAATATCACGTGAGCCTCAGGCCCAGGGATTGATTCCTGAACTCCATTCTATCCAAATGAACCCAACCTCCTCTAATCCTGCATCACAGAAGGCTAGGACCTTTTCCAGTCAAAGACAAGAGAGTTGCAAACTTTCCACCTGGCACTGCATTGATCTTTAAAACTGAGGATAAGCAAGAACTTTTACTTGGTAAAATTATTTCACTTTCAACAGCTTTAACAATGATTTCCCTTTTTTGGAAAACAGAACGAATTAAATTTTAATGAATCATATTTGGAAAACAAAGTCATTCACTGGGGAGCTTGCAGCAAAGAGGCTGTGCAGATGCTTTGTCTCTGGCATGAAGCTATGGCTTGTTAAGTTGCCTCTGAGTGTTTCTTTTGTCTGGTATGATAATAGGTATCAGCTGTGGCCCTGAGTCAGAAGGTCATGGGTTCAAGTCTCACTCCAGTGACTTTAGCGCAAAATCGAGGCTGACACTCCCAGTGTAGTACTAAGGGAGCACTGCAGTCTTTTGGATGAGACGTTAAACCAAGACCCTGTCTGCCCTCTCAGGTGGATATAAAAGATCCCATGGCACTGTTTCAAAGAAGAGCAGGGAATGTCTCCCTGGTGTCCCAGCCAATATTTATCCCTCAGCCAATATCTAAAAACAAGTTATTCGGTCATCATTTCATTGGTTTTTGTGGGACCTTGCAATGCATAAATTAGCTGCCGGGTTTCCTACATTACAACAATGACTACACTTCAAAAGTACTTCATTAACTGTAAAGCCCTTAGAATGTCATGAAAGGCGCTATATAAATATATCGGAGGTGCCGTCTTTCAGATGTGACGTTAAACCGAGGCCCTGTCTGTTCTCTCAAGTGGACGTAAAAGATCCCATGGCACTATTTTGAAGAAAAGCAGGGAAGTTACCCCTGGTGTCCTGGCCAATATTTATCCCTCAATCAACATAAGAAAAACAGATTATCTGGTCATTATCGCATTGCTGTTTGTGGGAACATGCTTCTGCGCAAATTGGCTGCTGCATCAGGCAGCATCTGTGGAGAGAAAAACAGAGTTAACATTTCGGGTCGACACCCCTTTATCAGAACTGCCGAATGTTCGAAAAGAACACATTTTAAGAAGCACTGAAAGGGGGTGGGGGGCGGGGGGTGCTGGAGAAAGAACAAAAGGGAAGGTCTGTGATAGGGTGGAAGGCAGGAGAGATTAGAGTGACAAAAGGGATGATGGGCTAAATTAAAATGGTAATGGCGGGAGTTAGGACAAGATTCGTCTAGATAGGGTGTGAATGGTGGAATAAGGATCAGCTGACATTGGAGACAAAGAGAAAAAAGAAGAAAAAAAACATAAGCTCGAGTCGGGGTGGGGGTGGGGGATGGGGGGGTGGGGCGGGGGGTTCGATCTGAGCAAGTGGAGTGCTGCAAGTTCACCCCTCCCTCTGGCGTCTTACCCTCTCCAGATCTCTTCATTGCAAACTGCCGATGGGACATCAGACGTCTCAATTTCTCTGCTCCCTCACTTACTCCAACCTACCTCCCTCTGAACTTGCAGCACTCCACTTGCTCAGATCCAATCCCATCAAACCTGCTGACAAGGGTGGCACTGTTGTTGTTTGGCGAACCTACCGCTACCTTGCAGAGGCTGATCGCCAACTCTCTGACACCTCCTCCTACCTCTCCCTGGACCATGACCCCACTACTGAACATTAAGCCATCATTTCCCAGACCGTCACTGACCTCATCTCCTCTCGAGATCTTTCCTCCACAGCCACCAACCTCATAGTTCCCCAACCCCACACAGCCCGCTTCTACCTCCTTCCCAAGATCCACAAACAGGACTGCCCCGGTAGACCCATCGTTTCAGCCTGTTCTTGCCCCACAGAACTTATTTCTTCCTATCTTGACTCTATTTTTTCTCCCCTTGTCCATTCTCTTCCCACCTACATCCGCAACTCCTCCGACGCCCTCTGCCACTTTAACAGTTTCCAGTTTCCCGGTTCCAACCGTCTCCTTTTCACCATGGACGTCCAATCCCTCTACACTTCCATTCCCCACCAGGATGGCCTGAGGGTGCTCCGCTTCTTCCTCGAGCAGAGGCCCAACCAGTCCCTATCCACCACCACCCTCCCCTGCCTGCCTGAACTTGTTCTCACATTGAACAACTTCTCCTTTAACTCCACTCACATTCTCCAAATTAAGGGGGTTGGTCTGGGAACCTGCATGGGTCCAAGCTATGCCTGCCTTTTCGTGGGATATGTGGAACATTCTTTGTTCCAGTACTACTTGGGTTCCCATCTCACCTCTTTTTCCAGTACATTGATGACTGTATCGGTGCCATTTCCTGCTCTCGCCCTGAACTAGAAAATTTCATTCACTTTGCATCCAATTTTCACCCTTCCCTCGCCTTCACATGTTCCATCTCCGACTCTTCCCTCCCCTTCCTCGATTTCTCTGTTTCCATTTCTGGGGTTAGGCTTTTGACCAGCATCCACAAAAAGCCCACTGACTCTGACAGCAACCTGGACTACACTTCCTCCAACCTCTGTATGGACTCAATTCCATTCTCCCAGTTTCTCCGTCTCCGTCACATCTGCTCTAACGATGCCACCTTTCACACTAGTGCCTCTGACATGTCTTCCTTTTCGCTCAACCGAGGATTCCTCTCCACCATGGTTAACATGGCCCTCGACCGTGTCCGTTCTATTGCCCGCACCTCTGCTCTCGCCCCTTCCCCTCCCTCTCAGAACCACGACAGGATTCCCCTTGTACTAACTTTTCACCCCACCAGCCTCCACGTTCAACGGATCATCCTCCACCATTTCCGCCACCTCCAGCGTGATCCCACCAGCAATCACATCTTCCTCTCCCCTCCCCTGTCAGCATTCCGAAGGGACCCCTTCCTGCATGACACCCTGGTCCATTCCGCAGTCACACCCAGCTCCCCCTCCCCTTCCCACAGCACTTTCCTGTGCAAGTGCAGGAGATGCAACACCTGCCCTTTTACCTCCTCCCTTCCCGTTATCCAGGGCCCCAAATACTCCCTTCAGGTGAAATTGCGATTTATTGGTACATCTTTCAATTTAGTATACTGTATTCGCTGCTCACGATGAGGTCTCCTCTATATTGGGGAGGCCAAGCGCTTTACGGAACACCTCTGTTCAGTCCATAAATGTGATCCTGAGCTTCCTGTCACTTTAATTTTCCACTCCACTCCCACTCTAATATCTCCATCCTTGGACTCCAGCACTTTTCCAATGAAGCTCAACGCAAGCTCGAGAAACAGCACCTCATCTTTCATTTAGGCAGTTTACAGACTCAACATCAAGTTCAACAATTTCAGAGCATAACCTCTGCACATCTTTGGCTGCCTTCCTCCCGTCTTCCCGCTCGAGCTTATGTTTTTGTTCTATTTTTTCTTTCTCTAACTGTGGCCATTACCATTTCAATTCGGGCCATCATACCTTTTGTCTCTTGAACCTCTCCTACCTTCCACCCTATTACAGACCTTCATTTTGATCTTTCTTCCCCAGCCCCCCTCCCCCCACCCTTTTAAGTGCTTTTTAAGAATGTGTATTTTTCGAACATTCGCCAGTTCTGACGAAGGGTCAGCGACCTGAAACTTTAACTCTGATGCTGCCTGACCTACTGAGATTTCCAACATTTGCTTTTTTTCTGTCATGCATGTAGACCATGTATACTAACTGTATAGTCACATAAGGTGTGCCACCAGAGGGCACTGCGGGGGGAGACCTGAGGGCCACCTGCATAGGTGTGCAGGGCCCAGTATAAAAGGCTGCCCACCATGCTTGTGCCTCACTCTGGAGTTACAATAAATGGGACTAAGGTCACTACAGCTCAAGTATAATACTAGACCTCGTGGAGTCATTCATAAGAGCAATAAAGACATAATAACTGGCGACTAGATTACGAACTTTCACGCAAAAATGATTAACGTTGGTGCAGTAGAAAAGTTCTCAGAGGGTGAAGATTGGGAAGCCTTTATGCAACGACTCGACCAATATTTCGTTGCAAACGACCTGGTAGGCGATGATCTGGCCACACTGGCAGATAAGCGCAGAGCTATCCTGTTGACCAGTTGTGGGCCCGTGGTCTAGGGCCTTGTCAGGGACTTGCTTGCATCAGAGAAAACAACGACCAAGTCATATGAGGAGCTGAAAGTGCTAATTTGGGACCAATTCAAACCGAAGGAGTCTCACAGCCGGGCATTGATTTTATACACACCGCTGCCCCGAGGGCCAGGAAATCGCGAAGTACACTGCCGACCTCAGGAGGCTGGCAAGACCATGTAAATTCAGCGCATCCCTCGCCGATGCGTTGCGGGACGTCTTCGTAATTGGCATCGGTCATGAGGCCCTTCTTCACAGGCTACTGTCTGCCGAAACTACCATCATTCTCCAGAAGGCCATCAGCATCAGCCAGGCTTCCATGACCTCAAGCTGCAGCTTCAAGCAGATGATGACTCACTCTCAGGACTCAAACCCGGCAAGTACTGTAAATAGAATGGCGCCTTTCACAGGCAGAACTGTTGAATGTGAATCTGCCCAGGGTAGTCCTTTAACTCAGAGTCCGCCGAGGAGTGCGAACGTAAGTCGAGTAGCACTATGCTGGCATTGCGGAGGTAATCACAGAGCTCATCAGTGTCGGTTCAGAGACTATGTGTGCAAAGGCTGCAGCACAAAGGGCCACTTCCAGCGAATGTGACTCACCACGTGGAAGAGGAGTCAGCAGATGGCTGAGAGTCCAGCGCAGTTTACGAGGAGATGGCTAGAGAGGCAGCTCAGTCCCAGGATGAAGTGTATGGAGTATATACCTGCACCACAGATTGTCCTCCAGTGATAATGGAAGTTGAGATAAATGGCGTTCCAGTCTTCATGGAAGTGGCCACTTGGGCAAGTCAGTCAGTAATGAGCCAGGAAGCCTTTGAGAGGCTAAGGAACGATCAAGCTGAACGACCCAAGCTGGTCCCAGTTCAGGCAAAGCTGTGCACCTACACCAAGGAACTGATATCAGTTGTTGGTAGTGCGGATGTAAGTGTATCCCATGATGGTGCGGTGCACAATTTACCATTGTGGATTGTTTCAGGTGATGGACCCATGCTATTTGGAAGAAGATGGATGGGGAAGATTCATTGGAACTGGGAAGACTTCATCCCTCCAGCGATTGATGTCCCCTGTGCTCAGAGGCAGAGAAAGCCCCCACCTTCGGTTGGACCAGGCACCGGAGAGCAGATCCGCGCAGCCCCAGAGGCAAAGACCGCTCTTCACGACTGCGTGGCGATGATCCGGCCGAGATGACCCGAACGCACCTTCCCGGTTTCAGTGGCAGGACTCCTGGGGAGGAAGATTGGATCTGAGGGCGCCTTCCCAGCTTCAGTGGCAGAATCCCTGGGAAAGAAGATCGCGGCAGTCGACATCATGGACAGGGAAAAGATGGCGTCCAAACCACGAGGTGCAGCGCTAATGGAGCACGACACATGGTTCCACGCAAGGAAGACGATTGGGGTAAAAGTAGTAAGGCCATTTTAAAGGAGGCTATCAACCCGCCATTTTTGAATGAACTGCTTGAAATTGGTAACCAATGTAAAAGTCCAGCTGCAAAGGGGAAAATGTTGTTGAACGATGTCGGCTGCAAATTGCAATCAGCCAATGTAGCGGGCAAACACCTACTTACTTACTTGGGGCTCAAATTTGGCCACTAGAGATTTCTGGCGTACTTATCAGAGGTGCGCCAGTTTTCCACGCGTGCAAGTGCGCCAAAAATCTTCGGGCCTATTTTGGCCGCTGTCCCAGGTCTTCTAGCTGCTGGCATGGCATAGCGACTGGGTCTGTGGGCGGAGCCAGCATCCTGCACTGGAAACAGTGCCGGGACGCTGGACATGTGCAGTAGGATTGGGATTGCCGTGATCGCGCATGTGCAGTAGAATCGGGTCAGTCTCCCGATACTTTGCCGCGTTTCTGCCCAGCCCAGCCTCTCCCTCCACTCCCCACCCTTCTCTTCAGCCTCCAAATACTTTGCCGCGTTTCTGCCCAGCCCAACCAGCTCAGCCCAGCCTCTCTCCTCCCCGCCCCACCCCCTTACCTTCACCTTCCCTTCTCTTCAGCCTCCCAATGCAACTTTGCTGGCCATCCCATTCCCAGGCTGAATGGCCTCCCGTACAGATCGGCCCGCTGCCTTCCTCGGCTGAGTTCAATTCAAGGTAGGATTTACTACAATTATTTATTTGCTATTCAATTGTTTACCTGAGTTATTTATTTTTATTGAGTTATTTCAACTTTTATTTGCAATGTTTGGTGCTTGGTGCTTGGATGCAGGTCCTTTCTTACTTACCTGCGCTGATTTCTTAACTGTCCACAAGGTTTTTCAGAGCTGGCCACATACGCTGACCTAAGTGGATTTGGAGTAACTTTTAGCTGGCCAGTTTTGCCTAAATGGCCAAAACTGGTGTAAGTTGCTGAGAATGCCCCCTTTTGAAAAAAAAAACCTGAACTAAAAAAAATCGTACCAGAGTTACTCTGGAGCAAGTTGATTGGGGAAAATGGCATTTTTAAACTTACGCCAGGAAAATCAACTTACTCCAAAAAAATTGGAGCAAGTCATGACCAAAATTGGGCCCAATGCTTACTTTCTTTCCACCTTCCCTCCCGGAACCGATGTTCTAGGTGGAGTGTTTGTGAGTGCTGTTGGGGAGGGTTTAAAGTAATATGGCAGGGGGATGGGAATCTATGCAGGGAGACAGAGGGCAGTAAAATGGGGGCTGAAGCAAAAGGTAGAAAGGAGATAATGAAAGGTGGAGGGCAGAGAAATCAAAAGCAAAAATCAAAAACGGCCACATTACAACATAATTCTAAAAGGACAAAGAGTGTTAAAAAAACAAACCTGAAGGCTCTGTGTCTCAATGCGAGGAGTATTCATAATAAGGTGGATGAATTAACTGTGCAGATAGCTGTTAATGGATATGATGTAATTGGGATTACGGAGACATGGCTCCAGGGTAACCAAGGCTTGGAACTCAACATTCAGGGGTATTCAATATTCAGGAAGGATAGACAGGAAGGAAAAGGAGGTGGGGTAGCGTTACTGGTTAAAGAGGAGATTAACGCAATAGTAAGGAAGGACATTCGCATGGATGATGTGGAATCTATATGGGTAGAGCTGCGAAACACCAAAGGGCAGAAAACGTTAGTGGGAGTTGTATACAGACCACCAAACAGCAGTAGGGAGTTTGGGGATGGCATCAAACAGGAAATTAGGGACGTGTGCAATAAGGGTACAGCAGTTATCATGGGTGACTTTAATCTACATATTGATTGGGCTAACCAAATTAGTAGCAACACTGTGGAGGAGGAGTTCCTGGAGTGTATAAGGGATGGTTTTCTAGACCAATATGTCAAGGAACCTACTAGAGAGCAGGCCATCCTAGACTGGGTCTAGTGTAACGAGAGAGGATTAATTAGCAATCTGGTCGTGCGAGGCCCCTTGGGGAAGAGTGACCATAATATGGTAGAATTCTTCATTAAGATGGAGAGTGACATAGTTAATTCAGAGACTAGGGTCATGGAGTTAAAGAAAGAAAACTTTGATGGTATGAGACGTGAATTGACTAGGATAGACTGGCGAATGATACTTAAAGGGTTGAGAGTGGATAGGAATGACAGACATTTAAAGATCACATGGATGAACTACAACAATTGTACATCCCTGTGTGGCGTAAAAATAAAAAAGGGAAGGTGGCTCAACCGTGGCTAACGAGGGAAATGAAAGATAGTATTAAATCCAAACACGAGGCATATAAATTGACCAGAAAAAGCAGAAAACCTGAGGACTGGGAGAAATTTAGAATTCAGCAGAGGAGGATTAAGGGTTTAATTAGGAGGGGGAAAATAGAGTATGAGAGTAAGCTTGCAGGGAACATAAAAACTGACTGCAAAAGCTTCTATAGATATGTGAAGAGAAAAAGATTAGTGAAGACTAATGTAGGTCCCTTGCAGTCATAATCAGGTAAATTCATAATGGGGAACAAGGAAATGGCAGACCAATTGAACATTACTTTGGTTCTGGCTTCACGTAGGAAGACACAAATAATCTCCCAAAAATACTAGGGGACTGAGGGTCTAGCGAGAAGGGGGAACTGAAGGAAATCCTTATTAGTCAGGAAATGGTGTTCGGGAAATTGAAGGGACTGAAGGCCGATAAATCCCCGGGGCGTGATAGTCTGCATCCCAGAGTACTTAAGGAAGTGGCCCTAGAAATAGTGGCTGCTTGTTGGTCATTTTCCAACATTCCATGGACTCTGGATCAGTTCCTATGGATTGGAGGGTAGCTAGTGTAACACCACTTTGTAAAAAAGGAGGGAGAGAGAAAACAGGGAATTATAGAATGGTTAGATTGACATCGGTTGTGGGGAAAATGCTGGAGTCAATTATTAAAGATGTAATAGCAGCGCATTTGGAAAGCAGTGACAGATCGGTCCAAGTCAGCATGGATTTATGAAAGGGAAATCATGCTTGATAAATCTTCTAGAGTTTTTTGAGGATGTAACTACTAGAGTGGATAAGGGAGAACCAGTAGATGTGGTGTATTTGGACTTTCAAAAGGTCCCACACAAGAGATTACTGTGCAAAATTAAGGCGCATGGTATTGGGGGTAATGTATTGACGTGGATAGAAAAATGGTTGGCAGACAGGATGCAAAGAATGGAAATAAACAGGTCCTTTTCAGAATTGCAGGCACTGACTAGTGAGGTGCCACAGGGTTCAGTGCTGGGACCCCAGCTATTTACAATATACATTAATGATTTAGATGAAGGAATTGAGTGTAATATCTCCAAGTTTGCAGATGACACTAAGCTGGGTGGCAGCGCAAGCTGTGAGGAGGATGCTAAGAGACTGCAGGGGGACTTGGACAGGTTAGGTGAATGGGCAAATGCATGTCAGATGCAGTATAATGTGGATAAATGTGAGGTTATCCACTTTGGTGGCAAAAACCGGAAGGCAGATTATAACTTGAATGGTGACAGATCAGTAAAAGGGGAGGTGCAACGAGACCTGGGTGTCATGGTACATCAGTCATTGAAGGTAGGCATGCAGGTACAGCAGGCAGTAAAGAAAGCAAATGGCATGCTGGCCTTCATATCGAGGGGATTTGAGTATAGGAGGAGGGAGGTCCTGCTGCAGTTGTACAGGGCCTTGGTGAGACTACATCTTGAGTATTGTGTCCAGTTTTGATCTCCTAATCTGAGGAAGGACGTGCTTGCTATTGAGGGAGTGCAGCGAAGGTTCACCAGACTGATTCTCAGGATGGCAGGCCTCACATATGAGGAAAGACTGGATTGGCTAGGCTTACACTCACTGGAATTTAGAAGAATGAGAGGGGATCTCATAGAAAGGTATAAAATTCTGATGGGACTGGACAGCTTAGATGCAGGAAGAATGTTCCCGATGTTGGGGAAGTCCAGAACCAGGGGACATAGTCTAAGGATAAGGGGTAAGCCATATAGGACCGAGATGAGGAGAACCTTTTCACCCAGAGAGTTGTGAACCCGTGGAACTCTTTGCCACAGAAAGTTGTTTAGTCCAATTCGTTGGACATATTCAAAAGGAAGTTAGATGTGGCCCTTACGGCTAAAGGGATCAGGGGGTATGGAGAGAAGGCTGGGATGGGGTACTGAGGTTGAATGATCAGCCATGATCATATTGAATGGCAGTGCAGGCTCGAAGGGCCAAATGGCCTACTCCTGCACCTATTTTCTATGTTTCTATGTTTCCTTTCCACCTTTCCACCTTTCATGACCTCAGGATGTACAAGTTCTTTCTTTGATTTTTAATACTAATGTTTTTATAGTGTTCCTAAAATTCCATATGTTCTCCACCTTTTGAATGTCACTCAGAAGTGAAATAATGCTGAGGTAGCAGTACAATGAGAAATAGAAGCAAGGTGCTTCAGCAGGTGTGCTGTTCCAATCCAAATAGCCAAGTATGTTTATGATGCCAAAGTATTAACTTAAGACTAACTAAATTATGGCCAATAATGCAAGACAGTGATACTCATTGATGGCATAAAACTGACCACTTGCGACTCATTTCACCTGCCTTGGAAATGTGCTGCGTAATGATATGTTCATTGCTCAGGAAGGACAAACGAAACAGGAAGTGGATGGAGTCAGCCTGTTCTTACCTTGGAGACCTAGCTTAAGGTCTGTAATGCAGCAGTACACTCCCATCTCTGTGCTTGGCAAAAATGTACTGCTGGACCTTGCAAACCAACTTGGGGAATTCCATGTAAATCTCCAGTGATGAAATCTGGGCATCAAGATCACCAGCGTGCAAGTTCTGCAATGAACCAGTACAACAACAATTTGCCTTTAGAGAGCGTCTTTAACCTACTTCATTGGCTGTAAAGCACTTTGTGATGTCTTGAGGTGGTGAGAGGCGCTGTATTAATGCAAGCTTTTCTCTTTCTTTATCTGCATGCCTCAGTTCCATAGTGAACTCACATTTATTTGCAAAATTCAGTTTTCAACTTATCAGTAGGAACTGATCATCTCAGTGAATGGGATGTCTCAGGTGCATGTTCAGAAATGAAAGTTGTGATGTGCAATTATTTCTTGTTGCTGTAGATTCCACCTGTAATGTAAACAAGGTAGATTCCAGCATACGATGAACCACCTTCCACTTGAAGTGGCTGCGTAATATAAACGAGTCTCAATATTTTGATTCTCCAAAATAGCAGACACGCACATCTCCTTTGATGAGCAGTGATAGAGCAGTGATCAAGATTCACGTTAAATACTGTGACCTTGAAATTTCATTGCTTTGCCTACATTTCAACAGCGGTCACACTTCAAAAGTACTGCATTGATTGCAAAGTGCTTTTGGACGTTCTGAGTGATGATTGGTGCTATAGAAATGTAAGTCTCTCTTTCATTGTCAGAATATTACCACACAAATGCCTAACATGCTTGTACGCAATTGCTTTGCCTGCTAGTTCAATGGAGGTGCTAACCAGCTTATTTTACAAAGATTAGCACCTCTGTTTAAATAGTGAAAAGGCAAATTGTGTACAAGTACATTAACTGTTTGTACATTAATATTTGCTCACTGAACATTTCCTCCTGTTTTGGGACAGGAGGAGAACCTTTGGATATAGCTCTGTCATCTTTTTTCTTCTCAACATCAGTCCCTCTTAATACATGATCTGTGCCCAACATTGAAATATATTCAAACTATTCAAACATTCTGAGATAGCAGAGTACTAGTAATTCAAAATTATTTCATACAAATTATCTGATTATTCTCAAAGTTTACAGCATTAATTTCCCACTTTGCTGTTTTTTACATTGCTTAATTCAAATGACTGGTTAATTCACATTATTTTAGGACAAAAAATTATTTTCAATTATCAGGGGTATCAGCCCACTTTTTTGCCCTTTAAAGGACTTTTGTCCTTGTTAAGGCCTCAGTTAGGCCCCTGTGTCCAGGGCTTAGTAGGTAGCACACTCACCTCTAAATCAGAAGGTCTAGGCTGACACTCACAGTGCAGTACTGCAGGAGTGCTTCACTGTCGGAGGTGCCATCTTTCAGATGATACATTAAACCAAGGCCCCATCTGCTCTCTCAGGTGGATGTAAAAGATCGCATGGCACTATTTTGAAGAAGACCAGGGGAGTTATCCCCGGTGTTCTGGCCAATACTTATCCCTCAATCAACATAACAAAAATGCTATGAGCAATTTGGCTGCCATGTTTCCCACATTACAACAGTGACTACTACACTCCAAAAGTATTTGAGATTTCCAGCATTTTCTGTTTTTATTTCCGATTCCAGCATCCGCAGTATTTTGCTTTTGTTTCCAAAAGCATTTCATTGGCTGTAAAGCACTTTGCGATATCTGATCGTTTTATCGCATTATAGAAATGTAAATCGTTCTTTTTTATTGGTCCCCTTAAATTGTGGGGGACATTTGAGACTTTAGAAAGGTTGCAGAGGTGGGCTACAAGATTGATTCCCAGTTTAAAACACTTTGGCTACCCAGATAGGCTCAAAGAATGGGGTCTGTATACTTTAGAGAAACGTAGACTTGGTGAGTGATTTGTTCGAAGCTTATAAAATAATGAAGGGACTAGATTATGTTTATGTGAACAATTATTTCAACTGGATAAGTTAGGGAGGACCAGGTGCTGTATTTGCAAGTTATGTAATGGCAGAACTAAGTTGGATGTTAAGGTGTTCTCCTTTTCACAGAGAATAGTGACTCTGTGGAACAGGTAACTCGCTTGTGTGGTGAATGCAGATTCTCTGTATTCCTTCAAGATAGAGCTGAACCTGTTTCTGGCAGGGGCAGAGATCACCTCCTGCAGAGGTAGGTAGCCTATAACATAAATCAACAACAACTTGCATTTATATAGTGCCTTTAACGTAGCAAAATGTCCCAAGGTGCTTCACCGGAGCATTATCAAACAATCTTTGTCACCGAGCTGCCTAAGGAGATATTAAGACAGCAGGGGATAGGTTTTAAGGAGCATCTTGAAAGAGAAGAGTGAGCTAGTTTTAGGGAGGGAATTCTAGAGCTCAGGGCCGAGGCAGCTGAAGGCACAGCCGCCAATGGCGGAGCGATGAAAATCAGGGTTCACGTGATCTCCAGGACTAGTTTTGATCGCTTAAAGATGCTGGAGAAGAATTTTCAGTTTTTTTTCCCCCCCTAATTGGCTTGGGTTTTATCTGTTTTTATGCCTTTCCCAGAGGATTACATGGGCAGGTAGGGAGTGAATGCATCCTGATGCATTAGGCATCACAACTATATGGGATAGGCTAAATGGACCAGTTGGTCTTTTCCTGTCTGTCATTTTTGTATGTTTGCATTGCCTTTGAGAAATGTATTCAACAAATATTTCTAGAAGTCTTAGAATCATACAGCTCAGAAGGAGGCTATTTGGCCTGTCGTGTCTGTGCTGACTCTTTGAAAGAACTATTTGTTTACAAACACACAAGATGTAGTAAACTGTGCCAAACATGTCATTGCATCACTTCCAGATGACATTGTGATATACATGCCTGTTTTTTTGAACTGTTCCACTTCCCCCCTAAAATATAAGGGTTATCAGATATTTTATTTTCAAGATGGCAATGCCTCTGTAATGGAGCGTAAAAAGGTACATTTTCCAATTAGTTATGCCCAATTAATGAACAAAATATATGTATCCAATTGGAATGCTGTTCACTAAAGTACATCGGGATACATCTATAGTAGGATTTGTGGCAGAATTCTAAGACTATTCTTACATCTTTTTGCTTGTTTCTTTTGCTTCTTTCCTGTTTCTTCTTAATTGGTCAGGAAGCTTTGTGTCAGGTTTTGTGTCACTGCCATTTTATTTGGTATGTCCATGTTATTGGGACAATGGGTTTCCCAATGGGAATCCCTCTTATGGTTCTGAAGGAGGAAGAAGAGTAATGGAGGAATTCTAGGCAAGTCAGGCTGCACTAGAGCCAGACTGTGCCCATCTGTCAGTACCTTCCCATCCACATCCGTATTCAGAGGTGCACCTACCCGGCAATGATCATGGGGAACCAGCTACATGAGCTCTGTAATAGTAGGCAGCAAGCTGTAGAATTGTGGCATCTGCTGCTGGGGCTTCTGCAGCTAACATGTCCCAGCCTTCTTCCTCTGCCTCCTTCCAAGCATACTGCCGTCCTGTCTTATGGGAAGAATGCCCTAGAGTGGTAAGCAAGGCCATACTTCCCATGAAAGAAAGGAAAGTGTTGCATTTATATAGCACCTTTCATGACATGCCAAAGTGCTTTATAGTCAATGAAGTACTTTTGCAATGTTAGAAATGTGGCAGTCAATTTGCACACAGCAATGTGATAATGATCAGATGATCTGTTTTGTTATTAATGTTGGTTAAGGGATAAATATTGGCCAGGGCAAAAGGGTGAACTCCTCTGCTCTTCTTCAAAATAGTGCCATGGGATCTTGCATGTCCACCCGAGAGGGCAGAGATGGCCTTGGTTTAACGTCTCATCCGAAAGATGGCACCTCCGACAATGCAGCGCTCCCTTCGTCCTGTGCTGGTGTGTCAGGCTAGATTTTTTGCTCACATCTCTGGATTGTGACTTGAACCCATGACATTCCGATCAGAGGTGAGAGTGCTACCCACTGAGCCATGGTTAAACCTAAATCTTCGCCATGTCCACTTTGCTCGCCATCAAACAGATGGGTTGCCGAGTTGTACCATTCCACCACTTGTTCATATAATTTGTTTCCTGACTTCACATTTATTGTGCCAGTCACTGGACTTTGCCCAGCATTTTTGTTATCCGTGCAAACTTAACAAAGGCTGAAATGTACATAAAAATTATAAGCAGATTTTGCAAAGGCTACCAACCTTTTATCCCCATATATGACCACTTATCTTTAAGAGACCACATCCATTTTAATTTACTTATTAGCTTGTAACTTTGTAACCAGCCCTTTAAAAAGTTTTAATGTGACTTCCCATGCCCCCTCCCCATCTGCCGGAATCTCAATGACAGGCCCAATGTGGGCTGGGAGTGTAGCCCACACTGTATAAAAGCAGACCCTGCTAAATCAGTCAAAGTTAGCACATTAATGGGTGATTAATGCCTGATCAGGAACTCTACACCAGTGTATGTAGAATCATAGAATAATGCAGCACAGAAGGAGGCTATTCAGTCCATCGAATCTGTCTCGGCTCTTTCGAAGAATAATTCAGCTAGTACCGATCTCCCGCTCTTTCCCTGTAACCCTGCAAGTTTTTCTCCTTCAAGGATCTGAATAGCTTTATCAACTTACAAACAAACAAGCTCATTTCCAACAAAGAAAAATTGTCTTTGTTGCATCAATGGTGTTATGATCTGGAATGCACTGCCTGAAAAGGTGGTGGAAACACATTCAATACCTGTAGTAATATCCAAAAGGGAATTGGATAAATATTCAAAGAGAAAACATTTAGAGGGCTATGGGGAAAGAACAGGGGAGTGGGACTAATTATATAGCTCTTTCAAAGAGCCGGCACAGGCACGAAGGGCAGAATGGCCTCCTTCTATGCTATATCATTCTATGATATTCCCCGTGTGTAATTATTAACTTAGTTAGATATATTTTCTAACAGCCAGTACCATCTGGAGAAAGAAGAGCAAACATTGACCGGATAAAAAAAGCAGTTTATTCATATCTCCTCACACAAGCTGCAGTCTCCTGGTGAGTTTGTCAGATTCCTTTATTTTTCTTCACAACAGAAGCCACTTTCGGCAAATGATCCATACCTACTGCTGATTTGAATTTCCCTCCATTCCCATAAATAGAAGTCAGGGATCTTCTTTTTAAACAAAAAAATACCTTCTAATTCTTTCTAGTTTCCATGACAGCTATAATAACGTTTCAAATGTTCTTATGTTAATTTGCTTTTATTTTAAATTTACAAGGCTATTTCACATCCGATCTCACGAGCTAACCTGCAATAATATTTTAAAGTGGGTCAAGGAGGAAGGCGGGAGATTAACTGAATAGTTTGGAAGGTCAGCCTTGTGTGTGCTATTGACTGACAGTCCCTGGAAACCAAGGCTGGTGTGGTCCAGGTGGCCATTCTCAGGCACTGTTCCAATGGCTCTTTATTGCCAATAACTATAGGACTCGGATCTGTCAATCCCAGCACCCTCCTAAATGTGTGTGACCAGGGAGGCCTGCAGAGCATCACTCCCAGCAATATGCCTTCCTCTTCACACTTTATTTCCTTCGACCCTCCAGCTCGAGCAAAGGTCGGGAGGTCACTCTATTAATACCACTGCCATCAACCTTACTGCTAAAACAAACTCCCATTAATTACTTCTTACCTCACTCGATGTCATTTTTGAAGAGAAAAGTTTAAAACAATATTACACTATTCTCTCCTTCCCCTTGTTTTAGGACTCTGTGCCTGCCCCTCCCCCCCACACACACATCCTGCCATTGATTGTGGGCAGATAAATTACCCCTGGACCTCTGTGGTTGTTGTTCAGTAATTTGTGTGTCAGCCATGGCTCAGTGGGTAACATTCCCAACTCTGAGTTAGAAGGTTGTGAGTTCAAGTCTCCCTCCATAGATTTGAGCACCAAAATCCAGGTTGACATTCCCAGTGCAGTCATAGGCGGTCCCTCGAACGAGGATGACTTGCTTCCACATGAGTTCACAGGTGTTTCAATGAAGGGCCCGATGTTCCAGTCCTGAACTCCAATTGAAGGGTGGAAGATACCTGCGCGATGATTTTTTTTAACGTGTGGTGAACGTTGCACACCAGCCACCCCAGGGCTTGACAGAGCTAGGCCTTTATCCAGTGGCAAGGGTTAACCAGGACGACTGGTGACCTGCTCTATTGCACGGACCTAGTTCACACACATATCGCAGTGTGGGCAGGTCTGTGCTGCTCCTGGGCCCTCAGCTCTTCTGGGCCCCATACCCTCATTCGCCGCACCTCCGCCACGATCAGGTGGATGTCGAAGATCTCAGGATGCTTTTCTGAAACAGAGCTGGGGAGTTCTCCCTGTCCTGGCTAATATTTACCTCTCAACCAACATTACTAAAGCAGATGATCTGGTCATTATCACATTGCTGTTTGTGGGACCTTGTTGTGTAAAATTTAGCTGCTGCGTTTCCTACATTACAACAGTGACTTCATTTCAAAAGTACTTCATTGGCTGTAAAGAGCTGTGGGATGTCCTGAGATGAGCATTTGCGGTTTTGGGCCCATATGGCTTAAGTCTTCTCCAAGAATGCCGCTGTCCCTTTCCCGCTAGATAGCGGAAAGCGGATCTGGACCAAAAGAGGCCATTTAATGTAAGCAGTGCTCCTCCAGGTCCCACAAGAAAATTATAAGTCTCCCTGGTCCCGGACTCCTCTCGCCCCCTCCCCCCGCCCCCCTGCCCCCTACCCCCAGCAGGACCCTCCCGAAACCCCCTCCCTGCAAGTAAAATAGAATCATAGAATGGTTACAGCATGGAAGAATGCCATTTGGCCTGTCGAACCTGTGCCGAATCTCAGCTAGTCCCACTCCCCTGCCCTTTCCCTGTAGCCCTGCAATTTTTTTTTCTCTCAGATACCTATTCAATCCTCTTTTGAAAGTCAAAATTGAGTTTGCCTCCAGCGGTGCATTCCAGATCTTAACCACTCGCTGCGTAAAAAAGTTTTTTCTTACATCGCCTTTGGTTCTTTTGCTAATTTCCTTGAATCTGTGTCCTCTGGTTCTCGACCCTTCTGACAATAAGGACAGTCTCTCTCTATCTACTCTATCCAGACCCCTCATGATTTTGACTGGAAATTTTGAAGGTATTAAGGATAAATTGCTGCAAATGACTTTTATTGAGCAGTAAAATCATAACCCAATTTGTAATTTGTCAAACTCAAAATACAATTAGTAGATTGTAATGTTTATAACTATTGTGTTCCTAACACAGATGAGGCTGCACACAGTGAGGTTAAAGTAAAAGTGACCTCAGTCTTTAATAAGACACTCCTGAGTGAGGAACAGGCCTTAGGGGCCGGCTTATATACATTGCTCCCAAGGGATGCTGGGATCCCTTGGGACTTCAGGGGATGAGCTCCCTGGTGGCGGAACATGGGAGTGCATGCTTTACAGATACACAACATCACTCCCCCAACAAAGTCAAAGTGAAAACTATTTACAAGATGAGGCGGTCAGGAGCCTTTCTTTTCCTGGTGGACCGCCTCGGTACAAATGTCTGTTCTGGTGTGTTGGCTGTGCCCTCACTGGGCTGGCGTGATGTTGGCCCTGCAGGGCTGCTAGGTAAGCCTGTTCTTGCTGGACTGTTGGGCATGATGGGTTCGATTTCCTGGTCCGGCGTGGTGTCACTGATCCTTTGGGTGTGTGTTGTTGGCTCGAAAAAGGTGGTGTCTGCTGTGGGTTGTTCAGGGAAGTCTGTGAACCGCAGCCTCGTTTGGTCCAGGTGCTTTCTGCAAATGTATCCATTGTCTAGTTTGACTACAAACACCCTACTACCTTCTTTAGCAATCACGTGCCCGCGATCCACTTGGGACCATGTCCAGAGTTTAGCATATACACAGGATCATTCAGATCAATTTCCCGTGACACAGCGGCGTGACCATCATTTACATTTTGTTGCTGCCGCCTGCTCTCCACCTGATCATGCAGGTTGGGGTGAACCAGCGACAGTCTGCTTTTAAGTGTCCTCTTCATGAGTAGCTCAGCCGGGGGCACCCCTGGGAGCGAGTGGGGTCTCGTGCGGTAGCTGAGCAGTACTCAGGACAGGCGGTTTTGGAGTGAGCCTTCTGTGACTCATTTAAGGCTCTGTTTGATGGTTTGTACTGCCCGCTCTGCCTGCCCATTGGAGGTTGGTTTAAACGGGACCGAGGTGACATGTTTGATCCCACTGCGGGTCATGAATTCTTTAAATTCGGCACTGGTGAAACATGGCCCGTTGTCACTGACCAGTATGTCAGGCAGGCCGTGGGTGGCAAACATGGCCCTCAGGCTTTCAATGGTGGCAGTGGTGGTGCTTTCCGACATTATTTCACATTCAATCCATTTTGAAAAAGCATCCACCACCACCAGGAACATTTTACCGAGAAATGGGCCGCATAGTCGACATGGATCCTCAACCATGGTCTGGAGGGCCAGGACCACACACTTAGTGGTGCCTCTTTGGGCGCTTTGCTCAACTGAGCACATACGCTGCATTGCCGTACACAGGACTCTAAGTCAGAGTCGATACAGGGCCACCACACGTGGGATCTGGCTATCACTTTCATCATTACTATACCCGGGTGTGTGCTGTGGAGATCCAAGATGAACGTCTCACTGCCCTTTTTGGGTAGCACTACGCGGTTACCCCACAACAGACAGTCTTCCTGAATGGACAGCTCATCCTTTCGCCGCTGGAACGGCTTGATTGGCTCTTGCATTTCAACGGGGATGCTGGCCCAGCTCCCATGCAGTGCACAGTTTTTTACTAGGGACAGCAGAGGATCTTGGCTGGTCCAAGTCCTAATCTGGCGGGCTGTGACAGGTGATTTATCATTTTCAAACACTTCCATGACCATCAACAAGTTTGCGGGCTGCGCCATTTCCACCCCCGTGGTGGGCAATGGTAGCCGACTGAGAGCATCCACACAGTTCTCGGTGCCTGGCCTGAGGTGGATGGTATAGTTATACGCTGATAGCGCGAGTGCCCACCTTTGTATGCGGGCTGAGGCATTAGTATTTATCCCCTTGTTTTCAGCGAACAGAGATGTGAGGGGCTTGTGATCGGTTTCCAGCTCAAATTTGAGGCCAAACAGGTACTGATGCATTTTCTTTACCCCAAACAGACTCGCTAATGCCTCTTTCTCAACCATGCTGTAGGCTCTCTCAGCCTTAGTCAAGCTCCTGGAAGCATAGGCAACATGTGGCAACTTCCCCGCAACATTAGCTTGTTGTAATACACACCAGACTCTGTACGACGACGCGTCACATGCTAGCACAAGTCTTTTACATGGGTTATACAATACAAGCAGCTTGTTGGAGCATAAAATGTTTCTGGCTTTCTCAAAAGCAATTACTTGGCTTTTCCCCCATACCCAGTTCTCACCTTTGCAGAATAATACATGCAGGGGCTCTAAAAGGTTGCTTAACCCCGGTAGGAAGTTACTAAAATAGTTGAGGAGACCCAGGAATGACCGCAGCTCCGTGACGTTCTGTGGCTGGGCGCGTTCCAGATTGCCTCTGTCTTGACATCTGTGGGCCGAATGCCGTCCGCCGCGATCTTTCTCCCCAAAAACTCCACTTCTGTTGCCATGAAGATGCATTTTGACCTCTTCAGCCACAGTCCTACGCGATCCAGTTGCTGGAGGACCTTCTCCAGGTTTTGTAGGTGCTCGGCGGTGTCCCGACCCATGACCAATATGTCGTCCTGAAAGTCCACTGTGTGTGGTGCCGACTTGAGTAGGCTCTCCATGTTTCTCTGGAAGATCGCTGCAGCTGACCAGATTCCAAACGGGCATCTGTTGTAGATGAACAGTCCCTTGTGCGTGTTGATGTAGGTGAGGCCCTTCGAAGACTCCTCCAGCTCCTGCGTCATGTAGGCCGAAGTCAGGTCAAGCTTGGTGAACGTCCTGCCTCCTGCCAGCGTCGCAAATAGGTCGTCTGCCTTAGGTAGCGGGTATTGGTCCTGTAGCGAGAAACAATTAATAGTTACTTTATAATCGCTGCAAATCCTGACCATGCCATCACTTTTGAGTACTGGAACAATCAGGCTGGCCCACTCGCTGAATTCCACTGGGGAGATGATGCCCTCACGTTGCAGCCTGTCCAGCTCAATTTCCACTCTCTCCCTCATCATGTGAGGTACCGCTCGCACCTTGTAGTGAATGGGTCGTGCCTCTGGGACCAAGTGGATCTGCACCTTCACCCCGGAAAAGTTTCCAATGCCTGGCTCAAAAAGGGAAGGAAATTTGTTAAGAACCTGGGTACATGAGGCCTCATCGACATGTAATAGCGCTCGGATGTCATCCCAGTTCCAGCAGATTTTGCCCAGCCAGCTCCTTCCAAGCAGTGTGGGGCCATCGCCCGGGACAATCCAGAGTGGCAGTTCATAGAAACATAGATAGAAACATAGAAAATAGGTGCAGAAGTAGGCCATTCGGCCCTTCGAGCCAGCACCGCCATTCAACAAGATTATGGCTGATCACCCACCCCAGCACCACCTCCCCCCCCACGCCCCCTCCACACCCCCGGATCCCCCTAGCTGCAAGGACCACATCCAACTCCCTCCCGAACACATCCAATGAACTGGCTTCAACAGCTCTCCGCGGCAGGGAACCCCACAGGCCAACAACTCCCCGAGTGAAGAAGTCTCTCCCCATCCCAGGCCAAAACAGCCCACCCCCCATCCCAAGACCGTGGCACCCCCCTCCTCCACCCCGGCTCCAAACCCACCCAACACCGGGAACACCCCCCCCGCATCCAACCCGCCCCGTCCCGTCAGAATCCTTTCCAAATGCCGAACACCCCCGGATGTCGAGCCCCCAGCCCCAGCCACCCCGGAGCCACGCCCCCGCGACGCCAACCACACCACATCCACCAACCACCATCTGCGCAGTTAACCCGTCCACCCCACTCCGAACATTCCCCGCACCGAGGCACAGAGCCCCCAGACCAACCCCTCCAACACACTTCGCCCCCCCCCCAGACCTCCGCTGCAATGTGGCCCCTCCAGTCCCCCGCCCTGGGTTTCTCCGCCCCCGTCTCTCCTTCACTTCCCTCTGCCTCCCCGCACAGGCTCCCATCTTGGGGGAGGTAACCTTCTGGGGCCGGGAATTTTAGCCCCCAGCGTGGAAGTCCTGCTCCCGCCGCAGAATTGGCCTTACCACCCCTCAATAGAAGCGGATTGCAATTTCCCACACACTTCATGCACCGTGCCCTCGTAGGTGACCTTGACCATGGCGCTGCCCAGGATAGTGATAAGCTCTTTGGTGTACATTCTCAGTTTCGTGTGGATGGGGATCAGGGCTGGTCTTAATGCCTTGTTGCACCACAGTCTCGCAAACATCTTTTTATTATGATGGATTGGCAGCGCCAGTGTCCAATTCCATGGGTACGGGTAAGCCATTCAATTTTACGTTTAGCATTATAGGTGAACATTTCATCGAAAATGTGTGCACCCCATGTACTTCAGCATCTGCCTCCTCTCTCTGAGGCTCGAAATTGCTTTGATCCACCATGGGCCGATCTTCCTCTGCCACGTGGTGGTTAGCAGGTTTTGCAGAGCTTGCAGCTCGTTTGCAAGCTCGTTGGAGGTGCCCCATTGTTTCACAGCTCTTGCAAACATGACCTTTGAAGCGGCATGAATAGGCTGAATGGAAGCCTCCACAATGCCAACAAGGTGTGAATTGCCTTGCATTCATCCTTTGTTGGGGACTCTGAGTCATCTGGGTCACCTGAGGCCTGCTGGCAGTTGCAGACTCGTGGGTTCTGCCCTGTATATTTCTGCTCGCAAGCACAGTTCCAATTAATTTATGATCATTGCTAGCACTTGTGTGCTGAGAGATTTGTTTGGTGTTAAGACTGGTGGACACAAATGCCTGTGCTATCGCAATGGCTTTACTGAGGATCGGTGTCTCTACAGTCAAATGTTTTCGTTGGATAGTCTCGTGGCCAATGCCCAGTACAGAAAAGTCTCTGAGCATTTGCTCCAGGTAGCCATCAAACTCACATTGTCCTGCAAGTCGCCTTAGCTCGCCACTTCCTGACCTTCAGATCGCTGGCACATGTAGAACCAATACTTCGCCATCAGCACGCTCTCCCTCAGGTAAGATGCTCCCGAACCAGTGTACACAGCTCCTCATATGACTTATCTGTGTGTTTCACCGGAGCCAGAAGATTCTTCATGAGGCTGTAGGTCGGTGACCCGCAGACAGTGAGGAGGATCGCTCTCCTTTTTGCAGCGCTTCCTTCTCCGTCCAGCTTGTTAGCTATAAAGTATTGGTATAGCTGTTTGACATAGGCTTCCCAGTCCTCACCCTCCGAGAACTTCTCCAGGATGCCCGAAGTTTGCTGCATCTTTGCGTTGGATTCGTATTCTCTTCGGCAGTTATTATGTTCCTAGCACAGATGAGGCTGCACACAGGGAGGTTAAAGTAACAGTGACCTCAGTCTTTAATAAGACACTCCAGAGTGAGGAGCAGGCCTTAGGGGCCGGCTTATAAACAGTGCTTCCAAGGGATGCTGGGATCCCTTGGGACTTCAAGGGATGAGCTCCCTGGTGGCGGAACATGGGAGTGCATGCTTTATAGATACACAACAATTACCACTATCAAACTCATAATACAATCCAGGTAGTTTACAATATTGATGCTTTGGATCTATCTGTATGAATGTTTATCTCTGTAATCCATTCATTTTAGGAATATTGGGCCCAAATTTCCGCAGGATTTGCTCTGTTTTTTTTGGAGCAACTTGATTTTTCTGGTATGTCTTTTTAGTTGCAATTCTGGCCATTTAATTTGCGCCAGTGTAAGTGAGTTCGTTAGGTTTTTTTTTAGTTTTGTTATTTTTTTCAAAAGGAGGCGTTCCCAGCCACTTATGCCTGTTTTGGCCATTTAAGCGAGTTTGGCCAGCAAATAGTTGCTCCAAACTAACTTAGGCCAGCGTATGTTGCCACTTCTGTCCGCACAGAAAAACCTTACCTAGTGTTAAGGAATCGGCGCAAGTAACTACATTTAAAGCACCACCAAGCACCAAACAAAGCACAAAAAGTAATAAGCATTCTATAAAACATAAAGAACTGAAGTAAATATTTAAATTAACAAATAAAGAATTGAAGTAAATCCTACCTTCAACTAAACTCGGAAGCGGCTGGCCATGTGGGAGTCCCTTCGACCTGGGATGGGGAAGGAGAACGCGGCATCTGAATGGGGGGGGGGAGTGGGGCGGGAGGGAGGGAGAAGGCTCAATGCGGCAGGCTGGTGGGTGGGGGGGTGCTGGGGGTGGTGAACGCGGCATCCTAACGGGGGGGTGGGGGGGGGAAGGGGGGAAGGGAAGAGATCCATAGCAGGCCCGCCCCGGCCGGTGTAGGAGCTGACCCCACCGGATCAAAAGTCTTCTCCCCCCCAAAAACTCCTCCCCTTCCCCCCAAACTCTTCCACCCCTCCAAAACGTTTCCCCTCCCCCCCGAAATCTCTTCTCCTCCCCGATCAAAACTCTTCCCCCCCACCAACCTGTCTCTTATAGACCTCAGCTCAGGAAGGCAGTGGCCGGCCTGTGCGGCAGGCCACTCGGCCCGAGATAGGGGTGGCGAGCATCGCGCATCCCTTTGGTCAGGGATAGGGTCGCCCAGAGCCAGGACGCGGTGGGAGTGCCAGGAACTACTGCGCATGTGCGCACACTGCGCACGTGCGCAGCTGCTGGTACTCTTTTCGGCGCAGGGCTGTAGCTCCGCCCACCACGTGTTCCCATGCGCTGCACCACAGGCCACAGGCCTGGAACCAACGGGGAGAATACGGAAGTAAGAAATTGGTGCCGTTTCACAATAAAATCCCAGCCTATTGGGTCTAGGTCATCCACAATGAGGTATGCAGTTGTGAACCTAGTGGATGAACTGGTAATGTGTAGTGTGATTGTGAAACCTTTGTTAATAAACTAACTGGTTCTTAATAGCAATGTGTTGCTATGAATTATGGGTTTATAGCAGAAGATTTACAGGTATGTAAACAAATGGTAACTCCCTTCATTTTGGTGCAAATGAGGAGAGGATTCCTGTGGAACACTGGATAAATGCTTTCATGTGTCTTTTTCCATACAAGTAAATGATACAAAGTACTGTTTTAAGGTCTACTATTGTGTGCACAGAATAAAGTAGCCTGTGAAAGCATTAATTAAAGTGCAAATAACTAAGTAATTTACAGCTTCCAAGTCTGCACAGATCTATCCATAATCAACACCTGTATTTTTACTGACAATGCATTGAGATGTAACCATTTATTAATACAGGATCATTTGAGGGCACTACGAGCATATTAATGTTTGTTTGTTGGAGTTGATTTCAGCCCTGTTCTTTAAAACAATCAATTCACGCAGTCTGGTTATTCTGTCATACCATAAATGGTGCACACTTGTCTAATCCCCATTTTAGATGTGATAAAAACAAATACATTCAAAAACTGTGATCCCCAGAGATCTGTACTGGGGCCTCAACTTTTCACTATATTTATCAATGACTTAAATGAAGGAATAGAGAGTCGCATATCCAAGTTTTCTGATGAACTTAAGTTAGGTGGCACAGTAAGTAGATTGGGAGCAGACAGTTGCAAAGGGACATTGATAGATTAAGTGAGTAAGGGCAAAACTGTGGCAGATAAAGTTCAATGTGGGGAAGTGTCACTTTGGACCAAAGAACGATAGATCAGAGTATTTTCTAAATGATAAGAAGCTAGGAACTGTGGAGCAGCAGAGAGATTTGGGGGTCCATGTACAGAAATCACTAAATACTAGTGGACAGGTAGAAAAAATAATTAAAAAGGCAAATGGAATGTTGGCCTTCATCTCAAGGGGGTGGAATACAAAGGGGTAGAAGTTATGCTACTGCTGTACAGAGCTCTGGTTAGACTACATCTGGAGTATTGAGTTCCGTGCAGCACACCTCAGGAAGGATATATTGGCTTTAGAGTGGGTTCAGCATAGAGTCACCAAAATGATACCAGTCTTCTTCCTGTGGCCGAGGAGCTCCTCCCGGAGTCACAGTGCGGATTTCGTTCTCTACGGGGCACAACAGATGATTTTTGCAGCGCGACAGCTGCAGGAAAAATGCAGGGAACAGCACCAGCCCTAATACATGGTCTTCTTCGACCTTACAAAGGCCTTTGACACTGTCAACCACGAGAGTCTATGGAGCGTCCTCCTCCGTTTCGGATGCCCCCAAAAGTTCGTCACCATCCTCCATCTGCTCCATGACGACACGCAGGCAGTGATCCTTACCAACGGATTCATTACAGTCCCAAACCACGTCCGGACCGGGGTCAAACAGGGCTGCGTCATCGCCCCAACCCTCTTACTGGTGCTAAAAGGGTTACATTAGGAGGACAGGTTGCATAGACAAGGCTTGTATACCCTTGAGTATTGAAGATTAAGGGGTGATCTAATTGAAGTGTTTAAGATGATTAAAGGATATTATAATGTATTTGCTTCATGGGTTCTTTGCTTAAGATTATTACAGTTCCCTGGCAGACTAACCCTCTCCCTAGGCCAAACAGAAGACAACCAAAGAAGGATATAACACAAAGTAGTTTTTTTTTGTATAATTTCAAATTAACTGAACATCTTGCCTTAATTTCAAATCCATGAGTTTTTTTTCTTGAGACGTCCAGTGGCCGTGAGAGGGAACACATACCAAATTTTTCTTGTATACTACCCAGTTGTTTGAGAGAGAGCATCCCTAGACATGGAGTCAGTCTTCCAGCCTTAAATAGAGTTAAGGTTTGACAAAGACTGAGTTGTTAAGAAAAAAAGGAAACGCTGGACACAACAGAGGTAACTGAGTTTCTTGGAGAGACAGTTTTAGCAATAGATGGGACATGGGAGTTCCTGTGAGGTGAGAGGAGATAGTGAGATCAGGGATGTTCTAGATTAAAAAAAAGGAAGACTTGCATTTATATCACACCTTTCATGAGCTCAGGATATCCCAAAGCACTTTCCAGCCAATTAAGTACTTTTTGAAGTGTAGTCATTATTGTAATGCAGGAAACGCGGCAGCTAATTGTGCACAGCAAGCTCCCACAAACAGCAATGTGACAATGTTTTTTAGTGATGTTGGGTTGTGGGAACTGAGGGTGATTCATCTGCAGGAAGTTAATAAATGTATACCAAAATCATTAGCAAAAAAGTGGATAGGGCTGGATGAGGTTAATCACAAAATACTCTGAGAATGAGCTTTAACTGTAGCACAGATAAATTAGATACACATGTTTCAGAGGTAACAGCTATAGATATAGCTTTGATTGGATGTCATATATAATCTTAGGGGTCAGTTCTGATACATCCACCCAGCGGTAGCTGGACGAAGAGCAAAGTTAAAATGGAGTGGCAGGACTCACCCAATCTGTTCCCATAAAAAAAAAGGGGGGAAAATTGCGGTCGGAGGCTTCCTTTGTACAAATGCCTTCGACCTGAAAAAATCTACGAAAATCCCAGAGGAATGTAGGATTCTGGTCGGGGGCCTAGATTCGCTAAGCAGGCGCATGGGAAGATGTCTTTCATGTATGTACAAGCTGGAGTCACGTGAGCCTGGACTACCAATCACGATGGAGTATTTTTATTGATAAAAATGGGAACTCCGTTTGTACGAGTTCTCATTACTATCAATGAGAATAACCCCCTAAAACACCGAAACACAGCATAATAAATAAATAAAACACCTCACATATTTAAAATGAATTGAAATTAAATGTAATTAAATGTTTTAGAAAAAAAATATATTTTGGGGAATTAAAAAAAATGTGCTTTAATAGGTTTAAAAATAAACTTACCTTAATGGACAGGGTTTTAAATATCAAAATGAGTGTTTCAATTTAATTTTTATATGTTTTAAAAGTGTTACGCTGGTAAAAGTGAGCAATGCTCCTGCTTTTGCCAGACGTAAAAGTTTGAAGGACATTCGCTGGGCATGAGTTGGGCAAATAGCCCAATCTCTCCCGCACGGGTGTCCTTCTCCTGGGGAGGCGGAGGATCTGTACGGAGAAATCTTGACAGATTGGAAAAGCTGGTTCTTGGCGCATGTGCATCATGCCCCGAAAAACAGCTTTTGTGAGGCCTCGCCCAGTCCGTGCGCACTTCGTACAGACCCAGCAAGGCTGCAATTTTTGGCCCAAGTATTGAAGCAGCAATAGGTCATTTGGCCCCTCGAGCCTGTTCCACCATTCAATGAGATCATGACTGATCTTCTACCTCAACTACACTTGCCTGCACTATCCCCATATGCCTTTATTCTCTTTATATCCAAAAATTTATCGATCTCCATCTTGAATATGCTCAATGACTGAGCTTCCACAGCCCTCTGGAGTAGAGAATTCCAAAGATTCACAACCTTCTGAGTGAAGACATTTCTCCTCATCAATCTGCATCAATCTGGCCAACCACAATTTTAAATGGCAAACTCCAAGGACATCCACCTGAAGTCAATGGAGGACCTTCTTTAAATATGCAGATGATGCTCTGATAATGTAATTGTGGCCCAACTGCTATTTTTACCTGAGGCCTGAGTAGGGGACCAGAAGTGGCTTCCTCAGCAGGCCAAAGCTGTCGTGGATCTGGATAAGTAGAGCCAAGACAAGCAGGAGTGGCCATAGAAGGAAATCTCGGGCCTCTCCTACTCTAGTCTTCCCCTCCTACCGCCCCCCACCTCCCCCGATTGCGATTCCCCTCTCTCAGCCCCCAGATGCACTTACCCCAGTGGCTGCCCAATTTTGCCAGCCAAGACAGTCGCTTCCTGCAGACTTCCTGGACATTTTGATTGGGAAGTTAGCAATGAAGCCTGCAATAGATGCCAGTCTCCCTACAGTTTCTCACGAATGGGCTTCTTTGAAAAATTTGATTCAATTCATTATAAACTTTGTGATGAACATATAGGGGCTGAAATTGCCCCTTTTATCAACGGCTGTCAACGACTCCGGGAGGCGCTAATGGGACGCAAAATAGAATTCGCCCGAACACGGCACAAAACTCGCCTCCCCCTCCATGGAATTGGGTGGAGGTTTTGCAGCGGCCCCGCTTGGCTGCACACAGTGATGATGATGCCATCGCTGTGCGCATTGCCCCCTTACCACCCCGGAAGTTAAATGACCCTGCACAGCCTACTTTAGCGCCTGGCGATGACAACGACTACTTAAGCTGTCAAGTTGCAGTTGTGAACCGGATGCGCCAGTGCTATTTAAAGGTGCCATCTTGGAAAGTAATTTCTGTCGGCCATTACTTATTTCTGCTTTCCAACAGTTGGGCAGAATGGCTGGTTGACCGAAAGCAGCGATTTTTAGCTCAAAGATTTTTCTGCCTCTTACCTTTTCGCCTGTATCATTCATGGCACTTTCGCTGTTCAACCAGTTCTGTCGCTTTATGGGGGCTGAGCTGGCACTCCAACTTAGCCTGCTCCGACTTCACCGTCAGAGGATGCACCGCCGAAGACAAAGGCGCTGCCAATTACAGAGGGAAAGGCATTGAGAGAGGGAGAGAGCAAGGCTATGACAAAGATCGAGAGCACCACAGGGAGAGGCCCATGGAGAAGTCCATGGAGCACGCCACAGTGAGAGGCAAGGTTGAGGGACAGGGAGAGGGAAAGGGAAGGGCAAAGGGACAGGCACAGACAACCATAGGGAGAAGCACATCAACATGTTGTCAGAGGGAGTAGGCACCACAGGGCTGGCAACAGGAAGTTTTACTCTGCCTGGGTATTCCGGCAGCAGTTCTCCTACATCAATTTCACTGAGGGGCAGTGTGTGTGAAGGCTGCGTTTCACCAAGGATGTGGTCACAGAGTCTCTGCCACCTCCTGCAACCAGACCTCGAGCCTCATACCAGGGTGAGGACGGCTCTCTCGATGGCAGTGAAAGTCATCTTCTATGCCACTTAATCTTTCCAGGGAGCAACAGGAGACATCTCCAACATCTCCCAGTTTGGCATCCATTGCTCCATCCGCGAGGTCACAGATGCGCTGTACAGAAGGAGGAGGGACTACATCTCCTTCCCCATGAGCAGAAAGAAGCAGCACAAGCGTGCATGTGACTTTGCCAGGATAGCGGGCTTCCTCATGGTGCAGGGTGCCATTGACTGCACCCACGTCACTTTGAGGGCACTGCATCACAATCCAGGAATCTTCCATAACCGCAAAGCTACCACTCATTGACTGTCCAGTTGATGTACGACCACACAAGCAGAATAATGCCCGTGAATGCCCGTTATCCTGGCAGCAGCCGTGATCCCTTCATCCTGCACCAGACAGGTGTGGCAGCTCTCTTCCAGCCCCCAAATGAAGCTCATGGTTGGCTGCTTGGAGGCAAAGGCTACCCACTATGCACCTGGCTCATGATTCCCTTCTGCAACCCCACCACTCCTGCCCAGCTCTCATACAATGGAAGTCATGCTGCCACCAGGAACATCATTGAGCAGACCATCGGAGTGCTGAAGCAATGGTTCCGCTGCTTTGAACACTAGGGAGGAGTCCTCCAGTACTTGGCTGAGCAGGTGTCCCTGTTCGTCGTCGTCTGCTGCATGCTGCACAACCATGAGGGCACAGCCATTGCCACCAGGCATAGCCGTACCACCTCAGGAGGAGGAGGAGGAGGAGGAGGACCAGGAGGAGGAGCAACAGCAGGAGGACGAGGAGGAGCAGGAGCAGCAACAGCCGTGACAGAGGAGGCAGCGACTCTATCGCGATCCTGCAAGGGAGGTCCGCGATCATCTCATCCGAGCTCGTTTCCACTGATTTCCATCCCACTTCCCGGTTCCTGTGGACGTCCCCATCACCACATTAACTTGCCCTTCTATGCCAAAGCCCCAAGACTGAAATGAGAGACAACAGCAAACATTAAACATTCCAATCACCATTTATCAAACAACAATAAAATTTATAACTGTGTATTTATTCATCACCCTTGTGCATTTCCTTATAGCCCTGTTTTTGTTCACCTATTCTATTAGTTCTCCACAGTGTCTCCCCTGTGGCTGTAGCATGACTGGTAGAAGACTGTTGTTTGTCAGGGCCAGAGACTACAGATGGCCTTGTAGGATGCCCTCGACCAGCTCTGGGCCTGGAAGGCCCGGATGTAGACTGCACCACCTCAGGGTGGGCGGCGGCAGTCTGGGCTGGCTGGGTGACAAGTAATGACAAGTGCAATGATGGAGTGACAGTGGTAGGATCAGGAATGCTGTCATTCTGAGAGAGGACAGCAGGTTCCTGCTCCACTGACCCACTACCACTCCTCCGGGGCAGCACCTCACAATCCCCATGAATCTGTTGGAACACAGATTTCCGAGCTGCTGCGACACCATGAGATCCATGGTCGACTGTGGTGGACCCAGCGGAGGGCAGCAGTTAGGGCTTGCGGTAAGCAACTGAAACTGCATGACATTACCAAGACGTTCTGTGGCATCATGCTGAAATTGCATGAGAGCAGTCTGAGCATCCATGCGAGCAACCATTGACTCTATTGCAGCAACAAGACGGTGTGTTGCTTCCGCCTGTGTCGTAATGGAAGCTGACACGCATCATGAGGTCCAGATCCACATGGTCTCACTGGGAGTCCACCAGCATCTGGACATTGGCAATGATGGGCTCCATGGTGTGCACAGAGCTCTGTGCAATGCAGGAGGCAGATACCTCCATGCTCCTTACCACTTCCGACAGGCTCTCAAGCACCTGCAGCACTCGCTCCTCCAGGTCAGTCAGCTGGCGCAGTTCAGCTCCCCCCACCCCCCGTCCAGTCTGCTGCAGCTCCATCCTGCTGTGTGCCATCTTGACTTGCAAAAGGAAGGTACCTGAGTGAGTAAGAATCCAGTTATGCATGTGGAAGATATGCCTGCCATGGTTAAATAGCTGTGAATGTAGGCAAGGTGTAAAATTAGGTTGTGACTGTGAGTAGGCACTGGTGGTTGCCTGCTGGGTTATGTCCTGGTTTGAAGAGTGAGCACAGGTAGAATCTCAGAGGCTGGTATGCAAGAGTTGTGGAAACATGTACTCACCTTGACCACCCGACTAAGGTTGTTGAATTTCTTGTGCACTGTGTTGGGCTTCTGTCAACCATGGTGCTGGCCGACACCTCCACAGCCACCTCTGCCCACATGGCCCTAAAGACCTGTGGCGTTGGCCTTCTCCCAGGTGGAGGGAACAGTGCCTTTCTCCTTCTCTCCACTGCCCCCACCAATATCTCCAATGCCAGGTCATTGAACTGAGTGGCCCTTGCATGAGGTCTTGAAGCAGACCTTACTTGTCCACTCCAGAAATGATGAAAAAGACCAGGTGCTGCCTGAAACGACATCCCCTTTAAGAACTGGAATGAACAGCAGGCTGATTATCAGTGAATGAAAGCCAGCTGAAATTGGGTGCAGTCCTGGTAATAGTGCCCCTGCAGCACCCCACTGAGGCCATACTGCCTCGCTTCATTTCTGAGGGAAAAGTGCCCAATTTCTCCAAAATTTTGCAGCCCATCTTGCCGGGCACCAAATGTTCAAACAGGTAAAACTTAGCACCCCAAATGCAGTGCTACCAAATTTCGCCCCTTAATTTCCAATCTTTATATTTAATAGTGTTAGAATTTCATTTTGTTTTTCAGTTGCATTACCAACGACAACTTTTTCTTTCTGCATGAGTGAATTTTATGCATGCACATTACTGGTTTTGCCTGTTGAGACAACATGTCAGGAATTTGGGCACGGAGCCGCAGCATTGTCCCTCCAAAAATCACTTCATTTTGTCAGGCAATGAAGATGAACAGAACGTGAGCTTCCACACTGGTTCGGCTGGATTACACATCGAGCCATCCAATGGCTTCAGTGACTATTTGGTCTGAGTCGGTGGACCTCATCCCGAGTGGCCTGTGTTAAGGAGGAAAGAAATGGACAGGGTTCCTCGCTCCTGAATTTATATCCAGCAGCTCGTCTTGGAAGTCCGCATCTGTGATGCTCCCATGCTTGAACAACCTGCTTGACAAGGCACTTGTCTATCTTGAACAAGTGTGTAGACCAGCCTGCCATAGTGAGATGTCAGTGGAGAGAAGAGACAACCCACACAATTGATGTGCTTCATTGCCGACCCCAGTACTAGCTTCCATCGGCTGGTCACAGGCAAGATTGATAGTAGTGTGACTCAAGATCTCCCTGACTGAATATGATGGCCAAATAGTTACTCAAAATACTCCTCTCCCCAAATAAAATACAAAGTGACACTGTAAGATGCCACATTATCGATAAAAAATTATTAATAATAATAATGTTTCTAGATTTTTGAACCTTTTCCCAAGTCGTTTTAAATAGCAGTATCTTGGAAGCAAAGTGCACCCTAAATCCTTTTAATAAGCCTCAGGCAGAACTGGGGAATTTAATGTGACTATTATGTCTCAAAGCAAAATTTAAAAATGAAATTTTAAGACCCAGTAGGAGACTGTGGCTGCGAATTAGCATAATAATCAGCAAGACTTGGACCTTCACTGTGCTTCTCCCTTTTATTTTTGTCATTGTTCTTCAGAAGGCTTATGGATTTTTACTCTCTGCACTCAGTGGTCTGAGAAAGGTCATTAAGGGCATACCCGTAGTACGGAATGATATAAACAGTCATCTGAAGACCACAGCAAATCAATCATAATTAACACTCCTCAGCTACTTCCTGGATACAAAACCTCTAGAGTAAAAGGTCAATAAGAAGGATCAGTGGAGAATGTGCAGAAACGAAGCCAACAGGTTTTACGGCAGTAGGTCTGTGTTGGGTCACCCTTAGCCCCCTATTGCATCTCACACTTAACTCGCATGCTGAAGAAATGTCATTAAAAAAAGTTATAGAAGAGGCAGTGCGTGTTAAGGTTTTCAAATAAAGTTGTTTCCTGTTAAGCGCACAACATGTTTTCCACAAAGAATTATTTTGTCAAGAATATTTGTGTAACTCTCTCTGTTCCTCTCACCAGGCACCCTTTATTGATCGAGATCAAAGGGCAGATAGTGGTGAATGGTGCCAATTAAGCACAGATAATGTTAACGCTGATAAAGTAAAGATTGAATGATTTAAATGGTTTGCCTCTTGACTGCAGCCATCCAAGCAGCTACATCAGTGGAAAGTTTATCAATATCCAATAAATGAACTTCCAGTACTTTGGGCTTGAAATTCCTGGGAGCAGAACCCATGTCCGTCCTAGCCCCAAGCCAGAGACTACATCCCAGATCGCAGGGACAGGGTCACTCGCGTGACCAGGATGTGCGGATCACGCCTGCAAGAGCACATCAGCCGCAACTACCCTAAGTCGCCAGCTGGAATCTTCGAGTGGTGTCACATGTGTGGCCTCTTCCCATCTTCTGTTCCCACTGGACCTCTTGGGGAAGGTTAACAATTCCCGCTGGAGCCCAGGAGTTTGAGGCTTTTTGACTTCTTTGGGGCGAAATTTGGGTGCGCCTGTTTTGGGGCGGTAACCTTCGTGCGGCGGGACTTCCTGCGACCAGCATAGAAGTCCTGTCCCCGCGACCTAAATTGGGGTCACCGCCCCAGACAGGAGGTGGAGCGCAATGTCGGGCGCTTCACTTCCTGTCGGGGCTGGCTTGGAGGCGCTACCTGGACGAACATTGGAGCGCTACGCGACCGCTCCACGTAGCATTGATGCATTCCAAGGGCACTCCCCTTCCATTAAAGGGGAGGGCACGCTGCGAGCTCTGCAGGTTTTTATGGGGCCTCCACTAGGCCATCAGGGATGAGGGGTGCTGTGGCCACAGCCTGGCACTTAAACGGAGTGCCAGGCTACACGATCGCGGCATGGATCCCACGAAAATCGATACCAAGGCCAGACCAGTAAGTCGGAGAACAGCGCAAAATGGCGGTGCGAACCTACCCTTTAAATTTCGCCCCGCGAGCAGAGTGCGGCCTGGGAAGCTACCAGTGGGGGTGCGGTGCTACTGGTTTCGTGCCTCTGCGCAATTTCACGGGGACCGCTAGCGCCCACTCCAAAGGCAAAAACACTTTTTCACACCACTAGCCCCCCCCTGCCGCCCCCCCCTCCCCCCAGAGCCGCTAACGGGAGGTGCAAAGCAGGGGAGTTTCGCCCTTCTTATATTTACCACAACCAGCAGTTTGAAAATTAGGTCCAGTCTAAATACAGACACCACAAAGGGACATAGGGGGCGGGACCTTTAGTGCTCGGCGTGGAAGTCCCACCCCCACGCGTAATTGCCCTTACTGTCCCTGAAAGGCAGTGGCATGTTATCTCCAGCGTTCCACTTCCTGTAGGGGCGGGTTCCGGGGCGCTGAGAGAAGCTCTACGTGGATGCTCTGCATAGCGCTGACATGCTTATACACCCCTGGCCTTCGATTAAAGGGGAGGGCCGTTGTGCAATCTGTACAGCCTCTGATGGCCACCATTGGACCACCATGGCAGCGTGCGAGCGGGCCACCATCCCGGCACCCAAGAAGGAGTGCCGGGCTGCAAGATGGCGGCCCGGACCACATTAGGGCCACCATCATCGAGCCGACCCAACCCGAGTCGTCCGACAAAAAAAGATGGCTGCCCGGGGCTGGCGCCCTCCCCTTTAACCTGCCTAGCTGGCGTTGACATCCGCCCGCACCAGCCTCGCGGCCTGCAGGGCATTTTTCCCCGCATGGCGCTAAGGGGCCGGCACGGGGCATTGAGGGGTATCCGCGCACGACGGTGATGTAATCGCCGCTTGTGCGGCGGCCCGAGGTGCTAAAGGTGGGGCATGGCGCTGCCGTGCCAACGCCTCAACAACATCCTGGGCAATTTCCCAGGAGCCGGTAGCGACCCCTCCCCCTGGAGAAAACTGTCTTGCACCCCCCAGAGGCACTAATGGGGCTATAAAAAGGGGCAACTTCACCCCCATAATCTTAAAAAGGGGACATAATCTTAAAATTCGTTCCAGGCCATTCAGGGACAAAAGCAGGAAGCTTTGTTTCACACAGTGGATAATAGAAATCTGGAACTCTCCCCCAAAAAGCTGTGGGTGCTGGGTCAATTGGAGCTTTCAAGGCTGAGTTCAATACATTTTTGTTAGTTAAGAGTATTAAGGGATCTGGAGCAAAGACGGCACATGGAGTTGGAGGTACAGTTCAGCCATGATCTAAATGAATAGTGGAGCATACTCGTGGGGCTGAATGGCCTACTCCTGTTCCTAATATTTCTATGTTGCTAACACTCGACAATCATTTCAAACAGCTTATAGGGTGTTAGATCTCACCACTGAGTGGTACAAAAGACATTTGTATTTACATCAAGTACTTATGTACAGTAATAGGATAACAACTTATCTGGAGGGATGGGATAAGTCAGCATCGTCGCTAAGCTTGATCTCATTTTCATTCAACTGCCACATGTGCAGTCTTTTCAGTAAGGTATCGCTGGAGCATGAACCCTGGCTCATGTATCTCCTCCCTAATGCCTGGTGCTGAGACCGTATAATGCATTGACTGGGGACCTGGTTAAGCTTTTCTCTCCTCATCTCCTCCTCCTGAAGATGGCTGCTCATGTGGGGTATAATTCTACAAGCGGTAATGGCCACTATATGTCACACGAGTGGCCATTCATCATGAATGATGACTGGAGAGTGAAAGTTGGTTGGCTATTTACCTGTGGTGGTCAACCCAGCCAATCCCAGCCCTGTCTTCATCTATGTATTCCAACAGGATGACTGGATAGTAATCAATATCAGGGATTTTGGCAATTTTACTCCTGCCCTAGCTTGGGAATGCTGAGAATTGTGCATTCCATCCTCAAAACCACCAGCTAACTCTGTATACGCTAAGACCTGAAACTGGGACCTTTTCGTTGTGTATGGGTCACCATCATTATCATAGGCAGTCCCTTGGAATCAAGGAAGACTTGCTTCCACTCTAAAAATGAGTCCTTAGGTGACTGAACAGTCCAATACAAGAACCACAGTCTTTGTCACAGGTGGGACAGACAGTTGTTGAAGGAAGGGGTGGGTGGGACAGGTTTGCCGCTCGCTCTTTCCGCTGCTTGCGCTTGATTTCTGCATGCTCTTGGCGATGAGACGCGAGGTGCTCAGTGCCCTCCCGGATGCACTTCCTCCACTTAGGGTGGTTTTTGGCCAGGGACTCCCAGGTGTCAGTGGGGATGTTGCACTTTATCAGGGAGGCTTTGAGGCTGTCCTTGTAACGTTTCCTCTGCCCACCTTTGGTTCGTTTGCCGTGAAGGAGTTCCGAGTAGGGCGCTTGCTTTGGGAGCCTCGTGTCTGGCATGCTGACAATGTGGCCTGCCCAGCGGAGCTGATCAAGTGTGGTCAGTGCTTCGATGCTGGGGATGTTGGCCTGGTAGAGGACGCTAATGTTGGTGTGTCTGTCCTCCCAGGGGATTTGCAGGATCTTGCGGAGATCTTGCGGAATATGGGTCAGTGCCAAGCTGTATTCCATATTACCACTGAGCTGTCGGGACAACTGTGTTTGAACACGTCCTATTTAGTGTGAGCTACCTGGTTCCGACTCTCTAGAAATTCCTCCCTAAAGTTCTCTGCTTCTCTGTCCATTAAAAATCCCCACAAGCCCCCTAGTTTATGGGCACCCCTCCTAAGGATTCCTTCCCTGGCTCTGTCTGTCTTCCTGATGCCCATCTGTGAAGTGTCCTGGGACATTTTTTAGCACTACAAATGCTACATAAATGCAAGTTTTGTTGTTGGATCCATAGCAGAAAACTGTCCGTATCGCAGCGCTAATTGATAATCTTGAAAGAAAGTAGTTCCAAAGGACTTTACAGCCAATGAAGTACTTTTGAAGTATAGTCACCATTATAATTTAGGAAACGCAGCAGCCAATTTGCGTACAGCAAACTCCCACAAACAGCAATGTGTTAATGACCAGATCATTTGTTTTAGTGATTTAGAAATGTAGAAATTTACAGCGCAAAAGGAGACCATTTCGGCCCATCGTGTCCGCGCCTGCCGACAAAGAGCCGCACGGCCCCTGGTCAGCAACCCTGAAGGTTACATATAAATCTATGAACAATGGCGGAAAGGTAAAGAGCACCCAGCCCAACCAGTCCGCCCCACACAACTGCGATACCCCTAACACTAAAACATTCTACATTCCACTGCAACCGGAGCCATGTGATCTCCTGGGAGAGGCAAAAACCAGATAAAAACCCAGGCCAATTTGATGTCAGTTGAGGGATAATGTTAACCAGGACACCAGGGAGAACTCCCCTGCTATTCTTCGAAATAACATAAGAACATAAAAAATAGGAGCAGGAGTAGGTCATACGACCCCTCGAGCCTGCTCCGCCATTTAATACGATCATGGCTGATCCGATCATGGACTCAGATCCACTTCCCTGCCCGCTCTCCATAACCCCTTATTCCCTTATCGTTTAAGAAACTGTCTATTTCTGTCTTAACAGTGCCATGGGATCTTTTATGGCCACCCGAGGGAGCAGACAGGGCCTCAATTTATCGTCTCATCTGTAAGACGGCACCTCCAACAATGCAACACTCCCTCAGCACTGCACTGGAGTACTGCTCAAATCTTGGTCAAAGGGTCACAAGAATCATTGGTGCGGAAAATGGTGAAAAAAAATCACATTGCTGCAGTAGTAATTTTTGGGGGGGATTCGGGCACATTATTAGACCAAAGCAGAATGAGCTTTATTCTGTGTTTTCTACCTGTGCTCTACCTGAGTTGGGAGTACTAGATGGTGACAGTCAATGCCAAACAAAATATGAGTGTTAAGACCCCCATTATTGACAACCTGCACCTTATGAACCTTTTCCCATCCAACAAAAAATCAATCAAATATATAAAAGTAAAGCAAACAAACATAAGGCATAGCTTCCTGCAAAATTTTACCTCATAGCCCAGGCCCATAAAGGCCAGATGTTGATAGGAATTTAGTGCCTGTCTGTAAAAAGTTCCTTAATATTAAGCAAAATTGGGGTCAAAAATGGTGTTTAGAGCACGGGCCCACTGCCATTCAACAATGAAGGTGGCCTTAAGGCAAAATTTTTCATCAGACAGATCTTAGAAATAAAAATTATGTTCGAAATGTGTTCAAAAGAGTTATTGTAATAATCGTATATTTCTACTATTAATTACTTTGAATTTAATGTGGACACTATCAATATTTTGATAGATTAGTCCAGATTGGGGAGGATCAGGAGACATGAGTTTAAACTGTGTTAAAGTAGGAATAGACTGGATCTCTGGTCATGATGCTCCTGCCATTATGGAGTGGGGCAGGCTTGATGGACCAGCTGAACCTTTCCTGCCCGTCAATTTCGTATATTCATAATATACTCGAAGGTTACGTTTTTTCAGACTGTTTCTAAAATCGAGGCAGCTGGTTTACAGTGACTGAAGAGGGAAAATTTGTAGCTTCTGTGCTTCAGGTGAACAACTGCCACTGAAAATACCATGGGTCATAGGTAGTGCATAGGTACTACAGGACAACACTGCACTGCCAGGTATCCAACCTGCTTACTTTCAAGCCTGGCTCCCCGCTTGGCGTGCAGGATTGGTAAATCAGCCAAATTCTATTTATATAAACTCTGTGACTTTTAACAGTGTCTTGAGGACTGCATTCACCATTCTCTGCGAAAATTCCAAACTTGGCTATCATGCTGCCTGCCTACTTCCTCCTACCATCCACAACAACACGATAGTTGCTAAATCCAGCTAAATTGTGCAGCTGTACAGGACCCACTAGTGACTACCGATCGCCCATGGTCCCCACCACCACCCCATCCCCATTTCCACCAATTCAGGAGAAAAAGAAACAATATAAGTCGGGGATGTATGTCTCTTTAGGGAGATTGTCCTGTAAGTTCAGGGACAGTTGGGATCTTTGAGGAAAACATATGGACAGCATACCTGGGATTTTCCAATTTCCATTTCTGAAAGGCCAGGTAAGGGCCTGGAAAACCAATCATAATAATTGTTAGTTTCACTTCAGCCAATTAACTGGCTAAGTTGTTTACTAACGTACAATAGCGCAAAGAATGTGTGTAGTTACATTTAAAAGTACTGTTCTTCCCTTTTTATTGTCTCCATTTATCATTTTAATTAAACAGAGACTTTGGACTACCCCACAAATCAAAGAAATGCGTGATTTAGAAAGGATTACATTCTCCAAACTTGGGTTAAAATTAACCGTTTGCTTCAAAAATACGATGTTGTTTTTTCTCACTATCGCTTGGAAAAAAAATTCATTCCTTTGAAGTTAAATTATAATCTACTAACTTGCCAGTTTTTTTGCAGCAGTGATTAGGATTTAGGTTCCCATGACCCAACACACCACAGTGATGTATTATTCATTCCATAATGTATGAAATTCCTGCAAATAAAACCTTTGTCCTCCAGTACTAGCTAATTATTTGCCAGATTGGAGCCCTGGTGTGTCATGTTACAGTGTGGAATACACATATCCCTGGGAGCCCACCCCCACCCTGCTCCCCCTCCCCAAAAAAGAGGCCATTACTCACTGCACCTCACAGGACCACAGAAATCTTTCCGCTATTCGGAAGAATATATACATTTTCCATTAAAATGTGAAAAGAACGAGGAGTTCAGTCTGAGAAAGTCAAGCTGTAGGACGGTGACAGCAGTCAGCTGAGATCCTTTCAAGGGTGCTTTCATGCATAAATATTTAATTATCTCTTCTCATTCCCCAGTGTGAAGACATTTTATTTTTTCAGTTTGAAAACAAAGTTTATTGAAGTATGTGATATTTGCCGCTCTCCCCCCTCCCCTATAATCAGCCCAATGGTTGTTGGCCACTTATACACATGGTCGAAGCACCCTTTTGGTCATGAGGAGCAAAAATTGGCCCCCCTTCCCCAGCTGGAAAGTATCCGTAGAAAAGAAAGAAAGACTTAGATTTATATAGCGCCTTTCATGACCACCAGACGTCTCAAAGTGTTTTACAGTCAATTAAGTACTTTTGGAGTGTAGTCACTGTTATAATGTGGGAAACACAGCAGCCAATTTGCGCACAGCAAGCTCCCACAAACAGCAATGTGATAATGACCAGATAATCTGTTTTTGTTATATTGATTGAGGGATAAATATTGGTCGGGACACCAGGGATAACTCTCCTGCTCTTCTTCAAAATAATGTCATGGGATCTTTTACATCCACTTGAGAGAGCAGACAGTGCCTCTGTTTAACCTCTCATCAGGAAGATGGCACCTCCGACAGTACAGCACTCCACTGAAGTATCAGCCTAGAATTTTGTGCTCAGATCTCTGGAGTGCGACTTGAACCCACAACCTTCTGACTCAGAGGCAAGCGTGCTACCTAATAAGTCACAGCTGACAAGTGTATATGCGTGTCAGGTAGGATTGCCAACTATATTCCAGGAGATTTCATCACAGGACCTAACGCCCTGTCTCCCCACACTCTCATCATTGGTCACCTGACACGCCTATCCTCACGGTGCTCTGTCTTCCCACACCCATTGGAGAGTGAACAGACTCTTTGTTACCTGATTGGATGATTTTTGATTGACAAACAGCCATTTTTCCTCCCATCTCCAATATTTTTATCACTAATAAACAAAAGTGTTGGCAGAAGATGAAAGATGCACACAATTTTTTTTAATGCCCCCATGATTATTCCCTGGGTTTGCTTGCAGCAGTGTCCTGGAGATTAATCTTTAAATTCCTGGAGACTCCAGGACAATCCTGGAGGGTTGACAGCCCTAGTATCAGGTGAGGACATAGTTGATATTCTCACTAGGGGTAATTTTGGCTTTGGGCAATACGGGTGATATTGGATCAGCTGCCCATCACTCATCTCTCCCTTTTTTAATTGAAATCAGTGGAAATTAAAATGGAGAGAGGTGGCTGATCCAAGTGTCAGCTGTGGTTCAGTTGGTAGCACTCTTGCCTTGTAGTCAGAAGAATGTGGGTTCAAGCCCCAATCCAGAGACTTTAGCACAAAAAAATCCAGGCTGATGTTCCACTGCAATACTGAGGGAGTGGTGCACTGTTGGAGGTGATATCTTTTGGATGAAATGTTAAACCAAGGACCTGTGTGTTCACTCAGGTGGACGTAAAAGATCCCATGGCATTGTTTCGAAGAAGAATGGGGGAGTGATCCCTAGAGCTGTGGCCAATATTTAACCCTCATTCAACATCACAAAAAGACAGATTCTCTGGTCATTATCACATTGCTGTATATGGGAGCTTGCTGTGCATAAATTGACTGCCGTGTCTTCTACATTACAACAGTGACTACCCTTCAAAAGTAATTCATTGGCTGTAAAGTGCTTTGGGAAGTCCTGAGGTTGTGAAAGGCATTGTATAAATTCAAGTCTTTCTTTCACTGTCTATGCCCACAGATATAGGGTCGCCACTTGCAAGAATACCCCAGCAAGAATCATATCACTTTAAGGAGTGAAAAGGAGAAAAATGGTAGGCAAGGTAGCCTCTCAAAGACAACAAGAGATCCAATGGAAATTTTCTTGTGAAGGACAGGATTTTGATCAGGTTATTAACTCTAGTAGCACTGCGTGTAAATGTGACCTATAGACTTTTAACCTTAGTGTGTGATGTTTACATTGGGCTGAATCAACATCCAGCATACAGCTGCATTTGGCACGGTCAATGGTCTGAGTAAATATAGGCCAGATGCATTATAAGAGCATAAGAAATAGGAACAGGAGTAGGCCATACGGCCCCTCGAGCCTGCTCCGCCATTCAATAAGATCATGGCTGATCTGATCATGGACTCAGCTCCACTTCCCCGCCCGCTCCCCATAACCCCTTATCCCCTTATCGTTTAAGAAACTGTCTATTTTTGTCTTAAATTTATTCAATGTCCCAGCTTCCACAGCTCTCTCAGGCAGCGAATTCCACAGATTTACAACCCTCTGAGAGAAGAAATTTCTCCTCATCTCTGTTTTAAATAGGCGGCCCCTTATTCTAAGATCATGCCCTCATGTCTCGTCTCCCCCATCAGTGGAAACATCCTCTCTGCATCCACCTTGTCAAGCCCCTCATAATCTTATACGTTTCGATAAAATCACCTCTCATTCTTCTGAATTTCAATGAGTATAGGCCCAACCTACTCAACCTTTCCTCGTAAGTCAACCCTACTTATCCCCGGAATCAACCTAGTGAACCTTCTCTGAACTGCCTCCAAAGCAAGTATATCCTTTCGTAAATATGGAAACCAAAACTGCACACAGTATTCCAGGTGTGGCCTCACCAATACCTTATATAGCTGCAGCAAGACTTCCTTGCTTTTATACTTCTGAATCAGTGCCTATGGATTGGAGGGTAACTAATGTAACCCCACTTTTTAAAAAAGGAGGGAGAGAGAAAACAGGGAATTATAGACCGGTTAGCCTGACATCGATGGTGGGGAAAATGCTGGAATCAATTATTAAAGATGTAATAGCAGAGCATTTGGAAAGCAGTGACAGGATCAGACCAAGTCAGCATGGATTTATGAAAGGGAAATCATGCATGACAAATCTTCTAGAGTTTTTTGAGGATGTCAATAGTAGAGTGGACAAGGGAGAACCAGTGGATGTGGTGTATTTGGACTTCGAAAAGGCTTTTGACAAGGTCCCACACAAGAGATTTGTGTGCAAAATTAAGGCACATGGTATTGGGGGTAATGTATTGACGTGGATAGAGAACTGGTTGGCAGACAGGAAGCAAAGAGTGGGAATAAAGGGGTCCTTTTCGGATTGACAGGCAGTGACTAGTGGGGTGCCGCAGGGTTCGGTGCTGGGACTCCAGCTATTTACAATATACATTAATGATTTCGTCGAAGGAATTGAAGGTAATATCTCCAAGTTTGCAGATGACACTAAGCTGGGTGGCAGTGTGAGCTGTGAGGAGGATGCTAAGAGGCTGGAGGGTGATTTGGGCAGGTTAGGTGAGAAGGCAAATGCGTGGCAGATGCAGTATAATGTGGGTAAATGTCAGGTTATCCACTTTGGTGACAAAAACAGGAAGACAGCTTATTATCTGAATGGTGACAGATTAGTAAAAGGGAAGGTGCAAAGAGACCTGGGTGTCATGGTACATCAGTCACTGAAGGTAGGCATGCAGCTCCAGCAGGCAGTAAAGAAAGCAAATGGCATGCTGGCCTTCATAACGAGTGGATTTGAGTATAGGAGCAGGGAGGTATTACTGCAGTTGTACAGGGCCTTGGTGAGACCACACCTTGAGTATTGTGTGCAGTTGTGGTCTCCTAATCTGAGGAAGGACGTGCTTGATATTGAGGGAGTGCCGCGAAGGTTCACCAAACTAATTCCCGGGATGGTAGGATTGACATATGAAGAAAGACTAGATCGGCTAGGCTTATACTCACTGGAATTTAGAAGAATGAGAGGGGATCTCATAGAAACATTTAAAATTATGACAGGACTGGACAGGTTAGATGCAGGAAGAATGTTGCCGATGTTGGGGAAGTCCAGAACCAAGGGTCACAGTCTAAGGATAAGGGTTAAGCCATATAGGATCGAGATGAGGAGAAATGTTTTCACCCAGAGAGTGGTGAACCTGTGGAATTCTCTATCACAGAAAGTTGTGGAGTCCAGTTCGTTGGATATATTCAAAAGGGAGTTAGATGTGGCCGTTATGGCTAAAAGGATCAGGGGTTATGGAGAGAAAGCAGGAGTGGGGTACTGAAGTTGCATGATCAGCCATGATCAGATTGAATGGCGGTGCAGGCTCGAAGGGCCGAATGGCCTGCTCCTGCACCTATTTTCTATGTTTCTATGTTTCTATACTCCATTCCCTTTGCAATAAAGGCCAAGATATCATTGGCCTTCCTGATCACTTGCTGTACCTGCATATTATCCTTTTGCATTTCATGCACAAGTACCCCCAAGTCCCGCTGTACTAAGGCACTTTGCAATCTTTCTCTATTTAAATAATAACTTGCTCTTTGATTTTCTCTACCAAAGTGCATGACCTCACACTTTCCAACATTATATTCCATCTGTCAAATTTTTGCCCACTCACTTAGCCTGTCTATGTCCTTTTGCAGATTTTTTGTGTCCTCCTCACACATTGCTTTTCCTCCCATCTTTGTATCATCAGCAAACTTGGCTATGTTATACTCAGTCCCTTCTTCTAAGTCATTAGTATAGATTGTAAATAGTTGAGGTCCCAGCACTGATCCCTGTGGCACCCCACTTGCCACCCAGAGAATGAATCATTTATCCCGACTCTCTGTTTTCTGTTAGTTAGCCAATCCTCTATCCATGCTAATATATTACCCCCAACCCCGTGAACTTTTATCTTGTGCAGTAACCTTTTATGTGGCACCTTGTCAAATGCCTTCTGGAAGTCCAAATACACCACATCCACTGGTTCCCCTTTATCCACCCTGTTTGTTACATCTTCGAAGAACTCCAGCAAATTTGTCAAACATGACTTCCCCTTCATAAATCCATGCTGACTCTGCCTGACTGAATTTTGCTTTTCCAAATGTCCTGCTTCTGCTTCTTTTATAGTGGACTCCAATATTTTCCCAACCACAGATGTTAGGCTAACTGGTCTATAGTTTCCTTCTTTTTGTCTGCCTCTTTTTTTAAATAGGGGCATTACATTTGCAGTTTTCCAATCTGCTGGGACCTCCCCAGAATCCAGAGAATTTTGGTAAATTACAACCAATGCATCCACAATCCCTGCCGCTACTTCTCTTAAGACCCTAGGATGCAAGCCATCAGGTCCAGGGGATTTATATGCCTTTAGTCCCATTATCTTACTGAGTACCACCTCCTTAATGATTGTGATTGTGTTAAGTTCCTCCCCCCCATAGCCCCATGGCTATCCACTGTTCGAATATTGTTAATGTCCTCTAAGGCAAAGACTGATACAAAATATTTGTTCAGAGTTTCTGCCATCTCCATGTTCCCCATTACTAATTCCCCGGTCTCGTCCTCTAAGGGACCAACACTTACTTTAGCCACTCTTTTCCTTTTTATATACCTATAGAAACTCTTACGATCTGTTTTTATATTTTGTGCTAGTTTACTTTCATAGTCTATCTTCCTTTTCTTAATCATTTTTGTAGTCGTTCTTTGCTGGCTTTTAAAAGCTTCCCAGTCTTCTGTCTTCCCACTAGTTTTGGCCACTTTGTATGCCCTTGTTTTTAATTGGATACCGTCCTTAATTTCCTTAGTTAGCCACGGATGGCTATCTTTTCTCTTACACTCTTTCCTCTTCACTGGAATATATTTTTCTTGAGAGTTGTGAAATATCTCCTTAAATGTACACCACTGTTCATCAACCGTCCTACACTTTAATCTATTTTCCTAGTCCATTTTACCCAACTCTGCCCTCATACCTTCATCGTCTCCTTTATTTAAGCTTAGTACGCTGGTTAGAGATCCAACTTTCTCACCCTCCTTCTGGATTTGAAATTCAATCATGCTATGATCAAGGCATAATCCAGGATGGAAGGAGAAGTATGTGTCATGAAAAAAACTGTGATTCCGCTATCTGAAGCATGCCCTTTGTACACTGGTGACATCAGCAAGAAGGCAACTCAATGCTATGTCAAGGGACTAGTTGCAGCTGGCAAGCCAAAGTTTTAACCAGAGGAAACCAAAGTTTCAAGGGGAGAGGAGGAAAGAAGAATTTCAAATGTAGTTCGTACAACGCTTATATGTATGAGCTGTGGCTCAGTGGGTAGCACTCTTGTCTCTGAGTCAAAAGATTGTGGGTTCAAGTCTTACTCCAGATACTTGAGCACAAAATCTGGGCTGATTTTTGTTGTGATACATTAACAAACTGGCATAGGTTGAAATGCTGACTGTCAGCTTAAAAATTTCATGTCTGGCATGCATGTTGTATGCATTCCCAGAACAGAAGCTCATTTTGAGTACACAAGAACTGCAGATGGTCTCAGAAGGAGAAGTATGTGGTGTTACTTTGAAAGCACATGATTAGGCAAAGAGAATCCACACTGGCACTGAATTTTGACAGATATGAGTCAGTCGATTGACCAAAACGAGTCACTGAACTGAGGAGAGTGTGCTGAGACCAGCAATAAATTAGCATTGTGCACTGACTTCAGAGTCCAGTTCCTCAGTAAAGGGCCATTGTAATGTAACTCATTTACCTGGATGTATCTTTCTAAAAATATGGCATAGATTTTCCATGGTAGAAACAGACTGCCAAACATCTAGCTTTTGAGTGCAATAAATCTGAAGCAAAACAGACTCATTTTCGAAGCGTTCATTTATACAGATCACTCATCCTGCTGTCAGCCCTATCATGATAGAAGGAGAAGTTCCCTTATCTAACTTTTGGGATGTGCAATCACATTGTGCTCCTTGATTGATCAGCTCACCAATATCAAATTCCGAAGGGTTCTGATTTTGGAATGCTGTCTGGAGGGATCTGAAAAGTGATAATATACTCCCTTGACCATGGCCTCATTTTTTATAAAATACTTAAAAAATGTATTCATTCATGGGATGTGGGCTTCGCCGCCAAGGCCAGCATTTATTGCCCATCCCTAATTATCTTTGAGAAGGTGGTGGTAAGCCATCTTTTTGAACCCCTGCAGTCCGTGTGGTGAAGATACTCCCACAGTGCTGTTACGTAAGGAGTTCCAGAATTTTGACCCAGCGACGATAAAGGAATAGTCAATATATTTCTAAGTCAGGATGGTGTGTGACTTGGAGGGATACTTGGAGGTGGTATTGTTCCAGTGCGCCTGCTGCCCTTGTCCTTCTAGGTGGTAGAGGTCACGAGTTTGGGAGGTACTGTCGAAGAAGCCTTTTGTCCTCTATTTTTCCCTGCAAATTTCTCCCCTTATCCCTCCCTTCTGCACTCAGGGGAGCTGAAAAATGTGCGACCCGTGCATATTGGCATAAGGACATGGGCAATTGGTGGAGGGGGGTTCAAGAATTGGCAGGAGGGGGTCAGCAATTGGGATGGGGTCGGCAGTTGCAGGGGCGAGAGGATTGGGGGGGGATTTGCAGGAATGGCAGGGGACTGGAGATCATCAAGCAATGAGGGGGGTTTGGTCAGGGATCGGGGAGGGCAGGGATCGGCAGGCGATGCGTAGTTGGTCGGGGATCACGGGGTGTTGGTCGGGAATCAGGCGAGAGGGTCGGTCAGGGATCGGGATGGGTGGGGGCAGAGGATCTGTAGGAGGGTCGGAGGATTGGAGCCGACCATTGGAGGATTATGGCTGGCCTCAGCATCATCGGTGGGGTGGGGGCAGGGTGGGAAGGCCTCATGGTGAGGAATGCGATCGAGCCCTCATGGGGGGGGGATCTTTGATCACGGAGTTGAGTACGGAAGGGACCCTGGATCCAGGAGGTAGGTATAAAGCCATTTACCTCCTCGATGCTGCAGTCCTTGCCTCTGTTTAACTGCTGTGTTTCACGAATTGTGTGAAACCCGTCTACAGGCAGTTAAATTCAAAATGGAGGGGAAAGTAGAGGCCTCCAGCCTCATTATAATATTTCAATTGAGGTAACGCCCCTTGGGAGTGGGTTGGCCGCGCCCCCCCCCCATCCCCCGCCCCCCACCCCATCCCACCTCTGTCAAAACCGGAAGTTGGAGGCGGGATCAGGCCGGGAATCCCATTTTTAACAATTTAACTGCCCCATGCTCCAAACCCACCCGTGTTTTTATGGGAAAATTCCGCCAGAGGAGCTGAAAATGCGTGACCCATTCATATTGGTGTAAGTGCCAGGATGTGTCTGCCCGTGACCTCCAGCACTCATGTTACCAAAGTTTGTGGGGTCAAGGGGAGATTACATCATTTAAATGTGACGGACAATTGCCCGTGCCATTGGGGAGCATGTTCAGTGCAAGCCCGTCCCAGGAGGCTACAAACTGTGGTGGAGGTTCTGAGGTTGGTGGGCTGGCAGGTCCCTCCTACCACAAACATCTTTTAAATGGCCTGCTGATACTGATCTACCTTCTGAGTTTGACAAAAACTTGTCTTCAGGGATTTCTATTTTAAAAATCAGAGACAGTTTGCATCTCGGTCTCTGTTTGAACACCTTCTGCCCCTAGACAGAAAGGAAGGCCTGCCTGACCAATCTCACAGAGCAGCTGTAGAATCATCGAATAATACAGCACAGAAGGAGGCTATTCAGCCCATCAAGTCTGCACCGGCTCTTTCAAAGAGCAATCCAGTTAGTCCCACTTCCCCCAGCTTTTCCCCCACATCGTGCAATTTTTTCTCCTTCAAGTATTTATCCAATTCCCTTTTGAAGGCTACGATTGAATCTGTTTCCATCACCCCATCAGGCAGTGTGTTCCAAATCCTAACCGCTCATGTGTAAAAACATTTTTCCTCATGTCACCTCTGGTTCTTTTGCCTATCACCTTAAATCTGTGGCCTCTCATTATTGATCCCTTTAGCCATTTGTAATAATTTTCTTTAAAAATTGTAAAAATCAAATATCAATGGTTCCTTAGGGTTTCCGGACTCTGGTGCACCCTGTTAATAAGATCCCGAGGTTTCTCCTTTACTGTCTCAGCTTTGCTCAGTCGTTAACTCTCACTCCCGCCTTGGAAGATTGAGGATTCAAGCCCCATTCCAGCACTTGTGCCCTCTCCAATGTCAGTCTTCAGACAATAGGTTGCACTCGGTGACCACTCTGCCTTTAGTTTCTTTAAGGCCACACTCTTGAAGCAAGTGTATGACAAACTAGAGTTGATGCTCTTTGGGAAGGACAGCAGTGAGGTCTATTTTGGCTCATGTGCCTGCCAATGGGAAACAAGGGCAAGAGTAGATCGTCTGCAGCTGACTTGAAGTGATGGTACCTAAGCCAATCATGGTTGTAGTGCTCCAGGGCTCGGTTGATGATTGCCTAGCCTACCCTGGCTCAATGATGGATCTTGGAGGGGGTAGGCCCAATGATGGAAACCATGGCTAGGTACATCCCAATATAATGGGTGTGAGGTGTTTACCCATTGTCGTGACAGGCTAACAATTTGCTTATCTTTTACAGTCTTTGGGGCATCAAAATTAAGCTCATTAGCAATTTTACAAACTTAAAAAAGAACATTTAAATGAAAGTCTTTTTTTCCCTCCAAATTCTTTCAGTAAAAAAATATTCAAAGCATCCTGAAATGTGTTACAGAAGTTTAATTAATAAGACAAGCGAGATTGTGGCTCAGTGAGTAAAGGCGTCACTAGGAGTAGTGCTGAGCCATTCATTGTAGATCGATCAGTAGCCTTTGCTGAGTTAGATGGTTTCCTTTGCTGCAGAAGATGTAGAATCACAATTGGACTCAGAGCCCCTGGACTAGGATATAAAAATATCCTGGAGTTTCCTCCTCTATCACGTCTAGTGATTCCTTACTGGGTGAGGATACTGGGTGAGAAATGATTGGGTTTGGCTGTGTTATTGCCTGAAAACGTCAGGTCTTGCGCATAAAGAATGGAAACTGTGGGTGGCGGGGTGGGGGGGGGGAGATTCTGGATGGTGTCTGGTGCTGTCCAGCAAGGAGTCAACTCCTTCAGGAAAGGAGAGGAGGTAAGGAGAGCATTGGTGAAAAAGCGACAGAAATAATTTTTTTAAAGCAATCGTTTGGGTGCCAACTGCGAGCAATTAAGAGCTTGCACTTTTCTGAACAGTGCAAGCACTGAGCAAATTGAACTGAGGAGAGTCCTAGTACTGAAAAAATAGCCACGGAATGAAATAAATCACCGTTGACTGCAATTCTATCAGTCCCTTTTGTGAGTGCGTGGAATCCTTTATTATACAGACAGAAGCTACAGTTTGTATAAGGCAAAGGCATTGAGATCCTACCTACAGCTAGCGGTGTCAGTCATGGCTCAGCTGGTAACACCCTTGCCTGTGAGTCAAAAGGGTGTGGGTTCAAGTCCCACATGTGATACTTGAGCACATAATCAAGGCTGACACTCCAATGCAATACCAAGGGAGATGCTGCCTTTCAGATGAAATGTTAAACCGAGGCTCTGTCTGCTCTCTCAAGTGGACGTAAAAGATCCCATAGTGTTATTTTGAAGAAGAACAGGGGAGTTCTCCCCGGTGTCCTGGCCAATATTTATCCCTCAATCAACATCACTAAAACAGGTGATCTAATCATTATCACAATGCTGTTTGTTTGTGGGACCTTGCTGTGAGCAAATTGGCTGCCGCATTTCCAACATCACAATAGTGACTACCAATCAAAAGTACTTCATTGGTTGGAAAGCATGTGGGGCATCCTGAGATCGTGGGTGACTGGATGCTGTCAGATATTTTTGGAATAAATGGCTTGAAGTTTATAAAAGGGACCTCCCAGCTATTTAATGGCAAGGTTCCCAGATTCTAATGGTCATAAATTTAATTCACCTTGCAGGATAATTAATGTAACTGCAGTATTCTGTCCCAGTAGGTAGAACAGAATGACAATGGTAGCGATCTACGTTATATATGGCAGCAATGAAAATGTTGTTTAATTCACCAAGTCACTTACTTACTTTTGTTCAAATGGCACAGCAGTAGCATGAGAAAAATTTGACCTACCAGGGCTTTGCTTACATTTGAATACAATTTACATTTTAACAGTGAGGAAAGTGGATTTTTTTTAAGGAGGTACTCCACAGTTGCCATCTTTTGCCAAGTCCGAAACTGGACATTCAGGAATATTGCTTAAGCATGGGGTTAATTTGTTTACTTTTTTTTGCTTCAAATCTCCTGCCTCTGCATTATCCTTTCTAACTTACACTTTCTTTCATTTACATTACACACTTTAATCTTCTGCAATGATATAAAGTTCACACATTAGTGTGATTCCATGACTGACCGCTCCCAGAAAGGAAAGCCTACATTTCACCATTTCCCAATACATACTCTTCTCACTAATGCTCTCCTGACCGGCCATCTACATTCTACCCTCCGAAAACTTGAGCTCATCCAAACCTCTGCTGCCCGTATTCTAACTCGCACCAAGTCCTGTCCCGTTCACCCATCATCCCTGACCTACATTGGCTCCTAGTCCGGAAACACCTCAAATTTAAAATTCTCATCCTTGTTTTCAAATTCCTCCATGGCCTCTCACCTCTCTATCTCAGTAACCTCCTCCAACCCTCCAAACCTCCGAGATCTCTGCGCTCCTCCAATTCTGGCCTCTTGCACATTCCCAATTTTAATCACTCCACCATTGGCAGCCGTGCCTTCAGCTGCATGGGCCCTAAACTCTGGAATTCCCTCCCTAAATCTCGCCACCTCTCTCTACTCCTTCAAGCCGCTCCTTAAAACCTACCTCTTTGACCAAAAATGTCACCTATTCTAATATCTCCTTATGTGGCTCAGTGTCATATTTTGTTTGATAACGCAGTGCCTTGGAACGTTTTATTATGTTAAAGGCACTATATAAATGCAAGTTGTTGTTATTGTAGCCCCAATCATGGAATTAGCCTTATTGTGCCTTAAGTCAGCATTAAGTAAGGACTGAAGCTGTTGACTCTCTCCATGGATGCTGCATGGCCTGCTGAATGTTCACAGCACTTTTTTGTTTTTATATCTTTCTTTCATTTATTTCTTATCTACAATGCTATCTAGTAACTTAGCACCAAAAAAACCCTTCTTGGAGGAGAGAGTGCTATCACTGAGCCAAGGCTGACACCTAAGTGGGGCAGGATCTGTATGTAGCTGAATCAGTTGCACGGTCATCTCATGAACTATTTCAGGTTAGGTATTAGACAGTGCAGGCAATGGTCCAGAAATTCCAGCCTCCTGGGTTCGAACGGAGTGTGTACAGACCCGGGAAGGCATCGCAAAAGTCGGTTTCCAGCGTACAATGTGAATGCACTGAAAACCAGCTTTTCCGATCTGTCAAGCTGGAGCTTGATGGAACCAACACATCTCAAGAATGAGGACTCTTGCATGGGCAAGAGTGTGGTATTTACCCATATCTTGCCCAGAAAATGACCTGAAAACTCTTGTGCCTGATAAAAGCAGGCGCATAGCCTACTTTTACAGGCGTAAGAGTTTTAAAATACACAAAAACATTATAAAATAAAATTAAAAAAACATTTTATTGTTAAAAACCCTCCCCACTAAGGTAAGTTGATTTTAAACCATAATTAAAAAAAACTTTTTTAAAAATTGGAAAGTTTTTTTTTATAATACATAAATAACTTTAATTTAAATTAATAAAAATATGTGGTATATTTTTTATTTTATTATTAGAGTTTTGTGTGTTGGGTTGGTGGGGGGGTTCTCATTCATAATAATGGGAACTCCAACTTACGGAGCTCCCATTATTGTGAATGAGAACATACTTTACCTTGATTGGATGCCCAGAGCCATGTGACTGCAGCTCCAGCCCTACGCATGTCCTGACGTGCACGCGCTCCGACGTGCAGTAATTGGAGGCCTCAGGACTGGGAACTCGCGTGGGCACAGCAGGAACAGGTAGGTGCACATTTTTAAAAAACTTTTTTACCCGATTGCCCGCAGGAAGCAGCCGACTGGGTTTCTGAGTCAATACACTATCACAAATGGGAAGCACTGTGGTGAACCCAGTGACACCTCTCACTCATCGCACAAAGTAGTGATGATAGGCACTCGCATTAGCTGGGGAAGGGCAGAGGGCAGAAGAGGGTCCTCAATTCCAGATTGACTTCCTCCCCTCCTCCATGTTTAGTCTGGTTTCTATAGCAAAGTTCTAATAGATAAAGCAGACAATGCTGGCTTTTGGAGAGCCTGAGGTGTTCCAGGACTTGTCGAAGGCACCTGAAGCATTGCTTCAAGATGCCAATGATATGCTCAGTAACGATGCTGGTGGTTGGACGGGACTCATTTTATTTGAGTCCAGGTTCTGTCTGGGACTGATGGAAGGGTGTCATTAGCCGCGGATGAAGAGCCTTGGCCTATAAGGACTTGACCTTCACCTTCAAGCCAGACTCATATGCTTGTTAAATAGTGGATGCTGCCTAGGGGCCCAAATTTGGCCCTCCGGTTTTTTCGCCGCACTTACGTGAGGTGCGCTGACTTTCCATGCTCAAAACGGCGCCGAAAAGATATCCCCACTCTGTCGACTGTCCTTGTGCTTGGCGCGACGTGGCATTTACAGTGGGGGGCGGAGCTAGGGCCCTGCGCTCAAAAGAGTGCTGCAGCTCAACGCATGCGCACTGGAGGGTTTCGCGCATGCGCAGTAGCCCCTCTGCAGCATGGGACCCGATGTCCCGCACCCCTATCCCAGGCCAAGTGGCATCATGACATGCGCCGGGCTGCTGCACATCAAGGAGAGAGTCCTGCACCTATGCCCGGCCAAGTGGCCTCCCGCACCGAGGTAGGACTTGAGTTTTATTTTTTATTTATTGATGGATGTGCTTTTTAGTGAGGAGAATTTTGATGGAGGGGGGGAGGGGGAGGAGGAGAGTTTTGATGGGGGGAGAGGGGGAGAGTTTTGATGGGGGGGGGAGTTTTGATGTGGGGGGCGGAGTTTTGATGGGGGGGCAGAGGAAGAGAGTTTTGATTGGGGGTGGGGGGAGAAAAGGTTTGATCCGGGGGGAGGGTGGGAGAGTGGTTTGATTGGGGGGGCGGGGAGGTGGCGGAGGGAGTCAGCAGTCCACGGAGAGAGAATTCCACCAGTCCCTCAGAGTTGACTCCTGCAGCCTCCGTGTTCTGCGAGCCCAGCCTGCCATCTGTTGTGTGTAGCCAGTTACCTGTGCTCTCTCTCCCACCCGGGTATCCCACCCACCCGCACCTATCCCCAATAGAGTGGCCACTCGCACCGGCAGGCCCGCTGAGTTCCCGGGCCGAGTTATGAAGGTAGGACTTAAGTTTTTTTTTTTTTTTATATAATTTTTATTTATTATTGATGGTTTTTATGCTTCTTGAATGTTGTTGTGAAGGTGGTTAGTGCTTTGCAAGGTCCTCTCCGGTTCCCTCCCCCGACCCCGCCCTCCCTTCTCTGGCTACCTGCGCTGATTTCTTAACTCTCTGCAAGGGTTTTCTGTGCGCCAACAAGCGGCCACATACACCGGTCTATGTTAGTTTGGAGCAACTATTAGCTGTCCAAACTGACTTAAATGGCCAAAACAGGCGTAGGTGGCTGGTAACGCCCACTTTTGTAAAAAAGACGAAACTAAAAAAAAATCCTAACTCACTTACACTGGCGCAAATTAAAATGTGCAAAATAGGGATTTTTAAGACACTCCAGAAAAATCAAGTTGCTCCAAAAAAGACGGAGCTACTCCTGGGCAAATTTGGGCCCTAGGAAACAAGCATTGACTTGCATAGTTTGGTCACTGACTAGCTACACGCTAATGGACTAGATTAACCCACTTCTTCATTCATATTGGCCGTTGCAATGTGCTTAGGGACACCGCAGGCTACATGGAACCAATCTAATCCTGTACTTTCAACAATGTAGCATTTCGGTGAAATTGGGTAGCCTGGCGGTGCTTGCTGTTGCAGGTCTGGAAGGACAGGAGAGGAAGGTGTTGCATCTCCTGAGTAAAGAACCAGTTGCCTGCTTGATGTGTCCCTGATGCTTTGCCTGCAGTCTGGAAGATTGAAGAGTTGTGGTTGGTGGTCACCAGCAATAATATCCTTATGTCTGCTGTTGTCTGCAGGTATTCTTCAAGCATACAGCGTAGCTTTGTAACTGCCTGCCTGATAAACCTGGGTCTCTGGAGACAGCTGCTACTCAAGCATTGCTGGTAAGTTGTACCTGGCCAATGTAGATATATGGAATGTCATAGCAATGAGTCCAGACATCTCTGGCAGTCCATCTCTGCTCCACTTCCTCCACTGAAACAGGTGTAAAGGAGCAATGTAAGCAATCCCCATTTCTGTGAACTTTCTCTTTGCGTCACTTGTAAAACTGCCCAAGTTGCCTTCTTGTTCCTGATAAGTGAGAACCTGCTTCAGCTCTAATGCCTGTTTTATATGGGCAAGATTAGCACATTGAGTGTGCAATGTGTGAAGGTTACAGTGTTGTGGGCTCCCCTTTAACAAGCAATAATTCCCAAATTAACAAGCAGAATGAGACTAATGCAGTCTAGGTGCTAAAGCATACTGCGAGCTCAAAGCCACTCTCGAAATTTCATGACGGACTAACAGTGGATATGAATTGTGTGAAATAATGGAACCCTCAACATTGCTGCCCTCTGTCTCTTAATTGCTATTTCTAGGCTATATTTGGAAAATGTTTTAAGAGTAGCTACATCATCCTTCCATACCACTTCCAATCTGCATAAGGAAAAGTCCCAAAGATTACAAGGCTGTTATTCTGCTAGAACATGGGATGAGGTAGGGAGAGCTGCACATGGTCTCAGCACCTCTGGACTAGGAAGAGGAAAAATATGGTAATGTACTCTTGTGCACTGTGAATATCAAGAGAGGACAGAATTTAACTCAGTTGTGATGATTCTCGTGGCACTATTCAAAAAAGAGCAGGGGAATCTTGGCCAATATTTATCCAACCAACATCACTGAAACAGATGACCTGGTCATTTATTTCATTGCTGTTTGTGGGAGCTGACTGTGCGCAAATTGGCTGCTGCATTGCCCTACATTACAACACTTCAAAAATACTTAATTTGCTTTGGGATGGTTGTGAAACATAGAAACATAGAAACATAGAAAATAGGTGCAGGAGTAGGCCATTCGGATCTTCAAGCCTGCACCACCATTCAATGAGTTCATGGCTGAACATGCAACTTCAGTACCCCATTCCTGCTTTCTTGCCATACACCTTGATCCCCCTAGTAGTAGGGACTACATCTAACTCCTTTTTGAATATATTTAGTGAATTGGCCTCAACAACTTTCTGTGGCAGAGAATTCCACAGGTTCACCACTCTCTGGGTGAAGAAGTCTCTCCTCAATGGCTTACCCCTTATCCCTAGACTGTGACCCCTGGTTCTGGACCTCCCCAACATTAATAAGAACATAAGAACATAAGAACATAAGAACTAGGAACAGGAGTAGGCCATCTAGCCCCCCGAGCCTGCTCCGCCACTCAACAAGATCATGGCTGATCTGGCCATGGACTCAGCTCCACTTACCCGCCCGCTCCCCATAACCCTTAATTCCCTTATTGGTTAAAAATCTATCTATCTGTGATTTGAATATATTCAATGAGCTAGCCTCAATTGCTTCCTTGGGCAGAGAATTCCACAGATTCACAACCCTCTGGGAGAAGAAATTCCTTCTCAACTCGGTTTTAAATTGGCATCCTCCGTATTTTGAGGCCCCCTAGTTCTAGTCTCCCCAACCAGTGGAAACAACCTCTCTGCCTCTATCCTGCCTATCCCTTTCATTATTTTAAATGTTTCCATAAGATCACCCCTCATCCTTCTGAACTCCAACGAGTAAAGACCCAGTCTACTCAATCTATCATCATAAGGTAACCCCCTCATCTCCGGAATCAGCCTAGTGAATCGTCTCTGTACCCCTCCAAAGCTAGTATATCCTTCCTTAAGTAAGGTGACCAAAACTGCACACAGTACTCCAGGTGCGGCCTCACCAATACCCTGTACAGTTGCAGCAGGACCTCCCTGCTTTTGTACTCCATCCTTCTCGCAATGAAGGCCAACATTCCATTCACCTTCCTGATTACCTGCTGTACCTGCAAACTAACTTTTTGGGATTCATGCACAAGGACCCCCCGGTCCCTCTGCACCGCAGCATGTTGTAATTTCTCCCCATTCAAATAATATCCCCTTTTACGTTTTTTTTTTCCAAGTTGGAAGACCTCTCATTTTCCGACATTGTATTCCATAAAGAAAGGCACTTCTTTAAGAGCAAAAGGTCCAACAATAATCAGAATCCCCTGAAACAAGTATTATGGGGTAACGTTCTTACTCTGTGATCTTGGTAAGGTGCCTTGATCACCAAGAGCACATATCAGCAACCTGGGCACACACTAGCTGAGAATTGTGCCTTCTTGACAGGTGAGACTCCTTGCTGAGAGCACATTACCTCCATATTGCCATCCTTAACTCAGTCCCTACCTGTGTTATTGTATGTCAATGATTGGATAGAATTTACAAAGTTATGTTCCTGGTGTAGAGTTGTGTCTGCTGGAAACATGTATCAGCAATTCAGGTGCAGAGATCAAGTCCCCTAGGATTTTCCATCCAAAATGGTATAAATTCATAAAATATACCCCGAAAAGAAAATAGAAAGACTTGCATTTCTAAATCCAATTAAATACTTTTTAACTGTCATTTTTGTGATTTAGGTAATGTGGCAACCAATTTGCACACTGCAAGAGCAAAAGGTCCAAAAATAATCAGCATCCCCTGAAACAAGTATTACAAACAAAAATAAGATAATCTGATTTTAGGTGAGGTTGAGTGATAAATATTGGCTGGGGCACCGGGGAGCATTCACCTATTCTTCTTCGGAGTAGTGCCATAGGAACGTTTACATCCACGTGGGAGGACAGCACCTCTGACATTGCAGCACTCCCTCAGTATTGCACTAGAATGGCCACCTCTATTTTGTGCTCAACTGTCTGGTGTTCCTATATGCACATGCCAAAATATGTCATCAGGAATACTTATAACTTTTATAAAACCAACTCATTTCAATTAGTTCTATATGACTGTGTGCATATACACACACACACATATATATATTTATATATTTGGCATTCTCTACCCCAGAGAGCTGTGGAGGCTGGGTCGTTGAATGTGTTTAAGGTGGAGATAGATAGATTTTTGAACAATAGGGGAGTCAAGGGTTATGGGGAGCGGACGGGGAAGTTGGAGTTGAGGCCAAGGTCAGATCAGCAATGATCATATTGAATGGCGGAACAGGCTCGAGGGGCCAAATGGTCTACTCCTGCTCCTATTTTTTATGTTCTTATGTATTCACACATACAATTAAATACACACAGTAGAAATATAATTTTGTTCAAAATCCCATTGAAGTCAGCATTAAAAAAATTTACCTTTTACATTTGGCAGACATCAACATATTTGCTTGTGCAATTTACACAATAAGAACGTCAGAGAACTTATAATATTCTCAGCTGACGTGTCTCCTGAACTCGTGACTCCATCTGCAGACCACACTGCTGGAAGTACTGTAATGTACTTTATGGGAGCCATTAAAAGTCCGACACACAGAAGGACGTGTTCAATAACAGCGGGCTACAGCTCTAATTCCCTTTGACTCCCATCATGTTGCTGAAATAATACATTTGGTGATCTGTCATAGTTATACGAATACTAAAGCCACGGAATGCAGCCTTTGCTTTTAATGTAGCAGGGGTGTTGTAAGGCAGTCAGCGGGGCAACTGCTGCTGGGAACAATTCACAACTCGAAGGGGCAGTTAATATAAAACTGAGAGCAGGAGTGACCTTTCTGTGAAAATGCAAAAGGAAGAACATGTTTTTTTTAAAAAAATGCTTTTTTAAAATGAAAGACATAAAGATATAAAACACCAGTGCTCTAACCTTTTTTGGTAGCGCATTTTTTATGTATTTGCATAAGGTTACTTTAACACGGCCATTAACCCTACCTGTGTTAAATAGCACACAAAGGAATTTTGCTTCACCACCATAAGCAGTGGAAGTTAAGCACTCAGGACTGTCTCTTCATACTTGTTGTGTCTCTGTAATAAGATGATGAGGAATAAGATGGGAGAGAGGGAGAATGATCTGAGAGAGGCTTATGGGGGCGGGGGTGGGAGAGAGTGGTTACAGGTGCAGTTAAACTGCTGTATCTCGAGATGTTTCCATTCTGTCATACCTTACTTCCTATTCCATGCACCTATCTCTTACACAAGTCATTCTCCAATAATGTCCCACTAACCTGACACAATTTTATGTCATTGTTCCTTCCATGGCAGAACACACATACATTAGCAGCCAGATTGTTCTCTTTAATCATTGGACATCTTCAGACTATATTTCACAAATGCACACGCAACCAGGCAATACAGTTTAATCATTTGTTTATTTGTAGTGCATTGTGGATATAATACATTGGTAGTTTATTTGTGCAGAATGAGTCATTCACAGTACTTAGACTTTTGATACGGCAACGGAGAAATATAGAATATAAAAAAAGTACAAAAAGTATTTTGGGGGGAAGTGGGACTAACTTGATTGCTCTTCGAAAGAGCCAGTGCAGACTCGATGGGCCGAATGGTCTCCTTCGGTGCAGTACTATGATTCTATGATTCTAAATGACAAAAAGAAAAAAGGCAAGAGATACCATGAGTGACAGACAGAGGGAATGAAAGGGCAAAAAAGAATGGGAAAAAAGAGGCAATAAGATAGATAAAAGGAATGAAAGAATAAGAAAAAAGGGCAAATAGTGAGAGTGAGAGCGAGCGAATGAGCAGGAGAGAGTGTTGCCTGTCCGGCTTCATTTTGTGTAAGTGACATCACCGGCACTCACTTTGCATACTTTTAATCAGCTTGGCATTAGAGTGTTAAAGGAAGCTTGCTCATAAAGCTTTGATGGCTTGGCCATCTGGATGGGAAGCCTATAAAAGAGGCCCTGGAAAGGTTACAAAGGTCAGGAGCTGTTTGCCCCCGTGGCCATAGACAGTCCAATCCTCAGACCCCCCCGAACCAAACTTCTGACTGACCAGGAACTAGCATTCACTTTGCCACAAAATGCTCAGCGATATGATTGAGAGCTTTTATTTTATTTTCCTATCTTCCATCAAAGCTTGTAAAGTATTCAGCTTACACACAGAAAATGTAGCTGCCCGTATCCCGGTCTAATAGCTTCCATCCTTTCTCATTACCAAGCTCATTAATAAGTGACCTGAAGGCATTAAACTTGTTGTATAATGGATACTCGCTGTTTAGAGGCTATAAAAGTAAACAGACCTGTTTAACAAAAAAAAGTACAAAAATCCTCTCAGTACAAAGGGAAAAAGGGAGTGGTGGTATAAAGGAAAGGAGTTTGTGCTCTGCAATCCTGTTTGTATCGCCTGCTAAGAGATTAGTGCCCAGCATCAGGTTTATGAGTTGCAGGCTTCATTAGTCTTAAAATGGTAACAAAGGAAGATGCGTTCTAAAAAGTGTCATCCTTCATCTGAGAGGGCAATGTCTGACACATTAGGAATCTATATGCTCAATTAACTACTGGCAGGCTCATTTTTTCTGTCTCTCTCTCTCTCTGAAGCTTTCAGCATCCAACCATTGATGTCCCTGACTGCATGTAAACACTCAATTACAAACAGACTAGTGGGTATTTGATTTTCAGTAAAAGGTTTGACTGCTGCTAGCTTTACACTCCATCACCTTGTTGAATATAATAATGAAACAGTGAGAAAGTGCCTGGGAAAAAACGCCGCCTGTTATTTAGGGAGATGCTGGGATTTATAAACACAGCACACACACACACACACAACTATTGTTTTCCTTGTTTTTGCTCTCGAATTAAAAACAAATAAAAATCACAAAACGGAAACAACAACAACAAAAATGAAGCCTCCTGATATTGGCGGAATTTCTGTTGGCACTCGCAAGGGCTATGATACATGGACACATCAAGATATGGGTCAGGTTGGCAGATTGTGGCTGCCTTGTGGCTACACAAGACTGTAGGGAGGCAACACAGTACAGGTGTAAGCAGAGGAAGTGGTTTGCTACAAGATGTTTTTTTTTGTGTGTGTTAATTGTCAGGAAGCAGCCTGCTGAATAAAAAGCTTTCCCAAGAACTGTCTGCAGTGGGTAGTGACAAACGAAAGAAAAAAATACATTACTGACCCCAATGTTTAATCAAAATTACTGTAATAGGCATGTTATAAAGCTAATTATAGTAATTATAAAGACAAGAGCCTTATGACTGCTCCTTGTGTCTGCTCTAGCCCCTAAAAAGTGAGGGACAATTAACACTGGATTAGCTCCTTGTCCTGACTCGCCAAGTGGGAATGATCAGTGACCTTCTCATTTTATCCTCATTAGTGTCCTATGTCAACTGAGAGGTTGCTCTTTAATCATCACACATCATCTAATGCTTCCAGGAAGGGAAACAATGATTTGTTACCAGAAGTTCAGAGGTCAAATATTAGTTTTGCTTTTGCCTTAAGTGTACTGTGGAAAGATTGTGGTGGGGGTGGGGGGTCAGCTACAGGTCACATTAACAGGGAAGCTTGTTGTGATGTGAAATAATTGTAAGTTCTTAAGCCGCAAATGACACCAGGAGAAGGGTTCTCGCCTCCTGTGTTTAATTATGTCCTTGTTGCCTTTTTTTTCCACCTCAGAGTTTGTGTCAATAGCTGGCCTGTTCTTCTGGAAGAGTGGCAGGGCTCGAGACACTCAGTGCCAGTGTAAATGAGCTCCATTCATTTCCCGCCACTGGCATATGGCATGCCATTGTTCTCTGCCACTGAGGCAGAAGTGATGCAATTTGTTGGCAATGTTCTGTCACCGCACAAAACTATCTGCCCCACTGAGGTCCAGCAAACAGCAACAGCAGCTTCGACACGACCACAAAAAAACCTAGCCAGAAACTGCACAGCTCCCCTTCCTCTTCAAATCGCACCACCAGCAAAGTAGGACAGCAAAGTAGACAAAGGTTATTTCCTTAAAGATAAAAACGGCTTTTAGATGGACCTTAAGTAAAATAACAGTTATTGCAACTTACTTAACTTTTGCAGTGAAACTCACTTTGCAATATGATACTTTCATTGAATGAAAGAAAGAAAGACTTTCACTTATACAGCATCTTTCACGACCTCAAGACGTTCCAAAGCACTTTGCAGCCACAGTGGTCACTGTTGCAATGTAGGAAACGCAGCAGCCAATTTGCGCACAGCAACTCCCACAAACAGCAATGTGATAATGAGCAGATAATCTGATTTTTAGTGATCTTGCTTGAGGGATAAATATTCACCAGCACACCGAGGAGAACTCCCCTGCTCTTCTTTGAAATAATGCCATGGGACCTTTGAATACACCTGAGAGGGCAGACAGGGCTCCTCTCTGTTCCGTTTTTCGCCAAGGAGCGGCGGCAATGACGGCGGTGAGGTGTTCTGGCCGGGCGGTCAGCATCCAGCGGCCAGCAACGATCCTGGGGTTTGACTTTGCAGCGGCGCGGAGCAGCACCACCCGGAAGAGCTGCGCCCGGTGTGCAACGCCCCTGGTTGCGACACCTGCACGAGTTTTGGCTCTTGCCCGACCTATATGCCCTGACGCGTGCCCCGCAGTGAACGATACTAATAGTGGATAATGGATTCCTAAGGAAAGTGTGATCGTTTTTTATTTTAATTTTTTTAATGATTTGTGTTGTGCTGGTGTGGGCAATGTTTTGGGAATGTTTTTGTGGCTTTTTTAAAGGTTTTTTTCCCCCCTCTAGGCGTCTCTCGGAGCACTCCCAGCCCGGCTCTTTAGCTCGGAAGTTTCCCATGCTAGCGCCCAAGAGAGGTGTACAACGCCTCCCTTAGCGCTGCACCCCTGACTCAGGATCCAGCTGCCCAATGTTACTATTGAGGCGCAAACTGTTCCTGGGCACAAACTTTATCATCCCGCCACCATTACCGCCCCAAAATTATCAAAGCCGAAAATCCAGCCCGTTAACGTCTCTGTATAATTTCTCTGCACCTTTATTGTCCCGTTTTTTCTTGTCTTCTTGACTTCTTTCCACAGAGTGTGGACTCAGGCCAGGATATAGTTTTCATCAGTGTTGACAGCCCCCCAACGCCCTGTTCAAATGTGTAATGGCAGGCTATTCAACCGCGAGGTGTTGCAGCTGTCGGCGGAAGAGCAACGCATCTGAGCTTGATCCTGTCCTCACCTGATGTCCACACATCTGTCGTTCTCAGCAGAGCACATTAGATCGCAACCAAGCATGGGAACATCAGCAAATTATTTTCTCTTTTCAAGTCCAGGTATTGGAGAAAACTTACTGCCCCAAGTGCATTGGTCTCGTCTAGAAAGCAAATTTGGGACCTTCTTGTCTGCATGGTCCAGTCGCACACTAGGTATGGTGCATTCAACTGCTGAGGCATTGAGGTTACTCACCGATCTGTTTTTCAATTGGCCTGCAACATTTGCACAATAAAACAAGCAGGTTAAATAACCAACACCTCACAGCTGTCCTGATTTTGGGTTTTTATGCATTAAAGGCAATGCTGCATAACAAATAAAATAAATAAAATAAAATAAATTTAGGAAGGATTTCAAAGCCTCGAAGAGGTGCAGACGAGATTTAAAAAGAAACACTTGCATTTATGTAGTACCTTTCACAACCTTACAATGTCTCAAAGCGCCTTACACGCAATGAAGTATTTTTGAAGTGTAGTCACTGTTTTAATGTTAAAGTGCAACATCCCCACTGACACCAGGGAGTCCCTGACCAAAGACCACCCTAAGTGGAGAAAGTGAATCCAGGAGGGCGTCGACTTCGAGTCTCATCGCCGAGAGCGTGCAGAAATCAAGCGCAGGCAGTGAAAAGAGCGTGTGGCAAACCAGTCCCACCCACCCCTTCCCTCAACGACTATCTGTCCCACCTGTGACAGGGACTGTGGTTCTCGTATTGGACTGTTCAGCTGCCTAAGGACTCATTTTTAAGAGTGGAAGCAAGTCTTCCTCAATTCCGAGGGACTGCCTATGATGATGATGTAAGAAACAGAGCAGTCCATTTGCACACAGCAAGGTCCCACAATCAGCAATTGTTGTTGATTGAGAGATAAATATTGGCCAGGACACCAGGGATAACTCCCCTGCTCTTCTTCGAAATAGTGCCATGGGAGTTTTCACGTCCACCCGAGAGAGCAGATGGAGCCTCAGTTTAATGTCTCATCCAAAAGACAGCACCTCCGACAGTGCAGCACTCACTCAACACTGTGCTGGAGTGTCAGCCTAGATTCTGTAGAGTGGGACTTGAACCCAAAATCTTCTAACTCAGAGGCAATAGTGCTACCCGCTGAGCCACGACTGACATCTAGAATGGTGCCAGGGATGAGGGACTTCAGTAATGTGGAGAGATTATAGAAACTGGGGTTGTTCTCCTGAGAGCAGAGAAGGTTAAGAGGGGATTTGACAGAGGTGTTCAAAATGATGAATAGTTTTGGTAGAGTAAATAAGGAGAAACTGTTCCCAGTGGTAGAAGGACCGGTAACCAGAGGACACAGATTTAAGGTAACTGGCAAAGGAACCAGAGATGACATGAGGAAGCATTTTTTTACACAGCGAGTTGCTGTGGTCTGGAATGCACATTCAAGAGTAACATTCAAAAGAGAAATGGATAAATACTTGAAGGGAAAAAAAATTACGGGGCAATGGGGAAAGAGCGGGGTGTGGTACAATTTGGGTAGCTCTACCAAAGAGCTGGCACAGGCACGATGGGCTGAATGGCCTCCTTCAGCGCTGTATCATTCTATGATTCTATGAAAGTAAATAAAATTAAACAAAATAGGTTGATTAGGGGAAATATTATGGATTTTTGCTCCCATAGAAGTTCACTTGCTGGTTGCATAGATCTGAAATTCGGGAAGATAGGACAATGGGCTCTGCAGAATTCACCATCCCTTAAAATTAATGGATAGAAAATCAGAAGGTAGTACATCAGAAGTTTGCCCCGTGTGTTACTGAACCAGATAGACAAAAAGGACCTGAGTTTGATAAGGTAACGTCAAGCTTATGGTTCAAAAAGAATGTTGAAGGAGAGAAAGATGGTGGCAGATGCGGAATTCTACAGTTCGGAGGTCTGGGGATAGAATTCATTAGAGTAGGAGAATGTGCAATGGGTTTCGATTTCAAAATAGAGATGTATGTAGGATGTGTAGGATGGCATAACTGGAGAATGATATTATAAATAAAATAGCGAAGGATTAGAAAGTTGTGATGGAATGCGCTAGAGCATAGGGGTAGAGGTGAAAGAAGGATTGGCTAACAGATGTTTCTTGTATCTTTTCCAGGAGTGCAAGAGAAGTCCTCCCATATTGGAGCGGAGTAACCAAGTCTTTAGTTTAATAGTGAGTTCATGATAGGAAAAGGAATTTACTTTAATAAACACTGTCCAGTGATTCACCCAGAGTAATTATTTTCACCTATTCCAATTTTTATTTGAACATGGAAATCAACATGTTGCTTCGCGTCTGCCAATCAGACATGCAACATTTTTTGTAGACTTTTTCATATGTGTTTTAACAGCATTCTGATTTTTTTTTAAATTTCCACTTTTAAAATATGGCGCTCTCACTCCAGGCTCTTTCCCTGTCCCCTCCACCCTGCCACAGTTCAACATCTGCTCTCTGATTACAATAATGTCAGCAGGTGAGCTGCTCCTAGGCTTTTACCAATGTTGGTCTTGTTCACTTTAGGGACAGGGAATTGGCAACACTGGCCATATTCATGGGGCACCTTCAATATCCTCAAATTGGGGTTGTATCTCATGGGCAATTTGAAAGAATTGGCCTGTATCTTTCCAGCTAATGGAGTAGCATGTTAACTTGGAGCCCAACTCATTTCGGCCTGACGTTGTTGTCCACTGAATTTAACATTGTGCCACAATTAAATCAGATGCTCATAATTAAATCAGGAGTCAGCCCTGGCTCAGTGGGTAGCACTCTCGTCTCTAAGTCAGAAAGTTGTGGGTTCATAGTCCCAATCCAGAGAGTTGAGTACATTATCCAGGCTGACATTCCTACTGCAGCACTGAGGGAGTGCTGCAACGTCAGAGGTGCTGCCTTTCAGATGAGCTGTTAAGCCGAGGGCCCGTCTGTCCTCGCCGGTGGATGTAAATGAGCCTATGAAACTATTTCGAAGAAGAGCAGGTGAGTTCTCCCCGGTGTTTTGGCCAATATACATCCCTCAACTAACATGATAACACAATTTATCTGGTCATTAACACAAAGCTGTTTCTGGAATCTTGCTGTGCTCAAATTGACTGCTGTGTTTCCTTCATGACAACAGTAAGTACACTTCAAAAAATGTTTCATTGGCTGTAAAATGCTTTGGGATGTCATGAAGTCGAGAAAAGTGTTATTATAAATACAAGATATTTCTTGCAATCTAAATATTCTATGAAGAGATGCTTGTCCAGAGTGCCTCCTTAATGACTCCTTTGATAAAACGTATTGTGCAGTATGATACTCAGCCATATAAACCAGCATGATTCCAAATTAATTTTCTGGATCAATCACAAATGCTGGGTGTGGGTGGATATTTGGTGGTATTGGAAGTCGCAATTGGTTTCAGTATTGCCAGGCCAGGGAAGATTAACCTACCAACTATCCAGTGATTCCTGCTGTAAAGCGCATGTGTTAGGACATTGGATGGGGCTCAAGAATGAATTTCTGGTAGTCGAATAGCTCATCAAAACTCATTATCAAAGGGCTACCATTGCCTTTGGAAATGCGCTCCAGGGATGAGACGCTGTCTTTTGGAGAGAAAGAATAAGGAGGAAAAATCAGAACATTATCGAAGAGGAAAAAATACAAACCAAAACACACATTCAAGTTTGTAATCTTTCACCCTGTTGTATTTGATTTCAAAGCAAAGAATCAATTTGACTGATAAGCATTGTGGTGCCTGTTTTAATCAACTGCCCCTTGCTTTAACAATGGTAAGTTTGAGAATACTGCAGGTCAGAGTCGTTGGTTTGAAAGGATAAAATCCGAATGACCTTACATTTACAAGATCAGTTGCCTTGCTCTGGTTGTTTTTTAAACATTTTTATCCTTTCCTTCTCCCTAGAGCAGGTCGGTTCCTGTCTGATCGATATCGTTGCCTAAAGTCAATATTTTTCCAGGTAAATTGACACCTGAGATGTTTTTAGCAGCTACTGACAGATTCTAATGGCCATCTGAAGTTGGTCAAACCTAGAAGCTGGGCTAATGTCCACTCTGGTCATTTTTAAGGCTTTGGGAGCACTTTTGCACCTGATATGAAGTATAACAATAAGAGAGTACTGACTGAAATGCAGTTTTTTTTGTCCGAGGAGAGCTGGATACCAGTCTGAGGCTTTGAAACTCTATCTCAATCAATTGTGCTTCTAGAGTGCATCCTGCTTCTTTTTTAATTAAATATTTTTACAGAATCATAGAAATTTACAGCATGGAAGGAGGCCATTTTGGCTCATCGTGTCTGTGCCGGCCAACAAAGAGCTATCCAGCCTAATCCCACTTTCTAGCTCTTGGTCCGTAGCCCTGTAGGTTACGGCACTTTAAGTGCACATCCAAGTATTTTTTAAATGAGGTGAGGGTTTCTGCCTTTACCACTCTTTCAGGCAGTGAGTTCCAGACCCCCACCACATTCTGGGTAAATAAATTTCCCTTCATATCTCCTCTATACCTTCCCCCAATTACTTTAAATCTATGCCCCCTGGTTATTGACCCCTCTGCCAAGGGAAACCGTTCCTTCCTATCCACTCTATCCAGGCCCCTCATCATTTTATACACCTCAATCAGGTCTCCCCTCAGCCTCCTCTGTTCCAAAGAAAACAGACCTAGCATCTCCAATCTTTCCTCATAGCCAAAATTCTCCAGTTCAGGCAACATTCTTGTAAATCTCCTCTGCACCCTTTCCAATGCAATCACATGTGGTGACCAGAACTGCACACAGTACTCCAGCTGCAGCCTAACCAGTGTTTTATACAGTTCAAGCATAACTTCCTTGATCTTGTATTCCATGCTTCGACTAATAAAGGCAAGTATTCTGTATGCCTTCTTAACCACCTTATCTATCTGGCCTGACACTTTCATGGATCTGTGGACCTGCACTCCAAGGTCCCTTTGTCCTCTACACTTTTCAGTGTCGTACCATTTAATATATATTCCCTTGTCTTGTTAGACCTCCCCAAATACATTACCTCACACCTATCCAGATTGAATTCCATTTGCCACTGTTCTGACCAATAATTGATATCTTCCTGCAGTCCGCAGCTTTCTTCTTCATTATCAACCACACAGCCTATTTTAGTGTCATCTGCAAACTTCTTAATCATACCCCCAAGATTCAAGTCCAAGGCATTGATATATATCAATTTGCTTAAATTGATTTTAGAGATAAATATCTCTGTGGGCTAAGTTAGCCAATCTTAGCTGGGTGGTGGTGGTGGAAAGTTGGGGAGTCAGGAGGTGAGACACTCCCCACAGAATATCCAGCCTCTGACCTGCTCTTATTGCCACTGTATTTACGTGGCTGATCCAGTGAAGACTCTGGTCAATGGTGACCCCCAGGATGTTGATGTTAGGGGATTCGGTAATTTTAATGCCATTGATTGTCAAGGAGTGGTGATTAGGCTCTCGCTTGTTGAAGATAGTCATTGCCTGGCACTTGTGTGGCACGAATGTTACTTGCCACTTATCAGCCAAAGCCTGAATGCCGTCCAGATCTTGCTGCATGCGGGTATAGACTGCTTCATTATCTGAGGAGTTGCGAATGGCACTGAACACTGTGCAGTCATCAGCGAACATTCCCACTTCTGACCTTATGATGGAGGGAAGGTCAATGATGAAATAGCTGAAGATGGTTGACCCTAGGACACTGCCCTGAGGAACTCCTGTAGCGATGTTCCGGGGCTGTGATGATTGACCTCCAACAACCACCACCATCTTCCTTTGTGCTAGGTATGATTCCAGCCAGCAGAGAGCTTTCCTACTGATTCCCATTGACTTCAGTTTTTACTAGGGTTACTTGATGACACACTCAGTCAAATACTGCTTTGTGGTCAAAGGCAGTCACTCTCACCTCACGTCTGGAATTCAGATCTTTTGTCCATGTTTGGACCAAGACTGCAATGAGGTCTGGAGCCAAGTGGTTCTGGCGGAATCCAAACTGTGTATCTGTGGGCAGATTATTGGTGAGTAAGTGCCGCTTGATAGCACTGGCGGTGACACCTTATATCACTTTGCTGATGATTGAGAGTAGACTGAAGGGGCGGAAATTGGACGGATTGGAATTGTTCTGCTTTTTGTGGACAGGGCGTACCTGGGCAGTTTTCCACATTATCGGATATATGCCAGTGTTGTCGCTGTACTGGAACAGCTTGGCTAGAGGCGCAGCTAGTTCTGCACCACAAGTCTTCAGCACGACAGCTGGGGTGTTGTCGGGACCCATTGCCTTTGCTGTATCCAGTGCACCAACAAAGGAAGATGGTGGTGGTTCTTGATATCACGTGGAGTGAATCGAATTGGCTGAAGACTGGCTTCTGTGATGGTGGGAACCTAAGGAGGAAGCCGATATGGATCATCCATTCGGCACTTCTGGCTGAAGATGGTTGCAACGCTTCAGCCTTGTCTTTTGCACTCATGTGCTGGGCTCTGCCATCATTGAGGATGGGGAAATTCGTGGCGCCTCCTCCTCCAGTTAGTTGTTTAATGGTCCACCACCATTCACAACTGGATGTGGCAGGACTGCAGAGCTTTGATCTGCTCCATTGATTGTCGGATTGCTTAGCCCTGTCTATAGCATGCTGTTTCTGCTGCTTAGCATGCATGTCGTCCTGTGTTGCAGCTTGCCCAGGTTGCCACCTCATTTTTAGGTAAGCCTGGTGATGCTCCTGGCATGCTCTTTTGCAGTACTTATTGAACCAAGATTAGTCGACTGGCTTGATGGTGATGGTAGAGTGAGAGATATGCTGGGCCATCAGGTTACAGATTGTGGTGGAATGCAATTCTGCTGCTGCTAATGGCCCACAGCACCTCATGGATGCCCAGGTTTGAGCTGCTAGATCTGTTCTGACTCTATCACATTTAGCATGGCGATAGTGCCACACAACACGATGGAGGGCGTCCTCAGTGTGAAGACGGGACTTCTTCTCCACAATGACTGAAGGTGGTCACTGTTACCAATGCTGTCATGGACAGTTGCATTAGCGACAAGGTAGATTGGTAAGGATGATGTCAAGTAGGTTTTTCCCTTGTGTTGTTCTCATACCACCTGCCGCAGGCCCAGTCTGGCAGTTATATCCTTCAGGGCTCGGCCAGCTCAGTCAGTAGTGGTGCTACCAAGCCTCTCTTGATGACGGACATTGAAGTTCCCTCACCCAGAGTACATTCTGCACCCTTGCTACTCTCAGTGCTTCTTCCAAGTGATGTTTAACATGGAGGAGTACTGATTCATCAGCTGAGGGAGGGCGGTAGGTAGTAATCAGCAGGAGGTTTCCTTGCCCATACGAGACATCATGGGGTCCGGAGTCAATGTTAAGAACTCCCAGGCAACTCCCTCCTGATTGTATAGCATTGTACCGCCACCTCTGGTGGATCTGTCCCGCCGGTGGGACAGGACATACTCAGGATGGTGATGGAGGAGACTGGGACATTGGTTGAAAGGTATTATTCTGTGAGTATGTCTATGTCAGGCTGTTGCTTGACTAGTTGTGATACGTTGATGTCTTGTTGCCAGTACCTATGTGTGGGCAAAAGAATAATAGAATCGTATTGCATTGAAGGAGACCATTCGGCCCATCGTGGCTATTCTGGCTTTTTGAAAGAGCTATCCAATTAGTCCCACTCCGCTGCTCCTTCCCCATAGCCCTACAAATTTTTCCTTTACAAGAATAGATCCAATTCCCTTTTGACAGTTACTATTGAACCTGCTTTCACCACACTTTCAGGCAATGCAATCCAGATCATAAAAACTAATTGCGTAAAAAGATTTCTCCTCATTTCTTTAGTTCTTTTGCAAAATACCTTAAATCTGTGTCCTCTGGCTACTGACCATCCTACCAGTGGGAACAGTTTCTTCTTATTTACTCTTATCAAAGCCATTCATAATGTGAACACCTTTATTTAATCTCCCCTTACACTTCTCTGCTATAAAGAGAACAACCCCAGCTTCTTTTGTCTCTTCACATAACTGAAGTCCCCCATCTTTGGCATAATTCTAGTAAATCTCCTCTGCAGCCTCTCCAAGGCCTTGATATTCTTCCTAAATTGCGGTGCCCAGAATTGGACACAATACTCCAGCTGAGGCCTAAGCAGTGTTGCATAAAGATTTAGCATAACTTCCTTGCTTTTGTACTTTTGCCTAAATGTGATGCATTGATGATTGCATTCCACGATTGAATGACCCACTCAACATGCACACTGTCTGGCTTACGCATTACATGGCCGGGATACGAGGGTGGGTGACAGTGCTTGTGAAGCCTTATCCCAAGAAAGATTCAGCACCTTCAGACAAGGAGAGAATAAGAGAAGAAAGTTCTGAAGAAAATTAAGAGGAAGAGAGGATATTATAGGGGGCTGAGAAATTTTAAAAAACAAATCTCTTTAAAAAATGAAAGAGTGATTTGAAGGTTCTCATCCTTGTGTTCAAATCCTCCATGGCCTTGCCCCTCCCTATCTCTGTATCCTCTTCCAGCTCTGCAACCCTCCGAGATCTCTGTGCTCCTTCAATTCTGGTCTCTTTTTCATCCTCGATTTTAATCGCTCCACCATTGGCGGCCATGCCTTCAGCTGCCGAGGCCATAAGCTCTGGAATTCCCTCCTTAAACCTCTCTGCCTCTCGATCTCTCCTCCTTTAAGTCATTCGTTAAAACCTACCTCTTCGATCAAGCTTTTGGTTACCCTTCCCAATATATGTTTATGTTCCTATGTTGCTCTGTGTCAAATTTTGCCTGATAACACTCCTGCGACATGCCTTAGGAAGCTTTGCTACCTTAAAGGCACTATATTAATGCAAGTTGTTGTTGTGGCGATGTGTTTTAGGATGTGGGTGAGCTATAGTGCTGAGTGGAGAGGAAGACCAGAGGTAGTGCCAATCAGAGGCAGTCCTGTGTGTGTCTTCACAACTGCCAGAAGATTTTCTGGGAGCAAATCACCATGAATCGAAAGGTCACTTACCTGAAACTGTTCAATAAAGGGTATAAAGATAAACTCAGCAACTACAGGCCAGTCAGTTTCACCTCGGTAGTGGGGAAGCTTTTAGAAACAGTAATCGGGACAAAATTAACAGTCACTTGGATAGGAATGGATTAATTAAGGAAAGCCAGCATGGATTTGTTAAAGGCAAATCGTGTTTAAACGACTTGATCGAGTTTTTTGATGAGGTTACAGAGAGGGTTGATCAGGGTAATGTGGTTGACGTAGAGTACATGGATTTCCAAAAGGCGTTCGACAAAGTGCCACATAATAGACTTGCCAACAAAATTGAAGCCCATGGAATAAAAGGGCCAGTGACAGCCTGGATACGAAATTGACTAAGTGACAGGAAACAGAAAGTAGTGGTGAACGGTTGTTTTTCGGACTGAAGGAAGGTATACAGTGGTATTCCCCAAGGGTCGGTTCTAGGACCACTGTTGTTCTTGATATATATTAATGACTTGGACATGGGTGTACAGGGCACAATTTCAAAATGTGCAGATGACACAAAACTTGGAAGTATTGTGAACTGTGAGGAGGATAGTGATGTGAAGTGATGCATTTTGGTAGAAAGAATGCGGAGAGGACATATAAACTAAATGGTACAATCCTAAAGGGGGTGCACAAACAGAGAAACCTGGGGGTATGTGTGCATAAATTGTGGAATATGGCAGGGTAGGTTGAGAAAGCAATTAAAAAGGCTTCATAAATAAAGATAAAGGACACGAAATTGGTGAAAGCTAAGTCCCACCCAAGTACCATTTAAAGGACCGCTGAGATCCTGACGGTACTTTGGGCGGAAGTTTCATGGAAAAATCTGTGAAAGACCGTCCGGCGGTAAAAATGGGACTTACGCACCAATTCTGAGTGGCAGCAGACGGTAGCTCCCATTCTCGGTGGCAAATGCAATCTTCGGCAAAATACCACCGAGGATTGAGCCGGGCCCAAGGAGGGGGGAAATGATGAGATTAAGAATGTTCTAAAGATAAATAAAAAACACTAGAAATCTTTCAGGGGACTCCATCCACATAAATCTCTGTGGAAAAAAAGAAAGAAAAGTAGACTAACCTGTCTTTGCAGGTCTTCATACTAACCATTGAGGTTAGACCTGCCTCCATGCAGTAATCTTTTTACCTGCTGCAGCAGAGGACAGCCCGGACCAAACTGGCAGTTCAGTGGGCGGGAGGACTCTATTGCGCATTGCGCTCGCCAGCGGACAGTACCCAGCGGTCTTCTCTCCCCACCAGTGGGAGGCCTCCACCAAACTCGCTCGGAGGAGAGACCGCCCAGAAACCAAGAAGACCGCCGAGAAAACTTGGCGGCAGCAGACAGTAAGTCCACCAATTTCAGGCCCTTAAATTACAAAAGTGGGGAAATTATGATGAACCTGTATAAAACGCTGGTTTGGCGCTAACTGGAGTACTGTGCCCAATTCTGGGCAACACACTGTAGGAAAAAGCCTGGGTTGTTCCCCTTGGAGCAGAGAAGATTGAGAGTAGATCGAGAGAAATGGTTTCCATTGGCAGAGAGGTTGAGAACCAGAGGACACAGATTTAAGGTGATTGGCAAAAAAACCAAAGGAGACGTAAAAAAAAACCTTCGTACGCAGCGAGTGGTTAAGATCTGGAATGCACTGCCGGAAAGGATGGTGGAGGCAAACTAAATTTTATCTTTCAAAAAGGAGTTGGATAAGTATCTGAAGGAAAAGAATTTGCAGGTCTACGGGGAAAGGGCAGAGGACTGGGGCTAACTGAGAGTCGGCACGAGCTCGACAGGCCGAATGGCCTTCTTCCGTGCAGTAACCATTCTATCATTCTATGGGGCTGAACTTGGTGGACGTACCATCCACTGCCGTCCCCTGCCGCCGGGTTTTCTGGATGGTCTCCCCGCCGAGCGAGTTTGGTGGAGGTCTCCCGCCGTCAGGGAGGGAAGACCGCTGACGACCACCCGCTGACGTCCAGTGGAGTGCAACGCGCATAAGTGTCCTCCCCCCCACCGAGCTGCCAGTTTGGTCCGGGCAGGAGTCCGCTGCAGCAGGGGGAAGGACCGCTGTGTGAGGGTAGGTCTAACCTCAACGGTAAGTTAAGAAGACCTGCAACAAAAGGTTAGCAAATTTCTTTTCTTAATTTTTTTCCCAGCGATTCAGGTGGATAGGGTCCCCTGAGGTTTTCCAGTGTTTCTTTTTTATTTTTTAGAAATGTTTAATTTGATCTGTTTGCCCCTCCCTGGGCCCGACTCAATCCTCGGCAATACTTTGGTGAGGCGTAAGTCCTTTTTTTGTCGCTGGGTGGTCTTTCCGGGACTTTTTCATGAAAGTTCCGACCTAAATACCGTCAGGATCTCAGCGGTCCTTTGGGCGACATTAGGGTGGAACATAGCTTCCACCAAGTTCAAGGCCTATGATTCTATGAAACATTAACTCTGTTTCTTTCTTCCCTGATGCTGCCTGACCTGCTGAGTATTTCCAGCATTTTTGATGTTTTGATTTCATGAATCCTTTACTGCCCTGGCACTGCGCCTATGGAGCATGGGATTTATAATATCAGTGAAGATTAATCGAATTAACTTTTTTTTGAAGGTGCATTTCTCTTGTCCTACATTATAGTTGATAGAGAAGTCAGTGCTGTTGAAGTTAAAGTAACAAAAAAGGATTGAGTAGGTGCAAAGTTAGAAAGGCTTTTCCAGCACAACAAGATTAAGAATGCAGCACATAGAAAGGCCTCTTCAAAAGTTTACACTAACAATCCCCAGGCACTGATTGGCGATTAAGAAAGTTTCACTTGTTTTCCACAGTTTACTTTTTCCCTTTCATTTTAGTTTTTTTAACTATTGTTTTCACTGATGGGTCGGCCCTTGGAAAGCATGTGTGTGGTTTTATGACAGAGATGGGTATTTATAGGCCTGATCCATCATGAGTGCTAGACACCTCTTTTTCTTCCCCTGTGAAAGGCAAAAATAATAAAAATGCAGATGCTGTACTTTGAAACGGCTCTGTAAATATTTTCACTTCTTTCGTCATCTCCGTGGGAAACAATAGCAGCATCTGTGTTCCAGAACGGGGCCACTCATTTGCATGCAGGGGATGGACATTTCCGTTTATTATCAATTTTATGCATTACTTCATTTCACGGTGTTAAGACAATTACAATCAAAGGGCTCAGCATTCCATAGGCACGCTATTCATCCCTTCAACCCCATCATATTGATGTTATTCACAAAGATTTAGATAGATGGTTGTGCAGTAGATCAGAAAGAGAGGAAAATAAGCTCGTTGCAGACTTGTTCCGTGTGTTAGTGGAAAGATGGTCCAAATATTTCCTCTCAAAGCGCACATTCCGAAACACTCAAGCCAGTTACTCCATACTAATACATGTCCAACACTTTTTTTAAGTGTTGGGAGAAATTCTAAGCTTTCACTACTTGTTCAAAGAGATTAGGAGCCAAACAGTTGCTGTTTCTTTTCTTAAAGGTACATGTGTTGCACCAGCAAGGAATTTACAAGAAAAAAATTATCGCAGCCTGCCGTGTGAAATCTCTGCGGAAAATTCTCAGCCTGGCAGATGCTTCAGTTGCCACTGCATAAGAATTTGAATTCCAGGTTGTGCATGTTGTTTCAACATTCATTTTTAAGTTAATTTTTTTTGATTCAGAAAAGTATAAACAGTTATAACAGGCATGACCGATAATGTTCTCCTGTTTAGCAATCTAGTTCATGATCTTGCAAAGCCATTTACCAGAAGAGTCTCCCTTTAATACCTTCAAATGAAGTATTGCTGGGTCAAAGCTGGACTGTAAACTTTTTGAAAGCACTGTTTTGATAGGGACTCATGGGGGAAAGAATGAAAATTCACAGTTCTCCAATTCAACTGATTCGAGTGCATTTTGCGAATAAAATTAACATTAATAGTGGGATTGTTACCATATTTTATTATCCAATATAGAACATAATTACCTATTAAAGATATAACTTGTTGTAATAATGGGTTTGTTTTCTGTGTCTGAATAATTTTATTTCATTTTTGTCAATTTATTTTTCACCTGCATTTCAGAGATACTTGTAAATCTCAAAGAGAAAATAGATAAATTTACTTTTGCAACGCTTTCTGGTATGAGAGAAGTAATATATCATATAAGGCCGCGGATATAATTCCCTCCCGTCTGGCCTCAAATAAATGCTGAAAAAAACATCTTTACCTTTAGAAGCAAGTGCACTTTACACGCAGAATCTACAAAAAAAACGTTCTGTGAATGTTACATCCGTGGTGCAGAATCTAAAGAATACACCTGAACCCAAGAACGCCGCTTAATTCAAAAAGGTCTGTGCAACCAAATTGAAATATTGCAATCCTATTACACTGCGAGTTTTAGCATTGTTGTAATTGTCCTCAAAAGAATCGGAAGGGGAATACAAAATCTAAAGTGAGATTGGATCCACTGATGGGAGGCACAGGAAAAGAAAAGTATTCCGTTCAAAGAAGGGGATATTCATTCTATTCGTCCTCTGGATTCTCTTTTCCTGTTAGTTGAGGATAAACTGGCATTAGTGGCACTTGTAGAAAAACTTGCAGTCTGGTCAGCAATGTTCACATGCAGCTAAATAGGATGTGTGAATGGCAAAAATGAGCAGATAGACAAGAGACCACTAGCAGAGTGGAAAGATATTTTGCTTCTCCCGCACTGTATTCACAGCCTTGAGTCCAAGCACTGGCCAAACACCAGACATCCTGTCAGGTCTCAGTTGTGGGGAAAGGTGGGAGGAGGGGGGAGGCGGGGGTGTGCGGGGAAGGGAGGAGGTGTTGGTGGTGGGGGAGGGGGGAGGGGGGGTAAGGGGGTGGGGGGGAGGGATGAGGGATACTGGAGGTAAAACCTTGAGTTTCAGCCATGGCTCAGTTGGTAGCACTCTTGCCTCTGTATCAGAAGGTTGTGGGTTCAGAAATCTAGGCTGACAATCCAGTGCGATACTGAGGGGGTGCTGCATTGTCAGAGGTGCCATCTTTTGAATAATATGTTAAAGTGAGGTCCCGTCTGCTCTCTCAGTCTTCCCCTCCAAGAAGTGCAGGGGAATTCTCTCCAGTGTCCTGGCCAATATCTATTCCTCAACCAATATCACCAAAATAGATTATCCGGTCATTATCACATTGTTGTTTGTGGGAGCTTCCTGTGTGCAAATTGGTGCCGTGTTTCCTACATTACAACAGTGAATACACTTCAAAAGTACTTCATTGGCTGTAAAACGCTTTGAGACGTCCTGAGGTCGTGAAAAATGCTATAGAAATGGAAGTCTTTCTTTCTTTGAAGGATTTTCCACATTAGACAAATGGTCAGCTTTTTCCCCCATTTACTTTTTATCAAGTGAATACTGATGTTTGTCATATGCTGCACACAAGTAAATTTTTTTTATCTTCATGTAAATTGTAGAGGAAACTGTGTGAACCTAAGGCTTCGGATGTTTGAAACAAAAACAAATTTAAGCACAAAAAAAGTTGTGCAACCAACAGAGTGAAAGGTGCGGTGGATAATATTGCAAATAATCTTTTGCAACATTTAGGTTCCCCGATAGCCCAGTGAGTATTGCCACGTCACAGTGTAGAGCAATATAGAACTAGGGAGGTCCTGGGCTTGATCTGTCCTGTGCTGAGTTGAGGCATTGCTAGAGTGGTTGCAATTGGTCTCAGAGCTCAAGAAGGGAAAAATCAGCCACGGTTCCTGTTTCTGATAAGTGATTGCTGTCGGAATTGCAAGTATGCATATAAGGTTAGCCTGTCGATAAGTTCACACTTGGTTGAATAGCTTGCCAATGCTCATTGTTAAAGGTTTAGACAAGAAGAATGGTTCACTTGGATGAGGTACTAGATGATGACTGGCATCCATTGAACTGTATCCCAATGCGAGTCAGCATCTTTAGGAGAGGAGAAAAAATTGGAGTAAAAAACCCAAATTTTTTGCAGGTAGATATTTGAGTCTCTTTACAGTGCTGTTAGCTGACCACTTATTTTAGAGTTTTAGAGTCAGATTTTTAGAGTCTTGAAAGAAAAAAAGACTTGCATTTATATAGCGCCTTTCACAACCTCAGGCCATCTCAACGCGCTTTACAGCCAATGAAGTACTTTTGAACTGTTGTGATGTAGGAAATACAGCAGCCAATAGTGCACAGCAAGCTACCACAAACAAAAATGTGATAATAACCAGATAATCTGTTTTTATTTGTTATGTTGATTGGGGTATAAACATTGGCCAGGACTCCAGGTGACACTCCCCTGCTCTTCTTCAAAATAGCACCATGGTATATTTTATTTCCACCTGAGGGAACAGAAAGGGCCTCAGTTTAATGTCTCAACCAACAGACAGCTCCTTCTGACAGTGCAGCACTCCCTCAGCACTGCACTGGAGTGTCAGTCTAGCTCAAGTCTCTGGAGTGGGACTTGAATCCACAACCTTCTGACTCAAGGGGAAGAGTGCTACCCACTGAGCCACGGCTGGCAAAAAGAGACTAAACAGAGGGGACAAACATATAAACTACAAAGTTTAGCATTCCTATCACCCAAAAAGATGAATTCTACTCAGATTATAGGATGAGAGCTCTATTCAATCTCTCTACCCTTTAGGTGACACCATTCCCTGTATTCTCCATGCTATAAAAATATATTGCTTACATCCATACTTTCTGAAATGTTGCAAACGTACACTGATAATGAATACATTCATACGTTAGCTCAAAAACATTAAGTCTGAAATAAAAATACATTACGGGGGGGGAGTGTAAAAGATTTTATTTTAAAGAAAATCATAGGTCTCCCGATGTGTTAACCAACAGTCCTCCCTTAACGAACACCCCAAAACAGATTTGCTGGTCATTCTTTTAATTGCTAATTGTGGGACCTTTCTGTGTGCAAATTGGCTTTTTATTTGCATTTATCGACACAACCACAGTGAGTGCGCTTCATAAAGTAATTCAGTGGCGACACAGTGTTTGAATGGCACTATATAAATGTAAGTCTTTAATTTACAACATTTTTTCCGACAGGTCCCTTTAAATGAGGCCTTTGACGAGCTTCTCTTTAACTTCACATTACAGAGGGCAGGACTTTCTCCCAAACATCACAAATTTCATTGGGCCTGCTAATGACCCTCATTAGAATACTAGACTCATGCATAATTAGGCTTCTGCTCAGAATGAAGTACATGAGAGTACAGTTCGAGAGGAAAGTAGGTCAGGGCAGGAATCCGGGGGGGACTGAGTGCAAATACTTGCCACCCAATTTTCCAGTCTCCACTAAGCCAAATCCTACTTGGACCACTGGGGAGAAAAACTTCCTTACTGTCCCCTCCTTGGTGCTGTGTGATTACATTCTTTCATTCGGCTGCCGCATGAACAGTTTAGAACCACTGCTAGTCAGCATTTTTTTTTCCTCTTTACTATTTTGATTTCACTTCCCCTTTTTACAGCCCCTTTGCTGAGCATTTTTGCAGAGGCTGTGCTGCTGTGTTGCTTCCAGTGATACAGCTTTTCGATTTGCATCCAGGTGTTTTCCAGGGGCAATCCTGGGTGAAATGCATTTATTTTCATTCCTTTCCTATTGGGAATAATGTTGACTTTGGATGATTCTGCCGTCTGTTATACATCTCTCTCGGTTTTCATTTGGTTCCAGCCCCACTCCAGAGTCTTGAGCACAAAATCCAGGCTGACACTCCCAGTGTAGTAATGAGGGAGAGCTTCACTGTCGGAGGTGCTGTCTTTCAGATGAGATGTTAAACTGAGGCCCCCTCTACCCTCACAAGTGACACTATTTCCAAGACGAGCAGGTAAATTCTCCCAGGTGTCCTGGCTGATATTTATCCTTCAACCAAAACTTAAAAAAGATCATCTGGTCATTATCACATTGCTGTTTGTGGGAGCTTGCTGTGCACAAATTGGCTGCCGCATTTCCTACATTACAACAGTGACTGCACTTCAAAAATATTTAATTTGCTGTAAAGAGCTTTTGGACATCCTGAGGTCGTGAAAGGCACTGAAGTCAAAATGACCCCCTTTCACTCCAGGTCTCCCTCTCTCCCATGGTATCAATGTGGGGAATGGGAGATCCTTTCAGGGCATTCTCTTTTGGGACATCAGCATGTATAATGCATGTATGTTATTCAATGTAGAAATGTAATTTGAAGATACAGTGATCCAATGCCATTAATAAACTTGAAGGATATGCATATCTGGGTTTTCATATCAATGGTTATTTCAGCACTTGACTTCACCTCATATTAAGCCAGTCACTACCATGAAATGAGCCCTCTGAAATATGCATCTTTTTCCCATTCATTGTTGCTCAATTACATATATTGGTGCTTCACAAGCAAGGTCCAGTTCAGGCTGTATCATGTTATTTTCATTCTGACATCATAATACCACAGCGCTAGAATTCTCCTCAAACTTTGTGTGAAGCCGCAACTTTGCATTAAATATGCGAATTAACCTCAGTCATTTGTGGACACAAGTGTTATTTTCTTATGTTGCTTTACCATGTTCAGATCATTCACAGAGGTGTCACAGATGTTTTAGGATAGGCAAAGTGCATTTTTCTAAAACATTGCAGATGAAACTAATTATTCAAGAACATCTACGTGTCTGCAGGAACTTATTTTTATTTCACATTTTCCCATGAAACTCAGGTTATTGCACTGTAATTTTTAAACCATCAATGAATTGAGAAATAATCTGACTGGCTGCTTTTGAGGGCTCTTACAATTTCATGGCTGTCTGAGTTAATGATTAAGATGGATAGCAAACAAGAGATAATGAGAAAGAATCTCAATGGCAAGTGATCCAACTTTTTTTTCTCTTTTACTATTGCCTTTCATTTTCCCTCTCCCTGTCTCGCTGACTATGGTTCTTTCCAAGGTAAAGTGCTATACATGTTGTAAAATTAAACACATAAACCTGTTCAGCACATTCCTGCAGTGGGATGACTGAGATCATGAACTTGTGAATGGGGTGGTTGGGGTGGGGGGTTGTAGGTATAAAGGCCTGTCACAAAACCCCTTGGCCAACATTTATCCCTCAACCAACACCACTGAAAAAAACAAATTATCTAGCCATTATCACATGAGGGAGCTTGCTGTGCTCAAATTGGCTGCCGCGTTTCCCTACATTACAACAGCAACTATACGTCAAAAAGTACTTCATTGGTTGTAAAACACTACAGGGCATCCTGAGATTATGAAAGGCGCTATATAAAGGCAAGTCACCGCCTATGATGATGATGATTCTTTCAGTAATACTTTCTAGATTTTCTACTCAGGCAAAAGCACGATTTGTCCTTTCTGGAAGTGAAGTGAGGTGACCTTCGCATCTTTTGGGGTCAGATTAATTTTAATAGTAGTCACAACCCCCTGGCAATAATAATGCCTCTGTTTGGGAGTTGACCATGTTAGGGGTGGGAAACCACATGCTATTTCGCATGCTGCTGCAGGATTTGAAAACCTGCAGCAGTTTAAAAGGGTCAGTGCAGCAACCATTCTTCTGGCAGTAAAGAGACAAAGAAAAACTTAACATTTTTTCACAATCTCAGGACATCCCAAAGTACCTTTACAGCCAATGAAGTACTTTTGAAGTGTAGTCACTGTTGTAATGTAGGAAATTTATACACAGCAAGCTCCCACAAACAGCAATGTGATAATGACCAGGTAGTCTGTTTTTTGTTATGTTGATTGAGGGATAAATATTGGCCAGGACACTGGGGCGAATATTCCTGCTCTTCTTCGGCATGGGATCTTTTACATCCACCTGAGAGGGAAGATGGAGACTTGGTTTAATATCTCATCCCACCTCCGATAGTGCAGCACTGCACCCAGTACTGCATTGAGAGTGTCAGCTTAGATTTTGTGCTCAAGACTCTGGAGTTGAACTTGAACCCACAACCTTCTTGTCTGCAGAAGGGCGAAAGGCAAGTTTGAGGACAGGTGCCAGCTCGAGGTTCATGAGAACATTCTGCTTTTCTTTCAGCTCATCGTATTGTAAACTATATTAACTGTCAGAAACCCTCCTGTCCCCCTCCCTACTGAAAGTGACATGTGAACTCAGCTCCTCAGCAACTCATTCTAACCTTTTTTTCTCCTGTATAAGAACATAAGAAATTGGAGCAGGAGTAGATCAGACGGCCCTTCGAGCCTGCTCCACCTTTCAATAAGATTGCGACTGATCTTATCTTGGCCTCAACTCCACTTTCCTACCTGTTCCCCATAACCCTTGATTCCTTTACAGTCGAAACATCTATCGATATCAGCCTTTAATATACTCAATAACTAAGCATCCACACCCCTCTGGGGTAGAGAATTCCAAATATTCACAACTCTCTGAGTGAAGAAATTTCTCTTCACCTCCAACTTAAAAAGAAAAAAGAAAAATAAATACTTGCATTTCTATAACATTTCTATAGCGCCTTTCATGGCCACTGGATGTCCCAGAGCTCTTTACAGCCAATGAAGCACTTTTTGAAGTGTAGACATTGTTGTAATGTAGAAAACACAGCAGTCAATTTACAAACAGCAATGTGATAATGACCAGATAATCTGTTTTAGTAATGTTGATTGGGGGATAAATATTGGCTATGACACTGGGGAGAACTCCCCTGCTCTTCTTCGAAATAATACCATGGGATCCTAATCGTCCACTTAGTTTAACAGCTCATCCGAAAGACAGCACCTCCAAAAGTGCAGCACTCCTTCAGTACTGCACTGGAGAGTCAGCCTAGAATTTTGAGCTCAAGTCTCTGGAGTGCGACTTGAACCCACAACCTTCTGACTCAGAGGCGAGGGTTCTACCAAATGGCTGACACATCACCATCATCATCATAGGCAGCCCCTCGGAATTGAGGAAGACTTACTTCCACTCTTAACATGACTTCTTGGGTGGCTGTACAGTCCAATACGAGAACCACAGTCTCTGTCACAGGTGGGGCAGATAGTCTTTGAGGGAAGGGGTGGGTGGGACTGGTTTGCCGCACGCTCTTTCTGCTGCCTGCGCTTGATTTCTGCATGCTCGCGGCGACGAGACTCGAGGTGCTCAGTGCCCTCCTGGCGCCTCCTCTACTTAGAGCGGTCTTTGGCCAGGGACTCCCAGGTGTCAGTGGGGATGTTGCACTTTATCAGGGAGGCTTTGATGGTGTCCTTGCAACGTTTCCTCTGCCCACCTTTAGCTCATTTGCCATGAAGGAGTTCCGAATAGAGCGCTTGCTTTGGGAGTCTCGTGTCTGGCATGTGGGCAATGTGGCCTGCCCAGCGGAGCTGATCAAGTGTGGTCAGTGCTTCGATGCTGGGGAGGTTGGCCTGGTCGAGGACGCTAATGTTGGTGTGTCTGTCCTCCCAGGGGACTTGTAGGATCTTGCGGAGACATCGTTGATGGTATCTCTCCAGCGACTTGAGATGTCTACTGTACATGGTCCATGTTTCTGAGCCATACAGGAGGGCGAGTATTACTACAGTCCTGTAGACCATGAGATTGGTGGCAGTTTTGAGGGCCTGGTCTTCAAACACTCTTTTCCTCAGGTGGCCGAAGGCTGCACTGGCGCACTGGAGGCGGTGTTAGATCTTGTCGTCAATGCCTGCTCTTGTTGATAGGAGGCTCCCGAGATATGGGAATTGGTCCACGTTGTCCAGGGCTGTGCCATGGATCTTGATGACTGGGAGACAGTGCTGTGTGGTAAGGACAGGCTGGTGGAGAACCTTTGCCTTGCTGATGTTTAGCGTAAGGCCCATGCTTTCATACGCCTCAGTAAATACATCATTTATGTTCTGGGGTTCAGCCTCTATATGTGCGCAGATGCAGGCATCGTCTGCATACTGTAGCTCAACGACAGAGGTTGGGGTGGTCTTGGACCTGGCCTGGAGACGGCGAAGGTTGAACAGCTTCCCACTGGTTCTGTAGTTTAGTTCCACCCCAGCGGAGAGCTTGTCGGCTGTAAGGTGGAGCACTGCAGCGAGGAAGATTGAGAAAAAGGTTGGGATGGTGACGCAGCCCTTTTTAACCCCGATCCTGATGTGGATTGGGTCTGTAATGGATCTGTTGGTAAGGATCACAGCCTGCATGTCGTCGCGGAGCAGGCGGAGAATGGTGCTGAACTTTTGGGTGCATCCGAAACGGAGGAGGACGCTCCATAGACCCTCGCAGTTGACGGTGTCAAAGGTCTTTGTAAGGTCGAAGAAGGCCATGTATAAAGGCTGGCGCTGTTCCCTGCATTTTTCCTGCAGCTGTCGCGCTGCAGAGATCATGGTTGACTCCTAAATGGTTAACCTCTTATCCTAAGATTATGCCCCCTAGTTCTCGACTCTCCAGCTAGGGTAACAGCCTCTCAGCATCTACACTATCAAGCCCTCTCAGAATCTTATTTGTATCAATGAGATCATCTCACTTTCTAGAGATTATAGGCCCAATCTACTCAGTCTCATCCCAGGAATCAATAATATGTGTAACATAGGAACAGGAGGAAACCTTTCAGCCCCTTGAGCCTCTTCCACCATTCAATTAGGTCATGGCTGATCTGTATATTAACTGCATTTAGCCGCATTGGTTCCGTATCCTTTAATACCCTTTGACTAACAAAAATGTATCAATTTCACAGTTGATAGGGGAAGAGAGTTCCAGATTTGCACGGGGAACAAGAAGCAGAGGAAGAATGTAAAGCTGACCTCTCTGCAGTCCAGCCCTACCGGCATAGCCGAGCACGTAACATCACTCACTCTCTCCCTCTGAAGCACCAGCCCAGAGCCGTGCACCAGGGGGCATTGAGAGAGTGAGATGGAAGTGAGTGCACTTGGTAAAACACAAACGCAGTGAGCAGGGCAGCTGGGGATGGAGGATAAGGGTGGAAAACATCATTGACCGGACATCTCAGGGCTCACAGAGAAACATCTGTATTTGATGATATATTTGTAGTGGTTAGGGAAAGGTATAGTAATCAAAAGCGGGTCTCCTTTATCAGCCTGACATGAATGAGTCTTAGAGTTGTCCTCTACATTCTCTTTTGACCTGCTTCACCTCTGGTTGATTCCCCTGTTGCCGAAGGTTATCTATCTCTTCCAGGATCTCCATGATGAGGCCCATTTATAAGGCAAAGTTGTGCAGCAGGACACAGAAGTCACTATCCTTGAGACCTTAGCTGTACTATATTGCAGAACAGCTCAGACTGATTAGGGCATTGTGTACTGTCTGATGATTATTGTGAAAGTATGGACCTCACGACAGTGGTGCTGAGCTTGTGCTCTGGGACAGTGCACAGGTGTCATCAGCTACAATTCTAGGGAGTACCTTTGATCTCCTAGGAGCCATCTAACCTTTACCCAAAAAACCTGGGGACCTAGAGCAGATGCATTATGCTTTTACAAAGATTAAACACATGTATAAGGCATTGGGGACAATCAATTGAAGGAATCCACTATCAGGATATGCGGTACCCTGAACAATGGCTTCTCAACAGTGCAGCTCACCTTGGAGTGTGTGGTGGCTCAGGGAGATCTGCAGCAGATTCCCAGATGATAGAAATCCGAAAGATTAGTCTGTGATTCCTGCACGGATGCACGAACGGGTGCCACAGAGACCTGAGGTGGTAAAGTGATGGTTGTCCCTTATGGACTCCAAATGATTATGGCTGGGATGCAGACAATTATATCTCAGACCTTCACCAATCTCACTGGAACCATTAGGTTTGCTTTCCCACAGAGCAGTGACCATGTAGAGCCAGTGCCCAGTAAGAGTGGCACAGCAGGTACGTACTCAGGTGCTGGTGCTGTCTTTCAGGATGATTGCCCTCCCACAAGCCCAGACAGATGCCTACATATCTGGCAGAAAGAAGGCAGGGTAATGCCGGCCACAAGAGGAGCAGCTGTCCAAAAGCTTGTTTTTCTGGGTCAAAGAATGCTGGCCTGGTGGATTGCCTTAAAATGAGGGCATCTCGGCAACTGCCGGGAAAGGGAGCAATCACTCGCATGATGCGGTGCTGCTGCTTGCAAACAAATTGGCAACTGAGAGACTGCAATCCTTTCCTGTGAAGTATGAGATGGAGTTGGTCAAAGGAGCAGGTACAGCCATGCGGGTGTAACCTATGGCTCCTTGGAGGATGGGGAATTCTACTTCATACGCTGGATGGCCGTGGGGAAGTGGGTACCTTGGCTTGGTGTTGTGGGCAGTGCATCTGCGGCTTACTTCCTGCATCTGTGCACAGCCGATTGCTTAATGCCACTGTTGCCTCCAGCGGCAGCCCGAAGTGACCCCGTAAGCATAAAGGTCAGGACGATTGTGAGTTTTACATCACCAGCGGTGCGAGGCCGGTGGTGGAAATGGCTTGTAGGTCGGGTTGAGGTGTATGGCATAATTCATTGATGGTTTTCTTTGTGAGGCACAGCCTCTACAAGCATTGTTCCTGCTGTCGGTTGGAGGTGGGAGCACCTACTCCAATGCGGCGGATATCAGTGGATGGGGCCAAACGTCTTCTGTACTTACTGTCTGATGTTGCCCTGGCTCCCCTCCTTAGCTCATTTGACCGTCAAAAAGTCCCAATGATACAGGGCTATTCCCGTTGGGACAACCACTGTGTTTTTTTAGTATTGAGATGGGTGAGGTGGGGCGAGGCAATCAATGGGAGCCCCACAGCAGACGGCACAAAGGGATCAAGCAGTTGTTAACAAAATTAAAGGCCAAAATTACCTGAGAAATAAGCTTCCCATGGATCTTTTAAAATTACAGGCTGGGCTCTTTAAATCCACTCTAGACGTTAGTCTTTGTGGGCTTGATTAATGCTCAATGGAAATGAGGCAGCGATGTCACAAGATGGGGCGTGTTTACTGTCTAATTAAGTATACTGGCCACTTTCAGGGCTGTTAGTGATGGCAAAAACGTGGGGAGAGCACAGCCGATCCGCCGGAAAATCTTGGTTGTAAAAACGAACCACTTTGCTTTTTAATAAAAAAAAATTGACAAACTATTTCTTAATTAAATATTCCAATATGCAGTAATTAGATTCATTCCACAGCTGGGATTCCGTCTCATCCAGCCAATTAGGCAGTTGAATGACAGACTTATTGATAGGCTTGGAATGCAACCTGTTACCATGGAATTTAGTGAATAAAATCAACATGTGAATTTGTTCTAATGAAAATACTTTAATGCTGTCTGTTAAGATGGCCCAGCCCAGCCTAACATCAACAACAACTTGCATTTATATAACACCTTTAACATAGTAAAACGTCCCAAGGTGCTTCACAGGAACATTATCAAACAAAATTTGACACCGAGCCACATAAAGAGATATTAGGGCAGATGGTCAAAGAGGTAAGTTTAAAGGAGCGTCTTAAAGCAGGAAAGAAAGATAGAGAGGTGGAGAGACTTAGGGAGGGAATTCCAGAGCTTTGGGCCTTGGCAGCTGAAGGCACGGCCACCAATGGTGGAGCGATTAAAATCAGGGATGCTCAAGAGGCGAGAATTAGAGGAATGCAGAGTTCTTAAAAGGGACAGCACAGCAAGATAATACTATAGTCCAGACAATGGGCTCAATTTTGCCCAAGTCCGTTTTCTGGCGTATTGCCAGAGTTACGCCTGTTTTTCTAGGCCAGAAATGTGGCAGAAGTATTTTGTCACAGTTTCCACGATGTATAATTCAAAATTGGCGGCGGGCAGCCTGTCCAGTCGCCTTGGGAGGTGGAGCCTGCTGTATGCGCCGAGAAAATGATGCCGCACCTTCTGCGCATGCGCGACAAAAAAAGTGATGTTTTTTATGTTATTTCAATGAACGCTCATGCGCAGTACAGCTGCAGGTTGGCAATTCGCCATTTTTCAAGAGCCAGTTGCGTGTGTGAGAAGGGGTGCTGTGTGAGCGCATTAGAAAAATTGGATCTGCAGCAATACAAGATGCAACACGGTGCAAGGACCAAGAATGTCTTACAGGATGAAGTGGAGGCACTAGTTACTGTGATTGAGACCAGATGACAGGAGCTAGACACCAGCAGAGGTCACATAAAAGTTCCACCCAAAGAAATGAAGAAATGCTGGAACTAAGTTGCAGGAGATTACTGTGCAATGGTGACCACCACGAGATCTGGAGGCCAGTGTAAAAAGAAATGGCAGGACCTTGGTCAAGTAGTTAGTGTAAGTAATATTTTCATTTATTCAATGGAATTGAATTGTAAATGTGACCAGCTGAATATGTCCCACCCAGCAGAAATATGCCCTCCCTAAAAAGTTGCATTTGCATCTTTACAAAGGGAAAGAACTCGAAGAGGAGGAGGCCCAGCAAATCTGCAGCCACTGACACCCTTGGAAGAGAGGGTCGCTGCTTTGATGGGTCCTGCCTGGAGAAAAGCAACCACCACTGCGCAAGTTGGGCCCACACTCGAGGGAGAGGATAAGTCCTGCAAATTCCACAGTCTGGCTTTGCTAAATGTTAAGTACTGCACGGGCTACCCATGCTTCGGTTCATGGGGATGTCTCCGTCAGCTACGCTTCGGTTAATGCAATGTGCTATATCATTCATCATGATCCTTCAAATCTGCCCATTGCCTGCGCTGTGTGAGCCTACTCATGCCACCCATCCTGCCCCTTTCTGTGTTGCTAACCATTTGTCTGTGTTCGGTTATATTTTGCAGAACTTGAGGCCAACCCTGACGATGCAGAAGAAGATTCTGATGAGGACGAACCTGAAGAGGAGAACATCTTTCAATCCCAGACCAAGAGCATGGGGATGAGGGGGAGGAGGAGGGGATAGAGGTGGAGGAAGCCCCCACTATTCTACTGACTTTGGCGGAGGTGCAGGTGCCACCCATTGAGATGCCAACCCCTTCCATGGTTTGAATGTTGGTTTGAGTGTTGGTGGGACATTCCATGGTTTCCTAACGTCCGAGGCTGCGGGTTGCAGTAGTGTGGTGCAGCGAGGCACACCCAGGGCTCCACCTTCTGAGGCTGCGGGTCTCAGTGATGGGGTGCGAGCCACTCCCAGGGTGAGGAGGGGAAGGAGAGGTTGACCTCGCTCTCCTGAGGTGCAGGATCTAACAGATGTGGTTCAGATGATGGCAATGAGTGGGGAGAGCATTGCCCTTACACGATCACTCCTGGACACCATCAGTGGGGTGGGTGATGAGGTAGTGGGACTATTGGGAGAAGTAACAACACTCTCACGAGAAATGGGAATGATGTCAGTGACCATGAGGGAGGGAACGTCACAAGTAGGTGATGCGCTGTCAGTGAAAATCAGGGAGGGAATGTCAGAGATGGTGCAAACACTATCACTGAACATGAGGGAAGGAATGTCACTTCTCCCCTTCTCCACCCCTCCCCCAAACTCATTGCAGTCTTGTGCCTAGTGCAGCAGCCTTCCGATCGGCACCTCCCTGCCCGGGCTCAGTGCAGCAGCCTTCCAGACACCACCCAGCCCCCACCCACCTGGGCTTGTTTTCCAGCCGAGCCCCGAGCCCCTGTGTCAGGGCGCGGGGCCGATTCTGACGGCCGACGCTACGACCCTCCAGCCCTGCTTGAAGACGTTCGGTGGTGGCGTGTGAGTAAAAAAAAATGAAAACTTCAGAAATCCAAGAACCTTCCATGTACTCCATTGAAAGGTAAAAAAAAAGTTTTACTTTATTATGGATATTTCAAGTGTTAGAGACTCCATCCAAAAACTTCAAAGAAAACAATGGCGTCTTTCAGCACCGTTTTTTCAATATGTGCTGTTTTCTGTTAACTCACCAGAAGGTTAATCGGGAGTGGCCAGATACGCTGACCTAGGATAAAAAACTTTGGGGCAAATTGCGAAAATGCTGAAAACTGGCACAGACTTGAGAGAACGTGAAAAAAACATCTAAAAAACCTAACCTCGAAAAATCGTAACTAAAGCAGTTAGGTCGGCGCAGATTCCAGGGGAAACTTTGAATTAAATAATTACAACAGAAAAAACGGCGCAGCCAAAAAAACAGCGCAAATAATCTGGGAAAGTTGAGCCCAATGAGATGTGTAAGGTTAACTTTCTGATCTTGCCCACTATAGAATGTGGATCTTGTTGGTTATGTGGCTCACGCCTCACAGAAATGTACACACTACAGGCAATACTATTGTAATGATTTCTATCATTCTAGAATGGATAGGGAGAAACTATTGCCACTGGCAGGAGGGGAGGTAACCAGAGGAGACAGATTTAAAATAATTGGCAAAAAAAACAGGGGGGAGAAGAGGACATTTTATTTACGCAGCACGTTGTTATGATCTGGAATGCACTGCCTCAAAGGGAGGTGGAAGCAGTTTCAATAGTCACTTTCAAAATGGAATTGGATAAATACTTGGAGGAACATTTTTACTGGGCTATGGGGAAAGACTGGGGGGGGGGGGGGGGGTTGGGGAGTGGGATTAATTGGATAGCTCTTTCAAAGAGCCAGCACAGACACGATGAGCCGAATGATCTCCATCTGTGCTCTACGATTCTATGGTTCATGCTGTACTTAACTAGAAGAAAACAAATCTTCTATATGGTATACTGTAGCAAAATCCCATAGTATCTTACTATTGATTACTGTGCATGGAATTATGGTTGAACAGCATCTGCAGGAGATCTACATTATAATAGACTCTTCAATAATCCATTATTATACTAGCATACCTAGAATACATCTGAAGTTATAAATCTGTTTATCATTCACAATATTTCTGTGTTACTATACAGTGGTGATACTATATAATCTATGGAAATATTTTGATAGCATAATTTAACACATATCAAATAATTGATATCTGGGAGCAGTTTACAAAGCAGTAAACTATTCTGTGGATGCAGGAGATTGTATATCAACCCCCCTCTCTACAAATAACTTGGTAACTTCTGCTTTTATTTGCTTTTTAATCTTGTCCTCAATTTTTTTCTCCCTTTATAGGGTTTCATTGCTCTAGATTTGTATTTATGCCAAATGCGGGAGTGGCTATCTATCTATCTGTGGCATAAACACATAAGAAATAGGAGCAGGAGCAGGCCATACTGCCCCTCGAACCTGCTCCACCATTTAATAAGATCATGGCTGATCTTTGACCTCAATTCCACTTTCCCATCTGATACCCATATCCCTAGATTCCCTTCGAGTCCAAAAATATATTAATCTCAGCCTTGAATAGACTCAACGACGGAGCATCCACAGCCCTCTGTGGTAGAGAGTTATAAAGATTCACAACCCACTGAGTGAAGGCATTTTTTTCTCATCTCAGTCCAAAATGGCCGACCCCTTATCCTGAGACTGTGCCCCCTAGTTCTAGACTCTCCAGCCAGGGGAAACAGCTATGCAATTTTATTAGAAGCACATTCATGCAACTTTATTAATAAATATCAAAGTTATATCATTGTAAAATTACAACAGTGTTAGCAATCAGTATTTTTGCAAGGGATTAATGGCCTCTCGTGGTTTAGTATGTGGCCCATCTACCCTCTGAATCCAAGGGTGATTCACACAGGCTTGGGCCCAACAAGAAAAAAGAAAAGGACATTAAAATAGGGATAGGAAAAGAACACCCTGCTGGTTTTTATTTTAAAGTATTAATTAAAGTTTACTTTGGCAGAAAAGATTGAAACATTAGACAAACACACACAAAAGAAAAAATAAAGAATGCAAATGTCACATGTCCTTAGCACAAAGCAACATTGGAACCACTTGAAAGGGTTAACAGTCTGGAATGCCCTCCCTAAACCCCTCAATCTCTCTTTCCTTCTTGAAGACGCTTCTTAAAACCTACCTCTTTGGCCAAGCTTTTGGTAATCTGTCCAAAGTCTTCTTATGGGGCTTGATCTCAAATTTTGTTTGATAACGCCTCGGGATGTTATACTACATTAAAGGCACTGTATAAATGCAAGTTGTTGTTTTCATAAGGACCAGACCTGCCTCTTAGATTTCTGATACCACATAGGGATTGAATACACTGACATAAGTGAGGTGCTTAGTTTAATATTTGAACCTGATGCCTTGCCCTCTGCTGTTGCTCCCCTGTTGAGTGTTGATTCCCTCAGCAGCCTCCATGTGTGTCTCTTGCACTGAGTTTGGATGGCCATTAAATCAGCCTTAATTTCTACCACATTGGTAAGCTTACACTCTGATCATTCAGCACAAGAGATTACAAAGGATGCAACTATTGCTTAATTGCTTGTGACCATATGGACTGTCATCATGAGTGATCTCTTTGATCTCGAACTGAGCTGTTAATTTTGTTTCCAAAACCGTCTGTTTCCTATGCCAGTGTGTGTGTATATACATAAATCATTTTTGCAGTGCCAGATTTTTTTGCAATTGTGCCCTAGATTCATATGCCGTGCCATTAGTCCAGTAGTATACCTGCTTTAAAAGGGGTGCACAGAATTTCATTTCTCATAATCATACATATGAGGTAGTTTCAAATGATTGTTCTTATATTCTGCTGACCATTTCCCCAGTTGCATTCATGAGGGCTACTTGTGTGGTAAAGTAGCTCAGTTCCTGTATTAATGTTTGGTTGTGCACTTTAATTTCACATCAATTATAAGTCAACAAATTAAACCTTCCAAATGAACATTGCGAGTGGTTGTATTCATTAAAAAAAAGAAAACAAGAGTGATTTGAAAATGCTCATCCTTGTTTTCAAATCCTCCATGGCCTCATCCCTCCCTATCTCTATAACCTCCTCCAGTTCTACAACCCTCTGAGATCTCTGCGCTCCTCCAATTCTGGCCACTTGTGCATCCCCGATTTTCATCGTTCCACCATTGGCGACTGTGCTTTCAACTGCCTAGGCCCTAAGCTCTGGAATTCCCTCCCTAAACCTCTCTACCACTCTACCTCTCGCTCCTCCTTTAAGACGCCCCTTAAAACCTTTGACCACACCTGTCCTAATATCTCTTTATAATATAAAAACAGAAAATGCTGGCAATCCTCAGCAGGTCAGTCAGCATCTGTGGAGAGAGAAACAGAGTTAAACGTTTCAGGTTGATGACCTGGCATATCTCTTTACGTGGCTCGATGTCAAATTATTGTTTGATAATGCTCCTGTGAAGCACCTTGGGATGCTTTACTCCATTACAGATGCTATATAAATGCAAGTTGTTGTTTTCAACTCAGTCTTAGTACTCCATTGTGATGAATCATCCTTGCGTCAATAATTCCCCCCCACCCCCCCCACCGACCCTCAGCAGAGTCCAGTCTGCACGGATCAAACTAATTTAGTTCAGAGTGAAACAGGCCTCTGCTGTTAGAAGCAGGCCCTGTATCACAATCATTGGAACAGATTGTGGTATCATGTATGAGGTTCCAGCAAATGACAAAGAGCCAGTAGGTTACAATGCCTCAACAACCCCAATATGTAGGGTGAAAAGAAACAGCTACCATTTCTGGAAAGTGCATGTGTGATTGTTGGGGGAAGGGGGGGTGGTAGGGGGTGGCAGGATTAGCTTACTGTGATGCACCCCCACACTCGCTCCCTGTGTCCCCTCCAGTCATATGGAAAATATTTAATTGGGTGAGGGACTTGAGAATGGCTGCTGTCTGTGGAACTGTACCCTGGTGTGAGTCAGTGACACCGATAATGGAGGAGAGAGAAAATCGGAGGGAGAATTTTCTTTTCAAAAGAAAAGTTGATGTCAAAGTTGAGGTAAAAATGTGAATAAAATAAATAAGCTTTCCAAATCCAAAAGATTCAGGAAGCAATTTGCACTTGGTACAAAGTCACTTAGTACTTCGTGGTTAGGTCTAGAGGGCATTGGTAGAGGATTGGTAGTATGTTCCCAGCCCATTTTCTCAAATAAAGGAAATGTGAGCCAGGAGAGGGAAAAGAGGAGGGAAAATCATTTACTGGGGACAGAGGTTACATTCATTCATTGGGGTAGAAATTGACATGCGTTGCGCCCGTTTTTTTTGACGTAAAAGCAGGCGCAAAGTGAACCAATTTAGCAGTGGGAAGGCCAGCAGCCAATCAGTACAGATGTTGGTCTCACTGCCAAACCAGTATGTTCAATGCCTCTGCAGAGCTGTATCATGGTGTCTAAAGATGTTGAAGATTTGAAGGCATAACAAAATCTGACATCAGAATGATTCTGATACTGTTGACGCAAAAAGGACACTTCACATCCTGGATCTTCCGCAGAGCCATCTTGTGCAAAAAGGAGTCATCATTCATGACATCGGGAAAACATGAGGAGCACACATATTCTATAGACATTAGGGGTATGAAATTCAGCTCCCCAAAATGGCTGCTTACCGCCAGAAAGTGACGGCCAGGCGGCGGAGTCGAGCGGCTGCTGACTTCTGGTCCAATGGCTGCCGCCAGCGAAATTCAGGTCAGCCATTTCTGCAGCAGTGCTCACTTCCGCCCCGCTCCCCCCACTTCCGCCGCGGTATTGTGGATGTGGCCGTAATGACGCAATCAGAGCGTGCACCGCTGCCTCTCCGCCCGGAAGCTATATTCAGCATAAAGTAAACAATCTGCTGCCTGATGGTGCCCCTGACAGCTTTTTGTGTCGGAGCACTGTGCCGGGCTGCTCGAGACCGCCAGCGGAGGAGAAAGGAGCTTTGGTGAAATCGAGATTTTTTTGTAGTACCATTTTGAGGATTTGTTGTGAGTTGCAAAACCTGTTGCAGACTTGTGAAAACTTTTGCGGACTTTTGAAAAGTTTCTTCCGCGCCCTTTTGACATCGGCAGTGATTACTAGTGGTCTGGGGACCTCAAGCTGTGTTGCACAGAGGCCTTATAGTGAGGGTTAAGCTTGCAGACGCAATGGGCTCAATGCGAGCTGGGGAACGCCTTGTGCACATTGTGCGAGGCAGGAAGGCACGCAGGAGAAGGCAGCGCCATCAGCAACGGGTCCAGAGGCAGTGGGCAAGGGAGGCAGCAGGCATGGCTGCCCAACATAGAGGGGGGTGTGGAGATGGCTGCAGACCTCAAGGCAAAGAGGTTGGCCAGAAGGGAGCTGGCGTGAGGAGGAGGGTCAGGTACACTGACCCCCCCACACCAGATAGTGGGCGAGGAGCCAAATGCTTGCCAGTTTCAGCCTGCAGAGGCTGAGGAACATCAAGAGGATGAGGGCGAAGGCAATCAGCCAGCTCCCATCGGAGGGGCCCAGCACAGACCTGGGGGAAGGAGGCCCTACCGTGCAAGGGTGTACCATCAGTTTTTCTTCTTGGAGCTCACAGACGAGCAATGTTTGCGATGGCTCCGATTCAGGAAGGAGATCCTGAGGGAGCTGTGCAATCTCCTATGGCCAGATCTGCAGCCTCAGACAAGGCTGAGGACAGCTCTGAGTGTGGAAACAAAAGTCACCATAGCACTAAACTTCTACACAACTGGCTCTTTCCTATCTGCAACAGCGGATATTTCAAATATCTTTCAGTTCTCCACCCATCGTTCCCTCCATCAAGCAACGGGTGCTTTCTGCAGGAGAAGAGTGCAATACATTTCTTTCCCAATAAGCAGGGAGAAGCAGGTGGAGCGGTAGACCGGATTTGTCCAGATTGCGGGGTTCCCCAGGGTGCAGGGGCCCATCAACCGCACACATGTTGGACTGAGGGCGCCACAATCCCATGCTGAGATGTTTATGAACAGAAAGGGATTCCACTCCCTCAACGTCCAGCTGGTGTGCGATCATCAGCGCGGGATCATGGCGGTTGATGCCCGGTATCCAGGCAGCAGCCATGATGCTTTCATCCTGCGCCAGAGCAATGTCCCCGCCATGTTCTCGGGCCCAAACCAGGATTGTGGATGGCTGCTTGGGGACAAGGGATATCCCCTGTCCACTTGGCTGCTGACTCCCCTTCGCAATCCCAGGACTGCTGCTGAACATGCCGACAATGACTCTCAATCCACCACCAGGTGCATAAATGAACACTGCATCGGGATCCTCAAACAGAGGTTCTGTTGCCTGGACCGCTCTGGTGGAGTAGTGCAGTATTCGCTTGAACGGGTCTCCACCTTCGTAGTCGTCTGCTGCATGCTGCACAACCTGGTAATCATGAGAGGCCAGCCGCTGGAGGTCGATCCAGCAGTAGCACCTCAGGAGGACACACAGGAGGAGGAGGAGGAGGAGGAGGAGGTGGCGTCGTCGCTATCCCAACCCCGCAAGGGAAGTGCAGACCCATCTCATTGCTGCTCGTTTCAGGTGATTTAATGCCCACATGACCCTTCAGCTTTGCTTTTCCATGGCCATTCAAATTAGTCCCTTCATACATCATTGCCCATCGTCAAATTATAAACCTGTCCAGATATAGGAAGACAAAATAAAGATTTATTACATAATAAACAACGGTGAAAAAAACAAACACAACATAATTTCTCACCCTTGTGCATTTCCTGATAACCTGTCTTACACAAACCTATCCTTCTACACATCATCATCATCATCATAGGCAGTCCCTTGAAGCGAGGATGACTTGCTTCCATGGCAAAAAGTGGCTGTTGCACCCCAGCCACCACACGGGCTTGACAGAGCTAGGTCTTGGTCCAGTGGCAAGGATTAATCAGGACGACTGGAGACCTGCTCTGCTGCACGGACCTAGTGTGTACACATATCGCAGTGTGGGCTGGCCCGTGCTGCCCCTGGGCCCTCGCCTCTTCTGGACTCCAAACTCTCGGCTCTCCTGGGCTTTGATCACATCCCTCTAGGAACTCTTGCTGCTCCTTCGCCCCTCCTGCTGTACCTGCCCGCACTGCAGTCAGCCATCGCCCTCCTGCAGCAGCACGCACTGCTCCCTGCAGTGGTAGGCCGCCGCACGCTGTTCCCCCAAATGACCCTGGCCTGCTGATGGTCTTGCAGGCTGGGACCGCGCCGAATTCCAGGGAGCAGCGTGCGGCAGCCCAGCCTGGAAATCGGCACGGTTCCAGGCTGCAAGACCATCAGCAGGCCGGAGCCATTAGAGGGAGCAGTGTGCAGTGGCCCAGCCTGGAAATCGGCGCGGTCCCAGCCTGCAAGACCATCAGCAGGCCGGAGCCATTAGAGGGAGCAGCATGCGGCGGCCTACTACTACGCCACAGTGTCTCCTCTGTGGCTGCCTCATGGGTCTGGGAAGGCTGCTGTGTTTCCTGTGTGGAAGCTACAGATTGCTTTCTAGGATGCCCTCAACAAGCTCTGAAGGGCCAGAAGGGCCAGTTGTTGACTGGTCAGCACCCTCCTGGGAAGCTTTGGTCGGGCGAGTCCATACTTGGAGGCAATGGCGGAGTGACAGGAATGGTGTGATCCTGAGAGAGCAGGATCCTGGTCCGAGGAAGCTGTGTCACCACCTGGGGGTACACCACCACCACCGCCAACCTGAAGGAGCTGTGACACCACACCGGAAGGGTCCCCCATGGTCCATGCCATGAAGGCAACACTGAGGTGGCGCGTGGCATCGAGCTGAGACTGCATGATAGTAGCCACAGTCTCAAAGCCACCCGAGATGACAGCACTTAGATGCTCCATGGCCTGTTGCCCAGAGTACATAAGAACATTCTGAGCTTCCAGGGTCCCAGCCATCCTCTCCAAAGCAGCACTGATACACTCGTTCACTTGCGCCCGTGCTGTAATGGCAGCTGCCACATCACCAAAGAGTTGTGGCATCACAGCTGGATCCGCACGGTCTCTCTGGGAGTCTACCATCGCCTGCACACTGATAATGATGGGCTCCATGGTGTGCGCAGAGCTGTCCACAATGCAGGAGATGGACTCCTCCACACTCCTCACCACTTCCAACAGCCTGTGCTGCACCCTTGCAACTGCCCCCCAACATCTGGGAATGCAGGGAAGGCAGCATGTCTGCCTACTGGTGCCTCGACCCTCTCCTCCAGAGGTGTAGGGATCTGAAGCTGAGCTTCGCCACCACCTGTCCTCTTTTGCTCCAATCAGTTATGAGCAACCTTGGCCTGCAAAACAAAGAATGGTTGCTGAGCAGCAGTATCATGAGGCATCAAAAATGAGTGCACAAGAGTGTGTCCCTGACATACAGCTGTAACTGTGACATGAAAGAGAAACTCCATTGTGAGAACATATACACATATATATAGAGGCCTCAACAGTGAAATGCTGCTTCAGTGACTATACAGTGAAGGTAGGAAATAAGAGAAGGATGAAGGACAGGCTCGCAGATGGAAGGTCAGCAGTTGGTGCAACTGGTACTCACTTTCATCAGCCAGATGATATCATTCATCCTTTTTCTGCACCGGGTGACGGTCCGGTCATGAATGGAGGTCGCTGACGCCTCCACAGCTATCTCTCTCCAGGCATTGTAAAAACCTTGTGAGTCGGCGTACAGCACTCGCCTCCTTCCCTCCACAGCCTGCATCAGTGTCTCAAGTTCCGCATCCGAAAAATGGCTTGTCCCCTTCGCTACAGCTCCAGCATCCATGGCCTTCAATCAAGTGCCTTCCCTCCTCAGGGTCTAGCTGAAATCCCTGGCCTTCCAGCTGGCTCGTTAAGACCAAATCAAGAGAAGGTGAATTTCCCCATGCAAACTCTGCTCCAAGCTCCCCAGCCACACCGTGCAAAGTGCTGATTCCCGCTGACCAATACTGCTGGGCGCCATTTTTTTTGCAAAAATCCTTAAATTTTGGTCAGATGGCTGCCACAACCATTGCGGCGGCAATGGAGGCCAAAAAACAGTAGGTGCACCCCCTTTCAAACGGACCTGAATTTCGGCTCCTAGGAGTCACTGAAAGCAAAAGGCAAAAAGATTGCTAAAGCAAAAGCAGAAGATGCTAGAAAAAGGGAGTGTCCGTGAGGAGAAGAGATGAGTTACTGTTTGAGATGTGGAATCTACGTTGAAATAACTGTCAGCTCTTTAGAACCCCCTGCCCAACCTACTGCAACTTTTTCTTTAATCCCCTCCTCCCCTTCAAAAGCCTCCAAAATCCTACTTCTTCAGCCAAGCTTTCAGTCACCTCTCCTAACTGTTCCATATTGGCTCCTAATACCTGGTCCTGTTCCCCTCTATAGAGTGTCGTGGGAAGCTTTTACCACATCAAAGTGCTCTGTAAATGCAAGCAGTTGTGGAAGACATGTCAAATCAAAAAACATTTTCCATCACTTCTTGGCCCTAGATCGTTCTTTCTGTGATGCGGGGAAACTGGCCTGCCGTTTCAAATTCTTTTTTTTTCTCAACGGCCAGGGAATCTTATATGTCCACTTGAGAGGGCAGATGGGGCCTCATCTGAAAGATGATTCCTCTGACCGTGCAGCACTCTCTCAGTACTGCACTAGAGTGTCAGCCTAGATTGTATGCTCAAATCACTGGAATGGGACTTGACCCACAACCTTCTGACTCAGAAGCCATGGATGACAGTAGTGAAAAGTTGGAAAATGACCCCTACATTATCCATCAGGTTAGCTTGTGAACTGTTTTGAACTCTCTATATACAAGTGACAGATAATTTCATAATCTTTGCAGAGAGAACTCTCCATGTACAGTTTAATTAGAACATTGTCACAAGTTTGACAGATTGTTGCTACAGTAGAAGGCACTTAATGTAATCACACTAAGGAATTTCACTTAATTCGCATGATTTCATGCAATGTTCTATTGAATGTCTTAATTTACAATTGGAGGTCAAGTTACATGCCCAAGAATCCTTAACAGCCGCAGATCTTGCTTTCTTCACTTAGTGACGCTGATTCCATGATCTCAGGATAAAAGGCCCTGGGTATTATGATTTGTGTTAGTATTGCTATGGTGGTGGAGTGGTGAATAGGCCTTGGTCATTTCCGTGAGGTTAGCACATTGATATCATTTCAATATCCTGCCCACACATTTTCCAGGTGGAGCAGCTCTTAAAGGCCCGCTGTTTGAAATAGGCTGTTATTCTTTGGTGCTGTAACTCACTCTTCTGCCTGAGTGTTACAAAGAAAATTAAATGTTGCCCATGGCTAAGTGCCAGAATCTACCCCTTCGATAAGGAGACACTGGATGTGCTAGTTGAGGAGGTGCAACAAAAGAAGGTTTTGATTTTGAGGGCAGCAGAGAACTATTCTCTCAGAGCTGATGTACAGCAAACATAGCAGGAGATTTCTCACAGACTGAGCACATGTTCTTGTTTTAAAAATTCATTCATTCTGTAGGATATAGGTGTCGCTGGCAAGGCCAGCATTTATTGCACATCCCTAGTTTCCCTTGAGAAAGTGGCAGTGAGCCTTCTTCTTGAACTGCTGCAGTCTGTGTGGTAAAGATAATTCCACAGTGCTATTTGGAAGGGAGTTCCAGGATTTTGAATCAGCAGTAATGAAGGGAAGATGATATATGTTCCAAGTCGGGATGGTGTGTGACTCGGAGGGGAATTCGGAGGTGCTGCTGTTCCCATGCACCTGCTGCCCTTGTCCTTCTAGAAGGTGGAGATCGCGGGGTCAGAAGGTCATGCTGACGAAGCCTTGACAACTTGCTGCAGTGCATCCTGCAGACAGAATACACTGCTGCCAAGGTATGTTGTAGGAGGGAGTGGATGTTTAAGCTGGGGGATGTGCTGTCAATCAAGTGGACTACTTTGTCCTGAATGGTGTTGAGCTTCTTGAGTGTTGTTGCAGCTTGAGGAATCCAAAAGAGAGGCTGAGAAGGTATCACATTGGGATGCAAGCAGCACATGAGGAACAACAAGTGGAGGGGGCAACAAATGGTCAGAACGAGGAGATTAGGGTCTGACACGCATCTGCAGTGGATCCCACAAATATACGTGGGACTATACACAGGTGGAATTTGTTTACTAGAAAAACTGCTTCTTTCAGGTTTTTGGAGAATCATCAGATTTCAGTGCATTATATGGTAGAGACTGGGCAACAGTCCAACTCTGATATCTGTGCAGGCATGCAGAAACCTGTGGGCCATCCTGGACTGAGGCTAGGGTTGCCAGCTCTGAAGGTTCCATCGCATGATCTCCTCCCTTTAATTGCCCCGCCCCAAAGATCCTCCCATTGGTTGCCCAACATGTCCATTCTTACCGAACCTCGCCTTCCCATGGCCAATTGGAAAGCGAACAGACAGTTGCCTGATTGGACGGTTCTTGACAGTCAGTCAAATAGCAATTTTTATAATTAATAAACAAAAGTGTTGAAGGAAAATTATTTTTTTAATGCCCCTATGATTTTTCTCCTGGGATGTCCTAGAGATTAATCTTCAATTTCTGGAGACTCCAGGATAATTCTGGAGGCTTGGCAATCCTAACCGAGGATCAATTCCATATTATCTGCAGAAGAACCCCTGAAGATTAAGGGCCAAAGCACAAATGTGGGCTTTGTTGTGATCACGGCTCCAATTAACAGGAAGCTCTCACTTCAGACCTCGAGCTATGGGATTGGTTAAGGGAACCATGGTCTTGGGCTGAACTCTCCTTCACAAGTGACTAGGGTTCTGTCTGCACCCAAATTCCTGGTACGGCAGGAAGAAGCATAACCTTCCTGGTCCTCGGGCTGAAGGATTTCTCCTCTCTTGCACTGCAAGATTAGGCAGGACAGTGCAGACATGGACAACTTTCAATCCCTTCTCTGAGCTGTAGAGCAGTACCCCACCTACTTATACATATAAAATGGCCAACTGGGAGCTAGTGGACAATTCCTATGGCCTGTGCAACTGGATCCCAGCAAAAATTGGTGAGTTAAGCAGAGAATGGGTGAGAATTAGGAGGGTGAAATCAATCACCTGAGCTTTGTTATTGGATCTATAAACTGCACAAAGGCTCAGACCATGCTTCAGGGAGAATGAGCTTTATCTTTTCGTGAAAGAATTTGTGAAAAGGAAAGAAGAAATGATGGGATCAAAAATATTAATAAAAGAGCAAATGAGTATCGAGTAAATGAGATTAAATTAGCCAAAATAATATATATTTTAAAGTCAAATACAGGAATGTAGATCATAAAAACTTGCTGCCTAATATAAATTCTCCTCAGCTCCCCTCTGGATCTTTTGCCAACTGACCTTAAATCTGTGTCCTCTGATGACTGACAGTGGAAACAGTTTCTCTTTATTTACTGTACCAAAACACTTCCTAATTTGGAACACCTCTATTAAATCTCCTCGTAACCTTTTCTGTAGGTCAATAAAATATGGGTACCAATGTCTAATAACATAGCATATAAAGCACACACCTGCTTTTGTTCAATTTTATCCGCATACCACACAGTTTTGTGAACAGAAGTATGAGCCTTTAAAACCACAAAGCATACATGAAATTCAAAGTCATATATATTCATGGATCATGTTTTATTCTAAATCTAAAACTGAAACGGATTCTTATTGTGTTTGAGGATACGGATGTAAGTAGGAAGGAAGCATATTAGTGTTGTGTATCTGTAAAGCATGCACTCCCATGTTCTGCCACCAGGGAGTGCATCCCTTGGGAGCACTGTATATAAGCCGGCCCCTAAGGCCTGTTCCTCACTCTGGAGTGTCTTAATAAAGACTGAGGTCACTGTTACTTTAACGTTCCTGTGTGCAGTCTCATCTGTGTTAGGAACACAATAACTGGCGACGAGTATATGAATCCAACGCAAAGATGCAGCAAACTGTGGGCATCCTGGAGAAGTTCTTGGAGGGTGAGAACTGGGAAGCCTATGTTGAATGGCTAGACCAGTACTTTGTAGCCAACGAGCTGGACGGAGCAGGAAGCACTGCAAAAAAGAGAGCGGTCTTCCTCACGGTCTGCGGGGCACAGACCTACAGCCCCATGAAGAATCTTCTGGCTCCAGTGAAACCCACAGATAAGTTGTATGAGGAGCTGTGTACACTGGTTTGGGAGCATCTTAACCCGAGGGAGAGCATGCTGATGGCGAGGTATCGGTTTTACACATGCCAGCGATCTGAAGATCAGGAGGTGGCGAGCTACGTCGCGAACTAAGGCGACTTGCAGGACAATGTGAGTTTGATGGCTACCTGGAGCAAATGCTCAGAGACTTTTTTGTACTGGGCATTGGCCATGAGACCATCCTATGAAAACTTTTGACTGTAGAGACACCGACCTCAGTAAGGCCATTGCGATAGCACAGACGTTTATGTCCACCAGTGATAACACCAAACAAATCTCTCAGCACACAAGTGCTAGCAATGTTCATAAATTAACTGGAACTGTGTTTGCGAGCAGAAATGTACAGGGCAGAAACCACGAGTCTGCAACTGCCAGCAAGCCTCAGGTGACCCAGATGACTCAGAGTCCCCAACAAAGGATGAATGGAAGGCAAATCACACTTTGTTGGCATTGTGGAGGCTTCCATTCAGCCTATTCATGCCGCTTCAAAGGGTATGTTTGCAAGAGCTGTGGAACAATGGGGCACCTCCAATGAGCTTGCAGACGAGCTGCAAGCTCTGCAAAACCTGCTAACCACCACGTAGCAGAGGAAGATCGGTCCATGGTGGATCAAAGCAATTTGGAGCCTCAGAGAGAGGAGGCAGATGCTGAAGTACATGGGGTGCACACATTTTTGACGAAATGTCCACCTATAATGCTAAATGTAAAATTGAATGGCTTAGCCATGGAACTGGACATTGGCGCTAGCCAATGCATCATGAGTAAAAAGATGTTTGAGAGCCTGTGGTGCAACAAGGCACTCAGACTAGCCCTGAGCCCCATCTACACGAAACTGAGAATGTACACCAAAGAGCTTATCACTGTTCTGGGCAGCGCCATGGTCAAGGTCACCTACGAGGGCACTGTGCACGAACTGCCATTCTGGATTGTCCCGGGCGATGGCCCCACACTGCTTGGAAGGTGCTGGCTGGGCAAAATCCGCTGGAACTGGAATGACATCCGAGCGCTATCACATGTCGATGAGGCCTCATGTACCCAGGTTCTTAACAAATTTCCTTCCCTTTTTGAGCCAGGCATTGGAAACTTTTCCAGGGCCAAGGTTCGGATCCACTTGGTCCCAGAGGCACAACCCATTCGCCACAAGGCGCGAGCGGTACCTCACATGATGAGGGAGAGAGTGGAAATCGAGCTGGACAGGCTGCAACGCGAGGGCATCATCTCCCCAATGGAATTCAGCGAGTGGGCTAGCCCGATTTTTCCAGTACTCAAAAGTGATGGCATGGTCAGGATTTGCGGCGATTATAAAGTAACTATTAATCGTTTCTCGCTACAGGACCAATACCCGCTACCTAAGGCAGACGACCTATTTGTGACGCTGGCAGGAGGCAAGATGTTCACCAAGCTTGACCTGACTTCGGCCTACGTGACGCAGGAGCTGGAGGAGTCTTCGAAGGGCCTCATCGGCATCAACACGCACAAGGGACTGTTCATCTACAACAGATGCCCATTTGGAATTCGGTCAGCTGCAACGATCTTCCAGAGTAACATGGAGAGCCTACTCAAATCGGTACCACGCACGATGGTTGTTCAGGACGACATATTGGTCACGGGTCGAGACACCGTCGAGCACCTACAAAACTTGGAGGAGGTCCTCCAGTGACTGGATCCCGTAGGGCTGCGGCTGAAGAGGTTGAAATGCGTCTTTATGGCAACAGAAGTGGAGTTTTTGGGGAGAAAGATCGTGGCGGACAGCATTCTGCTCACAGGCACCAAGACAGAGACTATCAGGAACGCGCCCAGGCCACAGAACGTCACGGAGCTGCGGTTGTTCCTGGGACTCCTCAACTATTTTGGTAACTTCCTACCGGGGTTAAGCACCCTCTTAGAGCCCCTACATATGTTATTGCGTAAAGGTGAGAAGTGGGTATGGAGAAAAAACCAAGTAATTGCTTTTGGGCACTTGCGCTATCAGTTTATAACTATACCATCCGCCACAGGCCAGGCACCAAGAACTGTGTGGATGCTCTCAGTCGGCTACCATTGCCCACCACGGGAATGGAAATGGTGCAGCCTGCAAACTTGTTGATGGTGGCGCAGCCCGCAGACATGTTGATGGTCATGGAAGTGTTTGAAAATGATAAATCACCTGTCACGGCCAGATTAGGACTTGGACCAGCCAAGATCCTCTGCTGTCCCGAGTAAAAAACTGTGCACTGCATGGGAGCTGGGCCAGCATCCCCGTTGAAATGCAAGAGCTAATCAAGCCGTTCCAGCGGTGAAAGGACGAGCCACTGTTACTTTAACCTCCCTGTGTGCAGCCTCATCTGTGTTAGGAACACAATAATTAGATGGAGACCTCTGCCACCCCAGTGGTATATCAAAAATAATACAGCTCCAAAACCTGGGAAATATCAGCTCTGGTTGAGCCCATCTCATAAAAGGAAGAGGCTGTCCTAACCAGGGAAACAAATGCATTAAACTACAGGTCAGCAGATGTTCCCTCAACTCAACTTCCTATCTCGAGACATGTAACATGAGGGCTCAAAACACTGTCGGCATTTTTCTTGTGTACAAACTAATTGCCACCTGGTAGATAGTAAAAATGTTATCCCCTCTGCCACCCTGCATAAGATGGCAGGATTACTCAAGCAGTTTGATTCATTCGTTAAACTGGTGAATACACCGGGGCCGAAATTCAGCCTCCCGAAAATGCCTCTTACCGCCAGAAAGCGGTGGCCATGCGGTGGAGTCGAATGGCCGCCGATTTGGAGTCGAATGGCCGCTGCTTTCAAAATTCTCTTCGATACTTTTTCCAGCTGTCCCCACTTCTGCTCCACTGCTGCCGACCCCTCCTAAATGCGTCACCGATATCCCACACCTCAACCTAAATTCACCGTAAAAATCTTCGGGCCGCCGACTGGCACCCCCGACAGTTTTTTCTGTCAGTGCACTGTGTTTGCAGCGTGTGTGACAAGGCTGTGCGGCGACCATTCCAGGGGAGGGTGCACTGCCGTGGCCGGCATTTTTTTTTTTGTCGGTTGACTGACACATCGGGCCGACAATTTTGCCCCCGGGTTCGGCTAGGCCACCAAAAGGTAGCCTGGTGCCTCCTCTTGGGTGCCAACCCGCTGGTCCGGCCAAAACCCTCCCTGGTGTCCCAGCGGACCTAACTAAAATAATCGCAGAACTCGCAGTGTCCCTCCCCTTTAAGTGAAGGAGTGAGACGTGGTGATGCACACGCGTCATGACATCATCAGCGCTACACGGAAGACTGACAGCGGCGGAGACTCCGTCCCACCTCCATTTCCGCCCCTTTTCTGATCGATCTTCTGCTTTCCGCCCTACTTTCACCCCCATTATGACCGACTTCTGGTCTGCTCAAAAAAAAATGATAAAGAGCTGAATTTCGCGCAAGAGTCCACCTCATCCACCTCAGTGGTGAAAACATAACAAAAGCGGTAGGTGTGACCTGTTTCGGGCAGCGGTGAATTTCGGCCCCACCTTATCTATACCAGTTCACAACCGACCACCATTCTACAAAAGGAAAATACTGCAGATGCTGGAAATCTGAAATAAAAACAGAAATGCTGGAAATACTCAGCAGATCAGGCAGCAACTGTGGAGAGAAAAACAGAGTAAGCGTTTCAGGTCGATGACCATGCGTCAGAACCCATTCATGCCACCATTTTATATGCTCTCATGTATTACCAGTCAGGCAGCCAATAAGCTCTCTGATGCATGATGGATCATTGAGGGCCATTGTGATTCAGGTACCACTCCTCTCTGAAGCTTATCCAATGCAAGTGTTGTCTATGTTGTCTCCTCCCGATGGTTTAATTCAAGCAACATTTAAATGTTTTGCATAAAAATAATCTGTTCATTTATTTGTTTTTAAATTAAGGGCCTGTCAAACACTTATCTTGATCACTCCCTTTGTCTGGGTTCTGAAAATCAGGTTGCCATTTCGAAATAAAGATATTGGAGCAGTATCGTTGGGCCTGTGTTATGTATCTTTATTTTCTGGTAAATGCACTAAAATGACAGCAGCTGGACTGATGCCACCCATGATGTTAAACATTATTATTATCACAATGTCATGGGGATCAACCATTTCAGTTGTCAAATTTGCCAAAGTTTTTCCAGATGCAAACTGCTGTGTCGACAGCTGGCACCAGAATCCTTCGGCATCCAGGTTCGGAAAGGATGTCAATCGCTGCTAGATTGTATCGAGCTGCTTTCTGTTGAAACCTGTAGTTGATATCTGAGCTGGTGTGTAATACACTGAGATCAAAAAATAGTGGCTTTTGGTGAAGGGCTGATAACAATGCTAAATGTCAAACCTCACCTTTTGAGATTTTGAATGTTTTAAAACGGAATTGGTTGAGACAAGTGTCAAGATCAAACGTACTTGCTGGTACACTTTACATCCCCTTTAAGTGGTAATGAGGGGGAGGGGGGAGATTTCCTTTTTGTGCTACATGTAATGAAACCGTAAAGGCGTTTTTTATAGTTTTGTTATACATTAGAGTAAAGTCATTGATCCAGCGGTGCTAACAGGCTAGCATTAGCTTGAAGGGAGTGAGAGCCAACGATAAGAGAGTCGGGCCGATTCGCTAACGCTGCGAGCACACTTTCCCACTGGAAGGCACAGGATCAGGGAAATTAACTTTCGGCGCAGAGAGGAATACTTCCCCTTTCTCTACTGGATGGTATATTTGAAAATGCAGATACTTAGAAGAGCTCGGTAATGTACCTTGCAATTTGGTTTTGCGACACAGTAGCAAGAAAACAATAAAGGCCCCTTGATAATGAGAATCCCTTCCTTTGGTCATGGCAGAGCACAGATTGCCTTCATCTGAATGCTCCTAAGAGGCAAACATTGCAGCAAATGTATAGGAAGTGAATGAGTACCTGAGCCAACATTCCCTTTAAATAAACATTCCTGTTGGGCCTCCGACCTCTGGCCACATTTTGCTGTCATTCTCCCTGCCTTTCTCCCAACCTATCGCTCTGCCTTTATCACTGCCTTTGTCTCTGCCTAAGTTGCCTCCGACAGTGACGTCGGGGCAGGAGGTCGAGTGCTAACACAGCACCCATGAAATGATAAAAATGTTGTCATTTCAAATCTGCCCTCAACGAAAGCTAGGAATGGTTAAGAACCAGAACACTCATTCAACTGAAAATCGCTCAAATCTGCCAAACAGCCTGGGGTCGAAATTCACCATCCCTTAAGGGATGGCTACCACGAGGTTTGGACGGCCAATCAAAAAAATTGATTGGCCACCGTGGTCAGTTGTTTTTCCCTCCCCAAGCCATATTCAGCTCGGTGGGGGGTGGATTTGTGCAGTGCGCACTTCCGCTGGAGTCGGTGGGGTGAAGCCACGCTAAAGGAGTTAGTGGCGTGGTGAGGTCATCAGTGGGCGGGTCACTGGAAAATGGCTACACCTGCGATAGTGCGCAACAAAAACCGTGGACTTCTTCAGGCAGGTTTTCCAGGCAGTGCACAAACGTGACACCGCTGGAGTTTTGCTGCGATCGGGTCCATTTGGTAGGTAAATAGTTTTAGTAATTGTTTTGGCTCCATTAAACTTGCTGAGTGTACTCACAGGTTTTCACAGACTTTTGTACAACTTTCAGATCTGACTGTTTAGTGGAGGCCTGTAGGCCTCAAAGTGGGCTGCAGAGACCTGCTTGGCAGGGTTCACCCTGAGGATGGGAGGAGTGTTGGGAGGGCGATACCTGGTATGCCTGGTCAGTATCAGGGTGGCACGCAGCACCATGCAGAGAGTCAGCGGGCAAGGGAGCCATGGCTGCACAACAGAGAGAAGGGCGTGCAAATGTGCGCAGACCCGCAGCTAGAGAGAGTGGCCAGGAGGGAAATGGCATCAGGAGGGGGGTGAAGGATGCTGACCCCACCCTCCAAATACTGGAAGAGGAGCCTTTCCAGCAAGAGCCTCCAGAGAAGCCCAATAATGAGGAGGACCAGGGAGATGGCCAGCAGGCAGCTGCCAGAGGTGGTGGCCAACGCAGACGTGGGGATAGGAGGCCATATCCTCAAAGGGTCTACAGATCTCAGTTCTCCTTCCTCCAGTTCACTGATGAGCAATGCCTGCAAAGGCTACAATTTTGGAAAGGAGTACTCAGGGAGCTCTGCACTGTCCTGCGAGAAGATCTGCAGCCTCAAACAAGGCTCAGGGCCGCCTTCACTGTGGAGACCAAGGTCACCATCACCTTGAATTTTTATGCCATGGGGTCTTTCCAGTCTGCCATTGCAGACATTGGCAACATCTCACAATTCTTGACACATCGGTGCATCTGGCAGCTCACCAATGCACTGTACAGGAGAAGGGTCTAGTATATCTCCTTCCTGATGACAAGGGACAAACAGGTGGAGCGACAGGGCGGATTTGCCTGAATTGCAAGCTTCCTGAGGGTGCAGGCTGTCATTGACTGCACACACGTTGGGCTGAGGGCACCAAATCATCATCCTGAGAGCTTTGTGAACCGCAAAGGCTTCCACTCGCTGAATGTGCAGCTCGTGTGTGACTACCAGCGTCGGATCCTGGCAGCTGATGCGAGATACCCAGGCAACTGCCATGATTCGTTCATTCTGCCCCAGACCAGTGTGCCCGCCGTCTTCACCGGCCCGAATGAGGATTGCGGTTGGTTACTTGGGGACAAGGGATATCCCCTGTCCATTTGACAGCTCACTCCACTGTGGAACCCCAGGACAGCACACGAGCATGCATACAATGACGCTCATTGTGCCACCAGGTGTATCATCGAGCAGTACATAGGCATCCTTAGCAGAGGATCCGGTGCCTGGACCGCTCTGGTGGCACATTGCAGTACGCTCCTCAATGGGTCTCCATCATTGTCGTGGTCTGCTGCATGCTGCACAACCTGGCCTTCATGAGGGGACAGCCGCTGGAGGTCAAGCCAGCAGTGCCACCTGAGGAGGAGGAGTAGGAAGCGCAGGAGGAGGAAGAGGAGGATCCCCGTCGCCCCAGAGCTAGGAGGCGTCGTTACCATCGTAATCCTGGAAGGGAGGTGCTGCTGCGTCGCGTAGCTGCTCGCTTCTGATAATTCCATCCACACATGACCCTTCAGATCCCATTTTCAATGGCCATCGCAGTGAGTGCATTAACGCAGAATTGCCCACTCTCAAATTAAACACCTGGCCAGATATATGTGCCAAAAATAAAGATTTATCAAATTATCCAAATCACTGCAAAAACAAAACATAAAGAACAATATAATAATACTGTAATCATTTTTTATCCCTGTGCATCTCACTATAACACCTGTTATGCGTGACTACCCTAACACTACGCCTAACTGTCATCCCTGTGGCTGCATCATGGGTCCGGGAAGGCTGCTGCGGTTGTTGTCTGGGACCAGCAGCCGTCCTTCTCAGATGCCCTGGAACACCTCTGGGCCTGGAAGGGCCGGGTGCAGACTGGCCAGCACCCTCCTGGGTGCCTCACATATATGGAGGTGCCTGACACCTCCCCTGCAATCTCCCTCCATGCATTATGTACTGCCTGTCTTCCAGGTCTCCCCACGTCAGGAAACAATATTCTTCTTCTGTCCTCCACACCGTCCATCAGTGTCTCCAGCTCCATATCAGTGAACTTGTTGGCTCTCTTTACACCTCTTACACCAGCCATCCTTCCAAACTCCTTCCCCCCTCAGAGCCTTGCTGCAAACCCTGGTGAGCAGCTGGCTCATTAGAAACTCTTACCTGCATGCTGAATTTCTCAATGGTCATAACGCTCAAATTAAAACAGCCACACCGCTGAAAAATCCACCTTGGAAGGGTTCATTAGCGCTGGAATCTGCCTATGTGTTAGTCAGCTGCAAACAGTGATGGACGATTAAATTTTTTTCTAAAAATGGCGCTTTTAAATAGCACATCTCCAGCCGACTTCTGACTGAAACGTAACAGCTGAAGCTATCATTGTCAGCGCCAGGCGTTAAGACATGAGGCGTGACCCAATTTAGCTTTCGGAACAGTAACGGGGCACTGCGCACGGCGATGACATAATCATCGGCGGGCGTAGCCGAGTGAGGCACTACCTGTTAGCGCCGCCGTAACCCCCGCCCAATTTAACGGGGGGCACTGTTTTTGGCTTGCCTGGGCAAAAACTCATTTGCCAATGGGAGGCGCTTAAGGGAGGTGCAAAGTACCCGGGTTTCGCCCCCCAAGTCTTTCTTTTTATTCATGAATGTCCACAGTGACACCAGCAGGCCTCGCTGTAATATTTTGCTTTATTCTCTGCTGCTATCTCAGCCCCATTTCAGGTGGGATCACAGAGGAGAATCCTGCCGCTTCACTTATCAAGTCCACTCACTTTAGCTCCATGGAAGCCTCATTACAGCCTTGATGATGTGTTTTTTCACCACTGGTGAGTGAAACAATGAAGTACCTCATTAGTTCCCAATGAATATCAGGGGCTGGTAATCTGTGGCCCTCCGAGCGCACTCCCACCATAAATCTAGCAGGAGTCAAGCAGAAGAACTACAAATTAGGCAGGAATCTGGATGGCTCAGGATTCCATACAAAAGCAAAATACTGTGGATGCTGGAATGTGAAATAAAAAAAGAAAATGCTGGAAATCTCAGCAGGTCATCTGTGGAGAGAGAATTAACGTTTCAGGTCGAAGACGCTTTGTCAGAACTGGCAATAGTTTGAAATGTAACAGATTCTTAAGGAAGTGCTGGGGTCCTGAAAGGGGGAGGGAGGAAAGAATAAAAAGGGAAGTATGTGATTGGGTGGAAGGCAGAAGAAATTTGAAAACATGGCCTTCCATGGTAGTTTCAGTGGGGCCTTGTAGGAGAGCAGAGCCTCTGAGGCGTTAAACAATGTCAACGATACTGGGCTTGGCCAGGAGCAGGTACCCCTCGTTCAGGAGTTTCCTTGTCCCTTGCTTGGTAGAGCATGAGCAGGCTGGTGCTTCATGTGAGACCAGACATACCAGCCCACCGAACGTCATGGCCTAGACCTCCAAAGTTTATAATTTATCAACACCCTCCCCGTGTCCCCTTAATCAGGCTCATTTCCACAATGTTTCTGGAGGTTGTGGGCAGCCTGCCCCTTGTATCTGGCACAAGCCATGGGGATTCCCAACCTCTTTGGGAGGTAGGTGTTATGTATGCAATAAAGGTTCGGTTCAAACTGAGTACTGTTTAACTGAACAAGGTACAACCTTGCTTCTGCTTTATTTAGGCCCAAAGTGCCTGACTCACAAAATGTCTGGCCTTTTATACCAGCGCATCATCATGTGCATGCTGCTCAGTGGCCTCCAACAATGACGCCATCTGGTGGCTACAAACAGCAGGTACATACATGACAATACCCTCCTCTGAGATCTTATCACAGTCTTTCACAGGTTGAGACGGTCCGGTGCTTTACGGGTTGACCGTCTCAGTTTGATTCCGGTCTTGGGTGAATGTGCGGAGTCTGATGTGGCTGGTGGTTGGATGGCTGACTTGTTGGGGGTGACAGTGGCCATGTCAGGAATTGCAAGTCCATTTTTATTGAACAAGTCTGTGATGGAAATTCCGGGTTCACTGATGACCCTTGAGTCCACTGAAGGCTGCTGGTAGGTTGGTTGGTCGTCGACGGTTTCGTCGTCTGACTGCTCTGGCTCGTCTGTGTGCCTCAGCTTTGTTTGATCCATGTGTTTCCTGCAAGTTTGCCCATTCTTGAGCTTAATAACAAGTACTCTATTGCCCTCCTTGGCCATGACTGTACCAGTGATCCATTTGGGACCCTGACCACAATTCAACATATATACAGGATCATTAACAGAAATCTCGCGTGACACAGTTGCGCGCTCGTGGTACCCTTGTTTACTCTGTCTTCTGTATTCAACATGATTACTTAAATCTGGGTGTACAAGAGATAACTTGGTCTTGAGACCTCTTTTCATCATGAGTTCAGCAGGTGAGACCCCTGTGAGTGTGTGGGGTCTTGTCCTGTAACTCAGCAGTATGCAAGACAAGCGGGTCTGCAGTGACCCTTGGGTTACTCTCCTCATGCTTTGCTTGACAATTTGTACTCATGTTCTGCTTGCCCGTTGGATGCAGGCTTGAATGGTGCTGACCTTACATGTTTTATGCTGTTAAGTTTTACAAACTCCTGAAACTCCTGACTGGTGAAGCATGACCCATTGTCACTCACCACTATGTCAGGCAGACCATGTGTCGCGAACATGACATTGAGATTCTCTATGGTTGCCATGGACGTACTGGATGACATAATTATGCATTCTATCCATTTCGAATAAGCATCCACCACCACCACTAAAAACATCTTGTCCAGAAAGGGACCTGCAAAATCTACATGGATCCTGGACCAAGGTTTGGATGGCTATGACCACAGACTCAGCGGTGATTCCGCTGGTGCTTTGCTGAGCTGCATGCAGGTGTTGCACTGATGCGTGCATGCTTCCAGCTCAGAATCAATTTCTGGCCACCGTACGTGGGACCTGCCGATGGCCTTCATCATCACTATACCAGGATGTGTGCTGTGTAACACACGCATAAACTTCTCTCTCCCTTTCTTAGGCATTACAACTCGATTGCCCCACAATATGCAATCTGCTTGAATAGACAGTTCATCCTTGCGACGAATGTACGGTTTAGTCTCCTCACACATTTACTTAGGTATGGCAGACGAATCCCCTTTGAGGATGCAACCCTTTACCACCGATAATATTGGGTCCTCGCTGGTCCAGGTCTTAACTTGTTGAGCTGTGACAGGGGTACCTCCACTCTCAAAAACATCCATGATTAACATTAAATCTGCCGGTTGTGGCGTTTCCACCTCCATTGTGGGCAACGGCAACCGGTTTAGTGCTTTGATACAATTCTCTGTGCCAGGCCTGTGGTGAATGACATAATCATAGGCAGATAATGTCAGCGCCCACCTTTGGATGCAGGATGAAGCGTTGGTATTGATCCCTTTGCTCTCGGCTTGTGATTGGTCTCTAATTCAAACCTCAGACCGAACAGGTATTAATGCATCTTTTTAACACCGTACACAAACGCTAAAACTTCTTTTTCGACCATACTGTAGGCTATTTCTGCTTTAGACAAACTTTTGGATGCATACGTAACAGGTTGAAGTTTCCCCGACTTATTGGCTTGTTGTAACACGCAACCAATTCCATATGACGATGCCAAAACTAAACGTTTACATAGGCCATAATGATGTACCAGCAGCTTGTTCGAGCAAAGCAGATTGGTGGCTTTCTCGAAAGCTCTGTCTTGCAATGCACCCCACCCCACACCACGCCTATGGTAAATAAACAGTCCTTTGTGTGTGTTAATGCACGTAAGTCTCTTCGACGTCTCGACCAACTCCTGCGTCATATAGGCCGACGTCAAGTCCAGTTTTGTGAACGACTTCCCTCTGGCTAGCGTCGCAAACAAGTCATCAGCCTTCGGTAACGGGTACTGATCTTGTTTCGAAACCCTGTTGATCGTAGCCTTGTAGTCTCCACAGATTCTGACTGTGCCATTACTTTTCAGCACAGGAACAATGGGGTTGGCCCATTCATTAAATTCGAACGATGATATGATCCCTTCACGCTGGAGTCTGTCCAGTTCAATTTTGACCTTCTCCCTCATCATATACGGCACTGCCTGAGCTTTATGACGGGTCTTGCATCTGAGTCCACGTGGATCTGCACCTTGGCTCCCGTGAAGTTGCTGATATCCGATTCGAATAGCGAGGGGAATTTGTTCAATACTTGGGCACATGTATCTTCCTCCAACGACAAACCCTTTATGTCGTTCCAGTCGCATCTGATTTTCTTCAACCAGCTCCTGCCGAGCAGCTTTGGGCCATTGCCTGGAACAATCCACAGCGGTAACGCGTGAACCGCACCGTTATACGACACATATGGAATCAATTATTAAGGATGTCATAGCAGTGCATTTGGAAAGAGGTGACATGATAGGTCCAAGTCAGCATGGATTTGTGAAAGGGAAATCATGCTTGACAAATCTTCTGGAATTTTTTGAGGATGTTTCCAGTAGAGTGGACAAAGGAGTACCAGTTGATGTGGTATATTTGGACTTTCAGAAGGCTTTCGACAAGGTCCCACACAAGAGATTAATGTGCAAAGTTAAAGCACATGGGATTGGGGGTAGTGTGCTGACATGGATTGAGAACTGGTTGTCAGACAGGAAGCAAAGAGTAGGAGTAAATGGGGACTTTTCAGAATGGCAGGCAGTGACTAGTGGGGTACCGCAAGGTTCTGTGCTGGGGCCCCAGCTGTTTACTTTGTACATTAATGATTTAGATGAGGGGATTAAATGTAGTATCTCCAAATTTGCGGATGACACTAAGTTGGGTGGCAGTGTGAGCTGCGAGGAGGATGCTATGAGGCTGCAGAGCGACTTGGATAGGTTAGGTGAGTGGGCAAATGCATGGCAGATGAAGTATAATGTGGATAAATGTGAGGTTATCCACTTTGGTGGTAAAAACAGAGAGACAGACTATTATCTGAATGGTGACAGATTAGGAAAAGGGGAGGTGCAAAGAGACCTGGGTGTCATGGTACATCAGTCATTGAAGGTTGGCATGCAGGGACAGCAGGCGGTTAAGAAAGCAAATGGCATGTTGGCCTTCATAGCGAGGGGATTTGAGTACAAGGGCAGGGAGGTGTTGCTACAATTGTACAGGGCCTTGGTGAGGCCACACCTGGAGTATTGTGTACAGTTTTGGTCTCCTAACCTGAGGAAGGACATTCTTGCTATTGAGGGAGTGCAGCGAAGGTTCACCAGACTGATTCCCGGGATGGCGGGACTGACCTATCAAGAAAGACTGGATCAACTGGGCTTGTATTCACTGGAGTTCAGAAGAATGAGAAGGGACCTCATAGAAACGTTTAAAATTCTGACGGGTTTAGACAGGTTAGATGCAGGAAGAATGTTCCCAATGTTGGGGAAGTCCAGAACCAGGGGACACAGTCTAAGGATAAGGGGGAAGCCATTTAGGACCGAGATGAGGAGGAATTTCTTCACCCAGAGAGTGGTGAACCTGTGGAATTCTCTACCGCAGAAAGTTGTTGAGGCCAATTCACTAAATATATTCAAAAAGGAGTTAGATGAAGTCCTTACTACTAGGGGAATCAAGGGGTATGGTGAGAAAGCAGGAATGGGGTACTGAAGTTGCATGTTCAGCCATGAACTCATTGAATGGCGGTGCAGGCTAGAAGGGCCGAATGGCCTACTCCTGCACCTATTTTCTATGTTTCTATGTTTCTATTAATTTGTGCACTGCCAATCACGTTTATCAGTTCTTTTGGTGTATGTGCGCAGCTTGGCGTTAACAGGACTCAGCCTGGGCCTCACAGTCTTAATATCCCACAGCTTATTAAATGCCCTCTTATTCATGATCGATTGACTCGCCCCTGTGTCCAGTTCCATCGATACCGTTATCCCATTAAACTTCACATTAATCAAAATTGGTTTACTCTTGGTTATGAAAGAGTACAGTCCATACACTTTCTCCTCTGGCATCTTATATTGCGTATCCGGATCTACGCTAGTCTGACTCTCATCCTCCACGTGGTGTGTCACAGCTCACTTGCTCATCTGCGGACAATTGCGGCGGAGATGCCCCACTCTCAGACAGCCTTTGCAACTATATTGTTTAAATCGGCACTGCAGGTGCCGATGATTTCCCCCACAACACCAACACGGAGAAGTTGGATACATTCCTGCTGGCGGACTTTGGGCAGCCACAGGTTTTGTGAACGCAGCCGGATAGGCCCTGCCATGTGCTGCTCTGCTGAACGCCGAATCAATCGCATTTACAGTACTTGCCAAGGTTCGGTTCTTCACCGATATTTGCTTTAAACTCCTGTCCGTCGTCATACGTGATTGAGTGATCTGGATGGCCCTTTTTAAATCCACGTCCTCCACTACCAGAAGTTTGCGCAGGATCACCTCGTAGTTGATACTGATAACGAAGAAGTCCCGTAGCATGTCTGCCAACACCGTTCCGAACCTGCACGGTCCCGCTAGACATCTCAGGTCCACAACGAATTCCACCGCGTTCTGGCCCTCCGATCGAAAGTGTGTAAAACCCGTATCTCAAGATGATGATGTCGTCGTCTGGCTTAAGGTGCTCCTGTACCAATGTACACAACTCCTCATACATTTTCTCTGTTGAATCACTGGGCATGAGTAGATTCTTTATCTTTGAACCGCACACAGTGAAGAACATGGCCCGGTGCTGATCTGCATTGTCAACCCCCTTCATTTTGTTGGCCACGAAGTACTGGTTCAAACGGCTCACAAAGTCTGCCCAATCTTCTCCCTCCACAAATCGCTCTAAAAATCCAATCGTGCTCATTTTGCAAACAAAGGTTCTTGTATTCTCATCACCAAATGTTATCTATGCAATAAAGGTTCAAACTGAGTACTGTTTAACTAAGCAAGGTACAACCTTGGCTCTGCTTTCTTTAGGCCCAAAGTGCCTGACTCACAAAATGGCTGGCCTTTTATACCAGAGCAGCACCATGTCGTGCTGCTCAGTGGCCTCCAACAATGACACCATCTGGTGGCTACAAACAACATGTACAAACATGACAGTAGGCACTGGTGGTGTGGGCACTTGCCAGCATTATTTAAATTGAGTGGCAATCCCTGACCCAGCAAACTTTGACCAGGGTCGGCGCAGAGGTCACCAGTGGGTGGATCTGGCATTTACACCAGAATCAAATGCCTCAGGCTCGCGGTCCCCAATTCTGCATGTTGATTTTCTCATCTGTATCTGTCGTAACAACTACCCCTTGGCCACATCTGTTTTATGTGGCTCATTGCTGTTCTTCTTTATCTTAATGCCTCCATCCTTAAGCCTCTCCGCTTCTCTACCTCTCTCTCCTTTAATACGCTCCTTAAAATCTACCTGTTTTACTAAATTTTTGGCCACTGTCTTAATGTCTCGTTCTTTGGCTCGGTGTCAAATTTTGTTCGATAGCAGTCGAACTTATTTACTGCATAATAAGCACTATATGTAAATGCCAGTTGTTGTTGTTCATTCAATACAACAACAACAACAACTTGTACTTATATAGTGCCTTTAACGTAGTAAAACATTTCAAGGTGCTTCACAGGAGCGTTATAAAACAAAGTTTGACACCGAACCACATAAAGAGATATTAGGATAGATAACCAAAAGCTTGGTCAAAGAGGTAGGTTTTAAGGAGTGTCTAAAGGAGAAAAGAGAGATAGAAAGGTGGAGAGATTAAGGGAGGGAATTCCAGAGCTTCGGGCCTAGGCAACTGAAGACACGGCCACCAATGGTGGAATGGTTAAAATCCGGGATGCACAAGAGGCCAAAATTTTAATAGTGCAGAAATCTCAGACCAGATGCATATTTTATTCATTTTTCAATGCAGAATTTATTCATTTTAAAAGTCATATCCCCTTGTTAAACTTCAAGAAACATAATTTTCCGTGAATTAATTGAGGAATACTCAAAAAGGAAAATCCTGCTTGCAACAGTGAGCAACTTATAAAATGTTTTTCACTGGTTCGGATTCAAGCACAACATTTCTTGACAAACTTTACGCAGATATGAAAATCAGCTATACCACTGAGAGAAAAAGACACTGTTGTATTAGGTTTGTACAGTGCATTTTCTTTATCACGGGCCTTGCAGATCTCAAAACAATACTGTGCATCATTCATCATCAATCGGAAAACGCACTCAGAGGTATGATAAACCTCCCATGTGAGTGATTGTTCAGAAATGTAGTTAACCTACAGTGACAAAGAAAATTATAATTCAGTATATATGTGCACGGAAATGTTGCGTTGAAAAAAACATGACAATAAGTGAGGCTGTACCGAAGTGCTGACATTATCAGAGTAATAATAAGGTCTTTGTTGAGGGGAATCGGCATTTAATAAAATGTAGACATCAAAAATGTATCACATGGGATATCACAGATGTTTGTGTGCAGAGGATTGCACAGTGGTGATGATATTGAACTGTAACTGTATATATGATGCTTGCATTTAGTATTTGTTACATATGAATAAAGAGTTTAACTGGATACTGTGAGCTCAAAGTAAACTGTGACCTTAGTCTTTTATTGCAGGTCTCCAGAGTGCCTCTCCAACCTGTAAGGTCTTCTTAAGTACCTGTGCTCCCAAGGGATTGTGGGATCCTTTGGGACTCCAGGGGATGAGCCCTCTGGTGGGTGTACAAGGTATATACAAGTTTACATACATAACAACACTACCCTCCCCCCCCCCCCCAATGTCAACAGTGTAACTATTTACCAGGTGAGTCGAACTGGGGCCTTTCTTTCCCTGGTTGATCGTCTTGGTGCAAATGTTGGTTTTGGTGAATCGTTTGTTGGGCCCTCGCTGGGCTGCTGTGCACCTGGCCTTGCTGGGCTGCCTGGTGTGGTGAGTCCTGCTGGGCTGCTGCGGGTGATGGGTTCTGCTTCGTGGCCAACTGCAGTGTCGGTTGCCACTGATGTGTATGTTGGTGGGGTCCAAAGTGGGTTGCTCAGGATAGTCCGTGAATCTGAGTTTGATTTGGTCCAAGTGTTTCCGGTGAATGAGTCCATTTGAAAGTTTGACCCGAAATACCCTGCTCCCCTCTTTGGTCACAATAGTGCCGGGAAGCCACTTGGGACCTAGTCCATAATTCAATACAAATACAGGATCGTTGATTTCAATTTCGCATGACACATTTGAGCTATCATGATATGTACTTTGTTGAAGCCGCCTGTTCATGTAGATCAGGGTGAACTAATGAGAGTCTTGTCTTAAGTGCCCTTTTCATGAGCAGTTCAGCACGTGGAATCCCAGTGAGCGAGTGGGGCCTCGTGCGGTAGCTAAGCAGAATTTGGGATAGGCGAGTCTGCAGTGAGCCTTCAGTTACCCTCTTCAAGCCCTGCTTGATAGTTTGCATTGCTCTCTCTGCCTGACCATTGGATGCTGGTTTAAACGGGGCACATGTAACATGTTTGATCGGGTCATGAATCTTTGAATTAGGCACTGGTAAAACATGGCCCGTTGTCGCTCACAAGGACATCAGGTAGTCCGTGCGTGGCAAACATGGCCCGCGGGCTTTCAGTGGTGGCAGCGGACATGCTTGCCGACATTATCTCACATTCAATCCATTTGGAGTACGCATCTACAACCACAAGGAACATTTTACCCAAAAACGGGCCTGCATTGTCGACATGGACCCTGGACCACGGTTTGGAGGGCCAAGACCATAAACTTAGTGGCGCCTCCCTGGGTGCATTGCTTAACTGCGAGCATGTGTTACATCTGTGCACGCAGGACTCTAAGTCCGTATCGATACCGGGCCACCATACGTGGGATCTGGCTATCGCTTTCATCATTACGATGCCTAGGTGGGTACTGTGGAGGTCATTGATGAAAGTGTCTCTGCCCTTCTTGGGTACCACTACCCGATTGCCCCACAGAAGGCAGTCTGCCTGTAAAGACATTTAATCTTTGCGCCGCTGGTACGGCTTTATCTCTTCCTGCATTTCCACTGGGACATTGGACCAGCTCCTGTGAACCACACAATTCTTTATTACGGACAGCAAGGGGTCCTAGCTCATCAAGGTTCTAATCTGTCGGGCTGTGATGGGTGATTGCTCACTCTCGAATGCTTGCATAACCATGACTAAATCTGCGGGCTGCGCCATTTCCACCCCTGTGGTAGGCAATGGCAGCCTACTGAGAGCATCGGCACAGTTTTCTGTGCCTGGCCTGTGACGGATGGCGTAGTTGTATGCGGACAACGTGAGCGCCCATCTCTGGATGCGGGCCGATGCATTCGTATTTATTACCTTACTCTCGGAAAACAGGGATATAAGTGGCTTATGGTCCGTTTCCAATTCAAAATTTAGCCCAAACAGATATTGATGCATTTTCTTTACCCCATAGACACACGCTAACATTTCTTTTTCAATCATGTGTCGGCTCTCTCAGCCTTAGATAGACTTCTGGATACATAAGCAACCGGTTGCAATTTCCTAAACTCATTAGCTTGTTGCAATACACACCCGATGCCATATGACGACGCATCACATGCTAGTACCAAACGCTTACATGGATCATACAACACAAGCAATTTGTTTGAGCATAACAATTTTCTAGCTTTTACAAAGGCATTTTCTTGGCTTTTGCCCCATATCCATTTGTTTCCTTTACGCAGTAAGGCGTGCAGTAGTTCTAACAGTGTGCTGAGACCCGGTAAAAAGTTACCAAAGTAGTTTAGGAGTCCTAGAAACAACCGCAGCTCCGTCACGTTCTGTGGCCTCGGTGCGTTCTCGATTGCCTCCATCTTCGAATCGGTGGGCCTGATGCCATCCGTCGCGATTCTTCTCCCCAGGAACTCCACTTCAGATGCTAGGAAAACGCACTTCGAGCATTTCAACCTGAGTCCCACGTGGTTGAGTCGACTAAGAACCTCCCCCAGGTTCTGCAGATGCTCGACTGTGTCCCGACCTGTAACCAAGATGTCGTCCTGGAAGATCACCGTGCGCGGGACCGACTTCAGTAAGCTTTCCATGTTTCTCTGGAATATCGCCGCGGCTGATCGGATTCCAAATGGGCATCTGTTATAAATGAAGAGACCTTTGTGCGTGTTGATGCAGGTGAGGCCCTTCGATGATTCCTCCAGCTTCTGCGTCATGTAGGCCGAGGTCAAGTCCAGCTTCGTGAACGTCTTTCCTCCCGTCAGCATAGCAAAAAGATCGTCTGCCTTTGGTAGTGGGTATTGATCCTGCAGGGAGAAACGATTGATAGTTACTTTGTAATCACCACAGAATCTGACGATGCTGTCTTCCTTGAGGACTGGAACAATCGGACTGGCCCACTCGTTGAATTCGATTGGCGAAATGAAGCCCTCTCGATGCAGCCGGTCCATCTCGATCTCTACCCTTTCTCTCATCATGTACGGTACTGCTCTCATCTTGTGATGGATGGGTCGCGCCCCGGAATTAGGTGGATCTGCATTTTTGCTCCTTAGAACTTCCCGATGCCTGGTTCAAACAGTGAAGGGAACTTGTTTAAAACCTGGGCACACAAAGTGTCATCAGCTGATGTGAGCACTCGGACGTCGTCCCAGTTCCAGCGTATCTTTCCCTGCCAGCTCCTGGTGAGCAGCGTGGGACCATCGCCCGGTACCACCCAGAATGGTAGCTTGTGCACCGCTCTATCGTAAGAGATCTTTACAGTAGCACTGCCAATTACGGGAACCAGTTCCTTTGTGTAAGTTCTCAGTTTTGTGTGAATGGGAGTCAGGACTGGCCTTGAGGCCTTGCTGCACCACAATTTTTCAAAAGTCTTTTTGCTCATAATGAACTGGCTCGCGCCCGTGGCCAGCTCCGTTGACACCGGGAGTCCATTTAATTCAGCCTTCAGCATTATCGGGGGACACTTTGTGGTAAATGTGTGCACCCCATATACCTCTGACTCCTCGGTCTGAGGCTCTGGTTCGTCGTGATCCACCGTGGATCTGTCCTCCTCTGCAACATGGTGGTTTGCAGGATTAACAGGGTTTGCAGCTCGCCTGCACATACGTTGGAGGTGTGCCATTGTTCTACAGACCTTGAAAATGTACCCTTTGAAGCGGCATGAATGGAAACGATGATCACCTCTGCAGCGCGAACAAGGTGTTAATGGCCTTGCATTCATCACCCTTGATGGTGGACTCTGAGACATCCGCAGACGTGAAGCTGCAGGCATGTGGGGCCTGCCCTGTATGTTGCGATTTGAAAACAACATCACTTTGTTCACAGTACTTGTAGCAGCACTTGTGTCCTGAGAGATTTGCTTAGTATGTCACTGGTGGCAATGAACGCCTGGGCTATCGCTATGGCCTTGCTCAAGGTTGGGGTCTCTACAGTCAAAAGTTTGCAAAGTATCACTTCATGGCCAATGCCAAGTATGAAAAAGTCTCTGAGCATGTGCTCCAAATGTCCTATAAATTTGCAATGTTCTGCAAGGTGTCTTAGCTCAGCGACATAACTCGCCACTTCCTGGCCTTCAGACCTTTTGTTGGTGTGGAACCGGTACCTTGCCATCAGAACGCTTTCCTTCGGGTTCAGATATTCCCAGACCAGTGTGCACAAATCATTGTATGATTTCTCTGTGGGTTTCGCTGGAGCAAGCAGATTTTTCATGAGGCCACACGTTGGTGCCCTGCAGACGGTGAGGAGAATTGCCCTTCATTTGGCAGCATTCGCTTCTCCTTCCAGCTTGTTGGCCACGAAGTATTGGTCGAGTCGCTCCACGAAGGTTTCCCAATCACCTCCCTCTGAGAATTTCTCCAGGATGCTCACTGTTCTCTGCATCGTTGAGTTCGTCATCTGAATCTCGTCGCCAGTTGTTATATATGAATAAGGAGTCTAACTGTATACTGTGAGCTCAAAGTAAAGTGTGACCGTAGTTTTTTATTGCAGGTCTCCAGAGTACCTCTCCAGCCTGTGAGGCCTCCTTAAGTACCTGTGCTCCCAAGGGATTGTGGGTTCTCTTGGGAGCACAGGTACTCCAGGGGATAAGCCCCATGGTGGCTATACAAGATATATACAAGTTTACATACATAACAGTATTAATTTTAAATTACACTTTGAGATCTCTGCGCTCCTCTAATTCTGGCCTCTTAAGCATCCCTAATTTTAATCGCTCCACCATTGGCGGCTGTGCCTTCAGTTACCTGGGCCCTAAGCTCTGGAATTCTCTCCCTAAATCTCTCCGCCTCCCTACCTCTCTCTCCTCCTTTAAGCTACTCCTTGAAACCTACCCCTTTGCCCAGGCTATTGGTCGCCTGTCCCAATATCTCCTTATGTAGCTCGGTGTCAAATTTTGTTTGATAACGCACCTGTGAAGCTCCTTGGGACATTTTACTGTGTCAAAGGCGCTATATAAATACAAATTGTGGAGTAAAATCTTTGTAAAAAATCAGTGAATGTGCATTTCAACCGTACAGGAAATTTCATGAAGGTGAGTGTGGACATGGACAGAGATGCAAAACAGGCAGTATTGCATCGGTCAGCTGTTCCAAGCTCCGCCCGATATTCAATTCCATTGACTGCAATATCACTGAATATCGAGTGTGCCATATGATGGTTGGCCAAGGTAATTCCACCTGCTTTACCTCCCCTGCCACATCCAATTTTACCCCCCATCTGCTGCGACGCACCACTCTACCAAGAAGCTGTTGTTTGAATTAACCTCTTAGATTAGCCTATTCCTGGCTGCTCCTGGAACTGAGTCTCCTCAAAATTTCCCTGATTGGATCTTGCGCAGAGGACAGGTTATCAAGATCAGATAAACCAGTAGAAAATGACAGGCTTTCAATTTTTAGCCCTTTGTTTTGCATCTGTAAGGACATCAGAAGTGTGATATGACAAAACTTTCATATATTTGGATGTAGAGAGAAAAAAAGCATGAACTTAAATTTATATAGGGTCTTTCATTACCTCAGGCTGCATCACAGCCAGTAATCTTTTGAAGCATAGTCACTGTAGTGATGATTGAGGGATAAATGTTGGCCAGGACACCAAGCCTTTGGGTCACCCTTCAGAAAAGTAGAGAAACTGTGTGCGATTTTCATTTTGAGTGGTCGCCTTGGGATCTGTGTTTTTTTTAGTAAGGTTGGTTGATATTATTTGATAACTATTGATCACAAGAAAGAATAACCCTGCTCTTCTTTGAAATAGTGGCATTTGATCTTTTACCTAGTTTAAAATGTCTTAGCTGAGGGACGGCCCTTCTGACAGCGCAGCACTGTACTGGAGTCTCAGCCGAGATTTTGTGCTCAAGTCCCTGATGTGGGACTTAAACCCACAACCTTCTGATTCAGAGCCAAGAGTGCTACCAACTGAGCCACGGTTTATACCTAAATGAGCCACATTTAGTTAACAGCTTAACTGTGCGTGAACATTTATCTAATAGCAATCATAACATGATTGAGTTCAACGTAACATTTAAAAGGAACAAATGTGAAACGGCTGCTAAGATTCTAGATTAAAGCAAAATACTGCGGATGTCGGAACCTGACATAAAAACAGAAAATGCTGGAAATCTCAGTGGGTCAGGCAGCATCTGTGGAGAGAAACAGAATTAATGTTTCAGGTAAATGACCCTTCGTCAGAACTGATGTCAGAACTGATATAGATTCTAGACTTAGGTAAGGTCGATATCAACAGGATGGGACAGAAACTGTCCACAGTAAACTGTGTAAATGTGTTAGTAGGTTAAATGTCAAAAGATCAGTGGGAGAAGTTTAAAAAATAATCTGATGTGATACAGAACCAGTTTATACCCGTGAAGGCAAGAGCACTACTTGCCAAAAGAAAAAGCCATGAATGACTAAAGAGATAAGGGACAGTATAAAACTGCAGGAAAGGGCATACAAAAATGCAAAAAACAGCACAGATCCTGACGAATGGGAAAGATACAAAGAACAGCAAAGAATCACACAACAGATAGTAAGAGCTACAAAAAGGAGAATAAAAAGAAACTTGCAAAGGATATCAAAATCAATACAAATAATTTTTACAGTTACATTAGGAAAAAGAGGGTGGTCAGGAGCGATGTTGGCCCCTTAATAACTGAAAGTGGTGATATTGTCAATGACAATGGGGAAATGGTGAACATGTTGAATAATTACTTTACATCGGTACTTACAGTAGAGGAAGAGGGTGGCATGCCAGAAACCCCTAGGAAACTAATATTGAATCGGGGACAGGAACTCAATAAAATTAATGTAAGTAAATTAACAGTAATGAAGAAAATAATGGCACTAAAGAGTGACAAATCCCCAGGCCCAGATGGTTTCTATCCCAGGGTTTTAAAGGAAGTAGGTGAGCACATTGCAGATGCCCTAACTATAATCTTCCAAAGTTCTCTCGGTTCAAGAACCATTCCTTTAGATTAGAAAATTGTGCATGACACTCTGCTATTTAAGAATGGTGAGAGGGAGAAACCAGGAAATTATAGATCAGTTAGCCTAATATCTGCTCTCGGGAAATTGCTAGACTATAATTAAGGATAGGGTGACTGAACACCTCGAAAATTTTCAGCTGATCAGGGCGAGCCAGCATGGATTTGTAAATGGTAGTTCAGGCGTAACAAACCTGATTGAATTTTTTGAAGAGGTGACTAAAGTAGTGAACAGGGGAATATCTATGGATGTTATTTATATGGACTTCCAGAAAGCATTTGATAAGTATGAGACTGTTATCTAAGCCCAAGGAATTTGAGGACAAATTATTGACCTGGTCAGGAAATTTTGGCTGAGCAGCAGGAGACAGAGAGTAGGGATAATGACAGGATGTGACTAGTGTTGTTCCACAGGGATCTGTGTTGGGGCCTCAACTATTCACAATATTTATTAACAACTTAGATGATGGCATAGAAAGTCATATATCCAAATTTGCCGATGACACAAAGATAGGTGGCAGTCCCTCGGAATTGAGGAAGATTTGCTTCCACTTTTAACATGAGTTCTTAGGTGGCTATACAGTCCAATACGAGAACCACAGTCTCTATCACAGCTGGGACAGATAGTCATTGAGGGAAGGGGTGGATGGAACTGGTTAGCTGCACGCTCTTTCCGCTGCCTGCGCTTGACTTCTGCATGCTCTCGGCGATGAGACTCGAAGTGCTCAGCGCCCTCCTGGATACACTTCCTCCACTGAGGGCAATCTTTGGTCAGGGACTCCCAGGTGTCAGTAGGGATGTTGCACTTTATCAAGGAGGCTTTGAGGTGTCCTTGTAACATTTCCGCTGCCCACCTTTGGCTCATTTGCCGTGAAGGAGTTCCAAGTAGAGTGCTTGCTTTGCGAGTCTCATGACTGGCATGCGAACTATGTGGCCTGCCCAGTGGAGCTGATCAAGTGTGGTCAGTGCTTCGATGCTGGGGATGTTGGCCTGGTCGAGGACGCTAATGTTGGTGTATTTGTCCTCCCCGGGGATTTGTAGGATCTTGCGGAGACATCGTTGGTGGTATTTCTCCAGTGACTTGAGATGTCTACTTGTACATGGTCCATGTTTCTGAGCCATACAGGAAGTGGTCCACATTGTCCAGGGCCGTGCCGTGGATCTTGATGACTGGGTATTACTACAGCCCTGTAGACCATGAGCTTGGTGGCAGTTTTGAGGGCCTGGTCTTCAAACACTCTTTTCCTCAGGCGGCTGAAGGTTGCACTGGCGCACTGGAGGCGGTGTTGGATCTCGTCATCAATGCCTGCTCTTGTTGATAGGAGGCTCCCGAGATAAGGGAAGTGGTCCACGTTGTCCAGGGCCGTGCCGTGGATCTTGATGACTGGGGGGCAGTGCTGTGCGGCGAGGACAGGCTGGTGGAGGATCTTTGTCTTAAGAATGTTTAGCATAAGGCCCATGCTTTCGTACGCCTTAATGAATACGTCGACTATGTTCTGGAGTTCAGCCTCTGAATGTGCGCAGAAGCAGGCGTCATCCACCGTACTGTAGCTCGACGACAGAGGTTGGGGTGGTCTTGGACCTGCCCTGGAGACGGTGAAGGTTGAACAGGTTCCCACTGGTTCTGTAGCTCCAGTGGGGAGCTTGTCGACTGTGAGGTGGAGCATGGCAGCGAGGAAGATTGAGAAGAGGGTTGGGGCGATGGCGCATCCCTACTTGATCCCGGTTCGGACGTGGATTGGGTCTGTGATGTATCTGTTGGTAAGGATCATGGCCTGCATCTCGTCGTGAAACAGGCGGAGGATGGTGATGTACTTTTGGGGGCATCCGAAATGGAGGAGGACGCTCCATAGACCCTCGCGGTTGACAGTGTCAAAGGCCTTTGTAAGGTCGAAGAAGGCTATGTACAAGGGCTGGTGCTGTTCCCTGCATTTTTCATGCAGCTGTCGCGCTGTCAAAATCATGTCCATTGTGCCCCGTAGGGGATGAAATCCGCACTGCGACTCCGGGAGGAGCTCCTCGGCCACAGGGAGAAGACGGTTGAGGAGGACTCTAGCGACGACTTTCCCAGTGGATGATAGCAGGGAGATTCCTCTGTAGTTGCCGCAATCGGACTTGTCCCCTTTTTTAACGATGGTCACGATCACTGCATCTCTGAGATCTCCCGGCATGCTCTCCTCCTTCCAGATGAGAGAGATGAGGTCATGTATTCGCCATACTTCAGTGCCTCAGCAGGGATTCCATCCGCACCCGTAGCCTTGTTGTTTTTTAGCTGTCTTATGGCTTTTTCTACCTCGTGCAGTGTTTGAGTCTTACTGAGGTGGTGGCGGGTAGCATGCTACGGGATGGAGTCGAGAATACTCGCGTCAAAGGCAGAGTCTCGATTGAGGAGATCTTCAAAGTGCATCTTCCAGCGGGCTCTGACTGCCTCGGTGTCCTTGATGAGTGTTTCCCCGTTCTTGATGAGTGTTTCCCCGTTCTTGGCCAGCAGTGGGGTGGGGCCTTGGATGTTTGGACCATAGGTGGCCTTGACTGCAATGAAGAATCCTCGCACATCATGGCTGTCAGCCAACTGCTGTATCTCCTGTGCATTCTCCATCCACCATCTGTTCTTTAGGTCCCGGGTTTTTTGTTGGACCTCAGCCTTGAACTGTCTGTAATGCTGCTTTGCTGCTCCCGAGTTGGGTTGTTGTTTAAGGCTCAGAAATGCCCTGCGCTTGCGATCTATTAGCTCTTGGATCTCATGATCATTGTCATCAAACAAGTCCTGGTGTTTTCTGGTTGAGTGACCGAGCGTCTCTTTGCAGACGCTGGCTATGGAGGCTTTGAGGGCAGACCAAGCGCTGTGGGTATTCTGCGTCTCGGGGTCATCAAGGCACGCCAGGTTAGCTGTGAGGCGCTGACTTTATAGGGCTCTCTTAGCTGGATCCTTAAGTGCCCCGGCATTGACTTTTTTGCGGCACTGTTTCTGCTGCCCCCTCTGCTTTGGGTCTATGTTGATGTCAATGATGAATCGGATTAGGCGGTGATCCGTCCAGCAGTCATCAGCTCCTGTCATGGTGCGGGTGATGCGCACATCCGTGCGATCCCTGGCTCGTCGATGACATAGTCGAACAGGTGCCAGTGTTTGAAGCGAGGGTGCTGCCATGATGCTTTGTCTTTGTCCCTCTGGCGGAACAAAGTGTTGGTGATGACAAGTTCATTGTAGGCAATGTAAATGAAAGCATAAAATTACAACGGGATATTGATAGATTAAGTGAATGGGCAAAACTGTGTAAAATGGATTTCAATGTAAGCAAATGTGAGGTCATCCACTTTAGACCTAAAAAGGTAAAAAGATAAAAACAGCAGATGTCCAAAGAGACTTGGTGGTTCAGGTACAGAGATCATTAAAGTGTCATGAACAGGTACAGAGAATAATCAAAAAGGCTAATGGAATGCTGGCCTTTATATCGAGAGAACTAGAGTACAAGGGGGTAGAAGTTATGCTGCAGTTCTACAAAACCCTGGTTAGACCACACCTTAGGAAGGATATATTGGCCTTGGAGGGAGTGCAGTGTAGGTTTACCAGAATGTAACCCTGACATCAAGGGTTAAGTTACAAGGAGAGATGAGACAAATTAAGATTGTATTCCCTGAAATGTAGAAGTTTAAGGGGTGATCTGATTGACGTTTTCAGGATATAAAGGGGAACAGATAGGATAGCTGGAGAGAAACTATTTCCGCTGGTTGGGGACTAGAGGCATCGTCTAAAAATTAGTGCCAGGCCTTTCAGGAGTGAAATTAGGAAACATTTCTACACACAAAGGCTGAAATTTTACCGGCACTGGGAGGACGGGGTCGGAGGAGAGTCAGTTGTGAAATTTAAAATGATTTCACAATGGGTCAGGAGCACGCTGTTAACCCACCTCCACACAAGTCTCCCGGGTGTCGGGTCTGTCAATGCTGAACATACCCGACACCAACCAGCGGGAGAGGCAATTTTGATTATTAAGAGCTTGTTAACAGGCACTTAATAACTATTCTAAGCTTAACTTTATATTTTTAGAGTTCGCCAACAGCTTCCCCGCTGCTCAGAGATCACGTCAGGTAAGTAATATGTCTCTACTTATCTGTAGAATAACTCCATGGGGCCTAGTGCTGTGCTTAAACTGCTGTGACCTTAGTCTCTTTATTGTAACTGCAGAGTGCCTTCACCGCGTGGTGACCAGCCTTTTGTACAGCTCCTGCCTGGGCCTCCCACAGTTGCACCCTCTAGTGGTACCAGCATAGTATATACACATAGTATACATATATGACAACATTCCCTCCCAAAGTCTTTGATGCGAGTTAGTTACAGGTTGAGGCGATCTGGAACTCTGCGCTCCCTGGTTGATCGTCTGAGTGTCACTTCTGGCATGGGTGAGTTGGTCAGGCCACTGCTGTCTTGCAGCACTGTTGGTCTGACTGGACTGTTGGAGATGGTGGGATCATCCTCGTGGTTGGCAGCTAGGTCTGTTGCTAATTGGGTGTGTGTAGGTGGATCGCTGAATGTAAGTTCCTGGTTACCTGTAAATCGCAATTTGGTCTGGTCCAAATGCTTTCTGCACGTTTGTCCGTTAAGCAGTTTGACAACAAATACTCTATTCCCCTCCTCGGCTAAAACAGTGCCAGCGCCCATTTGGGGCCATGTCCGTGATTCAGCACAAACACCGGATCGTTTACAGTGATGTCGCGTGATATAGCCGCGCGATCATGGTACATGTTTTGCTGATAACGCCTGGTTTCCACCTGATCGTTGAGGTCAGGGTGGACAAAGGAGAGCCTGGTTTTGAGCGCACGTTTCATTAGTAATTCCGCAGGGGGGGACCCCGGTGAGCGAGTGGGGTCGTGTCCTGTAATTGATCAGCACCCGGAATAGGTGGGTTTGTAAGGAGCCTTCCGTGACGCATTTCAAGGTCTGCTTTATGGTTTGGACTGCCCGCTCCGCTTGGCTGTTGGATGCAGACTTGAACGGGGCAGACCTGACATGCTTGATGCCATTGTGGATCATGAATTCATTGGATTCCGAGCTGGTGAAACATGGACCATTGTCGCTGATCAAAATGTCGGGCAAGCCATGGGTGGCGAACATGGCCCTGAGGCTTTCAATAATGATGGTGGACGTGCTGGATACCATTATTACACATTCGATCCACTTAGGGTAGGCGTCCACTATAACGAAGAACATTTTTCCTAGAAAAGGGCCCGCATAATCTATGTGGATCCTGGACCATGGTTTTGAGGGCCAGGACCACAGACTAAGTGGAACCTCCCTGGGGGCATTGCTCAATTGTGAGCAAGTGTTACACTGGCGCACGCACGACTCCAAGTCCGAGTCAATGCCGGGCCACCAGGCATGGGACCTGGCGATAGCCTTTATCATGACTATGCCTGGGTGGGCACTGTGTAGGTCACATATGAAGGTTGCTCTGCCTTTTTTTGGCAGGCGACGCGGTTGCCCCATAAGAGGCAATCCGATTGAAAGGACATTTCGTCTTTATGATGGTGAAACGGACCGCTGACCAGCCCCCATTGAGGATGCAACTTTTTACAAGAGATAACACAGGGTGCTGGTTGGTCCAGGCCCTTATCTGGCGGGCCGTTACGGATGACCCTTCGCTTTCGAAGATGTCCATGACCAGGCACAGGTCTGCGGGCTGTGCCATTTTCACCCCAGTGGTGGGCAACAGTAGCCGGCTGAGGGCATCGGCGTAGTTCTCAGTGCCTGGCCGATGGCGGATTGTATAATCGTAAGCCAACAGTGTAAGTGACCATCTTTGGATTTGCGACGAAGCATTGGTGTTTATGCCTTTGCTTTCCGAAAACAGTGAGATTCGGGGCTTGTGGTTGGTTTCTAACTCGAACCTGAGACCGAACAAATACAGGTGCATTTTTTTTACCCCAGAGACACAGGCCAAAGCCTCTTTCTCGACCATACTGTAGGCTCTTTCGGCCTAGGATAGACTTCTAGACGCATATGCAACCGGTTGGAGTTTGCTCACTACATTTGCTTGCTGTAAAACACACCCAACACCGTACGATGACGCGTCACATGCTAAAACTAGATGTTTACCTGGGTCATACAATACAAGCAACTTGTTTGAACACAGCAAGTTTCTGGCCTTTTTGAAGGCAGTCTCTTGATTTTGACTCCAAACCCAGTCGTCTCCCTTGCGTAGCAACTTGTGCAACGGTTCGAGCAAGGTGCTCAACCCTGGAAGAAAGTTTACTGAAATAGTCGAGGAGTCCCAGGAACGAGCGGCTCCGTTACATTTCATGGTCTGGGTGCATTCTTGATGGCCTCTGTCTTCAAGTCCGTGGGCGTGATGCCGTCTGCCGCAATCTTCCTCCCCAGGAATTCTACCTCTGGCGCCAGGAAGACACACTTAGATTGTTTCAGCCGGAGTCCGACTCGGTTTAGTCGACTTAAAACCTCTTGCAGATTGTGCAGGTGTTCGGTGGTGTCACGACCAGTGATTATGATGTCACCTTGAAATACAACGGTGCGTGGAACCGATTTCAACAGACTCTCCATGTTCCTTTGGAAGATGGCTGCAGCCGAGTGGGTTCCCAACGTGCACCTGTGATACAAAAACAGTCCCGTGTGTGTGTTAATGCATGTTAATTTTTTCGACGACTCAGCCAGCTCCTGGGTCATGTAATCGGAGGTGAATGCCTTTCCCCCTGCTAATGCAAAGAGATCATCGGCTTTGGGTAGCGGGTACTGGTCCTGTAATGAAACTCGGTTGATCGTTACCTTGTAGTCACCGCAGATTCTGACCATGCCATCGCTCTTTAGTACCGGAACAATCGGGCTGGCGCACTCGTTGAATTCGACTGGTGATATGATTCCCTCGCGTTGAAGTCTGTCCAATTCGATCTCCACTTTCTCCCTCATCATGTAAGGGACCGCTCGAGCCTTGTGATGAACAGGCCGTGCCTCGGGGATCAAGTGGATCTGCACTTTGGCGCCTGTGAAGTTGCTGATGCCTGGTTCAAATAAAGATGGGAACTTGCTCAGCACTTGAGCACAGGAAGCATCGTCCACTGAAGATAGTGCTCTGACATCTTCCCAGTTCCACCGAATCTTCCCCATCCAGCTTCTGCCAAGCAGTGTTGGCCTGTCGCCTGGTACAACCCACAGTGGCAATTCGTGTATCTCGCCATCATAGGATACTTTTACATTTGCACTGCTGATAACTGGGATCAGTTCCTTGGTGTAAGTGCGCAGCTTTGTCTGAATTGGGCTCAGCTTGGGTCTTTGTTCTTTGTTGCCCCACAGCCTCTCAAATGCCTTCTGGCTTATAATTGACTGACTCGCCCCCGTGTCCAACTCCGTGGAAACAGGAATGCCATTTATGTTGACTTTCATCATCATGGGGGGACTTTTGGTAGTGAAGGTGTGCGCCCCGTGCATTGCTTCCTTGGGCTGAGTCGCCTCTCCAGCTTGTACTTTATGATCCTTGCTGGATCAGAAACCTCCTGCCGACTCCTCTGCCATGTTTTGTGTAAAGTCCTGTCCCCTCAGTACAGGTTCACACGAGGCATGTAGTGAAGTCAAGGTCACTCTGGACCTGCACCTTTATTTCACAGCTCTGGAATGCTGCACTTGCCTGAGACCTGTCCTTATATACCTGTCTCTTGCAAGTGCACCCCTGCTGGTAAGGTATGCTGGTGGTTACAGGTCATATCTTATTACAGTCATGTATAGCATGTTAGGATACAGTTATATATAATAATGTAAGATACATGACATCACCCTCCCCCACGGTCTTATTGTCTTTATAGGTTCAGTCTCTCAGGTGGTCTACACTCTCGCGTGGAGCGTCTGAGTTGTGGTTCAGTTGTTTGCCTTGGTGTCTGTTTTATTTTGGGTGTGGTTGCTGGTATCTCGCCTGGGCTGTCTGTTGGGATTGTCCTTTCCTCAGGTTGTTCCCTCTGTCTGTCCACCAGGTGTGGTGCAAGTTCCACATTGTAGTCTGCCTCTGGTTCCGCAGTGTTGTTGGTAAATCTGCTTTTGACTTGGTCTACATGCCTCCGGCAGGTTTTGCCTTTGTCCATTTGTACTACCAGTAGCCTGTTTCCTTTCTTGCCTGTTACTGTCCCTGCAAGCCATTTAGGACCCCTGCCATAGTTTAGTACAAACATTTTGTCCCCTATCTCATTCCATCTCCCCCTCGAATTTCTGTCATGGTACTCAGTCAGCTTACGGCGCTTTGCCTCAACGATTTCGTGCATGTCTGGGAGGATAAATGAGAGCCTTGTTTTTAAAGTCCTTTTCATCAACAGTTGCGCGGGGGGGATCCAGTCAATGAGTGTGGACGAGATCTGTATGCCAGCAGCAGTCGCGACAGGCGACCCTGCAGCGTGGGACCTTGGATTTTAAGCATGCCTTGTTTAATGATTTGCACTGCTCTCTCCGCCTGGCCGTTGGAGGCCAGCTTGAACGGTGCCGTCTTGACATGATTTATGCCGTGGTCAATTATGAAGTCTTGGAATTCTGCGCTGGTGAAGCACGGACCATTGTCACTGACTAATATATCAGGGATTCTGTGCGTTGCAAACATGGTTGCGAGGCACTCCACAGTGGTGGAGGTTGTGCTCAAGTTTAAAATGGTGCATTCGATCCACTTTGAAAATGCATCTACAACTATGAGGAACATTTTGCCCATGAATGGGCCCGCAGAGTCTACGTGCACTCGCGACCACGGTTTGGTAGGCCAGGGCCAGGGGCTCAGTGGAGCCTCCCTGGGGCATTGCTGAGTTGGGCACAAATGGTGCACCTTCGGACGCAGAGCTCCAAGTCCGCGTCAATACCAGGCCACCAGACGTGGGATCTGGCTATGGCCTTCATGAGAACGATCCCTGGGTGCTCGCGGTGGAGTTCCCAGACAAATGCCTCTCTGCCTCGCAGAGGCATAACTACTCGGCTGCCCCACATCAGGCAGTCTGCTTGTAGTGATAGCTCATGCATGCACCTGTGAAAGGGTTTTATTTCCTCGGGGCAGGCATCGCGAGCCTTTGCCCAGTCACCGGTTAGGACACATCTTTTTACTAAGGTTAACGTGGGGTCGCTGGCCGTCCAGGCTCTGATTTGGCGAGCCGTCATGGGCGAACCTGTGGACTCAAAGGCATTGATTGCCATGACTATCTCACAGTCCTGTTCATCAGACCCTTCCGTGGTCGCCAGGGGTAGCCTGCTGAGCGCGTCGGCACAGTTGTCTGTGCCTGGTCTGTGCCTTATGGTATAGTCGCCGGATGCCAGCATGAGTGCCCACCGTTGAATTCGCGCCGAGGTGTTGGCGTTTATTGCCTTGCTCTCGGATAGGAGGGACGTGAGGGGCTTGTGGTCGGTTTCTAACACGAACTTGGCCCCGAAAAGGTATTGGTGCATCTTTTTGACACCGTACACGCACGCGAACGCCTCCTTCTCTACCATTCTGTACCTGCGCTCCGCCCGCGAAAGTGACCTGGAGGCATAAGCTATGGGTTGTAATTTGCCCGCACAATTGACGTGTTGCAAAATGCACCCGACGCATCGCATGTGAGAACTAGCTTTTTACCTGGGTCAAAGAAAGTCAAAACACTGTTGGAACACAGAAGGTTGCGTGCCTTATTGAAGGTGCGTTCCTGGGTGTCCCCCCAAAACCAATTACACCCCTTCCTGAGTAGCATGTCGAGAGGCTCCAGCAGCGTCCTTAAGTTCTGCATAAAGTTCCCAAAGTAATTGAGCAGCCCGAGAAAGGCACGCAGTTCTGAGACATTCCGGGGCCTGGGTGCCAGGCGAATTGCTTCTGTTTTGGACTTTGTTGGGCGGATTCCATCAGCGGCAATCCTTCTGCCCAAAAATTGAACCTCGGGTGCGAGAAACAGGCACTTGGATTTCTTGACTCATAGGCCTACCCGATCCAACCGCTTTAGTACTTCCTCCAAATTACGGAGATGGGAGTCGGTGTCCCTGCCCGTGATAAGTATGTTGTCTTGAAATACAACCGTCCCCGGGATGGACTTGAGCAGACTCTCCATGTTGCGCTGGAATATGGCAGCTGCCGACCTGATGCCGAATGGGCATCGAATGTACATGAAAAGGCCTCAATGTGTGTTGATGGTGGTGAGTAGCTTGGATTCCTCGGTCAATTCTTGCATCATATACGCAGATGTGAGGTCTAATTTTGAGAAAAGTTTACCTCCAGCCAATGTGGCAAATAAGTCCTCCGCTCTGGGCAGCGGGTACTGGTCCTGTAGGGAGACTCTGTTTATGGTAGTTTTGTAGTCCCCACAGATTCGTATGGATCCATCAGGCTTCATGACTGGGACGAGGGGACTTGCCCAGTCGCTAAATTCCACAGGTGATATAATGCCTACCCGCAGAAGCCTGTCTAGTTCGTGTTCAATCTTTTCCCTCATCACATAGGGTACAACTCTGGCCTTGTGATGGACCGGTCTAGCATCCTGTGTGATGTAGATTTTGACTTTGGCCCCTTTGAAAGTGCCCACACATGGCTGAAAGAGATGTTCAAATCGCTTTATAACTGTTGAGCAGGAGGTCCGTTCCTCTAATGACATGGCATGGACATCATCCCATTTCCAGTTTAGTTTTGCCAGCCAGCTTCTCCCCAGCAGTGCTGGGGGGTCTCCGGGGACAATCCACAGGGGAAGTCGGTTCACTGTCCCTTTGTGTGTGACAGAGAGCATGTCGCTGCCGAGGACTGGCACGATTTCTTTGGTATAGGTCCTTAGTGTGGTGTCGATCCTTGTGAGTTTTGGTCTGTCTCTTTTATGCGGCCACAGTTGTTCAAGTTGTTGAGCGCCCATGAGAGATTGACTCGCTCCCGTATCCAGCTCCATGTTGACAGATATCCCGTTGAGTAGGACCCTCATCATTATAGGAGGCGTCCTGTTGTAGGAGCAGTGGCCATTGATCGTGTTGATCCGCTGTACACCGGTGTCCCGGGTACTGTCCCCACCATCTTCTGGTCCGCTTTCTGACCCATCCGATTCGTATACCAGCCGAGCTGCTGTTTTTTTGCACATGCGGGCCAAATGCCCTGTATATTCACAATTTCTGCAAACAGCCTGCTGAAATCGACATCCCCTTGCCGAGTGCCCACCCCCACACCTCCAGCACAGACCTGTTCCATTGTTCAAAGAGTTTCCAAAGAATGAGCTGCATCTGGCTGATCTCTCTTGAGCTTCTCTCAGTTTGTCGTTGATTGCTCGCATTGTGGGTTGATGAGGTGTGAACGGCCGTTCCTGTGGCCCTTGATGGCTTCTGCTTGCTGTCGAGAACCTGTTCTCCCGGTTTTGTCTGTGTGTGGGGGTAGCAGCTTGTTTAGTGTTGTGAAATTCTTGTTCCAATATTTCGTTAGTTGTTGTACCTGCATTGTAAATCAACCTCGTTTCTTCTTCCCCTACCAAGAATGTCTGTGCAACCAGTGCTGCTGCCTCTAAGGTCAGGTTCTTGGTCTCTATGAGCTTTCGGAATATGCCTGCGTGGCCTATTCCTTCAATGAAAAAATCTCTCAGCATTTCTCTCCTCAGTTCATCGGAGAACTCACATAAACTAGCCAACCACCGAAGTTCCGCCACGAAGTCGGGTATGCTCTGGCCCACACAGCGTCTGTAGTTGTAGAACCTGTGTCTGGCCATGTGCAGGCTGCTTGCTGGCTTCAGGTGGTCTCTTACCAGTGTGCTCAATTCTTCAAACGACTTGCTTGCTGGTTTCTCGGGTGCCAACAGATCCTTCATTAAAGCGTATGTTTTCGAGCCACAGCTGGTCAAGAGATGGGCTCTTCTCTTGTCTGCCTTATCGTCGCCTAGCCAGTCTTTGGTTACAAAGCTTTGCTGGAGCCTTTCTATAAAGTCCTCCCAATTGTCTCCCGCATTGTATTTTTCATCTGATCCGTTGTTTGCCATTCTGTGGATTCTGTAATCCCGTAACACGTCGCCACTGTAAAGTCCTGTCCACTCAGTACAGATTCACACGAGTCATGTAGTGAAGTCAAGGTCACTCTGGACCTGCATCTTTATTTCACAGCTTTGGAATGCTGCACTTGCCTGAGACCTGCTCTTATATACCTGTCTCTTGCAAGTACACCCCTGGTGGTAAGGTATGCTGGTGGTTACAGGTCATATCTTATTACAGTCATGTATAGCATGTTAGGATACAGTTATATATAATAATGTAAATCTTGACTTTCATCATCATGGGGAGACTTTTGGTAGTGAAGGTGTGCGCCCCATGCATTGCTTCCTTGGGCTGAGTCGCCTCTCCAGCTTGTACTTTATGATCCTTGCTGGATCAGAAACCTCCTGCCGACTCCTCTGCCACATTTTGAGTCGCAGTTCTTCTGCACATTCACTGTGGGTGGCCCTTTTGGCCGCAGCTTTTGCACACATAGTGTCTGAATCGACACAGATGGGCCCGATAGTTACCCCCGCAGTGCCAGTATGTTAAATGATTCACATTTACACCCCTCGGCGGACTCTGAGTCGGACCAATTCTTTGATCAACAGTTATTTTCTGCACAGTACTTGCCAGTGAGTTTTGATTCTGGGAGAATCTCAACATTGAGGTCGTGAACACCTGGCTTAAGGTGATGGTCCGCTTCACGTCCTGTCCCATCGCGAAAACGCCCCGCAACACCTTGTTGAGGAGTTCGCCAAATTCGCACGATTCCGCGAGCCTTCGTAGGTCTGCGACATATTCCACTAAATCCTGGCCCTCGGTGCGGCGGTGTGTGTAGAAGCGATACCTGGCCAGCGAAACCCGAGTTAAGGCTTCACCCTCTGTAAACTTTTCTTAACTACCAATTGCAGCCATCTCTGCGTGTAAGTCCGTGATCTGTACTTGTTAATCGCCAGTTAATATGTCTCTACTTATCTGTTGAATAACTCCACGAGGCCTAGTGCTGTGCTTGAACTGCTGTGACCATAGTCTCTTTATTGTAACTGCAGAGTGCCTTCACCGCGTGGTGACTAGCCTTTTATACAGCTCCTGCCTCCGCCTCCCACAGTTTCACCCTCTAGTGGTACCAGCTTAGTATATATATAGAGCATACATATATGACAGTAAGGAGGTCAGGTGTTGTGTCAGCATGGGATGATTTACTAACTTGATAGCAGCAAATGGTCTATAAAAGTCCCATTTCAAAGTTGACTTTCCAAGGTTAGAAGCTCTTACTTACTGCATTTGGAAGACAGATTGAGCTTTATGCAGCTAGCAAGTGTTTGGAGCAAACTCTCTATCCAGTGTCACCTTATTGGAACAACCTCTCTCACCATCGCTTCTGTCATCTTAACCTCACCTGTCATCTATTCCATCAGCATCGCTGCCCTTGAAAAAATTCCACCTTGGTCCTCAGAATCCCACCATGCCCAACACCAGCACCACCACCAAGCACACCAGTAGCACCGGGCACATCAGCATCACCAGGCACACCAGTAGCACCAGGCACACCATCAGCACCAACAACAACACCAACCTTCTCTGCAATCAACTGATGCTGCACAGGACACAGGGCTTCAGCACCCAACCACATTGCTGCCTGGAATGCCAGGGATGCAACATTATGGCCAGATTTACTTCACTTGATGCTATACACCCTGGCTGCCACATGATGCACCAGGTTGGCACCACCCCACACCAGCACCATAAAGCATCTCTACAATGCCCAAGCCATTCCTTTCACACTGATCAGCATTGTGAGGGGGGTACCCTTATGTCTCACCATTTGCTGCAACTCACAAAGCCACTTCTAAAGATGCATACAAATCTGTCCAAGAAGGCAAAGTGTTGAAAATAAACATTTCAATGTTTGACACTATATTAACAGGAACATTGGCGAAAACACCCAAGTGTCTACCCTTGTGTGTTGTTAGTTGGTATACTTACACTATGCTGTGGGTGAGTGTCAGGGGTGGATAGTGAGATGGGGATGTGATAAAGTATTTAGTGAGAGAGGAAAAGGTGGAGGTGCAAGGTAAGTTGGTGTGAGTAAGGATGTGTAGGAGTAGGGGAGTTAAGGCAGAGTGATGGGGATGTGATGAGTGTCACAGCAGGATAAGGTTGAGTGTGGCCTTGCAGTAACATTTCGCTATCTGTGATCATTGAAAGGTTTGCGCCACTGCAGCCAGATCCTCCTGACCACATCCCTGCTTACATCCTCCTGTACAATGTGAAACCAGGCTGCGTTGGTCTCCTGGGAAGGTCTCTTCCATCCATTGGAAAGGAAGAGAACCTCCCTGCATGCTATGACTCCCTCCAGAAGCATATGGAGGGAGTCATGGGAAAACCTGGGTGCAGCCATGCATCTCTGTGCAGTGCTTTTCAGTGTTTGCAGTACATCAATGCTGTAGAACACTGATAGTACAACTGTCAAAGTAAATTTGGCCATGGCTCTTTAAGGAAACCGGCTGATGACACATCATCAAATGACATCATCAGACCCGCTTCCTTTTAATTGTCCGGGAATCTCACTGGGCGGGCTTAACAAGCCCAATCATCATAAAATCACTCCAACAGAATGGGATGGAGTAGGCAGCAGCCTGGGAGCGCGCTACCCACCCCGACCGCCCCGGACCCGTCTCAGTAGGCAAAATTAGGGCCAAAGTGTGATAGAAGTTTGGAACTCTTTTTCGCAAATGGCAATTAATGCAAGCTCAATTGTTAATTTCAAATCTGCGATGGATAGATTTTTGTTCACCAAAGGTATTAAAGGATATGGGCCAAAGGCAGTTATATGGAGTTAGGTCGCAGATCAGCTGTGATCTCATTGAATGGTGGAACAGGCTCGAGGGGCTGAATGGCCTATTCCTATTCATATGTTCCTATGTTCCTATGACAGCCTTGCAACCAACTGCATTTTGAATGCTGTGATTGCCTTTGAATTTACTATCTTGCCTGATGGATGATTCTAAGCATTTATTACCCTTGGAATAAAAACATGTTTTTCAAATATTTGTTTTTAATTGAATTTTGCTACTTACTTAAATTAGGTGCTGTGGTCTCAATTACCTCAAAGCAATATTCCATGATTACACAGCCATGGATTAATATCCCTGCACTCCACTCCTGATAGGGCACGAGGTGATTGAATAATGCACAGAAATCTTTGAGGTTGGAGGGGCCTGGTCCTGAAAGTGTTAAATGAATATAGACAGTAACGAGACACAGCGTGATTATAAATCTATGAGCAGAACAGAATAGTCTGTTTTCATTATGAGTCATTGGCTTTGCATCATCTGCAGCTCTTACATACAGCCAGATCAGAGCAGATATGAAGAGGACTGGGCTGCAGAAAGGAAGTGGTAAACATATGGACATCCTCAGAATAACACACATTCAGAATAATTAGTACGACCATGGGCTGAGCAGCGTGCATGTGTCACAGCCCCTCAGGTGTCAGTGCTTGCAAAGTCTGCACAAATTCCGGTAAAATACAACTCCAAAACTTCTCTGATGTCATATCAGTCCGGGTAGAACTTCAAAGCACCGCCCCCGTGTTAATTTTTACATAAAGGCTTTGATTATTTGAATCTTAGAATTACTCAGCACAGAAGGAGGCCATTCAGCCCATCTTGCCTGTGCCAGCTCTTTGAAAGAGCTATCCAATTAGCCCTATTCCCCTACTCTTTCCCCATAGTCCTGCAAAATTTTCCTTTTCAAGTATATCCAATTCCCTTTTGAACGTTACTGTTGAATCTGCTTCCACTACCCTTTCAGGCAGCGCATTCCAGAGCATAGCAACACGTTGCGTTAAATAAATTCTCCTCGTAACAAAGAATTTTCCTCATCTCCCCTCAGGTTCTTTTCCCAATTATATTAAATCTGTGTCCTCTGGTTACTGACCCTCCTGCCAGTCGAAAGTTTCCCCCTATCTACTCTATCATAACCTTTCATGATTTTGAACTCTATTAAATCTCGCTTAACGTTTTCTGCTCTAGGGAGAAAAATTCCACAATCCCAACTTCTCTCATCATAACTGAAGTCCCTCATCCCTGGTATCGTTCTATTCTGGTCGGCACAGAGATTACACAACAATAAGATTTTTTCTGCTAATGTTTATAGCAGTGGTGAATTATTTGTGTCTTGGGTGATAATATGGTTCACTGTTGAAATAGATAAAGAAGACATAGAATTTCTATACCTATCCATGGAAAGGGTGCTGAAGAACACTTTAACCATGGCAGGACCTCACCCAATGTTGGCATCATGCCCCTCCTCCCCCCCCACGCCCCCCCTCCCGCCCCCGGCCAGGTCAGATACAATGAGCATCTCTGGAATTGTGTGGTTCCTCATTGTCAGTTTCTGCTGAACACTCAACTAATATTTGTGTACAAGAATAGAGATTCTGCAGCAAGTCAGTCCATGGTTGGTTTAGGGGGGTGGGGGACATCTCAATTTATAATATTCTTAAAATACCCCTTAATGCAAGAAATATTTTAAAAGACCATTTAAAAACTTATTTCTGTTTAAAAAAAATTTGAGCAATTTAAACTGCTTAAATGAGATTGACTGTGCAACCTGTAACCGCTCACCTAAAAACTCACTGTGACGGATTTTGGGGCCAAGTTTCGGCCTGAGTTGCTCCTGTTTTTTTGGTTTAGAATGGAGTATCTTAGAAATTTGAATTCTCGGCATTTAGTTTGCTCCAGTTCTAGTCAGTTAGAACAGTTTCACTTTGGAACAGAATTTATTTTTCAAAGAGGGGTGTGTCCGGCCACTTAAGCCTGTTTTCAAAGTTTAGGCAGTGAAAACTTACTCCAAACTAACTTAGAATGGAGTAAGTGTAGATTTTTGTACGCTCAAAAAAACCTTGTCTACACTTTAGAAAATCAGGCGTAGGTTACAAATCAGGCGTAGGGAATGGGGGGGGGGGGGGGGTTTAAAGGGAAGTTTACAAACATTAAACACTTCAGTTTTACAAATAAAGAGCCATCATCAATAATAAATGATAAATACAGCAATAAATCAACCAATAAATCAATGAAAAAAATTAATAAAAAATAATAATAAAAAAAAATCAATAAATAAAACATTTTCTACTTACCGACTGCAGCACTGGGAGTCCTCCAACAGCGTGCTGGGACGGCCCCCCCCAGTATGTCTCTGTCAGTGTCTCTCACTCTCTGTCTGTCAGTGTGTGTGTTTCTGACAGCGAGGGGAGAGGGAGAAGGGGGGTGGGAGGGGGAGGGGGAGAAGGGGGGTGGGAGGGGAGGGAGAGAAGGGGGGAGGGGGAGAAGGGGGGGAGGAGAAGGAGGAGGGGTGGGGGGGAGGAGGAGGAGGAGGGGGGTGGAGGGGGGGTTGGGGGAGGAGAGTAGAGGGGTGAGGAGAAGGGGGGAGGAGAAGGGGGGAGGAGAGGGGGGAAGGGAGGAGATGGGGGAAGGGGGGAGGAGAGGGGGAGAAGGGGGGGAGAGGGGGAGAAGGGAGCGAGGATGGAGGGAGGGAAGGAGAGAGGAGGGAGGGAGGGAAGGAGAGAGGAGGGAGGGAGAGAGGAGGGGAGCGGGGTGGTGAAGGAAGGGAGAGAAGGAGGCTGAACGGCCGGGCCCAAGACTTCGGGCTGGATTTACAGGTAGGTGGCGTCGCGTCTTGGGGGGGAGGGGGCGGTCGTGGAGGTCTGGGGGCGGGGGGGGGGAAGAGTCGCGGAGGTCCGGGGGAGGAGTCGCGGAGGTCAGGGGGGGATGCCGGGGGGGAAGAGTCGTGGAGGTCCGTGGGTGGGGGGGCGGGGGGCGGCGGGGGGAAGCAGAGGTCGAGTCGCCGGGGGGGTGGGTGGGGGAAGAGCGGGGGTCGGGTCGGGTGGGAGGAGCCTTATCCACGCAGCCCCAGTGAGGCCATTCGGCCAGGGCTAGGGGCTGCATGCTTCGGGTCCCTCTCACAGTTTTGGGCGCCTGGAGCTACTGCACATGCGCGCCCACTGTAGCGCGCATGTGCAGAGGTCCCTGCACTGTTTTCAGCGCAGGGACCTGGCTCCAACCCCCACAGCTCGTGCTGCGCCCAGGTCCAGAGGACCTGCAGGGAGCCGGAGAATAGGTAAGTTTTTTTTAGGTGCACTTTGTGGCGCGAAAAACGGGCGTCCAGGTCCGGGCTGCGCCATTTTAGGCAGGCCCATAATCTCTGGCTAATTGATTTCCTGTTGGGCAAAGGCAGCAGTAGGCCATGGTGATTTTAATCTCCGGGCCTCATTTAAACGGCACTGGTCCAATTCTTGCCTGGCTCGAGCTTTGAATAGGGCACAGCAGACTTCCAGGAAGAAGGGGGTGGGGAGGGCAGGGTGGGGGATGGCAATAGGACCACAATTTGCATAACTTTATGATGCTCCAGCCTGCTTTTTAGGCCCCTCCTCTGCCTGCAAAACCTTGCAGGTTAATCTGCTCATTTTTTTAACTGCCTGGTTTCCACTGGGCGGGTAAAGAAAGAAAGACTTGGATTTATATAGCGCCTTTCATGACCACCGGACTTTGCAAAGCTCTTTACAGCCAAAGGAAGTACTTTTGGAGTGTAGTCACTGTTGTAAAGGGTAGGATTATAATTGACCCTCCCCCACCCCGTCTTACCTGACTACCTACCTTACAAGGTTTTGCAGCTAGATATTAAGCTACAGCTGGACCTTGTATGGCAGGGAGCTAAATGGCAACATTTTTGTTTATAGTAAGGGGATTTACAACAATTGTAGGGAACAGTGTCTGCTCACTTCGCTAGAAGATTAAGACATTTTTCTGACGGGCAATCAGTTTCAAGTTAACACTTGCTTTGGAATGATGTCTTAAATGGTTGTGGAATGGTTGTTTGGAAAATTTCCCCTTGTATCTCCCAATACGGTGAGGATTAAATGGCATTGAAAATATTGTTCAATTTGTGTCATCCCATTTCAAATTAGAGCCTAACATGACAAGCTTTGTATTTCCCTGTACAGTATATGCAAAGTTTTACTTCAACCAAGTCTTGTTCACCTATCATCCCCGAGCTCGCTGACCAACATTGGCTCCCGGTCCGGCAATGTTTCGATTTTATCATTCTCATCCTGGTTTTCAAATCCCTCCATGGTTTCTCCCCTCCTTATCTCTGTAACCTCCTCTAGCCCTGCAACCCTCTGAGAACTCTGCGCTCCTCCAATTCTGGCCTCTTGTGCATCTCTGATATTCATCATTCTACCATTGGTGGCCGTGCCTTCAGCTGCCTCGGTCCTAAGCTCTGGAATTCCCTCCCTAAAACTCTCCACCTCTATCTCTCTTTCTTCCTTTAAGATGCTCCTCAAAACCTACCTCTTTGACCAACTGTTCTAATATTTCCTTATGTGGCTCGGTGTCAAATTATGTCTGATGGTGTTCCTATGAAGCAAATTGGGACATTTTACAACGTTAATGGCGCTATTAATATATAGGTTATTGTTGCTGTTGGCAGTGCTGCATTCCACAACTCCATTTAACTCATGGGTGCATTAAGCAAATTTGGACATATGGTGTTGTAGTTTTAAATAGGAAGCAACCAATATCGAGGTTCTATTCACCAGGCCAGAAGTTACAGGGCTCAAAATTGCATGGCCTTTGGTCGACTCCAGCCACGAGTCTGGCTTGAATCCGTTGGAACCACCAATCAAACTTAGTTAGGACCCATCTGACCATAAGTGTGTGTTTCCAGGATGGCCTTGTGTGAGTGAAGGTACTAGCAGCTTCACAAGGCCATCAACGTAAGGAGCTGAAGGGACAAGGCAGGAATTCCTCAATTGAGAGTTATAGTATGGCATTGTTCTATTTAAATATGAATAATAATATCAATAAAATTATTATTGATAAAAAATAAAGCTCGTCTATGCCTTTAAAATGGGGATTGAATTAACTCTGTGTTCCTGGTCCAATTATCACATGCCCTCTTACTCCACATTCCTTGAAGACCACACTTGGTCTTGACTCTTCAGGGTAAAAGTTTTACCTCCTGGGCATGTTTCCTCCCCTCTATATTTATGATCCAGGAGGGGTGGGCATTTCTTCTATCTGCCCCAGTCACATGGCTCCAGTAGGTTATGGATCGGTGCCAGGGTTACTGCCGTATGTTCCACCCGACGCACCTCCGATAGGCCCAGAGGGATTGAGGTCTGCTGAGAGCTGGCATAAATCCTGTCAGGTCTTAAGTGGGGCCTACAGTGGCGAAGGCAAACCGTAGGTACCTAAATATACTCAGACCATTCTCAAGGCCTGGCATTAATGCATGTATGTACAGACAATATTATTGATTGATTAGCTGGAAGTGAGGCTGCCCAATTTTGACAATTTCAGAAACAAAGCAACTCTACCACCTTGGAAATAATATTAGTGTTTATCTTACAATCTCCAGTCCATTATTGTTTCTTTCTTTGCTTTCTTGCTGTAACTCATTCCTTCAGGCCCATCAAGTCCCATTCCCTCCCTCAGTGATTAGCTTCTATTTTTAAAATTCCTTTTGAGATTTATTTCCTGTGGTTGAAGTTTATAACAAATGAAAAAGTTAATTTAGGTATTATTTTTCCAAACAGCTTGCTAAATGTTTGCCAAATGGGTTTCAAAGCACTTTTCCAGCACTGGTTGGGAATGATTTGGATCTGGCTGGTTGGGATTTAACTGGGAAGCTACTAACTCCCAACAGTAACAGTCGAGGTGATCAGTGGATAGCATGCAGCGTAAAAGATAGCCTCGACAAAGCAAACTGGCTTGGCAGAGAACACAGCTGGTATCAGTGCCAGCGGCTCTAGTCAAATCCTTTGGCATTTGTCTTACAACCTCTTGGCATAAAACCTTTATGTCTTCCCATGATTTAGCTTTAAGCTGGCCCTGAGGCTGCTGCTTTGAAACACAACGGCCCAGATTTTGTGGTGGTAATACCAGTGAAATTGTCAGCGTTCGCTGTCATTACCCCTCTGAAACTGACAGTAGCTTCTGGAGTCAGCGCATGCGCAGATAAACACGGAGATCCAGAAGTTGCTGTCAGTGATTCCGTGCTTCGCCGAAGGTTGCACTTTGGAATTCCTTGGAGCCCACAATCAATTCAAATCACACTGGAATGTAGTTCCTGATGAAAAAACTTCCCCCATTATGTTGGAATGTCACTTTTAAAACCCCCTGAAAAAGTTAAACCTTGTTGAAAGAGGTGTAACTGGGGTTTTAACTGCTTATTGACTGCTGAACAACTCTTCGGGCCCTGAAAACTGATTTTATATTTGTGGAATATCAAATTTTTCCATGAATATGATAAGAATTACATGTATTTTTAATACAATCTTTTAAAAAAGTTTTCTTCTACCTTAATCCAATATATATGTCCCAATCTTTATTTTGCTCTCTGTAAAGTTTATAAAAAGTAAATTATAATCTGTGCATTTTACTTCCTGGTTTGCTGTTTGTGAGAATTCTTCAATATGATTGGCTGCTTAGCCTGCTTGATAACATCACTGAAGCTGGACATTGAAGATTCGCCAGATTCAAGCTAACGTTTGGAGAGGTAAAATTCACTCCACAGAGATCGGCAGATCTTTGTGGCCAGCTTTCTTTGAGGTCAATAAAGAGCGCTGTCGCTTCACCCCCACTGCAAATTCTGGGCCAGTGTTATTAATGGTGAGTAGTTTGTAAATTGTTGATGAATGTACGAATGCATAAATTTGTGTCTCTGTGTGCAAGTAGTCGATCTCGCGTGGTGTTGCACACAGTCAGTCAGAAAATATGGTCACGCTTTTATCTTTCTTTAAAATCCCTGCGTTGCTGATTTTCTCTGTCCCTTCTATTTCTGTTTATCTCTCTGACTTTTTCTTATTTTCTTTTGGGTGGGAAATGGTGGGTGGTATAGTGTGATTTGGAAGGGAAAGAAAGAACGCACTTGCATTTATATAGCACTTTTCACCACCTCAAGATGTCCCAAATTACTTTACAGCCAATGAAGTACTTTTGAAGTGTAGTCACTGTTGTAATCGAGGAAATACGGCAGACAATTCGCACACAGCAAGGTCCCACAAACAACAATGAGATAATGACCAGATAATCTGTTTTAATGGTGTTGGTTCAGGGTTAAATATTAGCCAGGACACTTGGGTGAACTCTCCTGCTCTTTTTCAAATAGTACCATGGTATTGTTTATGTCAACCTCAGAGGGAAGACACCTCATTTGGTTTAACACCTCATTTGTAAAAAGACACCTGTGACAGTGCAGCATTCTCTCAGTACTGGTACTGGGAGTGTCAGCCTAGATTTTGTGCTCAAGTCTGTGGACTGGGATGTGAAGCCATAAACTTCTGACTCAGAGGTGAGAGTGCTACCTACTGAGTCATGGCTGACACCAATAGCTGCTGGCTGCATTTGGGGTTGGGTCGTGGAGAAATGTGGTCCTCAGAGTTCGTCCTTCTTATTCCATCTCCTAGTTCCTCATGTTTTCCCACTGCTCCCGCCCTTGCTCCACTGTCACTCATCTTATTCTTATACCTCCATCCGCTCTCCTCCACTCCCACTCTTTCCTCCCAAGAATGGATGCTGACTTCCCATCCCACCCTCTCTTGCTAGATGTTTCAAAATCAAGTTTGTTTAATAAAGAAATCAAATTTAACCGAGGAAACAAAACTGCCATTCCATCTTAGAAACATGGAAACATAGAAACTAGGTGCAGGAGTAGGCCATTCGGCCCTTCGAGCCTGCACCACCATTCAATGAGTTCATGGCTGATCATGCAACTTCAGTACCCCATTCCTGCTTTCTCTTCATATCCCTTGATCCCTTTAGCTGCAAAGACCACATCTAACTCCCTTTTGAATATATCTAACAAACTGGCCTCAACAACTTTCTGTGGTAGAGAATTCCACAGGTTCACAATTCTCTGAGTGAAGAAGTTTCACCTCATCTCAGTTCTAAATGGCTTACCCCTTATCCTTAGACTGTGACCCCTGGTTCTGGACTTCCCCAACATCGGGAACATTTTTTCTGTGTCTAACCTGTCCAATCCCGTCAGAAATTTATATGTTTATATGAGATCCCCTCTCATTCTTCTAAATTCCAGTGAATATAAGCCTAGTCGATCCAGTCTCTCCTCATATGTCAGTCCTGTCATCCCAGGAATCAGTCTGATGAACCTTTGCTGCACTCCCTCAATAGCAAGAATGTCCTTCCTCAGATTAGGATACCAAAACTGTACACAATACTCAAGGTATGGCTCCACCAAGGCCCTGTACAACTGCAGTAAGACCTCCCTGCTCCTATACTCAAATCCTCTCGCTATGAAGGCCAACATGCCATTTGCCTTCATCACCGCCTGCAGTACCTGCATGCCAACTTTCAATGACTGATGTACCATGACACCCAGTCTTTCTCTCTACTTGTACCTTTCTTCTCTCTCTCTCTCTCTCTCTCACTGAGGTGTAAGTTCAACGAAGTAAAAGTAGAAATTTCTCCATTTGGTTTTCAAAATTTGAAGAATAGCTTTAAATAAACTGCTAGGACGTACAAAGAAAGATATCCCACTGATACATTGCGGGAAATTAGGCACATTCCATATGCTCAGGCTGCACAATCCAATTTCAGGTGACAAAGTGACAGTTCCAGGCTAGTCAAAGCCCACGCCCATGATTTTGGGGGAGAGAGAGAGAGAGAAAGAGAGAAAGAAAGAAAGGAAGAAAGGAAGGTGTTATATATGTGGATTTGTATTTACTCTGTACAGCCACCAGAGGGCTCATCCCCTGGAGTCCCAAGGCATCCCATAATCCCTTGGAAGCACAGGTATATAGGGAGGCTTCACAGGTTGGAGAGGCACTCTCGAGACCTGCAATAAAAGACTTTACTTTGAGCTCACAGTGTTCAGTCTGACTCTTTCTCCATACACAACAACTGGCGACGAGATACAGATAGCGAACCCAAAGATGCGGAGAACAGTGGGCATCCTGGAGAAATTTTCGGAGGGAGATGATAGGGAAACTTTTGTGGAGCGACTCGACCAATACTTTGTTGCCAACGAGCTAGATGGGGATGAGAGCGCTGCTAAACGAAGGGTGATCCTCCTCACCGTCTGTGGGGCACCAACGTGTGGCCTCATGAAGAATCTGCTCACTCCAGCGAAACCCACGGAGAAATCAATCGACGATTTGTGCACACTGGTCCGAGAGCATTTGAATCTGAAGGAAAGCGTTCTGATGGTGAGGTACTGGTTCTACACCTACGAAAGGGCTGAAGGCCAGGAAGTGGCGAGTTATGTCGCTGAGCTAAGACGCCTTGCAGGACATTGCGAATTTGAAGGACATTTGGAGCACATGCTCAGAGACTTTTTCGTACTTGGCATTGGCCACGAAACCATACTTCGCAAACTTTTGACTGTAGAGACCCCAACCTTGAGTAAGGCCATAGTGATAGCCCAGGCATTCATTGTCACCAGTGACAATATGAAGCAAATCTCTCAGCACACAAGTGCTGCTACAAGTACTGTGAACAAAGTGATGTTGTTTTCGAATCATAAATACAGGGCAGGTCACACATACCTGCAGCTGCAGATCCGCAGATGACTCAGAGTCCACCATCAAGGGTAATGAATGCAAGACCATTAACACCTTGTTGGCGCTGCGGGGGTGATCATCATTTCCATTCATGCCAATTCAAAGAGTACGTTTGCAAGGGCTGTGGAACAATGGGACACCTCCAATGAGTGTGCATGCGAGTTGCTAAGCCTGTTAAACCTGCAACCACCATGTTGCAGAGGAGGACAGATCCAAGGAGGAGCATGATGAACCAGAGCCTCAGATAGAGGAGGCAGAGGTACATGGGATGCACATATTCACCACGAATTGTCCCCCGATAATGCTGAATGTTGAATTAAATGGACTCCCGATGTCAATGGTTGTGGTGCAACAAGGCCTCAAGACCTCAAGGCCATTCTTAATTCCAGTTCACACGAAACTAAGAACTTACACAAAATAACTGATTCCTGTAATCGGCAGTGCTACCGTAAAGGTCTCCTACGATGGAGCAGTGCACAAGCTATCACTCTGGGTGGTACCGGGCAATGGTCCCACGCTGCTCGGCAGGAGCTGGCTGGGAAAGATACGCTGGAATTGGGACGACGTCCGAGCACTATCGCCCGCTGACGACACTTTGTGTGCCCAGGTCTTAAACAAATTTCCTTCGCTGTTCGAACCAGGCATCGGGAAATTCCAAGGAGCAAAAGTGCAGATCCACCTAATTCCGGAGGTGCGACCCATCCATCACAAGGCGAGAGCAGTACCGTACTTGATGAGAGAAAGGGTAGAGATCGAGCTAGACCGGCTGCAATGAGATGGCATCATTTCACTGATCGAGTTCAGCGAGTGGGCCAGTCCTATTGTCCCAGTCCTCAAGGGAGACGGCACCGTCAAAATCTGTGGCGATTACAAAGTAACTATCAATCGTTTCTCCCTGCAGAACCAATACCCACTACCAAAGGCCGATGACTTCTTAGCAACGCTGGCGGGAGGAAAGACGTTCACGAAGCTGGATCTGACTTCAGCCTACATGATGCAGGAACTGGAGGAATCATCAAAGGCCTTAACCTGCAACAACATGCACAAGGGTCTTTTTGTTTATAACAGATGCCCATTTGGAATCCGATCAGCGGCGGCGATATTCAAAAGAAACATGGAAAGTTTACTGAAGTCGGTCCTGCACACCGTGGTCTTCCAGGACGACATCTTGGTCGCAGGTCGGAACACAATCGAGCATCTGCAGAACCTGGAGGAGGTTCTTAGTTGACTCAACCGCGTGGGGCTCAGGTTAAAACGCTCGAAGTGCATTTTTCTGGCGCCTGAAGTGGAGTTCTTGGGAAGGAGAATTGTGGCGGATGGTATCAGGCCCACCAACGCGAAGACGGAGGCAATCGAGAGCGCACCGAGGCCACAGAATGTGACGGAGCTGCGGTTGTTTCTGGGAATCTTGAACTACTTTGGTAACTTCTTACCGGGTCTCAGCACACTGCTCGAACCACTACATGTCTTACTATGAAAAGGGGGCGAATAGGTTTGGGGCAAAAGCCAAGAAAATGTCTTTGTAAAAGCGAGAAAATTGTTCTGCTCAAACAAATTGCTTGGGCTGTATGATCCATGTAAGCGTTTGGTACTAGCATGTGATGCGTCGTCATATGGCGTCGGGTTTGTATTGCAACAAGCTAATGATTTCGGGAAACTGCAATCGGTTGCTTATGCATCCAAGAGTCTGTCTAAGGCTGAGAGAGCCTAAAACATGATTGAAAAAGAAACGTTAGCATTTGTCAATGGGGTAAAGAAAATGCATCAATACCTGTTTGGGCTAAAATTCGAATTGGAAACTGACCATAACGCACTTATATCCCTGTTTTCCAAGAGTAAAGGGATAAATACCAATGCATCGCCCCGCAACCAGAGATGGGCACTCATGTTGTCCGCATACAACTATGCCATCTGCCACAGGCCAGGCACAGAAAACTGCGCCGATGCTCTCAGTCGGCTGCCATTGCCCACCATGGGGGTGGAAATGGTGCAGCCCGCAGATCTAGCCATGGTTGTGGAAGCATTTGAGAGTGAGTAATCACCCGTCACTGCCCAGCAGATCAAAACCTGGACAAGCCAGGACTCCTTATTATCTCCAGTCAAAAGCTGTGTGCTTCACAGGATATGATCCAGTGTCCCAGTGGAAATGCAGGAAGAGATAAAGCCGTTCCAGCGGCGCAAAGATGAAATGTCTATACAGACAGACTGCCTTCTGTGAGGCAATTGAGTAGTGGTCCCCAAGAAGGGCATAGTCACCTTTATCAATGACCTCCATAGTGTCCACCCAGGCATCGTAATGATGAAAGCGATAGCCAGATTCCACGTGTGGTGGCCCGGTATCGATGCGGACTTAGAGTCCTGCGTTCAAAGATGTAATACATCCTCGCAGTGTACCCAGGGAGGCGCCGCTAAGTTTATGGTCTTGGCCCTTCAAACCGTGGTCCAGGGTACACGTCGACTATGCAGCCCCGTTCTTGGGTAAAATGTTCCTTGTGGTTATAGATGTGTACTCTAAGTGGATTGAATGTGAGATAATGTCGGCTAGCACATCCGCTGCCACTACTGAAAGCCTACGGGCCATGTTTGCCACACATGGCTTACCCGATGTCCTGGTGAGCGACAACGGGCCATGCTTTACCAGTACTGAGTTCAAAGAATTCATGACCTGTAACGTAATCAAACATGTCACAGCTGCCCCGTTTAAACCAGCGTCCAATGGTCAGGCAGAGAGAGCAGTGCAAACCATCAAGCAAGACTTGAAGAGGGTAACTGAAGGCTCAATGCAGACTCACCTATCCCGAGACCTGCTTAGCTACCGCACGAGACTCCACTCACTCACTGGGATCCCACCTGCTGAACTGCTCATGAAAAGCGCACCTAAGACCAGGCTCTCGTTAGTTCACCCTGATCAACATGAACAGGTAGAGAGCAGTCAGCTTCAACAAAGTGCATACTATGATAGCGCAAATGTATCACGTGAGATTAAAATCAATGATCCTGTATTTGTTTTAAATTATGGACAAGGTCCCAAGTAGTTTCCCGGCACTGTTGTGGCCAAAGAGGGAAGCAGCGTATCTCGGGTCAAACTTTCAAATGGACTCATTCACCGGAAACACTTGGACCAAATCAAACTCAGATTCACGGACTATCCTGAGCAACCCACCTTGGACCCTACCTTTTTTGATCCCCCAACATACACACCAGTGGCAACCGGCACGACAGTTGACCACGAAGCAGAACCTATCATCCAAAGCAGTCCAGCAGGGCCCAACACACCAGGCAGCCCAGCAAGGCCAGCTGCACAGCAGCCCAGCGAGGACCCAACAAATGATTCAACAACACCAGCTTTCACACCGAGACGATCAACCAGGGCAAGAAAGGCCCCAGATCGACTCACCTTGCAAATAGTTATACTACTGACTTTGGGGCGGAGTGTTGTTATATATGTAGACTTGTATTTACTCTGTACAGCCACCAGAGGACTCATCCCCTGGAGTCCCAAGGGATCCCATAATCCCTTGGGAGCACAGGTATTTAAGGAGGCTTCACAGGTTGGAGAGGCACTCTGGAGATCTGTAATAAAAGACTAAGGTCACAATTTACTTTGAGCTCACAGTGTTTAATCTGACTCTTTCTCCATACACAACAGAAGGAAGAAAGAAAGAAAGAAAGAAAGAAAGAAAGAAAGAAAGAAAGAAAGAAAGAAAGAAAGAAAGAAAGTCATGTTCTTAATAAAGTAATGTAATTGAGTACTGTAGACGTGAGCAAGTGTGACCTTAGGTCCTTTATTCAAACTCCAGAGTGCCCGTACAGCATGGGAGGTCTGCTTCTATACAGTGCTCCCAAAGGATGCGGGGATCCCTTGGGACTCCAACAGGTCCGCCCTCTGGTGACGGTATAATACTGGTTACATTGGGTTGCATACATAACATCACTCCCTCCCAATGTCAATAGTACACTTATTTACAGTGTGAGACGATCTGGGTCCTTTTGCTCCTTAGTCGATCGTCTCAGTACAAATGCAGGTGTAGGTGAGTTGGTTGGTTCTTCGCTGGGCTGCTGGGCAGCTGACCTTGCTGGGCTGCTGGGGGTGATGAGTTCAGATTCATGGTCAACCATGATGTCGGTTGCCACTTGTGTGTGTGTTGGAGGGTCGAAGTTGGTGGTGTCCTCTTCAGGTTGCTCGTGGTTGTCTGTGAATTGCAGTTTGGTTTGGTCCAAATGTTTTCTGCAAGTTAGTCCATTTGTGAGTTTGACCTGAAACATCCGACTCCCTTCTTTGGCTATGACAGTGCCAGCAAGTCATTTGGGACCATGTCCATAGTTGAGTAAAATACAGAGTCATTGACATGAATATCGTGTGACAAATTTGCGCGATTATGGTACATGCTTTGTTGAAGCCGCCTGTCCTCGACGTGATCATGGAGATCAGGGTGGACAAGAGAGAGCCTTGTTTTGAGCGCCCTTTACATGTGCAGCTCGGCTGGGGGAACCCCGGTGAGCAAGTGTGGTCTGGTTTGGTAACTGAGCAGGACTCGGGACAGGCGGGTCTGCAGGGAGCCTTCCGACGCACATTTCAAGCTTTGGTTGATTGTTTGGACTACCCGTTCTGCCTGGCCATTGGATGCAAGCTTGAACGGGGCAGATGTGATGTGCTTGATCCTATTGCGGGTCATGAATTCCTTGAATTCAGCGCCGGAGAAGCACAGCCCATTGTCGCTGACAAGGACATCAGACAGCCGTGCGTGGCAAACATGGCTCGTAGGCTTTCAATGGGGGCAGTGGACGTGCTCACAGACATTATTACACACTCAATCCATTTTGAATAAGCATCCACAGCAACCAAAAACATTTTGCCTAGAAACGGGTCAGCAAAGTCAACATGGATCCTAGACCACGGTTTGGAGGGCCATGACCACAAACTTAGCGGTGCCTCCCTGGGTGCATTGCTCAGTTGATAGCAAGTGTTGCATTGATGCATGCAAATCTGAGTCGATGCCGGGCCACCACACATGGGATCTGGCTATAGCTTTCATCATTACTATGCTTGGGTGGGTAGTGTGTAGGTCGCGTATGAACGTTTCCCTGCCTTTCTTAGGCAAAACCACGCGATTACCCCACAAAAGACAGTCCGCCTGTATGGACATTTCTTCTTTCCGCCGCTGGAATGGCTTGATCTCTTCATGCACCTCTGCTGGGACGCAGGACCAGCTCCCATGGAGGACACAGTTTTTTACAAGGGACAGTAAATGATCCTGGCTGGTCCAGGTCCTGATCTGGCGGGCCGTAACGGGTGACTTTTCATTTTCAAATGCATCCATCACCAAGAGCAAGTCTGCAGGCTGTGCCATTTCCACCTTAGTGGTGGGCAATGGTAGCCGACTGAGAGCATCAGCGCAGTTCTCTGTGCTGGATCTGTGGCGGATTACATAGTTATATGCAAACAGCGTGAACGCCCACCTTTGGATGCGAGCAGAGGCATTGGTATTATTCCTTTGCTCTCTGAGCATCTTATGGTCAGTTTTTAACTCAAACTTAAGACCAAACAGATACAGGTGTATTTTGTTTTACCCCGTAAACGCATGCCAAGCTTCTTTTTCTATCATGCTGAAGGCCCTTTCGGCCTTGGAGAAACTCCTGGATGCATAAGCGACCGGTTGCAATGTTCCAGATTCGTTTGCTTGTTGTAACACACACCCGACCCCGTACGAAGATGCATCGCAAGCTAGCACTAAACGTTTACATGGTTTATACAGAACAAGCAGTTTGTTGGAACATAACAGATTTCTGGCTTTCTCAAAAGCAGCCTCTTGTGATTTCCCCCATACCCAGTCATCTCCCTTGCGTAGCAACACATGTAGAGGTTCTAGCAAGGTGCTTAACCCAGGTTAGAAATTACCAAAATAGTTGAGGAGTCCCAGGAACGACTGCAGCTCCATCACGTTCTGTGTTCTCGGTGCGTTCTTGATGGCCTCCGTCTTGGCGTCAGTGGGTCTGATGCCTTCTGCCGCGATTCTTCTCCCTAAGAACTCGACCTCTGGTGCCAGGAAAACATACTTCGAACGTTTCAACCTGAGTCCCACATGATCTAGCCAACTTAGAACCTCTTCCAGGTTCTTCAAGTGTTCGATGGTGTCTTGACCTGTGATCAATATGTCGTCCTGGAAACCCACGGTGCGCGGGATCGACTTTAGCAGGCTCTCCATGTTCCTTTGAAAAATAGCCGCGGCCAATCAAATCCTTAACGGGCATCGATTGTAGATGAACAGACCTTTGTGCGTGTTAATGCAGGTGATGCTTTTCGAAGATTCCGCCAGCCCCTGCTTCATGTAGGCCGAGGTCAGGTCCAACTTGGTGAATGTCTTCCCTCCTGCCAGCATCACAAATCGGTCATCTGTCTTGGGTAGCAGGTACTGGTCCTGCAGTGAAAAACGGTTGATCGTTACTTTATAGCTCCCATAAAATCTGACCGTGCCATCGCCCTTGAGGACCGGAACAATCGGACTGGTCCACTCATTGAATTCCACCGGCGCGCTGATGCCTTCTCTTTGCAGCCTGTCCAGCTCGATCTCTACTTTCTCTCGCATCATATATGGCACCGCCCGTGCCTTGTGATGGATGGGTCGTGTACTGGGAACCAGGTGGATCTGCACCTTCGCGTCCAAGAAACTTCCGATGCCTGGCTCAAATGTCGATGGAAGCTTGCTCAGAACCTGGACACATGAGGCGTCGTTGACGGACGAGAGTGCTTGGATGTCGTCCCAGTTCCAGCGGATTTTTCCCAGTCAGCTTCTGCCAAACAGTGTGGGCCATCTCCTGGTGCAATCCATAGTGGGAGTTCGGGCACTGCTCCATCATAGGAGACTTTTACTGCGTCACTGCCAATTACAGGGATCAGCTCTTCAGAGTAAGCTCTCAGCAAGGTGTGAATAGGGCTCAGCTTGGCCCTGTGTGCCTTGTTGCACCACAGCCTGTCGAAGGCCTTTTTGCTCATGATAGGCTGACTCGCACCTGTGTCCAATTCCATGGATACTGGAATTCCGTTCAGTTCGACTTTTAACATAATCGGTGGACATTTCGTGGTGAAGGTGTGTACCCCATACACTTCTGCCTCCTTGGTTTGAGTCTCTAGTTCAGTTTGATCCACCATAGATCGGTCTTCCTCTGCAATGTGGTGGTTTGCATGGTTTGCAGCTCGTCTGCACACTCGCTGGAGGTTTCACATTGTTTCACATCTTTTGCACGCATAATGTTTGAAACGGCATTGATGGATTCGATGATCACCTCCGTAGCGCCAACAAGGTGTCAATTGCCTCGCATCAACGCTTGATGGCGGACTGGCCGATGAATCTAAACTACTGACCACCATCACCACGCACAAGGGACTGTTCGTTTATAACAGGTGCCTGTTTGGCATTCAATCAGCGGCCGCGATTTTTCAACGAAACATGGAAAGCCTGCTTAAATCCATTCCTGGAACGATTGTATTCCAGGCCGACATCCTCATCATGGGTCGAGACACCGAGGAACACCTCCACAACCTGGAAGAGGTGCTACACCGACTGGACCGGGTAGGCCTGCTACTCAAGAAGTCTAAATGTGTGTTCTTAGCTCCTGAGGTTGAGTTTCTGGGCAGGAGGGTTGCTGCAGATGGGATTCGGCCCACCGAATCCAAAACAGAGGCGATTCGACGAGCACCTAGGTCCTGCAACACATCGGAGTTGCGTTCATTTCTGGGACTGTTGAACTATTTCGGGAACTTTCTGCCGAACTTGAGCACGTTGTTGGAGCTGCTACACGTGCTCCTGTGTAAGGGTTGTGATTGGTTTTGGGGGACTGTCAGGAATGGGCTTTTGATCAGGCACGAAACCTACTTTGTTCAAACAAGTTGTTGACCCTGTACGACCCCTGTAAAAAATTGGTTCTGACATGTGATGTATTGTCTTATGGGGATGGGTGCATGTTGCAGCAGGGCAATGCTGAGGGTCAACTACAACCTGTGGCTTATGCCTCCAGGTCGCTCTCTCAAGCAGAACGGGGATATGGGATGGTCGAGAAGGAAGCGCTTGCATGTGTCTATGGTGTAAAAAAAAATGCATCAGTACCTCTTTGGGAGGAAGTTTGAATTAGAGACGGACCACAAGTCATTAACATTCCTGTTGTCAGACAGCAAGGCTATCAATGCCAACGCATCAGCTCGCATACAGCGATGGGCTCTCACGCTGGCTGCTTATGACTACTCCATCCGGCACTGGCCCGGCACTGAAAATTGCACTGACTCGCTCAGCAAGCTTCCACTGGCCACCACTGAGGGGGCAGCGGAGCAAAGCGCCGAGATGGTAATGGCTGTTGATGCCTTTGACAGCGCAGGCTCCCCCATCATAGCCTGCCAGATCAACATCTGGACAAACAGAGATCCCCTCCTATCCCTGATTAAGAAATGTGTCCTGACTGGGGATTGGGCGCCCGCACACGGAGCATGCCCTGAGGAGGTCAGACCGTTTCACAGACAGGTGGATGAGCTCTCCATCCAAACCGACTGCCTACTATGGGTCAGCCGGGTAGTTATGCCCCAGAAGGGCAAGGAGGCATTCATCAGGGAACTTCACAGCAAGCACCCAGGCATTGTGCTGATGAAGGCCATTGCCCGGTCACACGTTTGGTGGCCTGGAATTGATTCCGACCTGGAACACTGTTCGCAGGTGCACGACGTGTGCCCAGCTGGGTAATGCCCCCAGGGAGGCCCCGCTCAGCCCATGGCCGTGGCCCACCAGGCCATGGTCACGCATTCATGTTGACTACGCGGGCCCGTTCATGGGAAAGATGTTACTTATTGTGGGAGATACGTACTCGAAATGGATTGAGTGCATCATTCTGAATTCATGCACGTCATTCACCACTGTGGAAAGCCTACTTGCGATCTTTGCAATCCATGGCTTGCCGGACATCCTAGTTAGTGATAATGGCCCATGTTTCACAAGCTACGAATTCCGGGCGTTTATGCCGGGCAATGGCATCAACCACGTCAGGACTGCGCCGTTCAATCCGGCCTCCAATGGCCAGGCGGAATATGCGGTCCAAATCATTAAGCAAGGGATGCTCAGGATTCAAGGACCCTCCCTACAATGCCGCCTATCGCGTCTCCTGCTGGCCTATAGATCCCGACTGCACTCGCTCACGGGGGTTCCGCCCGCATAGCTACTAATGAAACGGACACTCAAAACTCGGTTGTCTCTCATTTACCCAGTCCTGACCGAAATAGTTGAGGGCAAGCGCAAATCACAAACCGAGTACCATGACCGTAATTCGACTGGGAGATGTATAGAAATAAATGATCCTGTATTCGTCCTCAATCACGCCATGGGGCCCAAATGGCTTGAGGGCACTGTAATTTTCAAAGAGGGTAATAGGGTCATCGTGGTAAAACTCAACAATGGTCAGATAAGAACATAAGAACATAAGAATTAGGAACAGGAGTAGGCCATCTAGCCCCTCGAGCCTGCTCCGCCATTCAATAAGATTATGGCTGATCTGGCCGTGGACTCAGCTCCACTTACCCGCCCGCTCCCCGTAACCCTTAATTCCCTTATTGGTTAAAAATCTATCTATCTGTGACTTGAATACATTCAATGAGCTAGCCTCAACTGCTTCCTTGGGCAGAGAATTCCACAGATTCACAACCCTCTGGGAGAAGAAATTCCTTCTCAACTCGGTTTTAAATTGGCTTCCCCGTATTTTGAGGCTGTGCCCCCTAGTTCTAGTCTCCCCGACCAGTGGAAACAACCTCTCCGCCTCTATCTTGTCTATCCCTTTCATTATTTTAAATGTTTCTATAAGATCACCCCTCATCCTTCTGAACTCCAATGAGTAAAGACCCAGTCTACTCAATCTATCATCATAAGGTAACCCCCTCATCTCCGGAATCAGCCTCGTGAATCATCTCTGTACCCCCTCCAAAGCCAGTATATCCTTCCTTAAGTAAGGCGAGCAAAACTGCACGCAGTACTCCAGGTGTGGCCTTACCAATACCCTATACAGTTTCAGCAGGACCTCCCTGTTTTTGTACTCCATCCCTCTCGCAATGAAGGCCAACATTCCATTCGCCTTCCTGATTACCTGCTGCACCTGGGCCAATTGTGGAGCAGTGGAGGCGTGGCCTAAACAGTTGGAGCTGTGAACAGTGAGAGAAGGAGCTGCTGCTTTTGCTCCTGGCTGGGCCTGTGAATCAGCCCAGGAAGAGAAGGAAGGAAGGAAGGGGCTTCACCACCAACTTTCATCCAGAGGGAGAGGAGGAAAAAGCAGAAAACTTGAACAACTTCACCATTTCTACAAAGAGTTGGAGAGAGGGGGAAAGACCAACAACAACATCCAGTGTGGAAGGAGGGAGACTCTACCATTCTACAGGTGGGTGTATTGGTGCAGTCCCTAAAAGACTTTGCTGTATCGGTGGGGGGAGGAAAGAAGACCAGTCGGGGGCCGGAACATCGCGGGGGGTGTGTGTGTGTGGAAGTGTGTGTGGGGGGCTTGCTTACAACTAGGCCCCACACACCTTTGAAGCACCCCTCCCCCATTGCCTAGCCTGGGATAGCTGGAGCTACCAGGCTGAAGAAACAATTAATCCACCCTAATTAACATCGTTGGGAGTGTGTGCCTGTGTGGCTCCAGCTGCACCAGGTGAAGACATCTTCTCCCCTCACCTGAAGACCACCCCAAAGACTATTTTTGTTTGCCATCTGGGGATTGCACCCACCCACAGCTGCGAGGGGAGACCTGCCCTCGCAGTTTCCCCCCTTCCCACCCCCTCTCTTTTTCTCTGTTACTCTCTGTCTCTCCCCTCTCTCTCTGAGAGCCCTTTTCCTCCCAAATTGATTGGAAAAATATAAAACAATTAAGACAACTGAGCAGAGGGAGCAAGGCCCCTCCCCAATTGTCAACTAGGGGAGAGGTGTGCCTCGTTAAGAGCTCCTCTGCTCAGTCTATTAAACGAGGCCATTTAAAGACCATTAAGGCCTGTGACTTTGGGGTGGGTGTAGCCTTTAAAGGGACCCCGTGATGACGACCCCATCTACGCTGGTGGCAGGGCCAGCTAGGACTTATGCGCAGGCGGCATCCACATCCACGGCACCTCCTGCGCCACCTGCTGCCCTGCCACCATTCAGACTTATAACTACGAAACACGGGGTCAAGAGCTACACTCACCCCACAATGAGCATTGAGGAATGCGTGCGGGCGATGGCTGGGGTAGTCGGACCCTCGGCCATTGTCGCAGCCTCCAAGATGTCTGGGAAGGCCGTGTTCTTCCTGGGGTCGGAGCGGGCGGTGTCCCTGGCCATTGAAAAGGGGCTCACGGTGGACGGGGCGTTCCTGCCGGTGGACCCTCTCGAGGCCACTGCGCAGAGGGTCATTCTATCAAACGTCCCGTCCTTTGTTCCCGCTGAGCTCCTCCTCCCTCACCTACACCAACTGGGGGAGGTAAGGTCGGGGATCAACCCCATACCGCTTGGCCTCAGGGAGAACAGCCTGCGCCATGTGTTCTCCTTCCGCCGCCAGCTCTTTGTCCGGCTGGCGCGGGAGGACATGACGGAAGGGCACTTTAATGTGGTGCACGAGGGGACTGCCTACCGCGTCTTTTGGATGTCGGACGGCGTGCGGTGCCATGCCTGCAGAGAGGTGGGGCACGTTCGCAAGAACTGCCCCGCCTCCAAAGCCGCCAAACCACCGAGGGCGGCCAAGGCTGGCGCCGCCGCCACTCCTCCCCCTAGTAGCGTCCGCGTGCCGGGAGCTGTGGGTGCGCGGGCATCGTCGGGGGCCTTTGTTTTCACGGCCTCCGGCGGGGCGGAGGGAGAGCGTCCGGCCGGAAAGAAGGCGCGGAAGAAGGCGAAACACCTAGAGGCGGGTCCCCTTAGTGTGCCAGACAAGCTGTTCACCGCGCTCGGCCCAACCCCGTCACCGGCGAGCGCGGAGTGTCCTGAGCCCGTGCCCGAGCCCTTGACTAATACCGCAGAGGGGTTCAGGCGTGGGCAAGATAAGAAAAAGGGGGGAGTGGAGCGGGAGGCCTCGGCAGACACGGGTGTCTCCCTGTCTCCGTGCCCCCCCAGGAAAAAAAGGAGGCGCCGCTCCAATAGGCGGTGGGGGAACAACATCCCTCCGCGGAGGAGTCGGTGCCCGCCGCATGTCCCGCGTCCCCTACCGGCGCCCCCAAACTGCGCCGTAGGCACGAGGAATCTGTCCCCGGGGAGGGTGAGGCAGTCGAGGCTGCCCAGCCGCTGCCTCCCGGGGATGGCGTGAAAGATCTGCCTGTCGTGGGGGGCGCGGGGCCAGCGGAGGAATGCGTAGCCGCCGGGTCGAGCGTCCCGGGGACTGAGGCGGGCGGGGCCGAAAAGGCCGAACCTGAGCCCGCCCAGCCAATATCCAACCTCCCCCAGGATTTGCTCGACTCGGCAGAAATACAAAGTATTAACACTTTTAATGAATCTGTACACGCTGGGCCTGGGGGTGGCGGCGGGGAGGGGGAGGAACACCCACCCTCGCCCCCTACTTTGGAGCTGGAGCGCTTGGAGGGCCTGGGAATTTTCTATGGCCGGGTTTCTCCTTGTTCCCCGGTTCCTGGGGCGGAGGGGGAACTCCTTCCGCTGTCGCTTCCTGACCCAGCACCAATTCTAAAAGAGCCCAGTGGGGACTCCTCTGTCGACGATCCTGGGGGTGGGATCGGGGCAGAGCCAGGGCCGGATGGAGCGGCCGGGCCGTTTGCCGTACCTCGTGCGGTCGACGGGCCGGCTGCTAGCGGCGACCTCCCGGAGGGGGATGGGGACTCGGTGGAGGACGCAGGTGAAGATTTCGAGTCCATCGCCAGTGAGGCGGTGGATCTCCTCGTGCCCGCCGCTGAGTCCCCCCTCATTCCCGTAGAGGAGCTCCGGGACTTTTTGGTCGAGAGCCAGGGTCGCCGCAACCGAGCCCATCTGGCCCGGGAAAGATGGTCCGAGCCGGGACTGCTCATCGCTTCCGTCCGCGCCGCCGCTAAAACCATGGCCGCGGGCGGGCCCTTATCAAGGGCGCAAGGCCTTGAGCTGCGCCGGCTCAAAAAGTTCCTCGCTGGGCTGCTGAAGGAGTGGAGGTCAACAAACGACTCCACTCCACCCCCCACAATAGGTTAGGTAGAGGTTGCACTATGCTTTTGCCATGAAGATAACCATAGCCAGCCTCAACATCAACGGCGGCAGAGGGGCACGCCGTAGATTTGACAATTTTTCGCTCCTGCGGGAGGGGAAATATGCGGTGTGCTTCCTGCAAGAAACCCACACCGTTCCGGGAGACGAAGCCACGTGGCTCCTGGAATGGCAAGGAGAGGTCCGCATGAGCCACCTCACCGCCACTTCTAGTGGGGTGGCCATCTTGCTGGGCCCGCATTTTCAGCCGGAGATCTTGGGGGTCGAGGAGCCCGTGCCAGGCCACTTGCTGCACGTAACGGTTCACCTGGGGGACGTGCCGCTCCATCTCGTGAACGTGTACGCCCCTCAGCCCGGCCCGCAGCAGGCGCGCTTCTTCGAAGAAGTGTCCGCTCTTTTTGGCTCCGTCGACGTCGGCGACTGCATTGTCCTCGGGGGGGATTTTAACTGCACCCTCGAGGCGAGGGACCGCTCCGGTGCCCCGCAGTGCATGACGGCGATGGAGAAGTTGAGGGACCTGGTCGGGTCCTTCGACTTGGTGGACGTCTGGCGAAATCTCCATCCCGACTCCAGCGCCTTTACTTGGGTGAGGCCTGGAGTAGGATGGTCCAGAGTCGACCGCCTTTACGTGTCTCGGGCATACGTTTCCTGCGTCCCGGCGGCCTCCATGCGGCCGGTGCCGTGTTCGGACCACCACCACCTGGTGTGGGCGGAGCTCGCTTCGCTCCGCGCGAGGATGGGGTCCGCGTACTGGCACTTTAACAACCGGCTGCTGGAGGACGTGCGGTTCCAGGACTCGTTCCGTCGATTCTGGGCCGACTGGAGAAGGAAGCAGGGGGGCTTCCCCTCCTTGAGGCTATGGTGGGACGTGTGCAAGGCTCACGTCCGCGTCTTCTGTCAAGAGTACGCGAGGGGGTCGACCAAGAGGCGGGCGGCCGGAGTCGGGCGCCTAGAAAAAGAGGTGCTCGACCTGGAATCCCGTCTCGGTCAAGTCGTCAAGGACCCGGCCCTGCGGATGGTGTACGAAGCTAAGAAGGCCGCGCTGAAGGACCTGCAGCTCGTCGGGTCCCGAGGCGCGTTCGTGAGGTCGCGGATCCGGTTCCTGCGGGATCTGGACCGCGGCTCCCCCTTCTTCTACTCGCTGGAAAAAAGGCAGAGTGTCCGTAAGCTGCTGGCCGACGACGGTTCTCTCGTCTCGGATCCGGAGGGCGTCAACAACAGGGCCCGTGAATATTACGGTGCTCTGTTCTCTCCGGATCCGTCCAGCGAGGAAGCGCATAGAGTTTTGTGGGAGGACCTGCCGAAAGTCAGCCCGGAGGGCGGTGAAAATTTGGAAGCTCCGCTAAGCCTGGCGGAGCTGACCGGTGCCCTCGACCGGCTCTCGAGGGGAAAATCCCCGGGGCTGGACTGGCTGACCGTGGAGTTCCACAGGGCGTTCTGGGACGTCCTGGGGAGCGACTACGCGTAGGTCCTGGGGGAAAGTCTGGCGACCGGGGAGATGCCCCTCTCTTGGCGCAGGGCAGTCATCGTTCTGCTGCCTAAGAAGGGCGATCTCCGCCTCCTTAAGAACTGGCGCCTGGTCTCCCTCCTCAGCACGGATTACAAGATCTTCGCCAGGGCGATGTATGCTCGCCTTGGTGCCGTGCTGGACCACATGATCCACCCCGACCAGTCCTACACGGTCCCGGGCCGGACAATCCACGATAACATCCATCTGGTCCGGGACCTCATCCATTATTCCCAGGAGGCTGGTCTGTCGGTCGCCTTCCTATCTCTCGACCAAGAGAAGGCGTTCGACAGGGTGGATCACGACTATCTGCTTGGAACTCTGCGCGCTTTCGGGTTCGGGACGCATTTCGTCGCCCGGATCCGACTTTTGTACGCCGCCGCGGAGTGTCTGATTAAGGTTAACGGGTCCTTGACAGCGCCCCTTCGCTTTAGGAGAGGGGTGCGCCAGGGATGCCCCATGTCCGGCCAGTTATATGCCATCTGCGTGGAGCCTTTCCTGCGCTTCCTGCGGATGAGGTTGATGGGACTGGCTCTGCAAGGGCCGGGCCTGGAGGTCGTCCTCTTGGCTTACGCCGATGACGTGCTCCTTGCGGTAGAGGATCCCGCTGACCTGCGGAGGATGCGTGAGTGCCATGAGATTTACTCGGCCGCATCCTCCGCCAGAATCAACTGGGAGAAATGTTCCGGACTCCTGGTGGGTCAGTGGCGGGTGGACTCCCTGCCGGAGAAGCTCAGGCCTTTTGCCTGGAGCACGACCCATCTCCTCTATCTGGGAGTCTACCTTAGCCCCGACGAGGAAGCCTGGCCGGCGAACTGGCAGGAGCTGGAGGCCAAGGTCGCCACTCGCCTAGGGCGCTGGACAGGACTGCTCCGAGTGCTGTCCTACAGGGGTCGAGCGCTAGTCATAAACCAGCTGGTGGCCGCAGTGTTGTGGTACCGGCTGGTCACTTTGACCCCTCCCCCTGCGTTTGTCGCCAAGATACAGAAGAAGCTGGTGGACTTCTTCTGGAACAACAGGAAGCACTGGGTCTCTGCCGCGGTCTTGAGTCTCCCACTTGAGGAAGGCGGTCAGTCGTTGGTGTGCGTCAGCGCCCAGCTCGCGACTTTCCGTCTTCAGACCCTGCAGAGATACCTTTACGTCGAGCCCCCTCCTAGATGGTGTGCTCTGGCGACGTATTTCTTCCGCCAGCAGCGCGACCTCAATTACGACACGCAGCTCCTGTTTGTGAACTTGGGGGGGTGTCAGGACCATCCTCCAGGAGCTGCCTGTCTTTTACAAGGAACTCATCAGGGTCTGGAACAAAGTTTCCACCAAGCGCAGCTCTCCACCGGCTGGAGTGGTGGCCGTCCTGCAGGAGCCGCTGCTCGGGAATCCGTACCTCCACGACCGAGGTTTTATGTGGCGGTCGGACGAGAGGGCTGTGGCTGGTGAGGTGACCAGGGTCAGGGACCTGCTCGATGGCGGAGGAGCGGGCTGGATGGCGCCAGGCACGCTGGCGCGGCGCCTAAATTCAGCCAACGTCTGCCGCGCGGCCGAAGCCATCGAGTCGCTAAAAACAGCTTTGGGCCCTGACTCTGTTAGGTGCATCGAGGAGGCTCAAGCACGTGGGGAGATCCCGTCCAAACTGACCCCCGTCCGGACGGAATTCCTCATCGGCGCCAAACCCCGGAACCTCCCTCGGGAGCCGGCGCCTCACAACTTGAGCCGCCTCGAGGAAATCTCCTCCTTGCCTTTCAGTTCCGCGCGGAGGGGTTTCCTGTTCGGGCTGCTCCTGCACACTCTCAACTTTGCCATCCTCGCCGGCCGTCCGGACATGCCATGGCGTACCATCTTGCCGTCCGGAGGAGGCGGGGGTCCCCGATGGAGGGCACTCTATGCGGGAGTCCTCCCACTATTCATCGGGGACTTGGCCTGGAGGGTGGTGCACGGAGCAGTTCCGTGCAACAAATTTTTAAGCCGGTTCACGGACTCCCAGGCCGCCTGCAATTTCTGCGGTCTGGAAGAGTCCGTGTTCCATGTTTTTATGGAATGCACGAGGTTGCAGCCCCTGTTTTATTATTTAAAGGGGCTGCTCCTGAAATTCTGGCTGCACTTCAGTCCCACTCTCCTGATCTTTGGGCACCCTGTGCGGAGGGGAGCGGGTAGGTCCGAGGGCCTCCTCGTAGGACTGCTCCTGGGCACGAAGATCAGGAGAGTGGGACTGAAGTGCAGCCAGAATTTCAGGAGCAGCCCCTTTAAATAATAAAACAGGGGCTGCAACCTCGTGCCATCAGCCGGTCCAGGTAGCGGGCGGTCGAGGGGGTCGTTCAACCTGACTGCCTGCCTCTCTTCCGCGCGTACATCCGCGCCAGGGTGTCCTTGGAGATGGAGCACGCGGTGTCCACCGGTACGCTCGTGGCCTTCCGCGAGAGGTGGGCACCGGAGGGACTGGAGTGCATCGTCACGCCCGGCAACCAAATTTTAATTTGATTTTATGTTTTAAAGTTTAATTTGTTTTAATTGTTGGTGCTTTTAGTGTCCCCTTTCCCTTTTATAGGGGGCACTGGAAAAAATTTGATTTTCGTGCCCAAAAAAAAAACCACAAAAAAAACCACAAAAAAGAAAAAAAAGGGCCTTGTAACTGTCTGGTGTGTCATCCAGGGCGGGTGGCACGGTTTAATGTTTATGTTTTTTCAGGTAAACTCCAAAAGAGTTTCATGCACAAGAACCCCCAGGTCCCTCTGCACCTCAGCAAGTTGTAATTTCTCCCCATTCAAATAATATTCCCTTTTACTGTTTTTTTTCCCAAGGTGGATGACCTCACACTTTCCGACATTGTATTCCATCTGCCAAACCTTAGCCCATTCGCTTAACCTATCTAAATCTCTTTGCAGCCTCTCTGTATCCTCTACACAACCCGCTTTCCCACTAATCTTTGTGTCATCTGCAAATTTTGTTACACTACACTCTGTCCCCTCTTCCAGGTCATCTATGTATATTGTAAACAGTTGTGGTCCCAGCACTGATCCCTGTGGCACACCACTAACCACCGATTTCCAACCCGAAAAGGACCCATTTATCCCGACTCTCTGCTTTCTGTTCGCCAGCCAATTCTCTATCCATGCTAATACATTTCCTCTGACTCCGCGCACCTCTATCTTCTGCAGTAACCTTTTGTGTGGCACCTTATCGAATGCCTTTTGGAAATCTAAATACACCACATCCATCGGTACACCTCTGTCCACCATGCTCGTTATATCCTCAAAGAATTCCAGTAAATTAGTTAAACATGATTTCCCCTTCATGAATCCATGCTGCGTCTGCTTGATTGCACTACTCCTATCTAGATGTCCCGCTATTTCTTCCTTAATGATAGTTTCAAGCATTTTCCCCACGACAGATATGCCGAAGCATCTGGACCAAGTAAAAAAAAGGTTCAGCATCGACACGGAGGAACCTGAAGAAGACCATGAGATGGAGTTCACAACACCGCCAGTGAATGAGCAACAAGAGCAATCAGAAGAATGCACAGTCCCTGCGGTCAGCCCGGACAGGCCGGAATCACCACAGCTGACAGACACTCATGTCAGTGTCCAACAACCAGATCCCCAACTGCGGCGCTCCACGGGGGAGCGTATACCACCTGAAAGACTAAACCTATGATCCCAATAAGTCTTTGCGGGGGGAGGCGATGTCATGTATGTAACCACAATGTAACACCACTGTATTACTGTATACACTCAACCTAGATGCATACCTTGACCACAAGGGGTGAACTTGTGGGAGACACTCCTTACCTGATCACACAGGTATAAAAAGGGAGGTCCCATGCAGGGTCATCGTCTTTGAAGTCCTGTGAATAAAGAGTTATGGTCACAGAGTGACCTTGTCCCCAGAATGTGCCTCGTGTGGTTTCATACTGTAGAGTAAGGACTTTACAACACTAAGCTGGGTGGCGGTGTGAGCTGTGAGGAGGATGCTAAGAGGCTGCAGGGTGACTTGGATAGGTTAGTTGAGTGGGCAAATGCATGGCAGATGCAGTATAATGTGGATAAATGTGAGATTATCCAATTTGGTGGCAAAAACATGAAGGCAGAATATTATCTGAATAGCAGCAGATTAGGAAAAGAGGAGGTGCAACGAGACCTGGGTGTCATGGTGCATCAGTCATTGAAAGTTGGCATGCAGGTACAGCAGGCGGCGAAGAAGGAAAATGGCATGTTGGCCTTCATAGCTAAGGGATTTGAGTATAGGAGCAGGGAGGTCTTAATGCAGTTGTACAGGGCCTTTGTGAGGCCTCACCTGGAATATTGTGTTCAGTTTTGATCTCCTAATCTGAGGAAGGATGTTCTTGCTATTGAGGGAGTGCAACGAAGATTCACCAGACTGATTCCTGGGATGGCAGGACTGACATATGAGGAGAGACTGGATCGACTGGGCCTCTATTCACTGGAGTTTAGAAGAATGAGAGGGAATCTCATAGAAACATATAACATTCTGACAGGACTAGACAGGTTAGATGCAGGAAGAATATTCCCGATGTTGGGGAAGTCCAGAACCAGGGGTCACAATCTAAGGATAAGGGTTAAGCCATTTAGGACCGAGATGAGGAGAAACTTCTTCACTCAGAGAGTTGTTAACCTGTGGAGTTCTCTACCGCAGAGAGTTGTTGATGCCAGTTCGTTAGATATATTCAAGAGGGAGTTAGATATGGCCCTTACGGCTAAGGGGATCAAGGGGTATGGAGAGAAAGCAGGAAAGGGGTACTGAGGTGAATGATCAGCCATGATCTTATTGAATGGTGGTGCAGGGCCGAATGACCTACTTTTGCAGCTATTTTCTATGTTTCTATGATTATATGGGCCGAAAATTGTGGCCTCGCCGGGTCTGTACGAAGCGCGCATGGACCCGATGAGGCCTCGCAAAAAAACGGTTTTCGGGGCGCGATGCGCATGCGCCGAGAAATGGCTTTTCCGATCTGTCAAGATTTCTCTTGACAGATCCTGTGCATCCCCAGGAGAAGGACAACCGTGCGGGAGAGATTGGGCTATTTTCCCAACTCATGCCCAGCGTATGTCCTTCAAACTTTTACGCCTGGTAAAAGCAGGCGCATAGCTTATTTTTTATCAGCGTAACACTTTTAAAACATACAAAAATTAAAATTAAACACTCATTTTTATATTAAAAATCCTGTCCATTAAGGTAAATTAATTTTTAACCCTATTAAAACACTACAAAAAATTCCCCAAAATATATATTTTTTCTAAAACATTTAATTTCAATTAATTTTAAATATGTGAGGTGTTTTAATTATTTATTATGCCTTGTTTCTGTGTTTTAGGAGGTTATTCTCTTTGATAATAATGGGAACTCATACAAACGGAGTTCCCATTTTTATCAATGAGAATACTGCATAGTAATTGTTGGTCCAGGCCCACATGACTACGTACCTGAAAGGCATCTCTCCATGTGCTGTATAGTGAATATCGGCCTCCGACCGGAATCCCACGTTCCTCCGGAACCACCAGGTACTTTCGTAGATTTTTTTGAGTTGGAGGCGTTCGTACGAAGGGAGCTTCCGACCACCATTTTAGTATTTCAGGCTCTGGTTATGTACATTCATTTTATTTTCTCACCTTTACCCTTCTCTTCAACAACAACAACAACTTGCATTTGCATAGTGTCTTTAATGTAATATAATGTCCAAAAGTTCTTCACAGGAGATTTATCAATCAAAATTTGACACCGAGCCACATAAGGAGATATTAGGACAGGTGACCAAAAGCTCGGTCAAAGAGGTAGGTTTTGAGAAGTATCTTAAAGGAGGAGGGAGAGATAGAGAGGCGGAGAGGCTTCGGGAGAATTGCAGATATCTTCTTGTTCATGTCCTTTCATGTGCAGCGAATGGGAGACACCATGCTTACTGCTTGCATTATTGCCTCCTGTGCATGCTGTATCCTCTGCTTCTCAATGGATTGTGCTGGCATGCTGAATAGAACATTTTGCTCAGCCCTCACTCCATCTCCAATAATCCGCAGGGTTTTGTGAGTGAGCTGGACTTTGCCAGATCTGTGCTTTCACTCCATGAATGGACAGAGTAATGCAATCCCCAGCCGGACTGCCTGCCTTTGTGCTATTGGATAATTGAGTAGTCAACTAATTACTGAGTGACCCACTCATTCCCTCAACCATTATCTTTCCCACCTGTGACAGGGACTGTGGTTCTCGTATTGGACTGTTCAGCCACCTAAGGACTCACTTTTAGAGTGGAAGCAAGTCTTCCTCGATTCCGAGGGACTGCCTATGATGATGATGATGATGATGATGATTGCGTTATTATTGCAGGTGAATTCCAAATTGGTTACTCGATGGTGGAATAGTTACATTGCGACCAATCTTGTGGGAAGGGCATATAATAAAATTGTTTATTGAAAACAGTGTCGTCAAAGGAAATAAATGTACTCAAATCCATTCTCTGTCTGCTAAGAGTAGTATTCCCCTCACTCCCTCAAATTGCCATCCTTAAAACATACTTCACAAAGGTGGTACAGTATTTAAATTGACTCCAATGGTATTGGCAATTGTTAGCGCTATTTGCCCAATATATGCGCCTGTCCATGATAAGCGAGGGTGGCTTAAGTGCTGGTGTCTACATGCAAAATTGAAGTATGTCACTAGACTTACTGTTGCTGATGAAGGGAATTTCATGTCCTGATTCTGCTGGGACATGGGAAACTGATGCAGTTCACTTAGATATGTGCACCATCAGTTGACAAGAACAGACATTGTTATGAAAAGCCAAAGATCAGATAATTATTTTCTTCAGGTTTTATTTTGATGTCTTCTTTGCTTTTTTCTGCTGTCCTTTTACTTTTATCTTTTACAAAAGCTTCTCAAACTGAACAATGAATCCCACAAAAGCATAACGGGGCCAAAATTCAGGGTCCGAATAAGGCCCGTTACCGCCGTTTTGCAGCGGCTAAGCGACGGAATTGAGTGGCCGCCACGTTGCAGTCGATTGGCCGCCATGACCCAAATTTAGCGCAGGAGTTTTTGAGCCGATGTCCACTTCTGCCCCAAACCCCAGACTTCCGCTGCAGTATGGGGCTTGCGGCCGTAATGACGTCATTAAAGTGCGCACTGCTGCCGCTCCGTCACGCCACCTATTTTCAGTATAAAAAAGTAAGTACTGCATCAAATCGAATATGGCCAGGGTGATCTCCTGGACTAGTTTTGATCGCCTGAATGGGTCGGAGAGGAATTTTACCAGATTTTTTTTTCCCCAATTGGCCTGGGTTTTTATCTGGTTTTTGCCTCTCCTAAGAGATCACATGGCTCCGGTTGGGGTGGAGAGTAGAATGTTTTGGTGCAAGGGGTGTCGCAATTGTGTGAGGCGGACTGGTTGGGCTGGGTGCTCTTTACCTTTCCGCCATTGCTCATAGGTTTATATGTAACCTTCAGGACTGCTGACCGAGGGCCGTGTGGCTCTTTGTCGGCCGGCGCGGACGCGATGGGCCGAAATGGCCTCCTTCTGTGCTGTAGATTTCTATGTTTCTATGTATCCAGGCAGCAGCCACGATTCATTCATCCTGCACCAGAGCACTGTACTCACCGTCTTCACTGGGCCAAACCACGATTGTGGATGGCTGCTTGGGAACAAGGGATATAGCCTGTTCATCATCATCATAGGCAATCCCTCGAACGAGGATGACTTGCTTCCATGAGTTCACAGGTGTTTCGATGAAGGATCCGATGTTCCAGTCCTGAACTCCAATTGAGGGGTGGAAGATGCCTGTGTATGAATGTTTTTAAAGTGTGGTGACCGTTGCACACCAGCCACCACACAGGTTTGACAGAGCTAGGTCTTGGTCCAGTGGCACGGATTAACCAAGACGACTGGAGACCTGCTCTGCTGCACAGACCTAGCATGCACACATATCGCAGTGTGGGCTGGTCCGTGCTGCCCCTGGACCCTCGGCTCTTCTGGGCCCCGTACCCTCATCTGTTGCACCTCCGCCATGATCTCTCACCGCTCCTCCACCATAAACATTCACTGCATCTCGCCACAAGCACTCGCCAGTCATCCGCCCCGACCTTCCCACTCCTCTGTACCTGGGCCCTGCCGATGTTCCTGCCCACGCTCCAAAACGGTGACCAGGGTTTTGATGACGTCACCCCAGTCGCCCATCTCAAAATCATTGCACACTTGGAGCAACTCGCGCTGAAGGTTGAAATGGTATGCCATTCCATCTCTTTTACTTCCCGATCTGCAGAGCTGTTCTCTCGCAGGTCGGGGGGCCACGATGTCCCAGGGCCCGCCGCTCCAGCTCTTTTACTTCCCGATCTGCGGAGATGTTCTCTCGCAGGTCGGGGCGGCTGTTGACTCCCCTTCGGAACCTCAGGACTGCAGCCGAGCATGCATACAATGATGCACATTCTTCCACCAGGTGTATCATTGAGCACTGCGTCGGGATCCTCAAACAGAGGTTCCATTGCCTGGACCACTCTGGTGGTGCTTTGCAGTACTCTCCTGAATGGATCCCGATATTCGTGGTGGTTTGCTGCATACTGCACATATGGCTCTCATGAGGGGCCAGCCATTGGAGGTCGATCCAGCAACATCACTTCAGGAGGAGGTGCAGCAGCAGGAGGAGGAGGCGCAGGAGAAGGAGGATGATGAGGTGGACCAGGATCCCCATCGCCATCCCAACCCTGGAGGGGAGGTGCAGAGTCGCCTGGTTGCTGCTCGATTCAGATAATTTCATCTCCACATGATCCTTCAGCTTCTACTTTCCCTGGCCATCCCAATGAATGCCTTCATACATAATTGCTCACTCTCAAATGATATACCTACCCAGGTACAGGTGCAAAAAATAAAGATTTATGACATCATCCAAATCAGTGCAAAAAACTAACACAACAAAAAACAGTCCAAAAAACTGACACAAAAACTTCACTTCTCACCCTTGTGCATTTCCTTATAACCCATCTTATGCGTGCCTATTCTACTACTACGCTTCAGTGTCTCCCCAGTGACTGCCTCATGGGTCTAGGAAGGCTGCTGTGTTTCTTGTATGGAAGCTGCAGATGTCCTTCCAGGAAGCCCTCAAGCAGCTTTGGGCCTGTCAGGGTCGGCTGGAGACTGGTCAGCACCCTCCTGGGAGGATTCAGTCTGGCTGGGCTTGGGCGAGGCTATGCTTGGTGGCACTGGCAGAGTGACAGGTCTGGGGCCAGGAATGCTGCAATCCTGAGGGAGCGCATCATCTGTATCCTGATCCAAGGAGCCTGAGTCACTCACCGGGGGTGTCACATCGCCACCACCACCAATTTGAGGGAGCTCAGATCGGGGCTGTGGGGCCACACCGGAAGGTCTCCCGTGGCCCATGGTGGACCCAGCCGCGAAGGCAACACTGAGGTCTCGGGTGGCATCGAGCTGAAACTGCATGAGACCAGCCACAGCCTAAAAGCCAGCAAACATGGCAGCAGTTTGACGCTCCGTGGCCTGTTGCCCAAAGTGCACAAGAGCATTTTGAGCTTCTAGGGCTGCGGCCAACCTCTTCAAACCAGCACCAATACGCTCGTTCCCTCATGCCTGTGCTGCAATGACAGCTGCCACATCATCTACAAGTTGTGGCATCACAGCTGGATACGCACAGTCTCTCTGGGAGTCCACCATCGCCCGCACACTGGCAATGATGGGCTCCATGGAGTGCATTGAGCTGTCGACTATGCAGGAGGCGGATTCCTCCATGCTCCTCATCACTTCCGACAGCCTCTCTGCCACCCTTGCCAGCACCCCCAACATCTGGGAATGCATGGCCTCCACCCTTCTTTCATAAACCGCGACATCGATGGGCTCGTTGGAATCCTCCTCAGCAGAACTCCTGTGTGGACTCCCTGCCCTCCCCCCCGCCGGAGAGATGGCACCTGAGGTTGCCTAGCCCTGCCACCATGCTGCAGCCCTCTCTGCCCTGGTGCAGCACCCAATGCAGACCCCTGTACTATCTGCACGAGATTGGACCGCGCACTCCCAGTATCTGAGTGGTGGTGTAGGTGGAAGCAATGACACGGTGCTGTCAGCGGTGTCTTCCTCTTCCTCTTCCTCATCACTGAGGTCCCCAAAAGATGGAGTACGCTCCTGGTGTCAGCAAGGCTGGAGCCCTCAATATCCTCATTGCTGTCATTAGACATTTCGGTGCTGATGTCCTCAAGGGTGTCATTGAGGTCTGGCATTGGTCTGACAGGTGCTGTCTCGCTGTCTCCTCAGCTACCACTTGGCCTCTCATCTGCAAGCATGAATGTTACAATGAGCACACTTTTAGAAGGAAAGGCACAGTAGGTGCTGGCGTATTCAAGGAGAGAGAGCAATAAAGGAGGGTCGTCACTTACCCACTTTCAGGGAGAGATAGCATTAAAGGAGGGCTTCACTTACTCATGCTGCCACATCAGCATCACCAGTACTGGAGGCCACAGGGTGCATCTCATCTGAAAGCATAAATGGGAGTAGGGCTATCGTGAGGGGGAGGGGGGGATTGACACATGGAGGTGGCCAGTAGCAGACGTTCAGAGGGAAAGGCACTGTAGGCGCTGGAGCATTCAGGGAGAGATAGCATTAAAGGAGGGCCTTGGCTTACCCACATCGGCATCGGCAGTACTGGTGGCCACGGGGAAAGCACCATGTCTGCCGACAACTGACTCGCCCTCTCCTCCAAGGGTGTGAGGATTTGGAGCTGGGACTTGCTACCAACAGTCCTCCTTTGCTCAATCCTGTTGTGTGCAATTTTGGCCTGCAAAACATAGAATGGTTGGTGAGTACCACTGTTATGACGCATCAGAAATGAGTGCACAAGTGTGTCCCTGACATGCAGCTGTAAGTGTAAGATGAGTGGGAGCCTCCATTGCGCAAACCCACATAAAAATAGAGGTCTTAACAATGAAATGCTGCTTCAGTGTCCATACAGCGAAGCTGGGAAATAAGAGAAGGAAGAAGGAGAGGTTCGCAGATGCAAGGTCAGCAGTTGATAGACAGGTATTTACTTTCATCAGATGGATGATGTCGTTCAGCCATTTTCTTCAGTGTGGCAGTGTGGTTATGAATGGAGGTCCCTGAGACCTCCACAGCAATCTCCCTCCAGGCATTTGTAAACTCGCGAGTGGTTCTCCCCGTGTCTGGGTAAAGGACTCGCCTCCTTCACTCCACAGCCTGCATCAGGGTCTCCAGCTCGACATTGGAAAATTGGGTTGCCCTTCTTGGTCCAGCAGCACCAGCCATCCTTGAACACAACTCCTTCCCCCTCAGGGCCTAGCTGCAAACCCTGGTCTTTAAGAAGGCCAGGGAGCAGCTGGCTCGTTCGCTGCAAATGACCAGAAGGGTGAATTTCCCCGTGGTAATTCCACTTCAAGCAACCCACCCACACCGCTGTAAACTCCCAATTCCCACCGGTCATTATCGGCGGATGCCATTTTTTCCAAAAAATCCGTGAAAGTGCATCAAGTGGCCGTCACAAACATAGCCGCGGTAATGGCACCAAAAAGACGGTAGGTGCGCCAGGTTTCTGGCAGGCCTGAATTACGGCCCCAATGTCTCCAATAACATTGACCTACAGTGGAATACAGCAACAATATCGTCAATCCCATCCACCTGGTAAGGACAGAAATGTTCCAGAATAGCCTTGAATACCATAATAGTATTTTCCCTTCGTACATGTTGAAACATTGTTATATTTATGTATTTACGTATAAAGAAAAGGAAGAGCTTGTGCATATATATCGTGCCTTTCATGATCATCGGACATCCCATAGGGCTTCAAAGCTAATGAAGAATATTTTGAAACGTAGTCACTGTTATAATGTAGGGAACCACGGCAACCATTTTGTGCACAGCAAGGCTCCAGAAACAGCAGAGATAGATTACCAGAATATATTTTTTTTGGTGCTATTGATTGAGGGATAAATATTGGCAACTGAGAGGTTCCCCCTTCTTTTCTTTGAATAGTACCAGACCATCGTTTATATCCACCTGAAGGAGCAGATGGGGTTTCAATTTAACATCTCACATCAACAGATGGTACCTCTGACAGTGCAATACTCCTTCAGCCTAGATTGTGTGCTCTCGAGAGGAGCTTGTGCTCATGTATGTGCTATCTGTACCAGTATATGGTGGTAGCAACCATTGTTGGATGACTATTAAAACCAGTATGAGAGAGACAACCTCTCCAAAGGCTGTAGCTAGGGGTCCGTAGGTTTTCTTTCTTTGCAGCTCTAGATCGGAGTCCCTATATGGGATGGGTAGATTATACTTGGACAATGATCAGTTCCTCCTAAGACCGATTACTATTTATCTGGCCTCCAACTGTTTGTGCACAGAGCAGCCACAGCAATAGCAAAGAGATAAATGACCAGAAAAATTTTTTTTTTGCTTTTATCGATTGAAGGATAACTGTTGGTCACCGAGAGAATTCCCCTTCTCTTCCTTTGAATAGTTTATATTCAAGAATAAGATCGATTGATTTTTGTACACTAAGGGGATCATGGGATATGTGAACAGGGTGGGAATGTGGAGTTGAGGTAGAAGATCAGCCATGATCTTATTGAATGGCGGAGCAGGTTCGGTGGGCCATATGGCCTACTCCTGCTCCAATTTCTTATGTTCTTATGTTCTAACTTTTGATCCTTCTGGTCTGGGTGACCTTACTGGTAGCAAGACTACTGCGAGTATAGTTCTTCAAATTATGAAATATACAAGCCCCTTCACCACTAGGCTGCAGTTAAATAGTAGAAATTATATAAAGTGCATAATAAATATATATAAGTGGGCCCGATTTTAACTCCAGGTGGATTCCCCATTCAGGGCTGAGCTAAAATTACAGTCGGATCTCAATGATTTCATCGAGCCACAACATGCATATTTAAAGAAGGACACTGTTGGCTCCGGGCATGTGTCCTTGCTGACTGCTCAGGAGAGCAGGTTAAAACTGAAGATGTTGCAATCATGGCCACTTCTGGACAGGTAAGAGCCAGGATGATTTTAACTGCCTGCCCCCCTCCCCGCCCACCCCCCACCTCACTGCCCGCCAGATTTCTGCATAGCAAGAAAGGGTTAAAATTCCCCCAACATCTGTATTCCTTTGTATGGTGTGTAAACTGATATGTCAAAAAATTCTGTTTTATAGATACACATTTATGTTTTCTGTATATTTGGATAGCTCTGTATTTATGTACTATATTAATATGTATGTACATACCTGCAGTTATGGTTATGAAAATCATTTGCTTACAAACCAAAAGTAAAGAAGTATTTTTTTCACCCTAAGTAGCTATCTAAAGGTGTTAGCCCCAAAATGTCGATTAATTTTTGGCACAATGGAATTGGGGGAGTTGGAATTTGGGTGGATTCCCTCATCTATAAGGGTTAGATCCTTACTGTCTCTGCCAATCATCCCAGCACTTTTGTCGGCAGGCACATAATAAGCCCACACACCAATGGGTGGCCATATTATAATGCCATGTAAGAACCTAAGAACATAAGAAATAGGAGCAAGAGTAGGCCATACGGCCCCTCGAGCCTGCTTCGCTATTTAATATGATCATGGTTGATCCGATCATGGACTAGGGTTCACTTCCCTACCCGCTCCCAATAACCCATTAATCCCTTATCGGTTAAGAAACTGTCTATCTTTCTCTTAAACTTATTCAATGTCCCGGCTTCCACAGATCTTTGAGGCAGCGAATTTTACAGATCCACAACCTCTGAGAGAAGAAATTTCTCCTCTTCTCAGTTTTAAATGGGTGGTCCCTTATTCTAAGATTATGCTCTCTAGTTCTAGTCTCCCCCATCAGTGGAAACATCCTCTCTGCATCCATCTTGTCAAACCCCCTCATAATCTTATACATTTCGATACGATCACCTTTCATTCTTCTGAATTCCAATGAGTAGAGGCCCAACCTCCTCAATCTTTCCTCATAAGTCAACCCCCTCATCTCCGGAATCAACCTAGTGAACCTTCTCTGAACTGTCTCCAAAGCAAGTATATCCTTTCGTAAATATGGAAGCCAAAACTGCAGACAGTATTCCAGGTGTGGCCTCACCAATACGCTGTATAACTGTAGCAAGACTTCCCTGCTTTTATACGCCATCCCCTTTGCAATAAAGGCCAAGATTCCATTGGCCTTCCTGATCACTTGCTGCACCTGCATACTAACCTTTTGTGTTTCATACACATGTACCCCCAGGTCCCGCTGTACTGCAGCACTTTGTAATTTTTCTCCATTTAAATAATAACTTGCTCTTTAATTTTTTCTGCCAAAGTGCATGACCTCACACTTTCCAACATTATACTCCATCTGCCAAATATTTGCCCACTCACTGAGCCTGTCTATGTCCTTTTGCAGATTTGTTGTGTTCTCCTCACACATCGTTTTTCCTCCCATCTTTGTATCATCAGCAAACTTGGCTACGTTACACTCGATCCCTTCTTCCAAGTCGTTAATATCGATTGTAAATAGTTGGGGTCCCAGCACTGATCCCTGCGGCGCACCACCGGTTCTGATTGCCAACCCGTGAATGAACCATTTATCCTGACTCTCTGTTTTCTGTTAGTTAACCTATCTTCTATCCAACCCTGTGATCTTTTATCTTGTATATGAGTGAAACCCACCACATCACATATTAGCCCTTTGGTGAGTCATAGCACCCAGTATTGCTAGGGATGGGGCAGGGAATTAATTCACAGAGCAATCAATTGCATTGCTGAACCTGGTAGAGGAAGCAAAAATAATATTTTAATAACATTTCCCTCTGCCTCCCAGAGCCAAAAGGGTTCATTAACTCTGCAGTAAGATGCTGCAGCAAAATAATTTCCACGCGCCCGCCTGCACCACCTTCCCCACCCCCCACCACTTCATGGTTGCCCCAGCTGTGCATAGAATGGATTAGGGTTGCCAACCCTCCAGTAATATCCTGGAGTCTTCTGGAATTGAAAATTAATCTCCAGGACACTGCTATGAAAAACTCAGGTGAAAAATCATTGGGGCAATTAAAATATTATTTTTAATTTCTTTGAACACCATTGTTTACTTATTATAAAAATATTGGAGATAGAACCATAGAAACATAGAAAACAGGTGCAGGAGTAGGCCATTTGGCCCTTCGAGCCTGCACCACCATTCAATATGATCATGGCTGATCATTCACCTCACTACCCCTTTCCCGCTTTCTCTCCATACCCCTTGATCCCTTTAGCCGTAAGGGCTACATCTAACTCCCTCTTGAATATCCAATGAACTGGCATCAACGACTCTCTGCAGCAGGAAATTCCACAGGTTAACAACTCTCTGAGAGAAGAAGTTTCTCCTCATCTCAGTCCTAAATGGCCTACCCCTTATCCTAAGACTGTGTCCCCTGGTTCTGTACTTCCCCAACATCGGGAACATTCTTCCCGCATCTAATCTGTCCCGTCCCATCAGAATCTTATACGTTTCTATGAGATCCCCTCTCATCCTTCTAAACTCCAGTGTATAAAGGCCCAGTTGATCCAGTCTCTCCTCATATGTCAGTCCAGCCATCCCTGGAATCAGTCTGGTGAACCTTCGCTGCACTCCCTCAATAGCAAGAATGTCCTTCCTCAGATTAGGAGACCAAAACTGAACACAATATTCCAGTTGAGGCCTCACCAAGGCATTGTACAATTGCAGTAATACCTCCCTGCTCCTATACTCAAATCCCCGAGCTATGAAGGCCAACATGCCATTTGCCTTCTTCACCGCCTGCTGTACCTGCATGACAACTTTCAATGACTGATGAACCATGATACCCAGGTCTCGTTGCACCTCCCCTTTTACTAATCTGCCACCATTCAGATAATATTCTGCCTTCGTGTTTTTGCCACCAAAGTGGATAAACCCACATTTATCCACATTATACTGTATCTGCCATGCATTTGCCCATTCTCCTAACCTGTCCAAATTACCCTGCAGCCTCTTAGCATCCTCCTCACAGCTCACACTGCCACCCAGTTTAGTGTCAGCTGCAAACTTGGAGATATTACTCTCAATTCCTTCATCCAAATCATTAATGTATATTGTGAAGAGCTGGGGTCCCAGCACTGAACCCTGCGATACTCCACTAGTTACTGCCTCCCATTCCAAAAAGGAGTCGTTTATCCTGACTCTCTGCTTCCTGCCTGCCAACCAATTCTCTATCCACGCCAATACATTACCCCCGATACCATGTGCCTTGATCTTGTACACCAATCTCTTATGTGGTACCTTGTCAAAGGCCTTTTGAAAGTCCAAATACACCACATCCACTGGTTCTCCCTTGTCCACTCTACTAGTTACATCCTCAAAAAATTCCAGAAGATTTGTCAAGCATGATTTCCCTTTCATAAATCCATGCTGACTTGGACCGATCCTGTCACCGCTTTCCAAATGCGCTGCTATTTCATCCTTAATAATAGATTCCAACATTTGCCCCACTACTGATGTCAGGCTAGCTGGTCTATAAGTACCCATTTTCTTTCTCCCTCCTTTTTTAAAAAGCGGTGTTACATTAGCTACCCTCCAGTCCATAGGAACTGATCCAACGTCGATAGACTGTTGGAAAATGACCACCAATGCATCCACTATTTCTGGGGCCATCTCCTTAAGTACTCTGGGATGCAGACAATCAGGCCTTGGGGATTTATCTGCCTTCAATCCCATCAATTTCCCCAACACAATTTTCCGCCTAATAAGGATATCCTTCAGATCCTCCTTCTCACTAGACCCTCGGTTCCCTAGTACATACAGAAGGTCATTTGTGTCTTCCTTCGTGAAGATAGAACCAAAGTATTTGTTCAATTGGTCTGCCATTTCTTTGTTCCCCATTATTAATTCACCTGAGTCCGACTGCAAGGGACTTATGTTTGTTTTCACCAATCTTTTTCTCTTCACATATCTTTAGAACCTTTTGCAGTCAGTTTTTATGTTCCCGGCAAGCTTCCTCTCATACTCTATTTCCCCCCTCCTAATTAAACCCTTTGTCCTCCTCTGCTGAATTCTAAATTTCTCCCAGTCCTCAGGTTTGCTACTTTTTCTGGCTAATTTATATGCCTCTTCCTTGGATCTAACACTATCCTTAATTTCCCTTGTTAGCCACGGTTGAGCCACCTTCCCTGTTTTATTTTTACTCCAGACAGGGATGTACAACTGTTGAAGTTCATCCATGTGATCTATAAATTGCCTATCCACCGTCAACCCTTTAAGTATCATTTGCCAGTCTATTCTAGCCAATTCACGCCTCATGCTATCGAAGTTAGCTTTCCTTAAGTTCAGGACCTTAGTTTCTGAATTAACTGTGTCACTCTCAATCTTAATAAAGAATTCTACCCAATTATGGTCACTCTTCCCCAAGGGGCCTCGCACAACAAGATTGCTATTTAGTCCCTTCTTATAGAAACGTTTAAAATTCTGACGGGGTTAGACAGGTTAGATGCAGGAAGAATGTTCCCAATGTTGGGGAAGTCCAGAACCAGGGGACACAGTCTAAGGATAAAGGGGAAGCCATTGAGGACCGAGATGAGGAGGAATTTCTTCACCCAGAGAGTGGTGAACCTGTGGAATTCTCTACCACAGAAAGTTGTTGAGGCCAATTCACTAAATATATTCAAAAAGGAGTTAGATGAAGTCCTTACTACTAGGGGAATCAAGGGGTATGGTGAGAAAGCAGGAATAGGGTACTGAAGTTGCATGTTCAGCCATGAACTCATTGAATGGCGGTGCAGGCTAGAAGGGCCGAATGGCCTACTCCTGCACCTATTTTCTATGTTTCTATGTTTCTATTACACATCACCCAGTCTAGGATGGCCGGCTCTCTAGTCGGTTCCTCCACATATTGGTCAAGAAAACCATCCCTAATACATTCCAGGAAATCCTCCTCTACCGCATTGCTACCAGTTTAGTTAACCCAATCTATATGTAAATTAAAGTCGCCCATGATAACTGCTGTACCTTTGTTGCACACATTCCTTATTTCTTGTTTTATGCTTTCCCCAACCTCACTACCACTGTTTGGTGGCCTGTACACAACTCCCACCAGCGTTTTCTGCCCTTTGGTATTCCGCAGCTCCACCCATACCGATTCCACATCATCCAAGCCAATGTCCTTCCTTATTATTGCATTAATTTCTTCTTTGACCAGCAACGCCACCCCGCCTCCTTTTCCTCTCTGTCTATCCTTCCTCAATGCTGAATACCCCTGGATGTTGAGTTCCCAGCCTTGGTCACCCTGGAGCCATGTCTCTGTAATGCCAATTACATCGTATCCATTCACTGCTATCTGCGCAGTTAATTTGTCCACCTTATTCCGAATACTCCTCGTATTGAGGCACAGAGCCTTCAGGCTTGTCCCTTTAACACACCTTGCCCATTTAGAATTTTGCTGTAATGTGGCCCTTTTGGAGGGAATTGGCTGTTTGACCCATCCGATTGGATAACAAAAGCCATGATTTCACCTATTGAAGCGGGTTTGGTGTGGCCGGGGTCGTTAGCATGATCCCATCCCGCTGCCGGTTCCATTCCGCTCTGTTGAAGTGATCGGACGATGATTGGGCTTGTTAAGCCCACCCAGCGAGGTTCCCGGCCAATTAAAAGGAAACGAGTCTGATGATGTCATTTGATGATGCATCACCAGCTGCTTTCCTTAAAGGGACCATGTCCTCATTGATTTTGACAGTTGTGCTGTCAGTGCCGCAAGATCCTGCAAATCCTCTGGGAGGACAGGCACACCAACATCAGTGTCCTCGCCCAGGCTAGCATCCCCAGCATTGAAACACTAACCACACTCGATTAGCTTTGCAGGGCAGGCCATTTAGTTCGCATACCAGACACGAGATTCCACAAGCAATTGCTCTACGCAGAGCTCCTTCATGGCAACCGAGCCAAAGGTAGGCAGCAGAAACGTTACAAGGACACCCTCAAAGCCTCCCTGGTGAAGTGCAACATCACCACTGACACCTGTGAGACCCTGGCCAAAGACCGGCCTAGGTGGAGAAAGTGCATCCGGGAGGGCGCTGAGCTCTTTGAATCTCATGCTGTGAGCGTGAAGAGGCCAGGCGCAGGCAGCGGAAGGAGCGGTGGCAGATCAGTGCCAGCCCCCCACCCTTCCCCCGACAGGGTCTGTGGCTCTCGTGTCGATCTGTTCAGCCACCAAAGAACTCACTTTAATAGTGGAAGCAAGTCTTCCTCGACTCTGAGGGACTGCCTATGATGATGATATGGTTCTGCAGCTTTGAGCTGCTGCAAACAATGACAAGCACTGCACAAAGATGCACGCCTGCACCCAGGCTTTCCCATGACTCCCTCCATATGCTTTTGGAGGGTATCACAGCATGCAGGGAGGTTCGTTTCACTTCCAATGGGCGGAAGCCACCACCCCAGAAGATCAATGCAGCCTGGTTGCACATTGCACAGGAGGACACAAACAGGGCTGTCATCAAGAGGACCTGGCTGCGGGCGCAAATCTTTTAATGATCTCAGTAGATCACGAGAGCGTACTGCAAAGCCACACTCAACCACATCCTGCTATACTACTCATCACATCCTCTTCACTCTGCCCTCCCTACTCTACTCCTGCACATCCTTACTCACACCAACCTAACTTGCACCTCCACCCATCCCTCTCTCTCTATCTACATTATTACTTCCCCATCTCACTATCCACACCTCACACTCACCTTCATCCTTGTGCAATCATACCAACTAACAACACACAAGAGTAAGCACTTGGGTCTTTTAGCCAATGTTCATGTAACGTTTCTGTTAATGTGCTGTCAAACTTTGAAGTCTTTATTTGCCTTCTTGGACAGATTTGTATGCACGTTTAGAAGTGGCTTTGTGAGTTGCAGTGAATGGGGAGACGTAACGATAACCCCCGCAATGGTGATGAGTGTGAAAGGAATGTCTTGGGCATTGTAGGAATGCTTTATGGTGTTGGTGTGGGGTGGTGCCAACCTGGTGCATCATGTGGCAGCCAGGATGTACAGCATCAAGTGAAGTAAATCTGGCTATAATGTGGCATCCCTGGCATTCCAGGCAGCAATGTGGTCGGGTGCTGATGCCCTGTGTCCTGTGCAGCATCAGTTGATTGCAGAGAAGGTTGGTGTTGTTGTTGATGCTGCTGGTGTGCCCGGTGCTACTAATGTGCCTGGTGATGCTGGTGTTGGTCCTCAGAATCCCACCATGCCCAAGGTGGAATTTTTTCAAGGGCTGATGGAATGGATGGCAGGTGAGGTTGAGATGACAGAAGCGATTGTTCCAATGAGGTTTCACTGGATAGAGAGTTTGCTCCAAACACTTGCTAGCTGCGTAAAGCTCAATTTCTCTTCCAAATGCAGTAAGCAAGAGCTTCTAACCTTGGAAAGTGAACACCTATGAAATGGGAACTTTTATAGACCATTTGCTGCTGTCAAGTTAATAAATTATCCCATGCTGACACAACACCTGACCTCCTTACCTGACGTGATCCCTAAGCAGCGGGGAAGACAGTGGTGAACTTTTAAAATCTAAAGGTGAGCTTAAAATAGATTTTAGGTGCCTGTTAACAAGCTCGTTATAATCTAATTTTCCTCCCCCGCTACTTGGTGTCAGGTCTGTTCAACGCTGACAGACCGGACACCTGGGAGACTAACGTGGAACCGGGTTGACAGCGGGGTCTCAAATATTACTGCTGACCATCTCTAATCCCATCCTCTCAGCAACGGTAAAATTCTGGTCAAAGAATCTGTTTGCTCTCCAATTGGCGTGGGAAGGCAAGGATGGATGTATCAGTTGACCAATGGTGTCACGCGGTAGTTGGAGGTGGAAGACCATGTGATGAAACCTCCTTAAATATGTCCAACCAGAGTTGGCAACCCTAGAGCAGTCACCCACCAAAACATTTAAATGACCTCAGACCCTAGGATTGTGGATAGGTTCAGGGATGTCACCAGTGGATGGGTAATCTTCCATTGCTCCTCCTCTTTTTTCTCCAAAAAATAAAGGGGGATTCCATTAGAACTCCATTATCCCAATATTGAGAACATGCTGAAAAAAAAGACACTTATTGCAAAGGCTCCTGACCAACTCAATAAAGACAAGAAAAAAACAAAAGAAATGGCTAGAAAAAAGATTCTGACGTAACCTCAAAATGCTGCCACAAATTTCGCCTCCTTTAATGTATTTCAGTAAACAGCACTCCAAAGCAGCCCTGGAAACTCCCATTTTATATGCATAGGTAGATGATTAATTTGTATACCGAAGTAACTGCTGGAAAATTAGGTGGACATTAGCATTAATTAATCGGGGTCTAATTTTAATATAATTATCTGCAAACGGGAACACATTTCTGGTGCCAGTACAAAACCCAACTGGAGAATTGGATGGGAATGTATAACGGATCCCTGCATATTTTTCCTAATCTGTTTTGCTCATTTTATGTCTGTGAATTTGATATAATTGATCAGAAAAGCGAGATGGCAGGTTATGAAATCTTTTAAAAATGCTTAAACTTACTATTTCTTCCATTTTATTCTTGTTTTTCTAATACAATCTTCCCAGATACAGACAGTTTTCAGTCGGCTGTTCCCAAGCTCGTGTGGTGCATAAATATCAGCATAGACCGGTTTGTCTGAATGGCCTGTTTCTGTGTTGTAAATATCTATGTAAGCACAGAGAGAAGCAAGAAGCACCAGGTAAAGTCAATTCCTGTGCTGGAATAATCCAGCGAAAATGATGGCGAGGAATAGCATTGGGCCCATCTTTGCAAGGTGCAATTTATGACTTGCAACAGCTGCAGTCCTTTGGAAACAAAAAAATCCCTCCAATAATATTAAATGCAAGTGACCACCCATCTTAAAAAAAGCCTAATAATCTAAGCTTGAGAGCAAAAGGTTGTGCGCTTAAACTTCACCTTTGGAACCACAGGGTAGGTAACAATGCTTTGCGCAGATCGGTTACAGCACTGAATGCTTTGCCACAGGAAGTGACAGAAGCATCTTTTAAGTGAAGATTGGATAAATATTTGAAGCCGAAGAAGATCCAAGGCCATGGGGCGAGAACAAAGCAGTGGGATTGGTTTTGGCAAAGAGTCGGCATGGACACGATAAGAGGATAATGATAAGGGGATAAGGGGTTATGGGGAGCGGGCAGGGACGTGGATGAGTCCATGATTGGATCAGCCATGATCGTATTAAATGGCGGAGCAGGCTCGAGGTGACGTATGGCCTACTCCTGCTCCTATTTCTTATGTTCTTCTGTTCGTATGACACAATAGGCTGAATGGACTCTTTAAGTGCTGCGATCGTCTATGGTTCTGTGACTTTAGCTCAGACCTCAACAGGCCCGGGACCTGTAAACGGTTACTGTACTGTTTGAGACCCTGTCCTTCAGATGGAGATTTTAAAGTGAGGTTCTGTGCTGACTGCCCAATAAGTGCTGAAGATACCAGTACACTTGTCCTGAAGCGCATGGAATAAAGCTACATCAGTAGTCAATATTCTGACAAGCACTCCTCCAGGTACCTACTGTAAACCAGATGTGGCAACACACCGCGGCTAAATAAATAGCTTAAAATTAGATCATGTCCCTTAAAATATATTCCAAGTGCTTAAAAAAAACAATTAATTTTGCTGTACTATATTTTTGACGTAGTTTATTTGGATATTGAAATATGTATGCATGTGAATGTAATGGGATGATCTGAGACACTTTTGCTCTTTTACATTAGCACACTTATTACAAAATGTCATGATATCTTAATCTGGAGCGATGTTATATTAGCAGTTATTAAATTATAATAGCTTCCCTTTTGAGCTTGTCGCTGTGCTCTGTCGTTCTTCATTATGTCTGACACATCTTGGGCTCCCCAGCACAACATCTCTAGTTTTTAAGCGATGTTAATGATGTAATCTGCGTGTGTCAACCACAAGATTACATCAGTGGACATGGCAGGAAAAGACAAGGAAAATTAAAAATGTAGATTGTTCAAATTAGGTGTGTAATTGATGTTAATGTATGATTAATCACATCACACTGTGCTTGATGAACACAAGTATTCAACGCTAATTAATTTTGACATTAAATTGTCTCTGGAGTAATTTTTTTGAAAAAAAATATCTAGCTCCCCACATCCAGATCCTAACTGCTGCCAACCTGTCAAAGTTCAAAAATGAAAAATCAGCAGATTAGAAGTAGAGAAGACAGGAAAAAGGCAGACTACAGTAAAACCTACTGATGGGGAGCAGAATGAGAGAACATTTTTATTTCAGAAACAAAGGCGCATGTTGCAGGAGATCACCAAAAGGAAACAAAAATGATTTGTATCAATAAAGCATTTTACCTCATTTCATCACAAAAAGCACTACCAAAGTGCTTCATGTACAATGAATTACGTTGAAGCTAAGTGACTGTTGTTGCATAGGTAGATCTGGCCACCAGTTTTCACTTGGCAAGATCCCACAAGCAGCAATGAGAATGATAGGCTGATCTGGTTTTGGTCGAGGGAAAGACAAGTGTTGGCCAGTACACCAAAAGATTTCTGTATTCTTCTTTAAATTGAGCCATGGGTTTCATAACATTCACCTGATCAGGTAAATGGAGCCTGGGTTTAAAAACAACTCATTTGAAAGCCATTACCTTTGACAATTCAGCAGTTTCTCAGTCCTGCACTGAGGTGTCAGTCTAGATTATGACTTTCTAACTCAAAAAGGCAAGAGTGCTACTAATGGAACCAAGCTGACACTGAGATATATCAAACAAGATGAGGTGATTCTAATTTAATGTCAACAATTATATAGTACTCTTTATTCTTCTCTCTCTTTATTGAGCTGTTCTCTTCTTTTGTAGAAGTCTATTTATTTAAAAAAAATAGAAGCATTATTGCAATTGCAGTGCATTATTTGCATTGACAGCACATATCAAACAGTGTGACGGTATATTTAAGAATGACTTGTGGATATCCTTCGCACTCTGCAGCTAGCTTGATAGATATAACTACTTTCCTTCACTTTTGTTTTGTTTTCTGTGTTTCAAATGGTCTCCTTCACTTTTCCTGCATTCTACTTGATGTTTCTGGAGCTTTGCTTTACCTAGTTCCTAGATTTTAGCAGGTATGTTTATGCTGTGCATTTCTTCCCACAGCCAGGTGGATCTGGGTTTGGATTATGGTTATAAAAAGAAAGAAAAATTTGCATTTATATATCATCTTTCATGACAAGCACTTTGTCAATGAAGTATTTTTGAAGTGTAGTCGCTGTTGTAATGTAGGAAATGCAGCAACTAATTTGCGCACAGCAAGCTCCCACATACAGCAATGTGATAATGACCAGATAATCTGTTTCAGTGATGTTGTTTGAGGGATAAATATTGGTCAGGACACAGGGATAACTCCCCTGCTCTTCTTCAAAATAGTGCCTTGGGATATTTTTACATCCACCTCATCTGACAAATAAAACCTGTGACAGTGAAGCATTCCCTCAGTACAGCACTGGGAGTGTCAGCTAAGATGTTGCGCTCAAGTCTGCAGAGTGGGATTTGAACCCACAAACTCTGACTCAGTGGTGAAATGGCTGCACACTGAGCCACAGCTGATGTCGCTATCCACCGTTTCTAGCCGACGGGCCAACGTGTCGGCTCTGTGGCACTGCCATTTCTCTTTCCATCTCTTATGAGACAATGTGGGCTGCTAATGTGTAGTATTCCATCCAGCAATCTAGCCATGAAAGGAAACTGTGCTTGATTGACAGTCTGGAGTCCAACTCTCAACTGCAAAAAGCTACCATACTGCTTTCTCTCAGACTTTTTAAAATTTGTTCTGATGACACCACCTTCCATAAAAATGTTTCCGATATGTCTTCCTTTTTCCTCAACCGAGGATTCCTCTCTACCGTGTTGACATGGCCCTCGACCGTGTCTGTTCTATTTCCTGCACTTCTGCTCTCACCCCTTCCTCTCCCACCCAGAATCACAATAGGGTTCCCTTTGTCCTCACCTTTCATCCCACCAGCCTCCACATTCAACGGATCATCCTCTACCATTTCTGCCACCTCCAGCATGATCCCACCACCAAACACATCTTCCTCTCCCCTCACTTTCAGTATTCCGAAGCGACCAGTCCCTCCGCAACACCCTGGTCCATTCCGCAGCCACACCCCATCCCACGGCACCTTCCCATTTTAGCGCAGAAGATGCAACACCTGCCTTTTTACATCCTCCCTTCCCACTATCCAGGACTTACTTGTGCTTCTTTCAATTTAGTATACTGTATTCGTTGCTCTCGATGAAGTCTACTCTACATTGGGGAGACCAAACGCAGATTGGGTGATTGCTTTGCGGAACACCTCCATTCAGTAATAAGCGTGACCCCGAGCTTCCGGTCATCTGTCACTTTAATTCTCTGCTCCATTCCTACTCTGATCTCTCCGTCCTCAGCCTCTTACACTGTTCCAACGAAGTTCAACGTAAGCTCGAGGAACAGCACCTCATCTTTTGTTTAGGCACTTTACAGCCTTCTGGACTCAACACTGAGTTCAACAATTTCAGGCCATAACCTCTACCTCTATTTTTTCCCCATGGCAGCTTTGATAATTCTGCCATTTCCATTTACACCTCATCTAGTCTCATCTTTTGTTTCTTTACTTGTCTCATTACCATCTCCTTTTTCATTGCATCATCATCTCTTTTGTCTCTTAATCTCTCCTGCTTTCCACACTATCACAGACCTTCCCTTTTGTTCTTTCCTCCCCTCCACCCTTTCCCTGCCCCTGCACTTGTTTAAAAATCTGTTACATCTCTTACATTTTCCAGTTCCGATGAAGGGTCATCGGAACTTTGACTCTGTTTCTCTCTCTACAGATGCTGCCTGACCTGCTGAGTATTTCCAGCATTTTCTGTTTTTATTTTTAAATTTATGTTCCCTCAATGTTCTTCTCTGATCAAACACCATTTCTGATTCTTGCTGGGATACAATTCCACCGGTCCTGTCAGTTCTTGCCTCACCCAATTGGTCATTTTTAATGGTTGAACCTAGACAATGAATATTTGTGGAGTATTTGTCCATTACGGGGAGGGAACGTTAGTCAAATCTGCTTCTATTTGAAGCATGTGTACTTCCCAACATTGGATTATTATCAGGAGCAGAATTCTTTTTTTTAATCAGCCTTAGTTTAGGGCCACAGAGATCACCCGAAGGATCACTTTCCTTTAGCCCCACCCACTGATCTGGCAGAAAACTCAGCAGTGACCAGTGATCGAACCTGGGGCTTTTCTGATCTGTGTGGCTAAGTACCACATTGACCCACTGCACTTACAAGCATTTCATAGAATCATACAACACAGAAGGAGGCTATTTGGCCCATTGTATCTGTGCGGGGGAGGTGAGGTGTGGTAGTGGAGCGACGGGGGGGGGCTGGAGGGGGGCGCAGTCTGTTCATAAACATATTTAAAAGTGAAGGATCAACATCAGGTCATGGCCCAGAATGAGAAACACTGATTCCCTCTACCCTTTGGAGATCAGCACACATACCTGACCACTTTCCATTAACTTAGTACTAGTAATCTATTGGATAAACATTGCCTGCTGAAAACAAGCTAATTAAACAATTTATCGATCAAATCTATGTCGTACCTCAGACTTCCTAATAGTTTAGTTTAGGACTTGGCTTTGGTTTGAGCTCTAGATTATTTATATTCTGTTATTTGTGCACAGAAGATATGTTCTTAATCCCATGCGTGAAATGTTTTTAGACATCTGGGATGAGCAGATCTAGTCATCCCCCAATCGCATAATACTAATGGAAAGTAGATACATATTCTATAGCACAAGGGGTTGATTATAGATTACCCCAGGATGGATCATCATGGCAACATTAATATAAATGAAAGTCTTTCTTTTTACAATGTAAAGTAGGTGTATACTTTGCCTTGACTCAGACACCTCTCCCCATTTAGTGAGTGGGCAGCAAGGTGGCAGATGGAGCATAACATAGGGAAATGTGAGGTTATTCACTTTGGAAGGAAGAATAGAAAAACAGAATATTTTTAAAATGGTGAGAAACTTTTAAATGTTGGTGTTCAGAGAAATTTAGGTGTCCTTGTGCAAGAAACACACAAAGCTAGCATGCAGGTACAGCAAGCAATAAGGAAAGCACATGGCATGTTGTCCTTTATTGCAAGGGGGTTGGAGTATAAGAGTAAGGAAGTCTTTCTACAATTGTACAGGCCTTTGGTGAGACCACACTTGGAGTACTGTGCACAGTTTTGGTCTCCCTATCTAAGGAAGGATATACTTGCCTTGGAGGCGGTACAACGGAGGTTCACTAGATTGATTCCTGGGATAAGAGGGCTGTCTTATGATGAGAGACTATTTAGAATGGGCCTATACTCGCTGGAGTTTAGAAGAATGAGAGGTGATCTCATTAAAGCATACAAGATTCTGAAGGGGATTGACAGTGTAGATGCTGAGAGGTTTGTAATGAGATAATGTATAGCGCTCTCTACCTAGAAGGTATCGATATAATGTACAGCACCCTCTAGCTAGGAGGTATAGGGAGCTGTATTGAGAGAAAGGGTCTGTGAAGGAACGCCATTTTAAAGCTCCACATGGCTGTCTGAGATCTCCCAAATAAATAGAGTTAAGTTGAACTAAGAGTGTTCAAACTATAAAATACAAGGTTGTTTCCCCTGGCTGGTGTGTCTAGAACTAGGGGACGCAGTGTCAGGATAAGAGGTCGGCCATTTAAGACAGAGATGAGGAAGAATTTCTTCACTCAGAGGTTTGTGAATCTTTGGAATTCTCTGCACTAGAGGGCTGTGGATGCTGAGTCTCTGAATATATTGAAGGCTGGGATAGATAGATTTTTGGAGTTCAGGGCAATCAAGAGATATGGAAATCAGATGGGAAAATGGAGCTGAGGTCGATGATCAGCCATGATCCTATTGACTGGCGGAGCAGGCACGAGGGGCCGTATGGCCTACTCCTGCTCCTATTTCTTATGTTCTTATTTACTAAGTAGTGCCAACACAGATAAGAAAGTAAGGAATAGCTTTCATTTATATAGCACTTTTCATGATTTCAGGATGTCCCAAAGCGCTTTACAGCAATGAAGTACTTTTGAAGTGTACTCACTGTTGTAATGTAAGAAATGCGGCAGCCAATTTTGCACATAGCAAAGTCGCACAAACAGCAATGTGATAATGACCAGAAAATCTGATTTTAGTGATGTTGATTGAGGGATAAACATTGGCCGGGACACTGAGGATGACTCCCCAGCTCTTTGAAATAATGCCATGGGATCTTTTACTTCCACCTGAGAGAGCAGACGAGGCCTCAGTTTAACATCTCATCCAAAACACAGCACCTCTGACAGTGCAGCACTCCCTCAGTACTGCACTGGAGTGTCAGCCCAGATTGTTGTGTTTAAGTCTCTGAAGTGGGACTTGTATGACCTTCTGACTCAAAGCCAAGTGTGCTACCAACTAAACCATGGCTGGCACAGATGTAATTCAACACTAGACCACCAGAAATTTGATGTCCTTCCATCCACCCTTTTGGGAAACCTGGCGGGTATCCACCACTAGACCACCAGTGGAAACAGATAAACATCACTCAATAAACTAGCCGGGAAGGGATGGCCCCCCCCCTAGACTATCGACCATCTTGTTACTGTCTCAGCCATCAACTGAGTGCCTCTGATGATGTCATCAGCAATTGAAATTATTCAACAAATTGTTTTAACGAAACAATAAAAAAGGGTGAGAATTAACCGTAACTATTTGCAGACCTAATTTTATGAAGCGTTCGAATTGTGAGACTATTTTACTCAGCTCATCTCTTCTTTAAATCCTCCTTTTCAAATCACCTTGAAAAGCTACCTTAGTATGGAGTTATTTCCTGAAAGAAATTAAATCCTTTTTGTAACGGTATTGGTGGCTGTGTGATGTAAGTAGTGGGCACAGCAAATTGAAGTGACTCATCTTGTCGCGGGCATTACAAGTCTTTCCTGTTTGGCAACGCCACCCGTCTGAGATGTGATTTTGTACGGCCAAAGTAGATGCTAAATTGTGTGGGCCACATTGAGGGTTTTTTAAAAATTCTGAAAGCATCATTAAACCGACTGATTTTTCACAGGAAAGCTGGCAGACCTTAACACAAAGAAAAACATACAGTAAGCAGTTTTTTTTATATAAAAAAGAGAAAAGAAGTCAGGGGAATGGCCTGGACTTTTGTGCCATTTTTAATTTGTCTGGATGGGAGCTGACTGGTCGCCCTGCATTTCAATCCCAGGCAGACTGTAAAATGTGTGAGAAAGTATTACACAAAAAATTCTCATAAGCATATGAAAATCATTGTATAAAGGACTAAGGGATTAAGACAAGATAAATTCATACTAAGCTGTACACATTCCATTGACAAATTTGCTGTTTTTACATTGTTTCTTCAGAGATCCTGGTTACCGGGGGGATGACATTAAACTGAAAGAAAATGGCTTATTATGTGTGATAAATTCAAACAAAGATGACGCACTGTACCCACTGAGTATATCTAAGAAATTGTGAGGAAATGTCAAGCATTTCAAAAGAAACCTGCTGTAAATTCTGGTTATGGAGACCATAACGGCTTGGTGCTGACTAAAAGATCTCTTTGTTCAGACCCTGCTCACACACACACACACACACACAGCATTAGATATTATGTGCGTAAGGGGGTCACATAAAGGCCCGAAATAAAACCTGTGGATGTTACAAAATTCAGGCACGGAGAGGGCTGTGAATTGGCAGGAAAAGACTTGGCGTGGGGCACGGCTTGTGGGCAGAAAATAAGCTTGACACAACTCACAAGCTTCAATGCACAAACATTGGCCGACTTGTCTTAATTTCAGAGTCCCAAGCAGAAACTTTTTGTCATGAAGGGGAGGCTATTGAACAAATGACTAACAAATGATTTCGCAGTGGTTTTGCAGGCTTGAGTTGATTTGAGGCGGGGGTTGAGGTCGGGAGGGGCAGCGGGGGGGGGGGTCATGGGGAGCCTCTACAACAAGGAATTACATGTCTAAAGTTTTAGGAAGGAGAGGTAAAAGGACCAGTGTAGAGACCCCTGCTACTGCGGCAAATTATCTATTTCACAGTGAACATTATAGTCTCTATTGCTATTCAAAATGTTGATCTGCGGGGCACGGTGATGCAATCTGAAGATGACACCAGACCTAAGGCAGTGCCACAGCTGATCTGAAAGTTGATGAGGCAAAGGGAAAGCCATCGAAAAAAAATCAAGTTTCCAGCAAAAATAGTGGGTTTGGTTTTTTTTTTGTTTTTGAGAAATTATTATTTTAAAATGAACTCTTGATTTCCAACAGACCAAGCAGACATAGCTTTCACAAAACAATCACTCTTATACAACCCTGCACAATTTCCCCCACCACCCCACACCCCAGCTCACCTTCTCTTCCCAGCTCGCAGAGGCAGGCTATCCCTTAAAGATCCAATTCACAGAGACACCTTCTCACCCTCCCAGACTCTCTTCAGTGCACCAACTCTTGCTCCAAGATCTTGCCTAAGTGATCATTATTCATGTGTGCTGTGAGCTCAGCCATTGAGTGTCAACCATGCCAGGGATACAACATTAATAACGAATTATTAAAATTTAGCCACTAAACTATTTTCCACAATTTACCAATGTATAATGTCCAGTTACCATAATCCTGATAAGATCACCTACTTCTTAAATCAACTTGTTATTGGCATACTGAATTCTTATATTGACTTAGTTCAGGTTGACTATGCTGTATTCAGTCTTGAGACTGTTGCCTGTTATACTCTTATTGTATAAAGTAAACCATTACATAATGAATACTGGGCAAGATAGAAAGACAATCAATGATACAAGATTCGCAGCCTGTCTGATTACCTTGGATAAGAGCAAATCCTGCTTTACATCAATCTTTGCCCACGTACAGAAACACTACGACTGAAGGTAAACCACTGGTTAAAATCAATATAGTTCGTCTCCGACATAAATTTTTTGAAACGGCCTTTTATTAACACTTGCCTTGCAGGTGTTAAAAACAATTTACCATATCAACAGCACTAAAACAGGTTATCTGGTCATTATCACATTGCTATTTGTAGGAACTTACTGTGCGCAAATTGGCTGCCGTGGTTCCTGCACTTCAAAAAATACTTCTTTGGCTGTAAAGCGCTTTGGGACATCTGGTGGTCATGAAAGCACTGTATAAATGTAAGTGTTTCTTTATATAGCAATTATACAACTAGAAGCCACACCAAGTGAATAAAACATCAGGTATTATTTGAGCTTTATTTTTCTTTTCATCCCTTAGCATAAGCTTGTTTCCTGATTGGCGTCATAATATCCCTGCCCATTTATAGGCAGATGTATTCCGTGCCAGGTCCCAAAACCTGTTGAGTTTCTGATCGGGGCTGGTGGGGGGTGGGGTGCGGAGAGAGGGGGGTGGGGGGGAAGGGCGGGATCTTGGTATAATTGGGCCTTGACTTCAAATTCACCCAGAGAGTGCAGTCCATTTTCCTCTAGAAGGGAGGAATTTTTAGCGCTAATAACTTCTCCTGGCTAGCCCTCTGATAGTGTCATCAGCACTATATATCAATTCTCACTGAAGATCAGCTACTTCCTCTGGAAAATTGATCTTAGGAAATCTTTCCCTGTATCAGTAATGTGGGCATGCGTGTGTTTGTGGAGGAACGCAGTCAAATTATCGATCCTGTTGTATGCACATAAAGGCCTATACAATCACGGTATGACCGAACAAAATGTGTTCCGATTGAATTGTCACTATCTTTTAATTGTTTTAAAATGAAAACAGAGGCATTATCAAGTTGTTTCACTTTCTAAAACAGTTCGAACAGAAAAACAAGAAGATAGAAACATAGTACAATTTTCAAGCTCCATGACATTTATTACATTAAAAAAAAGATCAAACCACTTAATTGCCGTGCACTTTAAAATGATTCAGTAACTTGCTGGTTAAACCTTTATGACCCAAAGGTACAACCCATTGAAATAGCTCTCGTGCTCGAAATTGAATTCAATCCACTGCAGAGCCACCATCATTCATCGTGTGGGACAGTCTCTTGAAACTGCTGATCACGTTTGACTATTATCGGCTGTGGGGCATTTGTTTTTTTAGTTCCCCTTCCCCCATCACCCCCCAGTTCATTTTAACCCTTTGAGCACCCGTGTGGTCCATGCACGCTTTCTACCGTAAAGCAAAGTCAGAATATTCTTTGAAAAAGCTCAAAAAATGTAGATCCTTTCTTTCCACTTGTTGTTTACTATTTGATGGGAACAGTGTAGCACCTGGATAGTTAAAGAACCAGTATGGCCTTTAAAATCTCAAACAGTTAATTTGAAAAGGAAAGAAAATCTAGGGGGGAGTACTTTTGGTCTAAAAAATGTTGTCCATTCAAGACAGACAGAACCACAATTACATTAAAGTTAATTCTAATTCTCTGTAACTTTCTTTTCAGAGAGAGTAATGATAGTTGCAATCTTTAAGTGTCTTATGTCTAAGATCAGAAAAGCTATATTTCGACAGTGTTAAAATATTGGGTTTCCTGATTTTCACTGGGGAAGCAAAAAGCTGGAAAATGAAGCGTGCCATTTGCTCACAGCACACTCAGGCCAGATAACACAGTTATCTTACGGTAAATATTGCCATTTGTCCAGATAATGACTAAAATCCCACTTAAATAGATCTACCTGTAGTGTCCTATTTGTATTTGGAGTGAGTACGGTACAATGCCAACACAAATACGGTTGTCTTTTTCAGGAAATGGCATCTGCTTTCTGAGGGCAATAGGTTACAAATGTAATGGGACAGGGTAATTTGCCAGAACTGAACATTATTACCAATTGCACTGTCCCAAGCTGGATATGACAACAGCTTCAATTCATTTCCAATGGAAAGAATTACCTATACTGTGTTACCCCACTATAGCTGTAACACTGCCAGTATTTATTTTTTCCCCACCATCCCCTCCTCTTAGAGTTTTCACCATTTTGACATTTAAAAGAGATCTTTAAGTAGCAATGACTTAATGAAAACTGTTTTTTAATAATCATTCAGGATGTGGGAGTCGTTGGCAAAGCCAGCATTTATTGCCCATCCCTAATTGCCCTTGAGGAGGTGGTGAGCCGCCTTCTTGAACTGCTGCAGTCCATGTGGTGAAGATACTCCCACAGTGCTGTTAGGGAGGGAGTTCCAGGATTTTGACCCAGCGACGATAAAGGAATGGTAATATATTTCCAAGTCAGGATGGTGTGTAACTTGGAAGGGCATGTTGGAGGTGATGGTGTTCTCATGCGTCTGCTGCCCTTTGCCTTCTAGCTGGTAGAGGTCGCAGGTTTGGAAGGTGCTGTCGAAGAAGCCGTGGTGAGTTTATAGATGGTACACATTGCTGCCACGGTGCGTCGGTGGTGGAAGGGGTGAATGTTGAAGCTGGTGCAATAAGTTGCCACTTATTAGCCCAAGACTGAATGTCGTCCAGGTCTTGCTGTATGCGGGCTTCATTTTCTGAGGAGTTGCGAATGGAACCGAACACTGTGCAATCATCAACGCACATCTCCACCTCCGACCTTATGATGGAGAGAAGGTCATTGAAGAAGCAGCTGAAGATGGTTGGGCCTTGGGCACTTCCCTGAGGAACTCCTTCAGCAATGTCCTGGGGCATTAACTTTTGTATTGTTTAATGATGAGCACACCAGCTTTGACCCCTTGTTTATATTGTGTTAACCAGGAATAGCAAATTGCCTCAGTGACCTTGGAATGTGGGGGCGGCAGGAGATGGGTGGAAATTGCAATGATGGCTTCCTTCTTGATCACTATTCTGAAAAGCGTGTGGACATTGGGGGGAAGTAAGACATGGCTCCTCATGGTCAAAAGGTCTGCTGACATTCGCAACCAAAACTTGTCTGTGATGAGAAGGGTAAGGTAGCAGGGCTGGCGTCCATAGAAACCTACCCAAAATGACTTAAAGACCAGGAATATTTAAAAAAAAACGAACAGGCACTGCAAAATCATCTTATTATTTGCGTGACACCACATAGTAATATTAATGACGCATCGCACTGTTGCCGCTTCTGCCCTGCAAACAACAATTGGGCAGTAATCTGTGGCCACTACAGGTGCGCACGAGGTGCATGTAGGAGCCGTGCAAGTTCCGAGTTTAGGTATACGAAGCGCACGAGCTAAAACCCGGAACTTGTGATCTTCTTGACAGATCGGACACATTCCCGGGAAAAGGGCCTCCGTGGGTGGAGAATGGGACTGTAGACCATTTAAAATATGTAAATTAATTTTTTTTAAAAAGTAAGTTTTGTTTTAAATATTTAATTAAATGCCATTTTGATTAATTTTAAATATGTGATTTTAAAAATAATTTATTTCAAGAGTACGTGTATTTTTGGGGGTATTCCCATTCATACTTATGGGGCTGAATTTTCAGTTGCCTAACGCCTCAGTTATGGGCCAGATGGGGCGTTAATGGGAGCGTAAGAGGTTACCGACTGGGAGCACAGCTTTTAGCGCCCGACCGAAAATTCATTAGCGGCTCACAAGGGGCGCAAACCAGTAGTGCCTGGTTACTGACAATCAGTGTGATCTTGACGTCAGTCCTGGTGCAAAGCCCTTGCGCCCACGTCGGGAAATTAGGTGCGGCTGCCTCACTTAGCGGCTGCCATAACAACATCTAGAAAAACAGTCGGTACAGGCTTAACTGGTCGCTACTTTAAGGGATGAGGAAGCACTTCCCTCAAAGGTCACAGTCAGTGTAATGTTTACATAGCATGATGGCGAGCCCCCATATTTGCAGCGGCAGACAGACATACCAGTTGAGCTTGAAAGAAACTTATTTCTACAGTTTTAATGGGGCATTACTAGTTCACCAGCATCGCATTCTACATGTTCTAGCAAAGCGTCATGAAGAGAGAAGGGCTGTTAGCCATGTCGGTGGCCAAAGGAGAAGAGCCTCTAGACGTTGGTGCAGGAGGCTTTACCCCTCACTGTTTTACTGGCGGCAACGCTCATACCTGGACTTGTCCGAGGAAAAGTGTGTCAGAAGGCTGCGCATCCAAAAGGAGGTTGTTACAGAGATATGTCAGTGCAAGCTGACACAAACATGCGATAGCTTCGAGGTGAGTGACTGGGTGACGTCATCAGGACCCAGGTCGCCGTTTGGAGCATGGGCAGGACATCGGCGAGGCCCCGGTAAAGCAGAGGAGCAGGAAGATCGTGGCGGACTTGCGACGAGTGATCGGGGCGGAGGAGTGATGAGGGATCATGGCTGAGATTTGGTGGGTGATCGTGATGGAGGTTCGGCAAATGTTTGATGTGGAGGTGTGGCAGGACATCGTGGTGGAGATGCGGCCAGTGTTTTTGTGGTGGAGGGGCGGTGGGGGATCATGGCAGAGGTGCGGCGAGTGTTTGTGGTGGAGGGGCGGTGGGGGATCGTGGTGGAGATGCGGCCAGTGTTTTTGTGGTGGAGGGGCAGTGGGGGATCGTGGCAGAGGTGCGGCGAATGAGTGCTCAGGGCACAAAAGAGCCGAGGGCCCAGGGGCAGCACGGGTCTGCCCACACTGCGATATGTGTGCACATTTGGTCCGTGCAGCAGGGCAGGTTTCCAGTCATCCTGGTTAACCCTTGCCACTGGATAAAGGCCTCGCTCTGTCAAGCCCGTGGCTGATGTGCAATGGTCACCACACATTAAAAAAATCCACGCACAGGCATCTTCCACCCCCTCAATTGGAGTTCAGGACTGGAACATCAGGTCCTTCATTGAAACATCTGTGAACTCATGTGGAAGCAAGTCATCTTCGTTCGAGGGACTGACTATGATGATGATGATGATGTCATCTCCTACAGGAAGACCTGCAGCCTCATAGTGGCACTAGGACTGCATTTCCCGTCACAGTGAAACTCACCTTCTATGCCTCTGGCTCCTTCCAGGCTGCATCTGAGAGTGCATGCCAGAAACCAGTGTTGGCATGACATCACGAAGAACCATGGCACACGCTATCACCTCTGGGAGTCCACTGTCGCTTGCTGAGGCCATTTGGCGGTCTAGACAGGCAAGGATAATCTCAGTGGGCTGCTGAGAGGTGCGGCCCATGCTGGAGGTGGCATCTGCCACACTCACATCAAGTGCAGCCACACTCTGCGGCACAGTTCCCAATGCACCCATCATCTTACGATGCATCTGCGATGACTCCCTGTTCAGAGACTCCCAGCTGAGGTCCTCATCTGCCTGACTCTTAGCAGGACTCCTGGGCTGACGTATCCTCTGGCAAGCTGGCCCCCGAGCTTCTCCTCGTGCTGTGCGTTGCTGCAGGCCACTGGGTCCAGGAGCATCAGCATCTGGGAAGCCCCGGCATTGTTGGTGTCCACCACCGCTATGACTGTAGGACCCATGAGGGCAGATACTCGCTCCTCAATGGCTGTGAGGTCCTGGAAGTCTGGCTCCCCTCCTCCTATCCACTTCCGCTCTCGCCTGTTGTGGGTGAGCTTGGCCTGCAATGAGCAAAACAAGATGTTATCTGTGGGTCTGTAGCTACTGGTGTGCAACATCTGGACTGTAGTAAGTGACTCGCTACTGGTGTCTTGAGGTGTGAATGTCTGCAACTCAGACTGTGTGGCAGCTCACAGTGGATGTGTAAAAAGTGGGGTCTGAGCACAAGGAGGTACATGTAAATATGAGGCTGAAGGCCTGTGACTGCATATGGAGAGTTAAAAGGTCTTGTTGGTTTCCTCAGCTGAGTCGGGAGCAAGAAGGTGAGAGACGCTTGGATGGGCAGGACATGTCTGGAGAGGCTATGGGGTGTCTACAGCAATGAGGAGCATGCCCTGGCACACTTAGAGAAGGTGAGGGCAGTGTCAAGCAGTGAGGCTCACATGAAGACATTGCAAGGATATTGTAACGGGTACTCACCCTGATGTCGCTCGTCAGATCATTGAATTTCTTCCGACATTGAATTGCGGTCCTGTGCATCATGTCACGGGCAGAGACGTGCTGTGCCACCTCCCACCACAGCCTCCTGAACACTCTGGGGGATGGCCTTCATCCCCATCCAGGCAGCAGGGCACCTTGGCACCGCTCCATGGCTTCCAGGAGCTTCTCAAGGGACGCGGCCGAGAAACGGTGAGCACGTTGCCGACCTCCTATCATATCCATCCTCCCGGTCTCAGGTGAGTGAGAGTCTTGAACTGCGCATGCTTATACGTTAAAAGTCGGCTGTTCCCGAGGTCTGACTCAGAGTTCTGCGCATGCGCAATAGGTCCGCCAAAATTACTGACCAAACTTTCATTACCACCCTCCCCCCAGCTGTAGTGTGCAACAGCTGATTTAGCATCCCTGTCAGCTCTTCGATTGATTTTGATGAATTTCTGGATGGGGGCACAAACTTTTTCAAGGCGCTAAAATTACCGCTCTGCCTGGGTTACCACTCCAAATGAGGTGCAACCGCATTTCTCCCCCCGTGGTGACTCCATACATATGGATTCCCCATAAGTATGGCCGGCCCACATGATCCCAGGGGTACTTGCAAACTGCATGCACGCCTGGGATAGGTGGGCCTCTACGCAGGCCTACGCATAGAGAACCAGGAGCGCAAGTGTCTGAACCTCAGGTCGGTTTGTAGATTTTTTGCAGGTCGTAGGCATTCGCTCCTGGGAAGCCTCTGGCCACAATTTCAGGGACAATATTTACCAGAATGGTACCAGGGATGTTAGACTTCAGTTACAAGGGGAGACTGGAGAAGCTAAGATTGTTCTCTTTAGAGCAGAGGTTAAGGGGAAATTTAATAAAGGTGTTCAAAATTATGAGGTGTTGTGATAGATTAAATAATAACATAAAAAAATAGGAACAGGCATAAGCCATACAGCCCCTCGAGCCTGCTCTGCCATTCAATAAGATCGTGGCTGATCTTCCACCTCAACTCCTCTTTCCTGCCCGATCCTCATATCCCTTGATTCCCTTAGCGTCCAAAAATAAGGAAAAACTGTTTCCACTGGCAGGAGGGTCGATAACCAGATTTAAGATAATTGGCAAAGAATCAGAGGATGTGATGAGGAGATTTACTTTTTACACAGTGAGTTGTTGCAATCTGGAATTAGGGCAGTAGAAGCAGATTCAATAGTAACTTTCAAAAGGAAATTGGATATATACTTGAAGCAGAATAAATAGCAGGGCTATGGGGAAAGAGCAGGGGAGTGAGACTAATTGGATAACTCTTTCAAAGAGCCTGCACAGATAAGATGGGCTGAATGGCCCACTTCTGTACTGTATAATTCCATGAATAAAAGCTTTCCCAAAAAATTCTTCATAGAACCATTGGCCCGTTTTAAGTTTGTTAAATGGAACAAAGAACAAAAAAATTAAATAACTGAAATAATTTTTTAAAAAGTAGAGAACAAATTCATAGCAAGGATACACACAGAAAAGTCAGAGTTTATAGATTTGATTGTAGCTGTCCCTTTTAAATATATAACGGCACGACTAGGTAAAGGAACAGCGGTCCCTCTGAGAAAGTGCATTGTCATTTCTCATGTCAAGTCTGTGCATCCATGTCCCATGACAGGTGGTGGAGAAAATCAGCCTCTTGTACTAGACTCTTGTACTGGATGACATTGGTCGACTTTATGCCTGAGTGTGCCCTCTACAAGCTGCAGAGATGTGACCAGGCTCTCAGTTGTTTGAAATGTCACGACTCAGTAACAGCACAAGAGTTGCCAGTATATAAACCAATGTTTCATGTTTTCGTATAATAAATCTAACAACATTTTTGAGTATTCAGGGAATAAAGCAGAGGGATCATTTTGCCTGTCTGTGTCAGTTAGGATTACCTGAGCAGTAACAATATGATAATTATCATCCAAGTGACAATTTACAACTTTGCACATTTATTAATATAAGGTTGTTTTCTGCCAATTTTCTCCAGTTGTCACCCACTGTCCTCTGCCTCTCCCATCTTTCCAGCTGGGATTTGAGCCCTGGGTGCTGGGTTCCTTCAGGTATAATATCCAAGCCAAGTAGCTTTTTTTGGTTCATAAATTTAAACATTAGCAGGCTATGCAACATGGAGCTACCACAATAAGACCAAAACTTATTCTCAGCAGTTGTCCTGAGGATAGTTTTCCAGCACGGATCATTGGATAGAAGGTTAGGAGTGGGGCCTCTGCTTGATTTCCCCCTCTCTAGATAAGGTATGCTGAGGACAATTGTGCCAGCCAAACTGCCACCCCATTCCAAATTGAGTAACTCAGCAGAGAACAGCATTTGAACCTAGAACCTTTATTTTTTACACTCAGTGGAACCATTCAATGGAACTATAGATGGAATAATGCAAATTAAACAGCTTAACAATAGTGAGATGAGGAGAGGTTTTGACCCAGCTATGATAGCCCCTCCCACAATCAAAGGCCGGAATTTTGCCTACCTGTGTGGGTCTGGTGCGGGCAGTGTCCGTGGTGGGTCATGACCCTGCTGGTGGCTTCATCCCGCTGTTGAAAATGAACTTAGCTTAATTGGGCCTATTAAGCCCACCTAGAACGTTATCTGACCCAATGAGATGGAGAGGGTCTGGTGACGTCATTTATGCTTTATGGTGTTGGTGTGGAGTGGTGCCAACCTGGTGCATCATGTGGTAGCCATATGGATATAAAGTTTGCCAAATCTGGCCATGATGAGGCCATCCCTGGTCTCCCAGGCTGCAATGTGGTTGGGTGTGAATGCGCTGTGTCCTGTGCAGCATCAGGTGATTGTGGAGAAGGTTGGTTTTGTTGGTGCTGCTGGTGTGCCTGGAGCTGCTGGTGTTGGGGGCGGTCATGGTCCGATTCTGCGGACCAAGGTGAAACAGCATTGACGGCACCCATGTAGATGGAATAGAAGGCAGGTGAAGTACAGATGACAGAAGCATTCTTCCAATGAGGTGAGAGTTCTTCCAATGAGGTGAGACTGGATGGAGACTTTGCTGGAAACACTTGCAGTCTGCAGAATCTGTGCTGGAAATGGACACAGCAACAGCTTCTGCCTGAGGAAAGTGATCGTCTGTCAGGTGGGAGATTTTACTGTACATTTGATGTTGTCAACTAATCAGCTGGAGCAATGGCTAGTGAACTCCTGCCTCAGGTTGATAGACATGGTTCCCGAGCTGCGTGAGTCTCATGACTATGCAAGGAAGTTTAAAAAGTAAATGAAAAAAATTTCTTAAGTGCCTGTAAACTACCTGATAATTATTTCAATTGGGTCGCCCGTCGCTGCCTCATGTGTCGGCTCCACGATGACAGACATGCCTGGGGAAAGGCACATTTGGGTGGGATGACAGTGGGTTCTTGACCCACTGTCAAAAATAACAACCTTCCCACCTGACCTGCCACCGATCGCACCTGCTAACACCCCAGAAAAATCTGGCCAAAGAGTCTGCTAACACTCACTGTCTCGGCTCACATATGAAGTCTTTTAGCTGAGCCACTGGAGCTCTCCCTGAGCTCATAAATTACTGGGTGAGAAACTCAACTCACGGCCATCCGTTTTCTTGCATAAAACCGTGTCACACCTCAAAATTTCACATCGTGATCTGGCATGCTCAAACTGTGCCGCAAGTGTTCTTGAAACAATATTGGTTCAAGTGCCTTTGAGGCATCCAGTGCTCTGCCTAATTGTGCCAGATGTCGCGTAGCTTATCCAGTGAACCAAGTCAAAACTCATAATTTTCACATTGACACAAATGGTTCATCCATATCCCAGCCATGACTGATTCTTCATTAGAAAGTCAATGTCAACATGTCTGAAGAGGAGGAAGAAGTGAAGAGAAATATGGAGTGGAACTATTGGCAACAAAGAATGCATTCCAATATATGAGGGATACAATAGAAAGAAAGAAAGAGTTATATTTATATAGCGTCTTTTACGACCATCGGATGCCTCAACGTGCTTTACAGCCAATGAAGTACTTTTTGGAGTGTAATCATAATGTAATGTAGGAAATGCAACAGCCAATTTGCGCACAGCAAGCTCCCACCAATAGTAACGTGATAATAACCAGATAAACTGTTTTTGTTATGTTGATTGAGGGATACATATTGGTCAGGATACCAGGGATAACTTCCCTGCTCATCTTCGGAATAGTGCCATGAGATCCTTTACATCCACCTGAGAGAGCAGACGGGGCCTCAGTTTAACATCTCATCCGAAAGACAACACCTCCGACAGTGCAGCACTCCCTCAGCTCTGCACTGGAGTGTCAGCCTAGATTTATGTGCTCAAGTCCCTGGAGCAGGACTTGAACCCACAACCTTCTGACTCAGAGGCAAGTGTGCTACCCACTGAGCCACAGCTGGCACATAATATACAATCAGTAAAAAAGCAAATCCCAGAGGACATCATTCACTTTATGATTTTCTGTACGGTCTCCTCTTGAAAGAAAAAGTTCACCTTTTGGTGCACCTGGAAATACATGAAAGAACGTGTCAGGGGTTTAAGGGTCATGTCAAATCTAACCACACTCCACAGCTTGAGACAACAGAGACAAGGAAAACTCTCAACAATTCATTGACTACACTAGTCCACTGCCAGTCATACTCATTCATAGAATTTAAGGACAATGGGCTAGAACCTTCAATTTTGCGCTTATCGCCCAAAAATGGACGTTATTTCTGGTAGAGCGGTAAAAAGGGTTTTCAGATCGTCGGCTTTTCACCCATTCTCAAAGCACCTAGTCTCCATTTTTGAAAATGGGCATTACCGCGAGCGATATGAAATGGGCGGTAGTGTTAAATTTTTTTGACCTTCTGTTGTAAAGTGTGGCCGTCCTTAGCAATGGCATGGCAATGCTCGATTCCTACGATTCAGGAGGTCAAGGGTCATCATGACATGCGCAGAAGAGAAGGCAGAGAGAGAGGGAGCTCAGAGGCACTGAAAGCGTATGTGGGTGTGGTGTGTGCTTGTCTGGCTGTTGTGGGAGGCACAAGGGAGATTCACCAGTAGCAAAAAGCTGATTAAGCACCAAGAACATAGTTGGCACCAAGTTTTTGTCCAACAAATAAGATATAACATGGAAGGAATGGAGGAGGCCCTGGAACTGGTAGCCAGGAACACTGGTGGCAGAGGGCTCCCAGTGGTCCCGGAGTGCGGCACTGCACCTCAAGGTGCCGCACCCCCATTGCCAACCACACATGAGAGTCAGCAGCAAAAACTTGCTTCTGGCGCGGAGCACGTTTCCACCTCGGGACTGTCCTCTCCCGTAACCGTCCAAGCAGCATTTTAACTGTCACCCCCCCCACTCCTCCCAATGAAGCATTGCCTGAGGAGCTCCTCGGCCAGGCGACTTGGAGTCTGGAGGGGAAGGGGTAGAGGTGCGGAGGAGAAGCGGAGGGGGTGGGGGGAGGCATGGCTGGGAGAGTGGGGGGAGGGGGCAGGGTTGGTTTGTACAGAAATACTGATGATTTCAGACTAATGTTCAGTTTAAATGTTTTTTATTTAACAAAATCTTGCAGCGCATTGGCTCAGATAGCTGCACCATTACACGCTGGTGATTCCTTACCATCAAAGGGTATAATTACATTTAACTTCAATCATCTTAAACTTTAACTGTCACCAAGGTGATGTCCACCATTGATGTATGACCTGCATACCCAGCAGTGTGTTAGCCTTGTAAATAACATCAACGTTCTTTCAGGCAAAGTGCTCATTGATGAGCTTCTGACGTAAGGCTCTTGCAGCTATCATGCCACCACGGGCCCTTTCATGTGGTCTACCGGGGGGTGGGGGTATGGCTTCAGCGTCAGCCTGATTGTCTGGGCCGATGTCAGCATCTGCCTCCTCGTCCTCCTCTTCCTCTCTCTGGTGAGATGGACTGTCAGGCTCATCAAGCAATTCTTGTCCCCTCCTGATAACCAAGTTGGGCAGCATGGAGCACACCACCACGAATTGAGCTACCTGCTCAGGGTGGTATTGGAGCTTGCATCCTGAGTGGTCCAGGCATCTAAATCGCTGCTTCTGCACTCCAATGGTTTTCTCTACGATATTGCGAGTGGCTCTGTTGCGCTCATTGTATCGCCTCTCAGTTTCGGTGTGGGTGCCATGCGGGGGGGTCATCAGCCAGATGGTGAGGCCATATCCTTTGTCACCAAGCATCCAGCATTGACCTTGTGGCTGATGGTTAAACAAATCAGATACAGTGCTCTCACGCAGGATGTGAGCATCATGGATGCTGCCCTGAAATTTAGCATTCACTGCCAGTATAATTTGCTGGTGGTCGACAACCAGTTGGACATTCAGGGAGTGAAATCTCTTGCGGTTCCTGAAAACCTCTGCATCCTGAAAAGGTGCCTGCATCGCGATGTGCGTACAGTCTATTGCTCCCTACACCTTGGGGAAGTTTTCAATTCTGGAGAATCCTAGAGGACTCTCAATCTGTGCCTCCCTGGTCATAGGGAAGCTGATTAAAGTCCCTCCTGTGTGTGTACAGGTCTTCAGTGACCTGTCTAATGCAGCAATATGTGGCATGCTGAGAAAGTCCGCAAATGTGGCCTGAAAAGAACCCAAGGAATAGAGCGACAGTACCGCAGTGACTTTGACCTCGGCGGACAGTGCAGTTCTGATGGTGCTGGCAGGCTGCAGATCTGCCCTTATCAGCTGGCAAACCTCAGTGATAACCTCTTTGTGGAAGCGCAGACTCCGAATGCATGTGGTGTCGGGCAAGCCGAGGTAAGAATGCTTCTCCTTGTACTTGCGGTGGGTGTAACGTCTGGTCCTCCTCATCTGTCTGTCACTTCGTACACTGTGATGCAGTGGAGCATTCCTTCGGCGATGTCGAGTCTGCTGCATGTCTTTGGTCACCAAGAAAGGGTGAGTAAGGACACGCCCCATTGCAATAGCTCTCTGTTTCCCACCGATTGGTCACAAACAAGGAATGTCCCGAAGAAGACACCTATTCAATTCCAATCGGTCACTGTATGGTCAAGATGTTTGTAGAGATGTTCACATCAACTCCAATGACCTGCAGAGTACATCCTCTGCCGAGGTTGAAGCACAGCAGCCTTTTAAGTGATGCGACATGTGATCTAGAACATGGCGTCCATAATGCTGTGATTAGTTCCGGTTAGTTCCACTTTTTCTGGGTGTTTTTTTGTGCGAGCGATATTGTGGACGATATGTGTGCGAGGTGGTGAAATTGATGCTGGCCGATCTAATGGCCGCTAGTTTCGGTAAATATGTTCTTTACGACAAAAAACAGTGGGCAGGCGGTAATATTGAATTTCGGTGTTAAATCAGTGTGGAAAGTAATGCTGGGTGATATGGGTGTTGATTTCGCCAATTCTGATGATACCGCCCAAAAAATTTGGGCGGGCGGTAATATTTTTTCCCAGCGTTAAGCACAACGGGGAAAATAATGCTCGGCGATAAGTTTCTGAAAAATGCCCATCAGTTTCCATTTTGTGCCAAAATGGGCGATATATGGGCGTTATACATCTTTTCAGAGGTAAAATGGGTCTTAAGTGGGCGTTAGGCATGCAAAAAAAGTGGAGGTTCTAGCCCAAGGTCATTTAGACCTCATAGGGATAAAGGAGCATAGGAACATAGGAACAGGAGTAGGCCATTTACCGCTTCGAGCTTATTCCATCATTCAATCAGATCATGGCTGATCTACGACATAATTCCATATACCCACCTTTGCCTCATATCACTTAATACATTTGGTTAACAAAAATCTATCTGTCTCAGATTTAAAATGAACAATTGACCTAGCATCAACTGCTGTTTGCGGAAGAAAGTTCTAAACATCTACCAGCCGTTGGGGGTGAAATTGGGTGCCTTTGCACCTCCGGTTAGCACCCGCTACTGCAATGGGGCCTGTCCTTTCTCACCCTCTCTTGGTGACCCGAAATTGACTTCCGCCCCCTGCAGCAGCACTGGGTGAAAACACCAATAGCTGTAGGAGGTGTGGATCAGGCGGACGGTCGCTTCGGGGGCGGTGCTTAAAGATGAGGGGGCCAAGGCAAGTAAAAAAAAACTTACCTTTCTTGTTCGTGGGGAAGACAATTCTATTCATGTAGGTACAGTATGCAGTGTCTGTGGAGGACATACTCCTGGCAGCTGCTTTGGTTGACAGGCCTGCTCGTCAATCCCTGCATGGCAATGTGTCAGAGATACTGCCCATCGGCTTCCTGTGGTCAGAATTAACAGAAAAGTAACGAGCAGGGTGAATAAGAGGGAACCAGTGGATGTGGTGTATTTGGATTTCCAAAAGGCATTTGATAAGATGCCACATAAAAGGTTAGTGCACAAGCTAAAAATTCATGGGGTTGGGGGTAATATATTAGCATGGATAGAGGATTGGCTAACTAAAAGAAAACAGAGAGTCAGAGAGGCAGACAAGTCCCCTGGACCTGATGCCTTATATCCGAGGGTCTTAAGAGAAGTGGCTGCAGAGATAGTGGATGCATTGGTTCTACCATAATTCCCTGGATTCTGGGGTGGACCCAGCAGATTGGAAAACCGCAAATGTAACGCCGTTATTTAAAAAAAGAGCAGACAAAAAGCAGGAAACTATAGATCAGGTAGTCTCACATCTGTTATTGGGAAAATGCTGGAGTCCATTATTCATCATCATAGGCGGTCCCTCGAACGAGGATGACTTGCTTCCACAAGAGTTCACAGATGTTTCAATGAAGGACCCGATGTTCCAGTCTTGAACTCCAATTGAGGGGGTGGAAGATGCCTGTGTATGGATTTTTTTAACGAGTGGTGACCGTTGCACATCAGCCACCACACGTGCTCGACAAAGCTAGGCCTTTATCCAGTGGCAAGGCATGAACCAGGATGACTAGAGACATGCTCTGCTGCACGGACATAGTGCGTACACATCGCAGTGTGGGCAGGCCCGTGCTGCCCCTGGGCCCTCGGCTCTTCTGGGCCTGTACTCTCATTCGACACACCTTCGCCCATGATGTTCCAGGGTCCCACGCTCCAGCTCTATTTATAGGCCACAATATTACCTCTAGGGCTTCTATGGATAGCTTGTATTGTGCAATAGAGGCCGTTACTCTGCAGTATGTAGTTTGAGCTCATTACCATTTCGGCAGCCCTTGTTGGTGAACTCAATCAACGAATATAGGAAGCAGTAGTGAGACATTTGGAAAAGCATGATGCAATCAAGCAGAATCAGCATGGTTTTATGAAAAGGAAGTCATGTTTGACAAATTTACTGGAGTTCTTTGAGGATGTAACGAGTAGGGTTGATAAGGGAGAACCAGTAGATGTGGTGTATTTGGATTTCCAGAAGACATTCGATAAGGTGCCACATAAGAGGTTACTGCACAAGATAAAAGCTCACGGGGTTGGGGGTTATATATTAGCATGGATAGAGGATTGGTTAACTAACAGAAAACAGAGAGTTGGGATAAATGGTTGGCAAACGGTGACTAGTGGGGTGCCGCAGGGATCGGTGCTGGGTCCTCAACGATTTACGATCTATATTAATGACTTGGATGAAGGGACCGAGTGTAATTTAGCCAAGTTGACTGATGACAGCTATTTACAATATACATTAATGATTAAGCAAAGGAATTGAATGTAATATCTCCAAGTTTGCAGATGACACTAAGCTGCGTGGCAGTGTGAGCTGTGAGGAGGATGCTAAGAGGCTGCAGGGTGACTTGGACAGGTTAGGTGAGTGGGCAAATGCATGGCAGATGCAGTATAATGTAGATAAATGTGAGGTTATCCAATTTGGTGGCAAAAACACAAAGGCAGAATATTATCTGAATGATGACAGATTAGGAAAAGGGGAGGTGCAATGAGACCTGGGTGACATGGTACATCAATCATTGGAAGTTGGCATGCAGGTACAGCAGGTGGTGACGAAGGCAAATGGCATGTTGGCCTTCATAGCAAGAGGATTTGAGTATAGGAGCAGGGAGGTCTTGCTGCAGTTGTACAGGGCCTTGGTGAGGCCATACCTTGAATATTGTGTACAGTTTTGGTCTCCTAATCTGAGGAAGGACATTCTTGCTATTGAGGGAGTGCAGCGAAGGTTCACCAGACTGATTCCCGGGATGGTGGGACTGACAGATGAAGAAAGACTGGATCGACTAGGCTTATATTCACTGGAATTTAGAAGAATGAGAGAGGACCTCATAGAAACATATAAAATTCTGACAGGATTGCACAGGTTTGATGCAGGAAGAATGTTCCCGATTTTGGGGATCTCCAGAACCAGAGGTCACAGTCTCAGGATAAGGGGTAAGCCATTTAGGACCAAGATGAGGAGAACATTTTTCACTCAGAGAATTGTGAACCTGTGGAATTCTCTACCACAGAAAATTGTTGAGGCCGATTCGTTAGATATAGTCAAAAGGGAGTTAAATGTGGCCCTTACAGCTAAAGGGATCAAGGGGTATGGAGAGAAAGCAGGAATGGGGTACTAAAGTTGCATGATCAGCCATGATCATATTGAATAGTGGTGCAGGCTCGAAGGGCTGAATGGCCTACTTCTGCACCTATTTTCTATGTTTCTATGTTTCTATGATACAAAGATGGGTGGTAAAAAGCAAATTGTGAGGAGGACACAAGAAATCTGCAAAGGGATATAGACAGGCTAAGTGATTGGGCAAACATTTGGCAGATGGAGTATAATGTGGGAAAATGTGAGGTTATCCACTTTGGCTGAAATAATAGCAAAGCAAATTATAATTTAAATGGAGAAAAATTGCAAAATGCTGTAGTACAGAGAGACCTGGGGGTCCTTGTGCATGGAACATAAAAAGTTAGTATGCAGGTACAGCAAGTAATCAGAATGGCAAATGGAATGTTGGCCTTTATTGCAAAGGGGATAGAGTATAAAAGCAGAGAAGTCTTGCTACAACTGTACAGGGTATTGGTGAGGCCACACCTAACGTACTGCGTACAGTTTTGGTCTCTGTATTTAAGGAAGGATATACTTGCATTGGAGACTATTCAGAGAAGGTTCACTAGATTGATTCCAGAGATGAGAGGGTTGACTTATGAAGATAGGTTGTGTAGTTTGGGCCTATACAGTTTGGAGTTCAGAAGAATGAGAGGTGATCTTATTGAAACTGATAAGATAATGAGGGGGCTCCACAAGATGGATGCAGAGAGGATATTTCCACTCATAGGGAAACGAAAACTAGCGGACATAGTCTCAGATTAAGGGGTCGCCCATTTAAAACTGAGATGAGGAGAAATTTACTTTCTCAGAGGGTTATAAATCTATGAAATTCTCTGCCTCAGAGAGCTGTGGAGGCTGGGTCATAGAATAAATTTAAGGCGGAGATAGGCAGATTTTTGAGCGATAAGGGAGTAAAGGCTTATGGGGAGCGGGCAGGGAAGTGGAACCGAGTTCATGATCAGATCAGCCATGATCTTATTGAATGGCGGAGCAGGCTCGAGGTGCCAAATGTTCTACTCCTGCTCCTATTTCTTAAATTCTTATGTTCCAGTTTTTTTGCGGGATCCTGCCTGCAATTGATCAGCCCAGCACTCTGTTTGAGTGCCGGCTGATCGTACAGGATCGCAGCTGCCTTGATGGTCCAGGTAGGTACTTTTTATTTTGCAGAGCCTGCAGTGATGGCCCTTCCCTTTAAGGGAGGGAAGGAGCCTTGGAACGCGGCACCGCTGCACGGCCCAGTTTGCAGCAGTGCTGCCGATCGCACTCCAAGAAGGAAGTGGGGCACTTGATTTAGCACCCCACTTCCCTCATGGAGTGCAAACAGCAAATTTTTTTAAAGTTTGAAATCGTCAGCGCCTGGCACTACCTTTTCAAACTTTTAAAAATTAGCGCCCCAAACAGGCCGATAGTGGATTTCTCCCCCTTTGTGTGTCGAAGTGTTTCCTAATTTCACTCCTGAAAGGTCTGGCTCTAATTTTTAGACAATGCTCCCTGATCCTAGACTCCCCAACCAGCGGAAATAGTTTCTCTTTTTCTACCTTATCTGTTCCCCTTAATATCTTGAAAACTTCGAACAAATCACCCCTAATGTTTTACATTCTAGGAAATGCAACCCTAACTTGTGTAATCTGTCCTCATACTTCACCTCCTCGGATTACTAATTGCTGTTTTACAAAAGTGCCAGTGCAGTTGCTGCACCAATCCTCTGGGCACAATCCTCACACAACATTTTGAGTAGAACTTTTCTTGATGCGATATTATGAACTTTAGCTCTAATAATTTCAGTAATGGAGTAATTGATTTGAGAGCAGCGATCCCCATTCATGATGTTATCACAGCAGAAGGTCATAATGCCACAAAAGGGAAAGTTCTAATCAAAACATTTATTCCCAAACTGATCTCAAGTGAATAGTTCTAAGTATAAAATACAGTAACAAAAGATTAGTGAGAGACCTTTAATGGGAGACTTCACAGAAACAGAATTAGCACATTTCCTCGCACACAGTCAAAACAGCTGGATTCAATTAAATGGCCTGCTAAGCATCCTGGGATATTTTAACCAGCACCTCTACCCATAGTTCCTTCTGCTTATTTGTTGTTCACTTCGGGATCAGTACAATGGGAGGCATAAATTTGGCTCATGAGTGACAGATATTTTGATAAAATTACTGTAATTTATCATTAAGGGGGCAAAGTTAAATTCAAATGAGTTCTGGCTCATGCCCATTTTAATGAGCCTCCTCTCACATTTACTTATGATATAAACTTTGGCATGACACTATAAGAAGATTCATTCTCCTGGATCATGCTCCGTGGGGTAATATTGTGCATGTTTCCACTGATTAAATTATGATGGTAATCCAGTACTTACGGTAATTACTATTACTTTGCATCATCCACCTAATATAAAATACAATGTTAACTGCATAGCCCAGTTGATTAAAATACTAATTGAGGCAATTGGTAAATCGCATTTAAATAAGATAGATTATTATTGTTCTACTTTCTTCTTATCTTAATTTGCTATTAAGTGTTTAATGCTTCCCACTGACTTACTTTGATAGTTGCATTTCCTTCAAGGACATGTAATGTAGGTTGTAAGGTCAGCTAGCTTTATGGAGCTTTGTATATTTAGCTTTAGGATGGCAAGGAGCAACTTTGTAGAATATCAAATCAGGAGATGAAATGTGTTGGGTAGAACCAATGATAGAATGGATTATACATGGTCTATGGAAGGAATTGGCTTGATAGGCCAAATGGTCCTCTCATTCCATGCTTTCTTCTTGCTAATCGTTTCCTTTCCTGGAGGAGTTCACTCTGCTATGGTACAATTCGATAGCTGGTAACCCTCTAAGTGAGCCTAAACAGTGTGGCAGGAAATTGGGGGCTTTAGCGCAGCTGTTAAGGCTGGTTCTGCTGAAAAAAATGGCAGCTGCCTTGCTTCTGGTGCAGAACGTGACGGCCGCCATTTTGGGCAGGTCAGCAGCGCTGCCATTGCCTGCGCTCGCCGGCCGCATTTAACTGATGCAGATTGTGTCACACGATCTATGATTTTTAACGTCACCGCTCTTGATACCACCCTCTCCAAGCCACGCACAGAAGACGTATGTGCTGCAGTACAACAGAGACACTGCTAGCACTTCTTAAAGAGACACACGCATCTTTCAAGTAATATTAGATTTTTGCTTTTGTGCTTTTTTTTTTACATTTTATTGGAGTAGTGGCTTGGTGCAATACATTTAAAACATTGTTAACGTGTGCAGGAAGCACAGGGAGTGCTGCTGCATGCTTGCAAGGCTTTGGCTGTTAAAGGAAGGCCTTTAAGAACACCGCTTGCTCACAGTCCTGGAGGCTCTAGTTGCAGTCCCCCTTCAGCTACAACATCACATGGAGATAGAGCTGAAGCAGCAAAGGGGACAAGCTGCTCGCAGAAAGAGGAAGCAGCAGAAGGAAAGATGTAACCCAGACAGCCCCTTTCTGGCCAGGATATTCTGGATCGAACCACCTGCCTGCGGTACTACTGAACACAACCCTAATTCCCCTTTCAACATTTGTCCCACACCTTACCTTCCCTCTGTTACTGACCATCACAGTGTCCTCTTGGCCACAATGCTGAAATAAAAGCCACCACAAGGCAAACTTTCCAATCCAACTTTATCCATATAGGCATCCATAATTACATCAAAAAATCAACTAATCGCCCTTGTGCATTCCATTAGTGACTGTCATGTGTGTGCCTTTGTCTCGTTTACTGATGTCACGCAGTGCTATCCCAGTGGCTGCAGCATAGCTGGTGGAAGGCTGCTGACTTTCAGTGGGGGACGCTGCAGATGGCCTTACAAACTGACCTCGAGGAGATGATGGCTGGGAATGTGAAATCGAGTGATCTTCTTCACTCTCCTCTCCCTCTTCTTGGTCACCACTGGCTGGGCAGGTTGGATTTCTTGGTTGTCTGAAATGAGAAAGGCACAAGGATAGGGTTGTGGTGAGGGGAGGGGGATAAAGCAAAAATTTATGCTTACACCATGTGCAGCTTATAAGAACATAAGAAAGTAAGAAATAGGAGCAGGAGTAGGCCATACGGCCCCTCGAGCCTGCTCCATCATTTAATACGATCATGGCTGATCCAATCATGGACTCAGGTCCACTTCCCTGCCCTCTCTCCATAACCCCTTATTCCCTTATCGTTTAAGAAACTATCAATTTCTGTCTTAAATTTATTCAATGTCCCAGCTTCCACAGCTCTCTGAAGTAGCGAATTCCACAGATTTACAACCCACTGAGAAGAAATTTCTCCTCATCTCAGTTTTAAATGGGCGGCCCCTTATTCTAAGATTATGCCCTCTAGTTCTAGTCTCCCCTATCAGTGGAAACATCCTCTCTGCATCCACCTTGTCAAGCCCCCTCATAATCTTATACGTTTCGATAAGATCACCTCTCATTCTTCTGAATTCCAATGAGTAGAGGCCCAACCTACTCAACCTTTCTTCATAAGTCAACCCTCTCATCCCCGGAATCAACCTAGTGAACCTTCTCTGAACTGCCTCCAAAGCAAGTATATCCTTTTGTAAATATAGAAACTAAAACTGCACACAGCATTCCAGGTGTGGCCTCACCAATACCTTGTATAACTGTAGCAAGACTTCCATGCTTTTATACTCCATCGCCTTTGCAATAAAGGCCAAGATTCCATTGGCCTACTTGATCACTTGCTGTATCTGCATACTATCCTTTTGTCTTTTATCAATCAGAAGAGATTGTGGGATGAGGAGAAAGTGGGATGAGAGAAGGAAGATAACATCTGAGGATACTAAAAATGCCAAAAATGCCTCAGCCCTAACAGGAATGGCTCAATAGACCAGGGAAAGGGCACCCAGGGTCTTGGGCGCAGCATGCCAGCTTTGTGCAAGAATCTACACTGGAAGAGAGGACCACCCTGCTGTTGGCTAGGGCTCAGCCATGCCCCTGCCAAGAATGGCCAGCACTGTCTCCTCCAAGGGGTGAGGTGAGGCTGGGAATGCGAATTGTTTGGTAAAGATTGTTGGTAGGTGAGTGATGAGAGGTGGGGCTCATGCATTGATCAGTGTGTGAGGCTAGTGGTGCAGCTGGTAGGAGACAGTTTTTGAAGATGCATTCACTGACCTTGACCACTTGTCTGAGGTCATGAAACTTCTTTGGGCTCCTGGGGCAACATTCTTGGCAGTGACTGCCTCGGCAATCTGGTCCCGCATCCTTCCTCCTGGACCCCTGTGTGTAGAAGTCCTCTCTTCCAGTGTTGACTCCTTGCACAAAGCTGGCGTGCTGCATCCAAAACCCTGGGTGCCCTTTCCCTGGCTTATTGAGCCATTTCTGTTAGGGCTGAAGCATTTGTAGCATTTTTATGTTTAGAATGCAGTTCAGCTTTAAGAGCTGCAGACGGCCGATTGCTGAAGGATTTTTTTTTTAACATGCAGAAGGCAATTGAGCTTTAAGAACTGGAGACTGTCTTGAAAAGGAGCAGCTAAGCTTTAAGTAAAGCTATCCTCGCTGTCTGTGCCTTCTGAAGAGGCCTGTGCATATCTTGCATCACAGTGTCCACACCCGTTTTTTGTCATTATCAAATTTCGCCCCCTGAGTGTTTACAGGTTATTTAACCATGGGGGATTCACAACCAGGTTTGATCCTTCCCTCGCTTGGCATTCACCCATATGCACTTCCAGCAGCATTGGTGCAAGGTGACTCGAAGGAAGTATCAGCCAGTGTTCTTGCTCCCTTAACACAGGCCACGGAGACCAATTGTGGTACTCCTGCTGTCCTTGTTTGAGATCAATTAACTTAGTGCAGTCTGTGGATTGACCTAGTACATAGGGATCAGCTACTCACTGAAAAGCTCGCTAAGCCAATCAATGCTTTCTTAGGCGTTTGTATCACATTCAACATCTTGAGTCCTAGATTCTCTCCCTACTTCAAATCTCTCAATGTGGGATGGTCAGGTTGAAAGCTCAACTTCTGCCCACTGATACAATTCCTTCAATGCCATGTGACTTTTCAGGGTGAGCCCCTGGAGGTTCCTTCCATAAGGATATATTGGCCTTGGATGGATGGGGTGCAGAACAGGTTTACCAGAATGAAACTGAGGCTAAAAAAGTTTAAATTATGAGGACAGATTCATAGATTTAGCTTGTATTCCCTCAAGTATAGAGGATTAAGGGGTGATCTAATTGAGGTGTTTAAGATGATTAAAGGATTGACATGGTAGATAGCGAGAAACTATTTCCTCTGCTGGTGGGGTTCAGAACAAAGGGACACAGTCTTAAAATTAGAGCTAGGCTGTTTCAGTGGTGATTTCAGGAAGCACTTCTTCACACACAGGGTAGTGGAAATCTGGAACACTCTCTCCCAAAAAGCTGTTAAGTTTAGGTCAATAGAAAATTTCAAAACTGTGTCAGGGTTTGTATTAAGGGTTATAGGACCAAGGCAGATAGATAGAGCTGAGATACAGATCAGCCATGATCCAATTAAATAGTGGAACATGCTCAAGGGGCTGAATGGCTTCGTCATGTTCCTATATTCCTCCTTACATGAGATTCCATCCCTTTTTTGGATTCATTTTCTTCTCCTCAGAACCATTATGGGTTTATCCCCAGAAAATGCACTTGTGACTTGGCATATAGAACATCATGATTTGGCCAAATTTGACATAGGTCACCTATATTTTGTAGAAACTACTACATTACGTATACTGACATAAAGGGAATTCAAAAGTCTTCTATTGGCATATAAGTATAAATGTGTAGTAAGAGGAGGGGTGGGGCCGATTATGGAACAAAAAGAGACTGAGGGCATGGCTGAGGTACTAAATGAATACTTTGCATCTGTCTTCATCAAGGAAGAAGTTGCTGCCAAAGTCATAGTGAAAGAGGAGGTAGTGGAGATACTAGATGCGATAACAAGAGGAGGCACTAGAAAGGCTGTCTGTACTTAAGTTGATAAGTCACCAGGACCTGATGGGATGCATCCTCGGATGCTGAGGGAGGTTAAGTCGTAAATTCCAGAGGTACTGGCCATAATCATCTAATCCTCGTTAGATACGGGGGTGGTGCCAGACGACTGGAAAATTGGAAATGTTACACCCTTGTTCAAAAAAGGATGTAAAGCTAAACCCAGCAACTACAGGCCAATCAGTTTAACCTCAGTAGTGGGAAAGCTTTTAGAAACGATAATCAGGGACAAAGTTAACAGTTACTTGGACAAGTATGGATTAATTAAGGAAAGCCAGCACGGATTTGTTAAAAGCAAATCATGTTTAACCAACTTGATCGAGTTTTTTGATGAGGTAACAGAGATGGTTGATGAGGGCAATGCGATTGACTTGGTGTATATGGATTTCCAAAAGGCGTTTGATAAAGTACCACATAATAGGCTTGCCAGCAAAGTTGAAGCCTAAGCCTATGGAATAAAAGGGACAGTGATAGCATGAATACAACATTGACTAAGTGACAGGAAACAGAGAGTAATGGTGAACGGTTGTTTTTCAGACTGGAGGAAGTTATATAGTGGTGTTCCCTAATGGTTAGTACTAGGACCTAAGCGGTTAAAAAAGTATACGGGATCCTGGCCTTCATAAATAGATGTATTGAATACAAAAGCAAGGAAGTTATGATGAACCTTTATAAAACACTCTGTCGGCCTCAACTGGAGTATTGCGTCCAATTCTGGACACTGCACTCTAGGAAGGATGTGAAGGCCTTAGCGAGGGTGCAGAAAAGATTAACAAGAATAATTACAGGGATCTGGGACTTCAGTTATGTGGATAGACTAGATAAGCTGGGGTTGTTCTCCTGAGCGCAAAGAAGGTTGAGAGGAGATTTGATAGAGGTATTCAAAATCATGAGGGGTCGAGACAGAGTAGATAGAGAGAAACAATTCCCATTGGCAGAAGGGTCGAGAACTAGTGGACACAGATTTAAGGTGTTTGGCAAAAAAAGTGACATGAGGAAAAACTTTTTTATGCAGCGAGTGGTTATGATATGGAATGCACTACCTGAAAGGATGGTGGATGCAGATTCAATTGTGGCTTTCAAAAGGAAATTAGATAAGTACTGAAGGAAAAAAATTGCAGGGCTACAGGGAAAGGACGAGGGAGTGGGACTAGCTGAAGTGCTCTTGCAGAGAGTCGGCACAGGCTCAAGGGGCCGAATGGCCTCCTTCTGTGCTCTAATCATTCTATGATTCTATGATTCTACAAAACACTATTTTCCATGTTATGAATTCAGAATGAATGTCATATTTTCCATCCCCTCAGCCTGAATGCAACATGACCATTGAACTGCCCAAATATGGCCGATTGGAAAATGGCAGAACCGGGATGAAATTCTGATTTCTGCCATTGTACACAGCCTGGCCATGGACTTAGATGGAATGTTATCTTTTATGTTTAGTATATGCCATGAGTTGTTGTTGGGTGCCCTGATGGCTACATGGGTGCCATCAATGAGGCCCTGAACATTAGGGAGGCCAACCACCTGGTAGAAGTGCTATTCTCTGTTTTACTCTTTCTTTCTTTCTCTTTCTCTTTTGGCTTTTTCTTTTTCTTGTCCTTTCTCTCACTCTTTCTCTTTTCCTTTCTCTCTCTTTCAATCTTTCTCTCCCTTTTTTCTTTCTCTTTGTTCCTTCCTTTCCATGGGGATTATCATGTATGCGTATTGTCCCAGGCAAATAAGACTTCAGTGAGCCAACATAGAAACATAGAAAATAGGTACAGGAGTAGGCTATTCAGCTCTTCGAGCCTGCACCGCCATTCAATAGGATCATGGCTGATCATTGCAACTTCAGTACTCCACTCCCACTTTCTCTCCATACCCCCTTAGCCGTAAGGGCCACATCTAACTCCCTCTTGAATATATCCAATGAACTGGACTCCACAACTTTCTGTGGTAGAGAATTCCACAGGTTCACCACTCTCTGGGTGAAAAAGTTTCTCCTCATCTTGGTTCTAGATGGCTTACCCCTTATCCTTAGATTGGTTTAGCAAAAGTTACTAGTGCTGGCTTGAAAGGAGCTGATGGCATAAAAGTGCAGGTTGGTGGTGATTTTCCCTGTTCAATGAATAGTGCTTTCCCGTGCTGGAGCTAGTCGGCAGACCACGCTCCCATAGATGGCACGAATTGGTGACAGACTCACTGTTGAATCACAGGTGACGAAGGCAGCTCATCAGACATGCTGGAGTAGTTACACCTGGCTCAGATGATATCATTCTTAGGGTTCCTGGGGGTGAGAGCACTGCAAGGGCACCACACCAACATTTCCTCCCTCCACTGCAACACTTCTTCCTCCTCTGAATCCAGAAATTCAGTACACAGGTCCGTGGAATGTCTATGCTTAGCATAGTGCTTGCTGGTCAGGTTGGAAACTGATCATGGAAAGATTGCTGTTGCTGGAGAGGTGCACCACAATCAAGGGCAGACTAACCATGGGGCGGATGGGGCTGCAGCTCCAGGCCCACCAAAGAACATAGGCCCACCAAATAAATGTAGGAAAAAAAAATATAAGGCCTCCCAAATAAGCTGAATAGAATAGACAATAAGAGAGGAAAAACAAGACCTATATACACTAATGTACCTATATTCAGAACAGAATATATACTAGCCTGCTTTATTTCACATGTTATTGAGAGAAATTTGCATATATGTATAGGAATCTAGTATTGCAATGTTACCAGACCCAGAATATATATCTACTTGATACAGAATCTATGCTTTCATTGTTGAATATGCTGGCTTATGTTTTCATACTCAGAATCAGAATCATATACATAATGTAATGAACATGAATAAACGTAACGAAAGACCCATTTGGATCAGTGTGCCCCAGGCCCATCAGGCCCTTAATCTGGCTCTGACCACAAGGAATGCTGAACGATAGAAAAATAACAGCAAGCAGTAGGAAAAATACTGCACCTTTGAGAAATTTGCCCAGGAAATCCAAGTTCTTTTTTTCTATCATGGTAATCTGGGAGTGAGGGTACAGTAGGGTTGCCAGCTCTGGGAGGATGCATTGCTGGAGGTTTCATGACATGATCTCCTGTCTCCCAACTGCTCCGCCCAGTAAAACAGCCTTTTTATAACTAATGAATAACAGTATTCATGCAAAATGAAACAAACACACCATTTTGTTTACAACGCCGCTATGAATTTGCTCCCGGATTGCACGCTGCAGTGTCCAAGAGATTAATCTTCAATTCCAGGAGACTCCAGGGCAATCCTGGAGAGTTGGCAACCCAGGGGCACCACTCTGTCCTGTTTTAATTCATCTACTGTTTGTGTGGCCTCCTCAGTTTGGCTCTCTTTTTAAGATCACTGAGTTTTAATTTAACACCGATGATATTCTTGGCAGCTGTAATCATCGTGCGTCTGATTCACAACACACTCAGTAGGTTCTTCACTGATCACTGCTACTTTATCACTGAATAAAAACTTCACAAAAGACACAACCTAAAACTGTGACTAGGTATCTGGTCATGTTGTTGATCTTCTTGCATTACAGCTTTACAGCTACTTAACTCCAATGGTTACAACTGCAGATAATGTTGTCGAAGAGTCAGGGCCTGAAATTGATGGACTCACCGCCCACTGCTGCCGACTGCAGCCAACATTCCTCCTCGGGTTCTGCCCAGTGCCAGTTTCGATCTGGTCTGGAGCGGGCGGGAGGGGAGAGCCGCCGGGTACCACCAGCTCACCGAGTGGCATAAGTGGACTCCCGCCTGCCGAGATGCCAGATTGTTGCGGGCGGGAGTCGGCGCCAGAATGGGGGTTGACCACTGGCTGGAGGCTGGTTTGTCCCCGACGATAGGTATGAAGAGTTGAAAAAAAAGGTGAATAAACATTTTTTTCTTTTTTTTCTTTTTTTTCTTTACAGGGACTTACCTGTATGGGGTCCCCTGAAGGTGTTCCGATGTTTTTTTTTTAATGCTTTTTCTTTACAGGTCTTCGACCCTCCATGGGCCCGACTCCATCTTCAGCGGCACTTGGGCGACAAGCGCCTTTGTCGTCGAGATTGGGAGCTCCCGTCGGCTGCCGCCCAGATTGGCAGCATAAGTCCCTCATTTGCTGCCCGCCACCCTTTGAAGGACATTTTTGATGAAAACCCCACCCAAAGTATCGTCAGGTACCTCGGCAACTATCGGTGGTCCTTTGGGCGGCACTTGGGCGGGCGGGGGCCTTCACCAAATTCGGGCCCTCAGTCTGTTCACTTCTAACTACCGGAACATGGTATCATTTTTCCTTTTGCCTTCCTCGCCTCTCTTATGCTCAAGTGTGATTCCATAGGTTCGAATTGCTCTCCAATATCTTGTCTGGGTGGCTATTTTGCATATATTAGCCTTGATAGTGAGTATAGGCAAGCTATTTGATAATGGCAGAGGAAAGGGATATCAAGGTAAATCCTATCTTTACCTGATATCTGCACACTTTTGAGTAGGGGATCAATGGATCATGATCAGGAATAGGAGCCCTAGCTTTTCCCACATGGTTCCACACCTACCTATCTCATAGTATCCAGAGCATCTGCAGCAATGGCTTCTCATCCCACCCCACACTGTCACCACAGAAGTCCCCAAGAATCTACTCTTGGTCCCATCCTCTTCCTCAACTACATGCTGTATTTGGCAAAACCATCTGCAGACATGGGGGTGGGGGGTCACCTTCCACATGTAAATTGATGTCACCCAGCTCTACCTTTCCATAACCTCTCTAAATGGCTGTTCCAGGACCCCTGTACTAACCTGATTGGCGAAGAGCCGAGCAGGCAATGTGCCTGCTCAACTTGGGAATCTTCAGCGACTTCTGTCGCCTAAGCAGCAGTCGCTTACCAAAAATGGCTCCTCCCTGCTCCACAGCGCTCCTGATGGCCGCTTATGGCCAGCAATCATCTCCTTCCCATTGTCTTTCCACCCGCTGCTAGGACTTAGCTTAGGGCCACTGCTGATGAGACAGGTGTCCTGAAATGAAAACCTTTACAATGGGCAAGCTGCCTCCGGAGGTGCGACTAGCTCCGGCAGTTCAACCAAATTATTACAATGGGGCCTGAGGTCTGAATTCGAGCGGGCTTTAGGCCTCCTTATTGGCCACCCGTACTGTCTGAGCACCTTTACTTATATGCCTCTAAACGGGCCATAATCAATTCCTATCCAAGTTATTCTTTAGACTGAGTTTAATTTGTCCTCTGGTTCTTCTAGATTCGACTATTCCAATTCTCACCTGGCCGGCCTCCCACCTTCCACCCTCTGTAAACTTGAGTTCATCAAAAACTCAGCTGCCCCAGCTTAACTTACACCAAGTCTCATTCACCCATCATCATTATCATCGTTGACCTACATTGGATCCCAGTCTGGCAACGCCTCAATTTATAAATTTTTATCCTTGTTTTCAAATTCCTCCATGGCCTTGATGCTCCCCATCTCTGTAACCTCCTCCAGCCCTAAGACAATAACAAAAGCAACAACTTGCATTTATATAGCACTCCAAAATATCTGCATTCCTCCAATTCTGGTTTCTTGCACATCCTCAATTTACATCAAACCACCATTGGTAGCCACACCATCAGTTGCCTCGGCCATACACTCTGGAATTCCCTCCCTAAACCTCTCTGCTTCTCTACCTCTCTCTCCTCCTTTAAGATGCTCCTTAAAACCCACTTCTTTTGGTCACCTGTCCTAGTATCTCCTTATGTAGGTCAATGTCAAATATTGTTTGATAATCTCTGCTGGAAAGTGCCTTTGGAAATCTTACTACATTAAAGGTGCTATAGAAATGCAAGTTGTTTTGCACAAATTATATTTGCATAACGATTTTATTGATCATGCCATTATTTTAATAACTTGATTATATTCTCCAATTAATCCTTTTCTTGATGAAAATACATTCATAGAGGTTTTGCATAGTTTAGCAATCTAATACCTGCAATTATCATTGTTGCCCTTTTCTGAATCCTTTCTGTTGCCTCTATTTTATTTACACCCTTCTGCCAGATCTCAGACAGACTTTCCTCTCTTTGCTTCGTATACTGCACAATGTTTAGCATCTGTATTGGGATCTAGAATCTAGGATCCATCCTGTTTCAATTTATTAGAAACTCTACGTAATATTTTTCCATTTTATTTGTAGCTGTGCCAAATATTGTAACAATTTTAAATGACTTCTGTCTGGAAGAGATTTCTGTTGTGTGTGTGTGTGTCTCTGCATGGGGGAAAAGTTTGAGCAAATACACACATATGTTGTCTCCAGTAATCTTTGAGCTATATCTTTGAAATTTTAAATGATTTATCTTTTGAATGGACAATGGTTTTTCTTTGATGATTTTAATTATATTTGAGGAAGGGGGAATGATTTTGAACGATGTTCGATGGATGTTTTTTAACCCTATTGTTCACAACAATGTGTCAGACACCGTGAGAGTCGGCAGAACAGGCCAGATACTTTCATCTGTAGGTCAGCCAGCTGTTTCCAGTTCTAATCCAATTATGCCTCTGCAAGACATTAATATGGTATGCAAACCTTGAATGAAGTATGAATTGCTATCCAATCAAGTTGATGCTCCGGTCAAGGTGTTTTTAACATTGGCGGCCGTGCCTCCAGCTGCCTAGGCCCTAAATTCTGGAATTCCTTCCTAAACCTTTCTGCATCTCTACCTCTCTGTCCTCTTTTAAGTAACTCCTTAAAACTTAGCTTTTTGTCCAAGCTTTCTGTCCTAATATTTCTGTATGTGGATTGGTATAAAATTTTGTCAGCTAACGTTCCTGCGAGGTACCTTGGAATGCTTTGCTACGTAAATTTTGAACTCATCCAAAACTCTGCAGCTCGTATACCAACCGCACCAAGTGCCATTCCCCATCATCCCTATGCTCGCTACATTGGCTCCCAGTCCGGCAACACCGTTGATTTTAAAATTCTCATCCTTGTTTTCAAATTCCTTTATGGCTTCGCCCCCTCCCTGTCTCTATCACCTCCTCCATCGCTACAACCTTCTGAGATCGCTGCACTCCTCCAATTCTGGCCTCTTGCGCACCAATTTTCATTGCTCCACCATTGGCAGCCATGCCTTCAGCTGTCTAACCCCTAAGCTCTGCAAATTCCCTGCTTCTCCACCTATAACTCTCTCTCCTCCTTTAAGAAGCTCCATAAAACCTATCTCTTTCACCAAGCCTTTGGTCACCTGTCGTAATAGCTCATTATGTGGCACAGTGTCAAATTTTTTTTGATAACATTTCTATGAAGCACTTGTGGCATTTTACTATGCTATAAATCTAGGCTGACACTCCAGTGCAGAGCTGAGGGAGTGCTGCACTGTCGGAGGTGAGATGAGACGTTAAACTGAGGCCCCATCTGCTCTCTCAGGTGGAAGTGAATGATCCTATGGCACTATTTCGAAGAAGAGCAGGGGAATTATCCTCGGTGTCCTGGTCAATATCCTGGACTATCAACATAACAAAAAAAACTGATTATCATTGCTGTTTGTGGGAGATTGCGCAGCAAAGTTTTTCCTCATGTTGCCTCTGGTTCTGTTGCCAATCACCATAAATCTGTGCCCTCTCATTATCGACCCTTCAGCCATTGGAAACAGTTTCTCTTTATTTACTTTATCTAAACCTTCATAATTTTAAACACCTCGATCAAATTTCCTCGAAGCTTTCTCTGCTCTAAGGAGAACAACCCCAGATTCTCTAGTCTATCCACGTAACTGTAATCCCTCATCCCTGGAACCATTCTTGTAAATCTCTTCTGTACCCTCTCCAAAGCCTTCACATCCTTCCTAAAGTGTGGTGCTCAGAATTCGACACAATTCTCCAGCAGGAGCAAAACTAATGTTTTATATAGGTTTAGCCTAACTTCCTAGCTTCAGTACTATAGGCTCAAGTTTCCGGTTCTGGCGAAAACGGCACACCTCCGAGACTTACGTGACCTGCTTGGGCTCGAAGGTGCGCCGGAATCTTCTTCAGCAATTCTCCGGTCCTCCTGGAGCGCGGCGTGGCGCAGCGTAGTCTCCCTGGGGCGGAGCAAGCCTATCGCAGTCTGCGGGGGGACGGGGCTAAGCCCCTGCGTGTCTTTCACAGCCGGCTTCCTTGCACGTGCGCGTTGCAACGTGCGCGCATGCGCAATGGGACCTCGACCTTGGCAATCGGCCATTTAAAGGGAGAACGTGGCACTCATTTAAAGCTAGCTGGGATTTTTGGTTGCAGGTAGGAAAAGGAGTGAACATTATTTTACTGATTCTTGTGCAAAGGTGCTACATAGGTGCAAGCAAGGACATTTAAAGGGAGAACGTGGCAGACACTCATTTAAAGCTAGCTGGGATTTTTGGTTGCACGTAGGAAAAGGAGTAAAAATTATTTTACTGATTCTTGTTGTGCAAAGGAGTGCTGCAAAGGTGCAAGCAAGGACATTTAAAGGAAAAACATGACACTCTGTTACAGCGAGCTGTGTGATTTTTGGGTGCAAAAGTCTTAAGTGATTCTTGGAGTGCAAAAGGAGTGCTGCACACGTGCATGCAAGGAAAGGACTGTGTTTTTAAAAATCACTGAGTGGAAATCCAGTGCCCGTACAGCAATGCAAGAATATGCAGCGAGAACGAAGAACTTCTTGCATGACTGAGTCGAGACACTAGTTAATGTCATTGAGGGGAGATGGCAGGAGCTGGACACCAGGAACAGAGGCCGCACAAAGGTGGCAACCAAAGAAATCAAGAGACGATGGGACCTAGTTGCAGACGAATACTGCGCAGTGGTGAATACCAGGAGATCTGGAGCCCAGTGTAAAGAGAAATGGCAGAACCTTGGTCAAGTCGTTAGTGTAAGTAGTATCTTCCTTTTCTCAATGGAATTGCAATTGTAAATGTGACCAGCTGTATATGTCTCACCCTGCAGAAAGGCACCCTCTCTAAAAAGTTATATTTTCATCATTGCAGAAGAAATTGGCTCACAAGAAAAGAGAAAGAACACGAACAAGAGGAGACCCACCAAATCTGCACCCACTGACACCCTTGGAACAGAGGGTCGCTGCCATAATGAGTCGTGCCTGGAGAAAGGCAATCAGTGATGCACAAGCTGGGCTCACATGCTTGGGAGAGGGCAAGGCCTGAAAATGCATTGTGACCCTTCAAATCATCCTGCTGCCTAGCCTGCTATGTGCGAGACTATCCATGTCACCCATCCTGCCCACTCCTGTGCTGCTAACCATTTGACTGCTCGGTTATATTTTGCAGAACATGATGTCAATCCAGAAGATTCAGAGGAAGAGTCGGATGCATGCGATCAAGACCAAGGAGGTGGGGAGGAGGAGAGGGGAATGGATATGTGTTCAGGGAAGAATGTTGATCGTAATATGGATCAGTCCATAGTGCAGGGCCTCACTATCCCAGAGAATACCATGAATTCTCCTCGAACATTCCACTCCTTCATCCACCCCCCATCCTTGCGTGGTGCTTTAAGTTCTGATGCGGCATGTGATCGTCTCCTCGTGTACCCATCCACGCTTAGTGATGTAAGTTCTGGTAAGACGTTCCATGGTTTCACATCCTTCGAGGTTGAGGATCACAGTGGTGGTGGTGGAATGCAGCTTGTAGCACCCAGGGCCCCATTATCAGAGGTAGAGGGTCACAGTGGTGGTGGTAGAATGCAGTGTGGAACATCCAGGGCCCCATTATTAGAGGTAGAGGGTCACAGTGGTGGTGGTAGAATGCAGTGTGGAACATCCAGGGCCCCATTATTAGAGGTAGAGGGTCACAGTGGTGGTGGTAGAATGCAGTGTGGAACATCCAGGGCCCCATTATCAGAGGTAGAGGGTCACAGTGGTGGTGATAGAATGCAGTGTGGAACACCCAGGGCCCCATTATCAGAGGTAGAGGGTCACAGTGGTGGTGGTAGAATGCAGTGTGGAACATCCAGGGCCCCATTATTAGAGGTAGAGGGTCACAGTGGTGGTGGTAGAATGCAGTGTGGAACACCCAGGGCCCCATTATCAGAGGTAGAGGGTCACAGTGGTGGTGGTAGAATGCAGTGTGGAACACCCAGGGCCCCATTATCAGAGGTAGAGGGTCACAGTGGTGGTGGTAGAATGCAGTGTGGAACATCCAGGGACCCAGTGTCAGAAGAAGCGGGTCCCAGTGGTGGTGGTGGTGGTGGAGGTAGAATGCAGTGTGGAACATCCAGGGCCCCACTGTCAGAGGAAGCGGGTCCCAGTGGTGGAGGTGGTGGAATGCAGTGTGGAACACCCAGGGCCCCACCGTCCCACCCTGCACCTCGCACTGGAGTGGTGCCACGAGGCAGAGCCAGGGGGAGAGGAAGGAGAACCCGAGTAGGCTCTCCTGAGATGCAGCGTTCAACAAATGAGCTTGAAGTTATTGCATTGGGCGAGGAGGGCAATGACCTTACCCGTTCACTGGAGGGCACCGTCAGAGGGGTTGGTGATGAGTTGACAGCGCTGTCTGGGCAAATAGCAGTAATGCCACATGAACTGAGTGCGGGAATCACAGGGGCAACGCATAATGCTGGCAGAGGCCATCGAAAAGTTAGCTGCTGCCAAACAAGCGCACACCTCCTGGCCAATCAAATGCCCCTCCCACTGCAATCCCAGTATCAGGTTCTGTAGAGATCTAAGCTGGGACCCCCCCCTCTCTCCCATCCCACCATCTCTCTTCCCCTACCCCCCCCTCTCTCCCCCCACCACCCTTTCTCTTCCCCTACACCTCCCCACCCCTTCTCTTTCCCTACACCCCTCCCCTCATGAGGCAGTGCACATGTACCGAGATGTGGATGAGAGTTGGGTGCAGCCTTTCTTTGCTGCTGATGTTGATGTAGTAGATTTGATGCCACTGTTGTAACTGTTTTCAAATTGAAATTGTGTACTAAGTTTTGTAACTTTACAAGTATATAAGTGATCTTAGAGTTTTTAAGTGATCTTAATAAGTTGTTTAAAAGTACTGCGTTAAAAGTTAACTTAAGGTTTTTCAGTGATTTTGTTCACAAATTGAAATTGTTTACTAAGTTTTCTAACTTTAAAACTATATACGTTTTTGGGGTTGTTAAGTGATCGGAAAGAGTCATATCAAATTTGATAAAAGAATGATTTTATTGCAGTTAAGTAAAGTACATTGAAATCTTTACAATGAAATATATTGTACATTGAAACTGAATCATGACAAGAATGCTTTTATTATTATTGCACTAAAGCAAAGTACATTGTAAACGTTTCAATAAAGTTTGTTACTTAACATTACAACTGATTCATGGTCCATTATCGTACCAAACACAACATTTAGGAACACCTGCAAAAGATAAACATCCCTCACCCCTTCAGTCATGCCTGCCTCCCGCACCTAGCCATGACTGAGGGGCGTGCTGGTGTGGCGTGTCGTGGCTCGGAGAGCTCTCCTGCTGCAGTGGGATGGGTGTCCGTGGACCACGACTAATTGCCCTACTGTATCTGAGACACACAGATCGGTCCTGCTGCTGGCTGCGAGGGTTGGGTTGGAAGCTGGGGGGTGGGAGGGGAAGCGTGCTGTTGGGAGTGCAGGAGTGAGGGGGTACACACGGAGCAAAGGGTTGGGAGGTGGGGGAAGAGTGCTGCTGAGGGTGTGGGAGACAATGGTGGGTTAGGGTGGCTTGCAACACGTTACTCTGACAGTCAGTCCCTGACAGAGGCACAATGCCAAACAGTTAGTTTTACAAATGGGGTGAGTCATTCAAGTAATAGGTTGGACTAATGGGTATGATGATTTCCAAAGGATCAAATTGGCCATAATTAGGTGTTGCTGTGCCTGCCTCAGTCGGGAACCTGCACTTGTTTATTTATAAAAAGAGAAGCAACTATCATCATTCAGCAGATATAAGGCAAAATATAATCGAAAGAGGTTTTAGGCCATTTTAAGTGATGTGTTTAATGCTTCAGTCCTTTTTGTGTTTAATTCCCAGCCCCCGCCTCCAGCTGTGCCTGCACTGAGCTTAACTCAGGTAAGGTTGTTCAGAACTTACAAACGTGGGCACTTACTCCATTCTAAGTTAGTTTGGAGTAAGTTTTCACTGCCGAAACTTGCAAAACAGGCCTGAGTGGCTGGACACACCCGCTTTTGGAAAAAAAAATACCTGAACTAAAACCAACCTAAACTAACTCACTAGAACTGGAGCAAAGTAAGTGCCGAGAATTGCAATTCCTAACATACTCCAAACTAAACTAGTTGCTCCAAAAAAATAGGAGCAACTCCACCCGAAACTTGGGCCCAATATGCCTCTAATTATAAAGCCAAGGATCCCATATGCTTTATTAACTACTTTGTTAATCTGTCCTGCCATCTTCAAAGATTTGTGCACAAATACCCCTGGGCCTCGCTCTTGTTGTACCCCATTTAAAATTGAACCAATTAGTATGTGTTGTCTCTCAATCTTCCTACCAAAATATATCACCTCACACTTTCCTGCATTGAATTTCATCTGCCATATGTCCACTCATTCTACCAGCCTGTCTATGTCTTTTTGAAGTCTATTACTATTTTCCTCACTGCTAACTACACTTCCAAATCTCATGTCATTTGCAAATTTCAAAATTGTGCCCTGTACCCCCAAGTCCAAATCATTAACGTATCTGCACTTGCCTGGTTCCATTCTTACCTATCTAATTGTAGCCAGAGGATCACCTGCAACAACTTCCCCGCATCGGTACTTCTGGTGTCCCCCAAGGATCTATCCTTGGCCCCTCCTATTTCTCATCTACATATTGCCCCTTGGCGACATCATCCAGAAACACAGTGTCAGTTTCCACATGTACGCTGATGACACCCAGCTCTACCTCACTACCACTTCTCTCGACTCCTCCACGGTCTCTAAATTGTCAGACATCCAGTTCTGGATGAGCAGAAATTTTCTCCATTTGACTATTGGGAAGATGGCAGCCATTGTTTTCGGTCCCTACCCCAAATGCCAGTCCCTAGCCACTGACTCTATCCCTCGCCCCAACTCTTGTCTAAGGCTGAACCAGACTGTTCGACTTGGTGTCATATTTGACCTTGAAATGAGCTTTCAACCACATATATGCAGCATAACTAAGACCACCTATTTCCACCTGTGTAACATTGCCTGACCCCAACCTTGCCTCAGCTCATCTGCTGCTGAAGCCCTCATCCATGCTTTTGTTACCTCTAATCTTGACTATTTCAATGCACTTCTGGCTGGCCTCCCACATTCTATCCTACGCACACTAGAGGTGATCCAAAACTCGGCTGTCCATGTCCTAACCCACACCAACCCGCACACCCCTCATCCCTGTGCTCGCTTACCTACTCGCTTCCAGTTAAGGAAAGCCTCGATTTCAAAATTCTGACCCTTATTTTCAAATCCCTCCATGGCCTCGCCCTTCCCTATCTCTTTAATCTCCTCCAGCCCCACAACCCCCCGAGATGTCTGTGCTCCTCTAATTCTGCCCTCCTTAGCATCCCTGATTATAATCGCTCAACCATTGGTAGCTGTGCTTTCTGTTGCCAAGCTCTGGAACTCCCTGCCTAAACCTCTCCACCTCTCTGCCTCTCTTTCCTTCTTCAAGACACTCCTTAAAACATACCTCTTTATCCAAACTTTTGGTCACCCACGCTAATTTCTACTTATACGGTTCAGTGTCAAATTTTTTATCGCATAATACTCCTGTGAAGCGCCTTAGGACGTTTCACCACGTTTAAGGCGCTATATAAATACAAGTTGTTGTTGTATATCAAAAACAGCAGTCGTCCTAGTACTGAATATTGGGGAACACCACTGTAAATCTCCGTCCAGTGTCACTGTCAGCGTGGCTCAGTGGGTAGCACCCTTGCCTCTTTGTCAAAAGGTTGTGGGTTCAAGTCCCACTCCAGAGATTTGAGCACAAAAATTTAGATTGACACTCCAGTGCAGTACTGAGTGAGTGCTACACTGTCGGAGGTGCTGTCTTTTGGAAGAGATGTTAAACCGAGGCCCTGTCTGCTCTCTCAGGTGGATGTAAATGATCCCATGGCATCTGAAGAAGAGCAGGGGAGTTCGCTCTGGTGTCCTGGCCAATATTTGATGGTAGATGGTCCGAGGCTTGGTTGGGGGGCAGGCATTGGGAGGGTCAGTGGCCCACTGGAGTTCTGAGTGGAAGGTCACAGCCATAATGCTCACCAGTCAGAGGAGGCCAGGTCACTAGTGGGGAAGTAGAGGCCCAGTTGTCTCTGAAGGAGGAAGAAAGGCCAACCTCCATCGTGGAGGAGAGGCACAGCTGCCACCCCGGGAGAGGCCTGATCGCCGCTGGAGGCCCTATCACCTGGTTAGAAGCTCATATTGCTCACCGGGCGTTGTCGAGGGTTGGAGATCGGGTGGAGAAAATGGGATGGCATTGACGTCGGAGGAAGAGGTCGCCAAGAGGCGGGGTTGGGGGAAAGAGGTCCAGGTTGCCGCTGCAGGAAGCTCGGTCGTCGTTTGTAGTCCGGTCCGCGTCGCCGATGGGTGGTTTGGAGCGAAGCCTGAATTTTGGGATTTGTAGGATTAGGGTTTAAGGTTGGGATTTATGAGATATTAGGGCTAGGGGGAGTTTAGACAGTGGGTGGGGGGAGTTTGAGGGTGAATAGTTGTTGGATGGCAAGGGTAAGGTTGATTTGGCAGGGGAGCTCCCTAGGGAACTGCCACCCCAGCAGCCATCTTGATAGTGCCCAATATTTAGACCTCAATCAAGATAACAAAAACAGATTATCTGGTTATTATTACATTGCTGTTTGTAGGAGTACAAATTGGCTGTCGCTTTCCCTACATTACAACAGTGATTATACTCCAAAAGTACTTAATTGGCTGTAAAGTGCTTTAAGATGGCTGGTGGTAGTGAAAGGCGCTATATAAATGTGTGTTATTGTTGCTTTAATTTACAAGTTGGTGCACAGAATTCTCTTAACAGAGTTACTCCTCCAAGTGGAATCTGAGGAAAGGTCATCGACCTGAAACGTTAGCCCTATCTCGCCACAAGTTTTCAGATGCCACTAAGCTGGGTGGCAGTTTGAACTGTGAGGAGGATGCTAAGAGGCTGCAGGGTGACTTGGACAGGTTAAGTGAGTGGGCAAATGCATGGCAAATGCAGTATAATGTGGATAAATGTGAGGTTATCCACTTTGGGGGCAAAAATGCGAAGACAGAATATTATCTGAATGGCGGCAAATTAGGAAAAGGGGAGGTACAACGAGACCTGGGTGTCATGATTCATCAGTCTTTGAAAGTTGGCACACAGGTACAGCAGGCGGTGAAGAAGGCAAATTGTATGTTGGCCTTCATAGCTAGGAGATTTGAGTATAGGAGCAGGGAGGTCTTACTGCAGTTGTACAGGGCCTTGGTGAGGCCTCACCTGAAATATTGTGTTCAGTTTTGGTCTCCTCATCTGAGGAAGGACGTTCTTGCTATTGAGGGAGTGCAATGAAGGTTCACCAGACTGATTCCTGGGTTGGTAGGACTGACATATGAGGAGAGACTGGATCAACTGGGCCTTTATACATTGGAGTTTAGAAGGATGAGAGGGGTTCTCATGGAAACATATAAGATTCTGACGGGATGGGACAGGTTAGATGCGGGTAGAATGTTCCCGATGTTGGGGAAGTCCAGAACCAGGGGGCACAGTCTTAGGATAAGGGGTAGGCCATTTAAGACTGAGATGAGGAGAAACTTCTTCACTCAGAGAGTTGTTAACCTGTGGAATTCCCTGCCGCAGAGAGTTGTTGATGCCAGTTCATTGGATATATTCAAGAGGGAGTTAGATATGGCCCTTACGGCTAAGGGGATCAAGGGGTATGGTGAGGGGTAGGAAAGGGGTACTGAGGGAATGATCAGCCATGATCTTATTGAATGGTGGTGCAGGCTCAAAGGGCCGAATGGCCTACTCCTGCACCTATTTTTTTCTATGTTTCTATGCCACCTGAGTGCTTTCAGCATTTGCTGTCTTTATTTCAGATTTTCAGCAGTATTTTGCTTCTTTTAAATACTGCAGCTGTTGGCTGGTTTAGGAGTTCATGTGATTCATCTGTTTGCCTCTGCCTCATTCTGGTGAGCCAGAGCTCTGTAGTGACTAGTGCCCATTTATGGCACATAGCCTCAAAGAAATCTGACAAAAGGATTCTAAGAATCGCAAAATGACTCATTATGTTTGACTAAAAGAACAGATTAATGTATTATTGCTAAGTACTGTATTATGATCTTATCTGCTGATTTATTCTTGTTTTTGCAAAAATTCACGCTTGAAATAATTTTGAATCAGTGGCAGTGTTTTTCTGCCTTTCGCAGAGATTAGTGGCAGGAAATTCCTCGGGGTCGCTCCTACTCCACCACTGTAACTTGGCTGTAACTTCAACGTAACCCGAATTACACACATAGAGGTTGTGTCCATTGCACTTCCAGCAGAATTAGAATTATAGAATTATCGAAGTTTATAGCACAGAAGGAGGCCATTCAGCCCATTGTGTCTGTGCCGGCTAAAAAAGAATTACCCAGCCTAATCCCACTTTCCAGCTCTTGGTCCGTAGCCCTGTAGGTTACAGCACTTCAAGTGCATATCCAAGTACATTTAAAATGCATTGAGGGGTTCTGCCTTGACCACCCTTTCAAGTAGTGAGTTCCAGACCCCACCACCCTCTGGATGAAAAAAATTTCCCTCAAATCCGATCTCAACCTCTTACCAATTCATTTAAATCTATGCCCCCTGGTTATTAGCCTCTCTGCTAAGGGAAATTGGTCCTTCATATCCATTCTATCTAGGGTACTCATAGTTTTATACACCTCAATTAGGTCTCCCCTCAGCCTCCTCTGCTCAAAAGGAAACAATGCCAGCCTATCCAATCTTTCCTCATAACTAAAATTCTCCAGTCTGGCAACATCCTCGTAAATCTCCTCTGTACCCTCTCTAGTGCAATCAAATCTTTACTGTAATGTGGTGACCAGAACTGTATGCAGTCCTCTAGCTGTGGCCTAATTAATGTTTTATACAGTTCAAGCATAACCTCCCTGCTCTTATATTTTATGTCTCAGCTAATAAAGGTAAGTATGCCTTCTTAACCACCTCATCTACCTGTCCTGCCAGCTTCAGGGATCTCTGGGCATGCACTCCAAAGGTTCCTCTACACAGTGTCCTACAGTTTATTGTGTATTCTCTTGCCTTGATTGCCCTCCCCAAATGCATTACCTCACACTCTCCAGATTAAATTCCATTTAACTTTTCTGCCCACCTGACCAGTTGATTGATATCTTCCTGCAGTCTGCAGCTTTCTTCCTCACTATCACTGATACAGCCAATTTTTGTATCATCTGCAAACTTCTTAATCATACCCCCTACATTGAAGTCCAAATCATTCGTATATACCACAAGAAGCAAGGGACCTAGGGCTAGAACCTGCACTTTTGTGGTTTTGGGCGATATTTCCGGCATGGGCATTAAAAAAGGGTTTTCAGATCGCTGGCTTCTCGCCCATTCTCAAAGCACCTAGTTTCCACTTTTGAAAACGGGCGTTACCGCGAGCGATATAAAATGGGTGGTAGCGTTAAATTTTTTTGACCTTCTGCCATAAAGTGTGGCCGTCCTTAGCAATGGCATGGCAACGCTCCATTCCTGCGATTCTGGAGGTCAAGGGTCATCATAACATGTACAGAAGAGGAGACAAAGAGAAAGGGAGCTCAGAGGGACTGAAGACATGTCTGGGTGTGGTGTGGCTGCTTTGGGAGAAAGGTAGGAGACTTTAGAGCTTCACAGCAAGTAGGCAAACAACAAGTCGCTGTTACCAGCCACAAATTTGACTGAATTTGGCCTATAATGGAGAGAGAGGAGGAAGCATCAATGACGCTGGAGAGAGCAGTGAGGTGGGAGAGGAGCACATTCGAGGCCGCAAAAGAGCCAGGAGGTTCTCGGATGAAGCAACTGCCTCCCTCCTGCAGGAGGTGGTGTTACGCTTGGGTGATTTGACACAGGGAGGGCGTGGGAAGCCCACCCCAAAGGCATACCAGAAGATATGGACCGAGATAGCAGAGGTGGTCTCGTAGGTGACCAATGAGTGCGTGAGGGCAACCAATGCCGCAAACGATGGAACGACCTTGTGGGATCCGCAAGAATAAGTATTACATTGATTTACATGCACGTATGTATTTATATAATTTGATTTGTAATAGTCATGAGTGACTATCATCAGATGTGAGATCTTCCACTTTTACCGGGAATGTTTTAGTCAAAGCTTGCAGTCACGGTGTACGTCTTTAGGTAAAGAATGATAATTATCATAATAATCATGATTACATCTGTCGGTTATGTGTTGTATCAGTCTCTGTGACAGTACCTAGCAATGATATCACGCAATGATCTCATGCCATGTTGTCCTGTCACCTTTTACAGAAGAAGCTATCGACGATGAGGTCTGTGCAGAGGCGAACGGGTGGGGAGCCACCAGTCCCCAGCGACATCACTGACATGGAGGAGCGAATGCTCGCACTCGTGGGGAAGCACACCTGGACAGCCATGGACGCATCTACAGACCCTGAAGTGAAGCCACGTGAGTAAAGCTTACACCATTGCGTGATGTAAAATCAATACATGCCACACCCACTCATATCCGAACAATCATATATGATAGATGATTTCTAAAATGATCAGATAAATAATGATGGCCTAATGAAAATCATTGGAATGCAAATGTGTTGATGGTCATGAAATATGATGTCTGTAATGATTTTGATAGCGGTTGTGCTTTTGTTGTGCATATGCTTTGTGTAGCGCTGTCGGGATATGCCCTCCAATGCTTCGATGAGCTGGTCACCAATGTCTACAGTTCTCCTGGACAACTGTACCATCGCTCCTCTCTCATGTGGCGCTCATGGAACAAACCTGCCGCAGCCACAAAACCTCTGCAGGGTCGGCACCGTACTGGGAACAAATGGGGTGCCCTGTGGCGAGGTGCTTGGGCCCGGTACCTCCAGAGTGGAGGCGGGAATGGCCAGAGGAGCACTAGATGGCCTTGGGATGGAATGGCTTCTGGACCGTGGCACCCTAGCACCACCTTCTCCTCTAATAACCGCATTTGTATTTTGCAGCTCAGCCAGCAGCGTGTCCCAAGGCAAGACCATAGAGGCCAGAAGGTGGGGGCGCAGGGCAGGAGTCGGCAGACGATCCTACTACAACTGGTGCTGAGGAGGTCCAATTCTCGCCCGTCTATCTGCTGGGTCTGTTCTCCACGGATGAGAGCACAGACTTCGAGGAACCTGCATCGCCACGGTCCAGAAGCCATTCCATCCCAAGGCCATCTAGTGCTCCTCTGGCCATTCCCGCCTGCACTCTGGAGGTACCGGGCCCAAGCACCTCGCCACAGGGCACCCCATTTGTTCCCAGTATGGTGCCGACCCTGCAGAGGTTTTGTGGCTGCGGCAGGTCTGTTCCATGAGCGCCACATGAGAGAGGAGAGATGGTACAGTTGTCCAGGAGAACTGTAGACATTGGTGACCAGCTCATCGAAGCATTGGAGGGCATATCCCGACAGCTGGCAACCATCTCCGGCACCATGACCAAGTACATACCGCAGATGGTGGAGTCCCTGGATGCGATAGCCAGGAACACTGCTGGCACAGGCCTCCCAGTGGTCCATGAGCACGGCACTCCACCCCTCGGTTCCGCACCACCACTGCGAATGACAGATGAGAGAAAGTACCAAGATCCTGCTTCTGCATCAGAGAATGTTGCCCCCTCGGCACCCCCCGCTTCATCCCCCCAATGAGGCACCGCCTGAGCAGCTCCTTGGCCAGACGCCATGGAGTGAGGAAGTGAAGGTGTAGAGGTGAGGAGAAGAAGGGGAGGGGGGAAGGACAGTGAGGTGCATGTCCGCAGGTGATGGCCGTGTTATATCTCCATCTGGTTGTATGCAATTTGTTGCAATGTATGGGGGCTGGGGACAACGCTCCTGCTTTGCCTTTGTATTCTGTGTTGCTGAACATGTGATTTATGTCAATGGTGGAAAAAGTGGGGTGTGGGTGGGGGTTGGGTGTTATTGCCTGTGATGCTTACGATTTCAGACCAATGTTGGTGTAAAATTTTTGTTATTAAACATAACCTTGTTGCACATTGTCTCAGATAGCTGCACCGTTACACACTGGTGATTCCTTAACATGAAAGGGTTAACTACAACTTATCAATCAACGTAAACTTTAACTGGCACCAAGGTGATTGGCACCATTTATGTCTGAGCTGCACCAACACAACACTGTGTCAGCGTTGTCACTCACATCAACGCTCTTTCAGGCAAATCGTTCACGTATCAGCTCCTTATGTAAGAGTGGGATTTAAAAAATGCCAGCCACATCACTGGCGTTCGTTCAGAAGTTCCACTTTTTGTGGGCGGATTTTTGGGCGAGCGACATTGTGGGCGATATGTGTGCGAGGTGGTGAAATTGGGGCTGGGCGAACTGCTGGGCATTAGTTTCATTAAATATGCTCTTCATGACAAAAAAAAGTGGGCAGGTGTTAATATTGAATCTTGGCGTTAAATCAGTGCGGAAATTAACGCTGAGCAATATTATGGGCATTGATTTTGCCCATTATGATGATTCCACCCCCAAAAAGTGGGCAGGCGGTAAGCACATGGGGAAAGTAACTCTTGCCCATATTTAGGAAACTTATCAGCGTCAGTTTGCATTTTGTGCTTAAATGGCCGTTATCTGGGCGTTATACGTCATTTCAGCAGTAAAATGGGCATTAAGTGGGCGTTAAGCATGCAAAAAATGAACAGGTTCTAGCCCCTAGTACTGAGCCCTGCGGAACCCCACTGGAAACAGCCTTACAGTCACAAAAATACCTGTCGACAATTACCGTTTGCTTCCTGCCTCTGAGACATGCACTCCAAGGTCCCTCTATTCCTCTACACTTCTCAGTATCCTACCATTTATTGTTTATTCCCTTGCCTTGTTAGCCTTCCCCAATGCATTAACTTACAATTCTAAGTTGCAACAGTGGAGCAAGGAGCGACTCTGAGGAAATTTGCAGCCTGGAAGTATGCAATAGTATCCCACACCACAATTACATTTATGTAGTGCCTAAATGTCCCAAGGCGCTTCAAAGGAGCATTATCAAACAAAATTTGTCACCGAGCCATGTAAGGCGATATTAGATCAGGTTCGGTCAAAGAAGTAGTTTTTAAGGAGCATCTTACTAGAGGTAGAGGTAGAGAGGCAGAGGGGTTTAGGGAGGAAATTCCAGAGCTTGGAGCTCAACCAGCTGAAGGCATGGCTGCCGATGGTGGAGCAAAGAAAATCAGGGATGCACAAGAAGCCAGAATTGACTACTTCAAAATACAACCCAAAATAGATGCTATCCCAGATGTTTATCACATCAGGACTAGGTGTCCGTTCATTGGACGTCTGGCTTGCCTGGGGGAAGCTGTTTTTTTGCGATGAGCGCGAATAAAGATTATCAGGAAGAAGCCGGAAATGCAACAATCTGGATAATGCTTCATCGATTTCAAGCCAAAAAGACCCTGAGTAAATCAGCAGAACATTTCCTCCTCTCAATCGTTACTAAGGAACCAGTTAATAAAAGGAAAAGGCCTGGTGGTATAATAAGAGCGTAGTGCAGACTATTTATATATATGTGACATTGACTGCAATGGTATAATTTACCGGCTACATGGTTCAAGTTCATGCTGTGGTCACTCCGCAGCACATACACACACCATTGGCCTAATTAATATAACTTGGAATCATGCCATTGACTAAGAATTTCAATACTAGCCTAATTATCAAATTGTTCAGCTACTAACCAAAGCAGCACATTGCATCGGCTGATGCTGTCAATGGGGAAAGTTATGTAAAACATAATAAAGTAAAACTTGCAAATTTCTTAGAACTAGTGAGTTCTCGTTGAATGACAAGCCTTGTAATACCTAGTCAACAGCAAAATTGCCATTAACTATGGTGTTGACAAATGAGTTTCACTTAAAGCAACAGTACTCCTTTGTTGAAATGCTGTCAATCCCAGAACTTCAAAAACTTGATTTCTGTATACAATGGGATATAAAGAAAGAAAGAAGACTTGCTTATCTATAGTGCCTTTCACAAGCTCAAGACATCCCAAAGTGCTTTACAGTCAATTAAGTACTTTTGAAATGTAGTCAATGTTGTAATGTAGGGAATGTGGCAGCCAATTTGAGCACAGCAAGCTCCCACAAACAGCACTGTGATAATGACCAGATAATCTGTTTTAGTGAAGTTGATTGAGGGATAAATATTGGTCCAGGACATCAGAGATAATTCAGCTGCTCTTCTTCAAAATATCTTTAATGTCCACTTGAGAGAGCAGACGGGGCCTCAGTTTAATGACTCACCTGAAAGACAGCACCTCCAATAGTGCAGCACTCCCTCAGTACTGCACTGGAGTGTCAGCCTGGAATTTTGTGCTCAAATCTCTGGAATGGGCCTTGAACTCACAAGCTTCTGACTCAGAGGTTGACTTTACAAGTAGAAACACCAGTACATGGATTATTGTGATAATAATTCTAACGACTTTCAAACGGAGAATGATTCCGGGCTATGGAAATTCAAGCTGACGAACAATGAATTTTGGACTGGGTATGTCGGTGTACTCTCAGAGTACGCCATCAATACCGCTAAATCTCGAACTTGTGGTCTGTCAATGTACCACTGCACCACTGAAAAACTAATTGCTGGCAGAGTTAGGCTATTTGCCCAGAAATTACATATGGAACATTTCCGGCTGGTGCGCAGAGCATGTTTCCACAGCGTAAGGGTACACCCGAAATTTTTTTAAATCCTTTTTTTTTAATTAAATGACATACAGGAACATTAAAAGCTTTAATGAGAAGAAATCCTCGTGTTTGTTAAAGCTGCAGTTTTTTAAAAAGTAATTTTTACATTTCATAACATTCTGCATAGTTCACAGTATTAGTTTAGAGGTGGGAATTATGAGTAATGAATAGGTGAAATAACCAAATTTATGTAGCGCTTGAATTTATGTATAAATATGTTGAGCTATAGTATATCACCAGTGTGCTTGGTGAAACGGGACAAGAGGTAGCGAATCGATCCATAATTAAGAAGACTTGAGGACTTGCTCAGGCAAGGCACTGGTCTGCACAATTAAACGGTAAAGGATGCACTGTGTGGATAACAACATGGCTTACGACTGAAGTCTGATAAAATTAACCCCGATAAATGGCTTACAGCTAAAGTCTGATAAAATTAACCATGATATGCTTGCCCTACAGAATTAACATGAGCATGTTAGCTGTTACTTTAAGAAACCATGCTATCGGACAAGGCCATCTGGCAAAAACAAAGGGCGATTGTTACAGCAACGAAGTTGCAAGAATAGATAAGAGGAAGGCCCCAATGACAGAAGGAGCTGAAAATAAGCTTACAAGAAGAAACAAGATTAAGCATGAATATAGGGAATAGCGTAAGATGTCACGCGGGATAGGCTACGGAAGTGATGGACTGTTAAATGTATAAATATGAAATTTGCAAACATCTCGGTGGAGTCGGATCTGAGAGCGGTCTCAGAAGTTTCTCCCCAGGCCTGTGAATAAAGACTGTTTTGAACCTCCAATCAAAGTCTGTCATCTCTACTAGTCGGGGCGTCGACTTTGCATTTCACTTAGTCCGTCCAGAAGGATATCAAGGCAAAGCGTCGACCTTGTATTTCACTAGGTCCGCTCAGCTTACATCATTTGGCGTAGTCGGCAGGATCGTAAGCTCTTGCAGGTTCACTGGAACGTTGAGCTAGAGAGGGTGAGTACATTTTAAATTACCATCCATAAATTAGAAAGCTCAGAATGTACTGTGAGAACTAGTAAGGCTGCGACTAAAAGAGCCAAGGGAGACAGACTCGAGGAAGAGGTATGGTCTGGTAAGCCGGGAAGGCGGCAAAATCCTCTAAATCCGATAGGCAACAAAATCCTATAAATACGCGCAACGGTGAAATAAGAATTCTTGGAAAGACGGGTAAAATCTAGGATGTCTAAGAAGGACTTGAAAATAAAGGAGGAGGGACCATCCCCTTGGGGAGATCCCGACTCTGTCACCCGCTATTTAGCGGACAAAAATCAGAAACTTATTGAAATCATGAAAAAGAAAGGGGGGGATTCCGAAGACAGTGCAGAGAACCAAAGGGCTTAGTGGAGGGGACAAACCAAAGATAAGGAGGGAAAAGGGGGAATGCTAATCTTAGCGTGCGACCAGAAACAGTGTAAGGAGTTGAAACAAAGGGAAGAGGAGGAACGGAAAAGGAAGAGAGCAACACCTCCAAAAGTGGGAGAGAAGGGAAACCCGATAGCAACCACCACCCCTAGCAGTACGCCTGTGTATCTGAAAATACCCGGGGATGATACCATGGATTGGATAGGTTGGGAAAGAAAGCATTTCAGTATAATAGGGAAAAAGACTGGCTGGAGCCAACGTCCTGGTCAGAAGAAAATAATCTCCCACCACCCTACAATCCAGTGCCCCGCGAGGTAAAAGCGGCCCCGATAAAGACCCAGGTGATCCCCGGAACACCTGCAATCCCGGGCGACCAACAAGCAAACCCCCGGTCCCACCAGGGCCCCAGGTAATCCGAACCACGTACCAACCTTTTAAACCGCTAGAGAGACAAATGTTGGTGGATAAATTACCCCCAACTACAGCCATGAGAAAATAACTACCCGTTTTGGCAGAAATTGACGGAATTTGCACAATAAGGACTGCGATCAGTTAGTGCGAGCAAAAATCCCAGACGACCGCTGGGACCGATTAGGCCAGAATTTTAGGGATGGAACCTGGTGTCAGATGTTAAATATCCCACAATAACACCTTTAAACGCAGTTGAGGGGGTGATGGGGCCAGCTCCGGTAAACTGGGCAGCTATATCCAATATAACTCAAGACAAAGGAGAACCTGCTGTAGATTATAGCAAACGGATTTGTGGGCTGTTCCGGTGTTCTAAACCCCACTAGGGATAATCAATGTTTTCTACAATCATTTAAGGCCGGGTTAGGTCCCGCACAACAGGCAGCCATACGATTAGGAATTTTTACAATGAACAACTATGATGATTTAATTAGGTGAGTAACTAGGTGGATAACATGCAAAAGGCTAAGATAGCTGCCGCCGAAGAGTTGAGGGGACAGGAAGAAGCCGTAGGAATAGCAATGCTTACGGGGGGGTGGAAGGACATTTCGCCAAGGAATGCAAACAGAAACAGGAGGGGAATGTCTGGCTAGCATCAGATTCAAGACCCACTTGCCATAATTATAACAAGCCAGGACATAAGAAGGTAGATTGTTGGAACAAAGGAGGAGGAAGAGAGGGACTAGGGCCGAAACAGAGAGGAGGCCCCCGCAGGGGACAACCCGGAGAAGGTGGGCCATCAAAGGAAGATTTCAAAAGGTGGATGAGGGAAGAGAGAGAAGAGCAGGAGAATAGGAATAGGGAGAGACAGCGGCAACAGGACAGGGAAGAAAGGGAGGATGGAGAATATAGGAACAGGAGCAATGCCCGAGATGAGAGGTGATACGGGTGTAACTCAGATGACGGAGAAGGAGACGATGTATACACCATGAGACAAATGAGAGACATGAAGAAGAAGTTGAATACTAAATGACAGGTAGTGGCCCTCGGGGTAAATGATGAGGAAGACCCAAGGATGTTTGTTGATGCATTGATAGAGAGCCAGCAGTGCAAAATGTTAATAGACATGGGAGCCTCAATCTCACTGACAGATTTGCCCTTGCCCGAACCAAACTTTCGATCAATGTGGCGGGAATAGGTGGAAAAAGACTTGAGGCTTATAAGAGCGAAACAATTCTATTAGAAATTGGATGTAAAATGATACCTACCCATTTGTGGGTATACGAGAATACTGAAAGAACAATCCTAGGGATAGACTTACTGCGGGAAGTAGGAGCTTTAATCAACCCTAAAACGAATAAAGTGATCTGGCCACCAGATCATAAGTTAAACAAGCAAGTAGCCCCGGGAAACAGAACAAATCAGGTAGGAGCAATTAAGATTATCGACCCAGAATGGAATAAAAAGGGACCATGGGCGATCCCATGCAGAGAGTATATTGGGGTATGGGCAACGATAAGCAAGATTGTGAATTAGTCCAAACCCCCCCCGGTAAAAATACCGAGACCAATGCATTACCCACATAAACAATATCCTTTAAAGGAGGAAGCCAAAGCAGCAGTGCAGGACATAGTGTTGGAATGAACCAAACAGGGAATCTTACGGGAAACTATATCCAAAACGAATTCCCCGGTATGACCAGTAAAGAAACCAGATGCATCATATCGACTAACAATTGATTATACGGCACTAAATAAGGTGACCCCAAAGGAATACCCGATAGTAGCAAGCCCGGCTACAAATTTTAATGGGCTAAAACCAGAACACAAAATTTTTACAGTATTAGACATTGCAAACGGATTCTGGTCCATACCATTGGACAAAGAATCGCAAGAGAAATTTGCCTTCACACTAAATAGGAAACAATATACTTGGACGAGGGTCCCCCAAGGGTTCCATAATAGTCCAGCTATATTCCATCGACACATGGCCAGGGCCCTGGAAGAATTAGAACTAGAGGAGGACAGCAGTACTGTGCCACGTATGTCGACGATTTACTGATAGCTTCCAAAAACACTCAGGGGCATGTTAAGGCACTCCAGGATGCAGGATTTAAAATAAATCCCACTAAGGCTCAAGTACAGAAACGAGAGGTATTCTATCTGGGCTATCCTATTAGCATGGGCAAGAGAGCCATGCCAGAAGATCGGAAAAGAGCCATAAACGATATGCGCAAATCTGTAAATGTAAGGGGAGTGCGACAAGTCCTGGGACTATTTAATTACAGCAGAAACGTTATTGACGGGTTTTCACAATTAGCTGCACCCCTGTATGAATTGACCAAAGGGGGAAAAGCTGCAGAGGAACCCACTGAATGGACAGATTTGCAGGCGGGGGCCTTTACTAAGCTAAAACAAGCACTGACTGCGCACCAGCCTTTGGGTTACCCGACATGGGGAAGCTATATCATATCTTTTGTCACAATCATGGGAGACATTACATGTGGTGGTAGCGCAAAAACATGGGGATTACATGAGACCCGTAGCCTACTATTCGACACGAAGATCCCCAATAGTGGCCGGCATGCCAAGATGCGTTGCCATGATTGATTGTGCACGGTGGTCAGTAAAAGTGAGTGAACCCGTCGTAATGATGGGGGATATTGTTTTACATACACAACACACCTTAGTGGAATTGTTGAACACCGGATGATTAAAAACCGTCTCGAATGGCCGGAAGGCTGCTTGGGAGGCTGTTCTGTTACCCAAAGACAAATCTGTACAGATAGTTAGAGATATGAGCCAAAACACAGCATCTATGATGGGAATGGAAGGAGAGGAACACTGCTGCACCAGTGAAAAGGAATTAGAGCATGTAGATATGATCAGGGAGTTACCTTTGATGGAACCAGACTTAGAGTTATATGTGAACGGGTCCCATACATATGTTAACGGGACACCACGGACAGGCTGGGCTGTGATAGCGGGAGACGGCACCGTCCAGAGGGAAGGAAGATTACCAGGGGATAATTCAGCACAAGTTGCGGAGCTAAAGGCATTGATAGAGGCATTGGAATTGACAGAAGGAAAACGGGTGAATATCTATATCGATAGCCGCTATGCTTTTGGCATAGTACATGATTATATGGCAGCCCGGAGTAGAAGGGGGTACATCTCCTCGGGGGGGGCAAACGCATAGAGCATGAGGACTTAGTAAAGAAATTAGTAGCCGTCTCAGGATTACCCACTGAAACCACGATAGTAAAGGTAAAAGCCCATCAGCGGGGGTATTCCCCCACAGAAAAGAGAAATAGAGCCGCAGATCATGCAGCTAGAAAGGTGGTAGAGCAACAGATTGTGGTGGTGAACGAGATTGGAACAGAACCTGAGACGCAGATAGACATAGCTGCTATTACGGCATTGCCAGAGGATATAGACATATCCAAATTACATGACGAAGTATCCCAGGAGGAGAAGCAATTATGGCAACGAAGGGGTACAAAAGAAAGGGCGGGGGGAATATGGAGGAAAAATCAGCTAATATGTACACCCAGCCATATACAACAAAGGGTAATGGAATTATACATGGTAGACAACACACAGGTATATCCAATATGTTGAACAACCTCCAGCGATGCTGGTGGTGGCCCGGAATGAAACAAGCTGTGGACAGATTCTGCAGACATTGCCACATATGTGCACAATATAACACAGGGAAACCTGTCGAGGTAAAGTGGGGACATCAGCCGAGACCAAGAGGCCTATGGGAGAAGTTGCAGATAGACTTCACTGGACCCTTATCAAAATCAAAAGGAACGACTTATTGTTTGTTAATAATAGATCAGTTTACTAGGTGGGTTGAAGCATTTGCTACTAGAAATTGTATAGTTACAACTGTGCATGAATAATGGCAGAGGAGGTAATACCACGATAGGGAATCCCGGTACAGATTGATTCAGACCAGGGAACGCACTTTACAGGAAAGGTCATAAAGGAGACAATACCCTATTGGGTATTAGACAGAGGTTTCACATACCATACCACCCTCAGAGTTCAGGGATGGTAGGAAGGATGAACAGAACATTGAAATTATCGTTCGCTAAAGCAATAGAAGACACAGGGAAGGAATGGGCAGAATTACTTCCAAGTATATTTATGAGACTTAGAGCAACTCCGAATAGAACGACAAGACTGACACCATTTGAACTAATGACCGGACGAGCAATGACACTGCCAGAAGGAGTCATCACCGGAGAAGAGGATACAGGACCCCTGAAGGACAGAATCAGGAGGTTTAATAAACAATTGTGTACCGCAATTACACGCTCTCAGACATGAGGCCAAAGACCAACAGATTATACGGGACCTAGAGCAGGATACATGAGATGCCAAGAAGGAGGTCCCGGTGATAGGTAAGTGATGGCAAAAATAATACCAGTCAAACCAGGACTAGCACCCAAGTGGTCAGGACCCTACGGAGTATTAATGAACAGTGACACATGTGCATGTATAAATGAGTCCGGAACAGGTAAAGGAAGTTCGAAGCACTGGACTCAGCTAAAGGTATATAAGAAGGCCGATGAGTAGATCGGGAATGAAGATACTCACGCGATGGGAGGAAAAACATGAAGGGAGAAAATGTATCTCGGTACAGATTAGAGGGGCAGATAAGAATAGAATGATTCTAACCGGCTGGTGACGACTGGCCCTTTGTTTTCCTTGCAGGAATAACGAACTTGTAAGAAGAAGATGAACTGGAGCATCACTATCACGATTCTAGGGATAGGTTTGAGTGCGGTGGTAAGGAAAGAGGACATGACACCCATCCTAATTTTTGGCACAAGTGGTGACGCACCCTGTGCCAAAGGTACAATAACAGCCTCAAGAGGGATAATGGTCTGCATAGGATGTACCTCGGGCACCCCTAGTTTCACCGGACAAACGGCAACAACGGGAGGGATGAGGGCATGCACGAACAGCACCAACGGGTGGGTGGAAAGCAGGTGCACAGCTGTGCAATGTGTAGAATGGGCGTCCAATAACAGCGGCCATCCCGTGTTCTCCCTGGATGGAAAGGAGGAGACGTGTTACACACTGCCAAATAGCCAGGGTTACTGAAGGATCTGTGGATCACACCCGTCATCAACTACCACCGCCACATCGCCTGCCTTGACGACCACCCGCAACCTTCCACAACCCCATTAACATGCCCGTCAATGGAAGAAGGGGCATGAGGAGGTTTAGTAATAAGGAAAACACAAGATGAGGTGTATTTTAGTGCGGCACATAGAATCATTAAACTTGCTATCGATATGAGTACTTTTGCTATGCCCGTGATGTGTATTAATTATACCAAACAATTATGGGACTCCCTGTGGACGAAACAATTAGAGGGTCCACAGGGAAAATCTATCTTACAGAGACATAAGAAGCGGGGAGTATTGGAAATGGCCGGAGTAGGATATGCGGCCGGGTTGGCAACAGTTAATAGCTTTGACATAGAAGGAGTGGGGGAAGAAGTACAAGAACTACAAGTGAAAATAAAGAAGCTACTAAAGCAAGCCACTAAAATTTGCCAACAAACGGCACTGACAGGAGGACAAACGGCAAAACAATTGTTGGGGGTGGAAAGGATAATAGCCCCCCATGCGGAAACAATTAACATGATTATTGATCGGGTCAGCAACGCATCTCGCCAAACCCATAAGGAATTTGTATGTGCCATGCATGGCTCATGGCTACTGTCCGATGCCCAGCATAACATGAAACAAATAAATAATGGACAGATCCCCGAATGGATTACTAATAAGGATCTGGAACCCTTGGATCGACACAACTAAGAGCCTATGCAAGGGGCATAAAATGGCATAAGTATACAGGGCAGGCAATTGTCTGACCCCACGGACTAAGATGATTGGCTTTGTATTGGCCATCTCACAACTCCCAGAAGAGGGCCAGCCCCTGTATGATGTGATTAATATAGGAGAGGTATAGAGGAAGAGTTGGGTTAAATATCATGGTGTCCCTACCAAGGCCATATGGGGAGGGACGAAAATAATAACCTGTAGAATGGAATCTTAAGGGGGGTGGTGATGGACGGGTGCCACCACCAGGGAAGGAATGGGTGTGCACACACCCCCCCACCAAGGGAGACACAGCCGAGTGCGGATTTACGAGAACCATTAATTGCACCCTCGAAATACGCCCAAGGGGAATACACCGAACGAGGGTAGCACCTAGGAACACCGGGACACTTTGTGTCACCACAGCTGAACAGAAATATGAATACCAGGATCTGACTTGTCCCATCCCCCAGCCAAACTTTTGTTTTTACCCAAAGATACCTACACAGATAGGACACCAATATATATACCCACAAAGACCGCAAGAAGAGAAAGTTTTTCCCTTAATAATACAGGACTTAATAGGGAAATTGAAACTCAAGTCATACCAGAGCCCAAGGCAATTCTGGCATTACTCGAATAGGAGAAGTGGAAGGAATTACAGCAGAAAACAAAGGAAATTATAAAACATTATAATAAAATAGAAGATCTAAAGAAACAACTTAAAGACATCTAAACTGACTGAGGGGAACGGCCTTGGTATGAGAAGATCTGGAACTGAGGATTGAATGCTAACGTACATCCCTGGATTAGGATTATGTCACACGTGCTGGTAATAGTTCAATTATTAATGTCATTATATGTTCAGTTGGATTGGTGCAGGAGATATCATAGGCAAAAGAACCAGAACCTAGCCAGAGCCATAACTATTCAGGTAAGGAAGGAGGAAGAGAAAGGAAAACTGTTGCTGACCACTAACAAACTTGGGGGAGGACGGGAGAGAAATTACTATGATAACTGTGTTTAGGATTTTGGGACTATGAGTATCAGACAGCCTGGTTGGTACCACCAGGGTGACGGGAGCACATAGCAGACAATCTTAAACTGTAGGATACTGGCCGTATTGGGTCAAGGTGACCAATGGGCCATAAGAGGGTGCTGAAATAACCAAATTTATGTAGCGTTTGAATTTATGTATAAATATGTTTAGCTGTAATATATCACCAGTGTGCTTGGTGAAACGGGACAAGAGGTAGCAAATCGATCCATGATTAAGAGGACTTGAGGACTTGCTCGGGCAAGGCACTGGTCTGCACAATTAAATGGTAAAGGATGCACTGTGTGGATAGCAACATGGCTTATAGCTGAAGTCTGATAAAATTAACCCCGATAAATGACTTACAGCTAAAGTCTGATAAAAATTAACCATGATATGCTTGCCTTACAGAATTAACATGAGCATGTTAGCTGTTACTTTAAGAAAACATGCTATCGGACAAGGCCATCTGGCAAAAACAAAGGGCGATTGTTACAGCAACGAAGTTGCAAGAATAGATAAGAGGAAGGCTCCAATGACAGAAGGAGCTGAAAATAAGCTTACAAGAAGAAACAAGATTAAGCACGAATATAGGGAATAGTGTAAGATGTCACGCGGGATAGGCTACGGAAGTGATGGACTGTTAAATGTATAAATATGAAATTTGCAAACATCTCGGTGGAGTCGGATCTGAGAGCGGTCTCAGAAGTTTCTCCCCAGGTCTGTGAATAAAGACCATTTTGAACCTCCAATCAAAGTCTGTCATCTCTACTAGTCGGGGCGTCGACTTTGCATTTCACTTCGTCCGTCCAGAGGGGTATCAAGGCTAAGCGTCGACCTTGTATTTCACTAGGTCCGCTCAGTTTACATCAGTAGGATTCCCACAATAAAAGCTAAATCAATAATGTATTTTAAAGGCTGTAGTAATGAAGTAATGTAGCAATTTAAATGAATGTAAGCCAATCTGTTTTGTGATTGTGATATCAGGCCTACGTGATACCAGGTACGGTTTCGCACAGGTTGCGTGCCTGGGAACCGTGGGCCATTCCGCTGCCCTGCTACTCGCAGTGTCAGAGCACAAGTTTACGCAGGAGGGCCGCCATCAGGTAGGTGCGTATTCTTTTCGCAGGTCAGCGGTGTACTCTGGAGGTACGCCCCCGATCCCATGACGGCCCAATGTGATTTCCATTCTAGGGTTTTTATACCCCAGGACCAGGGAGACTGGATTGTAATCATCAGCTGACCAATAGCCACAGCAAATTTGATATAAATCTGGAGCCATCATCGTGTAGCTTTAATTTTTCTGTAGAACTGTAAAATAGTAATGCAGCACGACACTAACAATCAGTGACCTTCTGTAGTCCATTGTGCTGTGGCTATGTGCTCTTCAAGAAGAGGGATTCTAATCCTCTGCTCATAAAGATCTTTTTAGATTGTTACAGAACTTATACCTTGCTAAAACTGACCTTGATTCTGGTGATGCAATAACAACAACTTGCATTTACACAGCACCTTTAGAACATAAGAAATTAAGAAATAGGAGCAGGAATAGGCCGTTTGGCCCCTCGAGCCTGCTCCGCCATTCAATAAGATCATGGCTGATCTGATCTTGGGCTCAGCTCCACTTCTCCACCCGCTCCCCAGAGCCCTTATCGCTCAAAAATCTGTCAATCTCTACTTTAAACATATTCAATGACCCAGCCTCCACAGCTCTCTGGGGCAGAGAATTGCATAGATTTACAACCCTCAGAGAAGAAGTTCCTCCTCATCTCAATTTTAAAAGTACGACCCCTTATTCTGAAACTGTGCCCCATAGTTATAGATTCCCCACGAGTGGAAACATCCTCTCTTTAATGTCGTAAAATGTCCCAAGGTGCTATACAGGGGCATTACCAGAAAAAAATTGACATAAAGATAGTAAGACAGACTTGCTCAAAGAAGAATGTTTCAATAAGCGACATAAAGGAGGACAGAGAGGTGGTGACGTTTAGGGAGGGAATTCCAGAGTTTCGGACCAAGGCAGCTGAAGGCACAGCTGCCAATGGTGGAGCAATTAAAATCGGAGATGTGCAAGAAACCTGAATTGAAGGAGCTCAGAGATCTCCGAGAATTGTAGCGCTAGAGGAGGTTACAGAGATAGGGAAGTATGAGGCTGTGGAAGGATTTGAAAACAGGGATGAGAATGTTTTAATTGAGGTAGTGGGATAGAATACTGAATAGTAAGGGACCAATCAAGTTTGTGCACAAAGAAGGCCAAATTTTAATGTAACACAATGGGCCCAAGTTTGAACTGTTGGTTAGAATGGCGCACCTCCGAGCCTTGCGCGGAGTTTGTAGAATTAAAAGTGCGCCTAAAAAGTACCTCGGTATTCTGAACTGTCTGCAGGCCTCCATTCCAGCCGGCGTGGCGCAGCAGGAGCAGCGGAACTATAGCCCTGCACCAAAAAAGACTGCCGGCAGCTGCGCGCATGCGCAGTGGAGTGTGCACGCGTGCGCAGTAGCTCCTAGCCCTCCCAGCGCATCCTGATTCCGGGCGATCCTATCCCTGGCCGAAGGGATGACGCGATGTTCGCCGCCCCTAGCCCGGGCCAAGTGGCCTGACTGCTTCACCGTCCCTCGCCTCGCCGCCACTGCTCTTACTTTGAGGTCTCCTCGCCGGCTTGCCCGAACACCTTCTCCGTGATGGGGCCGTCCGACCAGCTCTTCGGTGGGCCCCAGCCGACCTCATTCCTCGGCAGCGGGGCCCCGCCTGAACTCTTCCCTGGCGGCGAAGCCCCACCCGAACACTTCTCCGGTGGCGGGGCCCCGCCCGAACTCTTCCCTGGCGGTGGGCCCCTAATCAGGTTGGCAGGTAGGCAGGCAGGGCTGCTCTGTGCTTCTGGAGGGCTCCCGGTGCTTCCGAATGGATAGGTGCTGCAGTAGTTGAGGTAGGAACTTTACATTTTTTATTTATTGATTTATTGATTGATTTTTTAATTGATTTTTTATTTTTTATTTATTGATTGATTGATTGATTTATCATTTATTATTGATGATGGTTCTTTATTTTTAAAAGTGAAGGTGTTCCGTGCTCTCTCTTCTCTTCCCCCCCTGCTCCACCAGCTCTGGTTAACTGCGCTGATTTCTTAACTCTTCACAAGGTTTTTCTGAGTGTACAAAAGTGGACACTTACTCCGTTCTACGTTTGTTTGGAGTAACTTTTCGCAGTTCAAACTTGCAAAACAGGTGTATGTGGCTGGACATGCCCCCTTTTGAAAAAAAACCTGAAACTAAAACGAAACTAAACTAACTCACTGAAACTGGAGCAAACTAAATGTAGAGAATTGCAATTTCTAGGATACTCCTAGTTGCTTCAAAAAAAAGGAGCAAATCCAGTTGAAACTTGGGCCCAATGTCTGTGCACTCCCTGTCTTACATTGGGTATTGACACATCACTGTACTCTTTGAATGCTTTACATAGCTCTAAGAATGTAAGAAATAGAAGCAGGAGCAGGCTATTCGGCCCCTCGAGCCTGCTGCCATTGTATAAGATCATGGATGATCTTTGACCTCAACTCCATTTTCCCACACAATCCCCATATCCCTTGATTCCCTTAGTGTCCAAAAATGTATCGATCTCTGTCTTGAATATACTAAACGACTGAATATCCACAGCCCTCTGGGGTAGAGAATTCCAAAAATTCACAACCCTTTGAGTGAACGAATTTTTCCTCATCTCAGTCCTAAATGGCCAACCCCTTATCCTGAGACGTAACCCCCAGTTCGAGACTCTCCAGCCAGGGAAAACAATCTCTCAGTCTCTAACAGCCTCTCAGCATTTAATTTGATTTTTTTAAATGGCCTCTTCCCAGGTTTGTAAATAATATATTGACATTTGCTCCATTTCCAGGGATTTCTCTAATGTCGTGCAACTTCTGTATTTGATAACTTGCCAACGCTGTGACCTGGAACCAGCCGCTGGAGCAATGGGGCATTATCCAAGGTCATTTTGTTGGAGGTTTTTTAGCCCCTTTAAAAAAAAACATTAATTACAAGCTAAGTTCCTTGATAGTTCCTCCAGAAAAGAAACAGGTGGCAGTCAACCAGATTACTTTTTTGAAGAGCTGTGGCAGCCCTCCCCCCACTTTTGGCTGAGAACCTGGGGAAGATGAAAGTCTAATATTGTCAGGGCAAATACGTTTAAAGTCAAGACCTCTTTTACAAGAGAGCAAACAGCTAACGAGAATTATCACTAACTGTAATATAATTTATTTTCTATAATTTCTGTTGACTTTATTGAATCAAATTTCTTTTAAAGAAAGAACTTGCATTTATACACCACCTTTCATGACCTTAGGATGTCCCAAAGTACTTTACAGCCAATAAAGTACTTTGGAAGTGTAGTCACTTTTGTAATGTAGGGAATGTGGCAGCCAATTTCTACACAGTAAGCTCTCAAAAACAGCAATGTCAGAATGCCAGATAATCTGTTTTTTTTATTAGTGATGTTGGTTGAGGGATTAATGTTGGCCAGAACATCAGGGAGATCTCACCTATTCTTCTTCGAAATAGTGCCATGAGATCTTTTTTGTCCACCTGAGAGAGCTGACAAACCTCGGTTTAATGTCTCTTCTGAAAGATGGCATCTCCGACAGTGCAGCACTCCCTCAGTGCAGAACTGGGAGTGTCAGCCTAGATTATGTGCAGAGGTCTCTGGAGTGGGTCTTGCAGCCACAATGTTCCGACTCAGAGGCAAGAGCGCTATCACTGAGCCATGGCTATGCAGTGAGTTGTGATGACATCAGTGAGGGGATTGTCTTGAAGGAGTTAGTGAGCCTGACATTGTATGAGAACTGAACTGACAAATGAAGGTGAATGGCAGGATTCTGAAGAAATTCTGAGTAATGGTTGTCGATAGAACAATCCTGCCTGCAGTAGTTTTTTTTTTATTCGTGCCTGGGATGTGGGCGTCGCTGGCAAGGCCAGCATTTATTGCCCATCCCTAATTGCCCTTGAGAGCATGGTGGTGAACCATCTTCTTGAATCACTGCAGTCCGTGTGGTGAAAGTGCTCCCACGGTGCTGTTAGGGAGGCAGTTCCAGGATTTTGACCCAGTGACAATGAAGGAATGGCGATATATTTCCAAGTCAGGAATGCTGTGTGACTTGGAGGGGAACATGTAGGTGGTGGTCACAGAATCATAGAATCACAGAAAAATTACAACACAGAAGGAGGGCATTAGACCCATCGTGTCCGTGCTGGTCAGAATATAGCTACCCAGCGTAATCCCACCTTCCAGCACTGGGTCCGTAGCCCTGTAGGTTATGGCTCTTTAAGTGCACATCCAAGTACTTTGAGGGCTTATGCCTCCACCACCCTTTCAGGCAGTGAGTTCCGACTCCCACCACCCTCTGGGTGAAGAAATGTTTTCTCAACTCCCCTCTAATCCTTCTACCAATTACTTTAAATCGATGCCCCCTGATTATTGACTCCTCTGCTGAGGGAAATAGGTCCTTCCTATCCACTCAATCTACATCCCTCATAATTTTATACACCTCAATTGAATCACCCCTCAGCTCCTCTGTTCCAAGGAAAACAACCCCAGCCTATCCAACCTTTCCTCACAGCTGAAGTTTTCCAGTCCTGGCAACATCCTTGTAAATCCTACCATGTGCGACCTTGTCAAAAGCCTTGGAAAATCCATGTAAACTACATCAAACGCACTGCCCTCATCGACCCTCCTTGTTACCTCCTCAAAGAACTCAATCAAGTTAGTCAGACACGACAATCCCTTAACAAATCCAGGCTGACTGTCATTGATTAATCTGTGTCTTTCTAAATGAAGGTCTAGACTGTCCCTCAGAATTGATTCCAGTAATTTGCCCACCTCCTAGGTTAAACTAACTGGCCTGTAATTATTCAGTCTATCCCTTCCTTCCTTCTTGAACAATGGTACAATGTTAACAGTTCTCCAATCCTCTGGCACAACTCCTGTAGCCAGGGAGATTGAAAAATGATGGTCAGAGCCTCTGCAACTTCTTCCCTTGCTTCTTTTAATAGTCTTGGATATATTTCATCCGATGGTGTTTCCATGCGCCTGCTGCCCTTATCCCTCTAGGTGGTAGAGGTCGCAGGTTTGGGAGGTGCTGTGGAAGAAGCCATGGTGAGTTATGCAGTACACCTTGTAGATGGTACACACTGCAGCCATGGTGCTCCAGTGATGGAGGGAGTGAATGTTTAAGGTGGTGGATGGGGTGCCAATCAAGCGGGCTGCTTTGTCTTGGATGGTGTCGAGCTTCTTGAGTGTTGTTAGAGCTGCACTTATCCAGGCAAGTGCAGAGTATTCCATCACTCTCTTGACTTGTACCTTGTAGATGGTGGAAAAGCTTTGGGGAGTCAGGAGGTGAGACACTCGCCACAGAAAACCCAGCCTCTGACATTCATTTGTAGCCACAGTATTTATGTGGCTGCTCCAGTTAAGTTTCTAGATTATTTTGAGTGCATTGTGTGGCACAAAATTGTTACCTTGGTGCTGTATTAACCTGTTGTTCAGTCACAGTCAAAATTTTGGATTAACCACAGTGGCCCGAAAACGGGTGGTGCCACCGCGGGCAGAGATTTGCTCGCGCCTGTAAAAAAACCGCAGACAGCCCATTATTTTGATGCTACCTGCTGATTTGAGTGATTTTAGCACACAGCCGAGTGACGAACATGCTACTTCAAGCCGTGCGCTCAGCAGGAGGCCCAATGTCACATTCCTGTAGTATTCCTAGAGCGAAGCTGCATTTCTTAAAGCTGTCATTTTAGAAAACAGTCGTGAGACCTTAAAGGGGAAAAGGTCCTGAAAAAAAAACATTCAAAAATAGGCAGTCCCTAGCCCTTAAAGTTCAATTGTTTTCTGAAAAACAAAACCCATTCAAATCATTCCAAACTAGGCAGTCTTCAGCTCTTAAAGCTGAACTGCCTTCTGCATGTAAAAAATAGCAGAACTGCTTCAGCACTAACACAAATGGCTCAACAGGCAAGGGAAATGGCGGCAACTGTCGCGCATGCAGCACTCCAGCTTCATGCAGAGGATCAAAAGTGGAAGTGAGGTCCTTGACCCACAGGGGGCCAGGCGGCCTTCCAGAAAGAAAGATGTGGGACCAGCTCACCGAGGCAGTCACTACCCCAGCACTTGGCTCCAGTGTCCAAAGAAGTTTCATGAACTTAGACAAGTGGGCTAGGTCAGTGAATGCATCTTCAAAAGCCATCTCCTACCAACTGCACCACTAGCCTCATATCACTGCTTCATCTCCATGTGCCTCCCAGGACTGTGAGCAAGTGGTCTTCTCAGAAGCCTTCCTTAAACACCCGAAACCTTGCAAGTGTCCAGCAGCACTCCCAGCACTTTAACAACTTTATAAATGTATTGCACTAAGTCACTACTTCAATAAAATATTTTTTTAAACTCCAAAGGCTGAACTCGAAATTTATCTGAAAGATGTGTGTGTCCCTTTAAGAAGCACTGACAGCATCTCTGCAGTACTGCTACACACACATTCTTCTGTGTGTGGTTAGGAGAGGGCGGTATGTTATACGGCAACGTCCAAAAGTATTGCACGTCGATTGATATCATGATCTGCACATTTGCCTTGGAGAGGCAGCACCATCAACCTCTCCAAAATGGAGGTCTCTATGCCCTGTGCAGGCGGAAGCGAGATGGCCGCCATTGTTTCAAGAAAAACGGCGTTAATGGTTGGAGCTAAGGTACGGATTTCTCGGCCAGCGGTTCTAAATCATTCTTCTGAAGCTCACTGGATTCCGGTTGTGCAAATGTTCCATTCAACCTTTTATTACATTTAATATACAAAGTACAACTCATACCAAATAGGGTGAAAAATGAATCATCATAAATAAAAGCTTATTGCAGACACAGTGAATTCAATTCTTTAGTTGGTAACATTCTGCACAGAAATGACTTCTCTGAAGATGCAATTAAAATCTATTTAGCCCTAGCTTTTTCAATTAAAAAATCCCTCAAAATTATACTATATGAAATTTATGCCAATTTATATGTCATCAGTTTGTACATTGGCCCACTAAACGTAATATAAATAATCACAATCAGCAAGTGGGCATTTTAACTTTAGTGGGGACAGGTGAAAATGATGGACTTAAATCTGGTGTTTTGCCAAAATAATCTGATTTCACTACAATTTTTTTTTTAACAGTATGTCATGTTGTTTTCTGCCTTCAACATAGTGGCTATTTCTGTTAGTGTCAATCTGAAAGCCTACAATCGATTATTATGGTCAATCTGTTTCACCCATGTCAGCCAAAGTTTTTCCTATGGGCTACATTACAGTCCCCAGCCATCAAGTGACTTTATTCACAAGCCTCGGCCAATGTACTCCTGAGCCAGCTCAATGAGGTGCATCAGCACATGGATTGACCTGATCTCAGAGGTTCCTCCTCCGTTCATTGGAGGGAAGCAACCCTTACCGCTGCTATTCCCTTTTCCCCATTCGTTAACATTAGCAAAGAGGAGAGTGTTAATCTGTTGTCGATGTTGCAAGTTTTAATGAGGATAATTGGTGCTTTGAATGAATGAGTGTGTGTAAATTTGATGATTCATGAAGTTGTTGCTTGTTTAATAAATGAGTCTAGTGTTTGTTTTTAATGCTTTCATGTGAATTTTATTATTGACAACGTATGGTATTTCAATTTGACTGATGAGAAAATGAACTCAAATGTGGTAAAATTGTTCCTAAGATTTTGTGAATAGCTATGCAGATTTCCATATTTTTAACCAAAAAAATGACAAAACATACCAAAGCTCCTGATTTCTATTGAGTCTGCAGAACACTTCTAATTCTTACAAGTCTTTTAATGATATTTAATAGCTCATCCACATCCCCCACTTCCTTACCCCCACCACTGGCAGCCATGCCTTAAGCAGACTCAGCCTTAAACTTTAGAATTCCCTTCCCAAACTTCTCCTCCTCGCTACCTCTTTCTTCTCCTTTCAGATGCTGCTTCAATCCTACCTCTTTGACCAAGCGTTTGGTCACCTGCCCTGAAGTCTCCTCTTTTGGTGTGGTGTCAATTCGGTGTGAAGCTCCTCGCGAGGTTTTACTACGTTAAAGGCATATAAATGCAAATTGTTGTTATAAGGCATTCCAAATCCAACAGGTTGTGCGATGTAAGAAGTTGTTTCTGCTGCATCATTATTGCCCCCTCTCTATAAAATGCTCACTTATCCTACTCATGTCAATTGAATCTAACTTGCACTGTGCTTAAGGGATGGGTATCTAAAATGTGTCCCTAACAACTTAGATCAGCTGAAAACAGCTCTGTTTTCCAAAGCTACAAGCTACAATCATCAGAAACCCAAGGATCTTGTGCTTGCCTCATTCAAAACCGCAGTACAAGCTTCAAAGCTCAAACCTACACATGGACCTTCAACAGGCCCGCCATGTAGCAGTATGGTTAACCAATTAAGATGCGTGTAGATATGAGGTAACACAGTCTATAATGTTTATACTTTATCGCAACTTATTGTAGCATTCATTTTACTTTCACTGTTCTGCAAAACATTTCCAGAAACAAGGGCATTAAACCAGATTTGCACATTTCCGCATAAAATCCATGTGGTATTAAATGGGAAATAACTAATGCCTGATTATAAGTCATACTCTGAATTTTTAAAGGGATTGTTCCATTAATTCTGCAATTATTTGTACTGTAAGCTCCGTGCTCTAGAAAAAGAGACAGTTAATATATTGTCTTGCAGTTTAGACTAAAAACGTCGTCATTTCCTCAAGAATACATGTCAAGGCAGATTAAACTTCACCCAGGGGAAGGGACAGCCAAATATGAATAACCATGAACACAATCTCTAAATATTGTCATCGAGGACAAGAAGACAGATAACATTCAGTGATGGCCCAACTTTTGGTTCTCTTTCTTCCAGCACCTGGAACCTCGGAGTAGCTTTTCAATGAAGCAGCGGGAAACATACCATTCAAGTGTACCAAGCACGGAGTACTGAAGCAAACCCCCTTTTTAACACCTCAAGACTGAGGCATCATTTTAAGCAGCAATGCTCTGTATACAGACTGTGTTTCAAAGAATTCTCGTTATTGAATGTGTAGAGTAGAATGCTTAGGACTCTAAGTGATGGCTTCACCCTTACAGTCCTTTGAGAACTCTCGCTCTTACAATTCTCATCCTTGTTTTCAAATCAATCCAAGGCTAAACCCAATTTTTTTTATGTGTAACCTCCTCCAACCCTCCGAGATCTCTGCACTCCTCCAATTCTGGCCTCATAAGCATTCCTTGATTATCATCGCTCCACCATGGTGGCCGTGCCTTCACTTGCCTAAGCCCTAAGCTCTGGAATTTTCTCCCTACATATCTGCACATCTCTTCTCTCTCTCCTTCAAGACGCTCCTTAAAACCTATCTCTTTGACCAATATCAACATATATGGCTTGATGTCAAATTTTGTTTGTTGGGAGAAGAAATTGATAAACCACAGATTACATAGAAAGAAAGAAAGACTTGTATTTATATAACACCTTTCACAACCTCAGGACATCCCAAAGTGCTTTACAGTCAATGAAGTACTTTTGAAGTGCAGTCACTGTTGTAATGTAAGAAGCATGGCAGCTAATTTGTGCTCAGTAAGGTCCCACAAACAGCAATGTGTTAATGACTAGATCATCTGTTTTTTTAATCATATTGTTTGAGGGATAAATATTGGTCAGGGCGGCAGGGCGAACTCTCCTGCTCTTCATCGAAATAGTGCTGTGGGATCTTTTATGCGCAACTGAGAGGAGAGGCAGGATTCTTGTTTAACGTTATACCTATCAGGAATGATTGAACAGGCTGGGGTTCTTTTCTCTAGAAAAAAGAAGACTGAGGAGTGATCTGATAGAGGTCATTAAGATTATGAAAGGGTTTGATAGGGTAGATTTTTTAAAATGTTTTGCACTTGTGGGAGAGACTGGAACTAGGGGCTATAAATATAAGACAGTCACTAATAAATCCAATAGGGAATACAGGAGAAATGTCTTTATCCAGAGAGTGGTAAGAAGATGGAACTTGCTACAAGCAGTAGCTGAGGTTACTCTCATTGATGCATTTAAGGGGAAGCTAAATAAAAATACGAGGGAGAAAGGATATGTTGATGGGGTTAGATGAAGAAGGGTGGGAGGAGATTGGTGGGGAGCACAAGTACCAGCACCAATCAGTTAAACCAAATGGCTTTTTTCTGTGCTGTAAATACTCTGGGCCTGATACTGGGGGCCTTACCGCCTGCTGCCGCCAAGTTTTGTCTCCGATTTCCTCTCTCTCCCAGTTTCCACTTGGGCTGGAGCAGGGGGGAGGGGAGTATCGCCGGGAACCACCCGCTGACGTCCTCTGGCAGCCAAGTAGTGCAAGTGGCCTCCCGCCCACCGAGATGCCAGATTGGTGCGGGCGGGAGTCGGCAGAAGTCAGCGCCAGCAGGGGGCAGGACCACTGCGTGGAGGCTGGTCTAACCCCGATGGTAGGTATGAAGAATGGAAAAAAAAAGATAGTGAACATATTTAAAATTTTATTATACAACGACTTACCCTGAAGGTTTTTGTAATGCTTTTTATTTTCAGCTTTTCCACCCTCCCTGGTCCTGACTCCATCCTCGGCAGCATTTGGGTGGCAAGAGCCTTTGCTGCTGCGATTGAGAGCTCCCGCCCGCTGCCGGCCAGATTGACGGCATAAACCATTATTTTTCCCCCGGTCGGTACTGCCACCTCTTTTAGAGGAATCTTCCTGGCAAAGTATCACCTGGTCTCGTGGTGGCAATTGGTGGTCCTTTGGGTGGGCCTTGGGCAGGCCTTGGCCTTCATCAATTTTGGGCCCAGTATATGTAATGTCTCATCTGAAAGACGGCACCTCCAAGTGTGCAGCATCGCCTCAGACATTGCTGTGGGTTGCACTGTCACCTCTGAGTCAGAAGATTATGGGTTCAAGTCCCACTCCAGGAACTTGCAGCACATAAATTTTGGCTAACACTCCAGTGCAGTCCTGAGGGAGTGCTGCAATGTTGGAGGTGCAGTCTTTCGGATGAAACGTTAAACGTCTGCTCTCTCAAAGATCCCTTGACACTATTTCGAAGAAGAGCTGGGGAGTTATTCCCAGTGTCCTGGCTAATATTTATCTCTCAATGAACATAACAAAAAAAACAGATTATCTGGTCATTATCACATTGCTGTTTGTGAGAGTTTGCTTGTGTGCAAATTGGCTCCCACGTTTCCTACATTACAACAGTGACTACACTCCAAAAGTATCACTTTGAGACATCTGGTGGTCATGAAAGGCGCTTTATAAATGTAATTCTTTCTTCTAGTATTGCATTGGCGTGTCAGCCTAGATTTTGTGCTCAAGCGTCTGGAGTGAGATTTGAACGCACAATCTTCTGACTCAGAGGCAAGAGAGCCATTCACTGAGCCACAGCTGACACATGTGAGGAGGACCAATGCTAGGTGGAATTGGAAGATGTGCAAGCTGCTGGCCAGAATGCTACTCAGGATGCCTTCAACTGATAAAGCATGGGAATGGTCTTGAGCCTCCTTGTCTACAAATACAGTTTGGTAGCTGAGAATCAGCAGTTCATGCCATCATTTGAGAAGGGGCCAAGCATCCAGTTTGGATGTATCTATCTAGGCAGATACTGAAGGAGTCCCCCGCTGAGTCCATCTCGTTTTCCAACTGATATTCTCTTTTGAGTACCAGTGAAGGTGATGGTGCCTCTGGGGAGTGCAGCCAAAGCCAAGTTCAAGGCACCACGAGTGGCTCAGCTGCACAGGGGGGAGGGACAAAGAATAAGAGAGCTGTAGTGTTAGGGGATTCAATAGTTAGGGGAATAGAGAGGCGTTTCTGCGGCTGTAGACGTGACTCCAGGATGGTATGGTAACTCCCTAGTGCCAGGGTCAAGGATGTCACAGAGCGAACGCAGGGCATTCTGGGGGGAGAGGGTAAACAGTTAGAGGTCGTGGTCCATATCGGGACCAACTACATAGGTAGAAAGAGGGATGAGTTCCTGCAGGCTGAATTTAGGGAGCTAGGAGAAAAATTAAAGGGTAGGGCCTCAAAGGTAGTAATCTCCGGGTTACTATCGGTGCCACGTGCTAATGAGTATATGAATAGGATAGAGAGGATGAACATGTGGCTGGAGGGTTGGTGCAGGAGGGAGGGCTTTAAATTCCTGAGGCATTGGGATCGCTTCTGGGGGGAGATGGGACGTGTACAAACCGGACGGGTTGCAGCTCAACAGTGCTGGGACCAATATCCTTGCGGGGAGTTTTGCTAGTGCTGTTGGGGAGAGTTTGGCAGGGGAATGGGAACCTGAGATCAAATTCAATAGGGACGGAAGTAATGCTAAAATTGGATAGCAGGAATTTAGAAAGTGAATCTGTAAGACAGAGGAAACAAGGGTTAGTAAGTGATAATCAAGGAGGTCTTCCTGTGCTAAATGGTATATACTTCAATGCAAGGAGTATAGCGAATAACATAGAACATAGAAACATAGAAAAATAGGTGCAGGAGTAGGCCATTCGGCCCTTCGAGCCTGTACTGCCATTCAATAAGATCATGGCTGATCCTTCCTTCAGTACCCCTTTCCTGCTTTCTCTCCATACCCCTTGATCCCCTTCACCGTAAGAGCCATATCTAACTCCCTCTTGAATATATCCAGTGAACTGGCATCAAGAACTCTCTGCGGCAGGGAATTCCACAGGTTAACAACTCTCTGAGTGAAGAAGTTTCTCCTCATCTCAGTCCTAAATGGCCTACCCCTTATCCTAAGACTATGTGCCCGGGTTTTGGACTTCCCCAACATCGGGAACATTCTTCCCACATCTAACCTGTCCAGTCCCGTCAGAATTTTATATGTTTCTATGAGATCCCCTCTCATCCTTCTAAACTCCAATGTATAAAGGCCCAGTTGATCCAGTCTCTCCTCATATGATAGCCCAGTCATCCCTGGAATCAGTCTGGTGAACCTTCGCTGCACTCCCTCAATAGCAAGAACGTCCTTCCTCAGACTAGGAGTGCAAAACTGAACACAATATTCCAGGTGAGGCCTCACTAAGGCCCTGTACAACTGCAGTAAGACCTCCTTGCTTCTATATTCAAATCCCCTAGCTATGAAGGCCAACACACCATTTGCCTTTTTCACTGCCTGCTGTACCTGCATGCCCACTTTCAGTGACTGATGAACCATGACACCCAGGTCTCGTTGCACCTCCCCTTTTCCGAGTCTTCCGCCATTCAGATAATATTCTGCCTTCGTGTTTTTGCCCCCAAAATGGATAACCTCACATTTATCCACATTATACTGCATCTGCCATGCATTTGCCCACTCACCTAACCTGTCCAAGTCACCCTGCAGCCTCTTAGCGTCCTCCCCACAGCTAACACCGCCACCCAGCTTAGTGTTATCTGCAAACTTGGAGATATTACACTCTATTCCTTCATCCAAATCGTTAATGTATATTGTAAAGAGCTGGGGTCCCAGCACTGAGCCCTGCGGCACTCCACTAGTCACTGCCTGCCATTCTGAAAAGGACCCGTTTATCCCGACTCTTTGCTTCCTGTCTGCCAACCAGTTCCCTATCCACGTCAGTATATTACCTCCAATGCCATGTGCTTTGACTTTGCACACCAATCTCTTGTGTGGTACCTTGTCAAAAGCCTTCTGAAAGTCCAAATACACCACATCCACTGGTTCTCCCTTGTCCACTCTACTAGTTACATCATCAAAAATTCCAGAAGATTCATCAAGCATGATTTCCCTTTCATAAATCCATGCTGACTTGACCCGATCCTGTCACTGCTTTCCAAATGCGCTGCTATTTCGTCCTTCATGATCGATTCTAACACCTTCCCCACCACCGATGTCAAGCTAACATGTCTATAATTACCCATTTTCTCTCTCCCTCCTTTTTAAAAAAGTGTTGTTACATTAACTACCCTCCAGTCCATGGGAACTGATCCAGAGTCGATAGACTGTTGGAAAGTGATCACCAATGCATCCACTATTTTGAGGGCCACTTCCTTGAGCACTCTGGGATGCAGACTATCAGGCCCCGGGGATTTATCGGCCTTCAATCCCATCAATTTCCCAAACACAATTTCCCGCCTAATAAGGATATCCTTCAGTTCCTCCTTCTCACTCGACCCACTGTCCCTTAGTGCCTTCAGAAGGTTATTTGTATCTTCCTTTGTGAAGACAGAACCGAAGTATTGGTTCAATTGGTCTGCCATTTCTTTGTTCCCCATTATAATTTCACCTGAATCCGACTGCAAGGGACCTACGTTTGTCTTTATTAATCTTTTTCTCTTCACATATTTATAGAAGCTTTTGCAGTCAGTTTTTATATTCCCTGCAGGCTTCCGCTCGTACTCTATTTTCCCCCTCTTAATTAAACCCTTAGTCCTCCTCTGTTGAATTCTAAATTTCTCCCAGTCCTCAGGTTTGTTGCTTTTTCTCGCCAATTTATATGCTTATTCCTTGGCTTTAATTTCCTTTGTTAGCCATGGTTGAGCCACCTTCCCAGTTTTATTGTTGCTCCAGACAGGGATGTACATTTGCTGAAGTTGATCCATGTGATCCTTAAATGTTTGCCATTGCTTATCCACCGTCAACCCTTTTAGTATCGTTTGCCAGTCTATTCTAGCCAATTCACGCCTCATTCGGTCGAAGTTACCTATCCTTAAGTTCAAGGCCCTAGTTTCCGAATTAACTTTGTCACTCTCCATCTTAATAAGGAATTCTACCATATTATGGTCACTTTTCCCCAAGGGGCCTCGCACAACAAGATTGCTAATTAGTCCCTTCTCATTACACAATACCCAGTCTAGGATGGCCAACTCCCTGGTTGGTTCCTCCACATATTGGTCAAGAAAACCATCCCTAATACACTACAGGAAATCCTCCTCCACTACATTGCTATCAGTTAGGTTAGCCCAATCAATGTGTAGATTAAAGTCGCCCATGATTACTGCTGTACCTTTATCCCTTATTTCTTGCTTGATGCTGTCCCCAACCTCACTACTACTATTTGGTGGTCTATACACAACACCCACTAGCATTTTCTGCCCTTTGGTATTCCGCAGCTCCACCCATACCGATTCCACATCATCCAAGCTAATGTCCTTCCTTACATTTGCATTGATTTCATCTTTAACCAGCACGCGGATGAGTTAAGAGCATAGGTAGACACTTAGGAACATGCCATTATAGCCATTACAGAGACATGGCTGAAAGAGGGGCAGATTTGGCAGCTCAATATTCCTGGTTACAGGATTTTTAGACAAGGCAGAGAGCGGGGTAAAAAGGGTTTGGATTGCGGTATTGATTAAAGAAACTATTACAGTGGTGAGGAGGGATGATATGTTAGAGGGATCATCAAATCAGGCCATATGGGTCAAATTGAAGAATAAAAAAGGGATGATCACACTGCTGGGCATTTATTATAGACCCCCAAACAGTGGGAGGGAGATGGAGGAGCAACTATGGAGGCAAATTTCTGTGAAGTCCAAAAACCATAGGGCAGTAATAGTATGGGATTTTAACTATCGTAATATTAATGTGAAGGGTATAGAGGTTGCATTCAAGAGAACTTTTTAAATCAGTATATAACAAGCCCAATATGAGCAGGTGCAGTTTTGGATTTAGTTTTGGGGAATGAAGCTGGGCAAATGGAAGGGGTATCATTGGGAGAGCACTTTGGTGCCAGTGACCATAATTCAGTCAGATTCAAGGTAGTTATCGATAAGGACAAGGATAAGCCAGGAATAAAAATCCAAAATTGGGGAATAGCTAACTTTGCTAAGTTGAGAAGTGATTTGGTCACAGTCGACTGGCAACAGCTACTTATAGGTAAATCAGTGTCGGAACAGTGGGAGGTATTCAAGGAAGCGATTCGGAGGGCTCAGGCCTATCGAGGAGGAGTGTGAAATTCTGGATGAAATAAACATCATGAGAGAGAAGGTAATAAGTGGTTTAGCAGCTTTGAAAGTAGATACTTTCCCAGGCCCAGATGAAATGCATCCCAGGCTGTTGAGCGAAGTAAAAGAGGAAATAGCAGAGGCCTTGACGATCATTTTCCAGTCCTCTTTGGATTTGGGCATGGTGCTGGAGGACCGGAGGACTGCTAATGTGGTACACTTGTTTAAGAAGGGAGAAAATGATAGGCCGAGTAATTACAGGCCTGTAAGTCTAACCTCAGTGGGAGGAAAACTATTGGAAAAAATCCTGAAAGTCAGGATAACTCTACATTTTGAAAGGCAAGGATTAATTAGGGACAAATCAGCACGGATTTGTTAAGGGACGATCGTGTTTGACTAACCTGATTGAATTTTTCGAGGAGGTAACCAGGTGGGTCAATGAGGGTTGTGCATACAATGTAGTGTATATGAACTTTAGCAAAGCTTTTGATAAGGTCGCACATGGTAGACTGGCCATGAAGGTTAAAGCCCATGGGATCCAAGGCAAAGTGGCAACTTGGATCCAAAATTGGCTTGAAGGTAGGAAGCAAAGGGTAATGGTTGATGGATGTTTTTGTGACTGGAAGGATGTTTCCAGTGGGGTTCCGCAGGGCTCAGTACTGGGTCCCTTGCTTTTTGTGGTATACATCAATGTCTAGATTTGAATATAGGGGGTATGATTAAGAAGTTTGCAGATGACACTAAAATTGGCTGTGTGGTTGATAATGAAGAGGAAAGTCATGGACTGCAGGAGGATATCAATCTACGGGTCAGGTGGGCAGAATAGTGGCAAATGGAATTTAATTCAGAGAAGTGTGAGGTAATGCACTCGGGGCGGGCTAATAAGGAAAGGGTATATACATTAAATGATAGGCCACTTAGAAGTGTAGATGACCTTGGAGTGCTTGTCCACAGATTCTTGAAAGTAGCAGGCCAGGTGGATAAGATGGTTAAGAAGGCATACGGAATGTTGCCTTTATTGTCCAAGGCATAGAATACAAGAGCAGGGAGGTTATGCTTAAATTGTATAATACTTTGGTTAGGCCACAGCTGGAGTATTGCGTGCAGTGCTGGTCACTGTACTGTTCGCCGTATTATAGGAAGGATGGAATTGCACTAGAGAGGTGCAGACGAGATTTAATAGGATGCTGCCTGGAATGGAGAAACTTAGCAATGAGGACAGATTGGATAGGCTGGGTTTGTTCTCATTGGAACAGAGGAGGTTAAGAGGAGACCGCATTGAGGTGTATAACATTTTGAGGGGGCTGGATATAATGGATAGCAAGGGCCTATTTCACTTGGTGGAGGGGTCAATTATGAGGGGGCATAGTTTTAAAGTAGTTGGTGGAATGTTCAGAGGGGATTTGAGGGGAAACTTCTACACGCAGAGGGTTGTGGGGGTCTGGAACTCACTGCCTGGAAGGGTGGTAGATGCAGAAACCGTCCCCACATTTAAAAGGTGCTTGGATGTGCACTTGAAGTGCTGTAACTGCAGGGTTATGGACGTAGAGCTGGTAAGTGTCTTGGGAATGTTTTTTTACTTTTTTTTTGTGAACATTTTTTTTACATTTTCCCCCCAACTGCAGGCTCGGACACAATTTAAAAAAAAACGCCCGTTTTACTTAGTTTCCCCTTAACCACCAAGAAAACCGTCGAGAATAATGGTGCAAAATACATTTTCTCGCCGGGCAATTAATTTTAATTAGTTTTAACTTACAAGTGGACATTTTCGCTAGCGATACTTACCAAACGTTCGTGGTTTTTCTGGGCGGTCAATCAGGTGTTGAGGGGCTCTCGGGAAAGTCTAGCCCACTTAACATCAGGCGTTGCGTATAACGGGCGGCTCGAGATGAATTTTGAGGCCAAAGTAAGTTATAGCGGGCCCATGGCAATGTAAATTGAACACACACCTTACCATGACAATGTATATTGTTTACTTTCCTTCAGAAGGTGCGGTTTTGATGAACCAAATAATCATTCTCTTCATTCAATACATTCTTATGAATTTCGCACAATGGTAAATAAAATAACAAATTGTTTTAAGTCCACAGAGTCTGCTATTAATATATTTTCAGGGAATTAGCTGGTTGCTTATTGCTCTATCCTGTCCAGGAAAGTCTCTCCTCTTATTTCGAGCATCCTGTGTTAGCTTTGTAAATGAAAGAGGCGACAAGGCATTTTGTTGTTGTTGGTTTTAAGAGGAATCTTTACAGTTAATGGTGTCACCTTCTTAAATTGCTTATGACAACATGCTACGGGCAATCACCACAGCACTTGAGACCCCAGCTGTTCCCATCCAGTCTTCATTTCTCAATGACCATTCTCCTTTATCAGCGTGCTCTGCTGAAAAGAGTACGATCCACTTGAGCTTGCCACAAGCTGATTACAGGCTGAAGGTCCCGTATTGGCCAGCTGTGGGAGAGGACAATATTTATTTGTCTCTTTTTTTCTTCCAGAAGATTGTTTCTCTGGATTCAGGTGTTGTTGACTAGTGAGTGCCGAACTGTTTTCACCGAGTCAGAAAATTGGCAATGAATCATGTATTGTAATCCGGCGCACTTTCAAACAAAACGACTGACTAAAAATGAAACATGAATGCACTATTTCCTTTAAGTTTATTGAGGCAATAATGAGTGAATAAATACAGAGTCCTCTATCTGCATTCATGCTTCTGGTACAGTCGATTCCAACTTGTAATGAGTCAATTTAGCAAGGTCTGCACAAGCGCAGATTTCAGAATCCAGTCCTACAATAGTTCAGGAAGGGAAAGAGTGTGGTGACATTGCATGACCAACAAGCATTCCTTGTTCCTGACAGATACCAATAATACAGACCAAGGCTGGACGATGCTGTCACTCCATATCCCTGAGCTTACACACGCCAGTCACCAAGGACACATCCTTACACAGCTCAATGTTAGATTGGTTATGACCCATCTGCATTTACTTATCGATATTCATAGTCATGCATGTTAATAATGAATCAGATAATGTTCTACATTTACATAATGCACAGGTCATGAAAACTGAATAATTGTTCCATTTTCCTAGATATTTTGTCGCATCTAAACATAAATTGCAAATCCCTCCTAATTATTGGAGTGCAAAAAAAACGATTATTGAAGAAGAATACTGCATCTCCAATCCCATCAAGACCACAGTCTGAGCAGATTTATGACAAACATACGATAAAGGAAGGGATGAAAAATCAATCTTCCAAAAGCAAATTGTTTGATTAAAAAATTGGACAGCAGAATATAATTAACAGATGTTACTGTACTTATAGAATCATAGAATAGTACAGCACAGAAGGAGGCCATTTTGACCCTTCGTGTCTGTGCAGCTCTTGTGTTCAGACATCCATAAGGGGGTATTTTACGTTGAAGAAAAGTTGACACTGGTAGAAATTAGATGGATAAATGATCAGGCTGGAAAAAGCCGTTCATTGTGCTCGCAAAATGAAAGCCAGCTGAAAAAAATCTGGCCTATAAATTCAGCAGCTCGGTGCTCATTTTTCAGGCACTAACCGGCCTACTAAGCCCTTAATATGGTGGCTAGGAAGGAAACACGTGCTTTTCTGGCCAGACGTGCACTGCCCGCGATATTGGGAAAGGAAAAAACTAGGCATCCAGGGCTCATGCTTGAAACAGGCGTTAGGTCATTTGAAGCTGCAAATTCGGTGCCTATTACCTGTTTGAAACGCCCACTGAAAGAATGGTTTGCCCTGAAGTGTCAGCTGCACTCAGTAAAACGTTGGCACTGCCTGCATCCAAAAAGGTTTGTTTTTGAAATTGTCTTACCTGAATCTGGACCTGGGAAGAGCAAGAGTGTTGATCCCAACCCCACATTTAAAAAAACATGGGCTGCCACTCCCACACTGATCATTGCCACTCCCCCAGACCTGGCTTCTGGTCTCCACCCCAAAACCCTGGCCTCTGATCCTCTCCCTCACTTCCGATACCCCCTCCCACTAGCCTCCAATTCTTCACTCCCTCCCCCTCGAGCCTTCAATTCTTCCCCCCTTTCGATCAACCTCAAATTCTGCCCCATCAGCCTACAATTCTCCCCCTTCCCCCCCCTGCTGGCCTCCAATTCTCCCCCCTGCCCCACCCAGTCTCCAATTCTCCCCTCCCCCTCGGCCTCCAATTCTTCCCCCTCCCCAAGCTTCAATTCTCCCCTCCCACCCAGCCTCTAATTCTCCCTCCCCTCAGCCTCCAATTCTTCCCCCCGCTCAAGGCCCCCAATTCTCCGCTTCACCCCCAGCCTTCAATTCTCCCCTCTCCCCCAGGCTTCAATTCTCCCCCCTCCACACCCCCCACCCCGGCCTCCAATTCTCCCCTCCGCCCCCTCAGCCTCCAATTCTCCCCCACGGCCTCCAATTCTCCCCTGCACCAACCTCCAATTCTTCATTCCCCCTATCTTGGGCACCTATCTCCTGACCCCTGCCTCACTTACCTGAGAGCTGCTGTGACGATAGCAGCAGCCTGATCTTGGTTTCCTGTCCGGCTGCTCGCGCCGCGATGGCGCCACTGACATGAGGTCCGAGGCCCAATATCGGGGGCACCTCAATGATTTAGATTTCAAGTAGAATAAATTGTTTCTTTCTTACTTCCAGTTATCTTTATGGTTTTGTTAGTCTGGCTATTAATTATATATTAAGATGAAGCATAATGACATCCAAAATTGCTCTAGCTGCCTGGTGGTGGAGCTAGGGGTGCTTCTTGTGCCTCCCCCGTCATTCCCACCGAACCTCACTCCCCATGGATGCGTTCCTGATTCCATCCAAATGGTGGGGTATGGGGCATTTTTGTAATGTGGATGGTGTCTGCTCAACCTTTGGAGCTTCCAGGGAGGGTGGTCAAAAGAATTGCAGTGCAGCACATTGTCACTGCATAATAAGGCCAGCTGGATAACATTCTGTAAACATTTTTAAAAGGAGCAATTTGGAAATTTGGGTAGCAGCCTTTTAAATAATTCCAGACCAAACCTTGGTCGGGATTAGGTCCGTGGTTTGTCTGCTAATGTGCAGACAATACTTAGAACTGGGGACAACTGTGGCAGAACTGATGGAAATTCTAGCAGCTTGCAACATCCTGTCAAGTCCCACTTCTTCTGTTAAATAATGCACAGGGAAAGAAAGAAGGTGGAAAGATGCATAGTGCCTTTCATGACCTCAGGACGTTCCAAAGTGGTTATAGTCAATGAAGTACCACTTCTCTCGACTGCGGTAATTACAGAGGAGTTTCCCTGCTGTCTGCCGCAGGGAAAATCATCACAAGAATGCTCCTCAATTGTCTCTTCCCAGTGGCTAAAGAGCTCCTCCCAGAGTCGCAATGCAGATCCCGCCCACTAAGGGGCACAACGGACATGATCTTCACCATGTGACAAATCCAAGAAAAGTGTAGGGAGCAGCATCAACCTCTGTACATGGCTTTCTTTGATCTCAGAAAGGCCTTCGACTCTGGCAACCATGAGGGATTATGGAATGTCCTTCTCAAATTCAGTTGTCATCAAAAACGTCACCATCCTCTGCCTGCTTCATGATGACATGCAAGCCGTGATTCTTACCAATGGATTCACCACAGACCAAATACAACTGCAGACCAGGGTCAAGCAAAGCTGTGTCATTGTACCAATGCTCTTCTCAATCATCCTAGTTGCAATGCTTCATCTCACCTTTAACAAGCTCCCCACTGGAGTGGAGTTAATCAACAGGACAAGCGAGAAATTGTTCAACCTCCGACGCCTCCAGTCCAGATCCAAGGTTGTTCCAAACTTTGTAATTGAATTACAATGTGTAGAGAACGCTTGCATTTGTGCGTACTTGGAGGACGAACTCCAAACCATCGTTGACTCCTTCACTAAAGCATACGAGAATCTGGGCCTTACATTAAACATCCGTAAGACAAAGTTTCTCTACCAACCAGACCCCGCCACACAGTACTGCTCCCCGATTATCAAGATCCATGATGAGACCTTGGACAATGTGGACCACTTCCCATACCTTGGGAGCCTACTATCAGCAAGGACAGACGTCGACGACGAAGTTCAGTGTGCCAGTGCAGACTTCAGTCGCCTGAGGAAAAGAGCCCAGGATTTCAAACCCAGCACCAAGCTCATGGTCTACAGAGCAGTAGTGACACCTGCCCTCCCATATGCTTCAGAGACATGGACTATGTACAGCAGGCACCTCCAGGTACTGGAGATGTACCACCAATGCTGCCTCCACAAAATCCTTCAAATTCATTGGTAGGACAGGCGCACCAATGTCAGCGTTCTCTCTCAGGCCAACATCCCTAGCATCGTGGCATTGATCACACTCAGCCAACTCTGAGGGATGAGGCACATTGTCTGCATACCTGATACTAGACTCCTGAAACAAGCACTCTACTCCAAGCTACGTCATAAGAACATAAGAAATAGGAACAGGAGTAGGCCATACGGTGCTTCGAGCCTGCTCCGCCATTTAATATGATCATGGCTGATCCGATCATGGACTCATGTCCACTCCCCTGCCCGCTCCCCATAACTCCTTATTCCCCTATCGGTTAAGAAACTGTCTATCTCTCTCTTAAATTTACTCAATGACCCAGTTTCCACAGCTCTCTGAGGCAGCGAATTCCATAGATTTACAACCCTCTGAGAGAAGAAATTCCTCCTCATCTCAGTTTTAAATGGGCAGCCCATTATTCTAAGATTATGCCCCCTAGTTCTAGTCTCCCCTGTCAGTGGAAACATCCTCTCTGCATCCACCTTGTCAAGCCCCCTCATAATCTTATACATTTCGATAAGATCACCTCTCATTCTTCTGAATTCCAATGAATGGAGGCCTAACCTACTCAATCTTTCCTCATCGGTCAACCCCCTCATCTCCAGAATCAACCGAGTGAACCTTCTCTGAACTGTCTCCAAGGCAAGCATATCTTTTCGTAAATATGGAAACTAAAACTGCACGCAGTATACCAGGTGTGGCCTCACCAATACCATGTATAACTGTAGCAAGACTTCCCTGCTTTTATACTCCATCCCCTTTGCAATTAAGGCCAAGATTCCATTGGCCTTCCTGATCACTTGCATACTAAGCTTTTGTGTTTCATGCACCAGGACCCCCAGATCCCACTGTACTGCAGCACTTTGCATTTTTTATCCATTTAAATAATAACTTGCTCTTCGATTTTTTTCAGCCAAAATGCATAATCTCACACTTTCCAACATTATACTCCATCTGCCAAATTTTTGCCCACTCACTTAGCCTGTCTATGTCCTTTTGCAGATTTGTTGTGTCCTCCTCACACATTGTTTTTTCTCCTATCTTTGTATCGTCAGCAAATTTGGCTACGTTACACTCGGTCCCTTCATCCAAGTCATTAATATAGATTGTCACGGCATGAGTCCCAGGAGGGCAGAGAAAATACTTCAAGGAAACCCTCAAAGCTTCCTTGAAAAAATGCAACATCCCCACCAACTCTTGGGGATCCCTGGCCCAAGACCACTCAAAGGGGAGGAGAAGCACCGAACACTTCGAGTCTCTTCGCCGGGAGCACACGGAAGCCAAGTACAAACAGCGGAAGGAGTGTTCGACAAATCAAGCACCCCAGCCACCGTGTCTCCAAACAACATCTGCCCCACCTGTGGCAGAGACTGTAGATCCTGCATTGGTCTCATCAGTCACCTGAGAATAATTTTAATGTGGAAGCAAGTCATCCTCGACTCTGGCAGACTGCCGAAGAAGAAAAAAACTTCTCTCGACTCCATCCATGATCTCTAAATTGCTTGTCCGACATCCAGTGCTGTTTGAACTGAAATTTTCTTCAATTAAATATTGGGAAGTCTGAAGCCATTGTCTTTGATCCCCGTCACTAACTCCGTTCCATAGCCACCGACTTCAACCCTCTCCCCAACCTCTGTCTGAGGTTGAAGCACACTGTTCGCAAATTGGTGTCAAACTTGACCCTGAAATGAGCTTCTGATCACATATCCATGGCATAGCTAAAACTGCCTATTTCCACCACCGTGACATCACTCGTCTCCACCTCTACCTCAGCTCGTCTGCTGCTGAAACCCTCATCCATGCCTTTGTTACCTCTAGCCTTGACTACTCCAACGCATTCCTGGCTGGCCTCCCACATTCTACCGTACGTAAACTTGAGATAATCCAAAACTCGGCTGCCTGTCCTAACTCGCACCAAATCCCATTCATCCATCACCCCTGTGGTCGCTGACCTACATTGGCTCCCGGTTAAGCAATGCCTCGATTTCAAAATTCTCATCTCTGTTTACAAATCCCTCCATGGCCTCGCCTCTCCCTATCTCTGTAATCTTCTTCAACCTCACAATCTCCTGAGATATCTACGCTCCTCAAATTCTGACCTCTTGAGCATCTCTGATTATAACTGCTCAACTATTGTTGGCCGTGCCTTCAGATGCCTGGGCCCTAATCTCCGGAATTCCCTCCCTAAACCTCTCCGCTTCTCTACCTCTCTTTCCTCCTTTAAGATGCTCCTTAAAATCTACCTCTTTGACCAAGCTTCTGGTCATCTGTTGTAATTTCTTCTTATGTGACTCAGTATCACATTTTTGTCTTTAACAGTCCTGTGAAGCGCCCTGAGACGTTTTACTATGTTAAAGGCGCTATATAAATACAACTTGGTGTTGCTGTTGAAGTACTTTGGAAGTGGAGTCACTGTTGTAATGTAGGAAATGCAGCAGCCAATTTGCACACAGCAAGATCCCACAAACTGCAATATGTAAATCACCAGATATCTGTTTTTTGTGATATTGTTTGTGGGATAAATATTGACCAGGTCATCCAGGAGATCTCCCCTGCTCTTCATCGAAATAGTGGGATCTTTTAAGTCCACCTGAGGGAGCAGACTTGGTTAAATGGCTCATCTGAAAGACAGCATCTCAAACAGAGCAGCACTCCTTCAGTACTGCACTGGAATGTCAGCCTAGATTTTGTGCTCAAATCTCTAGAGTGGGACTTGAACCCAAACCTTCTGGCTCAGAGTGCTACCTACTGAGGGATGGATGCAAGAAGCATGCACCCTCACTTCCACTGGAATTGGGAGTGCACAAAGCAGGGCCAGCGACCTCATTCAGGTCGACAACTCTGGTTGGCCGTATTCCTGGAGGTTTCATCACATGACCGCCTGCCTCCAACAGCCCCGCCCACTCAAACAGCCTATTTTCTCCATCTCCAATATTTCTTATAGCAAATGAATGAAAATGTTCAAAGAAAATTTAAAAAGAACACACAATTCTTTTAATGCCTCTACGATTTTTCTCCTGGGTTGCTTGCAGCAGTGTCCTGGAGATTAATCTTTAATTGCTGGAGTCTCCAGGACAATCCTGGTGTGTTGGCAGCCCTAAATGTAGCTCAATTGGCTCATATCCAAAATTCCTCCCCACCCAATCAGATAGCACAACTTTTCCCACCCATGTCTCTCGCACATATGGAGTGATGTTATCATCGTGGTGTGTTATCATCGTGGTGTGTCACCATATAAGATTGAGAACCAGAAGTGTAAGTAGACTGAACTTTTCTTTATTGTTATGACACACTGAAAGATTTTCTTGTAAAACCTTGCTTTCATTGAGTAATAAATAGAAACATCACCTGCACCTTAGAAAATAAGAAACTGAATGGGGTAAAAGAGCAGAGGGATCCAGGGATAGCAGAATTAAAAATCATTGAAAGCAGGTCAGCAAAGCGATTAAAAATATTAACAAAGCACTGTGCTTTATTTTGAGGCGTATAGATTTTTTTTTTCATTCATGTGATGTGGGCATCACTGGCAAGGTCTGCATTTATTGTCCATCCCTTATTGTCCTTGATAAGGTGGTGGCGAGCTTCTTTCTTGAACCGTAGCAGTCCATCTGGTGAAGGTGCCCCCACAGTGCTGTTAGGTAGGCAGTTCCAGGACTTTGACCCAGTGATGATGAAGGAATGGTGATATGTTTCCAAGTCAGGATAGTGTGTGACTTGGAGGGGAACTTAGAGGTGGTGGTTTTCCCAGGCACCTGCTGCCCTTTTCCTTCTAGGTGGTAGAGGTCGCGGGTTTGGGAGGTGCTGTCGAAGAAGCCTTGGAAAGTTGCAGCATATCCGGCCTGCCAGGTCATTCTATCCGGCCCACTGAATGGGACAGGAATAGCACGTGAGCCGGAGCTCGAGCTGCACATTCATCTATTCACTTTTACTTCTCATGGGTCAGAGACAGACCCGAACTGCTGCCAAGGAAAAACCATAGTAATACTTCATTCAAATTAATAATTCGCAATAGCAATTTTCCCTGGCCTGGCCGCCCTGGCCAATCGTAAAAGGATCCGTTCTGTGATTCTGGGCCCCAATGGTGGATATCTTTACCCAGAATGCACTGCATACTCGCATATGCCCTATCCATTTTAGAGCGGAGTCATGGCTACTCATCTCCACAACTCTTTTATCGAAGAAAGTGATTGGTGCTGCATCTTTCCTCTCCCGGTGTCCAGATTACGATGGCAGGGGAGTTCTTATCTGGCACCAATTGGGATGGCATTAGTAATCTTTGCATAGGGGCATAAGGATGACTTAGGTGGGGAAGTGATGCTGACACGATGTCATGTATGTAACCACAATGTAACACCACTGTATTACTGTATACACTCAACCTAGATGCACACCTTGACCACAAGGGGTGAACTTGTGAGAGACACTCCTTACCTGATCACACAGGTATAAAAAGGGAGATCCCATGCAGGGTCATCATCTTTGGAGTCCTGTGAATAAAGAGTTAAGGTCACAGAATGATCTTGTCCCCAGAATATGCCTCGTGTGGTTCCATACTGTAGAGTAAGGACTTTACATTGGCGACGAGAAACGGGAACTCACGACCCATGAGAATGGCCACCGGTAGCACAGAGGAACGGTACTGTGTTGGGGAACACTGGGACGATTTTGTCGAGAGGCTTCAGCAAAGCTTCGTTACGAAAGAATGGCTGGGGGATGCAGCGGCTGACAAGCGAAGGGCTCATCTTTTGACCAGCTGCGGACCAAAGACTTATGCCCTCATGAAGGACTTACTAGCCCCTGAAACGCCAGCGGACAAAACCTTTGAAGAACTTAGTAAACTGATCGGGGAGCAGCTCAAACCGACGAGTAGCATATAGATGACCCGACACAGATTCTACACCCACCGACGTCGTGAAGGACAGAGTATACCGGACTTCGTAGCGGACCTCTGGTGTTTGGCCAGCCTCTGTAAGTTCACAGACACCGGCAGGGGGGAGATGCTAAGGGACGACTTTATCGAGGGCATCGGTCATGCGGGAATTTTTCGCAAATTAATTGAGACCAAGGATTTGACCTTGGAAGCGGCGGCGTTGATAGCTCAAACTTTCATGGTGGGGGAGGAAGAGACGAAAATAATATACGCGCGCAATTCTGCCTCTAACGCAGCGATGGATCAGGGAGTCAACATCATCGATGCGACTCAGATCCCCGCAGGCAGGCAGGGGCAGTCCGACACTCCCCAGGCAGCAATAGACCCCAGAGTAGGACTTCAACAGAGACAATAGCAGGCAGAACGGATATTCACGCCATCACCGTGGAAAATGTGGCCCGGGATGGGGCCATTGACACCAACTAATAGGGTACTTAAGAGCAGTCAAAGGGACAGTCAGTGCGGAATGCCTGGCCATAGTCCCTTTGTCCCCATCAATGAAAACTTTAACTCATGCTGGATGTGTGGGTGAAAACACTCAGCTAGATATTGCAGATTTCAACAGTTTGTCTGCAGGAACTGCAATCTCAGTGGCCAGAAGAGGGTTCCTTGAGGCAGGATGACTTTTGGTGCAAATCGATGGACGCCAAGGTTCAGCGGGTCCATGTGGCGAATATTCACAGTTCATACACCAAAATGCCACCAATGATGATGAGGGTTTTATTAAACGGTATCCCAATACGCATGGAGCTGGACACTGGGGCCAGCCAGTCACTCATGGGCGCTCAGCAATTTGAGAAGCTATGGCCACTTAAAGCCAGCAGACCCAAATTAACATGTATTGAGACACAATTACGGACTTACACTAAAGAAATCATTCCGGTGCTAGGTAGTGCAATGTTGGCTGTCACACACAATGGGTTAGTGAATCAACTGCTGCTCTGGATTGTCCCGGGCAATGGTCCCGCACTGTTGGGGAGGAGCTGGTTAGCCGAGATGAACTGGAAATGGGGAGATGTTCATGCAATGTCATCTGTGGAGTGAAGTTCATGCTCACAAGTCCTACAACAATTCGATTCACTATTCCAACCTGGCGTCGGGACTTTCAAAGGCACTAAAGTAGTGATACACATCACCCCGGACGCCAGGCCAGTACACCACAAAGCCAGAGTGGTGACGTATGTGATGCGGGAAAAGATCGAGAGTGAATTGGACCGGCTGTTGAGAGAGGGCATCATCTCGCCTGTTGAATTCAGCGACTGGGCAGGCCCCATCATTCCCGTCCTAAAAGCGGATGGCTCTGTCAGGATCTGTGGCGACTACAAGGCCACCATCAATCGAGTGTCCCTACAAGATCAATATCCGCTCCCGAGAGCGGAGGACCTCTTCGCCACTCTGACAGGCAGCAAGCTGTTCACCAAGTTGGACCTCACTTCAGCCTATATGACCCAGGAACTGGCCGACGAATCTAAACTACTGACCACCATCACCACGCACAAGGGACTGTTCGTTTATAACAGGTGTCCATTTGGCATTCGATCAGCGGCCGCGATTTTTCAACGAAACATGGAAAGCCTGCTTAAATCCATTCCTGGAACGATCGTATTCCAGGATGACATTCTCATCACGGGTCGAGACACCGAGGAACACCTCCACAACCTGGAGAAGGTGCTACGCTGACTGGACCGGGTAGGCCTGTGACTCAAGAAGTCGAAATGTGTGTTCTTTGCTCCTGAGGTTGAGTTTCTGGGCAGGAGGGTTGCTGCAGATAGGATTCGGCCCACCGAATCCAAAACAGAGGTGATTCGATGAGCACCCAGGCCCTGCAACACATCGGAGTTGCATTCATTTCTGGGACTGTTGAACTATTTTGGGAACTTTCTGCCGAACTTGAGCATGTTGTTGGAGCCACTACACGTGCTCCTACGTAAGGGTTGCGATTGGTTTTGGGGGGACTGTTAGGAACGGGCTTTTGATCGGGCGCAAAACCTACTTTGTTCAAACAAGTTGTTGACCCTGTACGACCCCTGTAAAAAATTGATTCTGACATGTGATGCATCGTCCTATGGGGTTGGGTGCGTGATGCAGCAGGGCAATGCTGAAGGTCAACTACAACCTGTGGCTTATGCCTCCAGATCGCGCTCTCAAGCAGAACGGGGATATGGGATGGTCGAGAAGGAAGCGCTTGCATGTGTCTATGGTGTAAAAAAAATGCATCAGTACCTCTTTGGCAGGAAGTTTGAATTAGAGACGGACCACAAGCCATTAACATCCCTGTTGTCAGACAGCAAGGCTATCAATGTCAACGCACCAGCTTGCATACAGCGATGGGCTCTCACGCTGGCTGCTTATGACTACTCCATCCGGCACTGGCCCGGCACTGAAAATTGCGCTGACGCGCTCAGCAGCCTTCCACTGGCCACCACTGAGGGGGCAGCGGAGCAAAGCGCCGAGATGGTCATGGCTGTCGATGCCTTTGACAGCGCAGGCTCCCCCATCACAGCTCACCAGATCAAAATCTGGACCAACAGAGATCCCCTCCTATCCCTGATTAAGAAATGTGTTCTGACTGGGGATTGGGCGCCCGCACACGGAGCATGCCCTGAGGAGGTCAGACTGTTCCACAGACGGATGGATGAGCTCTCCATCCAAGCCGACTGCCTACTATGGGGCAGCCGGGTAGTTATGCCCCAGAAGGGCAAGGAGGCATTCATCAGGGAACTCCACAGTGAGCACCCAGGCATTGTGCTGATGAGGGCTATTGCCCGGTCACACGTTTGGTGGCCTGGAATTGATTCAGACCTGGAACACTGTTCGCAGGCGCACGACGTGTGCCCAGCTGGGTAATGTCCCCAGGGTGGCCCCGCTCAGCCAGTGGCCCTGGCCCACCAGGCCATGGTCACGCATTCATGTTGACTACGCGGGCCCGTTCATGGGTAAGATGTTCCTTATTGTGGTAGATGCGTACTTGAAATGGATCGAGTGCATCATTCTGAATTCATGCACATCATCCACCACCATGGAAAGCCTACGTGCGATCTTTATAACCCACGGCTTGCCGGACATCCTGGTTAGTGATAATGGCCCATGTTTCCCCAGCTACGAATTCCGAGGGTTTATGTCGGGCAATGGCATCAACCACGTCAGGACTGCGCCATTCAAGCTGGCCTCCAATGGCCAGGCAGAACGTGCGGTCCAAATCATTAAGCAAGGTATGCTCAGGATTCAAGGACCCTCCCTACAATGCTGCCTATCGCGTCTCCTTCTGGCCTATAGATCCCGACCACACTCGCTCACGGGGGCCCCACCTGCAGAGCTACTAATGAAACGGACACTCAAAGCTCGGTTGTCCCTCATTCACCCAGTCCTGACCGACATAGTTGAGGGCAAGGGCAAATCACAAAACGAGTACCATGACCATAATTCGAGGGGGAGATGTATAGAAATAAATGATCTGTATTCGTCCTCAGTCACACCATGGGGCCCAAATGGCTTGAGGGCACTGTAATTGACAAAGAGAGGAATAGGGTCATCGTGGTAAAACTCAACAATGGTCAGATATGCCGTAAGCATCTGGACCAAATAAAAAAAAAAGGTTCAGCATCGACACGGAGGAACCTGAAGAAGACCATGAGATGGAGCTCACACTACCGCCAGTGAACGAGCAACAAGAGCAATCAGAAGAATGCACAGTTCCTGCGGTCAGCCCAGATAGGCCGGAATCACCACAGGTGACAGACACTCACATCAGTGTCCAACAACCAGAGCCCCAACTGCGACGCTCCACGAGGGAGTGTAGACCACCTGAAAGACTAAACCTATGATCCCAATAAGATTTTGGGGGGGGGGAGAGGTGATGTCATGTATGTAACCACAATGTAACATCACTGTATTACTGTATACACTCAACCTAGATGCACACCTTGACCACAAGGGGTGAACTTGTGGGAGACACTCCTTACCTGATCACACAGGTATAAAAAGGGAGGTCCCACGCTGGGTCATCGTCTTTGGAGTCCTGTGAATAAAGAGTTAAGGTCACAGAGTGACCTTGTCCCCAGAATGTGCCTCGTGTGGTTTCATACTGTAGAGTAAGGACTTTACAGACACAGGCTCTAAAGAGGGTGCAGTTCTATTTCACAGCACTCATTTACAGAGACCAGAAGATACCACGACATTTTCAATTTTTATCTTTGATTCATTTCTAAGCAGTATCCAATTCATGTTGTGTATGTAAGACAGCATCTGACTTCTATCTGAATTTATGTTTATGCAATGTTTATGTTTATGCAATGTTCCCTCTAATTTTTTTTTACGCCTAGGCTGTTTAAATTTGCTGCCGGCTGGCCACAATGCAGCCGCACATGCGCAGTATCTCTCCCAGCAGCAAGAGCTGGGGAGTGGCCTGCGTGGGTCCACGCGATTGTTGCACGACCGTGTACCCACGTGCCTTGGGGAAACATTGGTGTGTGGCCCTCAAAAGCTCACCAAAACATGTTAAGTGGCCCTCCAGCCCAAATAATCTCCCACCCCTGTTGTAGATGGTACACAGCCATAGTGCATCGGTGATGTAGGGAATGAATGCCTAGGGTTGTGAATGGGGTGCCTATCAAGCGGGCTGCTTTGTCCTGGATGGTGTCAAGTTTTTGAGTGTTGTTGGAGCTGCACTCATCCAGGAAAGTGGAGAGTATTCCATCGCAGTCCTGACTTGTGCCAGTTAGATAATGGAAAGATTTTGGAGAGTCAGGAGATGAGTCACTTGCCACAGAATACAGAGCCTCTGAGCTGCTATTGTAGCCACAGTATTTATGTAGCTAGTCCAGTTAAGTTTCTGTTCAATGGTGACCATCAGGATGTTGATGGTAGGGGATTCAACAATGGTAATGCCATTGAGTGTTAAGGGGTGGTAGTTAGACTCCTATTGTTGAAGATGGTCATTACCTGGCACTTGTGTGGCACAAATATTAATTGCCACTTATCAGCCCAAGCCTGAATGTTATCCAGATCTTGCTGCATGCGGGCATAGACTGCTTCATTATCTGAGGAGTTGTGAATGGCACTGAACACTGTGCAATCATCAATGAACATCCCTACTTCTGACTTTATGATGGAGGGAAGGTCATTGATGAAGCAGCTGATGATGGTTTGGCCCAGCACACTGCCCTGAGGAACTCCTGTAGCGATGGCCTGGGGCTGAGATAATTGACCTCCAATAACCACAATTATCTTCCTTTGTGCTAGGTATGACTCCAGCCAGTGGAGAGTTTTCCCCCAATCCCCATTGACTTCAATTTTACTAGGGTTCCTTTATGCCACACTCGGTCTAATGCTGTCTTGATGTCAAGGGCAGTCATTCTCACCTCACTTCTGCAATTCAGCTCTTTTGTTCATGTTTGGACCAAGGCTGTAACAAGGTCTGGAGCTGAGTGGTCCTGGCAGAATCCAAACTGTATCAGTGGGCAGGTTATTGGTGAGTAAGTGCCGTTTGATAGCACTGTCGACGATACCTTATATCACTTTGCTGATGATTGAGAGTAGACTGATGGGACGGTAATTGGCTTGATTGGATTTGTTATGTCTTTAATACTCTTATGAATTGTCATGTATGCAACCTTCATACAACTGTAACCTTCATATAACTGTAACCTTCATGCTACCACACTGTACACTGTATATATGTCCTGGAAATGCATACCTTGACCACAGGGGGTGAACTTGTGGGAGACACTCCTCACCTGGGCAATCAGGTATTTAAAGGGAGGTCCCATGCAGGGTCATCACTTCTTGGTCCTGGGAATAAAGAAAGGTCACGCAGTGACCGTGTCTGCAGTACATGCCTCGTGTGATTCAGTAGCAAGGTGCAGTGACACCACATTTGGTGACGAGAAACGGGAATCACCGAACCACAAGGATGGCCACCGGTAGCACAGAGGAACGTTACTGTGTGGGTGAGGACTGGGACGACTTCGTTGAAAGACTCCAGCAGAGTTTCATTACGAAGGTGTGGCTGGGAGCGGCAGCGGCTGACAAGTGGAGGGCGCATCTACTGACCAGCTGCGGACCAAAGACGTATGTGCTGATGAAAGACCTGCTTGCACACGAGAAGCCGGCAGACAAGTCCTTCGAAGAACTCAGCCAGCTGATCAGTGAGCATCTCAAACCGGCGAGTAGCGTACACATGGCCCGGCACCGGTTCTACACACACCGGCGTTGGGAGGGTCAAAACATCTCGGACTTCGTTGCGGACCTGCGGGCGCTTGGCCAGTCTCTAAGTTCACAGACACCTGCAGGGGGGAGATGTTAAGGGATTTCTTCATTGAGGGCATTAGTCATGCCAGGATTTTCAGGAAGCTCATAGAGACCAAGGACTTGACTTTAGAAAGGGCGGTGTTGATAGCTCAAACCTTCATGGCAGGGGAAGAGGAGACCAAGCTAATTTATGTGCGCAGCTCTGGTTCCAACGTGGCGATGGACCAGGGAGTTAACATTGTGAACGTGACTCAGGACCCCGCAGGCAGGCAAGGGCATATTGAAACCGGCTAGGCAGCAACAGACTCTAGGATGGGCCCACAACAGGGACAATGGAAAGGGGATCGGCAATTCACGCTATCTCGAGGAACAATGCGTCCCGTGATGGGACACCCACCATCAGAGCGCTTAGAAATAACCAAAGGGACAATCAGAGAGGAATGCCTGGTAACAGTCCTTTTGTTAACAACAACCTCACTCATGCTGGAGGTGTGGGGGTAGACATACTGCGAAAAGCTGCAGGTTCCAGCAATTTATCCGTAGGAATTGCAACATCAGTGGACACTTCAACAGAATGTGCAGAAAGGCTGTAGCAAGGCTAATCTATGAGACAGAGGAACCAGATGAGGAGTCTGCAATGCAGGATGATGCTTGGGGCAAAGCCATGGATGCTGAAGTTCAGCGGGTCCATGTGGCTGACGTCCACAGCTCATATACCAAAACGCCACCCATGATGATGAAAGTGACACAGGAGCCAGCTAGTCCCTTATGAGCACCCAACAATTTGAGAGGCTATGGCCACACAGAACTAGCAGGTCAAAACTGGAATGCATTGACACGCAGCTACGGACGTCCACCAAAGAGATCACCCCAGTGCTAGGCAGTGCAAACTTGGTGGTAACACATAATGGATGAGAGAACCGGCTGCCACTCTGGATTGTCCCGGGAAACGGCACCGCACTTTTGGGGAGGAGCTGGTTAGCCGAGATGAACTGGAAATGGGGGGATGTGCACGCCATTTCATCTGTGGAGCGAAGCTCATGCTCACAGGTCCTACAGAAATTCAGGTCACTGTTTCAACCCGGTGTCGGGACTTTCAAGGGCACCAAAATGGTGATACGCACCACTCCGGACGCCAGACCAGTGCACCACAAAGCCAGAGCGGTGCCGTATGTGATGCGTGAGAAAATTGAAAGTGAATTGGACAGACTGCTCAGAGATGGCATAATTTCGGCAGTTGAATTCAGTGACTGGGCAAACCCCATCGTTCCTGTTCTCAAAGCGGATGGCTCGGTCAGGATTTGTGGCGACTGCAAGACCACCATCAACCGAGTGACACTGCAGGACCAATACCCACTTCCGAGAGCGGAGGACCTTTTTGCCATGCTGGCAGGTGGCAAGCTGTTCACCAAGTTGGACCTCACTTCAGCCGACATGACTTAGGAACTGGCTGAAGAATCCAAGCTTCTGACCACCATCACGACGTACAAGGGGCTATTTATCTACAACAGATGTCCGTTTGGCATTCGTTCGGCGGCCGCTATTTTTCAGAGGAACATGGAAAGCTTGCTTAAATCCATTCCTGGAACGACCGTATTCTAAGACGACATCCTAATAACGGGTTGAGACACCGAGGAACACCTCCAAAACCTGAGGGTGGTGCTACGCCGACTGGACCGGGTAGGCTTGCGGTTGTAAAAGGCCAAGTGTGTGTTTTTGGCCCCAGAGGTTGAGTTTTTGGGCAGGAGGGTTGCCGCAGACGGGATCCGGCCCATTGAATCAAAAACGGAGCCAATCTGCCGGGCATCCAGGCCCGGCAACACGTCAGAGTTGTGATCATTCCTGGGACTTTTGAACTATTTCGGGAAATTTCTGCTGAACTTAAGCACATTGTTGGAGCCATTACACGTGCTCTTGCGTAAAGGTTGTGAATGGTTTTGGGGGAACAGTCAAGAACGGGCTTTCAATCGGGCGCAGAACCTGCTTTGTTTTAACAAGCTGTTGACCTTGTACGACCCTTGTAAAAAACTGGTTTTAACGTGTGATGCATCATCCTATGCGGTTGGGTGCGTGTTTCAGCAGGGTAATGATGACGGCCGACTCCAACCGGTGGCTTATGCCTCCTGGTCGCTCTCCCAGGCAGAGCGTGGGTATGGCATGGTCGAAAAGGAAGCACTCGCTTGTGTTTACAGGGTAAAAAAGATGCACCAGTACCTTTTTGGTAGGTGGTTCGAGCTAGTAACGGACCACAAGCCGTTAACATCCCTGTTATCCGACAGCAAGGCTGTCAATGCCATTGTGTTAGCTCGCATATAGCAATGGGCTCTCACGCTGGCTGCGTATGACTACACCATACGGCACCGGCCAGGCACCGAGAATTGCGCTGACCACTGAGAGGACATCGGAACAAAGCGCTGAGATGGTCATGGCCATTGAGGCTTTTGACACTGCAGGCTTCCCCATCACAGCCCACCAGATCAAAATCTAGACCAACAAAGACCCCCTCCTGTCCATGATAAAGAAATGTGTTCTGACTGAGGATTGGGCGCCTGCACACGGGGCGTGCCCCGAGGAGGCCAGACCGTTTCACAGACGGATGGACGAGCTCTCCATCCAAGCCGATTGCCTGCTATGGGGCAGCCGGGTAGTCATGCTCCAGAAAGGAAGGGAAGCATTCATCAGGGAACTCCACAGCGAGCACCCTGGCATCTTGTTAATGAAAGCCATTGCCCGGTCACATGTATGGTGGCCGGGGATTGACTCAGACCTGGAACACTGGATTCGCAGGTGTACGACTTGTGCCCAGTTGGGCAATGCCCCCAGGGAGGCCCCCCTCAGTCCGTGGCCCTGGCCCACCAGGCCATGGTCACGTGTTCATGTAGACGACACGGGCCTGTTCATGAGAAAAATGTTCCTGGTCGTTGTTGATGCATACTCGAAATGGATCGAGTGCATCATATTAAACTCGTACATGACATCCATCACAGTGGAGAGTCTGCATACGGTTTTCGCGACCCATGGCTTGCCAGACATTCTGGTCAGCGACAATGGCCCGTGCTTCACCAGCCATGAATTCCAGGAGTTTATGTCGGGTAATGGCATCAAACACGTCCGGACAGCACTGTTCAATCCGGCTTCCAATGGCCAGGCAGAACGTGCGGTCCAAGTCATAAAACACGGCATGCTCTGTATCCAAGGACCCTCCTTAAGTGCCGCCTATCGCGCCTCCTGCTGGCCTACAGGTCCCGCCCGCATTCGCTCGCGGGAGTCCCGCCAGCGGACCTACTCATGAAACGCACGCTTAAAACGCGGCTGTCCCTCATTCATCCAGCCCTGGCAGACATTGTTGAGGGCAAGCACCAGTCCCAAACCGAGTGCCATGGTTGAAACGCAAGGAGGAGGTGTATAGAAATTGATGACCCGGTATTTGTTCTTAACCATGCTTTGGGATCCAAGTGGCTTGAGGGCACCGTAATTGGCAAAGAGGCGAATAGGGTCATAGTTGTCAGACTCAACAATGGGCAGATATGCCGCAAACACTTGGACCAAGTAAAGAAAAGATTCAGCATAGACACTGAGGAACCTGAGGAAGAGCATGAGATGTCACCCACACGCTGCCAGTGGATGAGCAACAAGGACATTCACAAATATACTCAGTCCCTGCGGCCAGCCCGGACAGGCCAGAATCACCTCAGGTGACAGAGATGCATGCCAAGGCTCAGCCACCAGAGCCACAATTGCGGCGCTCCACGAAAGAGCGTCGACCACCTGAAAGACTTAACCTTTGACACAAAAAGACGTGAGGGGGGAGGTGATGTCGTGTATGTAAACTTCATACAACCATAACCTTCATGTAACTGTAACCTTCATGCTACCACACTGTACACTGTATATATGTCCAGGAAATGCACACCTTGACCACAGGGGGTGAACTTGTGGGAGACACTCCTTATCTGGGCACTCAGGTATTTAAAGGGATGTCCCACGCCGGGTCATCACTTCTTAGTCCTGGGAATAAAGAAAGGTCACGCAGTGACTGTGTCTGCAGTACATGCCTCGTGTGATTCAATAACAAGGTGCAGGGACACCACATGAATGACTCCACGAGGTCTAGTATTGTACTTGAGCTGTTGTGACCATAGTCCCATTTATTATAACTCCAGAGTGAGGCACAAGCATGGTGGGAAGCCTTTTATACTGGGTCCTGCACACCTATGCAGGTGACCCTCAGGTCTCCCACGCAGTGCCCTCTGGTGGCACACCTTATGTGACTATACAGTTAGTATACATGGTCTACATACATGACATCACTTCCTCCCAAATCTTTAATGCAAATTGACTCATACGGGGACGCAGGCTACAGCATTGGGTAGCCCGCTGGACCTGTATAAACCGTTAGGTGTTCGCCTGCTACATTGGCTGATTGCAATTTGCACCCGACATCACTCAACAACATTTTGCTCATTACAGCTGGACTTTTAAATTGGTTACCAATTTCAAGCAGTTCATTCAAACATGGCGGTTTGCTGGCCTCCTTTAAAATGGTCTTACTACTTTTACCCCAATCGTCTTCCTTGCGTGGAACTACGTTGTTCGATTAGCGCAGCACCTCGTGGTTTGGATGCCATCTTTTCCATGATGTCGACTGCCATGATCTTCTTTCCCAGGGATTCTGCCACTGAAGCTGGGAAAGCGCCCTCAGATCCAATCTTCCTCCCCAGGAGTCCTGCCACTGAAACCGGAAAGGTGCGTTCGGGTCATCTCGGCCGGATCATTGCCATGCAGTCGTGATGAGCGGTCTGTGTCTCGGGGGCTGCACGGATCTGCTCTCCAGTGCCTGGTCCAACCGAAAGGGGCTTGCTCTGCCAGTGAGCATGGGGGACGTTGATCGCTGGAGGGATGAAGTCTTTCCAGTTCAAATGAATCTTCCCCATCCATCTTCTTCCAAGTAGCGTTGGTTCATCATCTGAAACAATTCACAATGGTAAATTGTGCACCGCGCCATCATGGGATACGCTTACATCCGCACTTCCAACAACTGATATCAGTTCCTTAGTGTAGGTGCACAGCTTTGCCTGAACTGGGACCAGCTTGTGTCGTTCAGCTTGATCGTTCCATAGCCTCTCAAATGCTTCCTGGCTCATTACTGACTGATTCGCCCCTGTGTCCACTTCCATGAAGACTAGAAAGCTATTTATCTTGACTTCCATTATCTCTGGAGGACAATATGTGGTGCAGGTATATACTCCATACACTTCATCCTGGGACTGAGCTGCCTCTCTAGCCATCTCCTCATAATCCGCGCTGGATTCACAGCCATCTGCTGACTCCTCTTCCACGTGGTGAGTCACAGCTCTTTTGCACATTCGCTGGAGGTGGCCTTTTGTACTGCAGCCTTTACACACATAGTCTCTGAACCAACACTGATGAGCCCTGTGATTACCTCCGCAACGCCAGCATGGTGCTACTCGATTTATGTTTGCACCCCTCGGCGGACTCTGAGTTGAAGAACTTGGGGGCCTGTACGCTCTGCCCTAGACAGATTCACGTTTAACAGTTCTGTCTGTGAAAGGCGCCATTCTATTTACAGTATTGCCGGGTTTGAGTCCTAAGAGTGAGTCATCATCTGCTTGGAGCTGCAGCTTGAGGTCATGAATGCCTCGGCCTTCTGCAGAGTGACGGTGGTTTCGGCAGACAGTAGCCTGTGAAGAAGGGCCTCATGACCGATGCCAATTACGAAGACGTCCCGCAACGCATCGGCGAGGGATGCGCCGAATTCACACGGTCCAGCCAGCCTCCTGAGGTCGGCAGCGTACTTCGCGATTTCCTGGCCCTCGGGGTGGCGGTGTGTATAAAGTCAATGCCTGGCCGTGAGGATGCTCTCCTTCAGTTTGAGTTGGTCCCGAATTAGCACTTTCAGCTCCTCGTATGACTTAGTCATTGTTTTCTCTGCTGCAAGCAAATCCCTGACGAGGCCGTAGACCATGGGCCCACAACTGGTCAACAGGATAGCTTTGCGCTTATCTGCCAGCATGGCCGGATCATCGCCTATCAGGTCATTTGCTACGAAATATTGGTCGAGCTGCTCCATAAAGGCTTCCCAATCTTCACCCTCTGAGAACTTTTCTAATGCACCAACGTTAGTCATTTTTGCGTGAAATTTCGTAATCTCGTCGCCAGTTGTTAAGTCTTTAATACTCTTATGAATGACTCCACGAGCTCTAGTATTGTACTTGAGCTGTTATGACCTTAGTCCCATTTATTTTAATTCCAGAGTGAGGCACAAGCATGGTGGGCAGCCTTTTATACTGGGCCCTGCACACCTATACAAGTGACCCTCAGGTCTCCCACCGCAGTGCCCTCTGGTGGCACACCTTATGTGACTATACAGTTAGCATACATGGTCTACATACATGACAGGATTTGTCCTGCTTTTTGTGGACAGGACATAGCTGGGCAGTTTCCCACATTGTTGGATAGATGTCAGTGTTCTAAAAAAAAAACCCAACCTGGAACAGTTTGGCTAGAGGCACGCAACAGAACATGATGGAGGGTGTCCTCTGTGAGAAGACGGGTCTTTGTCTGCAAAAGGACTGTGCGGTGGTCACTGCTACCAATGGTGTCATAGATAAATGCATCTGCAACAGGTAGATTGGTAAGTACGAAGTTAAGTAGATTTTTCCCTTGTATTGGTTCTGCTGCAGGCCCAGTCTGGCAGGTTTGTCCTTCAGGGCTCAGCCAGCTCGGTCAGTAGTGGTGCTACCGAGCCACTCTTTGTGATGGACATTGAAGTTCCCCACCCAGAGTACATTGTTTGCTCTTGCTCCACTCAGTGATTATTCCAAGTGGTGTTGAGCACGGAGGAGTACTGCTTCAACAGCTGAGGGAGGGCGATATGTGATAATCAGCAAGAGTTTTCCTTGCCCATGTTTGACCTGATGCCATGAGACATCATGGGGTCCAGAGTCAATGTTGCGAACTCCCAGGGCCACTCCCTGTCAACTGTATACCACTGTGCTGCCACCCCTGGTGGGTCTATCCTGCCGGTGGGACAGGTCATTCCCAGGAATGGTAATGGAAGGTATGATTCTGTGAGTATGACTACGTTAGGATGTTTCTTGACGTCTGTGGGACAGCTCTCTCAATGTTGGCACAATTCCCCAGATATTAGTGAGGAGGTCTCTGCAGGGTCGTCTGAGCTAGGTGTCCCTTTGTTGTGTTGGAATCAGATGCCTAGGTCGATGCTGGGTAGTAGTGAAGTTATGCTAAACTTGTATAGGACTCTAGTCAGGCCACACTTAGAGTACTGTGCAAAGTCTTGGTCTCCATACCATGAAAAGGACACACTGGGGAAAGTGCAAACAAGATTTACAAGTTATGGTACCAGAACTGAGAGATTACAGCTATCTGGGAAGATTGAGCAGGTTGGGCTTTTTTTTCTTTAGGAGTTGGGGGTAATATATTAGCATGGATAGAGGATTGGCTAAATAACAGAAAACAGAGAGTCGGGATAAATGGTTCATTCTCGGGTTGGCAACCAGTAAGTAATGGGATGCCGCAGGGATCGGTGCTGGGACCCCAACTATTTACAATATATATTAATGACTTGGAAGAAGGGACTGAGTGTAACGTAGCCAATTTTGCTGACGATACAAAGATGGGAGGAAAAGCAATGTGTGAGGAGGACACAAAAAACCTGCAAAAGGACATAGACAGGCTAAGTGAGTGGGCAAAAATTTGGCAGATGGAGTATAATGTTGGAAAGTGTGAGGTCATGCACTTTGGCAGAAAATAATCGAAGAGCAAGTTATTTTTAAAATGGAGAAAAATTGCAACGTGCTGCAGTACAGCGGGACCTGGGGGTCCTGGTGCATGAAACACAAAAGGATAGTATGCAGGTACAGCAAGTGATCAGGAACGCCAATGGAATCTTGGCCTTAATTGCAAAGGGGATGGAGTATAAAAGCAGGGAAGTCTTGCTACAGCTATACAGGGTATTGGTGAGGCCACACCTAGAAACTGCGTACAGTTTTGGTTTCCATATTTAAGAAAGGATATACTTGCTTTGGAGGCAGTTCAGAGAAGGTTCACTAGATTGATTCCGGAGATGAGGCTTATGAGGAAAATGAGACTGATGAGGAAAGGCTGAGTTGGGCTTCTACTCATTGGAATTCAGAAGAATGAGAGGTGATCTTATCGAAACGTATAAGATTATGAGGGGGCTTGACAAGGTGGATGCAGAGAGGATGTTTCCACTGATAGGGGAGACAAGAATTAGGGGACATAATCTTAGAATAAGGGGCCGCCCATTTAAAACTGAGATAAGGAGGAATTTCTTCTCTGAGGGTTGTAAATCTGTGGAATTCGCTGCCTCAGAGAGTTGTGGAAGCTGGGACATTGAATAAATTTAAGACAGAGTTAGACATTTTCTTAACCAATAGGGGAATAAAGGGTTATGGGGAGCGGGCGGGGAAGTGGACCTGAATCCATGTTCGGATCAGCCATGATCGTGTATTAAATGGGGGAGCAGGCTCGAGGGGCCGTATGGCCTACTCCTGCTTCTATTTCTTATGTTCTTATGTAAAAGAGAAGACTTATACCTGATAGAGGTCTTAAAAATTATGAATGGGTTGGACAGGTATATGTGAAGAGAATGCTTCCACTTGTGGGAGAATCCAAAATAGGTGCCGTAAGTATAAGCTAGTTCGTAATAAATCCAATAGGGAAATAAGGATAAATTTCTTTACTCAGAGAGTGGTTAGAATGTGGAACTCGCTATCACAGGAAGTGGTTGAGGCAAAATGTTTTCAGAAGTAAACTAGATGAATACATGAGAGACAAAGGAATAGAAAGATTGCTGAAAGGCTGAGATGAGGGAGATACAATGGGAGGAGACTTGTGTGGAGTTTAAACACCAGCTCAGACAAGTTGGGCTGAATGGCCTATATCTGTGCTGAATATTCTATGTAATTCGTTGTAAGGTATTCTCTGACAATAAAATGACGAGGGCCAGGAAATTCCTTGGATACCAGTCTCGCTCCCCTGGGCGCTACACCAGCAAAAGTGGGGCAGCAAAACTCCACTTGCCACGTGCGAACGGGATCCCCTCCGTAGTAATGCCGGCCAGCACCGAGGAATTGTTTGTTCATACTGTTTCATGACGGCAATTGTTATGTCTGAATATGGGATTTGGATTTAAGCTTTCAGGACTCAATTTTTCAGGGGGTGCAAGTGCAGAGAGATCTGGGGATGCATATCACTAATATTTGAAAGTGGCAGGGTAAGTCGATAAGGCGGTTAAGAAAGCATATGGGACACTTGGCATTGAATACGAAAACAAGGAAGTCGTGTAAAACCTTTCCAAATCTCTGAGTAGGCCTCAGCTGGAGAATTGTACCCAATTCTGTGCACCACACTTTAGGAATAATGTCAAGGCCCTAGAGAGCATACAGAGGAGGTTTATCACGGATTAGGGACTTCAGTTACCTGGAGAGATTGGAGAAGCTGGGATTGTTCTCCTGAGAGTAGAAAAGGTTAAGGGGAGACCTAATGGAGGTGTCCAAAATTATGGACGGTTTTTGTAGTGTTCATACTCTATTTGTTACAGGACATTAGATATGCATTAGGACCCTGCGGGAGCTATTCACACACTGCTGTAAACATGCTGGTTCATGCTGGTTTTGGGACACCATTTTAGGAGTTGCTATATAGGACACAGCACGTTACGTTACTCATGTTTTAGTTATTCTGTTATTTACATAGACAACATAATTTGGCGACAAGGATGAATCAAATTAACCCCTCTACTCTCACCGCCTTTCCTCTCCACACTCGGGAACCCTCCAATCATGTGGCCCAAATGGATAAAAAGCTTTTCTACGTACATCACGGCGAATGGGTTAGACGGCGACAATGTAACACCAGCTTGCCGCCGTGCAATACTTATCCACTTCCTTGGCACCGAAGGCCAACGCATTTTGGCCAAATCGAAAAGACGAAGTCCTACAACAAAGCGGTAAGCGCCCTAGAAAAATATTTTGGGCCAAAGAAAAGTATCATGATGGAGCGATACAAATTTCGTCAAAGGGGGCAAGGGAATGGTGAACCAATCAAACAGTACATAATTTCATTAACTGAACTGGCCGCTCTATGTAACTTTGGAGCACTCACGGAGGAAATGATCAGGGATCAAAATATTGATAAAACAACTTTCCTCCGCATTCGGGAACGCTTGCTAATGGAGGATGACAAATTGTCATTGGACAAAGCAACTAATTTGGCCATCCAAATCGAATCAGCACTTTCCGATTCAAAAGCAATCCGATCCCCTGTTTCCCCTGTGCAGCAGACTTCAGTTACAGCCCATGTGCAAGGCGTTCATCCAAAGTGGAAATCACAGCAGAGACCCAGGGCTAATAATAAGCCACCCACTACGGATCGCGGGCCTGACTTCCATGGCTTTAACTGTGGGAACAAATCTCATTCAGCAAAAAGTCCTAACTGCCCTGCACGTGGGAAGAAATAAGAACATAAGAAATAGGAACAGGAATAGGCCATATGGCCCCTCGAACCTGCTCCGCCATTCAATATCATGGCTGATCTGATCATGGACTCAGCTCCACTTCCCTGTCCGCTCGCCATAACCTCTTATCCCTTTATCGATTAAGAAACCGTCTATTTCTGTCTTAAATTTATTCAATATCCCAGCTTCCACAGCTCTCTGAGGCAGCAAATTCCACAAATTCACAACCCTCTGAGAGAAGAAATTTCTCCTCATCTGTTTTAAATGGGCGGCCCCTTATTCTAAGATCATGCCCTCTAGTTTAGTCTCCCCCATCAGTGGAAACATCCTCTCTACATCCACCCTGTCAAGCCCCCTCAATCTTATACGTCTCGATAAGATCACCTCTCATTCTTCTGAATTCCAATGAGTAGAGGCCCAACCTACTCAACCTTTCCTCATAAGTCAACCCCCTCATGCCCGGAATCAACCGAGTGAACCTCCTCTGAACTGCCTCCAAAGCAAGTATATCCTTTCGTAAATATGGAAACCAAAACTGCACGCAGTATTCCAGGTGTGGCCTCACCAATGCCTTATATAGCTTAGCAAGACATCCCTGCTTTTATACTCCACCCCTTTGTAATAAAGGCCAAGATTCCATTGGCCTTCCTGATCACTTGCTGTACCTGCATACTATCCTTTTGTGCTTCATGCACAAGTACCCCCAGGTCCCACTGTACTGCGGCACTTTGCAATCTTTCTTCATTTAAATAATAACTTGCTGTTTGATTTTTTCAGCCTCACACTTTCCAACATTATACTCCATCTGCCAAATTTTTGCCCACTCATTTAGCCTGTCTATGTCCTTTTGCAGATGTTTTGTGTCCTCCTCACTCATTGATTTTCCTCCCATCTTTGTATCATCAGCAAACTTGGCTACATTACATTCAGTCCCTTCTTCCAAGTCGTTAATATAGATTATAAATAGTTGGGGTCCCAGCACTGATCCCTGCGGCACCCCACTAGTTACTGGTTGCCAACCAGAGAATGAACCATTTATCCCAACTCTCTGTTCTCTGTTAGTTAGCCAATCCTCTATCCATGCTAATATATTACCCCCAACCCCATGAACTTTTATCTTGTGCAGTAAGCTTTTATGTGGCATCTTGTCAAATGCCTTCTGGAAATCCAAATACAACACATCCACTGGTTCCCCTTTATCCACTCTGTTCGTTACATCCTCAAAGAATTCCAGCAAATTTGTCAAACATGACTTCAAACATAAGAACATAAGAACATAAGAATTAGGAACAGTAGTAGGTCATCCAGCCCCTCGAGCCTGCTCCGCCATTCAACAAGATTATGGCTGATCTGGCCGTGGACTCAGCTCCACTTACCCGCCCGCTCCCCATAACCCTTAATTCCTTTATTGGTCAAAAATCTATCTATCTGTGATTTGAATACATTCAATGAGCTAGCCTCAACTGCTTCCTTGGGCAGAGAATTCCACAGATTCACAACCCTCTGGGAGAAGAAATTCCTTCTCAACTCGGTTTTAAATTGGCTCCCCTGTATTTTGAGGCTGTGCCCCATAGTTCTAGTCTCCCTGACCAGTGGAAACAACCTCTCTGCCTCTATCTTGTCTATCCCTTTCATTATTTTAAATGTTTCTATAAGATCACCCCTCATCCTTCTGAACTCCAACGAGTAAAGACCCAGTCTACTCAATCTATCATCATAAGGTAACCCCCTCATCTCCGGAATCAGCTTAGTGAATCGTCTCTGTACCCCCTCCAAATCTAGTATATCCTTCCTTAAGTAAGGTGACCAAAACTGCACGCAGTACTCCAGGTGCAGCCTCACCAATACCCTATACAGTTGCAGAAGGACCTCCCTGCTTTGGTACTCCATCCCTCTCGCAATGAAGGCCAACATTCCATTCGCCTTCCTGATTACCTGCTGCACCTGCAAACTAACTTTTTGGGATTCATGCACAAGGACCCCCCGGTCCCTCTGCGCCGCAGCATGTTGTAATTTCTCCCCATTTAAATAATATTCCCTTTTACTGTGTTTTTTTCCAAGGTGGATGACCTCACATTTTCCAACATTGTATTCCATCTGCCAAACCTTAGCCCATTCGCTTAACCTAGCTAAATCTCTTTGCAGCCTCTCTGTGTCCTCCACACAACCTGCTTTCCCACTAATCTTTGTGTCATCTGCAAATTTTGTTATACTACACTCTGTCCCCTCTTCCAGGTCATCTATGTATATTGTAAACAGTTGTGGTCCCAGCACCGATCCCTGTGGCACACCACTAACCACCGATTTCCTACCCGAAAAAGACCCATTTATCCCAACTCTCTGCTTTCTGTTAGCCAGCCAATTCTCGATCCATGCTAATACATTTCCTCTGACTCCGCGTACCTTTATCTTCTGCAGTAACCTTTTGTGTGGCACCTTATCGAATGCCTTTTGGAAATCTAAATACACCACATCCATCAATACACCTCTATCCACCATGCTCATTATATCCTCAAAGAATTCCAGTAAATTAGTTAAACATGATTTCCCCTTCATAAATCCATGCTGACTCTGCCTGACCAAATTTTGCTTTTCCAAATGTCCTGCTTTTTGCTTCTTTAATAATGGACTCCAACATTTTCCCAACCACAGACGTTAGGCTAACTGGTCTATAGTTTACTGCTTTTTGTCTGCCTCCTTTTTTACATCGGGATGTTACATTTCCAGTTTTCCAAACTGCTGGGACCACCCCAGAATCCAGGGAATTTTGGTAAATTACAACCAATGCATCCACAAACCCTGCCGTTACTTCTCTTAAAACCCTAAATGCAAGCCATCAGGTCCAGGGGATTTATCTGCCTTTAGTCACATTATCTTACTGAGTACCACCTCCTTTGTGATTGTGATTGTGTTAAGTTCCTCCCCCCTATAGCCCCTAGACTATTCACTGTCGGAATATTGTTAGTGTCCTCTACCGTAAAGACTGATACAAATATTTGTTCAGAGTTT